>NC_133395.1:102753817-104003817 GCF_047511655.1 Castor canadensis | reverse complement strand
ACAGCTGGTGGGAGAGTTTCCAGCAGAGGGGCCAGCAAATGCTAAGCCTCTGAGGCACAGCATGCCTGCCTTCCCTTCAAGAACCAGCCAAGGGACTAGAGTGCCCTGGTCAGAGTGAACAAGGAGGAGAGCAAGAGGAGATGAGGTCAAAAGTTGAGGGGTTACAGTGACGAATTCATGTAGGACCAGGTGATGAGGACTCTGGCTTTTGCTCTAAGTAAAATTGGGTAGGAATTCTAGCAGAGCTGACTCATGTTGCAGCAGGATCACCTTGGCAGCTGCATTGAGAGCAGACTAATGAGGGGTGAAGTCAGAAACCAGAAACAATAAGGCAGATAGGAAATGATCCAGCTGGGAGAAGACAGCATTTTGTTCCAGGTGATAAGAGTGAACTTTGTGAAAATGGTCTGATTTTACGCAGACTTTAAAGTTAGGAATCAATGTGGAAAGTAAAAGAAATGGTAGAGTCAGAGACCTTCCAAAATTGTAGGCCAGCACCTGAAAGAGCAGATTCATCAGTCACGGGGAGACTTGTGATACCGCGGGGCTGACCCCCCTCAGGGTTTTGACTTAACTGATCTGAGATGAGGTTGGAGAATATGTATTCCCATGTGATAATTATATTGCTGGTCTGAGGACTACACAGAGAAAATGTGGCCTAGAGAAACCATCCCCCAGTATGGACCAGGCACTGTGTAGGCAGGTGGGCAAACTCTTTTGGGTTCGGCCTCTCAGTGAACAATCTCAAGGTGCATTCTATAAGATGCCTACAGGATTCCAATAGCGTTGAGTTTGGGTGGCCCCTGGCAGTAACCCATTTAATCACACACCCTTGCTTTGACTTTTCTTCTTTGTCTGTTTCACTCTTCCAAGCTCAAATTTCCTGGAATCACTTCCCAAAATAAGCAACTCCCCAAGTCTTCGTCTCATGCTCTACATTTTGGAGGAATTCATTCTAAACAGAGTCTATCCCATAAACCTCAGCACATGAGTGTCCTGTTCCACAGATTTCAACCTTTCCTTTGATACCCACTTGCTCAGTAGGCACCTCAATCCCCTTAGTCCAACAAATGTTCATAATTTGTTTTCTTTGGTTTTTCCTAAAACATCACAACTTCTCCTAGAACCACTCTCAAGTATGCTTAATGAGCATTAACTATTCCTCCATATCAATACCCATGGCAGGACCAGATGTAAGTGCTACCATAGTGTAACATCGTGGGACATATCATGCCCATGACATGGTATGTATGACAGAAGATTATTACTTGTGCCCCACAGCACTGCTGACCTTACTAGGTTTGCATGTGAACTCTTCCCCAAAGATCCTTGCCCAATAAGAGCCCTCCTGTTAATTTTTTTAAAGGACTTAGTTACACAAAGATCTTCTATGGCCAAGAAATAAATAGACAAGTAATGTCAAGAAGTAAACCAACAGAAATGTTGTCACACCTGAGGAACAGGAGGGAAAAACAAGAAGAATTGGTTCCCCTACCAAACCCATTAAGAACTTTTACAGCCTGCTTTCAAAATTGATATGAAAATGAAAGATCAGAAAAAAGTCATCAGCTATATTTCTTGTTTCCTTTTCTGGCCAGGATAGTTTTCTTAAATGTAATGTGGTGAAAGAAAGAAGATTGGTCATAGTCTATGAGAAGAAAAGTTAAAAAGCCTGCAGTCTGTTGTTATTTAGTAGGAAGCAAGAGGAGATTGTGTTTGTTATAGAGCAGAGGACTGATTTCAAGGGAGGGAGAGTGCCAGGCAGTCTGGGGAGGTTAAATAGGAAGGGAGGTGTGTAGGCTGGGCTGAGCACCTTGGATCCCATGAATAGTAATTTATAGCATCCTGATGAGAAATAAGTCATCTTACCTTTGATTGTGGTTTTTGCCTCACTTATTTATTACAAATGACAGGAAGCCCAGAGCATCTGATTTATTTATCTATCAACTTGCTCAAGCCAAACTAACAAGGGAAAAAAGAGCAATGAAAAAACCATCTATCATTTTTGGATTAAACACTTGTTGCCAAATCATGTGAAGTTGTTGTTTCTCAATCTATGTTTAAGATCAATAATAAAAGATCACACCTTCAGGAAAAGGTAACTTGAAAGCTTCACCTAAATCTTTAGCTTCCAATGAACTTGAGTTTCAGCCTTCAAAAACAGTAAGGGATGGAATTTGGCAGCAAATGATCCAATAATCTCAATGCTGATGTGAAAATTATAATTTGCTTAATTTAAAACAGAGCATTACTGTGGATAGCTGAAGTTTTATTTTGGTTTTGGTTTTCAATACTTACTGATAAGTATGCATAAAGAGATACTTTGGGGCTTTTTATTGCCATATTGCTTATTACTGCTTCTGTGTTTAAAAATCTGCTTATTGCAAGGAGGGTTCGGTCAATTTGTGCATATTGGATTTAATTTTCTAGTAAGCAAATAAAAATGCCTAAATGCAATTTACAGATCTTCTTTTTCTCAAATACTGTGTATGTACTTTGATTTCTAGTGCCATCTGAATGACCCCATGCTGAAAGGATTTCATTTTATATTTCCAAAATATATACAGAACCCATTAAATGAAAAAAATGTCAGTCATAATTTATATAGGAAAGAAAATGCTCCAATCATAACCCAATGATTTTATATAACCAATATGTTCCTGGCTTCATCAGCCTGACTACAAAATGAACTCACATTTTCTTTTGTATACCCAAACTGTTATATTGCAGTCCCTTGCCTAATTATAGAAATCGGCTGCCACTCATTCCCTCTCCCTCAAATGACCTTCACCTCTTTCTGAGACTGTCCAAGAATGCTGACAGCCACCTATACATTCAGGTTCAAGCGCCTCACATTCACTCTTCCCTACTGGTGACTTTGTCATTCAGCCTTTGCTGCCTATACCTGCCAGATACCAACAAGTCACACGACATTACTGTCCTCTGCCACATCCTGCTGCTATCCTGATCCTCGCCAAATACAAAGACCTTTGTTTTACTCACTAAAATGTCAGCAGAGCATATTTTGTTAAACAAATCTATCCAGCTCACTGCAGTAATGGAAAACACCATTGGAATTGTATCTGTGTCCTTAGAAGGAAGGAATTGAAGCAGGGTATATATAGGCCTTGGGGTGTTGTCTTGAGTGATTTAGAGCCTGTCCTTCAAGGTGGGAAGCTGAGTGGGAACTGAACAAAGTCTGTGACCCAAGAGTTTAGGTTTCATGGATAGGAAATTGTTTGAAAAGCAAGCCATTTGTTAGTAAGCAGACGGCTGTCTCTGATAAATTATCAGTGAGAATTTCCTGAAATAACCAACCAGATTATTTATTGGTGTGTAGTTTTATCTTTCCCACACAAGGGCTTCCTGGAGCAAATAACTAAGTCATATTAACATAAGTAGACTACAACTTTGTCTTGTTGACACCAAAGGTCTCAGTGACCTCTCCTAACTACTTGGCAGGCCCAGCCTGGCTAAGGTCTCAGGTTTCCTGCCCACTCCAGATCTGTGTAACCTGACCAAGGCAGCAAAGACAGGGGTTCCCTTCTGCCAAAGTCTTTCAGAACTCAGAATTGACTCAACTGACTCTCATCCTTATTTGAGAGAGAAAGAGGGAGGAAGGGAAAGAGAAAGAAGGAAGGAGACAGACAGAAAGAACATTTCCTCTGTCTGTGTCATTCTTTCTTGCCAAACTTAATCCAGACTTGAAATGGGAATCCCCTGATTCCCAGTAAGGATTGGCACTATGACCCAATAATAGGACCACACTGGTACATTTTTCAATTCTTGGGTCACTTGATCTTTCTCTTGTAATGTACATTTTCTAGAAACTAGCTTTAAAACACAGATCTTACACTCATGTGATTATACTCCTAACCCAGACATAAGTTTCTTTCACATCATCAAGACCATCAAAGTAACAAAATATATTTTGCTTTTGCTGGAAGCATGGGTCAAGCCATAGAACACATGCCTAGCATGGGTGAAGGTCTGAGTTCAAATTTTGATTCTACATAGCATGTTCTTTTTTTAAAATTCTCACTTTAATAATTTAAACAAAAGAAATATAGAACAAATGAATATAGAAAAACCTAAACTAAGAAAATGATAAATGCTGAGCAAATTTACCTACTGATTTTTAATGTTTAATTTACACACAAAAGTTGGACACATTAAAGGAATATCAAATAATGTTTGATATATGTATACATTGCATAATATTTAAATCAAGTTAAACATATCTATCTCCTCAAACATTTATCATTTCTTTGTGATGAGAACTCGCAAAAATCCCTTCTACCTTTTTGAAGTGCACAGGATGTTACTGTTATCTGCAGTCACCATACTGAGCAGCAGTACCACAGAGCTTCTTGCTCCAATCTTGTACCCATTGTGTCTTAGTATCCATTGATCACCCTACTTATCCCCTTACTGTCCCTGGCCACTGGCAGCCGCCATTCCATTCTCACCTTCTATGAGATCAACATTTTTAGATTGCACATATAAGTGGAATATTGTCTTTTTGCTCCTGGCTTATTTCACTTGACATGATGATCTCTAGTTCCGTATACATTGTTACAAACAACACTTTTATGCATTCATTAGTTAATGAAAAATGAGGTTGTTTCCATTTCTTGAATCTTGTGAACAGTGCTGCAATGAACATGGAATTGCAAATGTCTCTTTGACATACTGATACCATTTCTGTTGGATACATATCGAACAGCAGAATTGCTGGATAATATGGTAGTTCTGTTTTTAATTTTTTGAGGAGGCTCCATACTGTTTTCCAAAATGGTCATACTAATGTATGCTCCCACCAACAGTGGTTTCCAGGACTTGTTAGCTTTAGTCTTTTTGACATTAGCCATTCTTACTAGGATGAGTTGATACCTCATTGTGGTTTTGACTTGTATCATTCTGGTAGTTAGTGATGTTGACGGTTTTTTGTGTATCTGTTGGCCATTTGTTTGTCTTCTTGAAAAATGTCTGTTTAGATGTTTTGCCCATTTATTAATCATGTTGGTTTTGGCTGTAGAGTTTTCAGAGTTCCTTAGGTAGTCTAGATATCAAACCTTTGCCAGCTATATACATTGCAAAATATTTTATCCCATTCTGTTTGTCTCTGCACTCTGCTGAGTGTTTCCTTTGCTGTGCATTAGCTTTTTAGTTTGGTTTAATACCATTTGTCTATTTTTGCTTTAATTTCCTTTGCTGTTGGGGACTTGACCAAAATTTTTTTTGCCCATTCCAATGTTCTGAAGTGTTTCTCTTGTGTAGAATTTGGCAATGAAGACATCTGGCCTGGGCTTTCCTTGATGGGAGGGTTTTTATTGCTAATTCAGTCATATTATGTGTTATCGGTCTATTCAAGTCTTCTATTTCTTAATGATTCAGTCATGGTAAGGTGTATGTGTCTAGGAGTTTGTCCATTTGTTCTACATTATCAAATTTGTTAGGATAATAATAATCTCTAATGAAACTTTTTGTTTCTGTAGTATCAATTGTATTGTCTTCCTTTTCATCTTCAATTTTATTTGAGACTCCTCTCTTCTTTTCTTAGTTAGCTAAAGATTGTCTATTTTGTTTATGTTTTCAAGGTACCAGCTCTTTATTTCCTTGATCTTCTGTGGGATTTTTGTCATTCACTTCTTCTCTACTTTTCTTTTCTTTTACTAATTTTGGGTGTTGTTTGTTCTCATTTTTCCTAGTTCCTTGAGACACAGTGATAGATTGTTTATCTGAGATCTTTCTACTTCTTTGGTGTGGGTATACATTTCTATAAGCTTCTTGCTTAGTAGTTCTTTAGCTGAAACTCTTAGGTTTTCATTTGTTGTATCTCCACTTTAATTTGTTTAATGTATTTTAAATTTTTTCTTCTTGTATCTTCCTTGCTCTATCAATTGTTCAAAAGAAAGTTGTTTGGGGCACGTTTTCTTGGGACACCCCCCCCCACAACTCTGGAGGCTCTACTCTCCCACTTTACATGTTTCTATCTCAATAAATTCTCCTGCTTTACTCACAAAGTCTTTTAAATGTCTGTAAGGTCCATTTCATCTGGGGTACAATTTAATTCTAATGTTTCTTCATTGATTTACAGCCTGGATGATATACCCACTGCTGGTGATGTACACATTAAAATCCCCAACTATTATTGTATTGTACTGTACCTCTCCCTTCAGATCTTGAAAATATATTTTTGAATACTGCAAGGTTGTATGCATATAACTTAGAATCATTGTTTTCTTTTGCTGAGTTCACTCCTTTATCATTATAGAATGACTTTCCTTGTTTCTTTTTACTGCCTTTGATTTAAAGTCTAAAAGCAAGAGTTACTCCTGCTTTCTTTTGGCTTCCATCAGCATGGACTATCATGTGCCATCTCTTCACTTTCCAACTGTGTGTGTTTTTAGAAGTGAAGTGAATTTCTTGTAAGCAACAAATAGTTGGGTCTTTTTAGCCACTCAGTCACTCTGTGTCTTTTAATTGGAGACTTTTACCAATTTAAGTAATTAAATGGATAACAGCTATTATGTAGCTTATTTTCTGCTTTTGTTGTAGTTTTTCTCTCTTTTTCTCCCTCTTTTATAAGTCTTTCTTGATGACTAAGTGTATTACTTTAGTAGTGTGTTCTGATTCCTTGCTTAGTATATTTGGTTTGTCTGTTATAGATTTTTGCTTTGTTGTTACCAAAAAAATCTTTTTATTATAACATACTTCCTAGAAATGGTACCAACTTAACATAATCAGAAAGATAAGACTAGAAATAAGCAAAAGAACAAGAGAAAATATACTCATAAGAAAACTCTTCATTTAGATTCCATTCCTCCCCACAATTTAAATTTTTAAAATCCCAATTCACATCTGTCTATATTGCCTATCACTTAACAAATTAATGTAGTTTTTGTTTCATTATTATACTATATACTAAAGAGATGAATGCCTTATGCACTATGGTTACACTATTAGAGCATTCTGAATTTGATTGTGTAATTATTCTTACCAAAATGATGTATACCTTTCCTATGTTTTCCTCTTACTCATTAGCATCTTTTGTGACAAACAGACCTAAAAAGCTGTCAAGTGGCTATTTTGTGAAATTAGTTATGACTAGTCTTATCTAAGAATTCAATAAGGAGATAAGTAGAAACCAATAATGTTTAGGTATCTTGTTATTTCATGTATTTTTTCACTCCCATATACAATAAGGAAGGATGGCTCATAACCCACTTAGTGAAGTAAAACCTATGTCATTAAATGAGCTAATGTGGGATAAGTAGAAGGGAAGGGAGACCTGTGAGTTTATGCTGAAATAATGCAAGCAAATAACCCAGAATAACACCTAACCCCAAGTACATATAATTAGGAACTAAAATAGAAGTCTTTCACTTATTTAAACATGTTGTCAAAAGACTTAGAGTAGGGATATTTTTATTTAAAGCAGGAGGTCATAATCACTTATCTTGTGTCTAAATATAAAGACACCACCCTCCATGTTCAGTTTAAAGCCATCTGCTTTCAGGGAAATAGCCTGGCTTCTGCCCCTGCTCCAGGTCTGAATGAGAGCACTCCCATGCACACTCACACCCACAGCACACGGAGCTCCCTGAGGCACTTACATCACAGAGTCATAATTGCTTGCTTTCCTCCATGGACCCCCTTCAAGGACTGGTGCTCCACAAGGACAAACTGTTTTTTGTCTTGTAACTTGTGTTCACATAGATGGCCCATATTTAACACACACTTGTGGAATTAATACATGGAAGAATGACTGCTAAAAGTAAAAACTGCGCAACATTCATACACACACCTTCTGAGAGAAATGGGAAGGGAACAAAATTGAAAGACTAAAGTTTTCCAAACTGAGTTCTCCTGATAGGCTACATAGGTAGAAAGGGAATAACATAACACAAAGGAGCCAGAGAATGGGTATGTCCAGGTATATTTTGCCTAACCTGCTCCACCATGGTCCTGGAGGAGCAGTTGACTACAGTTGAGGCTATTTCTTGGAACAGTAGCCAATGGTCTCCAGCAAAACCTTCACAACAGGGACTTTCTCAACTCTAGAGGTCGCATTTGTATCTCATTATAGCTGTGGTTTCATGCATGCATTTCCCCTAAAATCACCATTTTGGTTCTGTGGATAACTTGTTAGTTAAACCACTCCCTATTCCCCAGTTCTTGGAAATGCCCTCCCATTTCTTGGAAAATTCCACAATTATGAACATATCATAATATAAGCATTAAACCTTATCCATAAAACTGCCAAAGAGCTAGAGCTCAGTGCACTTGATGGCCTGTCAGGATGTTTGCCTTCTTTTTCCTTTGGGAGGTGCTATTGCTTTATGATCAGTTCTGCCTTAATGACACCTATGTTTGGCTTAAATAAATCTGCCCTTTTAAAGACTCCTCTCTGTGTCTGCATCTGAATTTTTTCTGTGTTGAAGAACGAGAACTTGCCATTTGTCTCCCCTGACACTGGTAAATGAAGAAAGGGATTGATAAATAGCTACATTGTCTTATCATTACCTCCTCAGCCCATGGAAGATGCTTAGAAAACATTGAATGAATATATAATAAATGAATGAACATTTGACTAACATTTGGCTACAGAATAGTACTCCATGGGGTTGTCTTGCTTTAAAATGCATCTATAATATTGGTTGCTTAACTAATTCTGATGTCATCATGGGTTTTCATCCCTCACAATTAGCTCTCTATTCAATCTCAAAAAAGACAATCAATTACCCATAATAATCCCCTTCTAGGCCAGATGTGGTGGTGCACACCTGTAATCCCAGCACTCAGGAGAATCATGATTTCAAGGCCAGTTTGGGTTACATAGCAAGATTCTATCTCAAAAAAAATAAAAATAAAAATAAACACTTTTCAAAACATATACCTAATAATGGATATTTCTTGGTTCTTTCTAAAACCCAACAAAGCAACCACACAAGTCTCTCCTTTGGTCATGCCAGATGAAGCCATACCTATGCCTCCTTAATCTTAATCATAAACTTTTACTCATTGCTTCATTAAATGAATTCTTTAAGGGAAACAAGCATAAACACTATTGCTAGTGACTGAGTCCATTTTGACCCTAATACATCATTAAAGTAATGAAAAAGTTTCTGGTTATAAACACTTGCCTGTTTTTCTATGCTCTCTTTCTAATTCAGCATAGTTTTTGATAATTCAGCTGATGGAATGGGAAACAATCTTATTGGAACACCTCTGGCAGAGTTTCCTAAAGTACTGGTCTATTGATTCCCTACCTCCCAAAATGTGGTTGAGATAGATTTTTCTTACTTCTATTCTTTTTAAGATAGTGTTATTTTAGACCTGGAAATCTTTGCTTTGTTCTAAGGTGCTCTCTTTTTCTTTATCTAAGTCAAGGTAAAGGGTGAGGTCAGTCACTAGAGAATCCAATTTAACTTTTCCAAGTCCCCAAAAATCATCTGTTAGACTCTGACCATATTTTAAATGAAATGAGAAGCAAGATAGAATTTGAAACTTTTCATTTTCAGTAAATCTAAGTTTCATATTTTCTTCCAAACCTTATCTTTAATGTCTTCTAATGTGGCAATCGAATATTTGAGGAAAAGCTAATAAATGAGTCCATTGAGCAGAAAGCCCTTATTTTTGTGGATGCTGTGGTCTTTAATTTCCTAGATTTTCATTTTTAAATCACTTGTCCTCTCTTATTAGGGATGGATTTATTGTTCAGTAAGCCACCTTTGCTGATTAAAATGACCGATGGCCTTAATTTTGCTGTTGTAATGGATGAGATCAGTGCCCCTCCAAATAACTCAGATACCATCCCAGATGATATGTCTTCTTGTTGTCTTCTAGTTGGTGGCAGGGTGGGGGTGGGGGAGTTGCAACACTCTAACCTTAAACCTCATTCCCTCTTTTTCTATGCATTTTCTTCTAATAGTCAGCACCTGTAGCAATTTTCAAGATACTGAACTCCTTCTACAGGCATATCCTTTGGCTGAAAACCAGGGCTTAAAATGCCTGGAAATTTACATGTACCTAGGGAGGCTAAAGGAAGAGAATTTAACCAATGCCTGAAGGAAGGAGGAGTACGAAAACCCAGCTTCCTTATCTAAGGTGAGGCAAATGATACATATTCTCAAGAGTTCCCCTGTGGAAAAGACCGAAGCAATCCTCTAGGACTTTACCTAAGATTGCATGTCCTACCCTGGCTTTCTCCCCCTCTCTGCCTTGTCATCATTATCTTTGGGGAGCATTTCATTCATCAATAACTTCTACATGAATCCCCCTATCGAGATCTGCCTCTGAGGAAACTATCCAAACACAGGCAGCAAGACACAACTATTTTGTGAATATCACAAATCTTCCAATAATGATAAGCAGTGGGTTTATTTTTAATACACTTATTGTTTCTGAGATTTGAAAGGATGACTCTGGGTATACAAAAGAATGATGAATGTTACTAAGTACTATTTTAGACTGATTGACAAAATTTATTATTAACTTTTTAAAAAGATGGAAACAAAAGGGTACAGTAAGCTAACACTTTTCTAAGAAAGAAATAGAAATAAACTGTATGTATGTGCTTATTATAATGAATATTGATACAATGAAGACCTAACCTTCCAATGTGACTACCTTTGGAGTCAGGTTCTGTGAGGAGGTGATAATGATTAAATAAAGTCATAAGGCCGGAGTCTTAATCCAATAGTGCTGATGGCTGTTATAAGAGGAAGAGACACCAGAGAGCTCTCTCTTTACCACGTGAGGGCATAGCAAGGAAGTGGCTGTCTGTAGGATGTAAAAAGAACCCTCATCAGAAACTAAATTGATTGGCACCTTGATTATGGAGTTTCCGCCCTCCATAATAGTAAGAAATAATTTTTTGTTGTTTAAGCTCCCCAGCCTATGGTATTTTTTATGATAGCCTAAGCCTACTAATATAATATTTACTTGTATATATAAGAAAACAATGACATAATGAACCACAAAATCAAAAACTTAGTTACCAGAATAGTAGATTAATGGAAACCTTGGCAAACTATTACACAAAGTAAATTATCTGATCAAAATAAAATGAAGTTTAAAATGAATAATAGAAATAAATTTGGGAAACACATAAATATGTGGAAATTAAACATCACACTCCTAAATGATCTATAAGTCAAAAGAAAGAAAAATTAAAAATAAAGGAAAATTAGAAAATGGATCCATCAAGAAAAATTTGTCCTGGACATTTGCACTTAAACATTCTAAAATCAAAAGTTATACTAAAACCAAACATCATATTAGTTGACAACAGGTAGTTCTGGTGTATGCAATAAAAGGAAATATATTAGTTAACAGGAAGTTGTTCTGGTATATGCAGTGAAAGGAAACTGAAAGAATTATTTTCAAATCCATGGCACCACATAAAATCAGCCAAATACATATTCAATATATAGCAACAACTCTTCTCATGGTCTTACTTTATATTTGTTCCAGTATGACTCAGTGCTAAAAAGTGCCAAAAACTGGTAGTTGAAATCATTGTAGTTAATCTGAGCACACTAGAAACCAAGGAGAGGCTGAGTGTGATTACACATAGCCCATAAATGGTAGCGAAAAGTAAAGGAGACCAAATGACACACTGAAAAATAAGCAACATAGGAATTGTGGCCAACAATTTCTAAGTTAACTAAAAGCTGGTTAATGGGTAATATCTGTGATCCCAAAAACCTATATTTCCCAACATGAGGAGCTTTCAGGAACCATAGATAACAAATTACACCATTTCAAGAAATAAATGGAGTGAATATAGAATTTTTTAATCTATTGAAATCACCATAAGAAGGGAACAAAAAGGTAGAAAGGAGAAAAATAGAGGGTATGAACCATTTTGGGTTATAATACATATATACGTGGAAAGGTTATGTCATTTTTTTTAACAAAAACAAAGAACAGGAAGGTAAATCAGGTCCTGTCTGCAGGTGTGGTACCAGTGGGAGAGAGGAGGATGTGGGGAAAGGGTTTAAGAGAGTAAATATGGTGGAAATATTATGTACATATATATGTAAATGGAAAAATGTGACCTGTTGAAACTATCCAGGAATAGGGAAATGAAGGATAAAGGAAAATGATGGAAGGGGTGAATTCAACTATGATATAAGAACTTCTATAAATGTCACATTGTACCTGTAGTACAACAAGTAAAAAAAAAAAAAGTACATGGACCTGGTACCCTTTGCTCATGCCTGTAATCCTAGCTCCTCAGGAGGTAGAAATCAGGAGAATCGTGGTTCAAAGCCAGCTTGACTGGGCAAAAAGTTATCAAGATCCCATCTTAACAAACAATTTGGGCATGGTGGCATGTGACTGTCATCCCAGCCACTTGAGAAGTATAAATAGATGATCATGGTCCAGGTTATCCTGGGCATAAGTGCAAGACTCTGTTTGAAAAATAACCAATGGAAAAGGGACTGAAGTATGGCTCAAGTGATAGAGCACCCACCTAGCAAGTGCAAAGCCCTGAGTTAAAACCCCAATACTACCAAATAAAAAGAAGAAGAAGGAGGAGGAGGAGGAGAAGAGAAGAGGAGGAGGAAAGTGAAGTATTGAGTGTAATATGCTACAGTGTATCTTAAAATAAACATTTATCCATTGGAAGAAGTGAAATACACATTTTTCAAAATAAAATCATTTAAAAATAAAATTTGAATGTGACCCACATGGACAAATTGGTCAGTTGATCCAGTATTTTTAAATGAATGAGAACTAAAATACCACATACCAAAACTTATGGAATGCAATTAAAGCAGTGTTTCAGAGTAAAATTTATATCTACAATACCTATATTAAAGAAGAAAGATTTGAGGTCAGTAACTTAAAATTCTACCTTGAGAAACTAGAAAAAGAGGATAACTAAATTTTAAAAAGCAGAAGAAAGGAAATAAAGATGAGAACAGAAATAAGTGAAATACAAAAGGGGAAAATAACTAAAAATTAACAAAACCAATGCTGATACCCTGAGAAGGTAAACAAAATTGACCAATTTTTAGCTAAACTAACCAAGAATAAAGAACAAAAGATTCAAATTAGCAAATATGGAATAAGTGAATATCATTATTCACAATAAGAATTACAAAGGAATACTCTGAATAGTAGCATATCAACAAAATAGAAAAACTATATGTAACAATTTCCTAGAAAGACATGAACTACCCAAAACTTATTAGAAAAGACACAAAATATATAAATAGACCATAACATATCAAGAAATTGACTTAGCATTCAAAACACTTCCCATAGAGAAAAGCACAGTCCCAGATTGCTTCATCAAGTGCTATGAAACATTTAAAGAAGAGTTAACTCTAATCATTCACAAATATTTCAAAAATATAGAAAAGAAGGAATATATTCCAGCTCATTCTGTAAAAGCTAGAATCATTCCAATGGAAAATGCAGGCAAAGACATTACCTGAAAGGAAAACAACAGAACAATGTCTCCTGTGGATCTATATGCAGAAATCTCAACAAAACACTAGCACACGGAATCCAGCAACATACATAAAAAGTTATTCAAGTATTTGACCCTTATCCAACTGCATGCCTCACCCTTTGAGGTGTACTGTCCCTGTTTAAGCAGTTGGACTTATCCAACTTGCCTACCTCATGTATACTTATGCTTTATTGATAAATCACTCAGTAGAAAAAGAGAATCATTCACCATGATTAAGTAGGATTTATTCCTGGAATACAAGGACAGTTTAAGGGGGACGCAAGATGGTGGATAGCAGAGTGAAGCAAAAATCCTGAGCTCCGTGATTTCAGAAAACACTTCAGAATTCTGGTAGCTACACTTGGGTAATTCTGATTCTTTTTAGCCAACGAGATTACTGCCAACACATAGGGTACACATAAAATTCAATGACTGACCCTTCAAACAGCTTTTAACTGCACATAACATCTAGGGAAGTCCTGACACAGTCTGGGAGAGGCATGGCTGCTGGTTTGCCTTGGAAAAAGCACTGCCTGTTTCCCCACTTCTTTTTTCCCCCCTTCTTTTCTTTCTTTTTCCTGGAAAAAGCTGAAGACTGCAGACAGCTGAACCGAATTCTGCAATGTACTAGACCCATATCACTCAGACACAGCCTACATACACACGATTGGCCTGGACCCAACTCTGCGGGAGTGAATCTGCAACCCCAACAGGTGGGCGCCACACACCACCCACCCTTGAGGGAACCACTTAGTTCAGTGAAGCTTGTGAGCAGATTGCACCTCCCCCCACACACACACAAAACTGAATGCCATAGATGGAGAACATAACTCACCTCTGCCTGGTGGGAGCGGGGCAGAATGTGGAGCTCACCTCAGGGAGCAGGGGTAGGGCAAGGAGCCAACCTCAAAGGGTGGGGTGGAGCAGACCCCTGAGCTTCACTCTTGGGATTGCAGGTGGGGCACAATGCTGAGTTGTCCTACCTTGTTGGGGCAGGGGCCAGCCTGTCAGAGCCAAAGCAGCTGTGGAGCAACACAGCTGCAGCCTGGTGACCACAGAAACATATCTGATCACCTTGGAGAACCTGGTAGCGAGCAATCATAGAGCTCAATTGCAACTTGCCCTGTAGGTAGAAGAGACCAGCAACTGCTCACAAACCAGCCTCCTAGCAAGACAACTTCAGATATCCTGCCTGCACCAGAGGGCTATCACACCAAAGAAACACTGGGCTCAACCACCACAAGTGAGCCAACTCCCCACAAAGAGGAGTTGTTAACATCCATCGGCACACAGCCCAGCATACCAAACTTGAAAAGGGATAGAGACACTAAGAAAGCCCCAGTCAAAACACCAGTACTTGGATTTGGTGCCAAAGAAGTGCAGTGCTTTCAGTGAACTGGTTTTTTTTCCCTTTTTTATTTAGTATTTTTAATTTTATTACTATTTTCTTATCTTTATTCTTACTTTCTTCATTTTCTCTCCTTTTCTTGTGCTACAGTCCATTGTTACCTATCTCCCTCTTCCTCTCTGTCCAAATATCAATCTGCTTAGCCTTCTCTTACCCCACTTTCCTTTCTCTCCCCTATTTTTTTCTGCCCTTTTCTTCCAATTTCTCCTTGTATTCACCTTCCCCTCCTCCTTCCCTTACTTTTCACCCCACTGCCCCTACCTCTTCCACTCTTACCACTCTCTGAATAGTCTATTGTACCAACTCTACATGTTACCCCCATCTGTCCTACCCTCTGCAATCCCTGATTCAACCACCCTCCCCCAAAACAATTTAACTACACCTTAACACACATTGGGGCCCTAATACCCTATATCCCCCATACTTAACACTTGTCCACCCTTTACCCCATTCACCCCCTTGTTTCCCACCCAGCAACCATCTTTTTAATTACCTAAGTATCCATCTCTATCCAAACAACCATTATCCCTCCAACTCCCACTGTTTATAGATGATATCATTAAGAGGTTCACTATATACTATGTAAATAACTGGTCTGGAATTAAATCTGTGAGTTTCTTATTGCTAATTAATACCTCCAGATCAGGGAACAGAAATAGCACATCAATGTAGCTAATGACTTAGCCAGTCACAGCATAGTACTTAAGCCAAGGGAAAGATAACAGGTGATTAAAACCCTGAACTGGCCTATCAATAACACAGGAAAATGGAACAAAATAGAAACTTGGGAGGAAAAGAAGGCAGGGGAAAACGTCCTCTCAAAAGACTAACAATTCAATAGAGAATTTAGTGGAAAATGAAGGAAGTCAACACCCAGTTGATGAGCCCAGTAGAGTGATGATAAGTATGTCCAATGAGTTTAATGAGGACCACAAAGAGATGCTCAAAGAGGATGTCAAAAGGAACTCACTGAGGAAGTTAGGGAGAGCATCAAGAAAAGTTTAAGAGAACATATAAAAACAACTCAGAATTTCAAGAGAACACAAATAAAAAATTTGAGAAGAGACAAAAACAACTAAATGAACTGAGAGGACTTCAGCAAATTCCAACATGAAACTAAGATTATTTTTTAAAAAAAGGAGACATATGAAATAAAGAAGACAGCACAAGATGTGAAAGAGTTTATCAAAGATATGGAAAATCTCAGAAAAAAGAGTCAAACAGAAATCCTGGAAATAAAGAGTCCCTTAAATCTAATAAACAAAACAGTTGAAAGCCACTCCAGCAGACTAGAACAAGTGGAAGACAGAAATTAATGCTCAAAAACAAAATAGGTATTAAAGATAAAACAGAATAATTCTTAGACAAAAGACTCAAGAGCTACAAAAGAATATACAAGAACTCAGCAAGTCCATCAAAAAACCAAAGCTGCAAATCATGGGCATCAGAGGAGAAGAGGTGCATGCCAAAGGTATATATAGTATATTCAACAAAATAATAGCAGAAAATTTCCCAAATTATGAGAAAGATGCCCATTCAGGTACACCAAGAACACATAACCAAAATAGAACCTCTCCAGAGCATATTATCTTTAAAACAACTAGCACAGAGAATAAGGAAAGAATATTGAAGTCTATAAGAGAGAAAAATCAAATAATATATAAAGGTAAAGCCATCAAAATAACAGCATATTTCTCAACACAAACTTAAAAGCAAGAAGGCATGGAAAGATGTATTCTAGCATAAAAAAAAAAATTTCTGTCATAGGATACTCTACCCAGCAAAGCTATCATACAAAATTCATGGAGGAATAAAAGTCTTCTATGACAAAGAGAAACTAAAACAAATACATGATAGCCAAACCACCACTAAAAAAGAATTCTGAAAGGAATCCTACATACACAGTAGACAAAAACAAACATAACAACAAAGGTATGGGAAATACTAAATTTCAAGAGAAGAACAGACAAATACTCAGAGAGTGGCATTGAATTGGCTGCAAACACACAAATCCTTAAACAATAAAAACAATTAAATGACAGAAATCACCACATACCTCTCAATATTAACACTGAATGTTAATGGACTTAATTCCCCCATCAAAAGAAATGTTTGGCAAACTGGATTAAAAAGGAAGACCCAACAATCTGTTGCTTACAAGAAAGATATCTTATTGACAGAAACACTGTCTTAGGGTGAAAGGGTAGAAGAATCTTTACCAAGCTAATGGCCCTGAAAACAGGCAGGAGCAGCAATACTTATATCAGATAAAGTAGACTTCAAACCTAAATTAGTCAGAAGAGACAAAGAAGATCACTTCATACTAATAAAAGGAACAATACATCAAGAGGAAATAACAATTATCAACTTATACACACCCATTATCAGTAAACCAAACTTCATTAAACATATACTAATGAACTTAAAATGACAGATAGACTCCAAAACACCAGTAGTGGGAGCCTTTAATACTCCTCTATCACCAATACATATGTCATCCAGACAAAAAAATCAACAAAGAAATTCTAGAGTTGAATGGACACCATAGATCTAGTTATCCAACAGATGTCTATGGAGTATTCCATCCTGCAACAGCACAATATACATTCTTCTGAGAAGCCCATGGAACTTTCTCCAAAACAGACCATATCTTAGGGCACAAAGGAATCTCAACAAATATAATAAAATTTAAATAACCCACTAAATACTGTCTGACTACAAGGCAATAAAACTAGAACCCAACAACAAAAGAAGCAACAGAAAATGCTCAAACAATTGGAGGCTAAACAACACATTGCTCAATGACCAGTGGGACATAAAAGAAACAAGGGAGGAAATAAAAAAGTTCCTGGAATTTAATGAAAATGAAAATACAACCTGTCAGAACCTAGGGGACACAGCAAAGGCTGTCCTAAGGAGAAAGTTTATAGCCATGAGTACATATATTAAAAGGACAGAAAGATCTCAAATAAACCACCTAATACTACATCTCAAACTCATAGAAAAACATGAACAAGCTAAACCCAAAACTAGCAGGAGAGAAATAAAAGTAAGGGCACAAGGCAATGAACTAGAAACCAAAACAACCATACAAAGAATCACTGAAACAAAAAGCTGGTTCTTTGAAAATAAAAATTAACAAACCCCTATCAAATCTGACTAAAGTAAATAAGGAAATGATCTAAATTAATAAAATCAAAAATGAAAAGGGGGAGGTAACAACAAACACTTAGGAAATCCAGGGATTCATCAGGGACTACTTTGAAAACCTATATTCAAATAAATTGAAAATTATGGAAGAAAGAGACAGATTTCTAGATACATATGACCATCCAAAACTGGACCCAGAGAATATTAATCACCTCAACAGACATATAACAAGCAATAAAATTGAAGCAGCAATAAAGAGTCTACCAAAATGGAAAATCCAGGACCTGACAGATTCTCCACTGAATTCTACCAGAACTTTAAAGAAGAACTAATACCAACATTCCTTAAACTTTTCCACAAAATAGAAAGGGAAGAAACACTGCCAAACTCATTCTATGAAACCAGAATTGCACTTATCCCCAAAATGGACAAGGATATAGCAAAAAAGGAGAATTACAGGTCAATCTCTTTAATGAACATAGATGCAAAAATCCTCAATAAAATAATTGCAAACCAAAATCAATAGCATATGAAAAAGATCATACACCATGACCAAATCAGCTTCATCCCAGCAACATAGGGATGGTTCAACACATGCAAATCATCAAATGTAATACAGCATATTAACAGAAGTAGACACAAAAACCACTTGATCATATCAATAGATGCAGAAAAAGACATTGATCAAAATCAACATCCTTTCATGATAAAAGCTCCGATGAAACTAGGAATAGAAGGAATGTACTTCAGCATAATAAAGGCTATATATGACAAACCTATAGCCAATATCATATTTAATGGGGAAAAACCCATCTCCTCTAAAGTCAGAAATGAGACAAGGGTGTCCACTCTTGTCACTACTATGCAACATAGTCTTGGAATTCTATCTAGAATAAGACAAAGGAAGAAAAAAAGTAATACAAATTGGAAATGAAATAGTCAAATTATCCCTATTTGCTGATGACATAATCTTATAACTAAAAGACCTGAAAACTCTACCAAAAATCTCCTAGACACCATGAAAAACTTCAGAAAAGTAACAGGATACAAGATCAACTTACAAAAATCAGTAACCTTCCTATACACAAATAATGAACAGATTAAGAAAGAATATAGGAAAGCAATTCCATTTACAATAGCCTCAGAAAAAATCAAATACCTAGGAATAAACTCAACAAGGGATGTGAATGACTTCTATAAGGAAAACTACAAAATACTGAAGAAAGAAAAAGAAGACAACAGAAGATGGAAAGATCTCCCATGCTCATGATTTGGTAGAATCAACATAGTAAAAATGGCTATACTACCAAAAGCAATCTGCATGTTCAACATAATCCCAACAAAATCCCAATGATATTCATCACAGAGATTGAAAAATCTACCCTAAACTACATTTGGAAGCTCAAAAAACCACAAGTAGCTAAGGCAATATTGAGCAAAAAGACCAATGCTGGAGTATCACAATACCCTACTTCAAACTATACTACAGAGCCATAGCAATAAAAATAGCATGGTACTGGCACAATAACAGATATGAAGTCCAGTGGAATAGAATAGAAGCCCCAGATATGAATCCACACAGCTATGACCACCTAATTTTTTACAAAGGTTCCAAAAACATATGTTGGCAATAATGGCACCTATAGGTTTCAGTTCTTACTGCACCCTTAAGCTTCTGTTTTCCAGGGTCACGGTCCTGCCTCCCAGGGTCACAGTCCTGCCTCAAGTCTAGCTTGAACCCTCCTTCTGCCCCAACCTCCAATCAGCATGAACCATAAGATCCTAACCAATCAGATCATGCTGAGTCCCACTGAGGGGTATTTAAGCCCCTGCCCCTCTCTCCCTCTCTCTCTTGGCTCTCTCTGCTCTCTCCCTCTCCCACCCAGCAATAAAGAATCTCTTGGCCAGATTACTCCTCTCCACGTGGTCATTTGGGGGCCTATATTTCCTTACATTTGGTGCCATGACTCGGGGTGGGTTTCTCCACTAATCCTGGTGGGACCCCGATTCCAACTCACCCCACGACCACCCTGAGGACATGACTGGCCAGGACTCATCCTCCCAATCACCCTGCTTGCATCCAACACCAAACATTCTTTGGTGAGTCCACATACCCTTCTCGGGCTCTCTTTGCAGTCTCTCCCTTCGGTGTCTCGGGGTTTCCAAACACTCCTCCTGTTTGGCTATCTCTGGGTGGCTCAGGCAGCAGGATTCCCTCAGTTGTCAGGCTTGGATCCATTTTGTTGTGGGTCTCAGAGAGCCCTCGTCAAAAAGCCTGGGCCCAGGTGACCCATTCGGCCCAGCATGCCATGAGAACTCAATGACGATTGATTTTCGTGGGCGTTGTGCTGTTGTTGGGTATTTGTGCTGCACAAGGATGCTCCACAGTACATAATATCCTCCTCTCTCAAGACGGGACCAGGTCCCACACAATGGGTGCCTCTACATCCTCTTTGCCATCTGACTCCCCACTGAGATAGCTCCTCAATAATTTAGACACCTTGGGTTTGACCCCAGATATAAAACCAAAAATTTAATCCATTTTTTCACTCAAATCTGGCCCACTTATCCTTTAGACAACCAAAATCACTGGCCCCTTTTTGGATCTTTAAATCCCAACCTTTTATGGGATGTATAACTACTGTGAGCAATCAGGACAATGGGGAGAGATTCCATTATGTCCAAGCCTTTTCATACTTCTGTCTAAATCCAGCTCTCTGACTTCAAATCCTCCCTCTGTACTTTCTGTTCCTCTGCGCAGATTCTATCAGCCTGTAAACCAGTTTCTAAATCAGCCAATTCCTCTCCAAACCTCCTCCTTCCCCACGTAAGCAGACTTGCACTGCTTACCGGTAATACCTATCTCCTCCTATCTTCCTGAAAAACTTTCCCTGTCATGGAGTTAAGCAAGCCACTCCTTGCCAATTCTGGCCTCAAGGCGGTTCCAGCTCTGAGAGAGCTCATGCTTTATTCGGTGACTGGAGAATGGAGGTTTCATTTCCTGAAAGCCTGCCAGTACCAATCAATGGAAACAACCTGGAGACACAGGTGATGGCTAATCCCTTAAGCTGTGTCATGCCTCCAGACTCTGCCTTCCCCTCCCTTACCTAAGATGTCAGGACACCTTTCTGCTTCCTCCATGGTCTCACCACGTGTCCTCTGTCTCTGTCTGCCTTCCCCTCCCTGGGCTTACTGGGATCCTGCCTGCCATGAAAAACTTGTAGCATGGTACCTTATGACTTAAGTTATTCCAACTAGTTTGCCAGGCCTCTCGGTCTAAAGTAACTTTAAATCAGCTGTTTTACAAAAGTGCTTGCAAAAACCTGCAGCTGCCACATTTACACTCTAACTCTGCCCCCACAAGGGGAGGAGGGAAAGCAAACAGGCGCACCTGTGCACAGGATGCCGGCTTCTGGACACAGCAAAAACACCTGCCATAGCTAAGAAAATCCATAGAGAGGACCCAGCAAATCCTGGGCCGCCAGCCACATGTGGCCATGGCTGTGGCCCACAGCAACTTCCCCTAGAATAAACATGCACAGAGTACACAGGAAGGGGGGAGGGGCGACAGGCCACAGGATCAGGCCTAGGCAGTCAGGGTCATTTGTCTCAGCTGTGTGTGGAAGGAGTGGCACCTTGCACAAGTCCTGCTCCTAGCCCCACCTCACACCTTGGGGCATCAGACCCAGCCCTTGTAAGCCAATTATTAACTCAAGGTTATAGTTCCAGAAATAACTAAATAGACATTACTGTGGTCTCTAAATTTTGCATTTAGAATTTTCTATACCTTTGGCCTCAGCATAAATTTTTTCCCTCCAAATATTAACACTAGTTGTCCCATATGGCACTGTTATTGGCCTGAAATGCCCTCTGAATGCCCTTCTCTAACTTTACAAATGATTTATTTCTTTGTTAAAAAGATAGCCTTTATTAAAGAGGCTGCCTGCTTTTAGCTAAAAGACAGGATCCTAATGTTTTGTTCTTTCTAGATGGGACCTGCATCTTCCAGTCTTCTGGCTGGTAGATGTTGGAAGCTTTGTACTGAGGCCTGACCTCAGTATGCCTTGGGTGACCAAGAGAAGTGGCCTTCACAGGGTTCCTTAAATTACAATACCATACTCCGATTAGACCTTTTCTATAAAAGTAAAAAAAAAAAAAGTCCCCTATACAAATTTCTCTCATTAGAAAAGCAATGGGTTCTGGACCAGGCCACTCAGGTTGGAAATGATTATAAGGTTCAAGCAGTAGAGTGCCGCTTTACAAGCATAAAATCCTGAGTTCAAGCCCAGTACAGCCAAAGTAAAAAAAAAATAATAATAATAATAATAATAATATTTGGGGCTGAGGAAGTAGCTCAATGAGAGAATGTCTGCCCAGCATGTGCAAAACCCTGGGTTCAATTCCCCAGCATTACTAAAAAAAAAATTTTTAAATGGTAAAGAAGATAAGTGGCATTAATGTCACCTCAGCCATCTCATAGTAGAAAAACGTAGTTTAACCTAGACCAGATCCCTCATTCTTCAAGTGAGGAAACTGAGGCCCAGAACAGTTCAGAGATTTGCTCTCCAGAGTGTCAGGTGTCAATGTAAAATAACAACTTTACTTTACAGCAACAACCTATCAGAAAGCATACCATAGTGGACTCAGTCACAGGTGAGAGAGGTTCTCCTCAAAGATAAATTTCTAACAGTCAGCCCCAGATATTCGTAAAAACTCAGACTGTGGCTGAAGGGAAAAGTCATTGAACCAAGTAATACAGCTAGCCATGTCTGTATTTACGGCTATGTCTGTATGTCCAGGACCTTACTAACAGGAGAGAAAAAGATAAGAGATACCATGGCCTCATTGATGCTCTCAGAGAGGGCCCCACCCGACTGGGGCCTGTATCCTGAACTTGCTACCGTGGTGGACAGGAGGGGCACTTCTGCAAAGAATGCTTAAAGGGGGACAGCCCAGGAGACAGCCCTACCCCCAACTGGGACCCTGCCCTCTGCAAAGGTAACCACTGGAGGTCTAAGTGCCCCCATCACCAGATGGAAGGCGAGGTGCCATCTCCTATAGATTGATACGTCCAAGCCTCCTGTCCACACTCCACTTCTTGGCATCAATGTTGAGGAGCCATAATGGCAGAAAAACAAAAGGTCATTTTCCTCCTAGACAGTGGAGACTGTTTCTCTGTTTTACCTTTTTCTCCTGGTCCCCTGTCCAATGACAAAATTATCGTTCGGGGCAAATCTGGCCAGCCCCTAGAGTGCTAGTTTACCTGGCCTCTGGCCTGCTCTTGGGAAGACCTCTGCTTCTGTCACTCTTTCCTCATAGTACCTAAAACTCCAGTGTCCCTGCTGGGACAGGATTTACTATCTCAATTAAAAGCTCAAATTCTCCTCCCCCCAGGCAGCTATCTCTGCTGCCCCCTCCTTCAGGAACAAAGAAGGTTCCACAGTGTGGACTGATGAGATGAGTGTAGGGTGAGCCAGGATGGCCCTCTGTATTCAAATAAAACTCAAAAATCCCTCACAATTTCCACACCTAAAACAATATCCCCTCAAGCTTGAGGGAGATGAGGCCTCATGCCTATCATAAATTCCTTAAAACAACAAGGGCTATTAATGAGTTGCTCCAGCCCCTACAATAAATTTAAAATTCTTATAAAAATTAATTTTAAAATACAAGTTAAAAAGTAAACAACTGGAAAGGATATAGATAGGTAATAAATGTATTTTTTGAGAAGTTAAAGGAAAAAGGAATGGTTTTTTGGATGAGAAAGGATTTTGTAAAAAAGGGTTTATCCTAAAGATTGTTTCAAATAGAAGGGATAAAAACAAGCCATCAAAGGGTTTAGTATGTTGTATGAAGGTCTGAGTAAGTTTGAAAAGTGTATAATAAAAGCTTCGGTGTGTGATAAAGTTAAAGTTGAATATAATCTAGGAGTTGCCTAAAAGACTTTTAGGGTCATGTCAAACTAAAATCAAATCCTCTATGTCTATGAAATAACAAGATTATTTTAATATTGTTCTGCTCTGAGTAACATCTACAAAAAACCATTACAGAGAAAGATTTTATCAAAGAAATTATTTGTGTGTTCTGCTGATCTTGTCAAGCATTAAGTACTACTAAATCAGAGTTCATTTACATATTTGCTTATGTGTCTTAAATGACCACCTTGTAACAGTGTTATCCGAATATGGTACAAACATTTAAAAGGTTAAAAGTGTCAATTTATATAAAATAATGAGCTAAAGCTTTCTTTTATCCAAGAGTGTTACATTTAAATCCTGACAGTCCCTGCCTCCCACAGGTCACCTACCTAGGTGTGGCCTTAAAGGGACAGACTCACTCCCTGAGTCATAAAGGCATCAACCCAATCTTCCATTTCCCAACCCCCATACCATAAGACAGCTTACAGTTTTCCTGGCAGTTATAGGATTTTGCAGAATTTAGATCCTTAGGTAGGTAGTCCCTGAACAGACACCTTTTTATGCTCCTCCTAATATTCCTATTTGGGTCTTAGATAATGTATGGCCACCCATTTTTCTTAGAAAGCTTGACTCCAACAGACTCTGCTCCTCTGGCTGACTACCTGCCTTCTCAGGGAACTTCTCAGAGATCATGCAAACCAGATCCTGCCCCACCCTATAACAATTTCTGTTAAACCAGGGCATCTTGTTCTCCAAAAGGATATTCTACCATCTCCATTGGGACTTCGATGGACCAGCCCTTATTTGGTCATTCTCATGACACCCATTGCTGTCAAGCTCAATGGGTTCCCCCAATGGCTATACCTCTCAAGAAACAATTAGAAAAATGGGGAAGGGAATTGGAGGACTCTTGAAATTGTCTAGGGAACAACATTTCACAATTGTTCTCCTGGCCAATGCCTATCCTAATGCCTATGTTCTTGCTCTCCTATTCTTGAGCTTCCTCCCTTGTAGCATACTGTCAAAAATTTAACCAGTTGTACCTCCAGGGATACCAGCTTCTCAAATGTGAGGATAGTTGGCTGACACCCACCATGTGGAGGTCGGAGGATTGGCTCGAGACTCTTTATGACCTATGGCTACAAGGGACCTTCATCAACTTCAGGGAAGAGGAAATCTTCATTTTTGGAGCCTGGGTGTATGCCATTATGAGACTCACTACCCCAACGCCATTTGCCAACTAACCCTCCCTTCCCCTATGTCGCCCCTTGCCAGCTCAAAGAAGCCAGAGCGAACACAACCCCCCCCCGCCCCGCTTCCTTAACAAACAAAAAAGGGAGGAATGTTGGCAATAATGGCGCCTATAGATTTCAGTTCTTACTGCACCCTTAAGCTTCTGTTTTCCAGGGTCACGGTCCTGCCTCCCAGGGTCACAGTCCTGCCTCAAGTCTAGCTTGAACCCTCCTTCTGCCCCAACCAACCTCCAATCAGCATGAACCATAAGATCCTAACCAATCAGATCATGCTGAGTCCCACTGAGGGGTATTTAAGCCCCTGCCCCTCTCTCCCTCTCTCTCAGCTCTCTCTGCTCTCTCCCTCTCCCACCCAGCAATAAAGAATCTCTTAGCCAGATTACTCCTCTCCACGTGGTCATTTTGGGGCCTATATTTCCTTACAACATACAATAGAGAAAAAACAGCCTCTTCAAGTGTTGCTTGGAAAACTGAATATCTGCCTGGGAAAAGTGAAACTAGATACATGTTTGTCACCCTATACAAGTATCAACTCAAAGTGGCTCAAGGACCTTAATATCAGACTTGAAACTTTGAAGCTAGTACAGGAAAGAGCAGGTAATACACTGGAAGCCATAGACATAAGCAATGACTTCCTCAGTAAAACTCAATTGGCTCAGCAACTAAGACAAAGGATCAACAAATGGGACTATATGACATTAGAAAACATCTGCACAACAAAAGAAATGGCTTCTAAATTGAAGAGGCTACCCACAGAATGGGAAAAAAATCTTTGCCAGCGATATACATCAGACAAGGGACTGCTAACCAGAATATACAGGGAACTCAAAAAAACTATGCTCTAAAAAAATCAATAACCCAATGAAAAAATGGGCAAATGAACTGAACAGAGCCTTGTTAAAGGTAGATGTCCAAATGGTTAAAACACATGAAAAAATGCTCATCCTCACTGGCCATAAAGGAAATAAAAATCAAAACCACATTAAGATTCTACCTCACTCCTGTTAGAATAGATACCATCAAGAACACAAACAACAACAAATGTTGATGAGGATGTGGAGATAAAGGAATCCTCATACACTGCTGGTGGGAATGCAAGCTAGTGCAACCACTATGGAAAATAATAGGGAGGTTCCTCAATAAACTAAAAATAGATCTGCCATATGATCCATCAATACCACTCCTAGGGATGAGGATATACCCAAAGGAATGTAAGTCAGGTTACAACAAAGGCACCTGCTGCATACCCATATTTACTGCAGCACTATTCACAATACCTAAGCTATGGAAACAGCCAAGATGCCCCACTACTGATGAATACATTAAGAAAGTGTGATATTTATATACAATGGAATTTTATTCAGCCACAAAGAAGAATTAAATTTTGTCTTTTGCAAGTAAATGGATGGAACTGGAGATCATCTTAAGTGAAGTTAGCAAGGCTCAGACGGCCAAGAGCCTCATGTTCTTTCTAATATGGGAATATAGACCTGACACAAATGCAATATTATGAAATACTGGTCACATTAAAGGGAGGTCATGTACAGAGGGAAGGGTAAAGAAGGAAGCTAAGAATTTCAGTATGGTTGATATACTCTCTATGCAAGAATGAATATAGAAATCTTAAACTGGCTGAAACCACCATAAGAAAGGGACTAAGGTAGAATGAAAAAAATTAGAGGAAATAAACCAGTTGGGGTTGTAATACATATATATATATAGACTAATCACAAGAAAATTCCCTGTGTAGCTACCTTTACCTCAAACAAGCAAAAATATCATGCTTTTCATTTCATCTTTTCTCTTTTTTTTTCTACAAAATTGGAGGAGGATGGAACAAGTCCTGCCCAGGGGGAAGGCACCAAAAAATGTGTACACATGTATGTAAACGTAAAAATATTACCTGTTGAAACTATTCTAGGAATTGAGGGAGGACAGAATAAAGGAGAATGGTGGAGGGAGTGAATTCAAGTACAGTATATTTGATACATTGTAAGAAACTTTGTAAATGCCACAATGTACCCCCAACCCAGCACAACAATACAGGGGGGAAAAAAGGACAGTTTAACATGAAAAAATTAAGCAATGTAATACACAATATTTAAAAAGGACAAAAAATATGATTAATTGAATGGGTGTAGAAAAAGCACATGAGAAAATTCAACATTATTGCATGAGAAAAGAAAAACAATAAATTAGGATTAGAAGAGAAATTCCTCAACCTAATAAAAGGTTTCTGTGAACTATCCTCAGCTAACAGTCAATTTTGAAAAATATTGGTGATGATAACTTATTATTTTACTTCAAACACCCATGAGAACCAGGCTATTTATCTAAATTCCATATTCATCTAAGGTCCAGGGTTTCTTGGGAAAATAACTGATTCCAAATCTGTGACAAGATGAGGTGGGAAGCTCATGCAGTGAGAAATCTCGAGGATCATTGGGTTCATATCTAAGAAGTTTTTAAACTGAATGGAAGTTTCAGCAAACATAGAAATATGAACAAAACATTAAATGTTTAATTCCTGAATCCATAGTGATACAAAAAATAATTTTAAACCTATTGCTACCTTTGGAAGAAGCCAAAGTAGTAACATATCAAAGACTGGTAAGTCAAGGGACAATAAGAAACACTTTAGCTGTCTTTCTGTAATAAGCTGTACTTCAGAGTAATCAAATAGAAAATGAGGGAAACTTTGTCTTTACCCAAACACTTCAGCTAATAAATGATGTGATAAATATCACAATTTTAAAAACCCTTAATTAAGTAATAAACAGACAGTGCTAATCAATGGCTGTTAGCATAATAAAATAAAAATAATTGGACTTCATAATCTCCTGATGGAAGTATATGTCATAAAAATTGTAGCTGAATCTGCCCAAGTCTCTAGTCCTAACAATCAGTCAATAAAAATACTAAAGACAGGAGGAATGTTGAGCATCAGCAGAGACATACACAAGGCAATCCAGAAGGTGGAAACTGTACTGCAGAATCTTCAGGGCAAATGATCCAGTTTCTTCAATGTATAAATTGCCAAGTAGCACAAATGATATGAGGGAGAATTAGAAAACAGATGTAAGGAAGGTTTTTTCTTTTTCTAAATTTTTTTATAAATTTGTATTAGAATATACTCATTATACAGGGGGGACTCATAGTGACCATTCCTATTAGTCTTATATTGTACATTAGATACTTTGCCCCTATCGTCCCACTCAAACCCCCTCCCTGCCCCACTTAAAGCAACTACAAGAGGTTTCTTAGTTTCATTTCATATAGGTACATGAAATCCATCTACCATATACTATCACCTTAATCTCCTTCATTCACTCTCCCCCCTCACTAGTACCCACACACACACAATGTACCTATTGTACAATCCTGTTTTTCATTATTAATATTTCAGTTGATGTTCAAAGGGGTGTCTCAATGTATGCCCACTATGGGTGTGTTACTTTGATCCATTCAACCCCTTCCATTACTCTCCCTTACCCCTTTACCTCCCACCCCCCATTTTTCAATAACTTTCAGTATACATGCTTATATCCTCTACCTTCTCATATTATGTTAGGCAATATTACTGATGCTCTATCATTCTGTTTTACTTTCCCTCTTTTTCTGAGTTCCAGAGAGTAGTTTCACTATTACAAACATGTTCTACAACTGAGTTTGCATATGATCATGCTTGTTTTATCTTTGGATCTATATTCCATGTATGAGAGAAAATATGTGGCCTTTGTCTTTCTGAGCCTGGCTTACTTCACTTAACATGATGTCCTCCAATTGCATCCATTTACTTTTCAACCACATCATTACTCCTTATTGCTGAGTTATACCACATTGTGTATATATATGTATATCACAATTTCTTGATCCATTCATGAATTGTAGGGCACCTGGCTTGTTTCCAAAGCTTGATCCATTCATCAGTTGTAGGGCATCTGGGTTGTTTCCAAAGCTTAGCTATTGTGAATACTGCTGCGATGAATATTGGTGTACAGGTGTTTCTACTGAATCCTGTCTTATGTTCCTTTCGGTAGATGCCCAGGAGTGGTATCACTGGATCATATGGCAGTTCTATCTCTACTTTTTAGAGGAATCTCCATACTGTTTTCCACAGTGGTTGCACTAATTTGCATTCCCTCCAGCAGTGTATAAGGGTTCCTGTTTCACCACATCCTTGCCAGCATTGTTATTGTTATTACCATTAATTATGGCAATTCTAACTAGGGTGAGATGAAATCTAAGTGTTGTTTTCATTTGCATCACTTTTATAACTAGGGAAGTTGAACACTTCTTCATGTATTTGCTGGCCATTTGTACCTCATCCTTTAAGAATTCCCTGTTTAATTCATGTGTCCATTTCTTCATTGGGGTGTTGATTCTTTGGGGATTGAGTTTTTTGAGCTCCCTGTGGATTCTGGATATTAGTCCCTTATTGGGTGAGTAGCTGGCAAGATTTTCTCCCACACTGTGGGCTTTCTCTTGAGTCTGGTGATTGTTTCCTTTGCTGTGCAGAAGCTCTCTAGTTTGATGCACTCCCATTTGTTCATTCCTTCTCTTAGATGCTAAGCATTCTACATTCCATTTAGTAAGTCATTCCCTATACCTATCTGTTCCAGTGTATTTCCTACTACTTCCTGGAATTGTTTCAAAGTTTCAGGCCTTATATTAAGGTCTTTGATCCACTTTGAGTTGATTTTGGTATAGGGTGAAAGACAGGGATCCAGTTTCTGTCTTCTACATATGGATATCCAGTTTTCCTAGCAGCATTTGTTGAATATGTTGTCTTTTCTCCATCATGTGTTTTGGGCTCCTTTGTCAAAGATCAGTTCACTGTAGATGCCTGGGTTTATGTCTGGGTCTTCTGTTCTGATCTATTGATGTTCCTTTCGGTTTTTGTGCCAATACCATGCTGTTTTTATTGTTATATGGCTCTGTAATATAGTTTGAAGTTGGGTATTGTGATGCCTCCAGCAATGGACTTTTTGCTTAAAATCACGTTGGCTATTCAAGGTTTTTTGTGTTTCCATATGTATTTCAAGATTGATTTTTCTATTTCTGCATAAAATGTCATTGGAATTTTGATAGGGATTGTACTAAACACATAGATTGCTTTTGGTAATATGACCATTTTCACAATGTTGATTCTATCAATCCACAAGCATGGAAGGTCTTTCCATCTTCTGATGACTTCTTCAATTTCTCCTTTCAGTGGTTTATGGTTTTCATTAAAAAAATCTTTGGTTTCTTTTATTAAATTTATTCCAAGATATCTTATTGTTTTTGAGACTATTGTAAATGGATTGTTTCCCTGATTTCTTTCTCAGTCTATTCATTGTTGGTGTATAGGAAGGCCACTGATTTCTGAATGTTAGGAAATTTCTGAATTTTTGTTGAAAGAATTTGTGATTTTTTTTTTGTGGTCCTGGAGCTTGAACTCAGGGCCTTCACCTTGAGTCACTCCACCAACCCTATTTTTGTGAAGAGTATTTTGAAATAGTGTCTCGTGGAACCATTTGCCTGGCTTTGAAATACAATCCTCCTGATCTCTGCCTCCTGAGTAGCTATGATTACAGGTGTGAGCTAATGGTGCCTGCCTGATTTCTAATAGTTTTTTGGTAGAGTTTTTAGGGTCTTTTAGGTATAGGATCATGCCATCTGCAAATAGGAATAGTTTGACTTCTTCCTTATTTCTGGCTCGTGTCTTATTGCTCTGGCTAGGAATTCTAAAACTATATTGAATAGGAGTGGAGAATGTGGACATCCCTGTCTCATTCCTGACTTTAATGGGAATGGTTTCAATTGTTCTTCATTTAGTATGATGTTGGCTGTAGGTTTGTCATAGATAGCCTTTATTATTTTGAGGTACTTTCCTTCCATTCCTAGTTTCTTCAGAGCTTTTATCATGAAAGGGTGTTGGATTTTGTCAAAGGCTTTTTCTGAACCTATTAAGAAGGTCCTGTGGTTTTTGTCCTTGCTTCTGTTTATACACTGTATTAGTTTTATGGATTTATGTATGTTGAACCATCCTTGCATCCCTGGAATGAAACAAACTTGGTCAAGGTGCATGATCTTTTTGACGTGTTGTTGAATTCTATTTGCCAGTATTTTGTTGAGAATCTTTGCATCTATTTTTATCAAAGATATTGGTCTATAATTCTCTTTTCTGGCTGTGTCTTTATGGGTTTTAGAATGAGTATAATGCTGGCTTCATGGAATGAGTTTGTTAGTGTTCCTTCACTTTCTACTTCCTGGAAAAGTTTGAGGAGTATTGGTGTTAGTTCTTTAAAGGTTTGGTAAAATTCAGCCATGAATCCATCACATCCTGTCTCTTCTTTGTAAGGAGGCTCTTTATTACTGTTTCAATTTCATTGCTTGTAATAGGACTATTAGGGTGTTTAATATCTTATTGGTTCCATTTTGGTTGGTTATATGCATCTAGGACTTTATCTATTTCATCTAGATTTTCAAGTTTTCTTGAATATAAGCTTTCAAAGTACTCTCTAATGATTCTCTGGATTTCATTGGTATTTATGGTTATGTCCCCTTTCTCATCTCTGATTTTATTAATTTGGGTCTTTTCCCTCTTATGTTTTGCCATGTTGGCTAAGGGTTTGTTGATCTTTTTAATCTTTTCAAAGAACCAACTTTTTGTTTCATTGATTCTTTGTATAGTTTTTAGTCTCAATCTCATTGATCTCAGCGCTGCTCTCTATTATTTCTGTCCATTTGCTGGTTTGGGGTTTGAATTTTACTTCCAGGAGCTTAAGGCACATCGTTGGTTATTTATCTGAGGGATCTTTTTCTTTAATGTAGGCACTTATAACTATAAACTTTCCCTTTAGCATGAATTTTGCTGTGTCCTACAGACTCTGATAGGTTGTATTTTCATTTTCATTGAATTGTAGGAAATTTTTTATTTCTTCCCTTATTTCTTTGGTTACCCACTGATCCTTCAGCAGTGTGTTGTTCAGTATCCATGTGTTTGAATATTTTCTGTGGTTTCTTTTGTTGTTGAGGTCTGGTTTTATTCTGTTGTAATCTGGAATGATGCAGAGGTTATTTCAATTTTATTGAGCTTGTTGAGACTTGCTTTATGTCCTAAAATGTGACCTATTTTGAATAAAGTTCCATGAGCTGCAGAAAAAAATGTGTATTGCCTGGTTGTTGGGTGAAATACTCTGTAGATATCTACCATGTCTATTTGGTCTAATGTGTGGAGTACCTCTGAAGTTTCCTTGTTGTTCTTTGGCCTAGATGACCCATCTACTGGTGACAGTGGGGTATTCAGTTCTCCCACTATCACTGCATTAGGATCTATCTGTTCTCTTAGGTCCATTAGAGGGTTTTTTTACTGTATACAGGTGCCTCTGTGTTTGGTGCATATATGTTAAGCATTGATATGTCCTCTTAATGAACTGTTCCTTTAATTAATATGATGTGACTTTCATTGTCTCTTCTGACTGATTTTAGTCTGAAGTCTACTTAGTCAGATATGTGTATAGCTACTCCTGCTTGTTTATGGGGTTCATTTGCTTGTAAACCTTTTTCCATCCTTTCACTATAAGCCAGTTTTATTTTTTTTTCAGTGAGATTAGTCTCTTGTAAGTAGCATATGACTGGGTCTTGTTTTTTAATCCAGTTTGCTATTCTATGTCTTTTGATTGGGGCGTTGAGGCCATTTACATTCAGTGTTAAGATTGAGAGGTGCCTGTTGTTTCCAGTCATTTTTGTTCCCCTATTGTTTAGTTTAAGCAATTCGTTGTTTACTGGTCTGCTTCCTCAAAAGGATTTATTCTTTTTTGAGTCTTCCTGTCTCACTCTAATTTCTTTTTCTGTATGTAAAAGTCCTTTAAGTATCTTCTGTAGTGCTGACTTGATAGTCATGAATTCCTTTACCTTTTCCTTTTGTGGAAGGTTTTAATTTCTTCTTCAATTAGGAAGGATAGTTTTGCTGGATAGACTAATCCAAGTTGACAGTTGCTTTCTTTCAGGGCCTGAATTATGTCTTTTCACATTTAGAATTTGAGTTGAGAAATCTGCTGTTATTCTAATGGGTTTGCCTTTATATGTGACTTGTTTTTCCTCTATTGCTGCTTTCAGTATTCTTTCTTTGTTCTGTGTGCTGAGTGTTTTGATTATGATGTGTCTAGGGGTGTTTCTTTTTTGGTCCTGTTTGGTGTTCTGTAAGCTTCCTGCATCTGGGTGACTCTCTTTCTCAGGTTAGGGAAATTTTCAGCTATTATTCTATTGAATAGGTTTTCAGTGCTTTTGGTTTCTATCTCCTTCTTTTACACCCATAATTTGTAGGATTGGTCTTTTCATGGTGTCCCAGATGTCTTGCATGTTCCATTTGTGTTTTCTTAGCATTCTTTCATGATCTTTTGCTGTTTGGTCTAATTCCTCCACTTTGTCCTTAGTTCCTGATACTCTATTTTCAACCTGCTCTGCCCTTTTCAGCAAGAGCACAGAGATTTTCATTGAGATTTTTATTTGGGATATTGAGTTGTTCATTTCAGATTGATTCTTTTTCAGGGTTTCCATTTCTTTATTGATTTCCTCCTTTATATTCTAGATAGTCTTGTTAATTTCATTCACCTTTTTGTTTGTATTCTCTTCCCATTCATTTAATGGTTTATTCACATCCTTTTTGAGATCAGATACTAGCTCTTGTGTTTCTTCTTTGAGCTCATTTATCATTTTTACTACTTTTTTTTTGGAATTCATTATTTGATATCTCTTCTTCTATGCTGGTGTTTAGATCCTTATGATGGAGTTGGCTTTTGAGGAAGAGTGACTGTCTTGCTGTTTCATTCTTTGTTGAGATTTGCATATCTAGAGTTGGTTTTAGTTAGGGTTTTAATCCCTTGTGCCCTGTGGTTGGGGTTTTGGGTTTTTCCTCCTGGAGTTCCAGCAGTTTTCCCCAGAGAGGGGTATGCGGAAATGTTACCCCTTGCAGGGTTCTTGTGGTATAGATTACCTCTTTTCTCAGCTCAGTGAGGGAGCTGAGGTTCATGGTCTTTGAACCCCAGAGACTCTGCAGTGGTCACAGAGGGGAATGCTTGGTCTCTGTGCACTGCAGGAGGCAAGCCTCCTAGCACCTGCAGAGTAGCAGATTGCCACTCAGTGGAGGAGCCAGGATTCCAGCTCTTGGAAGGAGAGATGAGACTCTCCTGCAGGGGTGGAGTGAGAAGTGCTGGGTCTCTGTGCACCTTGGGGATTCAGGTCTTCTTGACCACCTACTGAGTACCATATTATAGCTTTCCTACCCTCAGTGGGGAATCTTGCATTCCCAATCATTGACAGGGGAGCAGGGGCTCTCTCACTGTCAGGGACAGTGGGGAGAGCTGGGCACCTTGGGAGGCAGGCCTCCTCATAGCTGCAGAATAGTGGATTGCCACTCAGTGGAGGAGCTAGAATTCCAGACCTTCAACAGGAGAGATTGGGCTCTCCTGCAGGCAGACATGGTGGGAAGTGCTGGACCTCTGAGCACCTTGGAGATGCAGGCCTTCTGGTACCACCCACTGAGTAGCAGGTTACAGCTGTCCTCCCCTCAGTGGGGAATCTGGTGTTTTCACTCTTTAATGGGGAAGCAGGGGTTCTCCCATTGTCAGGCATGGTGTGATGCACCTGGTCCTTTTATGCCTTAAGGAAGCAGGTCTCCTGGCACCCACAGAGTAGTAGATTACCACTCAGTAGAGGAGCTGGGTTCCTACTCTTAAGGGGTTGGGGGCACTCCTTCAGGGGGGCTTGGTGGTACTCCTTCAGGGGGGCTTGGTGGTGAGTGCTGGGCCTCCATGCTTTATGGGCAGGGAAGCCTCCTGATGCCAGCAGAAAAACAAAGTGTGGAGCCTAGAGTTCACTTGCACATGTGGCAGCAGGCTCCTTTCACTGAGTAGCAAGTTGAGGGTGCCCTTGGGCAATTAAGCCAGTGGGGTTTGAATCATCTGGTGCCCACAAAATAGCAGAGGCCCTGGGGTCTACTTTTGCTGGCACATGTACTGCCAGAAGCCACAGCAGCTGCTACAGGCATGGGAGAACCAAGCCTTCGTGCAGTGGAAGTTCTGCAGCCTGTTTGCTGGGTGCAGGCTTCCAGGAGCCCAGGAGAGTAGCACTGCAGACACAGGGAAACAAAGTCTGCTTGCTTGCACCTTTTGTTTTTTATCCATGGAGCAGCAGAAACCCTGGGGTATGCTTACACTGGGGTACAAGATTCCCTGAAATTTCAGGGTGTGAGGTAGCAGGTCATGTAGCAGGAGAGATTGTGGAGCTCTGAGTTCTTACATTAGCCTGAGAGCAGAACTTAACCATTGAGAACAGCAAAGTGGAGTAGCCTGGACACTTTGGGAGTGGGGGATCAGGAGTGTTGAGCTATGAGTCCTTCTTCCCATTCCTCCCATGGTTAGCTGCTTCTCTATTTGTGGTTTCAGAGAGGATTTTGCTTTTTGCTGGTTATGGAATCCCATGGGTTCCTGATCTTCCTTCTTCAGGGTAGTTTGTCACCACTGGGGTTTAGAGATGTCAACAATCTGCCATCTTGCACAACCCACCTCCCCCCGCCCGAGTAAGATTTTTCACTACACATAAAATGACATAATATTCTTCAAAGGTGTACTGCAATGAATCACTAAAAAATTAGAAAATGAAGTATAAATAATTAGCCAAATGAAGGTCCAATGTAATCATAAAAATATTAAATTAACCCAAAAAGCGGGGAAAGACAAAATTAATAGACAGACAGAATTAATAGAAAACAACTAGAAAGTCAGTAGATTTAAACTCAGTCATGTCAATGTTTACATAAAATGTGATGGTTTAAATACCCCAAGTAAAGAAAAAGATTTTCAGATTGGATACAAAAGCAAGATCCAATTATAAGCTATCTAATAATAGTATACAAGTAATTAAAGGTATCACAATGAAAAATTATATACCATGCATACATTAATCAAAAGAAAATAAGACTGGCCACATTAATATCAAAGTATGTATCAGAACAAGAAAGTTACCAGTAATAAATAAGATCATTTCATAATGATAAAAGGGACAATAATAAAAGCATTCCAATCATAATACATATGCACCAAAAGGAGATCTTCAAAAAGTGAAACCAGAAGTAAAAGGAGAAACTGAAATTTCAACAATTATAGTAAAAAAAATTTAGACCCCTTTCTCAGTAACTATAGGGTTAGTACACAGTGCATCACTATGGATATGGAAGTCCTTAATGACACCATTAAGGAACTTGACCTAATTGACAGTTTTAGAAGGTGTTGACCAACAAACGTAGAATACACACATTTTTTTCAAGCATACATGAAATATTTACAAGATAGACTACAATGAGGGCCACAAAACAAACTTTAACATTTTAAAGATTGAAATCACACAAAGTATATTCTCTGACTACAAAAAATTCACCTGGACATCAGTAACAAAAATGTCATCTTAGGAATGGTGGTAGTGCAAGCCCATAATTCCAGTATTCAGGAAGCAGAGACAGAAGAATAGGGTGTTTGAGATGAGCCTGGGCTATCCAGCAAGACCCTGTCTCAAAAGACGAACAAATAAAAATATCAAACATTTGGGAATTAAATAACATACTTCATTTTTAATTTTTTATTATTACTGTTGTACTGGGGATATATTGTGACATTTGCAAAAGTTCTTACCATATATAATATTTGAATTCACCCATCATTCTCCTTTATTCCTCCTGCCCCCATTACTGGAATAGTTTCAACAGGTATCATTTTTTCATTTACATACATGTGTACACAGTATTTGTACCATATTCATCCTCCTTCACCCTCTCCCCTCATCCTCTCTCCTCCCTTCAATACCAACCCCCTCAGACAGGACCTGTTCTGCCCTCCTATTCTCTGTTTTAATTTAGAATATGACATTTTTGTTTGTTTAAGGCAGCTATACAGGGTGTTTCATTGTGACATTTCCATGTGTATTTGTATTATAACCTGAATTAGTTCATTCCCCTCTATTTTTTCTCCTTTCTACCTTAGTCTCCTTCTTATGGTGATTTCAACAAGTTCAAAAATTCTATGCCATTCTGCCATCCCTAATAACATACTTCTAAAATAACCTATGGATCAAAAAGAGAAAATCCCAAAAGAACTGAAATTGAGTGAAAATAAAAACAAACATAGGAAAATAAGTGAGATGTACCTAAACCAATGCTTAAAGATAAATTTATACCATTAAATGCTTGTGTTAGAAAAGGAAAATGGTCCCAAATCAATGGTATAACTTTCCACCTTACTAGAAAAGGAAGAGCAAATTGAACCCAGAGCAAGTAGAAAGGAAACAATAATAAGTACAAATACATAAAGTTGAGAGCAGAAAAATAAGGAAAATCAATGCAACTAAAAGCTGGTTCTTGGGAAAATGAAAAATAGAATAGATTCACCACTAGCAAGACTGACAAGGAAAAGAGATGGCACAATTACAGCACTGGGCATGAAAGAGACATCACTATAGACCCTAAGGCATTAAAGGAATAATAAGGGAATGTCTTATGCCAGTGAACTGTACAACTTAAATTCTTATGAAAGCTTCCTGGAGCTGAAATAGGTAGTATGAATTATCTTATATCTATTAAAGAAGTAGAGTTTGTAGTTTTAAATCCTCCAAAAAAGAAAACTCCAGACCCAGATAACTTCATTAGGGAATTCTACCAAACATGTAATGAACAAATAACACTAGTGCCACACAGCCCTTCCAAAAGAAAAGAATAAGCCAGGTACCTGTAATCCTAGCTTCTCAGGAGGCAGAGATCAGGAAGATTCTGGTTCAGAGCTATCCCTGGCAAGCAGTTAGAGACAGCCTATCTTGAAAAAAACCCAGCACAAAAAAAGCCTGGTAGAGTGGCTCAAGCAGGTAACACCTCTCTAGAAAGCACAAGGGCCTGAGTTCAAGCTCAGAAAAGAGAGGACAGATGGTGGCTAGAGGGAGGAAGCAGAAAGCGTGCTTCCTATAGTGAAATCTTGGAGAGACACTGGAGACACACCTTGCAGGCAAAACCACCGAGAAGAGGCAAAACTTTGACCCCTCCACACCTCCAGCCAGCACAGAGCATCTCCACTTCACATTAAACAGAGAAACCAGGAGGGCCCCTAGGCCACCAGTTGCCCGCGCCCAGACAGCTTGGGAAGATGCAGACAAGGTGAGCTTCGCGGTATTGCAGTACTCCCACAGACAACCCTGGGCCTGAGCAGCATAGTCCCCTGGACAGACCAACCTCCACCCGGGGAAAAAAGAGAAACTGAGTAATAAGCAATAAGAACAATAAAGACACACAGGCAAGAGGGTGGGGCGCCCTGAGCACCGAAGATTGGGGGAAGGGAATCCTTCCCGGAACTGTAAATAAACTAGCTGGGCGGGCTGGAGAGGCTCCAGTGGGAGCAGGGGCGCGCGCCCAGCAACCAGGAGCAGGAAAGCTCATGAGAGTGGCAGAGGGAGGAAAACTCCACAGGAGAGAGGGGAAGACCCACCTCCCACATGAACTGTAAATAAACATGCAGGCCTGACAACACGGGTGTAGTGTCACCTCCCCCAGTGTGCTTGGAAAGGGGAAATCTTGTAGCAGAGGCTCGTGCACAGGAGAACTATGAGTAAACAAAGCCTGCAGGGCCAGGTAAGTGTTAAGCTCACCCATAAGATCTGCATAAATAACGCCTCCAGCAACAGCAGGCAAGCCACAGCTGCAGATACCATGCACAGAACTGTCCCCAGACTCTTTCTTTTTTTCCTCTCTCCCTACCTTTGATGAGAAAACAACCAAACTACACCTGCATGCTGAAAAACTTACTGAAACTGTATTGCATTTGAACTTGGGACACTGTGGGCTTTTTTTTTTATGCAGTTTTGTTCTACTTTGTGTCCCCTTTGATGAGACAGCTACAGAACAACATCAAAGGCATCATCTCAAGGATTGGAGACTGAGATGGACACCAAAATTATAAAGACTGAAACTTCATTGTATTTGAACTTGGAGGTTTTTCTTTTTTATCTATTTTTCATTTTGTTTTATTTTATTTATATATATACATATATTTCTTTCATTTACTTATTTTTTAATTTTTATTCTTATCTTTATTCTTTTTATTTTTTATTTTCAATCCTCTGTCTCTCTAATGCCTGTTCAGCTTACTGTCGATTAGTACACTAACACTCCCTGTTTATACCTTTGAAACTGTCTTGTTTGATTCCTTGTTTTGCTTTCTCCTACTTGCCTGTTTATTTGTTTTTCCCTTTTCTTTAACTTCTTGCTTTCCATCTCCTCTCACTCTTTCATTCTAAATATTACCATTGTTATTATTACAAGCTAGAAAATACTTAATTGCACACAGTACAGGGACAATAACAACACCAAGGACAATGACAGGAAGACAGAAAAAACAGGGAAACCACTTTCCCACAGCAAAAAATTAGTACAGGAACCAGAAGTGAATGAAGAAAACAGACACTCAGATCCAGACTCCAACAAAATGAAGATAAATTATGCCAAAGAACCCAATGAAGCCCACAAGAATAATTTAAAAGAAGACATACTACAGGTACTCAATGAGAATTTTATAGAGATGATACTGGATAGGGTCAACCAAAATGTACAGGAGACACTCAAGAAATTCCAAGACAACAAAAACAGAGAATTTGGAGGAACAGAAGATGGTGGCTAGAGGGAGGAAGCAGAAAGCGAGCCTCCTATAGTGAAATCTTGGAGAGATGCCAGAGATACACTTTGCAGGCATAATCACTGAGAAGAGGCATAACTTTGACCCCTCCTTACCTCCAGCCAGCACAGAGAATCTCCACTTCACATTAAACAGAGAAACCAGGAGGGCCCCCAGGCCACCAGTCACCCACGCCCAGATGGCATGGGAAGACGCAGACAAGGTGAGCTTCACGGTACCGTGGTACTCCCACAGACAAGCCTGGGCCAGAGCAGCATAGCCCCCTGGACAGACTGACCTCCACCCCAGGAAAAAAGAGAAACTGAGTAATAAACAATAAGAACAATAAAGACACGTGGGAAAGAGGGTGGGACGCACTGAGCGTCGAAGATTGGGGGAAGGGAATCCTTCCCGGGACTGTAAATAAACAAGCTGGGCAGGCCGGAGAGGCTCTGGTGGGAGCGGGGGCGGGGCACGTGCCCAGCAACCGGGAGCAGGAAAGCTGGTGAGAGTGGCAGAAGGAGGAAAACTCCACAGGAGAGGAGGGAAGACCCACTTCCCACGTGAACTGTAAACAAACATGGTGGTTGGCAGGAGCAGCAGCACCGCCCAGTAATCAGGAGCAGGAAAGCTTGTGAAAGTGACAATGGGAGGAAAACTCCACATGAACCGTAAATAAACACACAGGCCTGACAACATGGGTGCACTGTCACCTTTCCCAGTGCTTGGAAAGGGGAAAGCCTGTAGCAGAGGCTCCCACACAGGAGAACTCTGAACAAAAAAAGCCTGCATGGCCAGGTGAGTGCTAAGCTCACCCCAGAGATCTCCATAAATAACGCCTCCAGCAATAGCAGGCTGACAGCAGCGGGCAGGCAAGCCACAGCTGCAGATACCATTCTCAGAACTGTCTCCAGACTCTTTTTTTTTCTTTTTCTCCCTACCTTTGATGAGAGAACAACCAAATTACACCTGCAAGCCAAAAAACTTACTGAAACTGTATTGCATTTGAACTTGGGACACTTGGTAGGGCTTTGTGTGTGTGTGTGTGTGTGTGTGTGTGTGTGTGTGTGTGTGTAGATTTGTTCTACGTTATGTGTCCCCTTTGATGAGACAACTACAGAACATCTGAGGCACCATCTCCAGGAATGGAGACTGAGACAGACACCCAAATTATTAAGACTGAAACTTCATTGAATTTGAACTTGGAGGTTTTTTGGTTTTTTGGTTTTTGGGTTTTTTTTAATTTCCTATTTTTATTTTATTTTAATTCATTTTTATATATATATAGATATTTCTTTCATAAACTTATTTTGTTATTTTTATTCTTATCTTTATTTTTTTTATTTTTGATTTTCAATCCTCTCTGTCTCTCTAACGTCTGTTCAGCTTACTGTCAATTAGTACACTAACATTCCCTGTTTATACCTTTGAAGCTTTCTTGTCTGTTCTACATTCTCCCTCTTGTCTGTGTATTTGTTTTCCCCTTTTCTTTAACTTCTTGCTTTCAATCGCAGCTCACCCTTCCATTCTAAATATTACCATTGTTATTATTACAAGCTAAAAAATACTTATTTGCACACAGTACAGGGACAGTAACAACACCAAAGACAATGACAGGAAGAAAGAAAAAACAGGGAAACCAGTTTCCCCACAGCAAAAAATTAGTACAGAAACCAAAGGGGAATGAAGAAAAGAGAAACTCAGATCCAGACTCCAACAAAATGAAGATAAACTATGCCAAAGGACCCAATGAAGCCCACAAGAATAATTTAAAAGAAGACATACTACAGGTACTCAATGAGAATTTTATACAGATGATACTGGAGAGGGTCAACCAAAATGTACAGGAGACACTCAAGAAATTCCAAGATAACAAAAATAGAGAATTTGAAAAAGCAAAAGAAGAAATAAAGGAAACCACAGAAGCACTGTATAAACACCAAAGTGAAACAGAGAACACGATGAATAAATGGATAAATGAACTCAGGACAAAAATAGACAACATTAAAGAGGAAACCACCCAGGATATGGAAAACCTCAGAAAAGAACGAAACAGAACTGCAAAACAAAATGGAAGGCCAATTCAGCAGAATAGAACAAACAGAAGACAGAATGTCAGAACTTTAAGATGAAACGGTAATTAAAGGAAAAACTGAAGAACTATTAATTAAACAACTTAAGACCTGAAAAAAGAAAATGCAAGAACTCACCAACTCCATCAAAAGACCAAACTTCAGAATCATGGGCATCGAAGAAGGAGAAGAGGTGCAAGCAAAGGGAATGCGTAATCATTTCAACTAAATAATAACGGAAAATTTCCCAAATCCAAAGAAAGATATTCCTATACAGATGCAAGAGGCCTCCAGGACACCAAACAGACCAGATCAAAATAGAACTACCACATGACATATCATCATTAAAACAACAAGTTCAGAAACTAGGGAAAGAATATTGAAGGCTGTAAGAGAGAAAAAACAAGTAACATACAAAGGTAAACTCATCAAAATCACAGCAGACTTCTCAACAGAAACATTAAAAGCAAGAAGAGCATGGGTGAGATCTTCCGGACACTGAATGAAAATAACTTCAACCCCAGGATACTCTACCCAGCAAAACTATCATTCAAAATAGATGGAGCAATAAAAGTCTTCCATGATAAGCAGAAACTAAAACAATATGTGACCACAAAGACACTACTACAAAAGATTCTGCAAGGGATTCTGCACACAGAAAGTGACACCCAACTTAACCATGAAAAGACAGGCAGCACCAAACCACAGGAAAAGAAAAAGCAAGACAGTAGAGAGTAACCTCAACTTAGGTACACACAATCAAACCTTCAAACAACTAAGACAACTAAATGACAGGAACCACCACATATCTATCAGTACTAACGCTTAATGTTAATGGACTTAATTCACCCATCAAAAGGCACCATTTGATGAAATGTATTAAAAAGGAAGATCCAACAATTTGTTGCTTACAGGAGACCCATCTCACTGACAGAAATAAGCATAAACTTAGGATGAAAGGCTGGAAGAAGATTTACCAAGACAATGACCCCCAAAAACAGGCAGGAGTAGCAATACTTCTCTCTGACAAAGTAGACTTCAAACCTACATTGATCAAATGAGATAAAGAAGGACATTCCATACTAATAAAAGGGGAAATAGACCAAAAGGAAATAATAATCATCAATCTGTATGCACCCAATGTCAATGCACCCAATTTCATCAAACACACCCTGAAAGACCTAAAAGCATATATTAATGCCAACACAGTGGTTGTGGGAGACTTTAACACCCCATTATCATCAATACACAGGTCATAAAAACAAAAAATCAATAAAGAAATCCAAGATCTAAAACATACAATAGATCAAATGGACCTAGTAGATGTCTACAGAACATTTCATCTACACAGTATACATTCTTCTCAGCAGCCCATGCAACCTTCTCTAAAATAGATCATATCCTAGGGCACAAAGCAAGTCTCAGCAAATATAAGAAAATAGAAATTATACCGTGCATACTATCTGATCACAATGCAGTAAAAGTAGAACTCAACAACAAAAGTAAAGACAAAAAACATGCAAACATCTGGAAACTAAATAACTCATTACTTAATGAACAATGGATCATCAATGAAATAAAAGAGGAAATTAAAAAGTTCCTGGAAGTCAATGAAAATGAAAACACAACCTACTGGAACCTATGGGACACAGCAAAGGCAGTCCTGAGAGGAAAGTTTATAGCCATGAGTGCATATATTAAAAAGACTGAAAGATCCCAAATCAATGACCTAATAATGCATCTCAAACTCCTAGAAAAACAAGAACAAGCAAATTCCAAAACAAACAGAAGGAGAGAAATGATAAAAAGAGGTGCTGAAATCAACAAAATAGAAACCAAAAAAAAAACATACAGAGAATTAATGAAACAAAAATTTGGTTCTTTGAAAAAATAAACAAGATCGACAGACCCCTGGCAAAACTGACTAAAATGAGGAGAGAAAAAACCCAAATTAGTAGAATCAGGAATGCAAAAGGGGAGATAACAACAAACACCATGGAAGTCCTGGAAATCATCTGAGACTACTTTGAGAACCTATATTCAAATAAATTTGAAAATCTGAAAGAAATGGACAGATTTCTAGATGCATATGATCATCCAAAACTGAACCAAGAGGAAATTAATGACCTGAATAGATCTATAACATAAAATGAAATTGAAGCAGCAATCAAGAGTCTCCCCAAAAAGAAAAGTTCAGGACATGATGGATTCTCTGCTGAATTCTATCAGACCTTTAAAGAAGAACTGATACCAACCCTCCTTAAACTGTTCCATGAAATAGAAAGGGAAGGAAAACTGCCAAACACATTTTATGAAGCCAGTATTACACTAATCCCAAAACCAGGCAAAGACACCTCCAAAAAGGAGAACTATAGGCCAAGCTCCTTAATGAACATTGATGCAAAAATCCTCAACAAAATAATGGCAAACCGAATTCAACAACACATCAAAAAGATTATTCACCACGACCAAGTAGGCTTCATCCCAGGGATGCAGGGGTGGTTCAACATACAAAAATCAATAAATGAAATAAACCACATTAACAGAAGCAAAGACAAAAACCACTTGATCATCTCAATAGATGCAGAAAAAGCCTTTGATAAGATCCAACACCATTTCATGATAAAAGCTCTAAGAAAACTAGGAATAGAAGGAAAGTACCTCAACATTATAAAACCTATATATGACAAACCTACAGCCAGCATTATACTTAATGGACAAAAACTGAAACCATTCCCTCTAAAATCAGGAGCTAGACAAGGATGCCCACTATCTCCACTCCTATTCAACATAGTACTGGAATTCCTAGCCAGAGCAATTAGGCAAGAAGAAGGAATAAAAGGAATACAAATAGGTAAAGAAACTGTCAAAATATCCCTATTTGTAGATGACATGATCCTATACCTTAAAGACCCAAAAAACTCTACTCAGAAGCTTCTAGACATCATCAATAGCTATAGCAAGGTAGCAGGATATAAAATCAACATAGAAAAATCATTACCATTTCTATACACTAACAATGAGCAAACTGAAAAAGAATGTATAAAAACAATTCCATTCACAATAGCCTCAAAAAAAATCAAATACCTAGGTGTAAACCTAACAAAAGATGTGAAAGACCTCTACAAGGAAAACTATACACTTCTGAAGAAAGAGATTGAGGAAGACTATAGAAAGTGGAGAGATCTCCCATGCTCATGGATTGGTAGAATCAACATAGTAAAAATGTCTATACTCCCAACAGTAATCTACATGTTTAATGCAATTCCCATCAAAATTCCAATGACATTCATTAAAGAGATTGAAAAATCTACTGTTAAATTTATATGGAAACACAAGAGGCCACAAATAGCCAAGGCAATACTCAGTCAAAAGAACAATGCTGGAGGTATCACAATACCTGACTTCAAACTATATTATAAAGCAATAACAATAAAAACAGCATGGTACTGGCACAAAAACAGCCATGAAGACCAGTGGAACAGAATAGAGGACCCAGATATGAAGCCACAAAACTATAACCAACTTGTCTTTGACAAAGGAGCTAAAAATATACCATGGAGAAATAGCAGCCTCTTCAACAAAAACTGCTGGGAAAACTGGTTAGCAGTCTGCAAAAAACTGAAACTAGATCCATGTATATCACCCTATACCAAGATTAACTCAAAATGGATCAAGGATCTTAATATCAGACCACAAACTCTAAAGTTGATACAGGAAAGAGTAGGAAATACTCTGGAATTAGTAGGTATAGATAAGAACTTTCTCAACGAAACCCCAGCAGCACAGCAACTAAGAGATAGCATAGATAAATGGGACCTCATAAAACTAAAAAGCTTCTGTTCATCAAAAGAAGTGGTCTCTAAACTGAAGAGAACACCCACAGAGTGGGAGAAAATATTTGCCAACTATACATAGACAAAGGACTGATAACCAGAATATATAGGGAACTTAAAAAACTAAATTCTCCCAAAACTAATGAACCAATAAAGAAATGGGCAAGTGAACTAAACAGAACTTTCTCAAAAGAAGAAATTCAAATGGCCAGAAAACACATGAAAAAATGCTCACCATCTCTAGCAATAAAGGAAATGCAAATTAAAACCACACTAAGATTCCACCTCACCCCTGTTAGAATAGCCATCTGTAGCAACAACACCAACAACAGGTGTTGGTGAGGATGCGGGGAAAAAGGAACCTTCTTACACTGTTGGTGGGAATGTAAACTAGTACAACCACTCTGAAAAAAAATTTGGAGGCTACTTAAAAAGCTAAACATTGATCTACCATTTGATCCAGCAATACCACTCTTGGGGATATACCCAAAAGACTGTGACACAGGTTACTCCAGAGGCACCTGCACACCCATGTTTATTGTGGCACTATTCACAATAGCCAAGTTATGGAAACAGTCAAGATGCCCCACTACTGATGAGTGGATTAAGAAAATGTCGTATCTATACACAATGGAATTTTATGCAGCCATGAAGAAGAACAAAATGTTATCATTCACTGGTAAATGGATGGAATTGGAGAACATCATTCTGAGTGAGGTTAGCCTGGCCCAAAAGACCAAAAATCATATGTTCTCCCTCATATGTGGACATTAGATCAAGGGCAAACACAACAATGGGTTTGGACTTTGAGCACATGATAAAAGTGAGAGCACACAAGGGAGGGGTGAGGATAGGTAAGACACCTAAAAAACTAGCTAGCATTTGTTGCCCTTAACGCAGAGAAACTAAAGCAGATACCTTAAAAGCAACTGAGGCCAATAGGAAAAGGGGACCAGGAGCTAGAGAAAAGGTGAGATCAAAAAGAATTAACCTAGAAGGTAACACCCACACACAGGAAATCAATGTGAGTCAATGCCCTGTATAGCTATCCTTATCTCAACCAGCAAAAACCCTTGTTCCTTCCTATTATAGCTTATACTCTCTCTACAACAAAATTAGAAATAAGGGCAAAATAGTTTCTGCTGGGTATTGAGGGGGCGGGGGGGAGAGGGAGGGAGCAGAGTGGGTGTTAAGGGAGGGGTGGGGACAGGGGGGAGAAATGACCCAAGCCTTGTATGCACATATGAATAATAAACCAATTAAAAAAATAAAGTAAAAAAAGAAAGAGAATTGGAGGAACACTTGTTAACTCAGCTTATGAGGCCAGTATTATCTTTGTAACAGAAGGCAAAAAAAATTACAAATAAAAGAAACTACAGACCAATACCTTTCATGAGGATAGACACAAATATAACCAAATTGAATTCAGCAGTTCATAAATTTCAAGAATTAAAAAAATGAAACTTCGAGATTAGAAGAGACTTACTGTTAGGCCCCTGACATCCTTGGACCGGTAGAGAGTCCCAAGGCTGGCATCAAAACCAGACCCCCAAATTTATGACCACTTGCAAAACTCTCCTGGTTGTTCCCCTGCTTGCAAAACCGCAGGAACTTCCAGTTTCTCAACAAGCTATGCATATCGACCCATTTCATCTGGTGATCATAGATAAGTGGAGACCAGCGGCTTGGCTGTTGTCTGGGAGGAACACCCTCCTCTCCCTTATTGTGTGGCCCTTCCTATAAAGCTCCCTACTCATTCCAGCTGAGCTGCTGCACTCTGAACCTGAGAGTCAACGCAGCAGTCTGTGCTTCCAATAAATCTTTCTTTCTTACACATGGTGCAGTCTTTGTTTGGCAGTTCCTTACATCTGGTGCTGAAACCTGGGAGAGGTTAGCAAGATGCCTTGGCCCAGGGCTGGTCCCTTGGCTTTTGTATCCTGCCCTCTCATGGACCCAGACTACTGAATTGACCCCCTGTGTCTACAGACTGTGGATCTTGGACATTACTGCCTTGCCAGCTCTCCCATCTACCATTAGCCTCTCTTCCACTGTTCTCCACCTGACCTACTCCTCTCGGGAGTGTCACCCTTCTCAGGGCTGCCTGCCCTCTCTTGGTCTTGGAAGTCATAGCACTATGTCAAGTATGTCTCTACACCTGCTGGGGCACCCCTCCACTTAGCAGGGGGTCCCCTGGCTAACCAGTTGGGCATTCCCTATGGATGCTGACCCAGGCTAGTGATGCTTGCCCTTGGAAACCTGTTCAGGTGACACTTCCCCCTCCCTCTCACTCTCTCTCTCTTTCTCTTGCTCTCCTTCTCTGTCTTCCTTTCCTCGCCTAGGGTGAGAGCTAGACAGCCCCTCCACCTTACTTTGACCAAATGGCAACTGGATGATTCTGATTCTGCTCTCCTTGCCTGAGTCACATAAGGGAGGCCAGATCTTGACCTAGATCTATATTGGCCTGACAAGTAAACTCACCAAGGCACCTCTCTCTCTCTCTCTCTCTCTTTCTCTCTACATAATGGGGACCACACACTCTAAATTAGATGTGTCCATACCCCTGGGATGCCTTCTCCACTCCCTCCCATGGCCCAGACTCCCCTTCTTCAACCCCTGCTGGCTCTCCTAAACATCTGCCACCATATTCCCTTTCCACAGTAGTCACTATTGACCCTGAGCCATTGACCCCTCAGGGGGACCAACACCACCAATGTTGCTCTCAGCCCCTACTATACCTTCACCCTTCTCCTCCCCAACTGTATCCCATACCTGCTCCAATACCCTCTCTCAAACATGCCCAGCCCATCTATACCCACTCCGGGAGGTAGCAGGAGCTGACAGCATTATCAGAGTCCACGTGCCCTTTTCCATGGCTGACCTCTCTCAAATTGAAAAGAGACTTGGCTCCTTCTCTAATGACTCAGCCTCCTATATTAAAGAATTTTAATACCTAACCCAAGCATATGATATGACTTGGCATGATATATATGCTATTCTTTCCTCCACTTTAACTTCAGATGAAAAGGAAAGAGTTTGGTTGGCAGCCCAGGCACTGACCTCACTCTCCCAGTGGGACCTACAGCTGCCCCATGTGAGGACCCACATTGGGACTATCAAGATCCCACCATGCTGGCTGCCCAAAATTACATGTTCACCTGCCTCTTTGCAGGGCTACAATCTGCTTCCCACAGGGCAGTTAATTTTGATAAGCTTAGAGAAGTTATTCAGCATTCAACTGAAAACTCCACCAAATTTTTGGGATGCCTGACAGAAACCCTAACCCACTATACTAAGCTTGACCCTACCTCAAGGGCAAGAATACTTATTCTCAACTCCCAGGTTATTTCCAAATCCTCCCCTGATATTAAAAAAAAACTTAAACAGACAGAGGATGGCCCTCAAATCCCCCAAACAGACCTTGTGAAAATGTCATTTAAGGTATTTAACAACTGGGAGGAGGCCTGAGACCACTGTAAGGCCCAGCTCTTGGAGGCTGCCCTGAGGCCACCTCCTCTGTCTTCAAAAAGGGCTAGACAATGCATGCCTCCAGGGGCCTGATTCAAATGCAACCAGATGGGACACTGGACAAAAAAAAAAAACTGCCCTTCACCTCACCCCACCATCAGGACCCTGTCCACAAGGTGGCCAGAATGGACACTGGAAGGTCGACTGTCCCTCTTTGCCTCCACAAGGTAGGTCAGTCTCCTATCCCCATTCCCACTAGACTGAAGGCCTCACGGACCTCTTGGGCCTGGTGGCAGAAGACTGACATGGCCCTGGGACCTCGGCCCCCTTCAAGATCACCTCAGAGGAGTCCAGGGTAACTGTCCAAGTATCAGATAGGCCTCAATCACCTACTTGGTGCTACCTGACTTTTTGGGTAAGCTTTATCCTTCACAGATCTCCATGGTGGGAGTGGATGGTCTCCTCCACCAGCCAAAAGTTACTGGCCCACTCTCATGCCACATACAGGTTTTCCCTTTACACATTCCTTCTTTATCCTGCCCTCCTGCCCCACCTATGCCCAGGTCTCTCCTCAGGGTGGTCTCAAACCACCCCCAACCTTCTTGGCTCACCAGCTACAGGGCTTTATACCTGGAGAAGACTGGTAGGTCGATTTTACCCATATACTCTGCTTAACTCCACCTTCTGTCCAACTAAGGGATGCCAATCTTCTATCTTCCTCACCTTTGATATATTGACAGGTATGCTCTGTCAATTGTGACCTTTGGCAGCCATTTTCTCCTTACTCCTTATCATCCTTTGCCTTTTTCGATGCCTCCAGGATCATTTGGGGAGCTCAGCAGACAGACTTTCCATCAGATGTTACTACAACCTTCTCCAACCTACCAACAATTGGCCTTGTCTGCAAATGAAGCCTAACAGAAACCATCTGCCTCCACTCCCGGGAGTGGACCTCACAAATTTCCAAATTCTGGCCAGACACCCCCCCTTATAACACCCCCATCCAGCAGAAAGCAGCTAGGTTGATGGGCACCCATAATACCAACAAAAGGCTGGAATGTTAGGTACCTGGCATCCTTGGGGCAGGCAGAGAGTCCTGAGGCTAGTATCGAAACCAAACCTCCCTGATTTATGACCACTTGCAAAACTCTCCTGCTTGTTTCCTTGCTTGCCAAACTCCAGGAACTTCCCATTTCTCAACTAGCTATGCAGGTCGACCTGTTCCATCTGGTGATCACAGATAAATGGAGACCAGTGGCCTGGCTGTTCTCTGGGAGGAACACCCACCCTGCCTCCCTCATGGTGTGGCCCTTCCTATAGAGCCCCCTCCTATAAAGCCCCCTACCCATCCCAGCCAAGCTGCTGCACTCTGAACCTGGGAGTCAGCCTGGCAGTCTGTGCTTCCAATAAATCTTTCTTTTCTACACATGGTGTAGTCCTTGTTCAGCAGTTCCTTACACTTACAATACATGTTAAGCCAATACATATTAACAGATGTCAACACATGTTATGCATGTGCCACCATGCCTATAATCCCAGCTACTCAAGAGGCAGAGGCAGAGGATAGAAAGTTCTATGCCAGCCCAAGCAAAGTTAGTGAGATCCTATCTCAAAAAACAATATTCAAAGCAAAAGAACCACAGGTGTGGCTAAGGTTGTAGAGCACTTGCCTAGCAAGTGTGAAGCCCTGACTGATTCAATCCCCCACAGGGTGGGGGAAAACATGTCCACTAGAACCTTTAAGAGATCATCTTGGAATTCTGGATTCTGATTTTAAGGAAGAGAGAGACAGAGAAACAAGAGACAGAGAGCGGGGATTTGAACTCAATATTTATTGATAATAAGAACTTATTGCCAATTTCTTCTGCATGATAATGGTATTGCTGATTATGGGTTGTTTGTTTTTTTTTTTAAGAGTCCCTTAGAGGTACATATTGAAATATGTGATGAAAAAATAAAGATCAAATGACATTTTTTCTGGAATTTTTTTTGGAAATTGTTTTTCCGATATAAGAGGAAACAAGAATGGGTATATGGGCATGTGTTGATAACTGTGGAAGCTAGGTTCATTATACTATTCTTTCTGTTTTTACATGTGTTCAAAGATGTCTATAACATAATGGCTAATAGTAGAAGCTTAATATAAAGTTTGAAAATAAGATAGTAAAAGTACTGCTCCTTAATATCCCATTAAAGAATAAGCACAGGTTTACTGAGATGCAAATTTTGTTCTTACTACTTGGAAAGGAAGCTATTTGGAGCCTAAGCATCAAACATGCTCCCTTCCTTTTGGTTTACTATGGAAATGGTCAAGAGACTTCATATTTCAAGGCTCTTTGACATAATGGTGATAAATTAAAACTTTCTGTCTTACTGATAAACTTCTTCTGTTCCCATCTCAGGAAAACCATTTTATAATATTTTTCTTCTTTTTTGTCTTGCTGGGGATCAAATCCAGGGTCTTGTACACACTAAGCAAGCACTCTATCATTCTATAGAGTCTATAAGTTTTCTTTAATAGTACCAGACACTGGTTCTATAATTTTTCTTTAATAGTGCCAGACACTCTGAAAAGTTGCAGAGATACAAAGTTGAAAAAAAAAAAAAAAAGCATTCAGTATTGGCTATGCAATAAACACCCTGATACATGTCATTTGCATTGGGAGGTACTGTCATCTTCAATTTGTCAGTGAGAAAATAGGTTTAATAACTTGATTTGTGCCCTTAAATACATGTCATTGTTTAAACAAATTTGTTTATAAAAATAAAAATTATGCCAAATAACTTTGCTATTTTGGTGTTTTCTATATCATAGGTCAGTGAGTGTACCCAGTAAAGGCTGGTTAGTAGATATTTTAGGCTTAACAGGTCATTTGGTCTCTGTTGTGTGTGTATGTGTGTGTGTGTGTGTGTGTGTGTGTGTGTGTGTGCATGTGTGTGTGTGTTGGTGTTGTTTTTGCTTTGTTTACAGTCCTTTAAGAATGTTGAAGAAAGGGAAGGAAGAGAAAAGAAAATTATTTGCCTTCAGACTTAAAATGTGGTCCACAGGCTGAATTTGGTCCACAGATCAGTTTGTCAAGACCTGGACTAGGTTGAGTTATGCTTCATTCAAAGAATATAGTGCACCATACATCACTGATTACCATAGAAGATGCATCATGAATACTTTGTTTGCCATGTGATCACTGCTTTTCTTAAGAAATTTACTAATGGCCTAAGAAACAAAATAGTAACCTAACCCATACTGCCTGTTTTTTGCAATTATTTTATTGGACAAATAAAATGTGATTATCTTAATTCTATGACAACTCGTGCATCCCATAGCTGTGCCAGTTGATAAAAGAACTAGATCAGGACAAAAAAAGAGAAAGGAGATGAGGAATCCATTTTCCTGTTCAAGTACTCTTGAAGCACAAAAACAAAGCCAAGATTATACTTAAGCTTTCTCTGCAGAATTAACTGCATCAAAATGGCTATAAATTAAAATAGATGCAGCAAAATAAAATGTGAAGTTTTTCAACTTCTTCCTACCAGGATCTCCTATTCCCATCCCTCACTGTCCTCTGAGGTCCTGCTTTTCCTCAGGAGGAGGATTGGAATTGCTCATTAGGAGTGCAGCAAGAAAGAAATAGTGCTCAGGCCTTTAGTTTCTAAATCAATTTTAAAATCCATAACAGGGAGAGTAGTTTTAAGACCAAAAGCATTTTATTTCTAAAAGCCAGACTTCCTGAGAGAACAACTTGAGAAGCCAAAGTAAAGACAGCCTGGATTTTATGCCTGAACAAGTGTTGGGATAAGAAAAAAAAAAAAAAAGACACAGATCAAAGCAGTGAGAGTTCCGAGTTCATCTGCTCAGGAGGAAAGAAGTGGAGCAAGGAGAGTGTGAAGCCATAAGAGGCTGTGGTGAAAAGAGTGTCAGCTATTACCTGCGTAGACATTTCCTGTTGAGGCTTTGAGGCACTTCCCATTGAAACTTGAGGGAACACAAGGACCCCAGCCCCACTGCAACTCCGAGTCAGCAGGCCCTGATATTTGTGCCAAGACCAGCTCAGTGTGTATTTTCCATCTGCAGGGGCCCTCAGGCCCCTATTTCATCACCCAGGAGAAACAGTCCCCATTGCTGCCCTAAGAATTTGCTTAGCAAAATCCAAACAAATAAGGTGGAACAGATTATAAACCACTTAGGACTCCTCATTTCCCTCACACACACCACCCTCCAGCAAAGACAGTGTTGAAGCCCTCATTCCAAATGACACTTCTGAGGCTCAGAAAGCGTTAGTTATACTAGGACACTGTGTTAGAAGATGATAAAGTTGGGACACAAGACCAGGCTGGTCTTGCTCCAAAGCTACTGCTCCTAACCTCAGCATTACACTGCCTCCCTAAATTCATTGCAGGCCTAATTTTCCATAATGCATTATTTATGAAAATTGATCTGCCTAGAATAAGAAGAAATCTCATTTGCAACTACACACAAAATTTCCTATGCATATCACTAAAAGATCCAAATTTCCTTGTATATGCTAGATCACTGAATCCCTACAAACACATGTGGGATAATCAGTGTTGGAGATGAAAATTGGGTACTCATGCAGGGTAGTTAATTTTACCAAGGTCACATTATTAGTAAGTAGCAGAGCTAGATCTGACTGATATCAAAGATACTACTTTTTCACTACAGCAAATCTGCACACAAACACATACATGCATGAATTTTTAAATATGCTGTTTATTTCATGTAAAATAAATTCTGTATTCAAACAATTGCCTGTCCATGACTTTTCAATTTCTCGGTCTGCAACTAAATATAAACTTAATTTGTTCAGCTTACAATGCTGATCTTTTACAAATAACTTGTCTTAGATTTCTGACCTTATTTATTTGTGCTAAATTCCCAGCACAGGATTCAGATGCATAAATAATGAGAGAAGAAATAAAGGGAGAAAGACGTGAGTCAGGGAAAGAAGAAAAAAGGAAATAATTAAATTTAGGAATGAAAGAGATTGTAAATATGTGCCTAGAATAAGTAGACTTCAAAAATAATAGTATTAAACATGGCTTAGGGTTTTACAAATAAATTTATAGCATCTTCTTGTAATGTAATTAATCCTTTATATTATTTTCTATGGGCACCATCAGTTTACCCGTGGCTGAGTTAAGTCTGTGCAGTTAATTTCAAGATCAAGTGAATAATCTCTAAGAACTTCCTGTTAACGCTGAATCAACCTTCAACAGCTCCTCCAAGTGGCCATAAAGCTAAAGCACTGCAAAATTTCCTAGCTGAAGTTCAATTTTGCTCAACCAATCTGAAAATTAATGTTTAAAGGAATCCTTGTTGGTGTTACTTACAATTACTTCTTTGTTAAATAGGAATTTTGCAATTTTAGTGATGATACCTACTGGGCATGTTCTTTGCTATAAATACACTCCCAATGAGCTATAACTTTTATTTTCAAGATTTAACAGCTTATAGTATATGTTGTTTCTTGGCCACAGCCATGAAAATATTTATTGGAGTAACTAATGGCAAGCACATGACATAGTCAGGCAGAGAACACAAATTCCTCTCCAGGACAAAATGAAACACATTTTCTCCATCTGAGTTCACTAAATCTACTTAACCCAATTTTCACAAAACTGTGGAGTGATTACTAATCCAATCCAAATAACCCAGGGCGGCCTTGATGCTGGTAAGCCCACTTAGCACATTGCTTATCCAGCCCAGTCTTTAAATCTCCCCCATAGGACCCTTTGTCTTTGGGTCAGTACCAGGCAAAATTGTAAGAAAAGAAAGCTGCATTTCCTACTATTTTTCACTCTAGGTGATGCCATTCTACCTCCTCTACCAATCCTCTCCAATCCATAACAGTCAATCTCACCCTAAACCATGTGGTTTCTTTCTCAGTGTTTTGTTTTGGTTTGTTTGTTTTTGAGACAAGATCTCATTATGTAACAAGGGTGGCCCAAACTCAGCCTCTAGAGCCCTGGGATCACAGATGTGCATCACTACTCTTTCTCACTCTTAATCTTCACCCTTGCCCCATCTTAATCCCACAAGTAAGATGAGAGGAATAGGCAGTGACCTAAATCAATATGTAGGAACTCTCCTCCCTGAATGGCACTATGGCCTGTCCTCTACCTTCCTGGCACAGATCCTCACTGTCCTCCCGTCTGTGCAGCACCGTAGTGAGCTCCACACCAACCTGGCCCATATAAGCTCACCACTAAGATACAGTGAACTCCAAGGTGGAGTGCCCTCCAATGTTTTTTCTTACAGAAGTTGCCTATAGATGAACAGAGTATTCTGAGTGACACAATATAAAACTTCAGGTAAATTTTTAGGAACACAAATTCAAGTCACCTTGCTATTTTTTTATCTGAAAAGAGTTGCAAGTCAGAGCTTACTTCCAGATTTTTCACCAAATTCAATTCCTATTTCAGTTGGGTGTGCATGTTTAGTCCCTGAATTCACTTGTCTCATGAGGCCATTATACACTGAGCCCAAGCTAAAAGTCTTCTTCCTTCCAGGTCAATGCAGTTAGCTAAATCTTTCCTGCTTAGTTTGATGCTACTTCTGTAGAAGATGAAGCAGAAAATGTCCTATCTGAGTGGATCAAATGCTCACTTTTATTAAAACACTGAAGTGGCTACTGTTGAACGGAAACACCAAGGGTGGTCCCCGATGCCACAACCCTCAGCTCTGGATCCCAAGGGCTGGGTTAAACACCCTGTGTAGGCTCACCAGTCAAGTGACTCTTCCTCTCACCCTTGCTCTCTCCTTTCAAGTTAAGAAAGGACCTCAGGGAGCCTCTTGTTATAAATGTTGGTCACAGAACTCACCCTTTATTTCTGTTCTTCTATCTTTTCAGTGAAAAATGTTGGAAAGCTACAGGGGTTTGTGTAGGTGAACAGATCATATTTTAATGTTAACAAGCTTTAGAAACTTCCTCCATTAAAATAATGTCTGGATGTCAATGACTGTCTTCTTAACAATTTGGGTGATGACACTCTACTAACTAGTTTATTTGAAAACTAGGTAATCTCTCCTGTGCATACACTGGCTTTCTCCATTTCTGATGGACAAGGCCAGTAACAGAGAGAATGAGAATTAATATATCATTGCTCCCCCCAAAAGCACTGCACATATATCCAAAATTGATACCAGTCCCCAGATTAACTACAAAACCAGAGGACAGAGACCACACAGAGAGGCCTGAAGAGGTCTGTTCCATTATCATATCATACATGCTCCATTTTTTTTGTAAAACACACCAAAAAGCATGATGTTTAAAGGAGATATTACCACAATATCTTTTTAAATGAGATGATTCCTGACTACTCAAAGAAAGGAAATGTAATTAATCATTTGGAGGAGAAGTTTTATTTTAGAAAAGGACTAAGCTCTCTAGTTAAGCAATCACAGACTGAAACCTGGATAAATTGGCTGAAAGAATTTAACTCAAGTGGCTTAATGCTATATACCATGGTTTCCTTGGAACACCATGCTTGAAAGTGATTTTTACAGCCCCATCTGGATTCACTTCCAGGAAAGTCAAAGACTCAAGGCATATCTGATGTGATTTTTTCCACTCATGAAATCCTGTGATTTCATGAAAGAAATGTGAGAGAATTACACTGAGGTTTAATATGATGCATGCAGGGAAAAATCGTGGAAAATTCAGCATGCAAATTGCAAGACCTTCGGCTTTGCCACAAAAATCAACAGGATCCGATTTACATACAATTATGAATCTTGGAGGGTGATAAAATTTATCTTCTACCAAGATGTGTATACTGGCCAAAAAAAGCACTGTGATTTCATACCTTATGTGTAACTTTAAAATATCAAGTCAAAAAGTGTTAGAGTGATTAGAAATCTGAGATGATCTTTTTTTCCATCGTTTTGGTGAGATGAAGACACAAATCCTGAGAGACTTATTCAGGTCTTCTTTTATTCACTTTCTCCTCTCTCCCTCCTTCCCCTCCTTCTCTTCTTCCACCTATGCCCTTCCTTGTTCTTCTCTTCCTTCCCCCTCCTCTCCCTCCCTCTCCTTCTCTTCCACCTCTTCTCCTCCTCCTCCAATCTAAGTTCTGCCTCCCCAAATCCATCCCTTGTCACAGGAGCTTTTGTCTCCAAATGACAGTATTATCTGTTCATGACCTTGGAAACTCTCTTCACTTAACACAATCGTTTTCTGCTTTTCTTACTACTGCTAATGACATCACCTTAGAATGCTCTCTCCTCCTATCTTCACTTAAATGTTAATGGAAAGGGTTCTGTCATAGATCCTCTTCTCCCAATATTCTCCACCAAATTCAACTCTTCTCAGTACTGATCATCCTTAAATCTGTCTTCACCCCAGAGCACTCCTCAGAGTATCAGGCCCACATGCCCTGCTGCATACTTGAACTTCCCACCTAAATACCCCACAGATTTCTCCAACTCCACATGTCCCCAACTGATGATCACCTTCCCCATGGATCTCCTAAGCCACAAACTGACATGTTATCCTCACTAGCCTCCTCCTTCAACTCACGTCCTTCCCAACATCTTACCTTCAGAGCAGCCAAAACAACCTTTTTTTGTCATTTCATTCTTAAACCCCTCCTGTGTCTCCCCACTGCTCTTAAATTAGCCCAACTCCTAACACGAGAGGCAGGGCTCTGCACTGCCTGCCCCTCCAATACTCGGGAGAGCTTTGTGGTTCTCAAAGACAGCTTTTTTTTTTTTAGTTAATTTTTTTTAATTTTATTTCTTTTATTCATATGAGCATACAATGTTTGGGTCATTTCTCCCCCCTTATGTATCTGGTTCTTCTGAGAAGTTCGTCAACATGTTCAAATGCATGCACACCACTACAGTTCAGCTACAGGCTGGAACCTGGCAAGTTTTCTTTTGCTGCTGTGCCTTAACTTGTTATTAGTTCTGCTGTATCACCAGGATTGAGCCGTTAATTTCTGCACATATTCTAAAGGACCGGAAAAATAATTACTGGTTTCTAGAAATGCAGCAGCTATTTATATTTTCTCTTTTGACACTTCTTTTGATGCCCAAGTTCTACAGAACAGTCCCTTCCATTGAGGGGGACTTTTTGCCAAAGGAAACATGGCATATTTTAAAATATGGAGTTAGGACATGATGAGTTACTTCTCATTCATGAGCTTTCTGGGGAAAGTTCTAAAGCCACAATTAACCAACCTCAAATTGCCAATGGTTTTCCATTGACCTTGGGAGGAAATCTGTTGTTGAATTATACCAATGGGAGTGAAAGATAACAACACATTTCAGAGGCACCAAGAAAGTTTTTATAAAATATAGATGACCTGGCAGGATCCCTAAGGCTTCTGTTTCAGTAGCTTCTAGGTGATCCTGGAGTGCATGTGTTTTTAAAGCCTCACAGGTAATTCTGATTAGCAAAATATTCCTTGGCTGTAAGCTACTAGAGAATGTGTTCTTGGAGTCCTCCAGAGAATTGGGTTTCTGCAATTGCCTTAAAACATACACACACACACACACACACACACACACACACACACACACACAGGAGAATTCCAAAATTCAAACTGGGAGATAAGGAGATAAGGCAGATTTTCAGGAGTTCCACAGAGCATCAGGAGGCCAGTCTGCCTCCAAAATGCTGTCATGGATAGCAATCCATACCTAAACCTTCCCTCACCTCACAAAAACAGAATGCCACTCTACAAAGGAAAGAAACTACCCTTGCTGAATGTGGTGGTTCACACTGTAATCCCAACACTCCAGAAGCAGCGGTAAGAGGATCCCAAGTTCCAGGCCAGCATGGGCAACATGGTGAGATGCTGTTAAAAAAAAGCACAAGGCCTGACGTGTAACTCAGTTGTAGACCACTGGCCAAGCAAGTACATGCCCAAGACCTTGTGTTTGATACCCTGTACCACAAAAAGAGGAACTATTAACTATCCTTCTTTCTGTTGAAAAAGAAATGTGATTTTTTTCTTTTTTTTTTTTTTTTTAGTATTCACATATTTAAAGAATGCAGGTTTACAGGAATGGTATAGGTGTTTTTTAAAATTTTTGAGACTGTAGTGAAAAGAATTAGAATTGACACGTATTTGGGATCAAATCCTTGCTGTATTGTTCACTAACTATATAATGGTGGATAATTTGCTTCCTTTTTTTGAAAGTAGCTTTGCTCTGTAGTAAAAATCAGGAGAGGAGTAAAAATAAGTGAAAGAGAAAGTTCTCCAGTGACTCTAACTGGCCCTCAGCTGTCTGTGGTAGGGTCATGGCTTCCTGGGAAGAGAGGAGGAGAGTAGTGGGAAACTCAGAATTCTTGATAAGTCTCTATCCATCTTGTAGCAGCACTAGAAATGCACTGTCATTGGGCAGAGAGCTGAAGCTGGAGGTTAAAACAGAAAATGTTAACAGCAGCTCAGGACAATTAAATCTCTAGTTTGTACAAAAGGCCAGGCCTTCTTGCCAGCTGTGCCTCCACTGGTAGTCCAAGACACAGCAGAGTGGGAAATAGGAAATGTTTTCAAGGCACTGAAAGTATTTGTGAGATGGATGCTCAGATGTGATAATGATGAGTTACTTAGGAGCCAGGAAAACCAAAATGTGAATGAGACTATTAGTCTAAGAGACATCAGAGATGTCTCCCAAATACACAGGGATCCATAAAATTTAGACCAAAGACCATACCGAGACAGAGAGGATGCGAAAGATGCAATTCAGAACTCGCTGAACTTTGAGGCCAGTTTTCATCCTGATTCTATCAAATTAGTCAAATGTGGGAAAAATGTATTTATATGTAGATAAAACTTCTAGCACAAGGTAAGAATATCTACTCTTCACCTCTCTTTCAGGATGCACCCTTCTCCCCATCAGCATAACCAAGTGCATAACTGCTATCCTAACACAAAATGACCTCAGCTGGCCTTAGGAATAGCTGCCTAGGCAAGTATGGTAGTCAGCTTTTTGTCACTGTGACAAAATACCTGTGAGAAACAATTTTGAAAGAGGAAAGATTTATTTTGGCTCGTGGTTTCAGAAGTTTCAGTCCATGATCAGCTGGCTCCATTGTTTTGGGGCCTGTGGTGAGGCAGAACCTCAGGTGAAGACATGCGTGGTAGAGCAAAGCTGTTCACCTCAGGAAAGTGAGGAAGCAGAGAGAGGGCAACCCAGACAGGGAAGAGCCGGAGACAAGATACAGCCCTAAATGCACACCCCAAAGAAGCCACTTCTTTCAACTAGGCCCTACCTGCTAAGTTTCCGTAACCTCCAAATAGCACATCGAATTAGGATTAATCCATTGAAGAGGTCAGAGCTCTCATCATCCAATCACTTTCAAAAGCCCCACCTCTGAACATCGCTCCATCGGAAACTAAGCCTTCAACACCTGAGCCTTTGGGGGATATTTCAGATCCAAACCATAACAGCAATGGGTCCTTTCTCCAGGACTTTTGGACTTGGGACAATAAAATGCTTGAGAATAATCTCTGGTTGCTCTGATACTTCCTGTTTCCCACTCTATGAGATGAGCCTGTGTGGAGTGAAAGACAGAGGTAAGGATCCAGCAGCATTCCAGTTCCTGGTCCAGCTTCCTGAAGCCCAGCTGTGTGCTTATTCTTCAGGTCTTTGGGCTCCATGAGATGCCCCATTATCTTTCCTTATCTTTCCTTCCCTGTTGTTGAAGCCAACCAGTCACATGCATGCCACATGCACCCTAAAGGACCTTAACTAATGCTTACCTAATAGCTAAGCTTGCAGTCTCGGCATTTATTTAAGTGAAAAATATTCTATATTAACATCATTTAGGTTGAACTTATTTTTATCACCTTTGAGAAATATCGCCAATCATCTGACCAGATATATTGGGACTACTTATTTCTGTACTACAATGTAGCACCTGAACACTGAGGCCTGACCTCCTAGTACTGAATCCGAGCTCCACTTACACAGTGGACTCTAGATATGTCACCCAATGTCTCCAACAGAACTAACAAGGTCTTTTTGTCCCAGTCGTTGGGAGGGTTGCCAGCAAACTGCTGTTAGCTTCCAGCACTCTCCAGAAGCTGCCCTCTGCTGCTGAGAGTAACCTCACCAGAGGTCACAGCCCCTTTCCAGGGCTACCTTGCATAATAGAGGGCAAACTTTCTCATCCAAATTCTGGAAAATAGGACAGGGTCCTGCCTGCACCACAACTCCCATGAGGTGATGGAAGCCTTTGTTTAGCCATACATATCCCCCCAACTCTTTTGGTCCACTTCTATTTCCTTCTCCCCTACTCCCCATGTGGGGGCTGCACTTCCTGCACACAAATCTTTATGACAGACTCCATTTCCTAAGGCACCCAACCTGCAACAACTCATCTGTAAGATATTTCAAGTTGCTCAACTATTCTGTGTGCCAGTTTCTTAATCTATTAAATGAGAATAATAATACAACCAACTTCATAGTAATATGAGGATTGAATTAATATATGTAAAGTGTATAGAACAAATAGCATCTTAATTACCAGTCATTCTTATAGTTAGCATTATTTTGTTATTACCATAGAAATTGACTCCTATTTCTCTTTCATAAAACAACTTAAATTGATTATTAAGATTAGGCAAGTTTCCAAGTCATTTGAACACAAAATAGTTGGGTTTTACAAGGTCCCTGAATCAAGCATTTCCCTTCTGACTTGGTTCATTTAGAGTCCAAGTGCACAGGCCTTCAGGGCTCCCAGAAGGAGATGCATCTATTGATTCAAGCTTGTACCTGAGAGAGGGCACAGGGGTTAGCACAGAGTCTGATTTTTGTCAATCTGTTGTTTTTGTAAGTGGTGCTTTGTGCTTGTGCCCAGAGGTGCTGGTGATGAGCACATTGCTATAAAACTAGACATAAAACATGTGAAATGGAGCCTAAATCATAAATACAAAAATTATAACAGCAGGTTAGATTTTATTTCTCTCATTTGTCTTAAACTGACATACAGCAATGCTCCTGACATCCCTCTGAGTGGCATATGCAAATCAAAGGTAAATATATGCCCAGACAATTAAATTGTGTCAGATGGTGAGGTCAGTATTGAAAATTAAGCATTAGCCATAACTCTTGATGAAGGGATAAATTTTCTTTTTATTATTCTGCTAGGAAAGATACATTATGCACTTGTGTTCACCTAGAAAGTGGGTCGTTGAATATTTCAATGAACATTTCATAGGACTCCAAGGCAAAAAGCAGAAGTGGAGATTATGTTAGGAAAAGAGTAAGAACTGAGCTGCCCTGAATTTTCGTTTGCTGTAAGTTAAAGTAATTGTGAACGAGGAGTCCTAGTATAATGATAAGGCAGGGGGTGGGAAGGAATAAACAAAGGAGGCTACCTGGCCACAGCTTTCAGAAGAAGTAAGGTCATCCAGGGCCCACTGCTCTTTCTATCCACTCCTAGTCTAGAACCATGACTTTAAGACCATCTTTACAAGTCAATGACCCCCTACTAATCTGCCTCAAAGTCCTCTCAGATGAAATATGGGTCTCCTGTGTGAAGTTACACTTCAACGTCAAACAAGTATCTTGAATATTGCACAGTGCTTATTTTTCCCCCTCAATAACCTGCTTCTCCTCTGGATTTCTCTATTTCAGTGATGGATCCCAACTTTCTTATGGTTGCCCAAATCAAAAATCTAGAGTTACCTTTTCCCCTACATCTGATTAATCTCCAAATATGTTCTGAATCCATGAGCTGCATTCCACTTCACTAAGTACAAACCCCACATCATTCTCCTTACCCTGATGCCCCAGCATTTTCTACAATGGTTTTCTTCCTCCTCTTCACTGCCAGTTTTCTGCAGTCACTCATGTGACATTCTTAGCCTACCATTCCCAACTTCATGTGAACTCTGTCCTCAGCCTAGATTGCTTGTATGCATGGTTCATGGCCCACAATCAACAATTCATCATTCAGATGTTAGTGTGTTTTTTCTAAGATGCCTTCCCTCAGCACACAAATTAAAGAAGATACCAAGAACTTTTATCATTTTTCCTTTTTAGAGTTGTTGCAAATCCCTCATCACCATCAGACAGTTTTTCATTCTTTATTTATCCATTTACCTATTATCTGTCTCTCTACCAGAAAATAAGAGAACACAAACTTTGTCACTGTCCCCACTCAATGTCCAGTGCCAAAAGTAGGTATTCAACAAACCTTTTTGAGGGAAGGAAGGAAGGAAAGAAGGAAGGAAGGAAGGAAGGAAGGAAGGAAGGAAGGGAGTGTCAGTCTCTAAAGACTGGAAAACCAAGTTTAAAACATGACCAAAATGATAGAGGAATATAGGTATCAGATAAAAGCCAGCCATGTTCTGAGCACCATGTTAGTCACTTTTATCTATGCTATTATATTTAATTCAATCTACATCTCTCTGAAGTATATTATATTTTAATGTTATCAAATTTTTAAGTCAAACAGACTAAAATTCAAGGAGGTTAAATTTTCAGAAGTTCAGACTATCATAAACTATCAACATTGAGCCTGGGTTTAGAACCCAGCCTCTTCCTAAAATCACACTGATTTGCTGTCAGATCACCATTCATTCATTTCTCTTTTAAACTGAGGCTTATAAATGGAAGGACTGAATTTTTTCTCCTCTTTCTCTCTCTCTCTCTCTCTCTCTCTCTCTCTCTCTCTCTCTCTCTCTCACACACACACACACACACACACACACACACACATACACACAAATAGAAACACACTACCATTGCTTTTGGAGTTTTATTGTATCACACAGATTCTATTTTGTATCAGCTGAGGTACTACAAGCAACAGACCCAGGATGTTGGGGAAGAAAGTCTAGACCATTCTAGACTTTACTAAAGGAAAAAAAAAATGGCCAAAGATGAATTATTCTCCAAAGACGAATCTCATTGCTTCCCTAGAATGTAGAAAATCCACCATATTTTTCCAAGTAGTACCATTTTTATCCTTTGGCCCACTAAATATAAAAGAGGGAAATGGACCAGATGGCCTCTAAGCTCCCTGCCAACTCTAGTCTCCCAGGAATCAATAAGCAGAGTGGAAAAAGCACAGACTTTAAAGGAAAACAGACCCAAACCACAACAGTGAACCTCTCTGAACCTTTATTATTATTTACTGAATTTTACAATTGACATAGATTTACTGAGGGTGGTTGTAAAGACTAATAAGGCACTTAATATAAGGATAAGCACATACATGTTTTTAGATGGCGACCATTATGATTGTTCTGGGTTAAACTGTATCCTCCTAAACTAGATACATTGAAACCCTAACTCCCCATACCTCAGGCTATGACCTTTTATTAGGAAATAGTGCCTTTATAAAGGTAATCACATTAGTGTGGGCCCTAAAACCACCTATAAGCTGGTATTCTTATAAAAAGGGGAAATTTGGGCACAGAGACAGATATACACACAACGAAAAGACTGTGTGCTGGAGATGATAGAGACCAAGGTGTTGTGTGCACAAGCCAGGAAATGCTTCACTGCCAGCAAGCCACCAGAAACTAGGCATGAGACATGGAACTAATTCTGCTTTCCAGCTCTCAGAAGAACTAACCCCCCATCACCTTGCTCATGGACTTCTGGCCTCCAGAACTGTGAGACAATAAATTTCTATTGTTTAAGAAATTGTCGCTCAATTTAGAGTACTTGGCTCTGACAGCCCTAGAAAACCAAGACATGATTCTCTGAGTGGCTCATCATTCTTGGTGTATTTTTATTGATTTTTCACCTAGCGGTCCATGTTGTTCAGATTTTTTGACAGGAAACCTAGTAAGCAAAATATTTTATATGGCACAAAATTTTGTCTACACATACATATATTGCATATATATTGTACACACAAAATACTGGAAAGACAGATATTTAGAGAAATTAAAAATGACAGACTGCTGTTACTTAAAATGCACTGATATTTTCTACTGTTATTTTTCAATCTGGTAGTGACCTACTTACTTGATTTCACAACCCCCAGTGGGGGGTGACCGCACTTGAGAAGCGTTAGGTTGGACTACTAACTCCTGCAGAGTGTGAACACATCTCTCTTCTCACAGCACAAATCCATGCTGGACTTGTAATAACCAAATAAACACTTGATAGCTGACTTTTAAGATCAACACATATTTGATGCTTTCTTATGTCACTAGTTTGGGCTTGTTAATAAATCTGTGCTAAAATTACTAATACCCATCAAAATTTAAAAATAACTACCAGGAAAGAATGTACAAATGACTGCTGAATGTTCTCAGATAAAATCATATTGGATGTTTCTTTGATACACAGAATAGCTCTATCCTGGATTTTAGCTTTCTCTAAGGATGCTGAGAGTCTATGTGCTGATTATAACTATCCCCAAATTATATGTGAGTCATTCATAAGGTAACTTGTGTGTGCTTAATCAGATGATACACACACCTGACAAAAAGAAACTGCTTCTATATTTCATATCATATTTCATATCATGCATGTTAAAAGAAATGATATAAAATAAACACTAAGCAACCAGCAATAAACACTTCTCATTGGGGAAATAAGATGTCAGTCTAAAGATGAGTTGTTGGCCAGGAGTGGTGATTCACACCTACAATCCCAGAATTCAGGTGGCTGAGGCAGGAAGATTGTGAGTTCAAGGCCAACCATGGCTATAGAGTGAGACCCTGTCTCAAATTAAAAAAAAAAGTATGCTGCATTTTGAGAATGTCTGTGGGCTTATTCATTACCTATATTTATTCCCTTGATGAAAGGTCAAAATACAGTTCAATATTAAAGCAACAAATAATAATTCAAGGAGCCACATGAGACATGATATCTATCCTCTAAGTCACACTTAAAATCTTAAAAGAACTTAAAAGAAACAGGACTGTTAGGCTGGTGTAGGGCGGAAAGTACTCCAATTGCTCCCTTCATCTATCACCTCCCACACCTCCACCTCACCAAGTTAGTTCCCAATGAAACAGATAAAAATCTACCCTGGTGTTAAAACTAGGACTGAACCTATTCACACATAAAGCCTCCTTCCCCTGATAGAGTACATCTCGTTAATGCCCCCCAATTTTTCCCTGTTGCTAACAACTACACTGAGAAGAAAACATCTTTCCCTTCCCTTATCCCCTCAGGGAGATGTAAAAGGTGCATGACTTTCCTCTCCTTTGGGATCCTCACAAGGCACCAGTTAATCAGATGATTTTAAAATTTAAAACATATATTTTAATCATATACATCTACCCTGACTCCCCTCCATTGTATTTCCTCCAATGTACTGTGGGGTGAGAGTGTTTCAGTCAGCTAATGCTGGGATCCAAGCCAGAGCTGACTTAGGATAATTGGGATATATTTCATTTGGATTCAGTGTGTGATTAACAGTCAATTCTGAGATGGTAAATTTAACCTTCCAGTTGGAGAAGAGCTTCTAGGGAGGTTCATAGTCACTGTACCCACCCAATGTCATGACACACAAGTGCAGGGCCAGGGCTCCACTGTGATATGGCAAGTCCTTCAGTACCCAGCCTCAGCTGTATGTAGGTACTAGAGGAAAACCAAGTATTGAAACAGAAGTAGCCAGCTGTGGGAAACTCTTCCATTTCTGCTATCAAAGAAACTTCATAGAAATTTTGCCAAATTTGACAACCCTAAAATGTAGATATCATTAACAATAACAACCTGAAAGTTGGCAGAAACTTATTAATAACCAACAATAAAAACAAAAAATGTTATAGGGGAAATGCTAATGTGCCTTTCTGTTCTCTTTGTATAGGTGATCCAAAGACTGTGAAGGCAAAACATGTATGAAAAATCCTTGAAGTATGTCAGGAAGTACGGTGCTTGCTATGCATAAAAGTGGTAAAGAGGGCAGGAGACTTCAGCAAATGCACTCCACCTCAAAATCCTTCCTGAAAGAGGATTTGACCTAAAATGAAACCTGAATCCTTTGCAAGAGGTAAGAGATGTAGGGAAGACAGAGGAAAAATGGAGAGAGGCAAGAGCTCCACGGGAGTCACTGTCAAAGAAGATTCAGAGAAAAATTACATGTTCCATAGCCAAAGAATCTCAAACAGACCAGAACAAGTTATCTCCCTTTAGGAAGTTCCTGCAAGCAGGCCAGGAACTTCCTAATGATGATGAGTACTCATCATTCCCTAATGAGTAATAAAAAAAAATTACCAATACAATCTCAATGCAACAATACTACAAGGAAAATAGTAGAGGGAAAGTAACAAAGTTTCTCCAGACAAAACACCCCTAGAAAAAAGGCTACCACAGAATAGATGGAAATAGTGGTCCAGTACTGAGCCATGGACTTCTTACATTTATTTTTCTCTAAAGAGTAAAGTCACAGAAACTCAAGGAACAGATCATGAGAAAATAAAAAGAAATATCAGAAAAAGGGATGACTCAAGAAAATAGTAAAACAAAAAAAGCATTATATAAACAAGGGGAAAATGAAAACTAGAATAATAAATATTGTTGGAAGAAAAGTGATTATCAAATTATGGATATTATCAAAGCAATAAAAATAAAATAATTTAAGAGTTCAAAACATGTAAAATAGTGCTATATAATGTTTATGGGTAAATCTAGAGATGATATCAGGGCTGGTTATGAAATTTACAGGACTTAATGCAAATTGAAAATAAGGGATGTAATATAATATTTCACAAGTGCTATCTCAACACAGTTTTGAAGTCATGGCTAAAATCCTCGACTTCTCTTTACTAGAGTTTGCTAAGCTCCACAACTCTAACCACTTCCCTTAGCAGATTAGGGGCCTTCATGCTCACACTCCAAGAGCCTCCTTTATAGAAGCCCAACACTCTGGGCCCAGATACCAGACAACTAGGGACAGCCCCAAAGAAAGTAAAATTATTCAAAACAACCCAGGGACCCCAGGAAACCTAGCTACCCCACCCCTTTGGCCTTACATAAACTACTTTCTCAGCTCACACTGGATGTTACCTTGTTCCTGGGGACAACCTTCGCGTAGCCCTACTAGGCATCTTGCTCTCATTTGCAGATGTAAGTAACACAGATTTCTGCTATTCTGATCTGAGGTCAATGTGCTATATTCCACCGTCAAGAGAATTTTTTGAGCCTTGCAAAACAGGGACCACTTGCCTTGTTCAAAAAGTATTTATATTTCAAAATGGCCACAGCAGAACAATAAAAATAAGCACAGTGCCGATTGCAACTGCACACGTAACATGCCCAGAAAGTTGGCCCTGGCTAAACTAGGAACCACACGCGACTCATAAACACTAAATTCCAAGTGTGTTTATCTCCAGGGAAGAAGAATTGCAGTGCCAAGCAGAAACGAGGGTTTTTACTGCCCCTAAGAGCTTTTACTTTGTTAAATTTTTAAAAATCTGAGCCAACATTAAGATTTGATAAACCTGGGTGAGTAATACATGGACGTTTGCAGTACTTTCTGACTTCTTGAACTATTTTACTTTAAAAAAAACCGATTAAGCTAAGGACTGGAGGCCTGGCACAACGGGCTGAGTGCCTGCTTAATAAGCGTGAGGCTTTGAGTTCAAACCCCAGTACTGCCAAAAGACATAATTACAAACATACAGAGAGCAGTGAAATTTAAAGTCAAGGCAGTCAAAAAAGGTTTAGGATGTAACTTAGCAGACACAAACCCCGTGAAAGATTTCAAATGCAAATTAAATATTAAGAAAAATGAGTTTCAAAACATTCAAACAGAAAAATGAATGATGACTGGCCTGGGGTGAGGGATGAAAGAAATGAACAGTTGCTGTTCAATGGGTTTAGAGTTTCAGCCATGCAAGACAGAAAAGTGGAAAGCTCCTGTACACTATTGTATAATAGTCAATATTGTAAGTGTGCACCTAAAAAGCAAAGAGGGTAGATCTCATTGCTTGTGCTTTTTACCACAATAAAAAAAATCCAAATTAGAGATGAGTACGTATCTCTAAGTAGCCATCAACCTAACACTGATAAGGTATTAATATTACTTGTGTGTATTTCACAGCGTTATATTGAAAATTACAAGACACAGAGTAAAATGGACATGGAGGCAGTTCTGGAAGAAAGTGGAGAACTCGAGTTCAATTCAAGCTTGAATTTGGTTGATGATGGTGGAACTGGAAAAACTATATTCATGGAAAGTCTCTTGAGTGTTGATTTTTGATGTGGCCGTGTTTAGAAGTGGTACATTCCATCCACTTTTAAGTTCAGTGTGTGAAATACAGCTGTTTGGGGAAATTCTGGCAGACTGACAGATGGCTATCATATCCAATGACTATTATATGCCATTGTTATGTAACTGAGATTTATGCACAAGAACTGTGAGCTGACATAGAGATCTGATGCACATAGAAAACTTCTCCATTGTGTCATTGGGCAGCAAAGTGTTTATGAAGGTCAAGAAAGTGAAGGCAAAAATCCACCATCTTCCTCCAAAAAAAAGACTCAAGACCACAGCATTTCTGCCAAAGTAACTGTCACTTTTCCTGTGACTTTCTGGAAAGGTCTCGAGACCCTAACCTGGAGTGTGTTGCTAGGCCCACTCTTGCCCCACTAAAGGTTTGCATGGACCCAGCGCAATGTGAACATAATTTAGAAGTCACTCAGAAAACTGCTGTCTCAGATCATGATGGCATCCATGAGAAGCTGAGCCCAGAGTCAGAGGTCTAGTTTAATGGGCGACTGTGCTGTGATGTCAGGGGACAATGTGTCAGCCAGAGGGTGTGCTTCATATTTAGGATGTTCCAATAGATGAATGGGTTTCAGAATGAAGGTGAAGTTTAAAAATCCTGTCAGGGTTTTGGGCCTGCATAGTCTGCTGTTTGAGAATGCAGTTGTTTCCTTCTTGGGTTTCAGATAGAAGACCACTACCATCAAATAACAAAATCTAATGGCAAAATTGTGTTTGTTACTGTCTTTCCCTCTTCTCTTGATTTAAAATTGGAACAAAGTTGGCTGGAGGTGTGGCTCAAGTGACAGAGTCCCTGCCTAACAAGTGCAAGCCCCTGAGTTCAAACCTCAGTACTACCAAAAAATTCATTCATTCATTCAAATTAGAACAAAGTTGTATTTCAAATATCTTAAAAAAAAAAGAATATAGGTTAATCACATCACAGTATTAATGTTCACCTTTGGTATACATTTATCATCCTCACATCATTAAAAAGAAGAGAAAGTAGAGATAGTTCCAAGCCACAACACAAAACTAAGAAAGTGACAGTATCCACCATTGTGATAAAAAGTATAAGGAAGAACAAATTACAATAAATTACAAATATCTTCTAAAAAAAATTAAGGAAAATACATTTACTTGTACCTTTGCTTGTTTGTGAATGTCTCTCTTTCCTGGCATGAAAAGGAAATTGAGAATAATGATTTTTCTGCACAATTCTACCACCTACTGGTTTTTTTTTACATATTTCTTTTTTAAAATAGCAATATTAACTCTCATTTAAAGTCTTAGGACTATTTCTCAGTGTCAGATTTGTGAGAATAATATAGACTGTCTGATAGACTAAAGGCAAGATTTAGCAGATTAACTTATATGTCCTCTTCTTAAAGTCACTATTCCTTATTAAGTGCAAGTGAAGAGAATGTCAGAAGCCCTATCTAATACTGCTCATCACACACCTGGCAGCAACAAGCAGGAATGATCGCCTGGCAGATTGAGGAGAGATGGGACACTCATAAATCACAGTCACATCAGCACTATTGTCTAGGGACTTGATTCGTTGATGTTGGAGCTGGCAGAGGAAGGAGGTGTCTGTTTGTCCTCTGAAGAACATCATGCTCTATCTTTCTGCCGGGGTCTGTGCCCAGGAGTCGCTTCATCAATGGGCTCCGTGTGCCCTCTCCTGTCAGAATCTCATGGTATTAACCAATTGGGGATGGCAGCAGGAGACTGGAAAAGGGTGAAAATGAGGTAAGGTATTTATGTCCTGGCTCCCACGCCCCCATGTACAGTGGATACACCAACCTCCACTTGAGGCTGGTGCATCTTGGGCAGCCCCCGCCTTGGAGCTCCCCACTCTAGTTTTTGCCTTTCAAATTCAGAGGCAGAAATGAGTCCCACAAATCCTAGCCTTCAGGTGATTCACTCTTTCCCTAAAACCTGCCCACACCATTGTTAGGCTCAAGTCACCCAATCTGAAGGTCCAACTGATGTCCTCCTGGGACAGAAGGAAAGAGAAGAAGGAAAGTGCAATATCAAAATGAGGGAAAGACATACATACATGTTGAACACTCCATTGTGTTGGTGGTAACTCACCCACCCAGCCCTCCTCCCTACCACCATTATTGTCTCTATTTTGACGGAAGAAAAACAGTATTAAGTAAATGCTATACAGTCAGATGTGCTATACTTCATTAAAGTATGAACACCATTCTTTAATTATCCCATGCTCCTTAAATGTTTATGTCTTGCAAAATGTTTTGCCCTATACATTAGTCACTTCTTAGTTTTCATAATTCTAATTAAATACTGGAGGCAGCTAACTTAATAAAGAGCAAAGGTTTATTTAGTTATCAGTTTGAAAGGTTCAAAATCCAAAATCAGACTTCCCTATTTATTTGGCCTCTGGTGAGGGTAGTGGAAGATGACAGGAGTACATCTTGTGGAAGAGCTTACATCATCAAAGAGGAAGTCAGGGAGAAGGACAGGAATTCTACAAAATCCCCTCGGAAGGTACATCCCCAGTGACCCAAGGTCCTCACACTAGGCTCCACCTTTCAGGGTTTCCACCACCTCCCAACAAACCAAGACTTTGGTTACCGTGGAACCTTTGGGGACACTCAGCTCATACCCACAGAGCCCAGGCTTTAAATCATTCAGTCATTTGTACTCCCACCAGGAACCATGTGAGCAATTTCATCCTTAAAGAGAGGAAGAAGTTGAGCTCTGATCAGAAATAACTAAATAATTTAAAATATGAGAGTTCTAGGCTCTAGATTGGAGCCCCATCTTTAGGATTCAAACTCACCACACAGATTCTAAGTGACCTAAATAGCACTTCTATCATACCAGAACTATAATACACAAGCATCAATTTGCCTAACTTAACACCTTTGTTAGCTGCTTAAGAAAAGTGATGGCTTTCAACGCCTGATAACCTATGCTGCAATAGGAGAGGTGAATTTAAATTAATAATATTCTGCACTAAAAAGCATGCTGCTTTGTCATTCCTACTTCCAACTGCATATTCTGAACCAAGAGGAGACTTCCAGAGGGAAATTAGTCCCCGAAGTTTTTTAGCCCAGAGCACCTCCCAGTGTACAAAGTGGAAAGAAAGTCCCACTGTAGCAATTACCAAGGGATGTTGAAGTCTGGAAAGTTTATGTAATTTGGGTGACTTTTTAAAATTAACATGCTTAATAAATTTTTGCACTGCTTGGCATTATCTTTTTTTGTTGTTGGTACTGGGGTTTGAACTCAGTGCCCCACTCTGCTAGGCAGGCGCTTTAGCACATGAACCACTTCACCAGCCCTAGCATCATCATTTTTGATTCAAGCATATGTACTGTTTGTGACTGGGGGATCTCAGGAGCAGTGGTAAGTCCAAAACAAATCTTACTTTATTCTCATACAAAAATTAAGAGGCACAAATAACTAAATATTTTCATCTTATATTATTTATAATTATCATTTTCAATTTAAATTGCTAACAGAATGCTAAACATTTAAGAACATACTTTGACAAAGTTTATAATACCTCATGGTGGATGTCAAGGGCGTTCTTTCATCAAATCAATTTACCTAAATTAATTTACCTGAGATACTTTTCTGTAGCTCTACATTGGGGTACTGCTGAGTTACTTTTTTTCCATGCATCTCATAAAGTTTTCCATCTTAAAAAAATTATCAGACAAATCCATTTCAACAACCTGTAGAGGATTCCACTTGTCTGTTAATGCAGATTTGATTAAGGTGAGGCTATTAAGCAGAAGTTCCAATCAAATTCATATTTATTTCAGATGATTAAAGTAATTTATCCATTTAGCTCCTGAGGAAGCTCTCCATCATTTTTCTAAAATTACAAGTTTGGAAGACAAGGAACACTTAAGAGATAGAATTTGTTTCTCAATGAAAATTTTGCTAAGGAGTCATATTTTATAGTTGGGGAGCAATTAGAATTTGAGAAAGCAGTATCTGAATTTACTTTGAGTCACTTACTTATGCCTATCTTCTCAGCTATTTCTTGTGTTCTAGTGTCCTCCAATGGATATTCTCGAAAGTACTGGTATTGCAGAATCTTATTTGCTCTGAGAATCACCAAGAGGCTAGATGGTACATGAGATTTGTGAACAAAGCCATTCAAAAGAAACCCAGCTCTTCCAGTCTTAGATGAAATCATATAACACATAAGGCACATGTGAAAATCACTCTCCTTCATAGAAAGTGAGTTCCACGGTCATTCTACCACTGAACTCCATCATTTCCCTTCTCTTGTTATCATATTCAACCATCTTAAATGTGATTGGTCTACTCACATGAGAGTTACTGGTGAAAAATGTCAAAAGTATGATTTGGTGTCTGAAATTTAGAGGGATAGATATGGTACAGTGATAGACTTCAGATAGCAATTAAAGCACAACTAATTTCTTTTATCAGCCTAGAGGACAACAGGAAGTATTCTAGAGCAATGAAGTTTGGCTTGAAAGCAGTTTATTATGCAAAATTTTTAAAGGTAAAGGAAAAATCCTATTAAATTTCCTTAATGGATAGACCATTCTGAATTATTGAGAAGTCTAAATGGGAGCATGTTTTTAAAGAATTTTGCTTTTGTGTTTTCATGGTCACAATAAGGATGCTGCTTCAGTAGATAACCTAAGTAGTTATAATAAAATGCAGAGCTAGTGATGCAAATTGTTTGCATTTGGGGTAGCTAGCAACCATGCATCCTAATTTTTCCCGGTATTTCCTTTTAAAATAATCCCTCCTATGCTCACAATAGGTGTTGATCTTATATCAGAGCAAATGTTCCAATTTTGATCCAGAAAATATCGTGACTCATCCTGTGGAATGAAAAGTAGGGGCACATGAAGAGGAATGTAGGCCTGTTAGATATATGAAAATGACTTCTTGAGCAGATAAAAATGTACACTGTGTCCTTCCCCATAGAGCTAGAGGAAAGCCAATATATGATGGTATCTGATTTCCACAGGTGTATCTGGTGCCCTAAAGCATCATACTATATCAGGTATGTATCTCTGATATAGGAACAGGTATGTATTTTCCTAATACACATAACCTACAGATGGTTACAATGCTATAAACCATTTAAAATAGTCGTAATACACTATAATCTTCAAATTTCAAGTAGCAATAAGGCACAACAACCATCTGTAGAGATAACATTATGGATGTAATTCTCTCACCTACCCTATCCATTTCATGGAAATTCCAAATATCTGCTTTTGCACCTGCAAAATAGGAACTCTGAAAAGTTTCTAAGCATTAAATAGCAGGTAGATATTTTAATAAAAGATGAAGCATAGCCTCAAGAAAATCCAATAACTGGCTGTTAATTTTAGGTACATACTATGTTCTCAATTGGAATCAATAACATCTATGGCAGATCTTAAAAGCAAAGAAATAATAGCTATCAGCATTGAATGCAAATGCAAAATCATATGGGCTAGTATGTACTTTCCTAATTACAGTTCTAAACACAAGGCTATAATTCCCACTGAAATGTCCCATCAAGAAGACAGATGGAGTCCTTTGAAGAAGTCTGTTGACAGTTTCTTCTACCACACTTATTGAAAAACATAAACTGCATAGAACAAAAGACCATATGAAGTGTACACATGTGGGTGACTGAATGTGAGATGGTCTTATCAATAACTACCTGAGACCTGCAGAACCTAGCATCTCCTGAGATAAACTTCACCAAGTTTTTTGAAAGTCTGTGGAGATAACCAGCAGAAATAGAATAACTGATGTCTCCTAAATGCACTGTACCAATATCTCCAGTAGTCCATGTTCTATCACCAACATGGTTGTGGTGCCCCTCTTGCCATGAGGTGGTACCCAGCACTTATCCAGAGCAGCTGACAAGTACAATCACTCCAGCTCTAGGTGGCCTGGAAGCAGGCACTGAGCTCCCAGAAGTTCTGCTGTAACCCTCTCTCCACCCAGACACTATCCTTTGCAGTTGTGCTCTTCTAGTGATGCTCAATGAACAGAAGTTTATAAGTTTTGGAGAATACAGCTGATCTCTGCAAGGTATCCTAGCCATGTGAACTTCTTTCTCTATCCTTTAGATTAATAAGTCTCATTTGACTCTGAATTCTCTATCAATCTATTCTCACTTGCCAATGCAATGGTCACATAGTCATTTAAGGAAGACTAAAACCTGCCAAATAAGTGTGATTATGAAATTTCTTATTATGAACAAACTCTCTCTTGTGATGATTACATTCATTCTGGATACTAAGTCATCACACACTTTGAAAGTCACTAGAAAAAAAATCACAGCTCTAAATAGCCAACTACTCATTCACTAAACATGTGAGCATGAATGTCCTGGTGGCATGCCTACCTGTACAGGATAAACTAAGTAGTTTTTTTCATGATGATGAAAGAAACTCAAGAAGCAACTGAAGCATAGTAGGAGGCTCATTGTTCAGAGTGAGTTATATAGTCAAGTCCAAAAATTAGGGTTCTCACTCTTGATGTAAAGAATATAGATAGCCCAAAAGACCAAAAATCATATGTTCTCCCTCATATGCGGACATTAGATCAAGGGCAAACACAACAAGGGGATTGAACTTTGATCACAAGATAAAAGCGAGTGCACACAAAGGAGATACGAAGATAGGTAAGACACCTAAAAAAATTAGCCAGCATTTGTTGCCCTCAACACAGAGAAACTAAAACAGATACCTTAAAAGCAACTGAGGCCAATAGGAGAAGGGGACCAGGAACTAGAGAAAAGATTAGATCAAAAAGAATTAATCTAGAAGGTAACACACATGCACAGGAAATTAATGTGAGTCAACTCCCTGTATAGCTATCCTTATCTCAACTAGCAAAAACCCATGATCCTTCCTATTATTGTTTATACTCTCTCTTAAACAAAATTAGAGATAAGGGCAAAATAGTTTCTGCCGGGTATCAAGGGGGTGGGGGGAGAGGGAAGGGGCGGGGTGGGTGGTAAGGGAGGGGGTAGGGGCAGGGGGGAGAAATGACTCAAGCATTGTATGCACATATGAATAATAAAAATTTAAAAAAGAATATAGATATATATTGAACTCCTATAGGGAAGTAGTTCTAATGACTCATCTACCACAGTCACCAGGGTAAATAGAAGACAAAATTGTATTAGGAGATAGAAGATCTGGATTCTAAATCTTGTTCACCCACTAACTCATTCACTACTCTCTTGACCAAGAGGTTGACCTCATTGGGTCCTAGGTGGGTAATGAGCAAGTGACATGAGTGATTCATGAAGATTTATACAGGCCCAAATATTACCTGAGCTCTTTATCTTGCAGCTCAGATCAATCCCTTCTCCCATCATGCATTTGGCTTTCAAAGTTATAAGTCTCTACACAGGATTAATAGGTTGATCCTTGGCTTCTAAAACTCACTCCCATTAATCTCCCCCTTTAGTATATTTTCCCAAGGCATCTCCAATATCCCTCATATATTCCCATCTTTGATGTTTAGCCTTAATCCTTAATTTTGAAAGATTTTCAGAAGTTCTCACAATTCTTCTATTACTTAACCTAATAGATTTTTTCTAAAATGTTCCTTAATCAAGTCCACCTCCAAATCTATAGTGTACCACCTCCATTCATACAAGTCTAAATTCTTTAGCCTACAAGTCAAAGATTTATAAACTCTGCTTTCCTTTTTTTGTCTAAAGTTCACTCCATCCACTCCACTTGAAGAAAACAAAATCCTCCAAGTGTGCTGACCTTCCTACTATTGAGAAAAACAATCCAAAATTTAGAAATAGAGCATGCCCTTTCAATGTCACTTGGAATCATTGCTTAAAAGGTCCACCCAAGGGTTACTTCAGGGATCTACCTTGCTCAACTCACTGTTTACCATTAAATAAAGGTGGTAAAAGTCATATGTTGACTTGCAGATTTTTGTTCAGTTGAAAGATAGCTTCAATGGTTGCAGTGCGTGGCCTTGCAATCTAGTTTTGTATGAAACCCAGTAACCATTTCTAACTTTCCTGAATTAAACTGCTAAGAATATCCAGCCCTTCAAATGCTCTTAGAAACAGCATACCTTCATACTAACTTCCTTATTAGTTAATTGTATGAAGAAAGTCTCTGTCGTGCATATTTAAAATTTGTAAAACAGCTGGCAGAGTGGCTCAAGTGGTAGAGTGCCTGTCTAGCAAGCATGAGGCCCTGAGTTCAAACCCAAGGCCCAACCAAAAAAAAAAACAAACCAAAATTTGTAAAACAGCAATGTTTTTAAATTTCTGAAACATGTACCACTTTAATACTAATTTTTGTTTAAAGGGTTTTGCTCATTCTCACACATTGCCTAAACTGTTGCACCCATCAGAAATATCCTCAGTGTCTTTGTGCTAATCAAATCCTCTCAAATTCTTATCCCAGTCTCATTGCCCTGAAAGAATCTTTAAATTGATTGGATATTTATAACTTCAATTGTTACTTTTACTTCTCTGTAATTTCATTTACATTTAATGGTTTTTTTTCTTACCTAAATGAGAATCTAGACAGTAAGGATGCTGTTGAATTTTAATTACAACAAAACAAATTAAAATCATGTTTAAACACTGATATTTATACATACTCAAAATAACTATTGTGTGACAATCTACAGAACTTTGAGAAAACATAATTGGTATTTCTATATCTTATTACAGAATAATAAAAAGGAGGACAGAGGTTGAACAAGATGCAACTTCACATCAAAGACATTAATTAGCAAGTTTATTACTTTCCTAAGCCTGCTTAGACAACATCCTGGAAACACTAAATAAATAAAAATCCTTGCAAAGCAAAGAAGGATCAGCACAGTTAGAAAGTGGGTGCCAGACAAAGCTGCAGAGTCAGCCTTTGTAAGAAATTCACTTGCAGAGAATCACTTGTAAATTTATGTAGCACCAAAGTCACTTTCATCTCAAAGAGAAAAACACTGCTGCAGTGCCCAAGGGTGGAAGTATGGGCAATTCCTTGCACTCACTCAGGTTGGATCAAGGTCGTCTTGTTCTTGTGTTTGCTTAATTTAACATATTCCACCTCAGCACCCAGACACTGGGACAGCACTACTCTAGCACAAATAATGGGATAACTCAATTCTGAACTGCAGTTACATTTTCTGCAAAAATTATTTTTATTATTAACTAGTTGTTTCAGCTAAGGATATAATTTAAAGAAACTATCCAAAATAAATTTAAAAGATGCTGAATTTCTACATCAAAAAAAATTAACCTAGAAAGAGAAAAGCTATCCCCCGACTCCCAGGTCTTTAGCTAGGTTTTCCATTCTAGAGCGATCCTGGAAATCTAGGCTTATGAGTACATGAAGAGCACTACCAACAGGAAGTGCTCAATGAACCAGGAGTGTAGGTGACTTGCGCCGGACTGTGGCAACAGCCTCCCATCTGGCCTCTGCAGCGTTGTTCTCTTACTTCCTGCTCAATATTCTTAGAGCACCACCTGATAACATCATACTCAGAAACCTTCCATAGTTACTCACTGGTTCCCAAAGAAAAGTTAGAATTCTCATCCTACCATTCAAGAACTTCAGAATCTGATCCCAAACTATCTCTCCCACATATTTTGCCACTGCAGTCCTGTATAAACCAAGTACTTCAGCTCAATTGATCCTCCAACACGCCTTTTATCTCCTCATGTCTATACCTTATTTCTATTCTTCCTCTGCTTGGCACACTCATCACAGCTGACTCCATTCGTTATTCTAGCCTCTACTTATATGCCACATCATTCTTGAAATCATTCCTAATCACCATTACTCATTTCTTCTTTATCTCAATTCCTATAGCTTTTTTGTTTGGTATTATTCTATTGTTAGTTACATAATAGGTTCACATTTATCCCCCTCACAAGAGAAGAAGGCAAGCAACCATTGCTCACCTATTGCTCTCTCTCCTTCCCACAGTGTAATAGGCAACACCATAATCACTTGTCAAATTAATGAACCACAAAACTGAATTATAACCTCAGGTGGCTTTTATGGATTCAATACTTAGAAACTGGGGTTGATTTTTTTAACAATTTTTGTACCTTTTCCCCCCATAATGAGGCAAAAAAAAGAAATCACAAATTCACCAAATGGTGAACATCAGCCTCTCAGTTTGGCCTAAGCACAACCCTCTGAAAATGTGATACAAATCTGTATGACACCAAGTTCTGCTTTCAAGAAAATAATGTAATGATTTCAATCAAAAGCTAACCCAAGCTGCCTCAAGGACCCTCAGCAAATCTGAGAGGTCAGAGACTGCCACAGGTTGGAGCTGAGATTTTGTGCAGAATGCTTCTCAAGAGTGCTAGAGGAGACAATACCTTCACAAGTGGGGGAAGGAAGAGGGATGGTCCAGGGGCTAGGTTTTATAAGACTGAACTGATCAGTCATGGGCTATGAGCTGCCCTGAGGAGGAAGCAGGTAGCCAGGTGGCTCTCTTCAGTGGAGGCAATTCTAAAAGGGAGCAGAAGAGATATCTCAACAGACAAGCTTTCCAGCAGCCATGCTAATAAATTCTTCACCTCTAAAGTAGAGAGTTTAGACCAGCACCACAACTAGTCCTGAATACCAATCAGCTATGCCCTTTCCATTAAGGACTAGGGTGTTTGTTTTGTTTTGGTCAACATGCCTTAATCCCACCAGGCAAAGAACAGTCTAATGTCCCCTTGTTTCTTATATTTCTGTCCATGTCTGAAGCATACATCATGGCTTGCCCCTAAACCCAGCAGTTTTTATTCTTGAACTAAATTAAGCATGTGTTTGTATTTCTTCCTTACTCTCAGAGTCATATTGCAAGAAGAATGATAAATGAGAAGACTTATATTAAGAAAGTAATGAGGGAGCAAGGGGAAATGTATCTAGAATCACTTCAGGAAATTTCTTTTTCTTACAGTTAGGATTGCATCTAAGGCAGTATTTTATGATAGAAAAAATTCTCAAGAGTCAGCAAATATCTAGCAAATTTGGAAAAACAAGATGATCCAGTATCCTGCATGGATTTACTTATCCCTTTGACTACTTCCCTAGTTTTTTGTCTCTTTGCATTACAGTCTATAAAGTAATTTCACATATATTATTTTGTCACTTTGTATCAAAGATTCAATAAAAATAGCTGAAAATTATAACTATTTCTATCTAAAAAGGTACAACTTGTGACCCAGAGAGTTTAAGTCATTGTTTTCAATTTCACACGGTCAGCAAGGTGAAGATGGTCTCCTAGGCCTGGTGGCTCTAAGGACACTGGTTCTCATGGCACAGTAGCGGTCAGTCACCCCACTGCCATCACTGTAAGATGTCACCAATCATTGGAGAGGAAGTAACATGAGAACCCGAAAATAACTTACTTTTAGATATAAGGAGAGGAGTTGTCTGCATAAATGCGTCTCTGTTGCTCCTTTGGGTTCTGAAATGCTTTTTCCAGCAGGAGAAAATGGCTACAGAAGGAATTGTAAGGCTTTGATAAGCCTGTGGGAATGTGTCTGGTATGTGACTATCATTCATCAAGTGACTCCCGGGGGAATGTGGAAATACATCAACCCACCTCTAAGATCCTTTACACTGGCCACTGTTAAAGAGCTCCTGAATTTTGACTTCACCTCTAGAGGCCTTTTTCAAGATAGAGTTAACCATTACTGTTTCTACTAAAACTACTTACTAAATCTCATTGTCAACTCTTCTCCCCCTTATTTACCCCTGGTCACTTCTACACCTACTTCTGTGGCATGCAACATTTCCTCAGTAAGATATTTTTGAAGTTTAGAGAACTAAACTCAGAATAGTAATGAGAATGTTAGTCTATCAGTGATTGCAGACTCTAGTTCACATGTCAAAGTCCAGGGTTCCAACTGCATAGACAGGAATGGAAGTCAGAGAAGGTTGACAGTAACCACCAATCAAGGGTATTTCTAAAAACACACCAGTCCTGTTTTGCACATGATAATACTTTTTTATGAGACAATAGAGTCAGAAAGAAAGATGTCTAGCCAACAAACTCCAATTAGTCATAATAAACTACAAAGATTGTCACAGTCTATATTAGAGTAAGATGGTCTCAGAACTCTATCAAAACAATCTTTCTTCTGGAGGAGATGCACAACTCTTTCTTATATCACACTGAAAATAACATTCTACTTGGAAGGTAGAGCTAGAAGGATCATTGTTCAAGGCCAACCCAGGCAAAGTCAACACAAGATCCTGTTCAGTTCAAGGCCAGCTGAAAAACAAACTAAAACAAAATGGCTGGGGCATGGCTTAAATGGTAAAGTGCTTGCCTAGCATCCTTGAAGCCCTGGTTCAATCAGCAGTACTGCAAAAAATAAAAAAATAGGCCAGGTGCCAATGGCTCACGCTTGTAATCCTAGCTACTTAGAATGCTGAGATCAGGAGGGCTGCAGTTCAAAGCCAGCATTGGCAGATAGTTCAGAATACCCCCATCTCCAAAATAACCAGAGGTGTGACTCAAGTTATACAGAGCTTGCTTTGCAGACACGAAGCTCTGAGTTCAAATCCAAGTCTCACCTAAATAAATAAAGTTAGCAATGGTGGCACAAGCCTGTAATCCCATCTACTGGGGAGGCAGAGACAGGAAGATTGTGGTGTGGTTCAAGGCCAGCCTGGGCAAATGTTAGCAAGACCTTATTTCAAAAATTAGCTGGGTGGGTGCCACACTACTGTCGCCCAAGCTACTTGGGAGGCAAAGGTAAGAAAATATGGCCCAATGCCAGATGGGACAAAGTTAACCTGAGACTCAATCTGAAAAACAAAAGGCTGGCCACATGGCTCGGGTGATAGAGCATTTACCTAGTAAGCATGAGGCCCTGAGTTGAATCCCAATACCACAAGAACAAATAAATTAATTAATTTGAAAATAAGTCAGCGAGGACAGCCGTTGCTATATGAGAATGAAGTGGATTTTTAACAAGTTGATTCCAAAATACAGTCAGAGGAATAGATGTTCCTTTTAAGAAGAGTCACCTGGAAAGCCATTCAGTGGGTGACTAATGTCATGGAACTGTTTTCAAAAGCTACACATAAAAAAAAAAAATCCCCTTTGTAGTCTTACCTAAGATAATTATGCCTGTGATATAGCTTCAGCCTAACACATTCTGTAACTCCCTTTTATGAACTATTTCACAGCAAATAGCAGTAACTTCCAATCACTGAGCTCTTATAATATTTTTTGATGGGACAAACTTTTTTACACATGTGATTATCAATATAACCTTTCACAACTGCTACAGGATGTTAGTATGTTAGTCCCATGCTCCTGATAAGAGAAACTGAAGCTGACAGAAATTATAAATGTAAAATACCAACAGGCCACAGGCCTCAGGACACAGAGCTGCCAAGACGTAAGTCTTCCCTTCCAAATCACTTTCTGTGTGGTCACATAGGTCACGCCATGAAGTCCATTGACCACATGACTTTGCAGGTTTCTTCTCAAATCTGAGGGTTGGAGGTGGAGACTAAATGTTCCAGGCACCATTCAAGGGACCCAGAAAAGAAGACAGAGGTTCTCAAAAGGATCATAAATTGGTGAACTCAGTTCTGATTAACACTGGAGTCTTTCTAAAGAATAAACCCACCTGCAAAGGACAAAGTTTTGCCACCCCTAAAGATGTCTGAAAAACTGAGTGGGGGAAAAGGCAATGGGAGACAATACCCAAAAGGGGGCAGACCGTAGAGGTGGAGCGGTTGCCTGGCATGCACAAGGTCCTGGGTTCCAGGCTCAGCACCTGCGTTGCAGGTATAGTGGTGAGCAGAGCTGCCTTCCACTCCCAGTGCGAGAGGAAAGAAAAGTGCTTCAAGGATCCAACACAAAATATGCTGAAAGTAAACCAGGGTCACAATTAAGTAGAGTCTCCCAAGGTCAATACTTTAAGCAAAACCATACTCACTCAAATTCTTTCACGTGTGTAGAAGTCTACTGCTTTATGGTCACTGCTTAGATTTATGACAATTACTTTGAGAGCACTTTTGAGCCCAGAATTGGAACTCCACACCTATAATCTCAGCATTCAGAAGTTGGAGGCAGGAAATTCAAAGCCACCTTAAGCTTCATACAAGTTGTATACATACAAGACCCTGCCTCAAAAAAAAAGAAAAAAAATCCAAGGACTAGGGATATATCTCAGTGGTAAACTACTCGCCTAACGTGTTTAAGGCCCTGGGTTTGATTCTTAGCACCACCTAAAGAAAATTTAAAAAACAATTTTGAGATTTTGAGTTTATGAATGTTTTCTTTATTAACTAAACTTTTAAGTTAAACTGTTCACAGAACCTAATTTCCTTGTGACTTTTATTTACCCTAAGTACTAACTGCAATTCGTACCACTTATGATACTGTGGACATGCTGCCTACTACACTAAGGAGGCAGGTCTGGACCCACTTATTAAATGTATATTTCCCCATTCTCATGTTTAACTGCATATCAAATACCAGTCTGCATATACAAATCCCGAAAGGGAGTAATAGCACACTTTAGATTTGATATAAGTTACAGAATTACATAGCTGTAGTTCGACATCCTTTTTAAGCACAATGTAAAACAGACTTTAACATAATAAACTATTTGACTTAGCAATTTTTTTTACGTTTGGACTCATCTGTAGCACTTACTTTTGTAATGGAGCCCAAGTAGGTATACAGCACACCCCCAAAGAATGAGAAAAAACTAATTTGACACAAACTGATTTTAAGTTTACAATTGCATCCTCTTACAAAAAATAATCACTTTTTAGTGAATGAAAACTTTTAGTTCCACAAAATCAACACCTTCAAGAATTGTTGCGAAGATAATGGTATTCTTTCCTTTCTAAAATAAGAGAATTTGGTGTTTTTGTATGCTGGCTAGAGAAAATTCAGAAGACAAGACAAATGATTTGCAAAATGACAACCACATGAAAAGGTTAGGCACTTTTAAATGACTCCAACAGTGGGTAATACAACATTTTATTATGCAATGTTTATATGTTTATCTGAGATTTGAAGATTTATGAGTTCTAGTAGCCTTGACTCAAGGAAATGTTTTACTCCATTTTAATTTCAAAGTTACCCTGTAACATCCACTTTTTTAATAAAGGTCATTGAGTATAGTCTCTATGGCTGAGGAATCAGTTGTATTTGTTTATCCTTTAATGCCCATGTACATCCTTTTAAAGTAAAGGGAAAAGAATACAATAAAGCAATAGAAAGTCAGATAATTGAATATATTTTTAAATAATACTCATTTACATTTTGGAGTTTGCCCAGTGTTTCCACACCTGATCTTATTTAAAAAAAAAAAAAAAAACAACCTTCCTAGGATAAATATTCTATCCCATTTTATAGATTAAAGAAAATAAGACAAATTATAATCTGTCCAAATTTCCATGATTTCAAAATGCATCAAGAACTGAAAATTAAAAATATAAAACAGAATTTGGATAACTGAAGAAAATTATTCAAAATAGAGGAACTAAAATCCTTAAGCACAGATATTAAATTCTTGGACAACTAAATAATTGTCAAAAATCCTCAGATAATTAATAGCTGTTGCCTTATCCATCTGTGAAATTAAGACAATATCTGGAGAATAGAAATATTTCATATCAACACTTGAGAAAGAATCTCTTCATTAATTATAAAAATTTTCCTTAATTTTATATTCCTAGAAAATGCTGGGTTGTGAAAAATTAAAGACAATGAAGGAAGATTTTCAAAACTCTCAAGGTACTTCCTGAAAAATAAACTTAACAAGTTAGCTCAAATAAATCTAATTCACTCCTAAATGATCCAAAATAAGAATAAGAAAGTGAAATGGTTAAAAAAATTAATGAATGAAAAAAATTAAAACTTTGATAGTTTTTCTTATTGCTATTTCATCCTAAATGAAGAAACATGTACAGGAATTTTAATTCAAATTAGACCACTAGGTGGTGTCCTAAAGATTGGAACACTTCTTGAGGAAGGTGAACAATGGCCTTGATATATCATTACATCACTTTGATTTTTTAAATTGCTATCATCACAAAAAAATAAACACTATCTGATTACTCATATGATTCATAAACTTATGCAATTGAAACAGGAGAAAGTGCTTCCTAGAGAGACTGCCTATAGACACACGAAAATTTTTTATATTGCCTGGCTTTGGCATGTAGAGAGTTTTGGGTAAGAAAGACCTGCCCAAGAATTTGAACATGATCAAGGAAACCCAATAGTTTCAAATGCTGTCTGTGCTCTGTGTGCTGGCAGACCTGATATTCATAGACAGGCACTGGAACAGCTGTGTTACACTTGTTAAAACCTTGCTACAATTCCCTGACAGTTATTAAAAAAAAAAAAAACCTCTTATGAGCTGGGTGCCAGTGGCTCACACCTGTAATCCTAGCTACTCAGGAAGCAAAGATCAGGAGGATCAGGGTTCAAAGCCAGCCTGGGCAAATAGTTCTGCAAGACCCTATCTTGAAAAACCCCATTACAAAAATAGGACTGGTGGAGTGGTTCAAGGTGTAGCCCTGAGTTTAAACCCTAGTACAAAAAAAAAAAACTTTTATGCTGGCTACCCCCCATGCCTTCCCATGGCCTAATCACTGCACATGCTCCTTTAGCACCCACCTTACCCCCAATAGCAAAGATTTAAAGCTGGCCCAATCTGAAATCTCTTGTTTTTTCTTCTGATTGTCAAATATTTTTAACAACATCTCTACATAGAAATCCAGAGTCAATTGATTTAGCTTAGTGTATTCTATTAGCAGTTCCTTTGGATATGCAGAGGTTGAAGAAAGTTGCAAGACAAGAGGTCAAAGCTCTCAGAAAGAAAGGACCCATGACCAGAATAAAATTTTAGTATGAGGAAGGATAAAAGGAGTGCCCACTGAAAATCACTGTATAAGCACAATGATGAAGGAACTTGGGAGCCAATCATGCTACTTTTCTTTCTACTTTAAATTTTTCTGAACTGCCCTTCATAGTTGCCCTCCAGAAACTTCAAGAAGTGTTGCATTGCAATATATTACTGGCATATGGGGGAGTAGAAACAAATAAAATGACGTTCCAGGGAAAATATAGAACCAGTGATAAGGGTAGAGGCAATGATGGAATCTATGGCACAAAATTGTATTGTAGAAGAGATTAATGCATTTAAAGACATAACAATAGAAAAATCCAAACTGAAAAAGGCAATGCAAGATAATAAATATTTATGGGATAATTTCAAATAGCCCAATAAACATGAAATCATGTCCCAAGAAGAGAAGCAAGAGAAGGAAGGTAGAAAAAATATTTGAAAGTAAAGTGGTAAAAAAAAAATTCCAAATGTGATGAAAATTGTAAACACATGAATCTAAGAAGCACTGCAAACCCCAAGTACAAGGAACATGAAGAATGCTACAGAAAGGAAAATCACAGCCTAATCACTCCAAACCAAGAGTGAGAAAATCTTAAAGGCACTCAGAGAAAAAAGTCACCTACCTGTAGGAAGGCAAAGATAAAAATTGTAGTAGATTACTCATAAGAGAAAAATGGAGCAATAATATTGAGATACTGAACAAAAATAAAAGGCAACCTGTAATTCAATTCCCAGTAAAAATATCTTTCACAAATCATATCATGTAATTATATGAAATTACATGATATCACTTGAGACAACATTATAATAAGCTGCCAATGTAAACTCTAAAATCTAAAATAATAAAGCAAAAGGTACAACTAATAAGCTACAAAAGAAGATAAATTGAAACCTTAATAATACATTCAATTAATTCAAAAGAAAATTAGTGGAAAGAAGGAACAAAGAACAAATAATGCAAATAGAAAACAAATAGCATGATGATAGAGTTAAACTCAACCATACAGATAACCATAAAACTTTATTGATCTAGATAAACCTATTAAAATCAAAACTATTATACTGAATTTTAAAAAATAAAAAGCAAGACACCATGTTATGCTGCCTACAAGAAACATACTTCAAGCATAAAAATCAAAGAGGCTAAAAGTAAAGGGATATTATAAGTTATTTATAGAAAATTGGACTGGCAACATTTATATGAGAACATGTAAATTTCAAAGTAAAAACTGTAAGCAGTGGTGAAACTTACTTCATAATGATAAAAGGTTCAAATCATCAAAGGGACATAATAATTCCAAATGCTTATGTACCTAATAACTAAGCTTAAAAATATATAATGTGAGAAATTCAGGGGAGATCCAAGATGGCAACTAGGATATGGATGCAGAAAGCCTAACCTCCATGACTCCAAAACCTCCCTGAGACATTGGAGCCACACTTGGGTAATTCTGACTGCCTCTAGACAAAATAATAACCACCATCATACTAGGTGCAGGAAAAAATTCAAAGACTGACCCACAAATCAGCATTTAATTGCACCTAACAGCTGCTACACACTGCACAGCCAACAGGGCAAGTCCAGGCCTGGGGAAATCCTCCTTCTCCACATCAATGTTTTTCTTCTTTTTTCTTTCCTGTTTTCTGTTTTCTTTTTTCTTTCCTTCTCTTCTGCTTCCTCCATTGAGCAGAAATAAAGCACCAACCAGAATCAAATCTTCAACGCCCTGAACCCCTAGCCCAGGGAAAGCTTCTTCACAACACATTACACTGAGAAAATTTGGTGGCTGCCACTGCCACCATCACCACAGCCACTGGCTCCAAACGTGCTTGTGAGACATTAGACAGAACAAACAGGTGAGTGCCACATGTCACGCAGAACTCCCCCAGCAACCCCTGAGATAAACAAGCATAGTCCCTGGGCAGACTAACCCCCCCAAAAAAAACTGAATAGCAAACAGCAAACTGTACTCTAGCACAACAGCAGAGGGGGTGGGAACACTGAAAGGGCACAGGAGAAAGGGGGAGGGGCAAGGAGCTAATCTCAGCATGAACCATCAGTAAACAAACACAGGAAAGGCAGGAAGGCCAAGAGCAGGTAGGTGAGAAGCCACTCCCTAAAGCAGGACAGGTAGGGAATCACAGAGCTCATCTCCTGAGCCAGTGAGCAGCATCTGAAACCTAGCTGCCCCTCAAAACTGAAAAACAAACAGCAAACAGTCATAACACACAGACAGCAGAGGGGGCTGATGGAACACTGAACCTATTCCAGAGAAAGGGGGCAGGGCAAAGAAATAAACGCCCAGCATGAAAACCCCAGTAAACAGCACAGTGAAAAGCCACCTCCAAAGCAGAACAACTAATGAACTACAGAACTGATGTCCTGAAACAAAAGGCAGCATTCAAACTTGAATTGGCCCACTTTGCTGAAGGGGAAGCTGACCAAACAGCTGCAGCTGAAGGGTAACACAGCTATCAGCTGGGAAAATCAATAGCTCCAACCACCCTACATGATCTGGCAAATCTACCTCACCTCACAATTTCAATTAAACTGATAGAAGAATAAAACACTATTCACAAGCCAATCACCTGGTAAGACCACCTCAGAGTTTCTGCTTATACACCAATACCAGGACTGGATGCCAGAGGAGTAACTCCAGAACTTAAAGTAAGACTGAAATTCTATTGTTCCTGAACCTGGTGTTCTTTTGTTTGTTTTCTTTGGTTGGTTTTTGTTCTTGTTTTTTTGTTTGTTTGTTTGTTTGTTTGTTCATTTTTCCCATTGATTTTTTGTTGGTTTGTTTGATTTGTTATTGTGGGTTTACATTTTTTCTGTTCCTATTACCTTTTTTCTTTCTATATTATCAACTTTACAATCACCATCATCTCATCCCTACTGTCACCCTCTTTACTCTCCCTCCTCCTATGCTAAAATCCATTGCTCTCCTTCCCAACAATTTGTTCTGCCCATTCTCACCCACTCTCTCCCCCTCCCTTTACCTCCCCCTCCCATTCTCCCCCAACTTGTCGCCAGACTACCCCTCCCTCCTTTCCTTTCCAAAAGGAAATAATAATCATCAACCTGTATGCACCCAATGTCACCACACCCAATTTCATCAAACATACCCTGAAAGACCTAAAAGCATATATTAATGCCAACACAATGGTTGTGGGAGACTTTAAGACTCCATTATCATCAGTAGATAGGTCATTCAAACAAAAAATCAATAAAGAAATCCAAGATCTAAAATATCTAGATCTAGGTCCATCTAGATCAAATGGACCTAGTTGATGTCTACAGACATTTCATCCAACTTCTACACAATATACATTCTTCTCAGCAGCCCATGGAACCTTCTCCAAAATAGATCATATCCTAGGGCACAAAGCAAGTCTCAGCAAATATAAGAAAATAGAAATTATACCGTGCATACTATCTGATCACAATGCAGTAAAAGTAGAACTCAACAACAAAAGTAAAGACAAAAAACAAGCAAACATCTGGAAACTAAATAACTCATTACTTAATGAACAATGGATCATCGATGAAATAAAAGAGGAAATTAAAAAGTTCCTGGAAGTCAATGAAAATGAAAACACAACCTAGCAGAATCTATGGGACACAGCTAAGGCAGTCCTGAGAGGAAAGTTTATAGCCATGAGTGCATATATTAAAAAGACTGAAAGATCCCAAATCAATGACCTAATGATACATCTCAAACTCCTAGAAAAACAAGAACAAGCAAATCCCAAAACAAATAGAAGGAGAGAAAAAATAAAAATAAGAGCTGAGATCAACGAAATAGAAACCAAAAAAACCATACAAAGAATTAATGAAACAAAAAGTTGGTTCTTTGAAAAAATAAACAAGATCGATAGACCCCTGGCAAAACTGACTAAAATGAGGGGAGAAAAAACCCAAATTAGTAGAATCAGGAATGCAAAAGGGGAGATAACAACAAACACCATGGAAGTCCAGGAAAACATCAGAGACTACTTTGAGAACCTATATTCAAATAAATTTGAAAATCTTAAAGAAATGGACAGATTTCTAGATACATATGACCATCCAAAACTGAATCAAGAAGAAATTAATCACCTGAATAGATCTATAACACAAAATGAAATTGAAGCAGTAATCAAGTCTCCCAAAAAAGAAAAGTCCAGGACCTGAGGGATTCTCTGCTGAATTCTATCAGACCTTTAAAGAAGAACTGATACCAACCATCCTTAAACTGTTCCACAAAATAGAAAGGGAAGGAAAACTGCCAAACACATTTTATGAAGCCAGTATTACACTAATCCCAAAACCAGGCAAAGACACCTCCAAAAATGAGAACTATAGGCCAATCTCCTTAATGAACATTGATGCAAAAATCCTCAACAAAATAATGGCAAACCGAATTCAACAACACATCAAAAAGATTATTCACCACAACCAAGTAGGCTTCATCCCAGAGATGCAGGGATGTTCAACATACAAAAATCCATAAATGTAATAAACCACATTAACAGAACCAAAGACAAAAACCACTTGATCATCTCAATAGATGCAGAAAAAGCCTTTGATAAGATCCAACACCATTTCATGATAAAAGCTCTAAGAAAACTAGGAATAGAAGGAAAGTACCTCAACATTATAAAACCTATATATGACAAACCTACAGCCAGCATTATACTTAATGGAGAAAAACTGAAACCATTCCCTCTAAAATCAGGAACTAGACAAGGATGCCCACTATCTCCACTCCTATTCAACATAGTACTGGAATTCCTAGCCAGAGCAATTAGGCAAGAAGAAGGAATAAAAGGAATACAAATAGGTAAAGAAACTGTCAAAATATCTCTATTTGCAGATGACATGACCCTATACCTTAAAGACCCAAAAAACTCTACTCAGAAACTTCTAGACATCATCAATAGCTATAGCAAGGTAGCAGGATATAAAATCAACATAGAAAAATCATTAGCATTTCTATACACTAACAATGAGGAAACTGAAAAAGAACGTATGAAATCAATTCCATTTACAATAGCCTCAAATAAAATCAAATACATAGGTGTAAACCTAACAAAAGATGTGAAAGACCTCTACAAGGAAAACTATACACTTCTGAAGAAAGAGATTGAGGAAGACTATAGAAAGTGGAGAGATCTCCCATGCTCATGGATTGGTAGAATCAACATAGTGAAAATGTCTATACTCCCAAAAGTAATCTACATGTTTAATGCAATTCCCATCAAAATTCCAATGACATTCATAAAAGAGATTGAAAAATCTAACATGAAATTTTTATGGAAACACAAGAGACCATGAATAGCCAAGGCCATACTCAGTCAAAAGAACAATGCTGGAGGTATCATGATACCTGACTTCAAACTATATTACAAAGCAGTAGCAATAAAAACAGCATGGTACTGGCACAAAAACAGGCATGAAGACCAGTGGAACAGAATAGAGGACCCAGATATGAAGCCACAAAACTATAACCAACTTGTCTTTGACAAAGGAGCTAAAAATATACCATGGAGAAATAGCAGCCTCTTCAACAAAAACTGCTGGGAAAACTGGTTAGCAGTCTGCAAAAAACTGAAACTAGATCCATGTATATCACCCTATGCCAAGATTAACTCAAATGGATCAAGGATCTTAATATCAGACCACAAACTCTAAAGTTGATACAGGAAAGAGTAGGAAATACTCTGGAGTTAGTAGGTATAGGTAAGAACTTTCTCAACGAAACCCCAGCAGCACAGCAACTAAGAGAGAGCATAGGTAAGTGGGACTTCATGAAACTAAAAAGCTTCTGTTCATCAAAAGAAATGGTCTCTAAACTGAAGAGAACACCCACAGAGTGGGAGAAAATATTTGCCAGCTACACATCAGTCAAAGGACTGATAACCAGAATATATAGGGAACTTAAAAAACTAAATTCTCCCAAAACTAATGAACCAATAAAGAAATGGGCAAGTGAACTAAACAGAACTTTCTCAAAAGAAGAAATTCAAATGGCCAAAAAACATATGAAAAAATGCTCACCATCTTTAGCAATAAAGGAAATGCAAATTAAAACCACACTAAGATTCCACCTCACCCCTGTTAGAATAGCCATCATTAGCAATACCACCAACAACAGGTGTTGGCGAGGATGTGGGGAGAAAGGAACCCTCTTACACTGTTGGTGGGAATGTAAACTAGTACAACCACTCTGGAAAAAAATTTGGAGGCTACTTAAAAAGCTAAACATTGATCTACCATTTGATCCAGCAATGCCACTCTTGGGTATATACCCAAACGACTGTGACACAGGTTACTCCAGAGGCACCTGCACACCCATGTTTATTGCGGCACTATTCACAATAGCCAAGTTATGGAAACAGCCAAGATGCCCAACCACCGACAAATAGATTAAGAAAATGTGGTATCTATACACAATGGAATTTTATGCAGCCATGACGAAGAACGAAATGTTATCATTCACTGGTAAATGGATGGAATTGGAGAACATCATTCTGAGTGAGGTTAGCTTGGCCCAAAAGACCAAAAATCGTATTTCTTCCTCATATGTGGACATTAGATCGAGGGCAAACACAACAATGGGTTTGGACTTTGAGCACATGATAAAAGCAAGAGCACACAAGGGAGGGGTGAGGAAAATATTAGCTAGCATTTGTTGCCCTTAACGCAGAGAAACTAAAGCAGATACCTTAAAAGCAACTGAGGCCAATAGGAGAAGGGGACCAGGAACTAGAGAAAAGGTTAGATCAAAAAGAATTAACCTAGAAGGTAACACACACACACACAGGAAATTAATGTGAGTCAACTCCCTATATAGCTATCCTTATCTCAACCAGCAAAAACCCTTGTTCCTTCCTATTATGGCTTATACTCTCTCTATAACAAAATTAGAAATAAGGGCAAAATAGTTTCTGCTGAGTATTGAGGGGGTGGAGGGGAGAGGGAGGGTGCAGATTGGGTGTTAAGGGAGGGGGTGGGGGCAGGGGGGAGAAATGACCCAAGCTGTGTATGTACATATGAATAATAAAATAATAAAAAAAGAAAAGAAAAGAACTTCAACCTTAGGATACTCTGCTCAGCAAAATGGTCATTCAAAATAGAGCAATAAAAATCTTCCACAATGAGCATATAAAACAATATATGACCACCAAGCCACCACTACAAAAGATTCTCCAAGGAATTCTGCACACAGAAAATGAAAGCAAAAAAAAAAAACCACAAGAGGACAGGCAGTATCAAGCCAAATAAATGAAGGAATCAGAGATTAGCATTGGTTCAACTGCATACAATCAAATCACCACATACCTTTCAATAGTAACTGAATGTTAATGGACTTAAGTCCCCCATCAAAAGACATCATTTGGCAAACTGGATTAAAAAGGAAGATCCAACAATCTGTTATTCACAGGAGACACATCTCATTAACAGAAACAAACACTGGCTTAGGGTGAAAGGCTAGAAGAAGATTTACCAAGTCAATGGCCCCCAAAAACAGGCAGGAGTAGCAATACTTAAATCAGACAAGGTAGACTTCAAACTTACCTTGATCAAATGAGATAAAGAAAGACACTTCATACTAATAAAGGAGGAAATATACCAAAAGGAAATAACAATTATCAACCTATATGCACCCAATGTCAGTGCACCCAACATCATCTAACATACTCTGAAGGACCTAAAAACATATATAAACTCCAACACAGTGGTAGTGGGAGACTTTAATACCACCCTATCACCAATAGATAGGCCATCCAAACAAAAAAAATCAATAAATAAATTCTAGAACTAAATCACACTATAGATCAAATGGATGATAATAGTCTGATGTCTACAGACTATTTCATCCAACATCTGTACAACATACGCTCTTCTCAGCAGCCATAGAACTTTCTCCAAAATTGATCATATTTTAGGGCACAAAACAAGCCTCAGCAAATATAAGAAAATAGAAATAATCCCCTGCATTCTATCTGATCACAATGCATTAAAACTAGAACTCAAAAAAAAAAAAAGCAGAATATATGCAAACAATTGGAAGCTGAACAATACATTACTCAATGATCAGTGGGTCATTGATGAAATAAAAGAAGAAATTAAAAGGTTCCTAGAAGTTAATGAAAATGAAAACAAGACCTACCAGAACCTATGGAACACAGCTAAGGCAGTCCTAAGAGGAAAGTTTATAGCCATGAGTGCATATATTGAAAGGACAGAAAGATCTCAAATCAATGACCTAATGCTACATCTCAAACTCCTAGAAAAACAAGAGCAAGAAAAACCCAAATCAAGCAGAAGGAGAGAAATAATAAAAACAAGGGCCAAAATTAATGAAATAGAGACCAAAAAACCATACAAAGAATCAACAAAAAAAAAAGCTGGTTCTTTGGAAAAATAAACAAGATTGACAGACCCCTGACAAATCTGACTAAAATGGGGAGGGAAAAAACCCAAATGAGTAAAATCAGAAATGCAAAAAGGGAGTTAATAATGAACACCAAGGATAGCCAGAGAATCATCAGAGACTACTTTGAGAACTTATATTATAATAAATTTGAAAATCATGAAGAAATGGACAAATTTCTAGATACTTATGACCATCCAAAACTGAACCAAGAGGATATTAACCACTTAAACAGATCTATGACATAAAATGAAATTGAAGCAGCAAGAAAGAGTCTCCCAAAAAAGAAAAGTCCAGGACCTGATGGATTCGCTGCTGAATTCTATCAGACCTTTAAAGAACAACTAATACCAAGCCTCCTTAAACTTTTCCACGAAATAGAAAGGGAACTAATGGTGTCTAGCTCACTCTATGAAGCCAATATTACTCTCATCCCAAAACCAGACAAAGACACATCCACAAAGGAGAACTATAGGCCAATCCCCTTAGTGAACATTGATGCAAAAATCCTCAATAAAATAATGGCAAACTGAATTCAACAACACATCAAAAAGATTCACCATGACCAAGTAGGCTTCATCCCAGGGATGCAGGGATGGTTCAACATACACAAATCTATAAATGTAATACAGCACATTAATAGAAGTAAAGACAAAAACCACTTGATCATCACAATAGATGCAGAAAATCCTTCGATAAGATTCAACACCACTTCATGATAAAAGCTCTAAAAAACTAAGGATAGAAGGAATGTACCTCAACATTGTAAAGGCTATATATGACAAACCTACAGCCATACTTAATGGAGAAAAACTGAAATCTTTTCCCCTAAAATCTGGAACAAGTGTGCCCACTATCCCCACTTCTATTAAACATAGTCCTGGAATTCCTAGCCAGAACAATTAAGCAAGAAGAAATAAAAGGAATACAAATAGGTAAAGAAACTGTCAACATATCCCTATTTGCAGACAACATGATCCTATACCTCAAAGACCCAAAAAATTCTACCCAAAAACTCCTACCTCACAGAAGGTGGAAAGATCTCCCATGCTCATGGATTGGCAGAATCAACATAGTAAAAATGGTTATACTACCAAAGCAATCTACATGTTCAATGCAATTCCCATCAAAATCCCAACGACAGTCATCACAGACATTGAAAAATCTACCCTAAAGTTCATTTGGAACACAAGAGACCGCAAATACCCAAGGCAATCAATACTGAGCAAAAAAGAGCAATGCTGGAGGTATCACAATACCCAACTTCAAACTATATTACAAAGCCATAGCAATAAAAACAGCATGGTACTGGCACAAAAATGTATATGAAGACCAGTGGAACAGAATAGAGGACCCTGATATTAAACCACACAGCTACACCCACCTTATTTTTGACAAAGGCACCAGAAACATACAATGGAGCATACACAGCCTCTTCAACAAATGTTGGTGGGAAAAATGACTATCTGCCTGCAGAAAACTGAAACTAATCATGTTTATCACCGTATACTAGTATCAACTCAAAATGGATCAAGGATCTTAATTTCAGACCTGAAACTCTAATAGTACAGAAAAAAGCAGAAAATACTCAAAGCAATAGGTATAGGCAAGGATTTCCTCAATTAAACCCCAGCAGCCCAGCAACTAAAAGAAAGAATGAAATGGAACTACATGAAATTAAAAAACCTCTGAACAACAAAAGAGATGGTCTCTAAACTGAAGAGACCACCCACAGAGTGGGGGAAAATGTTTGCTAGCTATACATCAAAGGACTGATAACCAGAATATATAGGGCGCTCAAAAAAATGAACTCCCCAAAAGTCAATGAACCAATAAAGAAGTGGGCAACTGAACTATACAGAAATTTTTCAAAGGAAGAAATTCAAATGGCCAAAAACCACATGAAAAAATGCTTACCATCCCTTGCCATAAAGGAAATGCAAATCAAAACCACACTAAGATTCCACCTCACCCGTGTTAGAATAGCTATCATCAAAAACTCCACCAACAACAAATGTTGGCGAGGATATGGGGAAAAAGGAACCCTCATATACTGCTGGTGGGAATGTAAGCTAGTACAACCACTCTGGAAAACAATATGGAAGCTTCTTAAAAAACTAAACATAGATCTGCCATATGATCCAGCAATACCACTCCTAGGGATATACCCAAAGGAATGAGACTCAATTATTACAAAAGCACCTGCACACCCATGTTTATTGAAGCACTATTCACAATAGCCAAGTTATGGAAACAGCCAAGATGCTCCACTGCTGATGAATGGATTAAGAAAATGTGGTATTTATACACAATGGAATTTTACTCAGCCACAAAGAAGAATGAAATTTTGTCATTCACAAGTAAATGGATGGAACTGGAGAACGTCATCTCAAGAGAAGTTATCTAGGCTCAGAAGGCCAAAAATTACATGTTCTCCCTCATATGCTGATTATAGACCTAAAACAAATGCAGTAATATTATTGGACATGGGTCACACACTAAAGGGAACATGTACATGGGAGGAACAGGGAAAGGTAGGAAATCCAAAACTTGAAAATGTTTGATGTGCCCACTGCAGAAGAGCTAATACAGTAACCTTAAAATGACAGAGGTCACTACGGGAAGGTGACCAGGAAGTAATGAAGCGGTTTGGTAGAGATGAATCAATTCAGGTTGTAATATACATGTGCATGGAAGCAATGCTAGGAATCTCTCTGTATAGCTATCCTTATCTCAAACTAGCAAAAACACTATGTCTCTCTTATTATTGTTTATGTCTTCTCTTCAACAAAATTGGAGAACAAGAGGGCAGAACAGATTCTGCCTGGAAGCAAGGGGGTAGGGGGCAATGGAAGCAGGTCGGGGGGGGCAGGGGGAAAAGATGACCCAAACAATGTATGCATGTATGAATAAATGAATAAATAAACCAAAAAAGAAGAAATTCATATAACCATATGAAGAATATGCAAATGTATAATTAAATCCAGATATCTCTCAGTCAAAACATATATTTCACCAACATCATCAAATTGTTCTAATTGATATTTATAAAGCATTCCACTCCCAAAATACAGAATATATCCTCCTCCTCCTCCTCTCTCTCTCTCTACTACACACACACACAAAAATTTCTTATCAAGATAGATCATATTCTGAACCATAAAACAAAGAAACAAAGTCTCAATACATTTAAAAGGGTTCAAGTTATAAAAATATGGTCTTATAACAAAGAATTAAATTATAAATCATTAACAAAAGATATATGGAAAAATTCAAATATTTGGAACCAAATGACATACTTCTAAATTACCTGTGGGTCAAAGAATAAATCAAAATGAAAATTAGCATTCCAAATTAAATTAAACCATGACATATCAAAGTTAGTCAGATGCTGCTAAAGTAGTACTGGGTAGAAATTTATAGCATTTGTTGCCTGTGCTAGAAAGAAAAACATTCTCAAACTAATAAACTAATCTCCTACCTTAAGAAACAATAAAAATAACAGATTAAGTCCACAGTATTAGAACAAAGTAAATAATAATGGTCATCATGGAAATCAGTGAAATAGAAAAGAGGAAAACTATAGAGAGAATAAACAAAAGCAATAGTCAATTATTTGAGAAGGTTGGTTAAGTCAATAAACCTCTAGACAAACTGGCCACGAGAAACAGAAAAACTTACTAATACCAGAAGTACAGCAGGTTGTATTGCCATAGATTCTTCAGAACCTATTCTTATGGAAAGGTTAAAACCGTCTCATAAAGGGGAACTTCAGGCCTGCATGACTTAACTGGGAAATTCTACCAAACATTTAAAAAGAAGTATCATTTCTGCAAACACTTTTTTAGAAAGTTAAAGATATTTCCTGACTTACACTATGGGGCCAATATTATATTAATACAAAACAAACATATTAGAAGAATATGGTAGCCCAACAGCCCATATGATCACAAAAGTGAAAATTCTAAACAAAATTTTGGCAAATTAAATTGAAGATGCAAAAAGGATGCAAAGTTCTTTCAACAGTAGAAAAATAAATCAACATGAAACACCATATTACCAAGCTAAAAAACAAAAGCCTTTCATTTATCTGAATAGGAAATAAAACTTTTTTCATAATGTTCATAAGAACATTGAACAAACTATTAATAGAAGGGACTTTCATCAGCCTGACCAAAACTTCCAACAAATATAATGTTAGTTAAAAAAACAATTATTTTCCTATAAGGAACACAGGAAGCATTTACCACTATCACTACTTCAGTTTTAGCATTGTACTGGAGATTGCAATAAGTCAACAAAATGAAATAAAATTCATCCAAGTGGAAAATGGAAAAGAATAAGTTATTATCTGCAGATAACATGATTATCTGTGTAGGAAATCTAGTAGAAACTGGCTGGACATGGTAACCCACACCAACAATCCCAGCTCTCAGGCAGCAAACACAGGAGAATCTCAAGTTCAATGCTAGCCTGGGCAAAGTTAGAAAGACCCTATCTCAAAAACAAAAGTATAAATAAAGGGGCGGAGGTATGGCTCAAGTGGTAGAGCACTTGCACAAATAAATAAGCAAACACCAAAAAAGATGCTCAAAGTGATTAATCATCAAATTAAATACAAATCTAAACCACAGTGAGATATCATTACAAACCTATTATGATGGGTAAGATTAAAAAGACCAAGCACAACAAGTACTGTCAAGGAAGTGTAGAAACTGAACATCTCTAGCATTGCAGTTAGGATTATAAAAGACTGCGGATTATAAATCCCTGGGGATTATTTACCCCTGGGGATTCTAGCTATCAGTAAAACCACAACAGGAGCCCAGTTATCAGCATAGTGTGGAGTATGATTAAGCATATTCCCTCATTCCTGTCAGCATCCCTGCATTTGCTAAGATGACTCTTCAGATGCTTGTCAATCACTTGGGTTACTATACCAAAACTTCATCTGTAAGACATTTCTGACATTATACTTTTTTTAAAATTTTGTGTGTAGTTAAAAGTTTTCTATAACCATTCTTAAATCTCTGGACTATAAGAAGTCATGAAGTTTCACTTGAACTTTCCCAGAGGTGAGATCCCACCATGTCATGAAGTTCGTATTGAACTCAAACCTGACATTCTGTGATGTCACCAGCTGTTCAAAGTCCACTCTTGCGACCTGTATAAAAGAAATTCCTCACACAAGTCTCTCTCAAAAAGAGACTCTTTGAAATAGCAGGATTATTACTGGTAACTGGTAACTACAAGAAGGAAAAATTTGATACTGAAAAGAAAAAACAGCCTCTAAAATAATTAAAATATAATAATTTTAAATTTTGTATTTACTAATTGAGTATTAGGTTCAGTTATGGAGGATTTATGTTAAAATTCTAATCCAGAAGAATTTTCAAAATAAATTTCTTCCAAAAAAGATAAAAGTATCACAGACATGAATAGGAAATTATCCAGGGAAAGCCAAACATATGGTCACCCTAGTCATGTCTCGTCATCACTGTACTTGTTTACACTAAACATCCACAGTTCTTTGACCTGTTGTGACATCTTTACCATCCCACTTCCTTCATCTAACAATACACACTTAAAATTGGCATCAAGAATAGAACACAATATTCCTGACGAGTTCTGAACAGCACACACTGCAGTGAAGCCATCAGCTCCATAAATCCAGAATCATGTTCTTCTAACACTCCCTCAGCCCATATCAACCTCCCTGGCAGCTGCATCATATTGCTGGCTCTTATGCAGCTTGGAATCAGCTGAAACATTTTGCACATAAAGTCCTGATAAACTCAGCCTTCCTCTTCATGGACATTAACAAAGGATTTTATGCTAAACCTAAAGTCATAAATTATATCTTGTTAGTCTTAGGTGATTATTTCAGATTATTAATATAGTATTTTGTGAGCAGCTTATCATAAAATATATTATTGGTTCTTCTAATTTGTGTGATATCCAAAGTTTGTTAAACAAATTATATGTATCATTCATCCAAACTGTTAATTAAAATATTTATCAGAACAGGGCCCAAGCTACACCAGTGCTACAAGTCAAGATGATACACTTACTAACATTTCTTTAACCAGGTTTAAAAAAAAGCCACCTAGTCATCTTCACGGAGCCCACATTTATATAGCAATCCAAAAGAACATCATCAAAGCCATGAATCAAGCCAGGATCCCAACCCCCTTTGAATGAAAGATGACAGAATTCTCAAAATAATTTTCCAGCCACTTGCCACACAGATATTCTATTCATAAGTGTTTATCTAACAAAGCCATCTGAAGATACCAGGTGTACAGAGAACACCTTGATTAGCAGCTCAGCTGTTCAATTTTGCCTGGTGAAAGCACAATGCAGAAAGACAAGTGGGCAACATGTGTATTGCACTTTGACAGTCAATTTCTTTGACTGGATATCAATCTTACATCATCCATGCCCTTCTTTGGAGCAGCTTCGTCTCGTTGATGGGCACTCAAGTGTTTCCTATCTGAAGGTCACATTAAAGCTAGGTTCAAATGCTGTGCATTTTATGCACCATGACTCCACAGAAGGAGGTAGTTAACTAAGACTAAGAGAAACCTCTGATAAGTGTGGCAGAAGAAAGGACACTGGTGATTTCTATAAACATGTCAACAATAGCAATAAAAATTCACTAGCAAAACTCATAATGTCTGGACTCTGAATCACCTTCAAGTTACAACAATAATCCCTATAACTAGTTTTCAAAGCAAAGTACAACTGTTTATAATTCAATGGGATTGGGAAGAATGTGACCGACCTAGAGAAAACTTCCATCGGGTCAAAAATCAAGTACTAATGTCTTCACCTACTTGTTAGGTGATTTAGAGGTTTGTTACGCTAAGCCTCTCCAGCCTCGGTTTTATTACCTATAGAACCCTTGGTCCATGTTATATCATGTTAAAAAAAGAGATTTAAAACAGCTAAAGAAAATCCCCCCTTAATCCTAGCTACTCAGGAAGTAGAGGAGCTACTCAAGACCTGCAGTTCAAGGCCAGGTCTTCAAAGTTAGGGACACCCTATCCTAAAAACAAAAAACAGAAGGGTTGTAGGCCTACCTCAAATGGTAGTATGATTGCCTAGCATTAGATAGGAAAGGGAGGGAGGGAAGGAAGAAGGGAGGAAGAAAAATCTCCTTGGTTTGCCAACCTCACAGAGTAATTATGGGGATCAAATGTTTAAATACAAACTCCATATAAATCTGCATTCTTACGATAATTCGTCATAATATTACTCCTTGGATAAATTCAGTGAATTGGATTAAGTGTTTCTCTTGGAAATTATGATAGATAGATAGATAGATAGATAGATAGATAGATAGATAGAAACATGTATAAGAGAGATGATAAGAATAGATGTTTGTGAAAACAGTGAACTATATTTATTGTATTTATAGAATATTGAGATGAGAAATATTCTCATAGATTAACAAAAATTTGAATCTGGAAGAGAATCTTGCTTCACAACAGGATGTTACAGATGACAAGCTTGAAGCTTAGATCTATTAAGTGACCTGTCCTGTCCAAAGTCAAATAGTACAAAAACAAAAACTAAGGCCAAAACCTAGATTTCTAGAGGCACCATCCTATGCTCTTTACATATCAGAATTTTCAGTTCAGAATGTCACTGTACTAGTAATTTGAACATTGTCAAGATACATCAGTATCATATCTTGTTGTAAGTTCTCATTGAGTAATACAGAATTGGTGAATGAATGCATAATTGTCTCCCGGCTCCTTTGTCTCTCCCATGGATCAGAAAGTAACTTCATATTCTTAAAAACAATGGCATGGACAGTTACTAGAAATCTGTTAATGTTGGCATGACAGATAAAAATTATTTACATCTTTTATTAGGAACTTGAATTCTGGTCCAATTCTTATAGCTTCCTAGCCTAGTCATAGCAAAATTGCAAGTTACGACTATTTCCCTATTGGTAAAATGAGGCATTTATCCACTCACTGACTCTACTGTAGGTGAGACATCCTTTACCTCCATGACTAGTGTCTGCAGCCAGGTTAAATGAAATGAAAGAGAAATAAAATTATGACTAGTGCAGATAAATGTGTGCCCTGAGAGAAAAGAAAATTTTCTCAACATGTGCACTTGTGATATGTGGATATTACCTTATTTTTCAATCAGATAATTACTAACATAACAACTAATGGATTTTATATTAATTAGGGCAAGCCAGACGTATAATAAATGAGCCCCCAAATGCAGCAGCTCAAATACATAATTTATTCCCCTCTCATAGAATAGCCTAGATGACAGGTATCTCTTCTCCATATAGTGATTCAAGGACCCAGCTTGATAGAGGCTCTAAATTTATTTACCACTTCCAAGTTCAACCTAGTCATTGTCTTTCCAGATCACAGGAAAGAGGAAGAATATGTATAAAATGCATGTTTCTGAGAACAATGAGCCATGTTTCTAGGAACACTGATTAAGTGTTCTGTAAACTATTAGACCAAAGTCTATAAGGGTCAAGATATGAAAAGGCTGAGCTCAGGTTTTTGTTGTTTATAAATCAATTTGAAATGGAATGGAAGAGAACTGAAGCCAAAGAAAAATCAAGTTAAAAGCTTGGCCTAGTGTGGTACACATTACTTCCTTTCAATTCCATTAAAGAGAAATTAACAGTACAACTATATAACTTCAAGAAGTTTGGAAAATTTGATACCTAATGATCAGCCACATCACAAGCATGACTCTATTACTATGATAAAAAGGAACACTTGTTTTTGAACAGCTAATAAACTCTGCCAAAAGGTTAGTTTATTGAAGGTGTTTCAATATATTCAAGTCACAAAAAGGATTGATACAAATCTCAGCTATTCACTCAGGAAGCCATTAGTAGGTGGCTGAATTTAGAAATTATTAGTTTGTTTAATTGATAGCAAAAGAAATAAATCTTTGAGTCCCTACTTTGGGATCTTTCTCCTTATGAACTCCATAGAGACCTAGAAATCAAAAATTTGTTCAATTTTATCCAAAAAAGCAGGCTTATGCCTTTGATTTATTCTAGTAATTAATATCAATTGGGTTTTCTTGAATCAGAAATGTAATTTATAGCTTTAAAGAGATGCCTTCTACTAGTTGAGGTAGAGCAGTGAGCAATCCGACTGGATAAGACTGAGTGAAACTCAATAAAAGTGTATTCATTATCTGTTATACTTGGCAAGATTACTAATGCACAGTGATTTTTTTATATCTTTTGGTTAGCTCATAAGTTAAAAAAAAAAAGAAAAGAAGGAAAGGAAAGGAAGATGTAGGATAAAATAAGAGTACCACTATTCTTCTCCATCAGGTCTTTTTCCTGAGCCTCAGCTCTTATACTTATGAACTGCAGCAGATGGAATGTTAAATCTAAACTGTAATGTCTCTTGCATTCCTAGCTGTCAAAACAAACCATGAGTCTCCTGCTTTTCAACTCTAACCCACTGAAAGCAAAGAAACTATTTCAGATACCAGAACGTGTATAGCAAAGTCTATTTTGGGTGATTCTTTTTAAGGGTATGTGTTAGAAGATGAATGTGTGAATTAAAGCAAGAAATTAATGCCCAGACTCCATGGTGATTTATTGGCACTTTAATTATGACCGCACTATGACAAATATACTTGGTTTTGTAAGACCAATAAAAATAAATATTTTTCAATTGTGAACTATACTGAACATTAATATGTATTAGAGTCATAATAGTTTTTATTCAATGATGTTCAACTTACATATGAGTTATATGTTAACCATATATATAATTTTAAATTTCCTAATATTCACTCTTAAAATGGGGAAAGGGGTAGATTAATTTTAGATATACATTTTCAACTCAGTGAATCCAAAATGCTGTCATTTCAATCTTTGCCAGCTGTACATCTGATAAGAACTTAATAACCAGAATATGTGGGGAGCTCAAAAAACTAAATGCCCAAAAATACCAATGACCCATTGAAGAAATGGGCAAATGAACTGAACAGAGTTTTTTCAAAAGAAGTACAAAAGGCAAAAAAAACACATGAAGAAATGCTCAACATCTGTGGACATAAGAAAATGCAAATTAAAACCATGTTAAGATTCTACCTCATTACTGTTAGAATGGCTATCATCAAGAACACAAACAGGGGAGAGGGTGGGAATGGGGGGCAGGGGGGAAAAATGACCCAAACAATGTATGCACATGTGAATAAATGGAAAACAAACAAACAAAAAAAAGAGTACAAACAACAAATGTTAGCGAGGATGTAGGGGAAAAGGAACCCTCATACACTGTTGGTGACAATGCAAATTAGTACAACCACTATGGAAAACAATATAAAGGCATCTCAAAAAAGCTAAAAATAGATCTGCCATATGATCCATCAATACCACTCCTGAGGATATACCCAAAGGAACATGAGTCAGGTTACAATAAAGCCACCTGCACACCCATGTTCATTGCAGCATTATTCACAATATCTCAGCTGTGGAGACAGCCAAGATGCCTCACTACTGATGAATGGATTAAGAAAATGTGGTATTTGTATACAATGAAATTTTATTCAGCCATAAAGAAGAATGAAATTTTGTCATTCACAAGTAAATGGATGAAACTGGAGAACATCATCTTAAGTGAAGTTAGCCAGGTTCAATTCAGAAAGCCAAAGGCTGCAAGTTTTTTCTAATATATAGAGTATAAACCTAATACAAATACAAGCAATATTATGAAAAACAGGTCACTCTAAGGAGAATTCACATCAAGAGGGGGAGAGTAAAAGAAGGAAGCTAAGAAGGTGAATATGGTTCATGTACTTCCTGTATAAGAATGAATATAGAATTTTTAAACCTGATGAAATCACCAAAAGAGGACTAAGGTAGAATGGAGAAAAATAGAGGGGATGAACCAATTTGTGTTACAATACATACATACATGGAAACGTCACAATGAAAAACCCTGTAGAGCTATTTTAAACCAAGCTGTCATTTTTTTACAAACACAGAGAATAGAAAGGCAGGACAAATCCTATCTGGGGAGTTGTTACCAGTGGGAGGGGGTAGGATACAAAAAAAGAGTGCAGGAGGGTGAACATGATAGGAATATTATATATACATGTATGTAAATGGAAAATGAGATCTGTTGAAACTATTCTGGGAATGAGGGAAAAGAGGATAGGGGAGAATGATAGTGGGGATGAATTCAACTATGATATATTGTAAGAACTTTTGTAAATGTCACATTATACCCCCAGTACAATAATTGTAAAACAAACTGTCATTCCAACAGGCAACCAATACAAAAACAGTAAGATATTTTGTATTCTATTTTTCATATTAAGTCATGAAAATCTGGTATATATTTTACACTTATGGAACACCTCAATTTGGACTAGTGATCATTCAGGTGCTCAATAGCCAAGTGTGGCTAGTGGCTATCTAACTGGATGGTGCAGGTTTTGAATGTTTTACAGACTGTATTCAGGACTTGGAGCTTACAAAAAAATATGAAGATAAGAGAATATGCTAAGTGTCACAAGTAAGCAATTAATAGCATTTAACCCTGAACATTTCTCCCAGGCACACAGTGATTAAAACTTCATGCATCAAATCAGAAGTTGCATAAATATTTTGACTATCCCTGGTCAAGCACACCAAAGGTCTTAAATTCACTCGCAGCTCAAATCATAACTCTTGGCAATATCAGTAGCTAACCATCAATTCTACAGTATGCTTTGGTTATAATCGAAATATGCCTGGGCATTCATCTGATGTAACTAAGTTTTCAGAAATTCAGAAATGTGCTCAGCTGATAAGCTGGTCAAAAAAGCACTGTATCTTTTGACAAAGGTAAAGTTAGGGCTCCATCATCTATCAACTGAATGCCACTCCTGGATGCTCTTTGAGAATTAAGTCATAAGCTGGGACATTTAAAAAAAAGAAAAAGGAAAAGACAAGTAGTGCAACAAGGATTGGGGTAAACTGCAGCAGCAATGCCCCATCTACACATTAAAAATTTGAAAAACACTGTAAATTCTTGAGTCTTTCTAGTCCTGTGGCTTGGGATATCTTTTTATGACCCTCAATAAACACTTATAGCTACCTAATGAAAGAGTCACACATTGTACAAAAGCAAGAGACAAGAGACAAGATTTTGAAGGAAATACAAAGCTGCAAAACAACCAATTTCTATCTTAGAACCTCACTTACTGACAATCTGAAAAATGAATAGCCTACTGATAATTCTTCATCCCTCCTTAAGATATCTCATATGTAAATAGTAGTAAATCGATTTGACAAGTGCTGGATTGTGTTACTGATTAAATGAACTCAAAGATGATTTTTAAGAGAGCCACTTCACACAGCATTCTCAAATTAACAGTGCCAATAAATGCAACTTAAATACCAGCACCTTGTCTAGAAGACATAAATGATCCTTTTGCACATTAGTCATGAGCTGTTTCTTCCACAGAATACAATTTCAGTAAAACAAACAAGATATTCTTGTGAAGAAACAGCTTTATATAAGTATTTGAAAGCATCATTCAATGAGCATACAGCTCATGTCTATTCAGTCGATCACTTCCTGAACACAATATTATGGACATTACGAGCCTCACTAGAGATACTACCAGAAGTGTCTCAGTACTCGTCAAGATACTCTGTGCCCACATACATAAAAAGTGTACACATTATTCTTTCTGGAAACTGAATTGGAAAAAAGTAAGACAAATCTGCTACTGAGGTGTTTAATATAACAAGGCAAACAAAAACTTTTTCCAAACATGCACAAACAAAAATCATACCAGAGAATCTCCAAATTCCCTAAGAGGTAGCTGACTTTAATGGCACTGAAATCCATAATTTTTCTTATACCATGTACCTCTCTGTGTTTCATTCTCCCCAACTAAAACAATGAGAATAATATCTACTTCATAGGTTTCCTATAAATATTGCAAGGATCCATGTAGATGTGCTTCTAAGAAGTCCTGATACATAAGAGAATATCCAATAAATGACATGTTATTTTATTTTTAATTGACATAATAGTTTTACTAATTTATGGAGTTCAATATTATAATTTGATATATTTATACAATGAGCAATGATTAAATCAGGATAATTAGCATTTCTGTCTCCTCAAATAATATCATTTCTACATGCTGGAAACCTTCAGACTCTTCTCTTATTTTGAAATGTGTAATTAATTGTGGTAGACTATAGATACCCTATATGCTATTTAACATTAAAACTATTCCCCTGCTCTGTGTTTCAATACTCTTCAGCAGCCCCCTCCCCTTCCTAACCTCTCATGACCTCCATGACTTCTGTGTGACCAACTTTAATATACTGCATTTACTTTTTAGTTATACTGCGGTTTGAACTCAGGCCTCACACTTTCTAGGCAGATGTTGTACCACTTGAGCCATTCTGACAGCCCTGTACTTTTATACTTAAATGTGAAACAACATAGAGACTAGATAGAGTGGTCCAGCCAGAAATTATACAGATACATAACATAGAACTATGGCTATACAGGCCCTGATGCTCCCGTGTATTTATAGCATGAGTCTTGATTTTTGTTTAATAGTCTTTCACTCCAGAAACTAAGTTATCAAAGTATCATAACTAATACTTTGTTTGTGAAAAATCTCAGGAAAGAAACTATGACTGCACTGTTACCAGATTTGATTAAAGAAATCCAAACATACTCAGTTGGTGAGCTGTCCAAAAGGAAGTACCTTTAAAAAAAAAAAAAAGATGAGTGAAGAGAAAAGTCCAGGACCTGATGGATTCTCTGCTGAATTCTACAAGACCTTTAAAGAAGAACTAATACCAATTAACCTTGAACTTTTCCATGAAATAGAAAGGGAAGGAACACTGCCCAACTCATTCTATGAAGCTAGTATTACACTCATTCTCAAAATGGACAAGGACACATGATAAAGCGAGAGCACACAAGGGAGGTATGAGGATAGGTGAGAAACCCAAAAAACATGATAGTATTTGATGTCCTCAATACAAATGAATTAATGCAGAAACTTTAAAGTGACAGAGGCCAATAGGAGAAGGGGATCAGCAACTAGAGCAAAGGTCAGTTCGAGAAGAATCAACTTAGAATGTAACACATATGTACATGGAAGCAATGCTAGGAATCTCCCTGTATAGCTATCCTTTTCTCAACTAGTAAAAATGCTTTGTCCTTCTTATTATTGTTTATACTCTCTCTTAAACAAAATTAGAGATAAGGGCAAAACAGTTTCTGCCTGGAAGCCAGTGGGTTGGGGGGAGAGGAAGCAGGTGGGAGAAAAGGGAAGGGCCAGGGGATATGCACATATGAATAAAATAATAATAATAATAATACACACAAAAAAAATGGACAAGGACACATCCAAAAAGGAGAACTATAGGCTAATCTCCTTAATGAACATTGATGCAAAAATCCTCAATAAAATAATGGCAAACCAAATCCAACAACACATCAGAAAGGTCATAAACCATGACCAAGTTGGATTCATCCCAGGAATGCAGGGATGGTTCAACATATGCAAATCAATAAATGTAATACAGCACATTAATAGAAGCAAAGACAAAAACCACTTGGTCATCTCAATGGATGCAGAAAAAGCCTTTGATAAGATTCAACACCACTTCATGATAAAAGCTTTAAGAAAACCAGGAATAGAAGGAATGTACCTCAATATTATAAAGTCTATATATGACAAACCTATAGCCAACATCATACTTAATGGGGAAAAACTGAAACCAATTCCCCTAAAGTCAGAAAGGAGACAAGGATGCTCACTCTTCCCACTTTTATTCAACATAGTCCTGGAATTCCTAGCCAGAGCAATAAGGCAAAATGAAGAAATAAAAGGAATACAAATAGGTAAAAAAATAGTCAAAGTATCCTATTTGCAGACAACATGATCCTATACCTCAAAGATCCAAAACAACTCCACCCCAAAACTCCTAGACACTATAAATACCTTCAGCAATGTAGCAGGATACAAAATCAACTTATAAAATTCAATAGCCTTTCTATACATCAACAATGAACAAAGTGAAAAAGAATATAGGAAAACAATTCCATTTACAATAGCTTCAAAAAAAATCAAATACCTAGGAATAAACTTAACAAAGGATGTAAATGACCTCTGCAAGAACTACAAACCTCTGAAGAAAGAGATTGAAGAAGACTACAGAAGGTGGAAAGATCTCCCATGCTCATGATTTGGTAGAATCAACGTAGTAAAAATGGCTATACTACCAAAAGCAATCTACATGTTCAACACAATTCCCATCAAAATCCCAATGACATTCATCACAGACATTGAAAAACCTACCCTAGAGTTCATTTGGAAACATAAGAGACCACAAATAGCCAAGGCAATACTGAGCAAAAAGAGCAATGCTGGAGGTATCACAATACCCAACTTCAAACTATATTACAAAGAAATAGCAATAAAAACATCATGGTACTGGCAGAAAAACAGGTATGAAGACTAGTGGAACAGAAGAGAGGACCCGGATATGAACCCACACAGCTACACCCACCTTATTTTTTTTTTATTATTCATATGTGCATACAAGGCTTGGGTCATTTCTCCCCCCTGCCCCCACCCCCTCCCTTACCACCCACTCTGCCCCCTCCCTCTCCCTCCCACCCCCTCAATACCCAGCAGAAACTATTTTGCCCTTATTTCTAATTTTGTTGTAGAGAGAGTATAAGCCATAATAGGAAGGAACAAGGGTTTTTGCTGGTTGAGATAAGGATAGCTATATAGGGAGTTGACTCACATTAATTTCCTGTGTGTGTGTGTGTGTTACCTTCTAGGTTAATTCTTTTTGATCTCACCTTTTCTCTAGTTCCTGGTCCCCTTTTCCTATTGGTCTCAGTTGCTTTTAAGGTATCTGCTTTAGTTTCTCTGCATTAAGGGCAACAAATGTTAACTAATTTTTTAGGTGTCTTACCTACCCTCACCCCTCCCTTGTGTGCTCTCGTTTTTATCATGTGCTCAAAGTCCAATCCCATTGTTGTGTTTGCCCTTGATCTAATGCCCACATATGAGGGAGAACATACGATTTTTGGTTTTTTGGGCCAGGCTAACCTCACTCAGAATGATGTTCTCCAATTCCATCCATTTACCAGTGAATGATAACATTTCGTTCTTCGTCATGGCTGCATAAAATTCCATTGTGTATAGACACCACATTTTCTTAATCCATTTGTCGGTGGTTGGGCATCTTGGCTGTTTCCATAACTTGGCTATTGTGAATAGTGCCACAATAAACATGGGTGTGCAGGTGCCTCTGGAGTAACCTGTGTCACAGTCTTTTGGGCATATCCCCAAGAATGGTATTGCTGGATCAAATGGTAGATCAATGTTTAGCTTTTTAAGTAGCCTCCAATTTTTTTTCCAGAGTGGTTGTACTAGTTTACATTCCCACCAACAGTATAAGAGGGTTCCTTTTTCCCCACATCCTCGCCAACACCTGTTGTTGGTGTTGTTGCTACTGATGGCTATTCTAACAGGGGTGAGGTGGAATCTTAGTGTGGTTTTAATTTGCATTTCCTTCATTGCTAGAGATGGTGAGCATTTTTTCATGTGTTTTTTGGCCATTTGAATTTCTTCTTTTGAGAAAGTTCTGTTTAGTTCACTTGCCCATTTCTTTATTGGTTCATTAGTTTTGGGAGAATTTAGTTTTTTAAGTTCCCTATATATTCTGGTTATCAGTCCTTTGTCTGATGTATAGCTGGCAAATCACCCACCTTATTTTTGACAAAGGCACCAAAAACATACAATGAAGAATAGACCGCCTCTTCAACAAATGTTTCTGGGGAAAGTGAAATCTGCCTACAGAAAATTGAAACTAGGTCCATGTCTATCACCCTGTGTCAACTCAAAATGGATCAATATCAGACCCAAAACCTTGAAGTTAGTACAGGAAAGAACAGGGAAATAATAGGTAAAAGCAAAGACTTCCTCAGTAGAACTCCAGCAGCCCAGCAACTAAGAGAAAGCATGGACAAATGGAACTACATGAAATTAAAAAACTTCTGAACAACAAAAGAAATGGTCTCTAAACTGAAGAGACCACCACAGAGTGGGAGAAAATTTTGCTGGCTATACATCAGACAAAGGACTGATAACCAGAATATGCAGGGAGCTCAGAAAAACTAAACTCCCCAAAAATCAATGAACTAATAAAGAAATGGGCAACTGAACTAAACAGAACTTTTCCAAAGGAAGAAGTCCAAATGGCCAAAAAACACATGAAAAAATGCTCACCATCTCTGACCATAAAGGAAATGCAAATCAAAACCACACTAAGATTCCACCTCGCTCCTGTTAGAATAGCTATCATCAAGAACACCACCAACAACAAATATTGGCTAGGATGCAGGGAAAAAGGAACCCTCATACACTGCTGGTGGGAATGTAAGCTGGTATGACCACTTTGGAAAACAATATGGAGGCTTCTTAAAAAACTAAACATAAATCTGCCATATGATCCAGCAATACCACTCCTATGGATATATCAGAAGGAATGTGACTCAAGTTATTACAAAAGCACCTGTACACCCATGTTTATTTCAGCATTATTTACAATAGCCAAGCTATGGAAACAGCCAAGATGCCCCACTACTGATGAATGGATTAAGAAAATGTAGTATTTATACACAATGGAATTTTACTCAGCCACAAAGAAGAATGAAATTTTGTCATTCACAAGTAAATGTATGGAACTGGAGAACGTCATCTCAAGCGAAGTTACCCAGGCTCAGAAAGCCAAAAATCACATGTTCTCCATCATATGCAGATTATAGACCCAAAACAAATGCAGTAATATTATTGGACATGGGTCACATGCTAAGGGGGAGAAGACATACAGGAGGAATAGGGAAAGGTAGGAAACCCAAAACTTGAAAGTGGATGTGCCCACTGTAGGGGAGATAATGTAGTAATCTTAAACTGACAGAGGTCACTATGGGAAGGTGACCAGGAAGTAGTGAAGAGGTCTGGCAGAGATGAACCAATGTGGTTGTAATACACAAGTGCATGGAAGCAATGCTAGGAATCTCTCTGTATAGCTATCTTTATCTCAAGCTAGCAAAAATGCTATGTCTTTCTTATTACATCTTATGTTTTCTCTTCCACAAAATTGGAGAACAAGAGGGCAGAACAGGTTCTGCCTGGAAGCGGGGGTGAGGGTTGGGGGTACAGAGCTTGGGACAGTGGGGGAGGAAGGTCGCCATACTACGTGTACACATATGAATAAATGTAAAAACAATTAAAAAAAGATGAGTATCCCACATCTTGAAACTCAAGAGCACTATTTGATACAAGCAGACTGCGGTTAAACAAACAACTGGAAAAAAAGAAAACTATCCACCATTCAGATACTTAAGCTTAGATATGTCTACAACGTGGAAAATTATTAAACTGACTCCATGATCATTAAATATGTGTAAGTCAGGGTTGTCTTGATCTGTACACCAAAAAGAAAATAGAGAAACAAAGTAGATACTATCATTGTCATTCGTAACCCTCAATTTCATAATCCTTTAGAACAGTACTGTGATTCTCCTTTATTAACTTTACCTATTTATGAGACTAGAAAATAAAATTATGCTGATGAAATGTTGCTGTTATCTATTTTATCCCTTATATCTCATCTCCACTTTTTTTTTGGCAGGACTCCATGTTTTCAACTGTCTACCTCCAATGTGACTGGAGGCGAGGGGTGGGAGTGTATTAGTTAATATATTGGTTTATAATAAATTGCCACAAACTTTGCAACTGAAAATAACACCCATTTATTTTCTCACAGTTTCTGTAAGTCAGAAGTGTGAGTGCAAAATAACTGGGTCCCCTACTCAGGGTCCCAGAGGTAAAATCAGGGTGTTGGATGAGACTGTGATGTGGTTCTAGGCACATTGTCCTCTTCCAAGCCCATTCAGACTATAAGTAGAACTCACTTCCTTGTGACTAGTACTTTTTTCCCATGACCAGCCTCAGACCATGATCTTCCTACCTATTCCTCCCACCTAGCTGGTATGATAAGACACACACCACTACACCTGGCTTGTTTTTTGGGACAAGCTATCACTAACTTTTTTTGCCCTGGCTGGCCTCAAATCATGATCCTCCTATCTTTGCCTCCCAAGGAGCTGGAATTACAGATATAAGCAGGCATACCACACCACACCCTGCCCTACCAACTGTTCTTAAATCCTTTCCATATGACCCTATCCATGGTCAAAGCTAATGCCTTAGAATCTTCCTGAACCTCTCTTCCTTCAAATATCTCTCCAGTCTACTATAACAGAGTTTTAAATAATTACCATTTGCCTTACAACATAACCTAATTAAAGGAATAATTGTCTTTTCATATTTAGAGATTCCACCCACAGTCAAAGGAAGGTGACTATACAAGATATGTTCACCAAGATTTAGGATTCTCAGGGGCCACCTTAGAAATTTGCCAGCACAAGGCAGCAAGAGGAATCTTCTCCCCTCCAGAATGAATCTCACTTTGTATCTGCTAGTCCTAACATCCTTGCCAGTGATCTGTGTAACACTATTGTGTGACCCTGATGGAGACAATAAGACACAAAGTGATACAAAAGATTAAGACCACCCCGATTCCAACCAGTCTAGGTAGAGTGCCACTGTGACACCTGGCTCCCAGCCTGGGAAGGTGGGCATCACACACAAGAGACGATCAGAACCATGGAGAAGTGTGGTTGGAGCCCTGCTGAGGCCCATGACACCTCACCCACATCTTCCTCTTAGTGAGATTTTTAATTCTCATCATCATCTAAGCCACCATGAATCAAGTTTCTAGTACCTGAAGTCCAAGGTGTCCTGTGAATAAAGAGGTGCAGGTAAGTTCTTACTTGTGGGGGGAAAATAGGTTCAGTTGCTGGAGAAAAAAAGCAAGAAATCTTAGATCTACTGGATAGAGTCAGAAAGCCTTGGGACTCCAGCTTACCTTCTAATTGCAATGAACTGAACTGTTTTATCTGTAAGATCAGAAGGACTCAATAAAGATCCACCCGTGTATCCAAAGATTTACGGGGAAGCACAGACTTGTTTCAAACTGCTGGTTAACCTGGAGTTAGGGAGCAGGATGGAATGAGTGGTAGGAGGATGGGGATAATCAGTAGGTAATGGAGGGCGTGTGTAGTGGAGAAGGAAGAACAAAATAAGGACAGAGCTGTTGGGAGCTCTGTGCATCTGCTCCTCCACCCAGAATGGTATCTGAACTCTAGAGAAGGAGGGGCTGTGGGAATGTGGCATTTAGTCACAAAGTCTTCTGCGTGTATACAGTCAAATGGTAGGAAGCAGCAGGAGCAACAGAAGTACAAAAACAGTACCATCACAGAGGAACTTTCTCTTGGAAAAGAGAAAAAGAAGAATCTGACATTGTTTGTCAGTATTCCTGAGACGCCTCTATTGGACAACAGGTTTTAAAGAAGGAACCAGAAGTGTCATCAAAGTAACAATGGAAGTAGGCCAGGAGAAAGTGGGAACACATTCAGAGAAATCCGGAACGTTTTTAAGAAAGGTTTTACATTCATTTTTTCAGCTTGTATTATGTGCCAAGCTCTAGGATGCCCGTGGGGGCTTATATTCTGTGTCTCCCTTTTGCTTCATTAGGTGAGAGAGGAAGAGACAGAAAGTGTGACTGTAGAAGGCTTTTAGGAGCCAAATGTCTTAGTCAGCTCTTTTTGTGTAACAAACAATAGCAAAGTCTCAGTGGCTTATGATAAAGTAAACATTTATTTCTCTCTATCTTGGGTCTACTGTGTCAGTAAGCTGAACACCTCAGCTTCAGACATCAAGTTGTTGCATCTGAAGACCTCAGGCAGATGAGTATCCCATCCCCCAACCCTCCCACGAGAGCACTGTCATTCCTGCACCCTGAGGAGGAGGTGTAAATCTGCAGTTCTGCATCCTGAAGAATACAGGGTCTGATCTGCCACAGGGCTGATAAGCAAATGCTCTCGAGATTGTTTCCTCTCCCCCAAGGAGGGGCAAAACAAACCAGTTCACCTGAGAAAGCTCACGAATCCATGGCCAATGAAAAGAAGCCACCTAAGCCAGTGTTTAAAATGTCCATAAAAACCCCAGCCTTCACCTGAGCAGAGAGCTACTGGTTTCTGGGCTCCGCTGCACTGCTCTAGCTGTCGCCTTTCCTGTCTCTCTAATAAATCCTGCTTTATATACCAGCTTTGGCTCACAAATCAATCAGCTGCCTCATGAGCCAGTTCCCTGGCCTGTGAAGGCAAGGACCCTCAACACTGGCCTGCAACACTTTAAACCGGCACATAAGTAAAGGCTGAGTCTCCTCCATATATCTTTGACCTCCCTTGGACTTATGTGTACTCAGGAAAAGTTTTTTCTCAGGATAAATTGTAGAGGAGTGAGCAGAAAAACACAATATTCATCACCTCTTGTGATCTCAGCTCAGAACTGCCTCATTTTCATTTTCACCTACAATCCATTAACCAAACCAAGTAATGTGGCCAAGCCCAACATCAATGGGGCAAGGAAAAACTATGCCCAATCTAATGGAAAATATTCAGAATTCCATGACCAAAGTTATGCATTTATAACTCACAGGAATGGTGAGAAAATGAAAGCAAGTCCAGATTTTAGTGGACTTGCCTATACAAAAGGCACATTGCTGAGGCAAGAGAAAGAAAAATAGGAATGAGAGGTATAATGATGCTGAAGTGTGCTTCTTTTGCATTCCACCTTGGGCCCATAAGAATCATCACCTATTCTCCATATAGCACATCATCTGCCTTAGTTTGAAACTTCTTCCTGCCCCCTTATAGCCAAACAACCTTGGATAAATCACCCAAGCCTTGATTTTCCTCTCCCTTAAATAGGGAACATAAACATCTACTTTGTAAGTTTTCTGTGAACAAATAGAATTATGTCAGGTTACTGGCAATATGGAAGTTGCTAAATAAATGACAGCTATTTTTACACCCTATCCTAGACCCTTCCTGCTATCTGTCAGGCACCATGCTGGGAACACTGAAATACACCTGTCATTAAAAACCATACAAATCTTTATTACACAAAATGATAAACATCTATTTTATAAGATATAAATAGGATATTTGTGATCTAGATAAGGTATGACAGGCAGACAGTTAAGAGAAGGAATTTACAGTATCTGGGGAAGATGGTTTTTCACAAAAGAGATGAAATTTAAGCTAAGACTTGCAGTTTTAATAGAAGTAGAAAACCATGAGGAAGAAGAGAGTACATTCTAGAAAGTATAGAATACTGATGTCAGCATCAGTGAGCAAAATTATTTTAGTAGGATGTTCAAGAAAGCATGTCAGCTCCCCATGTTGATACTAAATTTGCCTTCCTCAGAAATTTGATGGAGGGGTATGGCTGAACCCCTCCTGAAAAGTACAATTGAAGCAAGTTTAATGGTAGATCCTTCTGAACCACATGAAGCATCTGTTGTTTTACTTACAAAGAACATTGTGAAAGTAAATATTATGAGGAGAGTTTCAAACGAAAATAAATCCTTTCTTCTCCCAAAAAAGAACTTCACACAGAGCTGTAGACTCATGGAACACGCTGCTGTCCTGTGGGAAAGCTGTCTTGTTAGCTTTACCACAAGTAAATAGTCCTTTGCTGCTTGATTCTCTTATCTGATAATAAACCAAACAATCTAAACCAGAGTCGACTGCTCCCCTTCCTTTCTTTTTGGTTTAAGTAGCTGGTGTTCTTCCCACTGATTTTCTGAACACTACATTGAACAATGCCTCCAGTGGGAATTTCAAACAATAAAATACACGTGAATTGCTATTTGGAAGGAAACACCAATTCTTGTACATTTTTTTCTCCCTTCAGTTAAAGAACATTTCAAATTGCACCTTTCATTCCAAAGTGGGCACTCCCTGGGCTGGCAGAGTGGCTCAAGTGGTAGAGTGCCTGCCTCTCAAGTACAAAGCCCTGAGTTCAAACCCCAGTACTGCCAAAAATTAAAAAATAATCCCCCAGAATGGGCACTCCCTAAACATACCTAGAAGGCCTAGAAGATGCAGTGGGCAAACACGCTTTTTCTTTTTCCTGCAGTAACATTTTAATAATATCACCTTACATTTGCACAATGCTCTGCGTCTTGCAAAGTACATTTATATTCATTGTCTATTTAAGTTCACAAAAAAAGATGACATTTTTAGATATGAGCAAACTGAGCCTCTGATGTCAACATGTCACTGAAGGCACAATAGCTAGCAAGTCATATCAGAATTTGAAATTTCCTCTATGAATAGACAATATTTTGAATGACCTAGATCATCTGTACTCTTGACCCAACTAAGAGGACAGGGTCCTCCCACAGGGTTCCATCATGGATTTTGGACACTCTAGACCTTGCTGTACTGGCTAGATGTCTCAGAGAGTGTTACATGTGTTCTCTGAGTCTGTTTCCTCATCTATTGTATCAGTTTGTTAAGGCTGCCATAAAAAGTTCCAAAGACTAGAGGCATAAACAACAAATTTTTTTTCTCATACTTGTTAAGTCTAGAAGTCCAAGAATAAAGGTTCAGCAGGGTTGTACCTTTGAAAGTCTCTCTTCTTGGCCTGTAGATGGCCATCTTCAACTTCAACCCTCTCTGTGTGTCTCTCTCTTAATCTCCTCTTGTAAGAACAGCTATCATATTCCTTAAGGAATGTTAGTCACCTCTTTAAAGACCCTATCTCCAATTACAGTCACAGTCTGAGGCACTGAGGGTTAATACTTGAAAATATAAATTGGTAGGGACACAATTCAGCCCACAGCATCTATAAACTAGGATATGGCTCACATTATAAACCCTATTATTGCCATAACAAATTACCACAAAGCTAGGGGCTTGCCACATATTTGTGATCTTATAGTTCTTCAGACCAGAAGTCCTAACGCATGTCTTGACGGGTTAATATTGTGATGTCAGAGGGCTGTGTTGCTTCCTGTAGGTCTAAGAAGGATTCATTCCTTGCTCATTCTGGTGTTGACAGAAATCAGTTCCCTGTGACTGTCAGACCATGGTCCCCATTTCCCTGCTGACTGTGAACTGAAATCCATTCCCAAGCTGCTAGAGGCCATCACATTCCTTGGCTCATGGCCCTCTTCCTTCATCTTCAAAGCCAGAAATAAAGTGCTGAATCCTTGTCACATCACATTTTCCCAGTACCTCTTCTGAGATCTTCTCTCTCACCACTTACCACAGCCTAAAAGGACTCTCTGCTTTTAAAGGCTCATGTGATTAGATGGGGCTCACTTAGATAATCAAGAATTATCTTCCCATATCCAAGTCCTTAATCTTAATCACATCTGCAAAATCCTTTTGCCATATATATAAGCAGTTTTACTGGTTCCTGGGATTGAGTGTGAACATTATTGCAGACCATTAGTGTAAGTATTTGATAAAAGATAGGTATTCTTTACTTAAAGCTAGTGACTCTATTAAAATTAAGTTGAGCAGGGCACTAGTGGCTCACACTTATAATCCTAGCTATTTGGGAGGCTGAGATCCTGAAATCCGGAGGATTGCAGTTCAGGCCAGACCTAGCAGAAAATTTTACCAGATCCCATCTCACCAGAAGAAATCTAGGTGTGGTGGTATGTACCTGTGATCTCAGCTACAGCAGGAAGCATACATAGGAGGATTGCAAAAAGAGAGACCCTTTCTCCAAAATAATCAGATTAAAAAGGTCTCAAGCAGTAGAGTCAACCAAGTAAGAAGCCCTGAGTTCAAAGCCCAATACTGCCAAAAAAAATTAGTTAATTAATTAGCTTAAATAAAGTTGGTTGGTTTAACTAAGTCATTCCAACCCACAGACATTTAACAATGTCTGGAGACATTTTTGTTTGTAAACTGAGGGAGAGACGGTAACACTAGTCCCTGTTAGCCAGGGATGCTACTAAACTTCCAACAGTGCATAAGGCCATCTCCACAACAAAGAATTACTCCGCCGAAGATGTCACTAATGCTACAGTTGAAGAGTCCTGGTTTAACTGAATGCTTTGGGAAAAGTAGTTGATCTATACAGGACTCAAATCTTTATTATTGTCATTGAGCTCATCGATGTCATAACCAAGTAATAACTTTTGTTCCATGGCTAAAAAAATAGTATTAATAGTAAAATATATAGATATATATAGAGATAGATAGATATAGAGATAGATATTTAGTGTGTTTAGGACATTAGCCCATAGGCTGCAGTGAAACAGGGAGGGAAGAGAATCTACAATGGCACTCAATAGGGTGGTCAGGACAGACCCCCTTAAGAAATATAGCTTGTCTAGTGATGAAGTCCAGATGCCATCTCATTATCTTAAGCTTTTTTATAAAACATTTGCAAGTTACATTTGTGGAACATAAACACTCAGAGAGCTTTGCATCTTTATTTCCTTTGAATGAGAAAATTCAAGTGGAAAAGAAATGAACCCATGATAAGCAGGAGCTCAGGGCTTGGAACTTAAACTCTTGAGTTGCAAAATCACTTTTCTCAGTGGCCACTCTGCCTCTCACTACACTCCAGTGCCAGGAAGAAAGAAGCATGGAAACGCAATGAATCTCCAGGCTATGAAATAACCTCCTGCTCCTCCCCAACCTCCCCAACCCCCCCCAAAAAACATCAAACAGACCCAAGAATAGATCAGGTGAGCTTTATCTGAGAATGTTTGTTTGTATCATCTAATATGCACTATGCCAATATTTATCATTAAGTTGAATAAGATGAAAAGTGAAAACCTTTGAGTTAATGCTTGGACATACCTTCAATCCCTTTTAAAAACTAGGAGGCACTAGAGAAAATTTAACCTAAAATGCTACTAAGCAATTCTTTTTTACACATACTGGTCTACATCATAAATTCTAATTTCTGCCTTAGAAATCAAAATAAAATTTATTCCTGAATAAAAGTATACTACATACCCTAATTGCAGTATGACCTGAACTCCTAGAGTTTGTATTTTATGTTATTCATGTTTTTAGTTCTGTGTTCAAATATTTGGCCCTCAAGTATTTTGAGATGTACTACCATTTATTCTCCTATCATAAGAGAAAGATCCAATTTTAAATACAATTGAGCTATATGCTGGGTCTGATTATGACCATGCTATGAAAATTCAAGTCAGCAAGTTAAAACTTGTTATAGAATTTGCTGCTTAACAAATCAAGGAGCTAAATCAATATTTTCCTAGTACAGCCTAGGGGGAAACAGAGCAGTAGGAGAGGTGATATTTTTAGTCTTCGAGGGAGTCAACACAACACAGTCAGAGCACACATTTAAAAATTAACTTTCACAAACATCCTTTTATGGCCCATTTTGAAATATTTCTGGTTACATATTATCCTGCAGTTTGGCTTTTTTTTTTTAATACTCTCTCTCTCCAAATCCATTCCAGTGAGAGCTGCCCATTGGCAGTGTAGGCCTGTGATTATCTCACTGTGTGTAATTCATTCAGCAGTATAATGTGCTTTTTTCAATGCTGCCGCAGCACAAAAAAACCCAGCAACACTGGCATCTCAGAGTCACAGAGCCTACCCCAAAAGCCTTAGCACTTAGAGCAGACCCTCCAGCAAGCTACCCTGGGACAACATTCAACCCAACCCTCTAGAGGCACCTGCTCACACCCAGGAAACAGTCACAGGTTGTGCAGTGGGCCAATGTTCTACCTACCACCTCCTGACAACACAGGCGTGCTCCAGACCTGTGAATCAGAAGCTGCATTTTAACAAGATCCCCAGATGACAAGCATGTGGATGGAAGCAAGGGTGTTTTCTGAGTTGCCATGATCATTGCTGATCTTTATAAACTCTAGATTTGTGCGTACATTGTGCCATTTATCATTCACCTCTCTGATCATGTGTTCACATATCTATCTTACCCATTCTCCTACATATATTATACTTCTGGGTTTAAGCCCTTGTTTTTGCTCTTGCTTTCTTTGACTTTGTACTTTTCAGTGGTTTAGGGATAATCAAGAAATATTAAAGGAAGGAAGATAAATGACTGATTTTCCCCTTTCCTCCTAGAGTCTCAGAGAGACTATAGTAGACATATTTATCATTAAGGTGAATAAGATGAAAAGTGACTTAGTACTTGGACATACCTTCAATCCCTTCAAAAACTAGGAGATACTAGAGAAAACTTAAACTTATTGTTTAAACTTCCCAGCATCCCTTCCCCTTCCTAGGATCCCAGCTTTCCCTAATTCTCCTTTGGGGAACCAATCTTCCCCAATCTCAGGCTTTGAGTTTCAAATGTTCCTAGCTGCCTGCTCCTGGGTGGTCACATGAGTAGTGTTTTGCTCAGAGTAGTAAAAAAGTTAGCCACAGACACATGCTTTCCTACTATGGTCCTTAAGCTGATAAGGGGGCAGCCTAAAGCAACTATGGTCACCTCTGCCTCTTCCTAGGAAGAGCATGAGCAATAGCAAAGCCAATGAAAGTTAAACTCAACCTCAAGGTGAAGACAGATTCCAGAGGGATTGCTTGAGCATTTGAATCCTTCTGCCTATACCGTATACCCTCTCTAGGCAAGGAGTGGGCTTTCAGGGTAGTGGAACCAGGACTTCTCTGGAGCCCTCCAAAAGAAAAACATCCTTGGTTAGAGGATTGCCTGAGGTGGGCCACAAACTCCTGGTTGGTTCTCTTGTTTTGCTTAGGACTGGCATGGAGTTTCTTAAGAGTCCCATGTTGTGAGCACTCTTTGGTTTTAATGAGGGAATAGCCAGCCTGGGCCAGTATTACAGCAACATAATCACCACCAAGTTCTTCAGCTTTCTTACCAGAAAATCTTTCTCCATCTATTGGAGAATAAGGGATGTTCCAACTGGACAAGTTGGATGGCCTGCAGGTGCTTCTGTCAATGCACTAGTGCCATGGTCTGGAATCCCAGGTATATAGGTGTCCTGCCACTTAACCTCCTAGTACACATCTCATGAATAATGACTCACCCCCCCCACCGCCCTGCCAAACAAGAATACAAAGAGAGAGCATCTGTCATGGAGAATTCCCAGATGAGAGGATGTCTCAAATATCTCAGAAGTTGGACCTCTGAGTCTGCAACACACACTGAAGATCTTCTCAAGTTCAACTAAACATTCAGACTCACAAGACTACCATAGGCCACACTTGAAATTTAGGGACAAAAAACAGGGCTTACCTACAGCTGCACTATGCTTCTATAGGAGTCTGTTTAGCAGTCTAACAGCTCAGGTGCTTAGATGAGACCCACATCAAGTGGGTATAGAATCCACCCTGGCCTAAAATCTGCAGCTGACAAAATCTATAGTTGCCCAAGTTTCCTGCAAAATACATGCCCAGATATAAGAGTTGAAACTCATAAAGAAGCCTAATATATGGCTTCCCTGTCCAGCACTTACAGTTCATTACACCCTCCTACACCAGAAGCAATTTGCTAATCCAAGGTCATTTTTCACATAATCCTCCCTAGAAATATAGTTAGCATTCTGTTGTCGTCAACTTACCGGGGAAACTATGTTGAGACTTAACCAAAGGACAAGTTCTCATTCAAAAAGAGAAAGGTTGTGTCAACTATTTATCCAGTTAGCAAAGATGGAAAATATCCTCTGAAAAATCTAGAAGGAATTTTATAGATACCCTGCTGCTCCACCATTCAGGTGGATATACTGGCATAGTAAAGATGTGAAAAATAAGCACAAGTATAGCCAGTTCTCTTTTAGAAGAATAATACTGTTTCAAGGATGGGACTAAGATTCTTCTGGTTAGGCTACCACATATGAATGCTCTACCTGGTGACATACAGTCACAGCTGTCTCTCACCAATAGATGCCTATGCCAAAGAAAACCAATCAGCTACTCTTTCACCAGTTCCTTTAGCCCTTCTGGTAAAGACTGAACTAAGGCCTAGAGAAGATGTTAAGTTTTGTTTGTTTTTTCTGGACATCCATGAGAATAGATGTAAGAAGTTTTCCACTTCTGGCATCTGAGCCAGTTAGACTTGAATTGGCCTGGCCAAGGCTGATCATCACACAAACAGCACATAGCAAGGACTCCTTCACAGTCTTCCTGGAGTGATCATGTATATATGTACATGTATTACACTTGCATATTTAGCTTCCTTAGAAATGTAGAAGCATTGAAAGCTGTCATTTGGTTATCCCAATTATGACCAAATCTAGCAGAAAATCTGAGTTCCCTGACATATGGGTCATTGTACTAAGGGCTACAACCACTGAGAAACACAGCAACCATAACCATCAAGACCTCAAGTACCATCCTCACGGAAGCCACTAATATGAACCATATTGTCATAAGTGCCTCCAACTGGCATTATCATTGAGCTCCCAATATCTAAAGCCACAAGACCTCTATTATCTAAAACTACAGTCACTATAACCAGAGCCACAGAACTATCAATATCTAAAACTACCACACCAGAAAGACATCTTATAGTATATCAGCTAGCTATTGCTATGATGATGATGTATAAACAACCCAAAATTAATTGGCTTTAAACATTAAATATTTATTATTGCTCATGATTCTGCAGATTGACCAAGCAGTTCCTCGAAGTCTGGCCCAGGTTTGGCTGGTTTAGGAAGTCCTCAGCTGAGATAATTAAGATTTGTTACAAAGGGTTTCCCACAGGCTAGCTCCAACATGTTCTTATTGAAGGAAGAGTGGCACTAGTACAAACAGAAATGCAAAGGGCCTTATGATATCTAGGCTCAGAACTGATGCAATATCATTTCAGGCACTTTCTGCTCACCATGCCAAGTGACAAGAGGAAACTATATTCAAAGAAGTTGCTGCAAAATCCCATTGCAGAGGGTCTGTGTAGAGGGATGCATGGAGAATTAGGGCTATGTTTTCAATCAAACTACCACATACACTTTGAAACATAAATGCCACATATACATTAACCAAGACCCTCTCCTGGTTCTGCTCTGCTCAAAGAGGAATTTTACTTATTCCAGCCATGACCCACTTCCACTTAATCACTTGTGGGTGCTAAAACTGAATGAATCAGAGGAATACAAGCTCCTACCTATCACCTCACCCCCAGGCAGGCACAACTGGGGAGCCTGATGTCCTGTTCCTAGATGAGCAAACCAATAGTAGCAACAGAGAAGAATAAAATGACTTTTGCTGCCACAGCACCTATGTATGTCCCCTGAACCTGTTGCCCCTGCACCTTGTCTGATTGCATGCTGCTGACAAGACTGGATGTGAATGCCACAGAAGGGCTGCTATGAGTCCTGCCCAGCTTCTCCTCATAAAAACTTTCACCCATAGTGTCTAATCAGAGGACAAGTGCTCCAGGACCCTTACCACTGCTAGAGCAGCCAGCATCAGAGACCCTTTCAAGCAACACAGACAATATCAACAGGGACTGAGGAGACCTACATCACACCATAGGGACTAACATTCCCATTGAAGAAGTGCCTCACAGGGTGCACCCCACACACTCTTCAATCTATACCACACTTGCCTGAACTGCTAGACTATCCCCTATTCTTGCATGACCCACAGAGACAGTGGATCTTTCTGACTCTGATATGGTAATCAGTGTGCTCAAACTCACTAACACATCCAAAGAAACTACAGAGAAATTACACTACAGTGTCCAGCTGGAAATAAACTCAACATTGAATAAGAAACCAAAACCCTACCCTAAGACAGATCTTCAGAAGAAACCTACTAAACCTACTTTTTAAGAAGTCCATCGCATAAGAAAGGTAGAGATACTCATCCCACCAGATGCACAAATCTCAGCATAGGAATGAAATAAATATTTTAAATGAAGATAGTAAGATACCTCCTGAAGATCATAACTCTCCAGTAGCAGCTTCCAAAGATATCAAAGTGAATTCAATGTCTGATAAATAAGTCAAAAGAATCATTTTTAAAATCTCAATGGATTCAAAAGAATACAGATAAACAGTTAAATGAAATTAGGAAGACAAGAACATCCAGTTACAGGAGGCCTACAGAACTCCAAATAGATATAAACAGAAATGACTCTCACCCTGACATATTATAGTCAAATCACAAAAAATAAAAGACGAAGAAAGAATTTTAAAGTCTGCAAGAGAAAAGCACCAAGTCACAGTTAAAAGCAACCCTATTGGACTAACAGCAGACTTCTCAACAGACACCTTATGTGCCAAGAGATCAAGTACTGATGTTTCAAGTCCCAACAAAACTATCCTTTCTCAAAGGAGAAATAAAGACCTTCCAAGGTAAGCAAAAACTAGGGGAAATTCATGACTGCCAGACTATCAGACTACAAAAGATGTACCAGAAGTAAAAGAAAAATTACTAGCATCATGATAGACTGTAAAAGTATAAATCCTTCCAGAAGCACAGGTACCTGATGAGAAATAGAAAAGAATCAAATATCATCCATTCAATAAGCTATCGAACCACAAAGAATGAGGAAGAAATTAACAAACAATATTCAAAACAACCAAAAGAAAATCAGGGGCTGTTGAAGTGGCTCAAGCAGTAGAGTGCCTGTTTAGCAAACATGGGTCCCTGAGTTCAAACCCCAGTACCACCAAAAGAAAGAAAAATGACAGATATACTCCAAGCCTTTCAATAACTCTGAATGTAAGTGATCTTAATTCTCCAACTAAAACATACAGACTGGATTCCAAAATATACTGCTTACAAGAAACACACTTCACCAATAAAGACACAATAGACTGAAAGGGAAATAATTAAAATTGACATTCCAAGCAAATGGAATCTGAAAGGAAGCAGTAATAACTACACAGATATCTTGCAAACTATATTTTAAGGCAAAAACAGCCAGAGACAAAAAAAAAAGTCACTGCATAGTGATCAAGGGATAAATTGGTCAAGAAGATATGATTATAAATCTATATGCACTTAATATTAAAGAAACCAATTTTATAAAACAAAGGGAGAGATAGGCTTCAACACACTAATATGGGGGGTTCAATATTATATTCTTACCGATGGACAGATCATCCAGACAAAAAAAAAGTCAACAAACAAACATCAGTGTTAAACTACTCTGTAGATCAAATAGACTTAACAGATTTTCACAGAACATTACATCTAATGATTGCATAATACATATTCTTAATATATATTCTTTTCTTTAGCACATAGAACTTTCCCTTAAACAGACCATATATTAGACCATGAAACAAGCTTTTTAAAATTCAAAACATATTAAAATCATACCCTATATCTATTTTATCACAATGGAATGAAACTGGAAGTCAACATCAAGGTAAACTTAAAAAAATTATACCAATATATGGAGACTGAGCAACACAGTTTTGAATCAACAGTGGGTCAATGAGGAAGACATAAGGAAAATTTAAAACTGCCTTGAAACAAATGAAAATGGAAGTACAATATACCAAAACCTGTGGGATCCACCAAAAGCAGCCTTGAGGGCAGTTTGCAGCAACAAGTGCTTACATCAACAAAATTAAGACATTTCAAATAAATAACCTAATGATGTATCTCAAGATCTTAGAAAGCAAGAACAAACCAAACCCAAAATTAGTAGAAGTAAATAAATAGCATAAATGAAATAGAACCTAAAGGAACACTCCAAAAATCAATGAAATGAAGAGTTGGTTTTATGAAAAAATAAAATTGACAAATCTTTAGCTAGACTAACCAAAAAGAGAGGGAAGACCAAAATAAATAAAATTATAGGGTAGAAAATTGAACCACAGAAATTCAATTGAACCATGGAATTTCAAAGGATCATTAGGGATTATTTTAAAAAAAAAAAAACCTATATACTAACAAATTTTAAAGCATCTAGAAGAAACAAAAAAAAATTCTGGACAAATATGACTACCAAAACTGAGCCAAAAGAGTATTAAAAAAAAAAAACCCTAAATAAATACTAACAAGTAATAAGACAAAAAGCCTCCCAACAAAGAAAATCCAAGACCAGATGGCTTCCCTGCTGAATTTTATCACACCTTTGAAGAAGAGTTAACACCAATGTTTCTCAAAGTAGTCCATAGAATTAAAAGGGAGAAACTCTTTCCAAACTCCTTGTATGAAGCCAGCATTCCCTGTTGACAAAACCTTACAAGGAGAAAGAAAGGAAGAAAGAAAAGAAGGAAGAGAGGAAGGGAGGGAGGGAAGACAGAAGGAGGATGGATGGAGCGAGGGAGGGTGGAGGGAGGAAGAGGAAGTGAGAGAGGAGGGAGGGACAGAAAGGAGGGAAGGAGAAAGGAAGGAAGGAAGCTATAGACTAATATTCTTGGTGATCACAGATGCAAATGTTCTCAATAAAATGCTAGCAAATTAAATTCAACATCACATCAAAAATATTACACACTATGATTAAACTGGTTTCATTCTAAGAATGCAAGAATGGTTTAACAAGTGCAAACCAAAAAACATAATACATAAGTAGAATGAAGGACAAAAATCATATGATCATTTAAGCAGATGGAGATAAAGTAATTGACGAAATTCAACATCGATTCATGATCAAAGCCCTGAACAAATTAGGTATAGAAAAATCACACCTCAACCTAATAAAGGCTACATATGACAAACTCATAGTCATCATCACACTGAATGGAGGAAAACTGAAAGCATTTCCTCTAAGATCAGAAACAAGATAATTCTTATTCAATATAGTACTAGAAACTTTAGTCAGAGCAATTAGGCAAGGGAAATTAATAAAAGGCATACAAACAGGGAAAGAGGAAGTCAAACTATCCCTGTTTGATGATATGATTCTATACATTGAAAAACCTAAAGATTCTACCAAAAACGATTAGAACAGACAAATTCAATAAAGTTGCAGGGTATAAAATCAACATACAAAAAAATCAGTCGCTTTTCTATACACTAATAATGCATTTGCTGAGAATGAAATCATGAAATGAACCTCATTCACAATAATCTCAAAAAATGAAATACCTAGGAATAAACACAACTAAGGAGGTAAAAGACCTCTACAATGAAAATTACAAAACGTTGAAGAAGATACTAAGTTGGCAAGACCTCTGCTATTCTAATTGGAAGAATTATATTGTTAAAACGTCATACTACTCAAAACAATCTACAGATTGATTGCAGCCCCATTTGAATACCAATGGAATTCCTCACAGAGCTAGAAGAAACAAGCTTAGAATTCATGTGGGAGCACAAAAGCAGTCAAAGCAATCCTGAACATAAAGAGCAATGACAGAGACCTACTATAGAGCATAGGAACAAAAACAGTATGCTACCAGCAGAACAACAGACCTGTATATCTATACACCAGTGGAATAAAATAGAGAAAACAGAAATAAATCCACACATCTACAGCCAACTGATCCTCAACAAAGTTGCCAAAAACATTCGTTGAAGAAAAGACAGCCTTTTAAGCAAATGGTGCTGTGAAAATTGGATAGTCATATGTAGAAGACTGAAACTTGACCCCATCTCTCCCTGTGCAATTCAAATGGATTAAAGACCTTAATATAATACTTTGAAGCTAATAGAGGAAACATAGGGAAAATATTTCGAGATATTGACACAGGCATGATTTTCTGGATAGAACTCCAAAAGCAAATATTGTCAAATGGGATTAAATTACATCAAATTAAAAAGCTTCTACACAGCAAAGAAAACAATCAACTATCACTAGGCCCAGGGGTCCCTATGTTTATCTCCACACCCCCTCTTTTGAATAATGTCTGTCTTACCCCATCTAACCAGTGTCATGAATGAGTTTTTCCTTAACAACCTGGAACTAAAAGTGACACTCATTAGTCATGAATATTTCACATCACGAATGTTTAATGATCACATGATTAATAGCATCCAGATGCAGCATACCTTCATCAATTATCTAACCCATGGTTAAGGATGGAAATGACTATGTCAAAGAACCCTCTCACTGCATCCTTGTTAACAAAACATGTAGTGTCTGGGCATCTCTGCTCCCTCTTACACCTGTAAAATGAATCCACATTCTATTTCAACTGTAGTTGGGATTTTGTTTTTACAACTCTCAGAAATTCTGGAACATTTTTTAAATACCACATCCTGAAAAGGTGATTCTAAAGAGTAATCAACAACAAAATATATACAAACATTAACTTTTGTTGTTTTGTGAATTATACGATATGTAAGTATGGTTTGGCTAATAGATATCCCAACACAGTGTGGCCACTTGCTTCCTATGAAAGGATCCATATGGTTCTTTAGGGAACTTTCTTCCATAAATCCATTCGCAGAAGCAAATATTTATTTTCTTGGTAAATAAGTTGTCTACTTTGAAAAAGTTTCCTCAGAAGGAGGAGAAAATGAGCAATGTTAAATAATTACTGATGATTACTGAAAAAAATTAAGAAACTTTTTACAAAACCCAACTGTAAGGTGGAAGATATACTCTACCTAGCAAAATAATAAAAATGGCAGAACTCCAGTCTTAACAAACTATAGGATATGGCTGGAGGGATATGCAAGCACTGACTCAGCATGAAATGTGGGATTCACTGAGCAGGCCTGCTACCCTGCTCAGTGAGTTCTTTTGGGAGAGAAGATGCTAGGGCATTCTGAAGCCTTCACATGCAAGGACGGCAGCTTTAAGTGAGTCACCAGCCACTAGTTACCTTTTATATGACAGATGGGGTCACAGAGAACTGATCCTATCACTAGTGTCAGTGTGATTCTGGTGACACCATGAGAGGTCAGAAACAAGCTCATATCTCATGGGTCGAATAATGCACAGAGCATTGGAAGATGTTGACATTGTCTGCTTAATTTTATTTGTTCAACAATGACACTGTTAATCTCTCCTGGTGACCCTTTGGTTTCATTGTCAGCATTTGCTCCTTGTTCTTGGGAGTAGTGGGAATAGCATGTGTATTGTTGAGGGGCAGAGAGAGGCCCTTGAAACTGTAAGCAAATATCATTAAGATGGGGCCCACTACATGGTAGGCAAGTGTTCTACCACTGAGCTACATCAGAGATGGAGATAAGTTTTTCCACACTGTTTCTGTGTCTGGTATTGAACCTGGAATTTTAGACACCAGGCCCAAATTCCTGGGCTTCCACATGTCAGGTTCGCCACTAACCCTTATATACCAACAAAGAGACATGGCAAAGGGCAGAGAAGAGAGATTTATTACACTTCCTGGAACACACAGAGGGAAAAAGCAAAGTAAGCACTCAGCCCATCTTCAGCCATCTTCCAGGTATGGTCGTGAGCTTTAGCTTTAAATAGACAAAGAATTGTGGCAGAGGACAAAAGGTATGCGTAGTTAAACAGTCCCAGTCACAGGTGTGGCCTGGTTGGTCATTATCTCAGTCCTTGTTCTGGAAGAGGTTCCAGGAGTTATAATCCAGAGTCAGTGCAGTCCGGCAAGAGGTCTACCGAGGAGGTTCTGCTGTTCCTTAGGGGTAGTTTCTTTCTATTGTCATGAAGATGCTATCAGTTCTGTCTTTCCTGAAATCCAGGATGATTTTAGAGTGACTGCAGAGAGAATGGCTCAGGGCAAAGATAAATACAAAATGAAGGCAGAAATGCCATGTTTTTCTCCTGCTTTTAGTTAATTTGTGACCCAAGTAAGGAGTCAGTGCTTCTCAGCAAAAGTAGTTTAAGCACTTCTTACAGCATTCCAAGGACATATTTGACCCAACCACACTCTATAAACTCCAACTACGGTACTCATCCATTCAACAAATACTTATTGTGCCCAGACTTAATGCAGGAATTGTGCGAGACACTGAAGATACTGAAGTGGTTAAGTAATGTGTTTTCAAATACAGAAGCTAGATAATAAAGGGGAAAGACAAAGTGAACAAAGGCTTTACAGCCTGTGACAAATGCTAAGAAAGAATAACAGAGAACAAGAATGGAGACCGATGAGAGGAGAGAGGGCAAGCCGATCTCCATCCAGAAGGTGTCAGGAAATGACTTCTAAAAGGTGACATGGAAACTGAATTCCAAAGGATGAGAAGGAAGCAAACAGCCAAAGATCTGGATAAAAGACAGAGGGAGCCAGAAGAGTGAAGTCCCCAAGGCAGGGAAGAACTCATTCTAGGACCTGGCAGAGGGCAAGTGTGGCTACAGGGCTAGGGCTGTTGAGAGGACTGAGATGGAGTCAGAAAGGGGCATGGCAGTCAGAGATTGCTGGGTCCTGGTAGGTCACAATAAAAAATTCACTGTTTGTCCTCAGGATAAATCAGGGAGTAGCAGGCATCATTTGCAATTTGTGGGGAGTGGAGTTTGTTTCTTTTGTTCTGTTTTTTTTTTTTTCCTGAGAAGATCTATGTAGCCCATAATGCTTTTGAACTTGAGACCCTCCTGTTTCAGCCTTCAAAATGTTGTGATTACAGGTGTGTGCCACCATACCCTGCTTATTTACATTTTTTAAAGATATATCTAGGGCTGGCGGAGTGGCTTAAATGGTAGAGCATCTGCCCAGGAAATGTGAGGCCCTGAGTTCAAACCCCAGTACTACCAAAAAAGAAAAAAAAAACAAAAAGATACATCTAGTTAAGAGGTAGAGAACAGATTATGCCTATATGACCATATTTATTTAAACATACTGATACATACCAGCATATTGATGTAAGCTCCCCAGACTGCTATTAACTAGGGGAAAAGACCCACATATCACTTTGCCTCCATAAAATAAATACTGCTTTAATGCATTGCCAAAAGCAGCATAGAACAGACTTTATTAGTTTGTGTTAATTTTTAATTTGATGTTTGAGCTCCTCCTTGTGGCTGTATGGTGGCAAGTTCTGTGGCAATGTCAGTTGCCTTACAGAGACCAGGAATTTTTTTTGTTGTTGATGTGGTTGTTGCTGAACTTGCTGTGTTAGTAAAAAGTACAAAGCTTACTATGCAGATTTGAAATTCAATATGAGCATCCAAAAAAGTAAACTTATCATCTGCTATTAAAGATTAGTGCTTACATTTACACATACACGTCTCATGATATGTGGTGAGATATGACCACATTCTCACTGAAACCTGTTGCTTTCTGTAACATTCTTGCCAACATCTTGCACAAATTTAGAATAAGATATAAAAGTAGTTGTCCTTAACAAATCCACAGCAGTCAAAATGAAGGAAATAAATCTTAATGCTCCATCTTTAGAGGAAAAACTGAGGTGGGACATATTTTTCTACTATGGACAGTGTGAATAATCTTTAATCTCCATGGGTAGGTGGTGAGTGACAGCTTGAATTAGAGAAAAACCCAACCAGTTGTGCATTAGGGACTTTCTAACTGTTGTATCCCTCACTTAATAAGAATTACAGCTTGGAAGATTGCTCTCAGAAGGCACATGTACTCCAAACACATCTCATTTTCAACCCATTTTGATGTGTAGAAAGCTTCCATGAGCTAGAAGGAGGGGAGCCTGTTCAGCCCTGGAGAGTTGGGATGCATTACCTGAGAACAAAGTTAAATCTTTATTGTCTTATTTCTCTTAATCTGTTTTCTTAGCTCTACTTATTATTCCCCATGTATTTCCAGAGTGTTTAGAATTTCCAAGCAGAGAAACTATAATTAAAAAAAAAAACACTGGGAACTCAACAAGGCTAGTCATCCAGAATGTAACCATAGTAATGCACTTTCCTTTGGACAAGTAGGAATACCACGAGGGACAATGTTTAGAACCTAAATATACCCTCAAAGCATGAATCGCAGTCAATGATTATTCAAGGAGGAGTAAGATATGAAACCTCCACTAATGCCTTACTTCTTACGTGTAGCTGACATAGCTATTGGCCACCCTGGGTTACTCCTATAGAAAATTGCATTTGGCCACAAATACTTGCTTTGGCATAGCAATAAGGCAAAGCTGCTACAGAATTGTGTTTCCAGTTACAAATCATGAGTGAGGCAGTAACCTAGAGGAAAAGTGTAAATGCCTGCACTTACCTGCAAACAAGTAGCTGTAATACTAGGAGTGAAGATCGTTATTTCATGACACAGTGTTCCTTCATGATTTATAAAGTGTGAAGTGGTTCAGACATAGCCATCTCTTCTTTTGCTATTACCATCTTCTATTTTTGGATATAATTTGTCTCCTGAGGATTCATGCATTGGAGCTTTGGTCTTCACTGTTTCCGCACTGGGGTGATAGGACTTTTAAGAAGAGGAACCTACTGTGAAATCCTTAGGTCACTGAGACAAGCCTTCAGAGGGAACTAAGGTGGTTATCACGGGAGCCCTGAGTTAGCTCTCATGAGAGGGTTGTTATAGAAGAAAAAGCCTGGCCACTCTCCAGTCTCATTGGCTTCTTGTCTGGTGATATCATCTCCCACCATTGTGATGTCATCTCCCACCATTGTGATGCTTTCCACCATCGTGAGAGACAAGCCGATACCAGTGCCATACCCTTGAATTTCCAGAATTGTGAGCTAAATAACATATTTTTCTTCATAACATTACCCAGTTTCCAATATTTTGTTATAGTCATGAAAAATGAATGTCAAAATTGTAATAGCTTGCTAACAAATGGGAACCTTTTTGAATAACTAGGTTACATAATAGATTCATAAGAAGTAAAAATATTTGCAACAAAAAATAAAACTATGGAAACTACTCAAGAAAAAAATGAAGGCAAGCATAGTAACACATCTCTGTAGTCCAAGGTACTCAGGAGGCTAAGACAAAAGGATCATTTGAGCCCATATGTTTGAAATCACTCACAAGAGGAAAGGTGGAGAGAAAGACTATATATGTTATATCTAAAATGCAGGATAACTTAAGCTTCTTGGAAATATTAAATTAAGATAGAAATAACTGTAAATGACTATAAATCACATTTTAAATTCTCTGAATAATATACAAAAGGATACAAAAATTCAAGCACTCTGGGACACTGAAACTGATCATTTATAAGCTATTATCAACGTATTTTCCTACACTGTTCAGGCGATCTATCAGGACCCTTCTGACATAAGTAACAAGAATTCGACTCAAACTAGGACAGAAATTTTTAACTTGAACTACAACAATAAAGAGGGTCACGGGGAATCAAATACTGTTCTCTCACACTCTCTCTCACCTCTGGATTGGGTCCTCACTCTCTCCTGCTATAACCACCTTACTCTAGGTAGCTGGGTTTGGTGGTAGAAGGAACTAGATGACTATGATCTGAATATTTGTACCCCCCCAAAAAATCATAAATTGAGACCTAATCCCCAATGTGATGGTATTAAGAGGGAACGTCTGGGAGGGTGAATAGTTCATGAGGACAGAGCCCTCATGACTGGGATTAGTGCCTTTATAAAAGAGGACCCAGAGAGCTTCTTTGCCTTTTGTACAATGTGAGGACACAGAAGAAATAGGCCCTCACCAGACACCAAATCTGCTAGCACCTTGATCTTGGACTAGCTTCCACAGCCATGAGAAATAAGGTTCTGCTAAGCTGCTCAGTCTATGGTATTTTGTTCTAGAAGCTTGAAAGGACTGACATGGCTACAAGTAATCCTGCCTCATCTTAGGCACCTTAGAGGACACACAGCAGGTTCACTTGCAGTATTCTGTATTAAATTCACAGGGAGGACTCCAAGGTGCTCAGTTCAGGGCATGTACTCATCTCTGAACCAATTCTCAAAGTCTGATGGATGAGGTATTATAATTCACCATCCCTAGATCCACAGCAGCCATGAGGGAGGGGCAGTGAGGCTCGAGAACAGGATATTATGCTGTATGGTCCTTCTATACACAGAATACTCAAAAGAAGGTATTACTGCTAGAAGAAGGGAGTGAAGGAAGGATGGGAGAGAGAGTAGCTGAGCAAAAAAAAAGTGTGTGTGCCTGCATGTGTGTCAGGGGGAGGGGTTATAGTGTCATTAGATAAATTGATCGCCAGCTTTAGAAAACTTAGTTATAAGGTATCAGTCCACTCCCATATGTCTCCATAGTGGGGGAAGAGAGATGCAGAGTATAGAAGGAGCTATATGAAAGCAGATTTCACTTCAAATATAGACAGAACTTTCTAACAATGAGAGGTTACCAAAGATGCAACAGCCTGTACCTCATAAAGTAGTGAAATAACTTCTGGAGATGTTCAACTCTTAGCTAGAAACTAACTTGACAGAAATATTTCAACAGGAATAAAAGTTTCAGATGAGCGGACGGTCAATCCAGCCCACCTCATTCATTTGCAGCACTTCTCTTTCTCTTATTTGTGTTTCAGTTTGCAACCCCTGTGTAGTCAGTTTGGTTTGTTTATTTTGCTTTGTTTTGCAGTACTGAAGTTTGAACACAGGGCCTACACCTTGAGCCACTCCACCAGTCCTTTTTTGTGATTTATTTTATTTTATTTTATTTTAATTATAGATTTTATTTGGGAATGTCAATAGGTAAAACAAGGGAAGGGATGGTGTGTGTCCTTAGGAACAGCTCACTGTCACAAAGATTTGCTGGCTAAAGTGATATATAAAATTCTATAATTTCAGTCTGGACCTGGTGATTTACACCTGTAATCCTAGCTACAGATTGGGAAAACTGCAGTTAGAAGCCAACCTGGGCAAGAGTTCACAAAACCATACGTGGAAAAACCCATCACAATAAAAGGGCTGGTGGAGTGGCTTAAGCAATAAGAGCTCCAGCCCAGCAAGCATGAACCCTGAGTTCAAATCCCAGAATATTTCATCATTTTTACATTTACTCACATATGTAAACCTTGTTTGTACTACCTCCACCACCACCACTCCCCTCTCTTCTGGGCAGAACCTGTTCCTCCCTCTTGTTCTCTGATTTTGTTGAAGAGAAATCATAAAAAATAATAGGAAAGAAAAGCATTAGTTTGAGATAAAGATAGCTATACAGAGAGACTCCTAGCATTGCTTCCACGTACTTGTGTATTACAACCCACATTAGCTCATCTCTACCACACCTCTTTACTACTTCCCGGTCACCTTCCCATAGTAACCTGTCAGTTTAAGATTACTTTTTTCACTCCTGTACAGTGAGCACATCAACCGCTTTCAAGCTTTAGGTTTCCTTCCCTTTCCCTATTCCTCCTGTTACAGGTTTTCCACCTAGCGTTTGACCCATGTCCAATAATATTACTGCATTTGTTTTGGGTCTATAATCCGCATATGAGAGAGAACATGCAAGTTTTGGCCTTCTGAGCCTAGATAACTTCACTTAAGTTGATGTTCTCCAGCTCCATCCAGTTACTTGTAAATGACAAAATTTCATTCTCCTTTGTGACTAAATAAAATTCCATTGTGTATAAACACCACATTTTCTTAATCCATTTGTCAGTAGTGGGGCGTCTTGACTGTTTCCACAACTTGGCTGTCATGAATAGTGCTGCAATAAACATGGGTGTGCAGGTGCCTCTGGAGTAACCTGTGTTGCATTCCTTTGGGTATATCCCTAGGAGTGGGATTGCTGGATCGTATGGCAGATCTATGTTTAGTTTTTTAAGAATCCTCCATATTGTTTTCCAGAGTGGTTGTACTAGCTAACATTCTACCAGCAGTGTATGAGGGTTCGTTTTTCCTCCAACTTCCTCACCAACATTTACTGTTGGTGGTATTCTTGATGATAGCTATTCTAACAGGGGTGAGGTGGAATCTTAGTGTGGTTTTGATTTGCATTTCATTTATGGCAAGGGATGGTAAGCATTTTTTTTAATGTGTTTTGGCCATTTGGACTTCTTCCTTTGAAAAAGTTCTGTTTAGTTCAGTTGCCCATTTCTTTATTGGTTCATTGATTTTGGGGGAGTTTAGTTTTTTTGAGCTCCCTTTATATTCTGGTTATCAGTCCTTTGATGTATAAGTAGCAAAGATTTTCTCCTACTTTGTGGGTGGTCTCTGTAATTTAGACACCATTTCTTTTTTTGTGCAGAAGCGTTTAATTGTATGTAGTCCCATTTGTCCATCCTTTCTCTTAGTTGCTGGGCTTCTGGAGTTCTACTGAGGAAGTCGTTGCCTACCTATTGCTTCCTACTCTTTCCTGTACTAACTTCAAGGTTTGGGGTCTGAAATTAAAGTCCTTGACGCATTTTGAGTTGATAGTAGTACAGGATGATAAGCATGGATCTAGTTTCAGTTTTCTGCAGGCAGATAACCACTTTTTCCAGCAACATTTGTTGAAGAGGCTATCTATTCTCCATCATATGTTTTTGGTGCCTTTGTCAAAAAAAGGTGGGCATAGCTGTGTGGATTCATATCCGGGTCCTCTATTCGGTTCCATTGGTCTTCATATTTGTTTTTCTGCTAGTACCATGCTATTTTTATTGCTATGGCTTTGTAATATAGTTTGAAGTTGGGTTTGAAAGAACATTGCTCTTTTTGCTGAATATTGCCTTGGCTATTCATGGTCTCTTGTGTTTCCAAATGAACTTTAGGGTAGATTTTTCATTCTCTGTGATGAATGTCTTTGGGATTTTGATGGGAATTGCATTGAACATGTACATTGCTTTTGGTAGTATAGCTATTTTTACTATGTTGAATCTACCAATCTATGAGCATGGGAGATCTTTCCACCTTCTGTAGTTTTCCTCAATCTCTTTCTTCAGAAGTTTGTAGTTCTCCTTATAGAGGTCATTCACATCCTTTGTTAAGTTTATTCCTAGGTATTTGATTTTTTTTAAGGCTATTGTAAGTGGAATTGTTTTCCTACATTCTTTCTCAATTTGTTCATTTTTGGTACATAGAAAGGCTACTGATTTTGTAAGTTGATTTTGTACCCTGATACATTGCTGAAGAGATTTTGGGTGGAGTTTTTTTGGGTCTTTGAGGTATAGGATCATGTCATCTGTAAATAGGGATACTTTTACTATTTATTTACCTATTTGTATTCCTCTTATTTCTTCTTCTTGCCTTATTGCTCTGGCTAGGAATTCTAGTACTATGTTGAATAGGAGTGAGGATAATGGGCATACTTGTGTCATTCCTGACTTTAGGAGAAATAGTTTCAGTTATTCCCCATTAAGTATAATATTGGCTATATGTTTGTCATATATAACCTTTATTATGTTGAGGTACATTCCTTCTATTTCTAGTTTTCTTAGAGCTTTTATCTTGAAATGATGTTGAATATCTGCATCTATTGAGATATTCAAGTGGTTTTTGTCTTTGTTTCTATTAATGTGCTGCATTACATTTATTGTTTTGCATATGTTGAACCATCCTTACATCCCAGGGATGAAGCCAACTTGGTCATACATCATACTGGCTATATGAGCTTTTTGATATGTTATTGAATTCAGTTTGCCATTATTTTATAGGGAGATTGGCCTATAGTTCTCCTTTTTGAATGTGTCTTTGTCTGGTTTTGGGATGAGTGTAATACTGGCATCATAGAATGAGTTGGGCAGTGTTCCTTCCCTTTCTATTTCATGGAACAGTTTAAGGAGAGTTGATATTAGTTCATCTTTAAAGGTCTGGTAGAATTCAGCAGAAAATCCATCAAGTCTTGGACCTTTCTCTTTTTGGGAGACTTTATTGCTGCTTCTATTTCATTAGTTGTTATAGATCTGTTGAGGTGGTTAATATCCTCTTGGTTCCATTTTGGATAGTTATAAGTATGTAGAAAATTGTCCATTTTTTCAAGATTTTCCAATTTATTGGAATATATGTTCTCAAAGTAGTCTCTAACAATTCCCTGAGTTTCCTTGTTGTTTGTTGTTATCTCCCCTTTTTTGTTTCTGAGTTGACTGATTTGGGTCTTTTCCCTCCTCATTTTAGTCAGATTTGCTAGGATTTTGTCAATTTTGTTTATTTTTCAAAAAAAACAGTTTTCGTTTTGTTGATTCTTTGCATTTTTTTGTCTCTTTCATTAATTTCAGCCCTTATTTTTATTATTTCTCTCTTTCTGCTTGATTTGGGTTTTGGTTGTTCTTGTTTTTCTGGGAGTTTGAGATGTAGCATTAGGCCATTTATTTGAGATCTTCCTGTCCTCATGGCTATAAACTTTCCTCTTAGGACTGCCTTTGCTATGTTCCATAGGTTCTGGTAGGTGGTGTTTTTATTTTCATTAACTTCCAACAACCTTTTGATTTCCTCTCTTATTTCATCTATGACCCACTGATCGTTCAGCAATGTGTTATTCAGCCTCCAATTATTTGAGTATTTTCTGCTGTTGCTTTTGTTGTTGAGTTCTAGTTTTATTGCATTGTGATCAGGTATAATGCAGGGGGTTATTTCTATTTTCTTATATTTGCTGGGGCTTGCTTTGTGCCCTAAGATATGATCAATTTTGGAAAAGTTTCCATGGGCTTTTGAGAAGAATGTATATTGTGCTGTTGTCAGATGAAATAATATGTAGACATCAGTTAGGTCCATTTGATCTATGGTGTTATTTAGTTCTAGGATTTCCTTGTTGATTTTTTTGTTTGAATGACCTATCTATTGGTGATAAGGGGGTATTAAAGTCTCCCACTACTGCTGTGTTGTAATCTATATGAGCTTTTAAGTCTTTCTATGAAATTGGGTGCACTGACATTGGGTGTATATAGATTGATAATTGGTATTTCCTATTGATATATTGCCCCTTTTATTAGTATGAAGTGTCCTTCTTTGTCTCATTTGACCAATGTAAGTTTGAAGTCTACTTTGTCTGATTTAAGCATTGCTACTCCTGCCTGTTTTAAGGGGCTATTGGCTTGGTAAATCTTCTTCCTGCCTTTCACCCTAAGCCAGTGTTTATTTTTGTCTATAAAAATGCATCTCCTACAAATAACAGATTATCAGATCTTCTTTTTTAATCCAGTTTGCTAAACATTATCTTTTGATGGGGAGTTGAGTCCACTGACATTTAGTGTTAATATTGATAGGTATGTGGTGATTCCTGCCATTGAGTTGTTTAAGGATTTGAGTATGTGCAGCTGAACGAATGCTATTCTCTGATACCTTGTCTTTTCTTCTCCTGTGGTTTGGTACTTCCCATTCTCTCATGGTTTTGTTTGCTTTCATCTTCTGTAGGCAGAATTCCTTGTAGAATTTTCTATTGTGGAGGCTTGATGGTCATATACTGTTTTAGTTTCTGTTTATTCTGGAAGATTTTTATTGCTCTATCAATTTTGAATGATAGTTTTGCTGGGTAGAGTATCCTAGGGTTAAAATTATTTTCATTCAGTGCCCAAAATTCCTCACTCCATGCCCTTCTTTCTTTTAAGGTTTCCATTGAGAAATCTGTTATTTTGATGGATTTACCTTCATGGGTGGTTTTTTGTCTCTTACAGCCTTCAATATTCTTTCTCTATTCTCTTGCTTGTTGTTTTAATGATAATATGTCATGGGGTAGTTCTATTTTGGTCAAGGCTGTTTGGTGTCCTGGAGGCTTCCTATACCTGAATGGGCAAGACTTTCTTGAGATTTGGGAAATTTTCTGTTATTATTTTATTGAATATATTATGCATCCCTTTGGCTTGCACCTCTTCTCCTTCTTCAATGCCCATGATTCTCAGGGTTGGTTTTTGAAGGAATCACTGAGTTCTTAAATATTCCTTTCACAGGTCTTGAGTTATTTGACTAAGATTTCTTCTGCTTTTTCTTTAATTTCTATTTTATCTTTGAGCTCTGAGGTTCTGTCTTCCACTTGTTCTAGTCTGCTGGGGTAGCCTTCCAATGTGTTTTTTGTTTGACTAAAGGGAATTTTATTTCCAAGATTTCTGTTTGATTTTTTTTCCTGAGGCTGTCTGTATCTTTGCTCAACTCCTTTTTTATATTTTGTGTTGTTGTCTTTAATTCATATGTATCTTTTAAACTGTCCTTTGTTTCACTTTAATGTTTTTTAAAGTCATCTCTGAGTTCATTTATTTGTTTCTGTGTCTTCTCATGTTCTTTATTTTTGATGCTGTACAACTATGTACTTGATTGGCTAATTGGTGGTTTTAATTGCCTGTTTTTCTTTTCCTTGATTTAGTTTTTGTGTTATGACAACCTTGGTTGTTAGCTAGGTTGATGTTCTTTTTCTGTCCCTGGCCTAGAGGTGTAATTTAGCAATAACAAATTCACAGGTTCAATCCCAGACCAGTTCTTTACATATTATATAGAGAACCCCTTGGCGATAATATTTATAAACAGTGGGAGTTGAGGGGTAATGGTTATTAGGCCAGATATAGAAACTTAGGTAATTGGTAAAAGTGGCACTAAAGGGGGGGTGTGGAAAAAGGGGTGGGTGGATGGGGGAAGAGGTGTGGGAGATGCTGGGTTTTGTGGTCCTTGTGTGTGTGTTTGGGTGCATTTTTGTTGTAGTGGAGGTTGTTTCTGTCAGGGATTGCAGGGGGCTGGGGTTGTGTACAGTCAGTGGGTGGTGAGTGTGTAGGAGGGAGGCATAGTGTGGTGAAAGGCTGGGGACGGATAACAGGGGGAGGTGAAGATAAGGGGAGAGGGTGAATGAGAAGGGGCAGAAGCAGTAGTTGGGAGGGAAAACAATGGGTTGCAACACAGGAAAAGGAAGGAAATAGAAGGGGTTAGGAATAGGATGAGAAAATAGCGATGATGAAGTTAATAATACAGAAAAAAAAAAACAGGTACAGGAACAACAAAAAGTTCAGTCTTTTGGTAAAAGTTCTGGAGTTACTCCTTTGGTGTCCAATCATGGTACTGGAGTATAAGCAGGAGCTCTGATGTGGTCTTACCAGGTGACTGGCTTATGAGTAGTATTTCCTTTTGTCCACAGAGCAAGTTGCAATTGGGAGGTGAGGTAAGTCTGCCAGTTCGTGCAGGGTGGCAAAAGCTGTTGTTTTCACCAGGTGACAGCTGCATTCCCCTTCAGCTGCAACTCTGGTCAGTTCCTCCCCCAACAAGGTGGGGCAATTCAGTTTTGAATACTGGTCTCTGTCCCATAAGATCAGCTCTGGGATCCACTATTGCCCTGCTTTGGGAGGTTGGCTTGTCGTTGCACCCCAACTCTCAGCCTTTATTGCTTCTCCCACATTCGTTCATTGAAAGTTCAGCACTGAGAGTTTGGCTCCTTGCCCCACCTCCACTCTCTGGGACAAGTTCAGTGTTCCACCCTTACCTCTGCTGTCGGTGGTAGAGTACAGTCCACTGTGCTTTTCAATTTTGTTAAGAGGGAGGGGTTCAGTCTGCCCAGAGGCTGCACTGGATTATGTTCCCAGGGGAAGGGGAGTAGTGTGTGGTGCATGATACTCACTTTTTTGAGATAGGGTCTCATGAACTATTTGCCTAGGCTGAGTTTGAGCCACAGTCTTCCTGATCTCCTTGCCCTGAGTAGCTAGGATTATAGGCATGAGCCACCAGTGCCCAGTGTGCAATAAGTTTTTTAACACTAATTTTTACTCTGCTTTATCTTCTTTCTCTATCAGAGTGATATCCTCTATGATAATCATACACTCTTAACAGTTACAGAAACATTAGTAAATATAATCATAAAATTTATAGGATAATACCCATTGAGTGTGTAGTCTGTGCTAGCTAAGCACTATACTGTTATTATTGTAGACAAGCTCCCACTACAGTAATAACTCCCAATCTCAATTTAACATAGAAAGTTCATCTCTTGCACATTTCACATCCTATTGGATCCTATTGGATGTGAAATTAAAACTGTTTAATTCACACAGTTGCTCAGGGATCTAGAGTAACCAAGTTTCTGGTATCTTGTGGTTTCTTTTTGTGATCCTCTCAAAAATTTAGTAGACTTCTTTCTGTTTTATTCCCCAAACTTCTATAGGCTAACATCTTTATGCATAGTTGTTTGTGTTGTAGGTTCTTAGAAAAGATTGGCCTTTACCCTTGGGGATATAGCCAACGGTAAGAAATGATATTATTTCCAAACATTGTGCCATTCTTCTGCCTCTGATATCATGATCCTCATTGCCTTTAGCTCAGTCATGAAGCAAATACAAAACATTTCTGGGTTTAGGGCTGGAGTTGCAGCTCAGTAGTTGAGCACTTAACCAGAATGCATGAGGCTCTGAGTTCAACCCCCAGACCATAGTACAGAAAAAGAGGTTAAAATATTTTGGATTTCTATTATAACAACACCTTACTTTCTATAAGATCAATATTCACAGTAGCTTAACCTTGTGCTACAGTAATAAACCAACCAAATCTTCAGTGACTTGACATTATAAAAGTTTACTTCTCCTTTATGCTGCCTATCTAATTCACAGAAGCTGGAACTCTGTACCACCAGTTACACACATTAAATTCTATCACCTTATAACCACCCTGCTTTAACACATTACTTGCTCAGTTGCCACTGCAGGGGAAGAAAGAGATTAGCAAATTACTTATTAACTTTCTAATGTTCATTCCAGATGTGACATGCAATACATTCACATTTCATTGGTCAGAACCACTCACATGGGTCACCTAACTGCAAAGGTTGTTGGGAAATGTCTGGGAGCAGATGGAAGGTTTGGGAGCACAAATCCCTCAGCCTCATTATGCTATTTGATTCTCACTACCATTGTCAGAAGCAGATATTACTATCCCTAGGCAACAGGTGGAGAAACAAATTAGCCGAACAAGCTGACCAAGAACACAACTAGCAGTAGTTGACTGAGCTGACCAAGAACACAACTAGCAAATAACTGTTCCATTTGTAACTTGTGACATCTTCCAATGCAAAATTAAGGTGCAGGATTGAGATTCCCAAAGGGTAAGACTAGCAGAGACCTACAACCAAGACAGACTGGCTTCATCTTTTGGGTAGCTCTACATTTATTCTTTCACCATAAGTTTGTTGATTCACCAAACAGAAGGTTCTGTTCCAAACTTCAATTTCATAGTGTGATTTTAGACAATTCATAACTTTAGTCTCACAGAACTTATTAGTTAAGAATTAAAAAGTACCACCCAAACCTCAGTGACTGAAGAAGTGGATTACTCATATTCTTAAGGTCCCATTCACTTCTGACACTTATGATTCACTTCTAAGGTATCAGGCCTGCAACGGGTGCTGTTGCATTATCCACAAAACCTTTGTGGCTGTGGTGACATATCATAAGAAAGGTGACCAATGTTAGTGCAATTTTGTAGTTACTGGAAATCTTTGAAATGTCTTATTTCTCCCTCTTTTCTAGTGCTAGGGCATTGAAATTACATCCAAGTAGATTCCCAAGGATAAGAAAAGTCAAATGTTCCCTGTTTCTATCCATTTTTAAACTAAGCATAAGCAGAGGGGGAAAGGATTTTTTTCTCCCAAGAACAATGACTTTCATATTACTCAAACTTTCCTAGAAAAAGAAGCCCTCCAATTGTACGATGAAAAATGAGATTTAGCCAGGTGCCTATAATCCTAGCTACTCAGGAGAGAGAAAGGATTGCAGTTCAAAGCCATCCTGGGCAAATAGTTTGTGAGACTTATCTTGAAACACCAAAAAGGACTGGTGGAGTGGTTCAAGGTGTAAGCCTAAATTCAAGCTTCAGTACCACAAAAAAAGAAAATGAAAAATGAAATTTGGACAGAGGTAGGAAAACTATGGTCCACCTCCCAAATCCAGTCACACTTATTTGAATACTGTCAGTACCCCCATTTCTTCCCTCTTCCCAGAATACTTTCCTTTAAGGAGGAGCAAGCCTTATAAGTCAGAAAGCTTATGGTCAACTTAGTATCAGCACCAAAAGCAAATTGATTAAGGCTATTCCTAAATCCTACTGAATCTTATACTATTTACTTCAAGTACCACTTCCATTTCAGTCAGTCACTTACAGATGATTACAATAGCCCCCTACCTGGACTCCTTCCTACTACCTCACAGCTGTAGCCAGAATGATTCTTTGACAACAAAAGTTAGAGCCTGTCCTTCTGCTGAAATTCCTCCAAGGATTCTTCTTTCACTCAAGATAAAATCTAACTCCTACATGCCTTGCTCTTCCTCTCTGAATTCTTCTATTGCTTGCTCACTCCTCTCCAACCACACCAGTATTCTTGCAAAACACGCCAAACCAGTTACCACCTCTGGGCTTGCTCACTCTGCCTGAAGTTCTGTGCAGAGAGCTGTGGGGCTCCCTGCTCTTTTCCCTGAGGCCTATGTTCACATGTCTCTGTATCAGTGATGTCAAAAAACACTCTGTGTTGCTCTCTGTCCCTTTCCCTAAATACTTTATTCCCTCATCCTTAACATCTCCTGATATACCAATGGTGTAAGTAGTAATTGTCTCCCCTAATAAAGAATGATAGGACACCCTCCATAGACTTTGTTCACTGCTGTATCCCCAGTGCCTGCAACAATGTTGTGATATACTGGATGTTGGGTACTTATTTAATAAGTGTACAAATATATTATTAATTAAAAGCTTAGTGTAGTACTTGATTAATAGCAGAAACTAAATAAAGCTTTTCCTGACATAATTATTACTTCATTCTTTACATTCCTGCTTGTTCTGAAGAGAAGTGCATGTTCCTACTTGAAGAGCTGCCTCCATCTTGGGGAATAAAGCCTTCAAAGTCAACAGAAAAGATAAACAACAGAAACTCTAAAATGGAAATCATATGGGCAAGTCACCTTGCCCATAATTTCATATGACTCTTTTATTGACTCTTATGACTCAATTTCATTGACTCTTAATTTCATAAATACAGTTATTATTTAAGACTAAGTAAAACAGAACAGTGCTATCCAATATAGTAGCTGCTAATCATATATTTACATTTAATTTGACTAAAGTAAATAATCACATTTCAAGGGCTAAGTTACCACAAATGGCAGCTACCATATTGGAGGAGGTAGACACAGACCATTTCTATCATGGCAGAAGCTGCTCTTGGACAGCACTGAACTTGCTTAACAAATATGCTAACATTGGGAAGTTGTGTTCTGATGAGATTTCTTATGTGGGAGCTCAGAGTCTGTGTTATCAATGGAATAGTTTGCCCTGGGATTGATTAACAGTGTCAGTGTTTGGAAAATAAAGTTAAAATTAAGCAATCTACACCAGCATAACTGTCAATCATCCTAGGAAGAGGAAAATCTTAGGAAAAGAAAGGGAAGATGGAAATTAATTCAACAAGACTTTGGGAAAGTGGCTTAGGATGTTAGTACCTGAACTTCAAGGAGTCATACAAACTTGAAGACACTCTCTCCCAGGGGTAGGAAAAAGTTGACTGCTGGTCAGAGGGGCAGCCTGACAGAGCCTTGTTAGAGATAAGTCTGAAAGGGCTCAGAGCAGCCAGTTGGGAAGCCCTAGTGAGGAAGTCATGAAAGATAATCCTCTTCAGTGAAGCTGACAGTGAATCAGTGAAGCAGAATAGGAATCAATACCAGGATATTACACAATCCGACAAGGAAGCACATGTGACACAAATGTCCACAAGGTAGTGTAGAAAAGGGGACACAGAAAGAGAGAAGGGTGCTGAAGTCCTGCCATCACATGACCAGAAGTCTTAATTAGCCCACACCTATAAGCTGGTGATGCCTTGGCAGGAAAATGTGGATGAGGCCAGGCATTCAGGCTACATGATTCACCCCAAAATATCTGGTCCCCTCTCCATTGCACCTACTCATATCATCACCAGTTGATAAATGTCAGCCCTTTTAACTTGAATGGAAGACATTAAGGCTTAAACAAGTTGAGAATCATCTGCAACTAAGTCCTGCCTACCTTCATTTGGAAAACTGGTGGAAGGTGGCTGTTGACTCATGGATGCTAAAGAATGTTAGAAGAAAAAAGACTGGAGAGGATGTGAAAAAGGTTCAGAGGACTTCTGTACATAGACAAGCTTCTTAGCCTTCACTGGACTGAAGGAAAAAAACTAAGCCCAAAGTGCCCACTTAGAAAGCATGAGCTGTAGGACAGAAGGGTCCATTCTGAGTATGAGTGAGCTCAGAGGCATAATTAACACTACTCTGTACCCCTTTGATGAAGCAGAGCACAAAACCCAAAAGGAGAGCAAGCCTTCTACTCCAAGTATAATTACTGTTTGCAAACCCATTCCAAACTGAGAGTGTGAAACACAATCATTTGATTCTGTCTCCTGATTCCAAAGGTGAGGAGTTTGGAGGGGCAGCAGTGGGAAATGCTGGTTTCTGCTTCACAAGGTCTGAGCTGAGGCCTCAGTTCTGATGGGTGAGGAGCCTGGGGATGATCCAAACTGTTGAGTGCTGGAGTTAACTGGCTGCCTCTTTCCTCACATGTGTAACAGGAATGACTTTAAAATAGAATTCACCTGGGACTGGTGGCCAGAGCACCATGCCTCTCCATGCAATGTGGTCTTCTCATGCATGGCAACAGAGTCCAGACAGGGAGCATCCCAAGGGGACTTCCTGGAGTGTGGACTACCAAGAGAGCCATGGAGCAGCTGGTGCCCTTTGAAGATCTATCCTCAGAAACTATATAGCAGCATTTCTGCTATATTTTATGAGCCAAAGCAATGGCAAATCCACCCAGATTCAAGGGAAAAGAACACAGACCCAACTTCTTGACTGAAGGAACAACAAAGAATTTGGAGTCATATTTTGAAGTCATCACATATCCATTTTAATTTCTCCATCTCTAGAGTTGCTGGGCCTCATGTGGAGCAGATCTGTAGTTATTTGTTGACATGGTGGTCCCAGCATGACTCTGGCTACTTTGTAAGCACATATGAGATGCCCACTGGATACACCAAGAAATTCTTAAGGAATATCTTTCAAGGACCTAACATCCTACAAGGACAAAAAGAGCAAAAACCAAAGAAATTAGCTTATTCTTGGTAGCTCCATTTGTATGTACAGGCTGGAGAAACCAGTGCAAAGGGTAGGGGGAACATGGCTAATATATAAGAATGGTCAGATAAAATAGGGCAACCTGGGAAGAAACTATAGAGTTTTATAGTCTCCATAGAGACTATAAAAGACAAAAACTGAAGTGCCACTTCACGCAACACTACCCAATTCTGGATGGCAACAGATTGCAAACTAGATGAGCTATTGTGTTCTGTTGAAATAAGGAAACAAGCTGTGCTTTTCAAACCAACTCTTTAAGACAACCTTGAGTCTTCTAAAAAGAATTGCAAGCATGATGTTCTTTGAAATGCCAGCCACGAATGCTCATGGAAATGCAAACTTCATGTGCAGAAGTGAGGAAAAGCCTTGATGTTAGGAATTGGCTTTTCAGCCACACACCCCTCACATCTTCAAAAATAAAATAAACCACATGAAATTTATTTTCAAGCACTTGATCATTCTTAAAAATTAGAGGGGATTTGCGCCAAAAGTGAGGAAAACCTAGCCCCCCTCCACAAAGAATAAATATCTGTCTCATAATTTATAAAGAATGCAAATCATCTAAGCAGCAGTCTATTGGCACTGACTGTTATTTCATCTAATTATATGAGCCTCAGAATGCCATGTCTCCTGCCAAGTGACCCTATTCCCACGACCTTCCCTACACAGAGTTCAGAGGGACAGGATACTTGAGAAAGACTGCATTTTTAACCCAGAGAAAATATAGATTTTTTTTTTTTTACATGAAAGGGAGTTAGGTGATAAGGACTTTTCCCTTGATACTTTGTACCATGGAACTATGAGATGGAAAATGAGAACTATACATGAAAAAATTTAAACTCCTCTTTAAACACACACACACACACACACACACAAAGGTCAGTCACCTTCATCACTTTGTCATTGTCACTGCAGCTAACTTTTGTATGCAACATGTATCACTGTCCAGAATTCAACAGTTTTCAACCTTATTTTTGCTCCTAAAATCTTGTGTCTTGAGCAATGCTGAGCCTTCTGAGTTTTCTTTGGGCGTGATCCCATAATTAGGTCTTCGAGGAGATATAGATGACATCTTTTTTTTTTTAATTTTTATTTTTTTATTATTCATACGTGCATACAATGCTTGGGTCATTTCTCCCCCCTGCCCCTACCCCCTCCCTTACCACCCACTCCCCCCTCCCTCTCCCCCTCACCCCCTCAATACCCAGCAGAAACTATTTTGCCCTTATCTCTAATTCTGTTGAAGAGAGAGTATAAGCAATAATAGGAAGGAACAAGGGTTTTTGCTGGTTGAGATAAGAATAGCTATACAGGGAGTTGACTCACATTGATTTCCTGTGCATGTGTGTTACCTTCTAGGTTAATTCTTTTTGATCTCACCCTTTCTCTAGTTCCTGGTCCCCTTCTTCTATTGGCCTCAGTTGCTTTAAAGTATCTGCTTTAGTTTCTCTGCATTGAGGGCAACAAATGCTAGCTAATTTTTTAGGTGTCTTACCTATCCTCATATATAGATGACATCTTGATGTAAAGTTTAGTGCTTACTTATCTCACCTACTCATGAAATGCAAGGATTATGGGTCCATGCAGGATGCACCTTAAATGATCCTCTATTATCTGATTGTCCTCTCTCTTCTCTTCCCCAAAACCCCATCCCTTTGTCTTTTTTTATGTACTTACCCACAGTTTAAAAAAAAAAAATTCTACTGAGTCCTATCAAACATAAAAGAGGAAATAGTTGTATATATACACATGCATGTGACTACCTCCCTTATCAAAATATAGAATACTCTGGATAGTCTACAAAATTTCCACATGTCTCCTCCCAGTCAACAGTTCCCCTCAAAAGTAATCACTGTTCTGACTTTGGTCATCATGGATTAATTCTGCCTGCTCCTAGACTTCTTATGAATCGAACTGCAGTATACAGCTTTTTATCTTTGCTTCTATCATTCATCACCATGACTCTAAGATTCATTTGTGCTGTTGCCGATAGCAATAGTTCTTTCTTATATCCCACTGTCTGGATATACAGCAGCTTATTTGCAGATATTGTACTGTGACAGATCATTGTACAGCTCCGGATGCCCTGAGTCTTTTTTTCCTCCAAGATCTGAGCTCTATCAACAATGTTTACCTAGATCAGACTAGGTGTTATGAGCCACCCAAGGTTCCATGATGTGGGTAGGTAAAGAAGATAACATTCAAGCCTTCAATGTCTTGCTCTAGGGGAGATTTTAGGTCCTTCAGCATCTTTTAAGTACAACAAAGTCTTCAGCAGCAGCAGCAGCATAGTTTCCTCACTAATGTTGATGGTTTTCAGTTTATCATTATATAGTCAACCAGTGGACTTCTTCTCAACTACATTTTATGTGCTAGGAATTTTTTAGGCCCTAGAAATGAAGCATCAAATAAGACAGACCCAGGACACACTATTTTTCTGAAGCTAATCTTCAAAGAAAATATCTGATGGTGATAAAAAGCTATGGAGAAAATTAAAATAGGATAGAGCAATAAAAAGACCAGAAAAAGCCTCTCTGAGGAAAGCACAGAATGACAAGAAATAACCGCAAAAGGAGGGGCAGAGGAGGCCATGAGGTGGAATTGTATTCTAAGCAGGCAGGACAACTAGGTCAACACTGTTGAGTCAAGAATGAATTTGACCTTCTTACAGAATTAAAGAACAGAGAAAGGCTCATGGGAGACTGGCATGGATGGGACAATACAACAGAAGTTGAGAGAGGACAGGGAGGTGACAAGGACTGTGGTGAGGAATTTACATTTTGCTCTAAGGATAATAGGAAGCAATTAGAGGGCATTAAGCAGGAAAGAGCCTCTGAAAATTGAGTGGACAAAGGCTTGAAATGGATCAGGAGTAGAAGCAGGGTGTCAATGACCAAGCCATTTCCCTCAATAATGGCTGATGGTGTCTTGAACTAAAATAGTAGTAAAGGAAACAGGGAAGTTGACAGAATCTAGTATGTTTCAAAGGGAGAGTCAACAGACCATGCTATGAGCAAATGTGTCATTATGCTAACATGTTTCTGGCTTCTTGCTATGTTTTATTCAGAACTACCTCTATCTGCTCACTTAGTGGAGGAAAGAAAAAAGAACATTAAAGGAAAAGAAAGTCCTGTCTCACAGTAATAATTTCTATTGGTCCAGGACTTGCACAAAGTAGTCTCATGTACACATTTTCTCTTGATTCTCAAAAACAATTTTATAAGGAAAGGAAGCAGACATAATGAGTTTAGTGTCAAAAATTTTAAAACTCGGCATTTAAAGATGGTAATGGGCTAACCCGAAGATGCGCATTTAGTAAGTTATGAAATCAAGACTTGCACATATCCCCATGAGATCTCGCCCTCCATATTGTTTTCCAGAGATGTTTGCTGAAATGATTATCGTAAATCTTAGCTTTTACTGCGAGCTCTCTCGTTGTCAGACACTGTTGCAATTCATGACATATATCACCTCTTTTAATCCTACAACGTAAGTACCATTATTGCTAACATTATTTTGCAGCCTATAAATTTAAAGCTCAGAGAGTTTAAGTAACCTTTCAAAGCTTTCACAAATGTTAAATGCTGGAAGTAGAATTTCAGCCAAGGCAAACTCACTCCAAAGCCCATTTTCTCAGTCATAACACTAAGCTATTATAGAAAGAATAAGTAGAATGTGCTGAAAACCCGTCTGTCACCTCCAGTGTGATAGCACAAAGTAATTTCAAACCCTAATATTCTCTCAGACCTTTAGTAACCCTGTCCTGGTAAATAAATGCTAAAAGATTCTGGATGCTCTTCTCCTCATCCATGATATTAATTGAGGAATCTATTTGTCAGTTTCTCTCTCTAACCTCTGAAAAATGTCCAAGATGTGAGATCTGATGATCTGCCCATTTACCATTTGATCCCTAGCAACATCTATCTATAGCCACTGATGTAATTAGAGATGTGTCAAAATATCAGGGCTGTTGGCAGGGTTGACTTTATCATTTGCCCAGAAAATATAAAACATCCATTACAGAGCCAGCACTGCATGATTGTAAGTGTTCTTTAAAGACAAAAGTTAAAAATGGGCATACCAACCAACACAGATAAAAACATCTATTTGAGAGATTTCCTTCCTGGTATCATCTGTCATTTCACCAAGCATTACCTTACCATCTTAAAACATCAAATTCAGAATGCTTCCTGATTAAAACATTTTTGGTTTCATAACTCCCACATCTGCTATTCAAATGAATTCTATTAAATTATATATCATTTAGACTTGGAAGAGACCTCAGTGACTGTGTCATCTAATGGCTTTGAGTTATACAGAGATTCTTAATTTCATAAAATTTACACTGTGTTCAGGATCAGCTGTGTCTAGCAGTGAGCTGATGACAAAGTCAGGACTATGGCCCTAATCTGTGACTCCCAGCAATAGTGACATGTTGCCATCCCTCTTTGTGTGTCACCTTTACTGTACATTAATGGTCTGCCTCTTCAATAAGAAAGCTATTTAGAAACGTAACCTATTGTCATCTATATAACCATATAGATATAGTCAACATATATAGTCTTATAGCCAACTTATATGACAAATATTCATATACTTTAGAATTGTATAAACTCTCCTGATCAAATTCAAATGCCACTGCTTCAACTCCCTCAGGCAAAACGAATCATTTTGTCAGTGTGTTCCCAGAGAGTTCTGCTCATTTCTCAATAGGTTTCACATTGTATTCTAATTTTTCTATTTAAATATCTGCCTCCTCTGTGAGTTTATCAAGGCAAAGATTGCGTTAATCCATTCTGAATTTTCACTCCAGCATCTTATGTGAAATACTGGGCTAGTTAGTATTATGTCACTGTGACAAAATACCTGAGATAAACAAATTACAAGAAAGAAATCCTAACTTCCTTTCCACTAAACCCCACCTCCTAAAGGTTGCAGCACCACCAAGTAACACTATAGGCTGGCAACCAAGATTTTAACACATGGTCTTTGGGGGACATTTCAGATCTAAACCATAACAAATAAACTCTCAGTAAAAGCTTTATGAATGAATATGCTGTTAAATTAAAGATCACCTTGTCATTCTCTTAAATCAAAGAGATAGGACAGTCAGGGGCTGGTGGCTCACGCCTATAATCCTAGCTACTCAGGAGGCAGAGATCAGGAGAATTGTATTTGGAAGCCAGCCTGGGCATGAAACCCTATCTCAAAACACCCACCACAAAAAATGTCTGGTGGAGTGGCTCAAGGTGTAGGCCCTGAGTTCAAACTCCAGTACCACAAAGAGAGAGAGTGAGAGAGAGATAGGACAATCTATGTATTGGTGTCATCAAAAAATACCTTTGATTAAATGAGTCATACATAAAGCAGAGTAGACAGTTGAAGAGATTATTGTGAGGGAGGAGGGGTACTGTAGCAGTCTAGATTCAATCAGAAAATCTGGAGACAAACCATACAGTAATTAAAACAAAATTTAATATAAAGAATTATTAAACTATGATAGAATGTAAAGAAAAGTCTATAAGATACTTTGAACTAAAGTAGACCATCCAAGAAAGGAAAAATTTGGAAGCTACCCAAGTCTGAGTTGCAGATTTCATCAAATACGTGGTTGATCTCTGTGGTATGGTGAAGTCTGCTAGACTACATGATCGGGGCTGGCCCAAAGTGGTTGGTAAGTAGATAGGTACAGTCTGGGCCCCACTGCAGGTTCAAGGCCTGGAGCACATGGTGTCTGTATGAGGAGAGCCAAGAGAAGCAAACCTCTAAGGCAAAAGCCAGTTGCGGACAAGGGAGAACACACAGAAGGAGTTGGAGTACCACTCTGAATATAAGACCAAGAGTGTCCTCATCAGGAAGGCACAGCAAGATGGCATCCAGGCTCAGGCTAGGCTCACCAAGTTACTAAATGATTGCTTACTCAGATACACATCCATACCTCTGGCTGCACACCAGGGAAACTCATTCCAGGGTGTGTAGTGAACCTAACTCCCAAAACTAAAGTGAGTAAAGTTAAATTGGCTGCATGAGAAATGTTTAAAACATTTACAAGACAAAAAAATTTCCAATAGAACAAATACAAGCAATGGAAATCTCTATTTAAAAATTAATTAAAGCAAAATGGACTGGCAGAATGGTTCAAATGGTAGAGCACTTGCCTAGCAAAGGTAAGGCCCTGAGTTCAAACCCCAGTACCATCAAAACAAAACAAAAACATATCTTTAGAACCACGCATGGTGGTACATGCCTACAATCTGAGAATTCTGGAGACTAAGTTTAAGATAAAGTAGCTAGTAAGGAAAGTTTCATTTCCAGAGCCTCTTCTCTTGGTTTGCAGGCAGCCCTGCTACCTTGCTATGCACTCCCATGACCTCTCCCTGGTTCTCTGTGGGGACCAGGAGGTTGGGTTCTCTCTTGGGTCCCCAAATTCCTAGGTTGTCTGGAAAATAATAACACATTTCAACTAATACCAGCCATTAGGAAGGTGTAGTTTAAGTAGAGGATACTAAAGCCTAGAACAAATAAGAGACAGGGAAGTCATTGCCCAAGACATGTTCAAAGGGAATGGGGCCCTTCATCTAAGAAGGCTGAGATGGAATGATGTTAGTGCTGAGTAGAGCTTCTCAAATTTCAATATGCCGGCTGGATGTGGTGGTACACAGCTATAATCTTAGCACTTGAGAGGTAGAGGCAGGAGGATGGAAAATTCAAGGGCAACCTAGGCTACAGAGTGAGACCCTGTCTCAAGATAAACCAAAAAAGTAACTGCACAGGACTCACAAAGGTCCTTTTACAAATCAGATTTTGATTAGGTAGGTGGGGGGGGGGGTAGGACCTAACCTCTGCATTTCCAATGAGCTGCTGGCCCACAGAGCACATGAGAAGAGCAGTGTGGGCAGGCTGTTCAGGTGGCAGGACTTCTATGCGTGATACAAATGATGGACTTTCTCAACCTAAAATTTTTGGTTGGAGTCAATGATCTAACACAACTGCAGAAGGCTGACTTCTAGAAGAAAAGGGCTTCAGAAGTCAATCCCTGAGCTTTGTTGCTCCTAATGTTAAAAAATAAATAAAACTTCAAAAGCACAGTAATAAAATAAACATAATATTTTAAATGGTCATCAGATTATACCAGGAATTTCCAAAAATCTCTTGCTTCATAGAATCCTTTCACACAAAACCTTGTTTGAAACAAATACCAGCTATTCTGTTATTAATTAAGGAATTACGTTCATACAACACAACTTCAGAAATAAATGACACCATTGAAAGGGACATGGTAAAATCTATGGGAGAAACTGTGAACTACCTCAGGCTAGTAACTTACATGGCAACCAACAAATACTGAATATCTCTGTTCTTCCCTCAAAAACTGCACACTCTAAAAAAGACAAAGACTGCATGTTTTTCCTCATATGTGGACGATAGATACAGTAAAAATATAAGCAATATTATGAAAAACAAGTTACACGAGGGGAGGTCATGAATGTGAGAAGGAGAATAAAAGAAGGAAGTTAAGAAGGTGAATATGGTTGATGCACTTTCTATACAAGAATGAATATAGAATTTTTAAACCTGTTGAAATCACCATAAGAAGGTGACTAAGGTTGAAAGAAGAAAAATAGAGGGGATGAACCAACTTATTTATATAATACATACATACATGGAAATGTCATAAGGAAACTCCCTGTATAGATATCATAAATAAACAAAAATGCCTTTTTTTTAAAATGGAGAACAGGAGGTTAAAACAGATCCTGTCTGGAAGTTGGTACCACTGTGTATTGAGGGAGGATATAAGGAAAGTCTGTAGGAGGTGAATGTAGTGGAAATATTAGGTACTCATGCATGAAAATGGAAAAGTGAGACCTGCTGAAACATTCCAGGAATGGGGTAGGGGGTAAAGGAGAATGATGGAGGGGTTAATTCAACTATGATATATTGTAATCACCTTTGTAAATACAAAAATAATATGATAATAAATTTTTTTTAAAACTGCACATCATCTGAGGCACCCCAAGTTGTCTTGGCTCTGTTTGAAGGCTGCAAGATGATACCCTTCATAGAGTACTAGTGGTGGCCAATGTCAGAATATTCCAGAAAATGACAGAAATTTTGGCAAGGAAAATTTACAAGTATTACAAAAACATTTCCCTTAGAAATGAAAAAGAACTCAGTTATTCTCCAGCTTGTAAGGAGAAAAGAAAAGCCTACAATTCTTACTATTAGAATTTTTCAAAATCTTTTGAAGGAAAATTATGTTCTTAATATTTTCCTAGTAACAATACATCACTTTCCCACCAGGAAAAAAAAAGTAGCATCTGATTAGTATTGTTCCTTTATTTTCTTACATTCACCTATTTCCTTGACATTAGATTTCAAATTAAACATAAGAAACAATTCCGAACATTCAAGCCTCTCCAAAAACGGAAACTTGATTGATTCAAAGTTTTACTTTATATCCCCACATTTCCCAGTAGTCCTATTTCTCAATCAGAATTTGAATAATCTTTATAACGTGTGTTCCTCCAAACTCAGATTTAATGACTCAGTAGGTTCAGAAAGAGAAATAACAGCTGCACCTCATCCCGCTGTGCCATTCAGTAATGACAGTGTTATACCACATTAGCAATTGTGACATTAATAAAAAGAAGCCCATAGGATTCACTAAAGACAGATGACTTTAGTCAAATGTAGGTCAGGCTTTGTTTGCTCAGAAACTGGTAATAAATTCCCAGGTAAGTGCTCTCGTGTGTCACACAGAGATGTCAGGAGTGTAATTTCAGCCTCACTAAATGAGTCACATTTTTAAGTTTCTGTAAGCTATTTTTGAATTATTGTTAAGCATTTAATTCCACTCCCAGGCCTAGAGGCTCCTTAAAATTATTAACCTATGTGACATTACAGCGTGTTTTTCCTTTAGGCAACACTTAAGAACACCTTAGAGGATTTCATGTTCACCTTCCAGATACTGCAGTTCTTACTAGAAGAGGCTCAGGGGTCACCCCTAATTTACAGCATAATCATGGAAGAGGAAATGGAGCTGAAGCTAAAGATAGCCTTCTGTAATCACAAAGTTCTCATCGTCACAGGAAATCAGTGTAAGACTAATGCTAATATTGCCATCTTAATCAAGTCTTACCATAGGCTCTCTAACACACACAAAGTCCAGAACTACAGTTAAAAATATAAACACCAAAAAAAAGCTTAACTGTTTTAGTCTTTTGTTTGTTTGTTTTCAATGCTGGGGTCCAAACCTAGGGTCCTGTGTATGTTAGGCAAGTGCTCTACCACTTAACCTATAACCCTGCAGCCCCAGAAGCTTCTTAAAAATAAATTTACCTCCCATATGATCCCGCCTTTGTCTAAGAAATGAAACCAAATGTTCACAGAACAGACTTCACAAAAATGTTCATAAGAACCCAGTTACTAATGGCTTAAAACTGGAAGCAACCCAAAATAAGAGGAGAAAGAGATAAACAAATGTTGAATGTTGACATATTTATACTCTAGAAACCTAGTCAGCAAAAGAAAGGAAGGAATCAGACAGAGATCCATACAAGAATTATGAGCTAAACTCTAAAACATTATGGTCAGTCAAAGTAGCTAGAGCCAAAACAGTGCACATTGTATGATTCCATTTGTATGACATTCCAGAGCAGCCCATGACAATCTGTAGTGACACAAATCAGAGGAGGGAAGGAATTATCTGGGAGAAGCAGGAAAGCACTTCCTGGGGTGATGAAATCTTCTGTATCTTGTTAGGGTGATGTTACATACCTGTCCATACTTGTCAAACTCAGCCAACTGTACATTTAAGATCTGTACAGTTGCATCTAAATTAGACCTCAGAAATAAACATATGTGGGTAAGCTCTTCGATTTTATACTTGAGCTATATTAACTCAGCTAACTTGATTAAATTCTTAAGCACCTGTAAAACATTATAAAAGCTTTTACGTATGAGCAAAAAGATGTCACCTGAGGAAGCAACCCAAGTAAGGATAATAGGCAGCAAATTTAATGGGTGGAATGAAGAGATTACTTCACTGGGGCTGCATTTTCATTCCTTCTACATGCAAATGGCATAATTTGAGAGCTCTGTGTTTATAAATTGGAAAGATTAGAAAAATATCAATGGGCATAAATGCAATTAAGTACTTATAAAACTAATTTATATTAATGCAGAGGAGCAGATGCAAGATGAGGCAAAATCAGTGAACAATACATAAGTCATTTGAATTTCTAATACTCGGTAGAGTTCAGTTGACTGTTCCAGCACCAACCTTGTCTCTGCCACCACTGTGATTCAGGCCCTTGTTGCCTTTGTTTTTTTGGTTGTTTTAAGTAGAGCAAATTCCTCATTGGCTTTCCTGATCCTACTGTTTTCTCCCCTTTGAAAGCCACCATACTGATCTTCAAGCACAACCTGACATTCATCAAAATCACAATCAGGGACAGCTAGGAACAACTATGAACACACAGCGGGTGTTGGTGTGACCAGGCTGCTCTCGTACCTAGTCCCTGGTCCCCCATCAATCCACAGACCTCTGCACTGAGCAGCTGAATGTTCTCCCATTCCTGCCATGGGGTCATTGCCATGCTGCCTCTGTCTTTGAACTTCATATGTGTCCAGTTCATCCCAGCTTTTGAGACACATTGATGCTGTCACCTGTTTGGCCAGGAAATTCCTGGTTTTTCTTGACTTTCCTTATAAGCATGAGTTCTCTTATCATGATTACCACGTTCTATTATATGTTGTGAAGTGGTTTGAATTCTAGCTTCAGAACGAAACACAGAGCTCCCAGTTGTCAGAATTTAGACAAATTACTTCTTTCTATGCTTGTTTTTTAAAATCTGTTAAAAAATAAAACAAAAGTAAGGCATGGTGGTGCATGCCTGTAATCCTAGTATGCAGGGAGGCAGAGGTGGGAGGATCAAGAACAACTTTGAGGACAGCCTAGGATACACTGTGAAACTGTGTCTCAAAAATAAAATTAAATGAATAAAATAGTCCCTTTCATACACTTGCTATCAACAGGATATCACCAGGAAATTAGATCAGGTGCACAGAGCTTAGTCCAACACGCATTTTAAGTACTCAATAACATCCACCCAAAATCTGCTAAGGTAAAATAGAGTAAATTCTCCAAGTGGATGAATTATAGTCTAATAATTGAAAGAACTTATAAATGGAAACATTTTGAGAACTATCAAAATACACCAGAAGGTTGGAGGTGGATAACTTTTGCTGCTATTTTCAAAACAGAGCATAAATTGGATATTACAAATCACGGAATGGTGAGATTTATGTTAATTTGAGGCAGGAAGAGTGTGGTTAAAATGGAAAATAAAATAACAAAATTTTAAAAACACACACACCAAAAAGGAGAAGCAATTCAGGTACTGAGCAGAAATAAAAACAAACACATGGCTACACCAAGACAGCTTTATTCATAATACCCCAACTAGAAACAACATCCACCGATAGGGAAATGGACAAACAAAATGTGTTCTATCCCCACATCAGAGACCACGCACCAATAGAAGGAATGCAGAACAGGCAGAGCAGCAACAGGAATGGATTTCAGAATCTTTACATTGAGCAGAGAAATTCCAAACGAAAAAGCACACAGTGTGCAAAACACTACAAACAGCAATAACCTGTCATGGCAGAAAGGAGACCAGTGCCCCCTGAGTGGGAATGGAGGGCAGGTATGACTGCAAATGACAGTGGGGATGGGGGTGGAGCCCTGGACAGTGAGAGCAGTGTTCTGTGTCTCAGATAGGTTGGTATTTTCCAGGGTGTAGACATCATTCTTTTGAAATTCACCAACTTGTATACTTTAAATGGGTGTGATTCAGTCTTCTTACAAGACAGTAAGAACCTATGAAAGGATGTAGAGAGGACTGGAACACAGTATAGTTTCAGTAAGAAAATGTCACTTTTGTCTGACAGTTTTTCCTTCTTTGACATGGCCACTGGGTTGCAATATCTGGGAAATGAAGCCAAATATCTGGAGCTCAGCAGACATTGGCAGAGCTGCTTCATGCTTTGTTGCTGAATGACATATGACAGCCTGGGTGCAAGCACAACAGGAGAGCTGAGAGAAGATACTCACGTAGGGCTAGGAGCATGGATCAAGGGGTAGAGCACCTGCCTGCCTAACAAGTACAAGGCCCTGAGCTCAAACCCCAGTATTGTGAAAGAAGAAAAGAGAGAGAGAGAGAGATAAAGCATAAATAAATAAATTTTTAAACTTAAAAAAAAAGATTCCTACATTATCCTAAATTCCTGGTAGCAGCCTCAGGGACCTTCCCGTCAATGATCTTTGTGCACGCTGAAGAGCTCATCAGCTCTGAACTGACTGAACAGAGTATGTTGGGTGAGAGATGAGGATCTAAATCATCTTGACAGGCTGACACAGTAATTTCGATATAGCAAGGTGAAACTTTATAAGCGTAACTACTAAAGAGCTGAAACAAGTCTAAATTTTCTCTTTCTAAGTACAAGATAGAGGTACCATGCCATCTCTCCAGGACATTAGAAAAAGCAGCCTTAGAGTCATGATCATTAATAAGCCCTGTGTCAACCAATAATGAAATATAACTCTTAAGGAATTTAACAAGACCTTGAATTGAGGCAAGGAAAATACAAGTTTTAACAGGAAGCAGGTAAAAATCTTGTGTGTTCTGTCCTCCACAATAAACTTACATTTTAAAATGCCGCATTAGGCCAGGTATGATAAAGCATCGCTGAATCCCAGCACTCAAGAAGTAGAGGCAGCGGGGTTGAAAGTTCCAGGCCAACCTGAATTACTTAGCAAGTTCCAGGTCAGCCTGGCCTAGAGACCATGTAGATAGATTAAATGATGAAGATGATAGATAGATAGATAGATAGATAGATAGATAGATAGATAGATAGATGATAGATAGATAGATAGATAGATAGATAGATAGATAGATAGATAGATAGATGATAGATATTAAGTTCATAGTAAGATGTTTACTGGGGAGAAAGCTATTACAATTTGATCGGAGGAGGAAGAAAACAGTATTTTAATCTGCACTTCTTTAAGGACAAGGTCCCCATGTTAGCATCTCAGCATCGCTACCACCTACCTTGGTTCTTACCATGACCACAATGATTGTTATCAAAGCATATGGTGTTATATATAGGTAAAACTTGAATTGCTACCATATAAGTAGTTGGAGTGTGACAAAGGATTTTAGATAAAAGAAAGAAGCAAGAAGGGGTGTGAAACAAGCAGGACAGCACAAGGGGTGCCCATGGTCATTGCAATCCATTATAAATGGCTACAAAATCGTTGTCACTTCCCTCCATCAAGCACTGGGACTGTATTTCCCAACTTTTAAATCTAGGCTGAATCTATGACCACTTTGAGCAGGACAATAAAAGAAAAATGATACCCTGCCTAGTCTTTAAGAAAACTGGCAACTTCCACATCCTCTTTCTTAGAAGCCAGGCACCACACTGTAAGGAAGCCCAAGCAGCTACAAGGATAAGCCCACAAGTGGCAGAATTCAGGCACCCATCCAACAAACCAAGCTGATAGCTCCCTGTCAGTAAGTAGCACCAGTATGCCAGCCCCTGTATGGGAGCCACTGGAAGTGGATCCTGACCTCCTCTGCTCTCCTGCCAAGACTTGTGTGAAATTGGCACTAATAAGTCTAGCCACTAAGTGTAGTGTGAAGCCTCTAAGTGGTGGGGTGGTCTGCGATAAAGCAAGAGAAATCTAAAACAGTAAGCATCTTCAAATATATGAAAAGCTCTTATAAGCTGGTTCCCTGGGTTAGAATTAAAACCAATATGCAGAATTAGAACCAATATGTAAAACTTGGTGAGTTTCACTAAGACGTCTGGAATCTTAAGATAAGACTAAGCAGAGAAATCCAAGAGAGAGTGCTGGCATAGTGGAACTCATCTGGCATTAGAACTGGCCTCAAAGAAACAAGCCAAGAAGGGGAATTAGAATACTCAAAGGGTACAAGGTTAGCTCAGGCTCAATTTTTGATGGTGTCAGTTCACAAGGTTTCCATCTGTTGGCAGAGCAGTCTTATAAGGCTTTATAGTTCTTAATTAAGGTGAGATGCAGGAAGGAAAAAAAGGTGAGATACAGAATGGGAAACGAGTCCCAGAGGTATGCTGGAGTGACCCCTCCAAAACCATAGAAAAGCAAAGGCACAAGTGTACATAGAGAAGGACTGGAAGGGTGTAGCTCCGACTCACCAGACAACAGGCATGGTTTAGATTCCACATTCCTGTGAGAATGCAAATCCTAACATGCCATCAGGATGGTGTAGGATTGCCTCAGGAACTAGCCAGATGAGGAACTGACTAGGAAACAGGGAAGGGCAGGGGGGCAGGGGGTGTCTCGTCAGTATCCCTGGCAGCATGGGGCTGAGACAAGGGGTTTCTAGTGGAGTCAGGGAAAAACAGTTTTCAACTAAACACAGTAATAACCTCTTTAGTCAAAGTTTAGAATCCCATGTTTGCATAAGACTGATTTATCACATGATAGGAGATTACAGAAAAGATGCATCCATCTGATAAGAATAACATTAAATAATGTTCAAATTCCCTTCCAACTTGAGATTTGCTAACAAATACACAATATGAGGCTGACTTCTTACACAGAATACATAAGCAGTCAATAAGGACATATAGATGGATGAACAGACAGATAAGTGGATGGATGGGTGGGTGGATGGATGGATGGATGGTGGATGACACAGTCTAACATGTTCAAACAGTCGGCACCACCTGTCCACAGACACATTAGCAGCAGGAAACAAGCTGGACCCCAGAGAAAAGAAATTAGAATGTATTTTTGCCTCCAGGAGTCACCTTTGAATGGCTAGATCTATGCTACATTTTTACACTGATGAAAACAATTTCCTAAGAAAGTGAGAAATCCTTATGGGAATCTCCTCATTTGTTCTGACTGGCCAACTCTGAGCAGGGTCACTATGTCCTTGTCTTCTGGGGAATTTGATGCATTCGTTGCAGTTCTTCTCTGACCATATGGAATCCAAACTCCAATACAACAGGAAGACTGGAGCAATAGAGAAGCAGTGGCCAGCCAGGGTCCATATGTTCTACCGTCTTCTCTCCCAAGTGGCTTCTCTTCCTATATTTGGCTTCATAGGCCTTGCACCTACTTCTAGCCACTGTTGCCATCTCTCCCTTATGATATGTTTTTGCAGGCCCCTGACACAGTATGCAGCATCCTCTCTGTAACAGGACACTTCATGGCCAACGTTTTATTTAAATAGACTTTCTAACACCTTCATTCACAACATCTTGCTGTCTAAGGCAGAGGATGAAGCTCAGAGTAGATTTTAGGGAGTAGTTTTCAGATTTTTGTAACCATGATCTAGAGTCAAAAAAAAAAAAATCACAGCCTAATACGTGGAATACATCTAAAACAACACTTATTTGCCATGCACTTCAATATTTTCTATTCTACTTGAGTGTTTAAGCTACTGGTAAGCGCCTATTAATTTGACTAGTTCAGAAGGACTGGTGATCTGAAGCACCTTCCACAGGACCAAATAGCAGTACTTACAGGGAGTGTGTCAGTGAACAAGTCCCCCCAGCCTGTGTAACCAACATTAGAAACAAAACCATGAGCCCCCAAAACCTATAAGCAATGCTGCCATTTTTTTTAAGAAGGAAGTGAAAATGAGTTCATACATACTGGATACGATTAACTAAATGTGGAAGTGCATTCAAGAAAATGTGAGGCTACCAGACTTTGAAATACTCAAGTCTAGTCAAGATGCCGGGTTGTACAGTGTGACAGCAGTTTTACTAGATTATAGTTCTCATATGAAAATTTGAGACCTGGCAGTTTTATTTTGCCTTGTCTGAAGAAATCCTGTTAATAGCTGACACTAACAGCATTGGGGTCTTTTAAGTGGCAAGTCAAAATACAAGGACTTTATAGTGGGTCCCCCATCCAGGAGAAAGACAACTGCAGCCCTGGTATACAAATATCCAGTCTGCTTGGTAACTGGGAGCCAAGAAGGAAGTAGAGTATGAGCCTCTCCTGGTTCAATGACACTTGTCCCCTTTCTCTTCATTTTGATACACTTAGCAAGTTATGATTTCAACACTGGCTTCCCTTACATGCTCTCCTAAACAACTAAGAACACCCCGTCCAGCAGACAGGAATTTCTCATCTGCTTGCCAGTTATCTTTCTCATTGTAAATTAACAAATGAGGATCTTGATTAATACACATTTGTCTCATGGGTTTGGTTACATGATGGTTTCTGTACTGAATGGACTACCAAGGTTGTGGAAGGCAAGAGACAGATCTAGAATAAGGCCTCATTTCTGGGATGATGGCACATTGGAGAAAGCCTCCCTGGGCAGCCAGCCATTCTGTCTCAAAGAAATCCTTGTCTCAACTCTATCACCTGACCTGTAACAAGTTATTCAGAGGATGGTAAGTGACAAACCAAATGAAGATGTATTGGTTTGTAGACAAAAGCATTGACTTAGCATTCCTTTAGCCAACTGGAGTGAAGGAATATTATTGAGACCCTATTAAATTTGTCTTTACACACTAGATCTGGGTATAGTCCAAGTTTCCATAGACTGGAGTTAATATTTTTAAGGAAAGACAAAACAATTTGTGTTATGGTCTTTATTGGCCATACCATGCCTTCATATTTCCTACCAACTGCTGGGTCTGGCTTTTCACTGCTTTTCAATATCATTTGTTCACTCCACATACACACTTTATGCAGCCAGATTCAGTGGTCACAAAGGAAATAAAGTCTACCCTCAAGGTGCTCAAAGTCTGGAGCAGAAGGATGGATAATTATAAATCAATATGAGAAATAGCACTATATGCAATATAAAATCATGGCAACAAGTAAGACCAACTCAACCAGGCCAGTAGCACACACATGTAGTCTCAGCTTCTCAAGGAGGCTGAGGCAGAAGGATGACTTGAGGCCACTAGTTTGAGGACAGCCTGGGCAACACAGTAAGACCCTGTATCAAAAATAAAACAAATAAAAACAAAGCAAAGCAAGGTAGAACTAACTCAACTTAAGGAGGGAAATGAAAGAAGATTTCACAGGGTAGATGTTGGAGGTGGGTTGTGGGGAAGGATTGAAGCTCACAAAGCAGATCAGTGGAAAATCATGATGGCAGCAAAAAAGCCAGCACAGGAGTTTGGACAGTGTGTGGAGTTTGCCTAGGCTGTTTATGGCAGCTCCCATGAGTATAAAGGAGACATTTTTGTCATTACAAATTTGCTTTTGGTGGGTGTGGGGAGGAATACTAGGGTTTGAACTCAGGGCCTTGAGGTTGCTGGGAAAATGCTCTACCACTTGAGCCACACCCCCAGCCCTTTCTGCATTTGTTATTTTTCAACCTTTTCTGCATTGGTTATTTGCCCAGGGCCAGCCTCAAATCTCAATCCTCCTACCTATGCCTCCCATGTAGCTGAGATTATAGGCATGCCCCACCTATCACACCTGACCCCAGATTTTCCTTATTTTTAAGAAGAGCTTCATGATCAAACTCATCTTTTAATAACCCTCTGGCAGAGATGGAGGAGTTAACTGGTATTCTTAGAATCAGAGATCCAGTATGATTACTTAGTATCACTGACACTGTACTTGGGGGTTGGGGGAGCTAGCACATAAGGATGTTGTGTTGGTGCTGATGTTCACCACAGCACAGCTCACAGCAGCCAAGCTATGGAAACAACCCAGATGCCCTACAACTGATGAACGAATCAAGAAAATGTGGTGTATATACACAATGGAGATTTACTGAGTCTAAGGAAGACTCATACCATGTGGTTTGAAGGTAAATGGATGCAATTGGAGGACATCAGGTTAAGTAAAGTCAGGTTCAGAAAGATTAAAGGCCACATGTTTTCACCCATATATGGATGATAGATCTGAAAAGTAAATGAACACAAAAACAAACATGATCATATACAAACATGTAGAACATATCTGTAATAGTGGAACTTCCCTCTGGGAAGGAAGGAAAGGAAAAGGTAACAACAGAGCATAAACAATATCATAGCACATAACATCTGTGCATGTAGAGGATATAATGACGCCACTGAAATCTGTTGAATAATGGGGGGAGGTGGAGTCAAAGGGGTAAGGCAGAGAATGGAAGGGGCTGAACTGACCAAAGTGAAGGATACATCAAGGAACCCCTTTGAACATAGACTTAGAAATCAGTAATGAAAGACAGGACTCTAAAATGGCTAGCGGGAGGAGGGTACTTGCAAGAGAGGGGAGGGCGAATGAAGGAGACTAAGATGAGGAAATATGGTTGATGGACTTCATATACTTATATGAAATAGAGCAGTGAAACCTCTTGTAACTGCTTTAAGCACAGCAGGAAGGGGTTGAGGAGCAGCGATGGTGGGAATGATCTAACCAATGTACAACGTAAGCCTTTTTGGAGTTGTCACAATGAATTCCCCCTTACAACAAATATATCCTAATTAAAAAATAAAGTAAGATTGCTGTGTTGGTTTGGTTTGGTTAGGTGATATTTTGATTTGTTTCAAACAAAAGTGCAATTAAAACTAAGGTATAATTTCTTGCCACAAGAAATACAAGTCATTTGGATGACTTTGTTTTTCCAAAATTTTCTAAAATGATATGGAAATCTCTTTGGTAGGAAAGCACTGTACTTAATAGCTGATTTTTAAAATATATGATTTGTCCATTTTTGAATACAGCATGTAACTGTGTGAAAGGGACACTGGTTAGAAGTATCAATGCCTAGCAACTCTCTACTGTGCTTGCTAAATTATGAGTAGGATGAGCAGTCTATGCAGGTGTCAATTCCCATTCCTGGACTGGTGATGGCCCAAAGCAGACACCCAGGGCCAGAGTCAGGACTTAGTAATGAACAATGGTGACCTTACCAAGGGCTGTGTGCACAAGCAGGATGCCGCCAGTCCATGCCACATGTGTGTGGCGGAGGAGGGGGGTGGTCAGCAGGTGTGTAGGCTGCAGGATGGTCGCAGAGTTGATGGGTCAAAGCAAGAGCAAATGAACAGTGGCAGCAAGTGGTTAAAGACACGTCCAAGGGAGAGGGTTGCCTTGAAAAGATTGTCTCCTCTCATGGTTAAAAAGTAGTCACGTACAAATGAAGATTATGTACACAAATCAAATTCTTCTGTGATACCACAAATAAACAGCCAAGGAAATTTATTTCTTAAATCATAAATTTGTTTCTTACGATTTCTCATGAATCATTGATACACATAAAAATAAACTCTGAGTAAGATAACTGCAATCCTATAATGATGTCAGAACACAGGCAAATTGTCAGTTATTATTTAAGCTAGTATTTATTTCTTTGCTTATGTTTGTTTAAGCATTACTTGTTCCCACAAGAATTTTAGAGATTTCCTCCAGTGAGTAAACATAAAACTGTTTGTATACCATCTTCCCAAGCTACATACAGGCTGAGTTTCTCTTACCCAAATGCCTGGGAGAAGAGGGCTTTGGATTTGGGATTTTCTTTGTTTCAGATTTGGGAATTTTCACATACAAATAATGAAATCTCCTCAGGCTAGGCTCCAAGTCTAAATATGAAATGCAAAATTTATTTATGTTTTATATATGCCTCCTATATGCAGCCTAAAGGTAATTTGATAGAATATTTTAGTTCAGATGTGTTTTGACTAGGACTAGCCGCATTGAGGTTAGGTAGGTATAGAATTTTCCTCTTGTGTTTTCATGTCAATGCTCAAAAAGTTTCAGATTTTGGAGCATGTTGGATTGTGGATTTTCAGATTCGGGATGCTCCACCTGTATTTAAAATATGTTTAAGTAGGAGGATGAACATGGTGGAAATATTATGTATTCTGTATGAAAATGAAACAAAGAGACCTGTTGAAACTCTTCCAAGAGTGAGAGGAGGGGGATAAAGGAGAATGTTGGAGGGGGTGAATTCAACTAAGATATATTGTAAGCACTTTTCTAAATGTCACAATGTACCCCCAATACAACCATAATATAACAATATATAAAAATAAATGAAATTAAAATAAAATACATTTAAAGAAGCTAGACATGGGACACAAACCTGTAATCCCAGCACTCTGGAGACTGAGACAGGACCATAAGTTTGAGGCTAGCTTAGGGTACAATAGTGAAACCTCCAGTCTCAAAAGGAATTATACATATATACATATGTGGGTATGTGTATATACACTTATGTATTATACATAATTTAAGTTTTATTTAAGTAACATTATTTATATTTAAAAATATGTATATTTATATAAATGCTAAAATAGTAAGGCAGTCACCTAACAACGCATTTCGGCACACCATATATAATTACATTTAGAATGAAAATAATATAGCATAGGGAGTCAAACAGCATATTTCATTAGTGTATTTTAAAACTAAATAACTCAATAGAAACAAAAGACTACAAGTTCCTGGATTCTACATAAAAATAAACTTGGGGATATAAGTTATTTTCTTGTTTTTTAGGAGTATTAAATTAAAACGTCAGCACTAATAAACCTCATAAATTGTTCTCCACTTCGGTCCCATGGTTTTCCTTTTTAGCAATGTTTCTTGCTGCTTCGTGCTTCTGCCACCACGTATTCACTTGCAGCGAGTGTAACAATATTGCAGTCAGCGTTAGGCTTCTAGGGTTGAATACGCAATACTGACTCTGAGTTCACTCAGAGAATCAGCTTGAAATCAGTTAAAGTACTCTGTGGAAATTCAAAGTAGTGATGAAAAGAAATGGATGAGCTTTTGAAAACACAAAATAACAAGGTTCTTGGCTGTACCACGTATATGCCCAAGAATGAGCCTATTTGAAAATTAGAAATTTTACATTTTATTCAAAACTCTTTCTCAACGGTTTAGTGTAAGAACTCTTTATTTTTATTAAAAGAGTTTAGATAAAAAGTTGAGGTTTCATTTTATGCTTAGAAATTATTATATGTTCACAGCTATTATTCTCATTGTATGATTTACGGAAAAAGGAAAAGCTTACAAATATTTCTCATGCTCTAAGACTTTTGGAAATTGCTTAAGATCACTGTAATCAGATTTGTGAGCCCATAGTCAATAAATAGTTAATTATTACAAGGCCAAAAGAGAAAATCCATTTTCTTTAAGAAATAAACAACTTTATTTTTTTATTATCATATTATTGTTGTACTGGGGGTACATTGCGTCATTTATAAAAGTGCTTGCAATTTAGCTTAGCTAAATTCACTCCCTCCATCATTCTCCTTTATCCTCCCTACCCACATTCTTAGAACAATTTCACCAGGTCTCATTGGTCCACTTTCATACAACGAGTACATAATATTTCTAAGATATTCACCTCCTTCACCTTTTCCTTTTATCCTCCCCCATCCTGTTGGTACCAACCTGCAAAGAGGACCTATTTCACCTTTCTTTTCTCCTTTTTGAAAAACGTCATTTTTGTTTGTTTAAGATATCTATGCAGGGAACTTCATTATGACATTGCCATGTATAGATGTTTTATAACCTGAACAACTTTAAATAAAAGTTATTGCTCTCTACCTAAAAATCAACATTAATAGTCTTAAGGTTTCAGATGAACAGTCCTTGGATCTATTAAAGAAAAACTTGAAAGCTTGCACAAAACTTTTTGCCATTCTTAGGAAACATATTTTAGATGAAAACTCCACTTTACGGTGACAAGATAAAGAATTAACTTAAATGTTATGACAAATGATACCCAAATATTTTCTATCCTTCCTAATCCTTTCGCAGTGAAGGGCAGTGACTAAATTAATGCTTTCCACTTCCTAAAGTCCTTGTGTTAATGACTTCTTAAAGGTTTCATCAAATAAAATTAAAATTATTTCAAATGTAATTTTAGCCAAAGCAGAATGAAAGAACTCAGGACTTACAATGATTTTTTTCTGCATTTGCAAAGATTTTTTCTTTAGTAAAAATTGAATAAAACTCAACTGAAAGAGCAGAGCATAACAGCTATTCCTATCTGCTTCTAATGAATGAATAAATTTCTATAACCTGTTGAAAAGGCATCTTGAATACATCAAGAACTTTATACTAGTTATCTATTGTTACATTAAGCATTATCCCAGAACAATAGACATATTTTATCTCAGTTTCTTTGGGGTGAGAATTCAGAAGCTCAGCTAGGTGATTTGGGGGATCTCTACTGAGGTTAGTCAACACGTCAGCCAGGCCAAGTTCATCTAAAGCTACTTTGGGCCTATGAGTTCTGCCTCCAAAATGACTAACTTGCCTGGATGTTGCCCGTGGAGGGACTGTTGACAGAGGTCACCCTATGATTCACACATAGGGCCCAACTTGTCAACTGGTTTCCCCAGGGCAAGTATCCCAAAGGAAAACAAAGAACCACTTACAGGCTTTTTATGACCTAGTCCATAATTTATGCTTCCCTTTCCACCATAGTCTATTCATCAGTAAATCCACCTCACATTCAAATAGAGGTATTGACAGCCATCTCTTTTTTTTTTTTAACCCCTTTAGAGATAAGTGGGCATTGATTAATTGGTTGGAGATTTTTTTAATTATTTTTCCCCTCACATTTCTTTTAATTTTGTATTTTTTCCTTTTTATTGGTGTATATTAATGGTACAAAATAATGAGTTTCATAAAGACATTTTCATATAGGTATGTAAAGGTATACTTCAATCATATTCACCTCCCACTACCCTCTCCAGTCCCTCCACACTCTCCTGCTGGTCCCACTTCTCTTACCAAATAATCTTCAAAAAAAAATTCTAAAGTCTACATATAAGAGAAAACATGGGATACTTGTCTTTGTGAGTCTGCATTATTTCGCTTAACATGATGATCTCCACTTCCATCCATTTTCTTGCAAACAATGTGATTTGTTCTTCTTTGGACTACTGCTCCAATTGTATGTATATGCCACATTTTCTTTACCCATTCATCAGTTTCTGGGTACCTAAGCTCATTCCATAGTGTACTGTGGTGGTAGTGCCACTGTGAACAAGGGTGTGCAGGTATCTGTTTTATGCTGATTTACAATCTTTCAGAAGAGAGTGGTATAACAGGATCACATGTTAGCTCTATTTTTAGTTTCTTGAGGAGATTCCATACTGATTTCCATAGTGACTGCACTAATTAACATTCCCACTAGTAGTGTATAAGGGTTCCTTTTTCCCTCATCCTTGCTAGCATTTGTTGTTGTTTGTTTTCCTTATGGTAGCCATTCTGACTGGGGTGAATGAAATCTCAACATTGTTTTGATTTGCATTTTTTTTATGGATAAGGATGTTGAACAGTTTTTCATGTACTTATTGGACATTTGTACCTTTTCTTTTGACAACTATCTGTACAATTCACTTGCCCATCTATTAATGGGATTATTTGTTCTTTTGGTATTTAATTTTTGAATTCTTTATATATTCTGCATATTAATCTTGTCAGATAAATAGTTGGCAGTCTGTAGGCTGTCTTTTCACTCTGGTAATTGCTTCCTTTGTCATGCAGAAGATAGATATATAGATATATGGAGAGAGATAGATACTAACTTTACGGTTGTTTTACTGAGGGTACATTGTGACATTTACAAAATTTCTAACACTGTATCATAGTTGAATTCACCCTTCCATCATTCTCCTTCATCTCTTCTCCCCCATTCCTAGAATAGGTTCAACAGGTCTCATTTTTCCATTTACATGCATGTGTACAGAATATTTCCATCATATTCACCCTCTGACCTGCTTTCCTTATATCCTCCCACATCCCACTGGTACCCATCTACCAGTCAGAATCTGTTTTGCCTTCCTGATCTCTGTTTCTGCAAAAAGAAAAAATGACATTTTTGTTTATTCAAGATAGCTAGCTACACAGGGTGTTTCGCTGTGACATTTCCATGTATATATATATATTATTACCCAAAATGTTTAATCACTCCACTTTTCTCCTTTCTACCTTAGTCTCTTTCTTATAGAGAGTTCAACAGGTTTAAAAATTCTATTTTCATTCTTATATAGGAAGTACATCAACTGCATTCACCTTCTTTTCCATCTTTTACTGCCCTCTGTAGTATGTGACCTCCCATTAGTATTACCTGCTTTTTTCATAATATTGCTTGTATTTGATTTGAATCTATATTCCACATATAAGAGAAAATATGTGGCCTTTGTTTTCTGAGCATGGCTAAATTTACTTAAGATGATGTTCTCCAGTTTCATCCATTTACTTACAAACAACAAAATTTCATTCTTTATGGCTGAATAAAATTCCATTGTATATAAATACCACATTTTCTTAATTTATACATCAGTCGTGGGGCAGGGCATCTTACCTGTTTTCATAGCTTACCTATTGTGAATAATGCTGCAATAAACATGAGTGTACAGGTGCCTTTATTGTATGCCCCTAGGAAAAGAACTGCTGGATGATATGGCAGTTCTGTTTTCAGTTTTTTGAGGAGAGTCCATACTGTTTTCCATAGTGGTTGTACTAATTTACATTCTCACCAACAGTGAATGAGGGTTGCTTTTTCCCTACATCTTTGCCAACATTTGTTATTGTTTGTGTTCTTGATGATAGCTATTCTAACAGGGGTGAGGTAGAATCTTAACATGGTTTTGATTTGCATTTCCTTTCTGGTCAGGGATGTTGAGCATGTATTCATGTGGTTTTTGGCCTTTTGTATTCCTTCTTTTGAAAAAGCTCCGTTCAGTTCATTTGTCCATTTCTTCATTGAATCATTGATTTTTTGGGAGTTTAGTTTTTTGAGTTCCCTGTATTTTCTGGTTATCAATCCCTTGTCAGATGTATAGCTGGCAAAGATTTTCTTCCATCCTGTGGGCTGCCTTTTCAATCTGGTGACCACTTCTTTTGTTGTGCAGAGTTTTAAAATTTCATGTAGTCCCATTTGTCAATCATTTCTCTTAGTTGTTGAGCCATTTGAGTTCTACTGAAGAAGTCATTGCCTATGCCTATTAATTCCAGAGTATTCTCTTTCCTGCACTACCTTCAAAGTTTAAGGTTTTATATTAAGGTCCTTAACCCACTTTGAGTTGATACTTGTATAGGGTGACAAACATGGATCTAGTTTCATTTTTCTGCATGCAGATATACAGTTTTCCCAGCAATGTTTGTTGAAGAGGCTATCTTTTCTCCATCATATGTTTTGGGCACCTTTGTCAAAAATCAGTTGGGTGTATCTGTGTGGATTCATATATGGGTCTTCTATTTTGTTCCACTGGTCTTCATATCTGTTTTTGTGCCAGTACCATGCTATTTTCATTCTTTTGGCTCTGTAATACAGTTTGGGTATTATGATACCTCCAGCGTTGCTCTTTTTGTTCAGTATTGCTTTGGCTATTCACAGTCTTTTGTGCTTCCAAATGAACTTTAGGGTTTAGGTTGTGATGAATGTCATTGGAATTTCAATGGCGATTGCATTGAACATGCAAATTGCTTTTGGTAGTATAGTCATTTTCACAATATTGGTTCTCCCAATCCATGAGCACAGAAGATCTTTACATCTTCTGAAGTCTTCGATTTCTTTCCTCAATGGTTTATAATTTTCATTGTGGAGGTCTTTCACTTTCTTTGTTATGTTTGTTCCTATGTAATTTTGTGAGGCTATTGTAAATGGATTTGTTTTTGTATATTTTTTCCTATTTCTTTCTCCTATATTGTTTCTCCTATATTCTTTCTCAACACAGAAAGAATATAGAAAGGCTACTGACTTTTGCAAGTTGATTTTGTATTCTGCTACTTTGCTCTAGGTGTTTATCATGTCTAGGAGTTTTTTGGTGGAGTTTTTTCAGTCTTTTAGGTACAAGATCATGTCATCTGCAAATAGGGATAGTTTTACTTCTTCCTTTCCTATTTAAATTCCTTTTTTTTCTTCTTCCTGTCTTATTGCCCTGGCTAGAAATTCCAGGATACATTGAACAAAAGGGAGAGAGTGAACATCTTTGTCTTGTTCCTGACTTTAGAGAAAATGGTTTCAGTTTTTCCCCATTTAGTATGACATTGAATATAGGTTTGCTGCATATAACCTCTACTATGTTGAGGTACATTCCTTCTATTCCTAGTTTCACCAGAACTTTTATCATGAAAAAATGTTGAATTTTGTCAAAGGTTTTTTCATGTATTGAGATTGCATGTATTGAGATGATCGTGTGGGTTTTGTCTTCACTTGTATTAATATGCTGTATTACATTTAAAGATTTGCATCCCTAGGATGAAACTAACTTGATCATGGTATATGATCTTTTTTTTATGTTGCTGAATTCAGTTTGCCATTATTTTATTGAGGATTTTTCTGTCTAAGTTTGCAGGAGGAAGGAGGGCCAAAAAAAAGAAACAAGCAAGTCTGTGTTCTGATAATGTAGCAGGGGAGGGGACAGCATAGCAGGGAGATAGAACTTAAAAAATCTAAACATGAAGAAGGTCAGGTAGCACTGGGGGTGAAGTAGCCAACAGAGTCACATGCAACCATATATGGGTTAAACCTTGCTTTTTGCTTCTGTAACCTGCTTGCAAGGGTATATAAGGTGAGACCCCTTTAATCTCAGGGCTCAGCACACTAATAAATATTGTGTCCTGAAAAGCCTTGGTGTCCCATGTCTCTGTTTGAGATTCCTATAACATTTCTGGGGGCTTGTCTGGGACTCCAAGATAGTGTTTTCACCTCCTTGTTGCCAGGTCTTGGCATCCCTGGCTTGTTGGGAGAGCCAGGTACCAGTAGACCCATTAATCCAGTGGAGGGACTCTCCTTTCCAGCACACCAGACAGCAAGTCTCAGTTGCTCAAAGAACCCAGAGAAGGCTCAAGAACCAATTGGTTCCTCGCCCATCAGACTGGTAAGAACCCGGGTTTGAATAATAGGCCTGCCTTTAGAAGGCAGAAGGGGAGCCTGATCACCTCCCAGCAGTCACCCTAGTAACTCTGTCTGGGGTGAAACCATGTTTGTCAGGTTTAGGAAGAGGGGCAAAAGTGTGTGAGACATCTCTGGGAATTAGGGAGGTTGAGTACCTACCAGGTTTTCTCACCAGCAAGATAGGCCAGGATGGGAAACAACACAAGTAAAAAGAAAGCATTTTGGGTAAAATGCAAAAAACCTCCAGTACTAAGCTAGGGGGTTGAGCTTTTCCTGGAAAATAACCACAACCAAGGGATGAGTAAAAAAATTCAGTTCCAAAGAGGGAGACTCACAAGAGAACAGATGCATCATCCACCATTCTACCAGATAGCCCTCCGGGTATAATTTAAAAGGTTTTGATTTTTTGAGAGTGCATGTGTGTGTGTGTGTGTCATTTGTTTAAAGCACTGGGCAAAATTTAATTTGCTCCTGGAATTCCAGCTCATCTTATGCATGCTTAAGTTGACATTTTTATCTGGCATGCTTAATTTATAAAACGTGTGTTTGTGTGTGTGTGTGTCTGTGTGTGTGTGTCTGTGTGTGTGTGTGTGTCTGTGTGTGTCTGTGTCTGTGTGTGGATGTGTAAGCATCTTCAAAATGGTTCTTAAACTGCTGTTATAAGCTTAATGTGATATTCAAGGTAACAAAAAAAAACAGGGTGTTTGTTTTAAAGACCTCTGTTAGAAACTGCTTAAGCTTTTTACATATGAATATGTAAACATCTTGAGGATGATTCTTATTATAGAGTCAATGTAAAAAAACTATTACTCTGTTCTACTGCTACTATTAAGAAAACCAGTTTTCAAACTTATTTCCATCAAATCTCACTAGGATACAGGCATTCAGGGGTTAACACTCTGTCTCAGCCCAGAGGAGAAAACAAAAAAACAAAGAGGGGCCACAGCCTGCAGCAGAAATTTTAAAATTTGGGTAGTTAAAAAAATGACCTCAGCCTATTTCATTCTATCATAAATACAATCTGAGATTTAATTCTGTCTTATAATACATGGGTCTATTAACAAATGGCTTTCTATAAGTTGTTTTTATACAAAAAATAATTTTAAGGTTGCTTTCTTTCTGTTTTTTTATACAAATATAAGGCTTTAAGTTAAAAGGTTTTAGGAGTTATTTTCAACAAGAAATAAAAAAAACATAAGGTATTAAGGATACAGTTATTAAAAATACTTTTAAATTAAAAAAAAAAGGATAAAGACAAGCTCCCTTGCAGGATACAGAATACGTTATCATAAAGGTACAGATTAAGTTGTCATAAAAAGATGCTGCTTATAAATGCTTATGTAAGTGATTGAGTTGACTAAAATCCAGCTACATTAAAGGATTTGTAAACTCAAATTTTAATGTACTGATGTTAAACTAAAACTTAATTCTCTAAACTCAAAACAACAAGGCTATCTTTAAAATATTATATTGTTTGTGATAACATTTATAAAAAAACTGTCTTGAAAATGGTTTTTGTTTTGTCAAGATAACTGCCAGAAATTTTTGGTGCTACAGGTTAATCCACAAATTAATGAAGACAACAAGAGTTTTATTTAAACACAGAGCTGCAAGAGGCAGCTGAGCACAGGGAGTGTTGCTGCACTGATGTGAGGGTTAAGACAGATTTATTTATGTAAAGCAAAATTTAAAAAAAGCCAAAGTGCACCCTCCACATAGGATAAAGAAAAAAGAAACTAAAAAATGAGCACTACACTGTAGGTCAAGACCTCCAGTTTTTATTGGAGTGAACAGAACAGAGATCCTACTGCTTTCACATGTCAGGTGGAGGGAAATTTTGGCCTGGGATGACCAGATTGGGCCTGTTATTTTAGGCTCCATTGACTACAGGTTGGTGAGATCCTGTTGTATGTCATGACCCATGTGTTAATGTCAACAATCTGGGATGTGATCCCTTATCAACATCTGAGCCATGATTCTTGGCCACTATGTTTCCTAACTCCATACTTAGTCCCCATAAACATTTACCTGTGTTCTCTGGTGATTTTTGGCAGGGTTTTGACTACTAAGGAAACTGAGTCATAACTAAATAAAAGTTCACTTAAGAGTTTGTTTATGTAAAATTTTCTAGATGACCTCATGAATCTGTTGTCTTGGGTTGATTCTAGCTTTTTAGATGTCTGATTTTGTTTTATATTGTCCTTGTTGAGAAGCCCACTGCCTAAGGGCCACTCCTTCTAAGCCTCTTTGTTGCTTAAATTTGGCCAAAAGGGTCTAGTTGACACTGACTCCCACCTGATCTGCTCATTACTTACCCCCTGACATGGTACCAAAACCAAACAAACAAACAAAACTCCAGAAATCCAGAAAACAGCAAATCCTCAAGATGAGGGGAAAAAAATGGCCAATCAAGAAAGATCTTCAGTCTATGTCCACACCACCCAGAATGTACCCAATCTCATCTGGTCTCAGAAGCTAAGCAGGGTTGGGCTTGGTTAGTACTTGGATGGGAAAAACATCTTCAGAGAAGACTGCTCAGAGACAAGCAGTTTGGAGACAAGGGGGAAATGCCATCAAAGTTCAAATGGAGTCACTCATGCCAGACCTCTCAAAAATAACCAAGGCTGTGCCCTCCTCTATACACTTGGACTCTTACCTTTTGGGTTGGCCCTTGCCAACCAAATGTACTGAATGTACAGTTCACCCATGTACTGAATGTTACAAGAGAGCCATTGTTGGGACCTCTGCACAGCCATACTTTGTATCATGCACCCACCAACAGGTCAGGTTGGGTGTTACATTGGCTCATATACTTCCCAGCTTTGCAAGGTTGCCAGTAAGCAATACTAAAAGTCCCAGAGTAAAGAAAACAATACACCTGGGAAAAGTGGTTATCAGCCTGCAGAAAACTGAAACTAGATCCATACCTATCACCCTGTATGAGTATCAACTCAAAGTGGATTAAAGACCTTAATATCAGACCAGAAACTCCGAAGTTAGTACAAGAAAGAGCAGGGGAAACTCTGGAAGCAATAGGTATAGGCAAAGAACTCCTCAATAGAACTCCAGCAGCCCAGCAACTAAGAGAAAGGATGAACAAATGGGACTACATGAAATTACAAAGCTTCTGCACAACAAAAGAAATGGCCTCTAAACTGAGGAGACCACCCACAGAGTGGGAGAAAATCTTTGCTAACTATACATCAGGCAAAGGACTGATAACCAGAATATACAGGGAGCTCAAAAAAATAAACTCCCCAAAAATCAATGAACCAATAAAGAAGTGGGCAACTGAACTAAACAGAACTTTTTCAAAGGAAGCAATCCAAATGGCAAAAATACACATGAAAAATGCTCACCATCCCTGGCCATAAAGGAAATGCAAATCAATACCACACTAAGATTCTACCTCATTCCTGTTAGAATAGCTATCATCAAAAACACCACCAACAACAAATGTTGGTGAGGATGCAGGGGAAAAAGGAACCCTCACACACTGCTGGTAGGAATGTAAGCTAGTACAACCACTTTGGAAAACAATATGGAGGCTTCTTCAAAACTAAACATAGATCTGCCATATGATCCAGATATCCCACTCCTAGGGATATACCCAAAGGAATGTGACTCAGGTTATTCCAAAGGCATCTGCACACCCATGTTTATTGCAGCACTATTCACAATAGCCAAGGTATGGAAACAGCCAAGATGACCCACTACCAACAAATGAATTAAGAAAATGTGGTATTTATATACAATGGAATTTACTCAGCTACAAAGAAGAGTGATATCTTATCATTTGCAAGTAAATGGATGGAACTGGAGGACATCATCTTAAGCAAAGTTAGCTAGGCTCAGAAAGCCAAAAATCGTATGTTCTCCCTCATATGTGGATTATAACCCTAAAACAAATGCAGTAATATTATTGGATATGGGTCACACACTAAGGGGAGAACATGTACAGGAGGAATAGGGAAAGAGAAGGAAACCTAAAATTTGAAAGTGTTTGATGTGCTCACTGTAGAAGATTGAATAAAGTAATCTTAAAGGCCACTATGGGAAGGGGACCAGGAAGTAGTGAAGAGGTCTGGTAGAGATGAATGAATATGGGTTGCAATACACAAGTACATGGAAGCTATGTTAGGAATCCGTCTGTATAGCTATCTTTATCTCAAACTAGCAAAAATGCTATGTCTTTCTTATTATCTCTTATGCTTTCTCTTCAACAAAATTGGAGAAGAGTGTGGAACAGGTTCTGCCTGGAAGCAAAGGGAGTGATGGGAGAAGGGGGGAGGGGAGAGATATGGCCCAAACAATGTATACACACATGAATAAATGTATAAACAATTAAAAATAAATAAAGATGAGCATGCTAAAAAAATAAAGAAAATAATACAGGTTACATTTGTCATGGAAAGTGGGGCAATGGGTCTTGTCTTGGGAGTATGTTTGATGCTACCCTGTCTGGTTCCCTTAGTATTGCAGCCCATCAGGACCATTATAGAGGCCAAAAAACAGCCACCCATGTAATGATGCTATGAAAATACAAACCCGTAAATCAAGATGATGCTCTTTGACCCTAGGTGGGTCCAAGCGTCAAAGGGGAGAATAATGTAGCATGGAGGAGGGCCAAGAAAAGAAACAAGCAAGTCTGTGTTCTGATAATGTAGCAGGGGAGGGGACAGCATAGCAGGGAGATAGAACTTAAAAAATCTGAACATGAAGAAGGTCACATAGCACTGGGGTTGAAGTAGCCGATAGAGTTACATGAAAACCATATATGGGTTAAACCTTGACTTTTGCTTCTGTAACCTGCTTGCAAGGGTATATAAGGGGAGACCCCTTTGTTTTGGGGCTCAGCCTTTGGATGTGAAACCACTGAGCTGCTGCCAGCACACTAATAAATATTGCTTCCTGAAAAGCCTTGGTGTCCCCTGTCTCTGTTCGAGATTCCCATAACAAGTTCATTAAGGAGACTGGCCTGTAATTTTCTTTTTTTTTTTTGTTGTGTCCCTGTCCATTTTTGGATTGACTGTAATACTGGCTTCATAGAATGAGTTTGGCAGTGTTTCTTGCCTTTCTATTTCATGAAAAAAAAGTTTGAGGAGTGTTGGTGGTATTAGTCCTTTAAATTTCTGGTAGAATTTAGTAGTGAGTCCATCAGGTCGTGGACTCTTCCTTTTAGTGGACTCTTAATTGCTGTTTCAATTTCATTGCTTGTTATACATCTATTTAGGGTATTTATATCCTTTTTGTTCAATTTTGGACGGTCATGTATATCTAGAAATTGGTCCATTTCTTCAAGGTTTTCCAATTTATTTGCATACAGGTTTTCAAAGTAGTTCCTAAACATTCCCTAGATTTCCTTGATGATGTTGTGATCTCCCCTTTTTCATTTCCAATTTTATTAATTTGGGTCTTTTCCTTCCTCATTTTAGTCAGATTTGCTAGGGGTTTATCAATCTTATCTATCTTTTCAAATAACCAGCATATTGTTTTGCTGATTCTTTGGGTTTTTTGTTGTTGTTCTTTGTTTGATTTTTGGTTTCTATTTCATTGATTTTGGCTCATGTTTTTATTATTTCTCTCCTGCTAGTTTTGGATTTAGCTTGTTTTTGTTTTTCTAGGAGTTTGAGGTGTGGCATTAGGTCATTTACTTGAGAACTTTCTATGTTTAATATATGCATTCATGGTTATAAACTTTCCCCTTAGCACTGCCTTTGCTGTGTCCTATAGGTTCTGATTGGTTGTGCTTTATTTTCTGTTAAATTCCAGGAACTTTTTGATTTCTTCCCTTATTTCTCTGATGACTGCACCGATCATGGAGCAATGTGTTCTTCAGTCTCCAGGTGGTTGAGTATTTTCTTCTGTCTCCATTGTTGTTGAGTTCTAGTTTTATTGTATTGTGGTCAGACAGCATGCAGGAAGTTATTTCAATTTTCTTATATTTGTGAAGATTTGTTTTGTGACCTAAAATATGATCTATTTTGGTGAAATTTCCATGCACTGCTGAGAAGAATGCATATTGTGCTGTTGCAGGATGGTATATTCTGTAGCTGTCTGTCAGGTCCATTTGATCTATGGTGTCATTCAATTCTAGAGTTTTTCGTTGATTTTTTTTTGTCTTGATGACATATCTATTGGTGACAGAGGAGTATTGAAGTCTCCCACTACCACTGTGTTGGAGTATCTGTGTTTTTAAGTCCAGAGTGTATGTTTAATGAAGTTGGGTGCACCAACATTGGGTACATATGTGTTAACAATTGTTATTGCTTCCTTATGTATTGTTTCTTTTATTAGTATGAAGTGATCTTCTTGGTCTCTTCTGACTAATTTAGGCTTGAAGCCTACTTTACCTGATATAAATATAGCTACTCCTGCTTGTTTTCTGGGGCCATTCGCTTGGTAAATCTTTTTCCACCCTTTTACCCTTAAGCAATGTTTATTTCTGTCAGTAGGTTAAGTTTCTTGTAAACAAATTGTTGGGTCTTTCTTTTTAAATGAGTTAGGCAATTGACATCTTTTGATAGGGAAGTTGAGGCCATTAACTTTTAGTGTTCATATTGAGAGGTATGTGAAGATTCCTACCATTTAGTTGTTTTTGTTGTGTGAGGGTTTGTGTGTGTGCAACTAATCCTATCTCTGATCACTTGTCTGCTCTTCTCTTGAGATTTAATAATTCCTATCCTTTCATGGCTATGTGTATTTTCATCTTCTAGGTGTAGGATTCCTTTTTAAATCCTCTGAAGTGGTCATGTATTGTTTTAGTTTTTCTTTACCATGGAAGGTTTTTATTCCTCCTTCTATTTTGAATGATAGTTTAGTGTCCTAGCTTTGAAATTGTTTTCTTTCAGTGCTTGAAATATCTCACTCTATACCCTTCTTGCTTTTAAGGCTCCTGTTGAGAAATCTGCTGTTATTTTGACAGGTTTACCTTTATGTTATTGGATTTTTCTCTCTTAGAGCCTTCCACATTCTTCCTTTGTTCTGTGTACTAATTGTCTTAATTATATATAATATAATATTATATATATACATATATATATACACATATATATGTACATATAAAATATGCTATGGAGAGGTTCTATTTTGGTTATGTCTGTTTGGTGTCCTAGAGGCTTTCTGTACCTGGGTGGGCATCTCTTTGTCAAAATTTGGGAAGTTTTTTGCTATTATTTTATTGAATATGTATATATATTGGCAGTACTGGGGCTTGAACTCAGGGCCTTCACTTTGAGCCACTCCACCAGCCAAATTTTTTGCGATAGGTATTTTGGAGATAGGATCTCAAGAACTATTTGCCCAGGATGGCTTCAATCTGTGATCCTCCTGATCTCTACCTCCTGAGTAGCTAGGATTACAGGTGTGATCCACTGGTGCCCAGCTGTTGAATATATTTCTTACACCTTTGGCTTGTACCTCTTCTTCTTCGATGGTCTTTTCATGGAGTCTCAGAGTTCTTGCATATTTCTTTCACAGCTCTTCAGTCTTTTGTCTATGTATTCTTTATTTAATCTTTTATCTTGTATTTGAGCCTTGAAATTCTGTCTTCCACTCATTCTAGTCTGCTGGAGTGGCTTTCAAATGTATTTTTTATTTGACTTAAGGATATTTTTTCTTCCAGGGTTTCTGTTTGATTCTTTTCTTCCTCTTTTTTTTTTTTTTGAGATCTTTTCATATCTTTGTTAAGCTCCTCTTTCACATCTTATACTGACTTCTTCACTTAATTTATCTCTTTTTTTTTTTTTTACAATTTCCTTGGTTTTGTTTAGAAGTTTATCGACATCCTTTTTTATTTCATTTAGTTGTTTCTGTGTTTTCTCGATTTTTTTATCCCTGTTCTCTTGGGATTCATTGAGTTGTTTTTGCGTGTCCTCTGTAAGCTCAACTTTAAGCTCATTAAACATTCTTATCATCATCCTTCTGACCTTAGCAAATGGAGATTCATTCCCTTCACTGTCTATCAAACCCTTGATTGTGTGATTATAGGCCCTTTTAGGAGTCATATTCCCCTGCCTTCTTTTTCTTCTCATGTTTCTAGTTTGAACTTTGCTCATGTGTTGTTGATTAGTTAGTTGGGGGTTTTATTCCAACTGTTATCTTTTCCTTGACTTAATTTTTATGCTTGGGCTAGTTCAGTTGTTATCTAGGTCATTGAATATTTCTGTTTACTGACCTGGATGTATAACTTACAAGTAACATATTCACAGATTCAATGCTGAACCAGTTATTTACATGGTATATAAAACCCTTAGTAATATTATACAGCAGGTATTGGGGAGATAACAGTTACATAGAAATTGAAATTTAAGTACTTAAAATGATGGCATTAGAAAAGAAGATGGGAAGTAGGGAGAATGGGATGAGGAGGAGAAGAGGTATATGAGGTGTGGGAGCTGTGGAGTAATAGGTGCCTAATGTGGGTATAGGTGTACTGGAGGGTGCTGTTGTCAGGAATTGCAGAAGGATAGAAAGGATGGGGGTAATACATAAAGTTGGTATAATAGACTATTTTGTGAATAGTCATTGTAGAGGAGGTAGGGGTAGTGGGGTGGGTGAAGGAGAGGCAGATAAGAAAAGAGAAAGAAGAAAAAGAAGAGAAAGAAAAAAATTAAAAACAATCAGGGGGTAGAAAAGAATATCAAAAAAGGGAGGACTAAGCAAATTGAAATTACAACAGAATAGAAAAAGGAGATAGGTAACAAAAGCAAAAACAAAAGAGAAAAAATTTTAAAAAGAAAGCTAAAATAGAGAATATTTATTTATTTATTTACTTATTTATATAGAAGGGCACTCCCTTCAATTTCTTATCTGGGTGCTATCCCTTCTTGGGGTTGATACACTGGACTGTATGGCAGTTGAAGGTATCCCTCTGTACCCAGAAGGTTTGGGGGTGATCCACTCAAGATGTTTAAGACCAGATTCTTCTTTGGGGGTGGGCTGTGAGGGTCTGCTAATTTCAGTAGGTATGTCCAAAGTGGTCTTGCGAGGAGCTGGTATGTGAGCAGTGATCAGCCTCTTCTACCCACTGGGCAACCTGGGAGCTGGGATTGATCACTTTTCTCTGGGAGCCAGTGATGTTAGTTTTAGCACACTGCCAGTTTCTCCAAGGTGGTCAAATGTGCTATTATTTTCCTCAGACTAGGGGTGACCTGCTCTGCCCCCCAAAGGCTGGATCAGCTCAGTGCTCCACCCCACCTCCACTAGGCAGAGGTGAAATTTTCCCTTCATTTATTAGGTTACCAGTTTTGTCCAGGAGGGGTGCAATCTGCCCACAAGCTGTGCTGGAATATGTGGTTTTCTCCAGAGTGCATGATATGGCATGCTTACCTGGAATGGCTGCACTTTGTCTCAGTGGTTACAGGAGTCAGCAGCCAGGTCACACCTAGCAGGCAAGGAGGAGCAGTCACAGTCAGACCTTCTGTGTCACAAATCTTGGTAGGTGCAGGACAGTCCGGGCACATTCAGAACTTGTTCTGCAGTTCTTTTTGTTGAGTTCTTACTCTTCAGAGAGAAGACAAAAAAAGAGAAAAAAACAGAAGAGGCTACTCTCCAAGCAGGCCAGTGAAGCAGCATGGTCTTCTGGGTTGTTATGTTTTAAAAGATGTTTTAAAGGTCAGTCATTGTACATTATGTACCACCTACATATCAGCAGTATCTTACTTGGTGGAAAAGTCACGTTGCCTAATCCTTGTAGACAGGAATCTGGAGTTTTCTTTCAGGTTGTGAGAATGCAGAGATCCTGGGTCTGTCAGCTATCCACCATCATGGTCCCTCCACCAGCTTTTTGATTTGATACATTTGTCAGATCTTGCTATTGTCTCCTGAGCTGTCAGAGTCCAGAAAAGTATTGCCTATGCTTCTATCTTCAAGTGTTTTCCCCTAGTTAATTTCAAAGTTTCAGAACTTGCATTAAGGTCTTTGATCCATTTTGAGTTGACTTTTTAGAGTGAGAAAGAGGGATTTCATTTAAGTCTTCTACATGTGGATATCCAGTTTTCCCAGTACCATTTTTGAATAGGCTGTCTTTTCCCTAACATGTTTTTGGCATCTTTGTCAAGAATTAGATGGCTGTAACTGTGTGCATCTATTTCTGGGTCCTCTATTCTATTTTATTGGTATACGTAACTGTTTTTATGCTTAGTATGGAAGAGATATCTTTTGAAGGAAGGAAAATCAAATTTTAGACATACTTTAAAACCACAGCAAGCTTCGACTATAGCAATATATGACAATGTATTATATAAAAATATAGGCTGAAAAACATTAAAATGTTTTTAAAAATTAAATGTTAAAAAATCAATTGCTTTTATGTTTTAGAATGAATATTTCTTCTTATTTTTGAGACAAGCTAGCCTGAAACTCTTCATTCCCCTGCCTCAGTCTCCTGGGTGCTGGGATTACAGGCATGCACCACCATGCCTGGCAGAACTGAACATTTACATTCTCTACTCTACTTTTTAATATTTCCACACAAGGGAGCATCCACTTTCCTCTAGTCCCAGATTGAAGCATACTTACATGCAGCCAGGTGCGATGCTCTTTTAAAAATTACAAATACTATCTTTTATTCAAGAATTTCCTAATGTTTAACAGGAGAATTTCCTCTTTCCATTTAATGATTCTTCCTTCCAAAAAATGATTAAATTCATGATATTTTAAATTACAAACTCTCAGCCTAAAACACATAGCAAAACAGATACTCCTGCTCCTTGCCTGATAGTGGGAGGAGCTCCTACACCCATTCCACAAGGGATCTTATTATGATCATGAGACTCCTGTCAGGCTGCTGGGAGAAGACAAAACACATATGATGAAGGGCATTTGCAGGCCAGGTCTCTGAGTCCAAGCAAGGTGTACAGCTGATCCCAGAGAGCAATTTCTGAACTGAGAGTCTGAAAGCAGGCCTCTGTGCCAGGGTGGGTCCTGTGAACTCCTACAGTTGCTGCCTCCTAGCCACCCAGCTAAAGACTTTCCAGAAATCTCACCTGCAAAGAACAATGCTCATATATGAGAGGCAAGGATCAGTCAGTTCCATCCACCCTTCTCCTTCTCACAGACAGCCTCCCTGTTCCATTCATGTTCCCATTCAGACTCCATAGTACCACTCTGTGCTCCACCTAAGACCACTGGAAGCATCTTTATTAGTTCTGAGCATCCATCTCCCAGCTTCTGGGTGTTTGTCTCTAAAAGCTTACACTGGTAACATGGTTCCGAGATTCCTTTTGAACTACTGGAGTACTTTGGCTGCAATCAAGAAAGCTGAAAGTGCTTGGAGTTTATTACTTCACTAAGCCACACACCAAACACCTTCACTGTCACAACACACACAGACACACCCCCACAGACACACACACACACACACACACACACATACACACACACACACAAAGGCATAATAAGAACAGCCTCACACACCTGCAGTCTCTTGAAAAATGGTCAGGGCAAGTGAGAGAGGGTGATTTTTCCAAAGTGATTTCTTCCTTCACTGTCTCCTATGGCCTGTGCTGATGTACCACTCAAGTATTTCAAGAGAGAACTTGGTGCAAGAAATGTAGTTCACTGACTGTCTTGGGCTACTATGTCTTTGTTACCCATCCCAGTACGCACACTGAGGCCGTCCTCATCGCGGGAGGCTCTTAGCCAATGTCAGCTCAGCATTGCTACCAGTGCTTAGAGGATTCCTGCCCAACACCAGATTCCTGAATTCCTGGCAGTTACTCTAAGCTCCCTACCGGCCTGGCCTAGACTCTCAGAGCTGCATTGTAAACTAAGGTTCTTCCTCCACTTTCTAACTGCCCCCTGTTCTTGCACTGCCCACACCTACAGCATGGCCTGAAGGTTCTCTCTAACTCTTCTGTGACCCTCTCCCTTTGTTGCTGTTCACAGATATTTTCTACAATAAATCTCTTGCATTTCTAATTCTGCCTTGAACTCTGTTCCTGGAGGACACAAATCAACACAAATTCCTTTACCTCTGGAGATCCAGAACATAGCCCAAAATTGAGATCTTGTCAGCTTTCTGGTTTCTGTCTTGATTTTACATGTGTAGTGTCTTTTCAATTTCAAAGCCTTGGCATGTACAGAAATATTAAATTAAACTTTCAAGAAGGAGATGATTAATAAATTGTTGTTATTACTGATTGCTATGTTAGGTTTATAAATGATTGCTATAACTTCTGAAAGATCTGGCACCAATTTATATCTATCCATTTCCTACTGAATAGGCAGTGAACTCTATTGAACTATAGATTATTGTTCTTGTTGTTTATTCTTTTTCTAACAAAGAAATCACAGTGCACAGTTGCCAAATGAAGAGACTGGAATAAATTCAGCAAAGAATGCCACCCAGGCATTCAGTATCTATGGGGTTCTTGATTGATTGTAAGCTCTAGCTAAACTTAAGAGCAGGGAATTTAATTTATCAATGTGATATAGGGTGAAAAGAAGGGGACTGATAGAATCAACCAGAAGCAAACCTGGGAATGGATTGAAAGAGCCAAGAAGCCTGTGGTCTCTGAGGGCTACAAAGCAACAAACAGGACTCAACAATCACGTCATGACTGGAAAATCCTGGCCAGAACTGAGCCACCATTGCTGTCATTGCTTACAAAGTAACCTGCCACCATCTCTGTCATTCATGTGTCCAACTGCCTGGGCCCCAGTCAAACAGCTACTGTCTGTCTGCACAAGAAGAGGGAGAAAAGAGATTCATGATCACTTTAAGTGGCAGGAGGATAGGTGTCTCTACTACCAAGACTATAAACAAAAGGGAGAAGGCATTCCTTCAAAGGAGGTTAAAGATATATTATGAAGGTGTTAGGTACTAGAAAGACAAAATTTTTAAATATAAATTCTGTCACACATTTATAGGCCTAAAATCAGCCTTTTTCTATTATTCAAAAACAAATGGAAAATTTTAGCATAGTGGTTCTTAGTCATGGGTGACAGAAGTGTCACCTAGGGAGCTTGTATGAATCTTAGCCCTGATGTCAAAACCCAATCAAATTAAATAAAAATATTGATTGGCCCTGACATGGTGGCATACGTTTGTCATCCCAGCTTGGGAGTATTGCCGTCCAGGTCAGTCCTGGGCAAAAAGCATGGGACCCCGACCCCAAATAACTCAAGCACAAAGGGATGGGAATGTGGCTCAAGTGGTAGAGTGTCTATCTAGCAAGCAAGTGAGGCCCTGAGTTCAAACCCCAGTACTAGAAAAAAAAAAAAATTGGGTGGATGGTGAGACTCAGGTACCAACACTTTTTAAAGTTCCGTCCGTGATTCCGACATGCAAAGTTGAGAACAACTGTGTCAACAGAAAGCCAATACATAAACCAAAACAGTCACTCCCGCTGGGTAGGGGAAGTGGCACTTCTCCCTGGGCCCTGGGGCATCTCTAAGGAGATGGATTGCGAATATACATTTCTTGGCTCCTGTTTTTCTCATGACTTTTCAGTTTTGAATCCCACCACCTTTCTGCTCCTCCCCTATTACCATTCTGGTCCAAGCCGCCTCCATCTCTTGCTTGGATTGTTTTGATAGCTTCCTAACTGTACTTCCTGCTTCTATCCTTGACCCATCCCCCCCAAAAAAATCTTTTCTCAACACAGCAGCAGGAATAATTCTAACACAAGATAAAACAGGTCATGTCCCTCCCCTGTCATGGAATGTATAAAAAGACAAAGAACAAATAAACAAACAAAATCAAAGGATGAATGGAAGAATCACTGGCCTAATCTCTCATTATTCCCTTTAGCAGCCCCACAATGTCCTCAATTGTTTACTAACAAAAGAACCAGGAATGCATGATAAATTAAGTCCTTTTGGGTACAAATGTAGCTAAATCAAACTAGATATCTCAAAGATATTTGTATACTTTGTACATGTGCATTTATGTTGATTAGAAACTCTTTTATGTTGATTCTACAAACTTATTCATAGTAACATTCAAAATATAATAAATCAAGGTCATTAAGGAAATTGCATAGATGCTAACTGATATGAACTTGTTATTTAAAATCTTTTTATAGGGTAACTATGTCACATAACATTATTTTACCCATTGAGTGATAGTGCATAAAGTAAAAACTATTCAGTTAATAAGTAAACCAACAATGAAAAAATTGATAACATAAAAATATTTTATCTGGCATTAAAGCACATTATATAACTTTTTTACAACAAATTACTAATTGTACTGCTTTTAAACTAGTACTAAAAGGAGTGTGCTTTTCCCAGCACCTGTTTATATGAAGGAAAGATATTCTAAACTTTGTCCCTGATAACTTACAAAGTAAAAAATAGATAGGAAAAATAATCCAGACTTCACCTTCTTCAAACAGAGAATTGAACATTCTGTGAATACAATAGACAACAGAGGACAAAGAGCAACACTGTACATTTCTGACAGGCTTACAGCAGGGAAAAGAAATTCCTAGGAAATCCCAACGCACTGCCACATTTATTCTGAGCCAAGGTCAAATTCAGGAGGGAGGTAAATGATACACCCTTAAATACTTCTTGACATTTATTTCTCAGAACAAAGATACAGACTTTCTCTAGACAACACCCCTGAGAACAAGCCCTTATTATGTAAAAAATAGTCTGATATGTGTGCTATGATAAAGCCAAGGGTAAAAAAAATACTACAACCACCAGAGTTTGAGATAAATTGATCCTGGAATAAGTCAAATCCAAAATAAACCTATCTAGAATGTTCCTGTGTCTGTTTTGATCTCAATCTCATTCATTTAAGAGTTTCTGGGATTAACTCTTCAAACTGTCTTTACTGGTTTTCCACTCAATCTAACATGACTGGAAGCAGACAACTTTGGTGTTGTTTACAACACAAAACCACTCTCTATTCTTCAGCAAATTTCCTGGCAATCTTAAGGCAGACTGTTTTTTCATGGGGAAACAGCTCTGCTCAGCAGCGAGATTGAAACAGTGAAACCTCTGAAAGTCAACAGTGTGGCTTGGTGTTAAGTAGCCATTTTAAGGGGATCAATTTGCAATCAATTTTCTGTGAATAAAAAGCCTGAGTAGTTTAATTCAATGAATCATGTAAGTCCAGTAGAATAAAGTGGAAAAATTAAGAAAGAGTCAATTAGCCTGGCACAGGGGCCTCATGCCTGTAATCGTGGCCACTTGGGAGGCCGAGATCAGGTCCAGGCCAGTCAAGGCAAAAAAAAGCTTGCATGACCCCCTTTCAGTGGAAAAAAGCTGGGCATGGTGTATACACTTTTCATCCCACCCATGTTGGGAAGCATAAAATAGGAGGACTGTGGTCCAGGCTGGCCTAGGCAAAAAGTGAGACCCTTTCTCCAAAATAACCAGAGCAAAAAGGGCTGGTATGTGGCTCAAGTAGTAGAGTACCCACCTAGCAAGTGTGAAGCCCTGAGTATCGCCAGAAAAAAAAAAAAAAGTCAATTACACTACTATGGAGGTTGGGGGAGAATGAACGTTTTATATACTGAGTTAGATTTAACTCTTACTGAGTTAAATTAATTGCTAACAAACAGAAATAGAAGAGACACATTGTTCCTTCCAATCTGTTGACTCTAGGGTCCTACTTTGTGGTAAAAGGTGCCTGTCTGCCCTCAGAATGCCCATCACTGCCTAAACACATGATCTAAGAATTCTTGCTCAGGGGATCTTCCCTAACCCGTTATGCTTGAAATAATAATACTTACATGGAAGTAATGAACTTGACCTCCACTTTGCAATAATAACTTTCTTAAGCATAAAGGGAACAGAAAGTTCCACTTTGCCCTCCTGAATTTTATGCTTTACCCAGTGGAAGGAGGAAGTGACTTCAGTTCCTCTAAGTCCTCTTGCTCCCCATTTCTCCAACTTCTTACTACGTCTGTGGAGAGAGTCCTATACCCATCCAGCAAACATTTGTAAGCATTCACTGTGTGTCATGCACTTTGAACAAGTATATATAACCTACCCTGCCAAATTTATAATTAGCTATGTTTCTTTCAAATTTTGTTTCTGACATGTTCCTGCACTTTCAAACCATATTTGCAAGAATTTTTTAAATTTAATTTATATATAACTTGTGCTTAGTGCAAGCCCTTTTGCAAAGTGACTGCCCTATCACCGAGTACTTTCATTAGGTCAGCCAAAGATCACCTTCCAGCTGTATAATTTTGCTGCAATAAAATTCCTGCCCCATTCTTTGTGCTATCTCTCCCCATGCTCTTTTAACTTTTAATATTGCTGAGAAGATATCACGAGAAAACATGGTCCTCCCACCTGATTATCCCCAGGATGGTTTGAAGTATTTGAAATGTTAAAATATCACCAGGATGTGTCTGAGTGATAGATGCTGCAGGAAGCATTTCTATAGAAAAACTCAAATCTCCCATAGCTTAGGCAAGTTTTTTCTATTGTATATTTAAATATCACTCCCATCCTTTCTGCTCTGGTCAACCTTTTAGAAACCCCAATTATCTTCCTTTAATCGCTACCTTCTGCTCCTAAGCTATCCACTTGTCATTATTTTTAATTACTTCTCCTTTTCCTCTAAATCCTGGAGAGTGTGTTCTCCATTTTTCTGCTTCAGAATCTTTTTTATCAGCTCCTCTGGTATTTTTCTCCCAGTCATCCTGGGGTAATGCAAGGTACATGCTGCCTTCATGTTTCCTCCACTCTGCAAGGCGGGGTCACTTATTTCTCCTGATTGTCCTTGGAATCCTCCTCTTGGATTATGATCCAGAGGCTGGGTGATGCAAATATCTGTTTCCTATTCAGTCTGGAGTAAATGCTTTGCAGGGGAAGTCAAGGGCATTCCCAGCAAAGAAATGTCTTTGCACAGCTTCTTCCCAGTGTCAGTGATGCTGCAAACCCTCCAGCTCTCTGTTTTTACCTGTTGTCTGCCAGGTCCCTATGCCAGGTAACAGCTGTGCCTCTAACCACCCCTTTCTTGGTCCTTCTGCCAGTCAAATCAGGCACAAGCCTTACCACCCTGCTGGAGACCTTCCCTGTAGATGCTGTGTGAAACCAGCTGCTTCCCAGCAGAGCTAATTTCAGCTCTCTAGGCTGCAGGAGTGAAGGATAAACCCAACACTGTATTGTATCTGAGCCCATAATCCAGCCAATTCTGGATAGATTGGTGGTGTTCATGAAGTGGCCCAAGGCCTACGCTGACTTGGCCTCCAAATGCAGCTCCCCCTGACATGCTGTGGACATCTCCTCTTAGAAAAGGGGACAGCACTTAGAAACCCTGGAGATTTCTCTTGCCACTAGTCAATGCTGGCCAACAGCTACAAAAAGAAATCCTCCATATATATTTCAAATCCTGTATCCAGTCTGTCAATAACCACCCACTATCACCTAGAAGCCACAATAGAGCCCCATCTTGCAATTGTGTTGGTTCTTTTGGTACAGATGGAAAGTCTCTCCTAAGAACATGTGACAAAGCTGAAAAATCATCTAACCTCTTTCTTTACTCAAGCAATCTTGTCACTTTTTATCTACTTCTGAATCCAACTGAGATGTTGTAGGTACACAATGTACACAAACACATATGATGCTTTGTAATAAAATTCTCACCTTCAGGTTTGAAAAAGAGCCTTGCACATAGACTATTTCACTTGCTCTGCATGAGATCATGTGAGGGAAAAATCATTATCACCTCTAGAATGGATGGCAGCAAGCTCATGGTACCTTTGCAGCTCCCCCACCACCAGCATCCTCTGCCCTGGATGTCCTCTGATAAGTTCTCACTGCTTGAGTTTCCCCAGATTCTGGAAATTTTTCTAGCCTGCCTCCCAAACTTGCTTGCTCAGTCTTGCAGGTTCTCTATTACCAATCCTTCACTTTGCATGGTTGGACAAGGACTGGGCATGTCAGACCTCCCCTGCTTCCTGCCCTGCCCTCTCATGGCCTGCATTTCTGGCTCCTGTCACATTTTGCTCCATGTCCTCAGCTGTGAGCCAGCCCCTTTCACGCCTACTCCAACTCTGAGAACTCAGTCTGGGCAGGTCCCTGGAATCCCCAGTTACCTAGGAGAGGAAGACAAATATAGATGAGGAAATGCAGCCAGAGAAGAGGCAGAATGTACTGTGCATCTGTGCTCTGCCAGGCCAGACAGCCAAAGTCTGAAATTCAGAGAAGTCACCTAAGAGGGTGACCTTCGACTTAGCTTTTTTTAAAATCTCCATTTCCCAACTATAAAAAGGATGTAATGAGAATGCATCCCCCTCTAAAGTTTGGCAAATATTAAACGGAATGGGTATAAGTTATGAGCTAAGCATAATGCTTGGTAAGCTGTCATAAATACTAACTGTCCTTATTACTATTATAAGATCAAAGAGTGAGCTGCAGACTGACTCCTCTTCTTTTCATTTCATTTATAATACCATATAATTATAGAAAGTTAGTATACAGTGGTAGACAGAAATGAACACTAAATGGTTTTTGACCAAATATTGAAAAGTTTAATTAAGAGCTTCCTAGAGTTCAGAAAAATATTATTTGCCCTCGATAAATAATACTTAGCAATTTCTGTTAGAATTTCTGTTTATTAGGCATATGTGATGGGGAGATTTAAAGAAAAGATCACTACCGATTGGTGGGGTGAAACAAATTATATTGGTCTTTGTTGTTATAAAGAAACACACATTATTAAATCCGGTGGTTTTCTCTGTGGACTTGCAATAGCACACTACTGAAAGTATCCTGGGAGGAATTTTTCCCTCTTTCAGGTAAATTTTGGAATCACTACACAGTTCTGGAATCACTGTGCAATTAACACAGGCAATTTTGCAGTAGCTTCCTGGGAAGCTGAGTATGAGCTAAAGGGGAAATTGTATGTGTGCTGGCGCTGGAATTAAAGGTTACTTCACCCCATCAGAGTGTGTGATGCAGATGAAGGCTTTCAAAGCAGCCCACAACACATGTGTAGAAGGTCATAAGGTGATTAATTACATGTGTCCCAATTGGAATCATGTTAGCACGTCCAGTTTTCCTCACTAACATGTCTGTAGAAGATTTTTTATTTGATTTGATGGACAAATTGCCCAAAGTGTTTATTGTGAACCAAAGTCTTTATGAATTTTGACAGATTATCTTTGAGAGTTTCCAGCAGTTGCAGCCTCAGGAGAGGAGACATGTTATGCTCAAATGACACACTTATCTTATACTTTGCAAGATTTTAAGGCATGCATCCAGATTTTCTGGCAAGGAGATAAACTCTGCAGCTCTGAATGGATTCAGATCACCTCTCTATTAAAAAAAGAAGAAGAAGCTTAGTTATGGCTCCTCTGAGTTTACCCATCTCCTGATGGTATGTATTTCATTGTTCCAAGGTTCAGCTGGGTGCAATTTTATCCTGTTCATTCTGACAAGGTCCCTGAAAAGACATAAAATCCACGGCAAATTGAACATTAGGCAAACAAACCTCATCTAAATGAAAGAATAGCTACTCTGGGCCAGCGACACATTCATGAGTTCATTTCATTCTGATTACAATCCTGTCATGTGGGTGCTATGAGAAAGTCCATTTAAAGATGAGAAAACTAAGATTCAAAAAGATTAAATAACTTGCTTAAGGCCAAACTGCAAGTGTGAAGAGGAAGAGGACTTGACCAGACTTCCTGATTGTAGAGTCTTGGCTATCTGCTAACCAGGGCCCAGCCATAACTGCCCTTCGTGTCTGAGTGTGGAATATGCAGAACAATTGCACATTAGGGTCTTGTCCAACCTGGTGCCTCAGCAGTGGACACTCTTGATGGATGATTGCTATCATTCTCAACCCAGAGTAAATGCGCCCTGCTTGGACATGGCCTCTCTGTTACATGGCAGGTTCAGAGTTGTTACAAGCAGAGGACAAGAAAGCTGAGGTAGCTGGTCCTCCGAACATCACTGTTCATGGACAGCTCCTGGGGGCTCTCTGACCTGCTCTGTGCACAAAAGGCCATAGATGCTGTGGTCTGCACAGGAATGGTGACCACCCAAGAGCAGACTTTCACGATCAGAGAGTCTAGGGATTCACTGATGTCCAAGAGAACCTGACGATTTCCTTTGCTACACTCATCTATCCTCAGGTTAAAGACGCATTCTTAAACACAGAGGCTATCTACAGAATACTGGACTTACAATAATACATTGCCAGAAGTGTTCTGGTAAATTCTAGAATCACTGCAGAGTCATCTGTGTGATTAACACAGGCAATTTTGCAGTAGCTTCTTGGGAAGCTGAGTATGGGCTAAAGAGGTGGCCATATGGGAGGTGGCAGTATGGGTGGTGGCCCTGAACACAGGGCTACTTCAGGATCTTCCTGCAGTAAAGAGTTCCCTCAGCGTTCCTGGTCCAGAAGCAGACTTTCAAGACAACCCACCATGCATCCTTCAAGGTTCATCAGGTACTGAGTTACGTGTGTTCCAGCGGAACCATCTCAGCACCTACAGTTTCTCTCAATACCAAGTCTGTAGTAGATTTCCTCCCAGGAGTGTTTGCCTCCAGGTCCTAGGCCAGCTGCTAGGAACAACTGGGACTACTTGCTTCCTTGTTCCCATCTAGGGAGACAAACCGTCTCTTCCCATCAAAAGCACAAAATTCCCCTGCACCTCATTAGCCGAAATTGGAGCATGTGCCCATTCCTGAACCAATCATTATTGACTGTCTGTGGATTGGCTTAGGCCCATTTTCTTAGACCAAGCACTGGTGAGGATGATGCTGTGACTAGGTCAAGACTTAAAGCATTCCCTGAACCAATGGACACTTGAGAAGTGGTTGGTTTAGAAAAGAACAAGGGGAAAAGTGAATGGCAATTGCCGTGGTGCTTCCACTGAACTTAATAACCTTGGAGCAATTTCAAGATTTTTCCAGGCCTTTGCTACTTTTATTTGCATAGACAAACAACCACACCTTCTCAGTCAATATCTCAGGCCCTCGTTTATTTCTGTCACAGCATTTATTACTCGCTCTCATACACTTCTTTATTCACTTAGTTCATTTTCTCCACCAGAAAACAACTCCAAAAGAATAAGACCATTGTCTGTCTGTCTCATGCACTGCTATATCCCTCATCTATAAAGTAATGACTAGAACAGAGTAGATACTAAATCAGTGTTTGCTGAGTGAATGCATGAACTAGTAAACCAGCAATAATGGGGTTTTGCAGCACAAAGTCAAAAGAAAGGTATGTCGAAGCCACTGATGGGTGTCCATTAGTCTCTGGCAGTTCTAGGTAAGACCAAGTGACTGAGAGAGGCCTAAAGAGACAGAAATCCTACTTCCCTGCTCCCCTGGTTCCCAGAATGGAGTGAAGGCAAGATACAACAAATCATCTCATTCCTATTGATCATCTGGGTGAAGTATGGCTAGAGCTAATGTAAGGCAGGATACAAGTGGTTCCTCCTCCTTTCTGAGCAGAGGTAAGTACTTAAAAGTCTTGATAACCCAGACTAGAGAAATAGTCCTAGGGCAGAGGGAATCCAAGTCCCAGAGTGCCACGCAAAAGCCATAAATGTCCTCAGACCACTTCCTTCCTAAAAATGCTAATTTTCATCTAAGCCTAGACAAGATACCAGAGAAATGTAAACAGTGGGCCAGACAAACTGACCACCACGGACACACTGAAGACCACACAGTCTAATGACACTCAACACGCCAGTCATTTCAGATATCCCGCCACTCTAGACAGAATAATCTCATTCAGAATAAGACCTTCTGGGAATGTGCAGACCACACTGGGTAAACCGAGGCTTCAGATAGCAGCAGTGGTCTCCAAATCTCCACACAGGGGTCTAGACGTGGGAATAAGAACTGTCACGAAACACAGCGTGCACACCTTTTGATGCCAGATCTGTCAGTATTCCAGTGAGCACTCTAGATTTCTGCCTGTTCCGCACACATGTCAAGCCTGGCTCAATGCATGCTGCCTGCTCACTGTTACTTTTTCTGGATACAATGCTTTACTTGTTTGGACTTTGTTCCCCAAAACAATGAGCCATTGCTGGCTCTTTGCATCCTCCCCCCAGCCCAGAGTTTTCTAGAACATCACTCTCCAGATTTAGAATTGGTGTCACTAGGGGCACAGAGAACTCTCTGCCTTTCAAAGCAGTACCTGTGCAGTAGGAGACGAGCCACAGCAAGTGCTGGTGACCATGATCCTGGCATTGTAGGAGGTAGATAGTGAGCAGAGTTTCTCCTCCCCAGCTTCCTCGCAAGCAGGCACCATCTGTTTCTGCTGGCACAGCTTGGGCAGAGTATCTACTGCATTTTTCAAGCAGATCCATTATGCTTGTAGTTTGCTGAAATATCTCCAAGATTCTGGCAGTAGACTGAATAATAACAGCCTCAGCTTTTAATGCTAATTTTCCCTTTGCTCCATGGGCTATATGAGAATGCATTAGCTTCCCAAACTGGACTCTTCAACACAAGCACACGCAAATGTTTGCTTTTGAGGGGTTTGGGGAGTTCAGTTGTTGGTTGTTGTTGAGTTTGGGTGGTAGGATTAGAACTGGAGACTGAACTCAAAGCTTTGCCACTTGCTAGATAAGCCCTCTATCATTTGAGCCATGTCCTGAATTCTTTTTGACTTTTGTTTTGTTTTTCAGATAGGATCTTCCACTAACTGTTCACAGACTGGCCTCTGACCTGATCCTTCTACCTCTGCTTCCCATGTAGCTGGGATTATAGTCACGAACCACCTTTCTCAGCCAAATGTTTGTATCTCTTAATATATAGATATGTTTTCCCCATCAATTTTCAGGCTCTTCACCTTTTTTCAGTTTAATCTGCCCCTGTTGAGATCTCTTTCTCATGAACATTTCTTGTGTTGTTTATTGAGGCATAATTTTAGTACCATGAAGTGCACAAACTTAACAGTTTAGCTCAATGATTTTTTTTTTTTTTTTTTTTAGAGTGGTGGCTGCAGTTTGAACTAAGAGTTTCACACTTGCAAAACAGGCACTCTGCATCTTGGGCCACACTGCCAGTCCATTTTTCTCTCGTTATTTTGGAGATAGGCCTCAAGAACAATTTGCCCAGGTTGGCAAACCATGATTCTGCTGATCTCAACCTCCAAGTAGCTAGGATTACAGGCATGAACCACCGGTGGCCTGCCAACAAATTTTAGTATGTGTAAAACTGAGATTTATATCAAGACACAAGAGTATTTATATCACCAGAAAACTCTCCTTTGTGTTCCCTCTCTGTGAATAGATCCTGCCTCAAAGGTAACAATCAATGTAATTTCTAGCATCATAGATGAATTTTGGTCCTAAGTCTCTTTCTTAATTCTTTTTAGGAATAAGGACCCTCAGGCTTCAGGACATTGTGAACTGTTTTCTTTGCCTTCTTTTTTTTAAAACTTCAATTATTCATATTTGCATGCATTGTTTGGGTCATTTCTCCCCCATGTCCCCCACCCCCACCCCCACCCTCTTCCTCCCACCCACCCCCCACTTCCAGGCAGAACCTGTTCTGCCCTTATCTTTAATTTTGTTGAAGAGAAGACATAAGCATAATAAGAAAGACAAAGCGTTTTGCTAGTTGAGTTAAGGATAGCTATACAGAGAGATTCCTAGCATTGCTTCCATGTACAAATGTGTTACAACCCAAGTTGATCTTTGCCTTCTTGTCATAAAAAAAAAAAAATTAAAAGAGAGGGTCCATCCAAATTGTGACAAAAGAGAGATGGGTTAGAGAGGAATCTCCAAATTCTGGTTACTCTGGTCATTTATGGCAGTGGTTCTAGACTGGGGGCTGGTTTTCCCTCATGGAATATGTGAAAATATCTGGAGACAGTTTCAGTTATCACCTCTGGGGTTGAAAATGTGATAGCATTTAGGGTAGAGACCAAGAGACTGCTAGCATCTGAAACACAAAGGACAGAACCCATACCAAAGAACTCTCTAGTCAACAGTGGTAAATGTCAACAGTGTCAAGGTGAAGAAATTCTGATTTAGTAGCTGGCTGCCTTGTAAGAGGGGTGACATAGGGTCTCTTCCTATCATCTTTGAACCTCTTTATTTAGCAAGATGTAGAAAGTGGGCAGGTGGTGTGTAGTCCAAGCATAGGCTTCTCAATCCATTTTCAATGATAGTTACTAGAAATTCCATTCAAAATTTGACATTCTTTCTTTTTATTTCCTCCTTGGTTGCCAGTTTGACTCTTTTCCATGTATCTTTTCAGGGTGCTGTAACAGAGGCTGGGAGAAGGGGTATCAGACAGAGTTAGACTTGCTACAATATTGCCCAGAAGTCTCCATGTGTTACTTATATATGTAAAATGCAATGAACATCAACATTATTATTTGAAGCAAAATATTTCTGTGACTATGAAATAGAGAGTGATTTTAACTGATGGGAATTCCAGGAGAGAAGATGGAATTGAACAAACTGTTTTCTTGACTGTCGACTTCAGCTTTTCCTAAGGAAAGGCTGTTGTTAGCAAGGTCCTTTCTAATAGTGTGTTATTGATTAGGCTCCCAAGGAAATTTGCTAGCGCTGCAATGTAGGTCAGACTCACAATGTGTAAGTGATCACTGATGCTTTTCCCTCTGAAATAACAAATGCTGCAGTCAAGGGCAATGCATTCAATTCCCTCCCCTAGATTTTAAGAGCATCTCTTCAGTCTCATTTTCATTAAGGTATAAATTGTGCAAGTGTGCAAGAAACACAATTAGAAAGAAAAAGCTTACAGAACCAATGACACTTCTGGTTTAGTTCCATTTCATTTAATTGAACAAAAAAATTTTTATAGGAAAAATCCATATTCCCTCCCACCCCTATAGCAAATTCTTTACAAAGTACATCTCCATTATTGGTCATTATTAAGAAATGAGATATTTCATGTAAGCAAACTTTCCAGATAGATGACACTTAATCTTATATGGATGGAAACTGTTAATTTCTTAAAAGCATGGAATTCTCTCCTATTTCACCAGTTGCAATTCTACTCATGCTTTAAGACCACTTCTCTTTCTTCATGAGAAGTTTATTTATTCTCTTTATTCTGACATAATCAGAAATAATCATCATAAGCCCCAAATAAGCATGACTTATTATTTTATTATTTGTTGCAATCGTTGATTTTGTTATTGGAATTTGATTGCTTCTAAAGAATAATACTTGATTGTAGTGGAAAATAATGTATCCTTCAGACGGACAACTGTGCATCCCAGAAAGTCCAGAAAAGAGAGAATGCTAGAGACAAGTGTTGGCTGGACCATCCCAGTATGTCTATGGACTGAACTTTTGTGCCTCCCAAAATTCATCCTTTAGGAGGTCATTAGGTCATGAGGGTGGAACCCTGTTGAATAGGATTAGTGCCATCCTAGAAGACATCCCAAAGAGCTCCCTAGCCTCTTCCACATGTGAGTATGCACTGAGATGTCTATGAACCAGAAAAAGGGGCCTCACCAGACACTGAATCTGCTGGCACCTTGATCTTGGACTTCCCAGCTTCCAGAATGGCCAGAAATCGATGTTGTTAATGCCATCCAATTTAGGTATTTTTGTTGCAGCAGCCCAAACTAAGACATCATTGCTTATGCATCCATTTTACTTTCATACTCATGTACTGTTACCCATTCTACACATTAAAATAAAGTAGAGCCACAGACACTTTTACACACTGGGGTAAGATTACAAGGTAGTTGAGCAGCTTATTGATCAAAATTGAACACAGCATTCCTTACAATCCAGCAATTTTGCTTCCAGTGTAGTCCTAAAAGAAATAAATGCACTTGCTTAGCAAAACTGCTTTACACATTGTTGCACAAATCCTTGTATGAACACATTTTTACTTTCTCTCGGGTAGAGATTCCTTTTGGGAGGAGTAGAATTGCTGAGTTGTTTGGTAAATTTATTTCCAAAGTCTTGAAATAAAACCAGAACAACCTATGCCATCGCTTTATTCATTTATTTATTCATCTTGGGTTTTTTGAGACAGGGTCTTGCTATGTAGCTCAGACTGGGCCTTGAACTCTTGACCTTCTTGTCTCAGCCTCTCAAGTGCTGGGATTATAGACATGAACCAACATGCCAGGCCATAATTTTATTTTGATAAATTGCCATCACCAAGTAATTATAATTATTTTGCAAGTAAGCATAAACTTCCAAAACTAGCTTTTATGATATTCCTGATATTTTAATGTACTGAAATAAGGAATATCTTTGCATTTCATAATGTCTCAAATATTAAGGAATAATTTCTAGGTACATATAAGGTTTTTTTCTTTGATGCTCATTTGTGGTTTGATTAAAAGAGCCTGTAGAATGATTATGTCTCTAAATTACTGTTAACACACTTAACATGTGGAGTTATTTCTCCATCTTTAAAATAATCTTCTAACATGAGGTCTGAAAATCACAGAGTGAATATCTTTCTTCTTTGTTATTTTAGCTGCTGACATTTTTAATTCAATTTAGCAGTGGCCTTATATTTTTAAAGTTAATGAAGTGGATTTCAGGTTCAGTTAGCAGTAATTTAAGATGACAATTCAATCATTAGTGAAGCTAATTATTAAATGGAAAACTCACTGTCATACTCAAGCTCATAATGAAATAAAATCTTGGGTCCAAGTGCAATGCAAAGACAGTGCTGGACTATGTGCAGCTCTTTTAACAAATCAGCACAACAGCGAGGTTGAAGATGACGCTCCTACATACACTAGTATTTTCAGCATGCTCAGCCTTAATATTTAGGTCCACTGTTTGTCAGGATTTTTTTTTCTCTACATCATGTAGCATGTAAAGCACTTCATTCCCAGCATCTCCAGTAGTATTTCTAAATATAAATATCTCCATTATGTTTATCTCATTTATCTGCAGCTCATTTGACAGGTGTAGTAATTGCCATGTTTATTGTAATAAAAATAAACTGGGATTGATGCTGTTAGAAATGTTCTTGCAGCTTCATTTTGGTAAGCAAGTGCATAGATTCCTTTTGGGTATATTCCTGGAGCAATAAACTCATATGTCCCTCAGTCAATACTAACAAGCAAGAATACCTGTAGCATATTCACACATAGAATACTGCTCACCAACAGAAAGCAAGGTGGTGCTGGACACATGAAAGTGTGGATGAACCTCAGACACATTATTCCAAGTGAAAGAAGGGAGACACGAATGGCCACACACCATATGACTCCATCTACATGAAATGTCCAGAAAAGGCACATTCATAAAGACAGAAAGTTATTATTGGCTACCCAGGGTGGGAGATAAGCTTAAAGTGACTGCTAAGGGAACAAGATTCTTACTGGAGTGATGAGAATGTCCTAAAATTAGGAAGTGCTTATGGTTGCATAAGCCTGCAAAAATGCTAAAGTCACTGAGTTATTCAGGTAAACTGGGGAAGCTTATGGTTTATAAATTGTGCCTCAAAAAAGTTGTTTTAGAAAGCTTGAATTTTGAAAATGACTTGGGCCATTATGGATTGGTCGTAGCCAGGCATCAGTACATAAGATTCCTGTTTGTCTTCTCAAAAATTCTAATGCTACATCATCTGGAATTTTAAAGATACAAGCTCACTCTACAAGAAAATAGTAAAACATAATATAAAACATAAATAATCCAATAGCTAATATAACAGGGAGTCTAGGAGTTATTTATAAACTGCTATAACTTTTTCAAACCCCTACCCCACAAGAAACAGAATTATTTCATGAGGATTTTTTTTTAATATGAGGAGTGATTCTTAATATACCTCCTTCTTTACCTTCACAAAGTTCCTTCTCCATCTAGGATCCAGAGAAAATACACACCAGCCACACTTGTCTTGATATCATCCTTCCAAAACCCCCAATGTGTCCCAGCTGCAGTGTCTTTCCAATGGTTGTACCTTGAAAGGCAGCAAAGGACATTGATGAAGTGTGCAGACTCCAGCTCCACACTGCCCGGCTCTCTGCTTGTGTTTAGGTACTGGCTGTGATACTTTAGCTAAATTACCTCACTTCCTGTGCCTCACTTTCCTCCCCTATTATTACGGAATAACTTTACCCACAGAGTTGGGCTGCTAGAGGATAAAATGAATCAGTGTTTGAAAGTATTTAGAAGAACTTTTCATTTATTTTATTTTATTTTTTATAATTGTATGAGCATATCATAATTGCACAGTCGTTACCTTGTGATATTTATATATATCTTACTTAGACTTACCCTCTTCACTGCTCTCCCTCCTCCCCTTTCTTAGAACAATTTCAACAGGTCTCATTCTTCCATTTTCATGTATGGATACCAAATACATCCACCATATTCACCCTTATTCCCCCTTTCCTTGTGTCCACCCGCCTCCCACTGGTCCCCACCTCTGGAAAAGACCTATTTTCCCTCTTTCCCTTCATTTTTTAAAAGTGTATATTGATAATCCAAGGGGTTTTGCCTTGGTATTTCAAGCCTGTATATATCATGCTTTAATCAAATTAACCCCTCTCCTCTGTTACTTACTCTTTCTCTATCATCATGCTCCCATAATATTCAGCAGCTTACAATACAGTGCATTATATTATATTCATATATAGATGCGTTGCTTCAATATTTTTCATTCTGTAACATTTTTTCCCCTCTCAGTTCTCTTTCTATATATATATGTAAAATCTTCCTTTTAGTGTCTACCTGAAATGATCTTTCCAGAAGAGACCTCCTAGCATTCAGAGCTCAAGTCAGACACCCACACCTCAACCTCCTCGTTAAACTATTCTTAAACCCATTCATACAATACACACTTACTAGACACTTGCTCTTGCAAGCTCTATTTGGGGTGCTGAGCACGCATCTGGAAGGAAACAAAACCCCTTGCCCCCAAGGCCTTTACTTTCTAGTGAGTTGAAACAGGTGATGGTTAAAAATCCCAGCAAATACAGCTTGTTGGAAACAATCCTTGCTGTGGAAGAAACAGAGGAGGGAAGGCAAGTACAGGCTCAGGGTGGGGAAAGCAATTTGCCTCATTGCATGGGGTCTTCACATAAACAAGGCGGGCAAAGCAGAGAAAGAGTTAGTCAGAGGTCAAGGGCAAGATTAGAGCTTACCACAGTGAGAAAAGTCAGAGCAGAGGCCCCAGGGACAGAGTGAGCCTGGCCTGTTTGAGGTCATATGAGAGGCCATTGGGCCACAATGAAGGGAGAGGATAGGGTAGTGGAGCTGTGTCAGAGAGGTAAGAAGGGCAGGGTTGGATTACATGGAGCCTCCAGGGCCACTTAAGTGTTTTGCCTCCTTATCTCAGTGATGTGGGGGACAGGGAGTGGCTGATAGACTCAGAAGGCACTCAATTACCCCACCTCCTGACCCCCAGTAATTGTGCAATAACAAATGCATGTTGTTTTAAGTCACTGGCTTGTAGTGATTTGTTACCCACCATAGATAAGGAAGAGAGACCCACAGAAGGGTTTTGAGAGCAGCAATGTGACCTGCCTGTGGCTACAAGGAGAACGGACTAAGAGGGCAGGAACTGGACTGCCAAGTGCCATCAAGAAACCAAGGCAACAATCCAGTAAGAGGCAATGGTGACAAGGGCTGGAGTATATGGTCCTAAAAGCCATCATATTTGCCATCAGATTTTCTCTTCCTCACAGATTTGCTGCCTAAAATGTTCATCTCTTTTTCTTAACCACTAATGCAAGATTTTAATAATAGAAGAAACTGGAGGAGGGGAATATATGAGAACTCTGTACTTTCTGCAAACTTGAAACTGCTCAAACAAAAAAAGTCTGTTAATGAAAACAAAATCATTGTTTCCCCTTTTATTTTTTTTTTTTTGGTGGTGGTACTGGGATTTGAACTCAGGGCAGGTGCTCTACCGCTTGAGCCACACCCCAGCCCATTGTTTCCTGTGTAACTAATACATAGTCAAGGCATCAGAAGACAATGAAGATGATTAAGTCACAACACACTATTTACCAGGATGCATATCCATCACTCTATAGCCACCATTTGTCTTAGCAGAGATGGGAGGAGAGGGATTTTAGTCAATGTATGTCCTTTCTTTGGGACCACAGTGAGAGAACCGAAAGCTTTTCTTTGTCCACCTCTTCTCAGTTGCCTCCTGATCAAAACAATACATTAGCACTGTTTAAGGTGGCATATTTTGAGTTGGTATATTCTGGTCTTCTACAATGTGTTGGTTTTTCCTCTCCCATCATAAATAATTTTTTAATATTTTCTTGTTACTTTTAACACATTAGGGGCAAAAACATCTCATCTTCTAGTCCTGGAGATAGGCTGATGGAGGAAACGAGGAGTCGTCCTCTTGAGACTGTCATGGAGCCAGGTGTGACCTGCATGAAACTGCAGGTCAACCCAGCCTGTTCCATCCGCAGAGAGCGGTGCACTGTGGGCCACATGCGACCTGACACCACAGGCTTGCAGCAAAACTGGCCTCCATGAAGAAGGTGTGGAACATGAATTCACAGCCTTGAGCTCAATGGCTCTTGGAGAAAATCTTGCTCAGATGCCAAAAGGGGCTCCTGAGCTGAAGTTATCACTTCAACTTCATTAGCCTCATTCATACTCTTAACTATGACTTTTCTGAAGGCTGTGCCCTTGGCTGCCACCTTCCGTTTCCTCAAACATGGCCACAGTTGGGCCTCCTGTGATGCTTTAGGAATACCATATTTTTGTTTGGGATACACATGCCTCTGAACTCTCAAATAAGCCTCTGCTTTCTGGGCACTGGCATTCAAATGAAATTCTTGGCACCAGTTCCACAAAGCATCTCGAGATACCTTAATGAATCAGAGACAAATTGGTTGGCAAGGGAAGGGTTGAGACTTTGCAGTTAGGTCTGGGAGAAGCTTTGAATTGTTCATTTGTGGACAACGGACACAGGTAGTCCAGGTGAGATTTCGGGTGAGTGTTGTATAGTTAGACGACAGGAAAAAAAACCTTCCTTTCCCTGGGCTTCCCAGAGGTTCTAACAAAGCAATCCCAGTCCTCATACCTAGGCTTCTTGGGTTTGATACCTGGATGTTTGATATCTGTGACTGGAGAGACACTTGGTTCCATTAGACGGGTTCCTCTGTAACTAGATCAATGTTAAAACTCATATTTTCCTTGTCTAATTCCTCCTCAAAGAAATTCTTCTCACTTCATATGCTTTATGTATTTTCTATAACCTTCCCTTCCCCAACCCACCCCTTAAAGAATGAAACTCCAATGAGGACAGACGCCTTATCTATCGTGTGCACTAGGTCAGTCACTTCATCTAAAGCACATACTGGATGCCACAGTGAGTGAATGAAGAATGAAGAACTGATGAATGGATATAAATATAAGTCAAATCCATTTTTATCATTTGTGCTGTACACAAGACTTTAACACATGATAAATGGGACGTCCAGTGTAATGAAAAGGGCTTTATTTTTAATAGCTGTTGCTGGGATAGCTACCAATTTAGAATGAAAATTAAATAAGATGCTCATATAATAACATATAGTAAGATAAATAGCAGATGGCTGAAGAGTTTAATACCAAAAAAAGAAATCCTAAAAGAACAAAAAGGAAATACAATTTAATTACCTCAGTGTAGAATAAGACTCTCCAAAGAGAGTCCTTAAGTACTTAGTACTTAAAAAAGATTGATAGGTTTGATAACACAAAAATTCCTTAATTTTTATGGAGCAAAATCATCATAAACAAAATTAAAACCGAAATGAGCATGTGTAAAATGTTACAGGGGGCGGTGCAGTAATAGCCTTCACACATAAAGGACACTTATAAATAAACAAAGGGAAAACTCCCCCATGGAGAAATTTGGCTAAAGTATAGGAGGAAAAAATTTATAAGAAGGATGTATAAATATTTAAAAGCATAAATAGTCAACCTACTAGGAATTAAATATATGCAAATTAAAGCACAATAAAATAACATTTTTTATCTATCAACTAGGAATTGATTTCTTTCAATACTCGCTGGTTAACGAATATCACTATTCATTTTGGCTCATGTAAGTGTAAACTGATACATCTCAAGAGATGACTGGGTATGTAGCAAAACCTTTAAAATATCTGTAGCCATTGGCCACCTAATTCTATCTCTCTTAAAGAAATTGTTAGACACACACAAAAGTGAATGTTTATTCAGTGAAATACTAGACCAACATAAAAAATGTATCATTGTGGGAGAAACAATGAGATGTTCTCTCTATAGTACACTGATAAATGGAAAAAAATTATGGAACAGATTAGACAGCACATACACATGTGATAAAAAATGACAGAACTATACACACATATATGTATATATATACACATACATGCAGATACATGCATTGTTCCAATGTCAATATCCTGGCTTTTGATATTGCATTGTGATTATGCAAAATATAACCACTGAGTACCACTGAATGAAGAGTACACAGGACAACCTTTTGCTGTGTTTGTATCTTCCTATTTATAATGGTCTCAAAATTTAAAAAAGTTTTCTCTATACATATATGGCTTAGAAAATAGAGAAATTCAATAAAATGCTAATAGTCATTGGCATAAGTTTATTAGATTTGAGTGATTTTTATTTTCATCACACTTTTAAACTTCCTTTCAATGAGAAAACTGTTTATAATCAGAAAATGTTACATTATTTTAAATAATGTAAAAACCTAAAGATGCCCCAAGAATCAAACCATTTTGAGTATATATATATTTATACATATATGAATATGCATTTATATATATTAAATATACCTATGAGGAAAGATAGATGCATAGATACATGATTGATAGGTGGGTAGATAGAGATGGATAAAAAGATGATAGATGATTAGATAGACAGAGGGATAGAGCTAAAGAGAGAGAGAGAGAGATACTGGAATGAATTATCATAAAAAATGCTTTGGTAATGCAAAGAGTACGGGTATGTAAGAAACAGACAGCATATTAATTAGTGGTTAACCACCATGTAATCAGCTCTTTACATGTAAATCACATCTTATATGTCTATATTATATGTTATATTGTGATCAATTACAGATGTAGATGTCAACACTAATATCACAAAATAGTTTTTTCTCTTCTCCCCCTCCCTTTATCTCAACACCCTTTGCCTCCTTCCCTCTTGTCTTATAGTGACACAGTTTGAAGTGGAATGAATCCCAGTTTCCATCTTGCTTCTCATATTTAGCATCTGTACTGTGGGCAGAACTCTTACCCTTTAACTGTGCCTCAGCGAACTTCTCTGTAAGATAGAAATATTAACATCTACTTACAGAGTGATGTGATTGGGGGAATTAACTGAAGGTTATTTACAAAGTAGTACTAGTAAGTTCCCTTTTTTGAAGACAGAGTCTTGCTACTTACCAGGCTGGCCTGGAACTCATGATCCTCTTGCCTCAGCCTCCCATGCATTAAGAGTATAAGCATGCACTGTCATACCCAACTACCTGTACTTTCTGTTTTTCTTTTTTTTTTTTCTTTCATGTTGATACATGTTCTGCTAAAATTATGATTGTTTCATTCTTTTTTTAATTTATTTATTTATTTTTCTTTTATTATTCATATGTGCATACAAGGCTTGGGTCATTTCTCCCCCCTGCCCCCACCCCCTCCCTTACCACCCACTCCGACCCCTCCCTCTCCCTCCCACACCCTCAATACCCAGCAGAAACTATTTTGCCCTTATTTCTAATTTTGTTGTAGAGAGATTATAAGCAATAATAGGAAGGAACAAGGGTTTTTGCTGGTTGAGATAAGGATAGCTATACAGGGCATTGACTCACATTGATTTCCTGTGCGTGGGTGTTACCTTCTAGGTTAATTCTTTTTGATCTCACCTTTTCTCTAGTTCCTGGTCCCCTTTTCCTATTGGCCTCAGTTGCTTTTAAGGTATCTGCTTTAGTTTCTCTGCGTTAAGGGCAACAAATGCTAGCTAATTTTTTAGGTGTCTTACCTATCCTCACCCCTCCCTTGTGTGCTCTCGCTTTTATCATGTGCTCAAAGTCCAATCCCATTGTTGTGTTTGCCCTTGATCTAATGCCCACATATGAGGGAGAACATACGATTTTTGGTCTTTTGGGCCAGGCTAACCTCACTCAGAATGATGTTCTCCAATTCCATCCACTTACCAGCAAATGATAACATTTTGTTCTTCTTCATGGCTGCATAAAATTCCGTTGTGTATAGATACCACATTTTCTTAATCCATTCGTCAGTGGTGGGGCATCTTGGCTGTTTCCATAACTTGGCTATTGTACATAGTGCCACAATAAACATGGGTGCGCAGGTGCCTCTGGAGTAACCTGTGTCACAGTCTTTTGGGTATATCCCCAAGAGTGGTATTGCTGGATCAAATGGTAGATCGATGTCTAGCTTTTTAAGTAGCCTCCAATTTTTTTTCCAGAGTGGTTGTATTAGTTTACATTCCCACCAACAGTGTAAGAGGGTTCCTTTTTCCCCCGCATCCTCGCCAACACCTGTTGGTGGTGGTGTTGCTGATGATGGCTATTCTAACAGTGGTGAGGTGGAATCTTAGTGTGGTTTTAATTTGCATTTCCTTTATTGCTAGAGATGGTGAGCATTTTTCATGTGTTTTTTGGCCAATTGAATTTCTTCTTTTGAGAAAGTTCTGTTTAGTTCACTTGCCCATTTCTTTATTGGTTCATTAGTTTTGGGAGAATTTAGTTTTTTAAGTTCCCTGTATATTCTGGTTATCAGTCCTTTGTCTGATGTATAGTTGGCAAATATTTTCTCCCACTCTGTGGGTGTTCTCTTCAGTTTAGAGACCATTTCTTTTGATAAACAGAAGCTTTTTAGCTTTATGAGGTCCCATTTATCTATGCTATCTCTTAGTTGCTGTGCTGCTAGGGTTTCATTGAGAAAGTTCTTACCTATACCTACTAACTCCAGAGTATTTCCTACTCTTTCCTGTATCAACTTTAGAGTTTGGGATCTGATATTAAGATCCTTGATCCATTTTGAGTTAATCTTGGTGTAGGGTGATATACATGGATCTAGTTTCAGTTTTTTGCAGACTGCTAACCAGTTTTCCCAGCAGTTTTTGTTGAACAGGCTGCTATTTCTCCATCGTATATTTTTAGCTCCTTTGTCAAAGACAAGTTGGTTATAGTTGTCTGGCTTCATATCTGGGTCCTCTATTCTGTTCCACTGGTCTTCATGTCTGTTTTTGTGCCAGTGCCATGCTGTTTTTATTGTTATTGCTTTGTAATATAGTTTGAAGTCAGGTATTGTGATACCTCCTGCATTGTTCTTTTGACTGAGTATTGTCTTGACTATTCATGGCCTCTTGTGTTTCCACATAAATTTAACAGTAGATTTTTCGATCTCTTTAATGAATGTCATTGGAATTTTGATGGGAATTGCATTAAACATGTAGATTACTTTTGGGAGTATAGACATTTTCACTATGTTGATTCTACCAATCCATGAGCATGGGAGATCTCTCCACTTTCTATAGTCTTCCTCAATCTCTTTCTTCAGAAGTGTATAGTTTTCCTTGTAGAGGTCTTTCACATCTTTTGGTAGGTTTACACCTAGGTATTTGATTTTGTTTTTGAGGCTATTGTAAATGGAATTGTTTTCATACATTCTTTTTCCGTTTGCTCATTGTTAGTGTATAGAAATGCTAATGATTTTTTTATGTTGATTTTATATCCTGCTACCTTGCTATAGCTATTGATGATGTCCAGAAGCTTCTGAGTTGAGGTTTTTGGGTCTTTAAGGTATAGGATCATGTCATCTGCAAATAGGGATATTTTGACAGTTTCTTTACCTATTTGTATTCCTTTTATTCCTTCTTCTTGCCTAACTGCTCTGGCTAGGAATTCCAGTACTATGTTGAATAGGAGTGGAGATAGTGGGCATCCTTGTCTGGTTCCTGATTTTAGAGGGAATGGTTTCAGTTTTTCTCCATTAAGTATAATGCTGGCTGTAGGTTTGTCATATATACCATTTATAATGTTGAGGAACTTTCCTTCTATTCCTAGTTTTCTTAGAGCTTTTATCATGAAATGATGTTGGATCTTATCAAAGGCTTTTTCTGCATCTATTGAGATGATCAAGTGGTTTTTGTCTTTGCTTCTGTTAATGTGGTTTATTACATTTATTGATTTTCGTATGTTGAACCACCCCTGCATCCCTGGGATGAAGCCTACTTGGTCGTGGTGAATAATCTTTTTGATGTGTTGCTGAATTCGGTTTGCCATTATTTTATTGAGGATTTTTGCATCAATGTTCATTAAGGAGAATGGCCTATAGTTCTCCTTTTTGGAGGTGTCTTTGCCTGGTTTTGGGATAAGTGTAATACTGGCTTCATAAAATGTGTTTGGCAGTTTTCCTTCCTTTCTATTTCGTGGAACAGTTTAAGGAGGGTTGATATCAGTTCTTCTTTAAAGGTCTGATAGAATTCAGCAGAGAATCCATCAGGTCCTGGACTTTTCTTTTTGGGGAGACCCTTGATTGCTGCTTCAATTTCATTTTGTGTTATAGGTCTATTCAGGTGATTAATTTCCTCTTGGTTCAGTTTTGGATGATCATATGTATCTACAAATCTGTCCATTTCTTTTAGATTTTCAAATTTATTTGAATATAGGTTCTCAAAGTAGTCTCTGATGATTTCCTGGACTTCCATGGTGTTTGTTGTTATCTCCCCTTTTGCATTTCTAATTCTACTAATTTGGGTTTTTTATCTCCTCATTTTAGTCAGGTTTGCCAGGGGTCTATCAATCTTGTTTATTTTTTCAAAGAACCAACTTTTTGTTTCATTAATTCTTTGTATGGTTTTTTTGGTTTCTATTTCGTTGATCTCAGCTCTTATTTTTATTATTTCTCTCCTTCTATTTGTTTTGGGATTTGCTTGTTCTTGTTTTTCTAGGAGTTTGAGATGTATCATTAGGTCATTGATTTGGGATCTTTCAGTCTTTTTAATATATGCACTCATGGCTATAAACTTTCCTCTCAGAACTGCCTTAGCTGTGTCCCATAGGTTCCGGTAGGTTGTGTTTTCATTTTCATTGACTTCCAGGAACCTTTTAATTTCCTCTTTTATTTCATCAATGATCCATTCTTCATTAAGTAATGAGTTATTTAGTTTCCAGCTGTTTGCATGTTTTTTGTCTTTACTTTTGTTGTTGAGTTCTACTTTTACTGCATTGTGATCAGATAGTATGCACAGCATTATTTCTATTTTCTTATATTTGCTGAGGCTTGCTTTGTGCCCTAGGATATGATCTATTTTGGAGAAGGTTCCATGGGCTGCTGAGAAGAATGTATATTGTGTAGAGGTTGGATGAAATGTTCTGTAGACATCAACTAGGTCCATTTGATCTATTGCGTATTTCAGATCTTGGATTTCTTTGTTGATTTTTTGTTTGGATGACCTATCTATTGATGATAATGGGGTGTTAAAGTCTCCCACAACCACTGTGTTGGCATTAATATATGCTTTTAGGTCTTTCAGGGTATGTTTGATGAAATTGGGTGCATTGACATTGGGTGCATACAGATTGATGATTATTATTTCCTTTTGGTCTATTTCCCCTTTTATTAGTATGGAATGTCCTTCTTTATCTCGTTTGATCAATGTAGGCTTGAAGTCTACTTTGTCAGAGATAAGTATTGCTACTCCTGCCTGTTTTCGGGGGCCATTGGCTTGGTAAATCTTCTTCCAGCCTTTCATCCTAAGCATATGCTTATTTCTATCAGTGAGATGGGTCTCCTGTAAGCAACAAATTGTTGGATCTTCCTTTTTAATCCGTTTTGTCAAACAGTGCCTTTTGAGGGGTGAATTAAGTCTGTTAACATTAAGCGTTAGTACTGATAGGTATGTGGTGATTCCTGCCATTTAGTTATCTTAGTTGTTTGAAGGTTTGATTGTGTGTACCTAAGTTGAGGTTACTCTCTACTGTCTTGCTTTTTCTTTTCCTGTGGTTTGGTGCTGCCTGTCTTTTCATGGTTAAGTTGGGTTTCACTTTCTGTGTGCAGAATCCCTTGAAGAATCTTTTGTAGTGGTGGCTTTGTGGTCACATATTGTTTTAGTTTCTGCTTATCATGGAAGACTTTTATTGCCCCATCTATTTTGAATGATAGTTTTGCTGGGTAGAGTATCCTGGGGTTGAAGTTATTTTCGTTCAATGCCCGGAAGATCTCACCCCACGCTCTTCTTGCTTTTAATGTTTCTGTTGAGAAGTCTGCTGTGATTTTAATGGGTTTACCTTTGTATGTTACTTGTTTTTTCTCTCTTACAGCCTTCAATATTCTTTCCTTAGTTTCTGAACTTGTTGTTTTAATGATGATATGTCGTGGAGTAGTTCTATTTTGATCTGGTCTGTTTGGTGTCCTGGAGGCCTCTTGCATCTGTATGGGAATATCTTTCTCTAGATTTGGGAAATTTTCCGTTATTATTTTGTTGAAAAGATTACGCATTCCCTTCGCTTGCACCTCTTCTCCTTCTTCGATGCCCATGATTCTGAAGTTTGGTCTTTTGATGGAGTCGGTGAGTTCTTGCATTTTCTTTTCACAGGTCTTGAGTTGTTTAATTAATAGTTCTTCAGCTTTTCCTTTAATTACCATTTCATCTTCAAGTTCTGAGATTCTGTCTTCTGTTTATTCTATTCTGGATATTCTATTCTGGATTGGCCTTCCGTTTTGTTTTGCAGTTCTGTTTCGTTCCTTTTTCTGAGGTTTTCCATATCCTGGCTGTTTTCCTCTTTAATGCTGTCAATTTTTGTCCTGAGTTCATTTATCCATTTAGTCATCATGTTCTCTGTTTCACTTTGGTGTTTATACAGTGCTTCTATGGTTTCCTTTATCTTTTGCTTTTTCAAATTCTCTATTTTTGTTGTCTTGGAATTTCTTGAGTGTCTCCTGTACATTTTGGTTAACCCTATCCAGTATCATCTCTATAAAATTCTCATTGAGTACTTGTAGTATGTCTTCTTTTAAATTATTCTTGTGGGCTTCATTGGGTCCTTTGGCATAGTTTATCTTCATTTTATTGGAGTCTGGATCTGAGTTTCTGTTCTCTTCATTCCCCTCTGGTTCCTGTACTAATTTTTTGCTGTGGGGAAACTGGTTTCCCTATTTTTTCTGTCTTCCCGTTATTGTCTTTGGTGTTGTTACTGTCCCTGTACTGTGTGCAATTAAGTATTTTCTAGCTTGTAATAATAACAATGGTAATATTTAGAATGGAAGGGTGAGCTGAGATGGAAAGCAAGAAGTTAAAGAGAAGGGGAAAACAAATATACAGACAAGAGGGAGAAAGCAGAACAAGGTTTCAGATAAGAAAGTTTCAAAGGTATAAACAGGGAGCTTTAGTGTACTAATTGACAGTAAGCTGAACAGACATTAGAGAGACAGAAAGGATTGAAAATCAAAGATAAAAAAATAAAAAATAAGTAAATGAAAGAAATATCTATATATAAAAATGAATTAAAATAAAATGGAAAATAGTAAATTAAAAAAAAAAAAAACCAAAAAGCCTCCAAGTTTATATGCAATGAAGTTTCAGTCTTAATAATTTGGGTGTCCAACTCAGTCTCTAGTCCTGGAGGTGGTGCCTCAGATGTTGTTCTGTAGTTGTCTCATCAAAGGGGATGCATAAAGTAGAACAAAACTATACACACACACACACACAAAAAAAAAAAAAAAAGCCCCACCAAGTGTCCCAAGTTCAAATGCAGTACAGTTTCAGTAAGTTTTTTGGTTTGCAGGTGTAATTTGGTTGTTCTCGTATCAAAGGTAGGGAGAAAAAGAAAAAAAAAGAGTCTGGAGACAGTTCTGAGAATGGTATCTGTGGCTGTGGCTTGCCTGCCTGCTGTTTTCAGCCTGCTGTAGCTGGAGGCATTATTTATGCAGATCTCTGGGGTGAGCTTAGCCCTCACCTGGTCCCACAGGCTTTGTTTGTTCAGAGTTCTCCTGTGCGGGAGCCTCTGCTACAGGCTTTCCCCTTTCCAAGCACTGGGAAAGGTGACACTGCACCTGTGTTCTCAGTCCTGCCTGTTTATTTACAGTTCATGTGGGAGGTGGGACTTCCCCCCTCTCCTGTGGAGTTTTCCTCCCACCGCCACTTTCACAAGTTTTCCTGCTCCTGATTACTGGGCGGTGCTGCTGCTCCTGCCGGCCGCCATGTTTATTTACAGTTCACATGGGAAGTGGGTCTTCCCTCCTCTCCTGTCGAGTTTTCCTCCCTCCACCACTCTCACAAGCTTTCCCACTCCTGGTTGCTTGGCGCGCACCCCTCTCCCACCACAGGCTCTCCGGCCCGCCCGGCTTATTTATTTACAGTCCCGGGAAGGATTCCCTTCCCCCAATCTTCAGCGCTCAGGGCGCCCCACCCTCTTTCCTGCATGTCTTAACTGTTCTTATTGCTTATTACTCAGTTTCTCTTTTTTCCCCGGGTGGAGGTCAGTCTGTCCAGGGGGCTATGCTGCTCTGGCCCAGGCTTGTCTGTGGGAGTACCGCGGTACCACGAAGCTCACCTGGTCTGCATCTTCCCAAGCCGTCTGGGCGCCGGCCACTGGCGGCCCAGGGGCCCTCCTCGTTTCTCTGTTTAACATGAAGTGGAGATTCTCTGCACTGGCTAGAGATGTGGAGGGGTCAAAGTTATGCCTTTTCTCAGTGATTATGCCTGCAAAGTGTGTCTCTGGCGTCTCTCTAAGATTTTACTATAGGAGGCTCGCTTTCTGCTTCCTACCTCTAGCCGCCATCTTGGAATCTTCTCTGTTTTTCTTTTTGTGTGTGTGTGGCGGTACTGGAATTTGAACTCAAGGACTCACACTTGCTACCACTTGAGCCACTCCAGCAGTCCAGTGTTGGGTATGTTAAGATAGGGCCTTGCGAACTGTTTCCCAGGGCTAGTCTCAAATGGCGATCCTGCAGATCTCTGCCTTCCAAGTAGCCAGGATTACAGATGTAAGCCACCATGCCCAGCTATAGGTCCTTAATAGACCTGAATCCCTTCCCTTTTCTTTCTGCATTTACTTTTCATTCTTGGACCTTTCTTTATTGCCAAGTCTTTTTTTTTTTTTTTTCAGAAAATGTAAGAACTAAAATTTTTTAATGTTTTGCATAGGCATAGACTGGGAAACTAATCTTTTTTTTTTTTTTTGCAAAGTCCCATTTTAAGAATTAAGCATCTATAAGGGCTCTTTCCTCTTGAGAGAGGGGGAGAGTGCAGTGGAGGCAGAGGAGACTAACATTTGCTGTCAGCACTAGGAGCCCAGGACTGCGGGGAGAATAGCTTTTCCCAATGAGAAAAAGGCCACTGGAGCTCGTTTTACTGAATTGACAAAGAGTGTATTCCTCTGGACGAAGTCCTCAGCTCTGAAGATTGCTCGGAGCAACTCTACTTCCACAGAAGCACTATTCTCATGTCACTTTTTATGCTGCCTAATGGCATTGCACAATGATTTTAGTAGAAGACAGCTTTTCAAAACAGCATCTTTTCTCACCCAAAAATTCATCCCACATTTCAGGTGGCCTACTTTCAAGCTTTTACATCAGTCAGACTAACACACAGTCTCAGACTTAGCAATTCAGGGAAGGAGAAGTCAGTTGGGGTGAGCAGGCTTGATCTGCTTCTGTGACACAGCATTGCCCTAAATCTTTAGGATTCCTTCACGTCCCAGATTTGCCTCCTGTGTTGTTCCATATGGACACAGATGTTACATTTTGTTATCAGTGTGTGAACAGTCTCTAATCAGAAGATTTCCAAATTTTTTGTGTCCCAGGTGGAAGCATCCAGGCAGGACACATGGGTTTAGTAATGGAGTTTATTAAAAGTTAGGGAGGGGAGTTACAAAGGCCATGGTGGTGCCAGGTAGAAGGTGGAAGCAGAGAGAGCATCTTCCTCTTTCCAAGAGCTTTTAAAACTCCTGCTAATCTACAGGAAGGGAAGAACCTGGTGATTCCTACCCAACAATAACAGATGAGCGGGGAGGGGCACAGCTGGTCCCTGAGGTAGGTGGGAGTGGTTTGAGTTGTCCTTTAGCCAGCGTGTGAATAACCTACATGCATTTGTAGTTGAAAAGAAGGCTCAGGGAAAGAGCCTTGAAATAAGATATCAAGTCACGTATGTTCTAAGAGTCCTGAACATTCCCTAAGTCTTGCCTCAGTTTCACGTGTAGGCTAGCACTTATTTCCAGCCCATGTTTATAATTCTCAGGGAAGTCAACTTATAGTCATTCCTGTTCTTCAAATGAATACGAAGCCTATATCCCATAAACAGCAATATGTGGAAAACACCAGCCTGCCCATCCTACCTGTGACTTTGTGCAGTACACCAGGAAATGTTTAGAATGGTATAGTAATCTCATGCTAAAATAACCCTGCTATGACAACCTCTGCTTCCAAGCTGCAGAGTCTGCCCAGTTTATATCAGTCTCTGTGTTGTTCATCCTTTACCATTTTGGCCTCCAGCCCATGTCTATTTTCTTTTAGCTGTAATCTAAGTGGATGGAATTGATTCAGTAGTCTCATGGGTAGTTCTAATTTTTAAATGTGCACATATTTAGGTAGAATATCCTAGTGTTTCCTTATAGTGGGCATTTGTTTTCCATTTTCTGAGCCTAGTTAGCCTGTCTTCACACCATTCTAGATCTGCCAATACTTCAATAAACTCCTTTTGCATGAAATTTAGCCAGAGACATGGTCCGTTATTTGCAACCAAGAACTCTGAGTGATATGACCTTCAAGTCATTATAATACATATTCAAAATCTAAGATAATGACAATGAAAATATTTGGGGAACTTTAGATAAAGTGAGTACTAATAAAATGTACAATTGAGAGAAAGATGTTTATGAAAAACTGTTGAAAAACAGCGCATACAAAACATAAAAATATATGCAGATATTTACATGTCAAAAAGACTGGAAGGATGTTCATCAAAATATTAATTGACTCCTAATCTTAAGAGACAAACTCACCTGGGATTTTTATTTCTTTTTGCTGTTTTATATTTTCTATAGTCTCTACCACGAATGTGTGTTCCTTTTGCAATATGAAAAAAATGAGAAGTGTTATTTAAGGAATGCATGCTCAAGGGTGAACTTTCAGAATAATTAGGGGTTAGCTACTGATTGAAAACTATGTGCGCAATTAATGAAATGTTATTCCAAGGACCCGCCTTGGTAGCAGCTCTTGAATCTTAATGATACCCCTGGAATACATCACCTATTGTTCCCCAGTCTTCAAAAACTAAACATGGATAAATAGGTCATGTTAACCATGGATCACAAAGATGAGTCATGACATATAATGCCTGCTGCCTAAAGGCTGTAGCTAAACATGTTATCAGTCTACATATAAAATTATCCCCTCATTTTGAGAACCCAAGTATTTTTTTTTAAATAATTAACACATTGGCTTGGCTTTTGACCAGCTATTTGTTCTTGGATCAATTAAAACAACACATTATCATTGCCAGCACACATAACAAAGAAAAACATTAATAAAGGGAATTAACTAAGCTTTAGTTAATTTAGTGCTATGGATAAAATGTCTGTGTCCCTTCAAAATATGTTTGTTGAATTCCCAACAAATTGGGAGTGGGCTCTTTGGAAGGTGATCAGGTCTTGAGGGTTGAGCCCCTCTGAATGGGATTCCTAGTCGTTATAAAAAGAAGCAGGAGAGCTGACTGGCTCTCTTTCCTTCATTTGAGGGAACTATGGGATGCGGGCAGTCTGTCACCCAGAGGAGGGCCCTCCCCAGAAGGTGACCAGACTGGCACATTGCCTTCTGACTCCCGACCTCCAGAACTGTGAAGAGTAAATTTCTCTCGTTAATAAACCACCAAGTCTAACCGCACTTGTTATAGTAGCCCAGGCTGGTGGAGACATTCAGCTACATTGCAATGTCAGAAAAAAATTCCCCTTTTTAATAAAGAAAATTAAAATGTGATTTTTTTTTTTTACATTTCAAAGCTCCTAGTCAAGTTCACACTTTTCCCATTTAAGCAGGGTGTGGTGGCTCACACCTGTCATCCCAACTACACAAGAAGCATGAATAAATAGAAAGGGAGGTCCAGGCCAGCCCAGCATGAAAGCAAGGCCCTATTCAAAAATAACTAAAGCATTAAGAAGGTGAATATGGTTGAGTACTTCCTATACAAAAATGAATACAGAATTTTTAAACTGGTTGAAACCACCATAAGAAATGAACTAATGTAGAAAGAAGAAAAATAAAGATGAACATATTTGGGTTATAATACATGTATATATGGAAGTGCCACAAGGAAACTCCCTGTGTAGCTATCTTAAACAAACAAAAATGTCATTTTTCTTCTTTTTTTTTTCCTTATACAAAATCAGAGAACAGGAGGTCTGAACAGGTCCGGGGTGGGGGGGCATGTTAGTACTGGTGGGAATGGGGAGGAGATGGGGAAAGGCCTGGGAGGGTGAATATAGGGGAAAAGTGTGAACTTGACTAGGAGCTTTGAAATGTAAACTCTGTGTACACATGTACATAAATGAAAAAATGATACTTGTTGAAACTCTTCCAAGAAGGAGGGGAGAGGGGAATAAAGGAGAATGGTGAGGGGGTGCATTCAAGTATGATATATTTGACACATTGTAAGAACTTTTGTAAATGCCACAATGTATCCCCACCCAGCAAAACAATAATTAAAAAAAAAAAAAAAGCATAACTCAAGTGGTACAGTGCCTGCCTAATAAGAGCAAGGCCCTGAGTTCAAATCCCAGTACCACTAAAAAATAAAGCAACAGTAACAAAAACCTTTTTTCATTTATTTTTAAGATTGTACCATTACATAGGCATGGCAGTTTAATCACCTCACATCAATCCCTCTTTTACTACAATTTTTTAGGAACGTGTTTTTTTTTTCTTTTCAATAATTATTGAGCATTGTGTCTGGTTTTGCTTCCAAGCCTGAAGGAAAATGTTTAAGTGTTTAAGGGTATACTTATTCTCCTTGTGTTGGAAATAAAATATCCATAATAATAAAATCTATTGAATACTAATTGGTCATTAAAAACTCAACATCTCTTGAGGGTAGAAATATCATTTCTAGGATTCAGTCCAAGCTCTCTTCTGTATCATCGGTTCTCAAATTTTTTTGTCTTTGGGCCTCTTTATATTTTTAAACATTACCAAGGCCCCCTGAGAGTTTTGTTTGTTTGTTTACATGTGTTATATATCTCGATATTTAAGCATATTTGAAATTAAAACAAAATGTTTAAGTATTTATTGAATACATTTATAAATAATAAATTAGTTATATGTTAGCATACTTTATTTTAAAAAAAAAACCTACACTCCCCCCTAAGAAAGAATGAGTGAGAGAGTAGCATTCCTTTACATTTTTGCTTATCTCTAATGCGTGGGTTAATAGATGACAATTGACCATCCTATCCGCTTCTGCATTCACTCAGCTGCAATATCACACATCGTTGAGCTTCCAGAAAACTCCAGTGAACACCCCTGAGAATATGAGAGTGAAAGGGGCAAAAAATATCTTGGTGATGGTATGAAAATAATTTTTGTTTCATGGAACCCTGACAGGGTCTCTGTGTACTCTCTCCCCATGGTTCCTCAGGCCACAGACTGAGAACCACTGCTCTGCATAAAGCTATGTAAGACATAAATGAATTGATGTCATCTCACAGTTGCTCAGGGACTAAATCAGATATCTAACGCATGGCAATAAATGATTTCTGGGTCAAGGAAAACATTCTTAAGGATGGGGGTCATGGCTCACTCCTGTAATCCCAGCCCTCAGAACCATGAAGGAGGAGGAGCTGAAGTTCAAGGCCAGCCTGGGTTATGTACCAAGATCCTGTCTTAAAAATTAAAAATAAATAATTTTTTTAAAAAAAGGAATACTTTCTCTATGACAATTGTTGGCCTTATATGTCACAACACTGGAGGAGATCACCTTGTACCCTTCACAAGACATAAAGAGCATTGCCTTGCCTTCCCAGTGTCCAGCTAGGCCAGGAATGAGTACTGCAAGTTGGAGAGACCCCTCCCAATGCTCTCCATGTCCATTTGTCCCTAAATAACCAAAAGATCCCAAGTGTCCCTCAGGAAAAGAATAGACTTCCTTCTCTGCACAGACAACCCCAAAGACAGCCCCGGAGGCTGCTTTAACTTTCTCAGGAGCTTTCAGAGAACATTGTCACTGGGTCAAACATACACAAATGATGGGTGGTCATGTGTGATGCACGCTGTACTAACCACTTCATGTATTTTGTTAGTTATGCAAGGAGGACTCTGACCTTCCTCTATCACACATCCCCTGTTAGATGGAAACACTTAGTGGCCATTCTTTACGGCAATAATTGTTTCACAATTCATCATGATCCAACAATCACCTAAGCTACAAGACTGAAATGAAAAAATGAATATAGAAAGTTGAGATGGAAGGAGCCCTTATAACACTCTTCCACTCACACAGCCTATCACAGATCAACTGATGCTCTCCCAGTCGTCCAGAAGTACTAACTGAGGCATTGAGCAATGTGACCAGTGCATACAGGCATGCCCTACTTAATAATGGGGATTATACATGTTGAGCTATATTTTAGCCAGAAACAGTTAAGTTTGTCTGCAAATTATTAACACCAGTTGTACTTGTTACTATAATTACTCAATTTAATTGAATATTCTATAAACTGAAGTATGAGGATAAAAACAAAAGTTTCTATGAAATCAACTTTGGAAAATTACAGTAAGGACAAATCCCTTCAGGATACTATAGTTGAATCATGTGTAGCTATAACAACTTTTGAAGGTAAAATGCTGGCAGGATTTTGTTCTCAACAAAAATTTCTCTACAGAACGTCTTTAGCACCTTGCTTCAGAAGTTGAAGATTATAAGGTTGAGTGTGGTGGTGTATGCCTGTTATACTAGCACTCAGAGGACAGAGACAGGGAGGATAACAACTCTGAGGCCAGTCTGAGCTACATAGTGAATCCAGCAAAGGCTGGATTTGAGAACTTGTCTCCAAAAAGTATTCTTCTAAAAATTATAAATGATTCATAATGGTTAAATTTTCTACAGGAAAGACAAGATGGCACTTCAATCAACAAACTCATACTCCAAGAAAAGAATTTTACCTTATAAGGAAAAAAAATAACAAATGAATGGCCATTTGCATTTCAAATAAATACAAATTTTTTAAGGTATGCATTTAACTTTTTTTTAAAAATGATTTTCCTTTTCAACAAATGTTTGAGCACTTTCTATATGGTCATGGCTCTTGAGCCCAAGGAATATATAAAGAATACATAACTTTCATTTGGAAAAAGTTTCAATCATAAAACAATTAGAAAATGAGCCAAATCAAGTGCTAGTATTGATTGCAGCATTATAAATGACAGTTTATTATAAATGCTATGAAAATTTAGAAAGCTAACACCAACTGTGCTGGAAGACCTAGGAGGAAGTGGGCCATGGGCCAGGTCTTGAGGAATCATGAGGATTGGTCCTTGCTTTGCAAACATGAGAGCAGATGAATTCAGAAAGGTGGCATACTTCACAGTCGCACCATACCCTCCCATTTCTCTAGACATCTAGTTCACCAAAATCTAGTAACTAATAACACACCTTTTGGTTACTGCTTGTTCATTTCCATCTTTGACTTCTCAAATTCCCACTGAAAATTTACTTTCCTGACATTTTCAACAAGATTCCTTTGTCAAATTCCAGAGACCCAACCTTTGGTCATTTTGCATTTGGTATCTTTTTCCTATTTTTCACTGGTATTTTTTAACTGATTGCAAATATATATACACATATATATCTATATATATAAATAGCAGAATGACTATGCTAAAGATTTTATGATGGAAATATTTTAAAAATCACAAACTCTCTCTAGTATATTCTGGTTTAAAAAAAAAAAAAAAAAACCTGTTCCTTGACCCTCATACTTGTTAGGCAGGTGCTCTACCACTTGAACCACTCCATCAGCCGTCATCTTCATGCCTCTATACTCTCCCTCCAGAGTGGGCAAAGACTGACTCCTTCCCTTCTTCCAAAGACAGGTCAAATCTCACCTCCCAGAGATGTTCTACTCATCCCGGTGGTATCAAAGCAGCCCCCTGTCACTGTCCTGTCCCACAGTATCCTTATAACCTGCTAGTCTCCTGAGCACTGTCAGTATCTAATTGTTTGTACTTGCAAAGCCTTTCTTTTTTCCTCTTAGAATTTAAATGTCTGAGAGCAGGGAGCATATCTGTTTTATTTAACAATTCCTACTCAGAGTCTGGCATAGTGTGTGCTATGTCACAGATGTTCAATAAACATTGAATGAATAATAATTATTCAATGTGTATAATTTTTCTAAGAAGTAACCACTTTTAAGTCTTTGGTGAGTATATTTTCAGAATTTTCTTATGAGGGTACATATGTATTTTTTCTTTACCAAAAATATATGAGGATCATACTATATATATTGTTTTGCTATCAATTTTTGCTTCCCTAAAATATCTCATAAACATCCTTCTGTGGTAGAAATTGCTTATCTTCATCTTCATTTGAGTTTAGGAAGATTTCTGATATGTGGAAGCTAACCAATTGTCTATTTTTGAACAGTGATTTTTTTTTAACTAATTCAAATATGTAGAACCTGTTTTCTCAATGTGAAAGTATTGTCTTTTCATTTTGAGACTGCTCATTCATTTACTATAGTCAGTTTCTTATTTTTTACATTATGTCATCTAAGAACTCTTGTTTTCTATTCTTCCTACTTATAAAAATTATTGTAATTCTATTTTAGTATAGCTCTTTTATGTGCTATATCATCTCACTTATTATTTCAACAGGGGAAGGAAAAATTAGTCAGTTTTCCTCTCAAACTGCAAGTTTCTACTAAAACTGCAACCTCTTCTCTACCCAAACAGCAACACTTCACATTGACATTTATTCTGCATGCCTCTATTTATTCTATATTAAGCATTAAATTTTCTTCACATTTCAACACTCTTCTGGAGGCTTTTGACTCTCATACAGTATTCTTCTCCCTTGCCTGGCTTCTCATAAGTATAACAAGGTGAACATCATTTTTATAATAATTTTCCTCCTCATTATGATATGATAAGATACGACCAGTATCGTTATCTTTCTAAATATAGCCAATTTTCCCACTTATGTACTGTATCAATTTATCAATTACCACTTAAGTCAATATCTCTAAGTCTCAGATAAACAATTCATTAACGTTCTTAAACGTTCAATTTAACCCTTTGACATCTCTCTGCTCCAGACTTTCTCCTTTATGACTCTGTTCTCCACATATTTTTAGGTTTTTTAAAATGTCACTTCTATAATTAGAAAGAACACTGAGGTTAGAAAATGTGGTCTTTAAACACCCAAAGGGCAAAAGCAGACATTCCATGAGAACCAAATAGAAACTGAAGCACCAGAAAAAGAATGATGACTTATCTGCATTAAATCCCCCCAGGACATTATTTAAACTGTTGTGAATGTGTTTTATAGGAAGACATGGTAACAGCAAAAACAGATATTCTGCTGTGAACTTTTTCTAGTAAGTAGGTAGCGGCCAATTACAGACAACTAGACAATTGATTATCAATATCAGAGATGTCATTATCCCCAAGAGCATGCAGGATTCTGGCCAATGGGAATGCAAAATGCATTTGGTACAATAGAGCATTGTGCATATTATCCTGTTGAGCAAGGGTGTGTTTGAACTGAGGAAGGTGATGCTTTCACATACCCAAAGGTGATGGGAAAATCACCTACTGTGGAACAAGGAAGACAGTTAAGAAGAAGGAGGCAAAGACTGCTCCCTCCCAAGAAAGCTTCCCTCCACTAAGAAATACTTACTTAGAATTGCTCAAAGGCAGCTTTTCTCTTTTCTGTGTATAACTTCCCCATTTTGACCAACACAAAAAATGTACCTAAAATTTTTGCTTTTTTCAACAGATCTTTTCTCATTAAATACTAAATGTCTACATTTATTCTAATTTTACAGTTAATTATATATGAGTATGATATTTATTCAAGCAGCTACCATTTTTTGAACAGCTACTATGTACCAGACAACAGTGAGCATTATCCACACGCAATATTTCTTTTCCACAGAACAACTACATAAAGCAGGCCTTATCTTGATTCTACAGAGAAAAAAAATAAGGTTTAGGTAAAGTAACTTCCCAAGGCCTCCCAGTTGTTGAGGGACAGAAGAAAAATTGGAACTCGGGTCTGACTTCCAACTGATAGTTTGCATGTTATTCTCTCTTGTTGAGAACAGTGGTATTTTGACAGCATGTAAGCCACGCATTTATTCATTCATTAATGTGCAAATGTAGACTAAGTCCACTTTGTAATCACTGAACCAGTTCAAAACAATTATATATAATCGAGCTGAACTTGTAAGGGCAATATAAAATTTCTGAAGAGTGATTTCTACCTTTGGAATGGATAGTGTACAGATAATGATTCATTGTTATCTGCCTATAATTTTGCCATTTTTCTGTCTGAATCATTTGGCAAGCAGGCAGAAGTTCACACCAAATTTTATTGGTCCCTAGGGCACCTGGAATTTTCCCTTCCCATTGTCCATTGTGGGTTTTAAAAAACATTTTCTCTTCTACTATATCAAAATAGATCGAGCCATGCCCAGCAGTTAAGCACTCTGCAGTAGGCCTGCACTCCTGTGTGCCCATCTGGATGTAGATGAAATTCACAGGCATGGTGTAGAGATACTGCCTTCATTTATAGTTAATTTAATGTGAAAAGTGCTAAGCTACACCCTGTCAAAGGCAGTCCTGTCAAACTGCCTTCTCACAATAGACAGAAACTTTCTTAACCAGCCAAATGATTTTACCACCTACTGGAAAGTCTCTAGTAAAATTATTTCTCTTAGTGATCACAGAGCTGGAGCTCTGAAATGATAGCATAATAACCTGGCAGAAAAATGGTTGCACAAAGTTTGCTTTTATGAAGTAACACAAAAGTAAAACTTCTTCAAACAAAACCATTGCCAAGTTCCCATTATCACCAGTCACAGAAATATTCATAACAACTATTTTCACTAACTTTAAATTGGTAAAATTCCTTTCTCTACTTAGATTAGCTAAACTATTCCTAAATCAGCATTAAACCGTCTATTTAAAAGTTAAATAACAGCCACACTCAGACACGCTAAAAAAGGCATCTCAATTACTTAATGTATTCTATCCTACTCAAATAAAAACCAGGAAAATCATCCTTTTTGCATATTACATTTTTTCAAAGAGCATTTAATGTGGTTACATAAAGAATCACAAGAGGAGGAAATACTTGAGTGTATATCAAATGTTTGTTGAAAAATCAGTTTCACCCTTTTCCCAAATAAAATTAGTAGTGAAACCTACAAATTTATCTGCACGTATTTAATTTTGAGATATTAGGTCAACTCTGGCTAATATGAGCATTCAACAGTGAAAAAATACTAGAAACCACCACTCACCTCTACAAACCCTTCTGATGTGTAAGAATAGAACTGGTCAGGCACCATAAGACACACAAACACAAAACATCCCATCTGCCATCAAGGTGTCCTATGTTAAGTCCAAGAATTCATAGGCATGTGCACTGAAAGTGTCAAGCATATAAAAGAGGCACAGCAAAAATGTCATAAAAAATTAAGTGTTCATATTAGGTGAGGAAAACCAACAAAATACAATAAAAAGGACAGTGCTGGAGCTTTTATTGAGAGTTTAGTACAGTTTCAAAAGATGGAGAGAAGGGTGAAATGAGGAGGCACAACAGGAATATGGGAGAAAATGATAGGTTAGAGAAAACCCTCAGGATACAAAAGGGACAGACATGGGGATGCCAAATGCAAATTAGACACCGTGGGTTCACCCCATACACCAAAAGCAGCTTTGCAGGTTCTCATTTCCCTTTGAATCCCTTAAGGAAGAGGGACAGGCTCTGACTTGTCCTTGAAGAAGTTCACTGCACAAATGGCCAAGATCAACAGTTTGGAGAGAGGACAGACTAGAAGGGAGACACTTGTAATTGCAGAAGTCAAAGGTCTAAGGAACCTGAACCAAGGCAATAACCAAACACATAATCAAAGGAACCACTTACTCTTCTTGTATCTCAGTCTTGTATATAACCAATTTGTTATATACAGACAGAACATTCCATCCCGCAGAACACTGAAACATTACCAATAAAAAGAACTCCATCAACTAAATTCAGGAATTCAAAGCAATGCATACAAATTTTAGGTACAAGGTAGAATGCTTAACAAACTGTTCAGAAATTTAGTTTGAGTATCTCTAAGGATTTTTGATATGAATAATGGTCTAAAACAATGCTAATCTTGATTTGAAAGTGAATTAGAGGTAATTTTTTAAGTAATAAAGTGTGATAACTAAGGTTCAGTATTCATTTTACTATAGTAAAAATTAGAGTTTTGAAAAATCTGGAGCTATTCAAACAAGGCACACGACTTGTCTCTCTCAGCATTGCCATTGCTTTCCTAACAATGTATGTATTTTTAAAGGTAATTAATTTGTATATATGGATTGCTTCCCTCTTCAGGTTATTGTGTGATGTCACAATGTTTGGTAAGACTTAAAGTATAAATATTAAGGTACAGCATGGCCTTAGAAGGGGAAGCCTATTAAACATTTATGCATTAACTATTATACTATATAATACTATATAATATATAACTATTGATTATGTGAAAATGCTGGTTCAGTTTCTATGAGTAAACATATGACATGCTTTGCAATGACATGCTTAGCTTATAATGAACTTGAATTTCAATTTGCTAGTGATTTTTTCAAAGCATGAATAGGAATTATTGTCTCTCCCACACCATATACTTTCAAAACAAGAATAAAAATTCCATAATGGCAACTTTTTTAAAGTGTAAGAATAGGTAAGAATTATATAAAACACGTGTGAAGCAATTTTACTGAGACATTCAAACACGTAAGTAAATACAGATTAACCATATTTTGGATTAGAGCATTGAAACTCGAAAAGACAGCAGTTTTCTACAACATAATATATGAATATAAAACAATACCAAATGAAATTCTAATACTACTTTGGAGAAATGGGGTCCTAAAATAATTCCTTGTTTGTTTGGAAGAATAAACATGAATATTGAAAACTTTCTGAAAAAGGGTGATGTGATAAAATTCTACCAGATTTTAAAATGTATTCCAAGGTTACAAAAATGAAAAAGGTTTGACAAGGCTGCCAGGACAGACATAAAAATCACTGAAGAGCTGGGCATCTGTGTCTCATACCTGCAACTCTAGCAACCTGGGAGGCTAAGATTAGAGAATTGATTTTCCATGCCACCCTGAGCAAATAGTTCTCAAGACCCCATCTCAGTCGATACCGAGGCACAGTGGTATATACCTGTCCCAGCTATATGAGAGCCTGAGATCCAGAGGATCATTGGTTCCAGTCCAGCCCCTGCAAAAAAAAAAAAAAAAAGTTGAGTGTAGTGGCATGTGCCTGTAATCCCACCCACAGTGGAAGCATATAATAGGAGGATCACAGCCAGGCCTGGGAAAAAATCAAGACCCTGTCTCCACAATAACCACAGTGAAAAGGGCCGGAGGCATGGTTCAAGAGGTAGAGCACCTGCCTAGCAAGTGTGAAGCCTTGAGTACTGCCAAGAAGAAAAAAAAAAATCAATGAAGAGCAGAATAAATAAGTGGTTAATGATGAAAAAAGGAGCACTTTGAATCAATGGGAAATGGTAGCTATTTAGTAAGTGTTGCTAGGAAAATGGAGAAAAACTTGTTGTTAAGTAAAAATGTTACCCCTCATTCATACTTACATTCAGAATAAAATCCAGATAAAGTTACAAATATTTCTATGTAATTGTGAGCACACAAGAAGAAAATTCCCCATAATCAAGGTAGGGAAAAACTTTCTAAATATGACATATCCTGGAAAAGGGCAATAAATCTAACTACAGGAAGCCATTTAACATTGACCTGCTAAAATACCAAAAACAAGGTTAAATTTAAAAATGGAGCCAGGGAAAATTATAAAATATAAGGTATTTATTGTTACATGGTAACAATAAATATTACCATAAAAATGAGATACTATTTTTCAAATCTATTAGTCAGGGTCCAAGCAGGGTAATAATGGAGGAGTTTAATAAGTGGACTTTTTACAAAGATATGAACAAGCTAAGAGATATCAGCCCAAATTGGCAAAGGACCCAAGGCTAGCCAGTGCCCAGGAGGGATCCACTTCCCACCCTCAGTCAGTAAGGACAAAGAACAGAAGAGTTACTGGAACCCAAAATGAGTAGAAACCACCAGATGGGAACTGAAGCCTTTGTTAGAAGGATACAGCCCACCCATCAGGATACAGCCTGGCAGAGAGGGACCAGAAGCATAAAGGTCCTGAGCTCCCTCTGCTCTTCTCCACCCATCTCTTGCCAGTGTCTCCAAAGGCTGACACATAAGGAAGCCAGAAGGCAATGAGCCCACTAAGACTCCACAGAGCAGGGAGAGGAAGGGTGGAGTGAATCTGGAGGTAGAAGTGGAAAAGATGTCACTGACAGATATTAAAGTGATTAATATCAGTGCTGAGGAGGGTGTGGAGAACTAGAGATTCAAATACATATTTGTGGCTGTGTAAACATTTCCACCTTTGGAGGTCATGTTGACAACATAAAATGTGAATATCCTGCTATCCAGAAGTTCTGCTTCAAAGGCCCTATCATATGGAAATACATATATGTGTGTGTGTGTGTACATATGCATATACACACATGAATATTTGTCACAGCATTGTTTGTTATAATGCAAACTTTGTAACAACCTAAATACCCATTAATAGGGAATAGATTATATATATTATTCTATTTACAAAATAAAATAATATGCTGACATTAAAGTTGAGTATTTAGGCTTATATCTCTTAATAAGGAAAGATGGTGATAAGCCATTAGGTGACAAAATTAATACAGATGAGCATATATTCACAGAAAATAAATCAAGAAGGACATATACCAAGAGGAAATGAAATTATGGATGACTTTTATTGGTTACTTTTATTTCTATATGTGTTTTCTAAGTTTTCAAACACTAAAATGAATTATTAGTAGTAGTAGTCATCTTAGGAAAAAATTTTAACGTAAAATTAATTCTAACATCAGATATTTTGGTCTCTTTTCAATTTGGCTTCTTACTGGTTTCAAAAGAAAAATGAGCATCCTTTATTAACCAAAAAAACTAGACAGAGTGCTGCATCAGTATAAATGAGGGACTCTGTAATAAAAAGCTTGGGGAATGGAGAAATATAAATATTTATGAGAGAATTGTATTTGGTGAGAAAAGGAGATGTTTTTAATGATAGAAAAAGGTACATTATAGAGTTTCTTCAGCCACAAAAGTGACAGGATCAACAGTCATCTGACTCATCTTTTTTCTCCAGTTTCTACAGTATGTCAACCTCAGAACATGTAGCCCATTATAAATTACAGTCCTGATTTTACATTAATATCAAAATAAAACTAACAAAATTTAAGTTGTCAAGCAGCATGCTGAACATAGTATTATTTGTGTCTTATAGATGAAATGAAGTTTTTTTAAAATCCCTCAATGTCAGTTAGACTAACTAATAGTTCTTAGCTATTTATTAGGGGAAGGCAATTTATCCATAGAGATAATCAGAAAATTAGTCTATGAAATAAAATTATGTCCTATTTTAAAAGCTGCATTTCAGAACACAATTTCTAGCTTCAAGTAAAAAAATGGTAAGACTGATCAAATACAGTTCTGTCTTCTTTCTTCTAGGACTCTACTAGTGATAGTAACAAGAAAGAAAACCAGAGGGAGTCCACTGGCAAAAAGGAGCTTTCTTTTTTTTTTTTTTCCATTTTTCTTTTATTATTCATATGTGCATACAAGGCTTGGGTCATTTCTCCCCCTGCCCCCACCCCCTCCCTTACCACCCACTCCGCCCCCTCCCTCTCCCCGCCTTCCCCAATACCCAGCAGAAACTATTTTGCCCTTATTTCTAATTTTGTTGTACAGAGAGTATAAGCAATAATAGGAAGGAACAAGGGTTTTTGCTGGTTGAGATAAGGATAGCTATACAGGGCATTCACTCACATTGATTTCCTGTGCGTGGGTGTTACCTTCTAGGTTAATTCTTTTTGATCTCACCTTTTCTCTAGTACCTGTTCCCCTTTTCCTATTGGCCTCAGTTGCTTTAAGGTATCTGCTTTAGTTTCTCTGTGTTAAGGGCAACAAATGCTAGCTAGTTTTTTAGGTGTCTCACCTATCCTCACCCCTTCCTTGTGTGCTCTCGCTTTTATCATGTGCTCAAAGTCCAATCCCCTTGTTGTGTTTGCCCTTGATCTAATGTCCACATATGAAGGAGAACATAAGATTTTTGGTCTTTTGGGCCAGGCTAACCTCACTCAGAATGATGTTCTCCAATTCCATCCATTTACCAGCGAATGATAACATTTTGTTCTTCTTCATGGCTGCATAAAATTCCATTGTGTATAGGTACCACATTTTCTTAATCCATTCATCAGTGGTGGGGCATCTTGGCTGTTTCCATAACTTGGCTATTGTGAATAGTGCCGCAATAAACATGGATGTGCAGGTGCCTCTGGAGTAACAGTCTTTTGGGTATATCCCCAAGAGTGGTATTGCTGGGTCAAATGGTAGATTGATGTCCAGCTTTTAAAGTAGCCTCCAAATTTTTTTCCATAGTTGTTGTACTAGTCTACATTCCCACCAACAGTGTAAGAGGGTTCCTTTTTCCCTGCATCCTCGCCAACACCTGTTGGTGGTGGTGTTGCTGATGATGGCTATTCTAACAGGGGTGAGGTGGAATCTTAGCGTGGTTTTAATTTGCATTTCCTTTATTGCTAGAGATGGTGAGCATTTTTTCATGTGTTTTCTGGCCATTTGAATTTCTTCTTTTGAGAAAGTTCTGTTTAGTTCACGTGCCCATTTCTTTATTGGTTCATTAGTTTTGGGAGAATTTAGTTTTTTAAGTTCCCTGTATATTCTGGTTATCAGTCCTTTGTCTGATGTATAGTTGGCAAATATTTTCTCCCACTCTGTGGGTGTTCTCTTCAGTTTAGAGACCATTTCTTTTGATGAACAGAAGCTTTTTAGTTTTATGAGGTCCCATTTATCTATGCTATCTCGTAGTTGCTGTGCTGCTGGGGTTTCATTGAGAAAATTCTTACCTATACCTACTAACTCCAGAGTATTTCCTACTCTTTCTTGTATCAACTTAAGAGTTTGGGGTCTGATATTAAGATCCTTGATCCATTTTGAGTTAATCTTGGTGTAGGGTGATATACATGGATCTAGTTTCAGTTTTTTGCAGACTGCTAACCAGTTTTCCCAGCAGTTTTTGTTGAAGAGGCTGCTATTTCTCCATCGAAAGAGGAGCTTTCAAGGAAATTCTAGAAAAGGAAAGACAGGTGCTAGGGAAGAAAGCTACGAAGAGGTAGCTCTGGAAACAAGAGCACAAAGTTGCCTGATTTCTTGACAGAACTTCAGAAAGACCTAGAAATGGAAAATGAATTGCCTTAGAAACTAGTAATAAAGTATAAAGCTAAAAACAGGAAGATGAATTGCAAGTCACTGTGACAGCCATTTTCCAAAATTGCTCCAATGATCCTTACACTATCATAATCCCTTGTTTGGTTCCCTCCCATATTAAATAAGGCATGGCCCTATGTGACCCATAGAACGTAGGGTTAATGAGTGGTTTCTGAGGTATGGTCTTAAGGCTCCTCCATGTTTTCTTGGCTTGCTCACTCTAGAGAAGCCAGTGGCCATACTGTAAGGATGCCAAAGGCTTCCCAAGAGATCAGGAAAGGAGAGGTTATGGGAGAGTAAGGCAGAAAAACAGATCATATGTGAAACAACAGTAATGTGAACTGAACCCAATCGTGTCAAAAGCAAGCAATGCCAGATATTAGATACAGTGGAGGAATGCCTACACAATATGGAGAGAAAGATGGTGTGGTTATGAACATGGACTCCGGAGTCTGACCACCTGATTTGAATTCCTTGTATTTCCACTTATTAGCTGTTAGACCTTGTTTTAACTACTTTCACCTGCCTCCAGGAAAAAGTCAATGGCCAGAGGCCATCAGAACCATGATGGATAAAACAGAAAGAATGATTAGGACTTCTGGGTCAGATTAGATGAGATGGTTAACAGGAGTAAGGCCCAGCCTGGTGCTGACAGCCACCAGGACAAAGGCCTAGGTCTTCAATCTACCACCTGAAATAGAGGCCAAGAGAACTAAAACTAATTCTGTGGGATAATGGCCAAGAGGGACCAGGAAATCGAAGGGGATCTGTAGCCCCCTCCTCCAAGAGAGAATTGGCATAAAAACCAAACAGCAGGGTAGGACAGGACCAGATTGGCAGATCAGCCACATGAGTGGGAGTTAGATTACAAAGCTGATGTAACACCAGACCAGATGCAGGGACACCAGATGAAGACTGCCTACCCCTCGCTTCCTAGAAAGAAGGTCAGGATTGTCACTTTCAAGACCAGGTCAAATGAACCAAGAGGGATCACCCTATTATATCCACTAATTTATAATGTATGTCTCTTCCCTAAATGATGAGGGTTCCAGAGACAGAGATGCATCTTGTTCATCCTTATACCCAGAGTTGGGACCTGGTCAATGCTTGAGAAATAAAGGAAAGAATGCATATCATATTCATGTATAATTCTATAAGTGAAAGCTGATTTTCAGTGTTAAAGCAAATTACAATGGAGAGTAGGCCTGGAGAATCCTTAATCAGACAAGGCCAGCGAGACTACATAAGTGACCTTAACCTGGCTCAATCGTAAACATAAGCAACACTTAACTTGGGCTATTTTAGATGCCTATATTCAAGAAAAATGAAACTCTGATTAGCTCACCAATCAAAAGCCACCAACTAACTTATAGGTGTATAACTATGCATTTTCCCATAGGACAGATCGAATAAGGCAAGTGTATGACTAACCAATTAATGATTTTTTTTGGCTGCTTCTGCATTTATCCTACAACAGACTTCTCCTTGCCCTCCCCTTAAGAGAACCCCTGAACCATTTCTGGTTTGATACTTCTCCTTGGAGGCTCTATGGCCCTTCCCATTGTGTTTTCTGCCCTTACAATGATTATGCCCCGTCTGGTGGCTGCTGACCACTCCAGCTCATACCCTCTGCAGTGCCTAAAGATGCCTGCCCTGTACAAGGACATGAATGGCTAGCCATTTGCTCTGACCCAGCCCATCAAGATAGCTGAGACTGTCCAAGGTCCCTCAGCGTCTTTGCCTCAGACATGGGATTACTTCCACTGAAGGTGAAACACAAAACTCCAGTTCTCTTGATTTGCCCCTGACTGCCTCTCTTCTTAGGTACACTTGTCTTTCCTTTCACTTTTAGGTATCCAGGCCAAATTCACTACCTGGCAACTTTAGGGAGAGATTTTCTCAGTGACAAGGAAAGTAAGTATCAGAAAGGATGGGCAACTTGTCCTGGGTCATGAAGGTGTCAAAAATAAGATCAAAATGAAACTGTCTCAGACTCAGCAGTCCCTGCATGCCACCAAATCTCCAAAACTCTTTGATCTTCTAGAGCAGGCTCTCTAATTAGCTCACAGCCTGTCCTTCCATCACCAAGCAGATAGAAACAACCCCAGACCCACACCCCGACCTCCAAGTGCACTTTGCTTGCAAGGGAGGAAGCTTTCCTTCCATCAGAAGCTCTCTGCCCTATAAATCCTTGACTACACTTTTGTTTCCTAAGGTCACATCCAAGCACGTCGCAGAAACACTTGAGTTTTTGCATTTATCCTGAAAATATGTCCTTTGCTTCAAGGGGAAAAGCAAAATACCAGGAATTTGAAACAAGTTCAAGGGACAAGCCGGTTTGGAAAGGAGCAAAGTAATGTAATCACGGTAAACTACTTTCAAGGAAACAAGGCTTTGCCGGGTTCATGGTTGTGAGCTAACTAGAACTGGGCACAACACTCATACTTGGGGGAGGACCCTAATTTAATGAATAAATCAAAATTACTTGAACTAACAAATCAGAGCATCAACCTAAGCAGTCACAAGGCCCAGTTTACAGAGTCATTTCTTTCTGTCAATGTAAGCTCAACTACTGAAGTTCATTAACTTATTTTCCAAAGTGTATAAACATCTTTTTTTTTTTTTTCAAGACTGGGGTTTGAACTTGGGGCTTCACGCTTGCTAGGCAGGCACTCATCCTTTTTGCACTGGTCATTTTTGAGATAGAGGCTCACTTTTTGCCCAGGGCCAGCCTGGACTGAGATCCCCCTTTTCGTGCTTCCTGCAGTAGCTGGGATGACAGATGTGTACAACCATGCCCAGATTTTTACTAGTTGAGATGGGGCTTATGAACTTTTTTGGCCAGGCTGGCCTGGAACCACAATCTTACCAATCTCAGCATGCCATATAGCTGAGATGAGAGCTAACCAATAAATTATTATTATTATTATTATTATTATGGCTACTTTTTGCATTCACCCTACACAAGGCTTCTCCTTGTACCACCTTAAAACAGTACCTCTGAATCATTTCTGGTTTGTTACTTTTTTCTTGGAGGCACCATGGTCCCTCCTATCCTAGTTTCTGCCCTTACAATGATCATGGTCCCTCTGGCTGCTACCCATTGCTTATCATTCCAGCTCATACCCTCTGAAGCCTACAGTGCCTAAAGATGCCTGCCCTGTGTACCCTAATGCACAGTTATTGGTTGATATGGGGTCTCATGAACTTTTTTCCCAATTGGCCTTGATCCACAATCCTCCTGATTTCAGTCTCCCAAGTAGCTAGGATTATAGTTGTAAACCACAGGCACCCAACCAAAGTATATAAACATATTTTCCTATACTCTTACTTGCATTATTTCCCATTTTAGAAATAGTCTTTTTTCCCTCAGTATAGCAAAGAGAACCTTAAACTCCTTTCTGAATTATAAAATTTTAAATTGGCAATACCAAGGTTAATGAAATTTTAACACAATGCCTAAATTATCTTAAAATTTAAAAATAAAAGTAACATTTTTTAACATTTTATTAGCATATATTAGTTGTACAGAGGGTTTCATTGTGACATTTATATATATGCTTACGATATACCTCAGTTATGTTCCTCCCCTCCATCATTCTCCCTCATCCCCCTCTCCTCCCTACTTAAAATGATCAAAATCATTTCAAACAGCTTTCATGGTTCTATTTTCATACAAACATCTATTCACCCTCCTTCATCCTCTCCATTCACCCCCTCCAGACACACACTCATCCTCTAACAGAACCTGTTTTACATTCCTGTCCATTTTTTAATTACACAGAGGGTTTTTGCCATGGTATTCACCTGTAAATATGTTGTACTTTAATCAGTCTAACCCACTCTATTACTCTTCCTTACCCTTTATCCCTACCCCTATTATTCCACAGCTTTCAGTGAGTTTTGTTTTAGCTTTTTTTTTTGTGGTACTGGGATTTGAACTCGGGGCCTCACACTTGCCAGGCAGGCGCTCTACCACTTGAGCCACCCCTTCAACCTTGTGCCACTGCCCGGGTCCGCAGGCCCATGAAACCTGGAGAAGGGCTAAGTGGAAAGACAAATGGAAGAAAGTAAGTTCTTTGTAAGGGTCATGAGATTTTTTAAATTTTTGCTATTGCTGTTATAATGTTGGGTTTTCTGTAAATTAAGTGAAAATTGTATTCAGTTGGCAACATATCCTTAGGTAACATATAGCAAAATAAACTTTGTCTTAACAAGGTGAATATTTTCTGAACCCCTGAAAATAGGAACCCCTAGGTTTCTTGGTGTCAGTCCTGGAAGAGCACCAACATCTTCTGCACAGCTATATCCATTCCTAGCGTCCACCCCTCCCTCCTAGAGATTTTGAAACATCTGGCCTGAAACAAAGCAGTCATGTTGCTTTTTAATTGCCTCTTCCAACAGAAGAGTTGGTTTTGGTCTTTAGGATCTTATTCACTTTGAAGAATAACAAATTTTTCGTGACTTAATCATTACTACATGTCCTGTAGTGGGGAAGGGTACTAGTTTGTGATTTTTTAGACTTTTTGCTCTGTTTTTGGTTGTTTTGTATATTTTTACTCACTGAACCTGGATGTTCACTCTTGGCTAGCTTTCAAAATAGGAAGTGTAGAAGCTATGTAATCTTATGGTCAAATAATATCATGTATCTGTAAGAAGACCATAGTTTAGATACAGAGACTAAGAAGTCTGTTGAAAGAATTGTTGAGATTTGGTTTCAGGTATCCTCAAGATAAGAGCTGGAATGACTTTACATGGGGTTTATCGTGGCCAACCACAAAGCTTACTAGTAAGAAAGTATGCCAGATAACAGGTAATCAATCAAAGATATGTGGAAGATATCTTGATCCAGGTAAATGTAAGTGTACCACGCAATTCTTAGCACAGGTTTTTTGCCCAGCAATGCTTGTTACGGGTACTGGCAGATCAGAACCATTTTTTGAGGAGTTTCTCGCTCTCAGGTACTGACCATGAACTTATTCAACCCTAGGAGCAGGTGCCTCTTCCAACGTTGTACACTGGGCACCTCACGAGGGTCTGGAATTTATAGCATCTGTGATTTATCTCTGTATTCTTGGCTCTAGAACCAAATAACAATTTTTCCTTGACAGTTTTTTCAGAGAAATTCTCAATCATCAGCAAGTAATTGTTTGAATTTGATGGCAATCTGACTTCCAAATATCCATTAACAATATGTCAAAGAATGCCTAATTAAATCCCTGGATGACATAAATAGAACTTCTGTACTATTTATTCTGTACCATCAAAGCCTAAAATGACCTTTAAAGAAAATGGGACCCAGTACACCCCTGTTCTAAAGGAGATGAGAGCCAGTAGCTCTATGTAGAACTACTAGGTGTACTTCACAATGTTGTCCTCATCAATCCAGGAGGTAAAAAAGAGCAGGGAAAGATGGAGGGGATGAGCTAGTTTGGATTATAATACATATATACATGGAACTATCACAATGAAACCCCCATATGACTATCTTACACAGACAAAAACAGAGAACAGGAAGGCAAAACAGGTTTTGTTGGGGGTTAGTACCAGGAGTGGGGAGGATATATGGAAAGGGTGAAGGAGGGTGAATGCAGTGGAAATATCATGTAGTCATGTATGAAAATGGAAAAATAAGACCTGTTGAAACTATTCCAGGTATGGGGGGAAGAGGGATAAAGAATGATAGAGGGGATGAATTCAACTATGACGTGTTGTAAGAACTTTGGTAAATGTCACAGTGTACCCCCAGTACAATAATTTGATAATAAAAATGAAAAATAAATAAAAAGAAAGAAAAACTCTTGAAGAGGGGAAAGAAAGGTTTGGATGGTGCTTTCTGCCCCTGGCTGCCCTCAGCTTATCTCAGTTTATCTCACTGATCTTTTCAGACTGCATCCCAGCAACACCAAAACAAGCACTTTACCTCCTGCTCCTCAAGAGTTGGTGGAGCAAACTGATTGCAGCAGCAGCAGCAGGAGCATAGCCTGAGAGCTGGAAATGCAGAATCTCAAATACCTCCCACCCACACAGACCTGCCACATAGGTATCTACATTCTAACAAGATCCTGGTGATCTGCAAACCCAGTCACATTTGAAAGACTTGCTGTATTCCAGCCCATCCCTCCCCCAGCAAGGTTTGAAATAGCTTCTCAGTCAAGCCAAGGACCCAGCTGTGTGTCAGAAGGAGTCCAGACTGACCTTTCTTTAAGCAGCTATAGTCTACCCTAACTCTTTTTATGTCTGCCCAACCTCTAATTAGCCATAATTGCTAATTAGCAGGCTGAAATTAGCACTCTGCCTTGATTTACACTCTGTGAATTCCAAATTCTGCCTCAGAGCACTTGAGAAACTTGCCGGGGCATATTTTTGTTGTCACAGTAATTTAGGTATGCTATAGATAGGACTCAAAGATACTAAATGTCCTGAACTCCATGAGATAGTCCTGCATACAAAGAGAGGACTAACCTTCAATGAAAATTTCAAGTATTTCACTAGACATTCCTATAGGTGGAAAAATCATCTATAATTTAACCTGAGTCCTAAATTTAACCTCATTTCACACATGAACACAAGACAATTTTACAGGAATGCAACTACGTGCAAATCAAGCAGAAAGCAGACTTCATTTTGATCAAAATCTTATCAAGAATTGTTTATGAATTTCCTAAAAAGTCACATTCATAATAGCAACACCAGTCCTGATAATTCAACTGCCAGACTACATTTGCAAGCTTTCTTTTTTGCAACACAAAGTTCTGACTCTTTGTTGTTTTCTGGACCAAGTTACCCAGAATGTATTCCACCATAACCTGGCAGCTGGTGAGAAATGCAGGTTCTCAGGGCCAGCCCCATGCCTACAGTCTTAGGTTTCTGTTACTGTAACACACCTGAACTAAATCAACTCAATAAGAGGAAAGGTTTATTTTGGTTTACACTTTTGGAACTTTCAGTCCATGGTCAGTCTACCTATTACTTTTGTGCCTATGGCAAAGCAGAACATTATGGCAGGAGCTCAGGGCAGAGAAAGAGCAAATCACCTCACACCAGCAGGAAGCAATAGAGAGACAGGAAGGGGCAGGATCTCAATATTCCCTTCAAGGGCACACTCCCCCAGCACCTAACTTCCTCCAACTAGGCTCCACCTCTTAAATGTGCCATCTCTTAACAGCACCAACAACTGGAGACCAAACCTTCAATATGTGGGTCTTTGATGGACATCCAAGATCCAAACTATAGTATACTGAAAGGGCATCTGCTTTTTAGCAACATTCTAGGAGATTTGTAGACAAGAGTTGAGTTTGGGAAGCCCTGTGTAAGGTATTGCCGAATAAAGACCACACCATGTGTGGAAAAGAAAGATTTATTGGAACTAGACCACAGGACAGTCACTCTTTCGGGTTCAGAGTGCAGCAGCTTGGCTGAAATGGGTAGTGGGCTTTATAGGAGGGGCCAAGCCATGGGGGAAGGAGAGAGCCTCTGGTCTCCGATTATCTGTGATCACCAGATGGAACAAGTCGACATGCCTGGCTAGTTGAGTAACTGGAAGTTCCTGAGGTGTTTTTCAAGCAGAGAAACATGCAGGGGAGTTGGGCAAGCAGTCATAAATCAGGGGGTCTGGTTTTGGTGCTAGCCTCAGGAACTTCCGCCTGCCCCAAGAATGCCAGGGACCTAACACCCTGCTTCAGTGTAGTTGTGAGTAAGCATTCTCTACCTAAATAAATATTATCTTTTTATTCCTTTTCTGTTATAAAGCACACTACTTTTTAAATTAGGTTTGTAGGTGGATTATTTTATCAATGAATATGAAGTAAGTAGGTGTAACAATATATTTATTTGAAATAGAGGAAATTGGATGGGACAGGGTTGAGAACCACTTAGTCATGCACTAATCATTTGCCTGGGCATGAATGATCCACTTACTCTCTTTAACTGGCCACAACCTGCAGCCTTGGACCCACCCAAATTATGGTATCACCATTGACTGAACCTCCTGTAGCTGCCATTGATTTACCAGATGGATCCCCTAAATTGTCATGTCAAACCCAATCAAGACCAAATTTCAGGGTTTTTGGAGGTAGAAACTGTCTTTTGGAGACTGAACAGCCTCCTTTTCTGGAAGATCAGATCCATTGTCAAGTTAGACCCACCCTGCTATAAAATTTTCTCCCATACCCATGTAAGTTTCTCAAGCCTTAATAAGCTTTGCAGAACATCCCACCAGAGTGATGAAAAAAGTGCAAACATGATCCAGTTGCTTCAAAATTGGGGATCCTTTTTGAAATGTTCTGAACTTCCAAAAAGTTGCATATACCCACATCCAACTGAATACAAAAATGTATTTCCAAGGCAAACTGTGAATGGTGGGGGTAATTGTGGTTGGCACTGACACTTGTATGATACACAAGAGTATTTATGATATCAACACTCAAAGAATTATTTTACAGAAACTGAATATTGTAATCTTGGTTTGAATTTTGCCACTAGAGAGAGAGTTAAGGACTGAATCATCCAAGATTCAGAAATTATCTAGGGACATCTAATCATTTCCAATATTTGACATTGTGTATATGAAGCATGCTAAAATTATCACGTAGGCAAACTTGGGGAGAATTATATGATGTTAATATATTTATAATACTCATAGCTTTCTTGTGCCTTTCATGTCATTGAAAGAAATGTACCAAACTTACCAGTTGTATTTCCTGGTTAAGCACTTTTCCAAGTCATTTACATGGACACCACATGTAAATTCTTCTTCATTGTGTACTAGAAATAAATTTTTAATCTTTTTTATTGTACTGGGGGTACATGATGACATTTACCAAAGTTCTTCCAATATTTCATAGTTGAATTCACCCCCTCCTTTATTCTTCCTCCCCCCATTCCTGGAACAGTTTCAACTTTTCCATTTGCATACATAAGTACATACTAATTCCACCACATTCACCCTCCTACACCCTTTCCCTATGTCCTCCCCCCTCCCACTAGTGCCAACCTCCAGACAGGACCTGTTTAGAAATAATTTTTTATTCCAACCTTCCTACTCTGAGTCACTACCTCCAGGCTTGTAGTTTAACTAGAAACAGAGCTTGTTCCACAGCATAGCCTAAAGACTTTTTAGATAATAGAGATGAGAAACAGGAATGAGCACTTTAAAAGTGAGAAAACCAGTGCTCAGCCCTGGCTCTGCTAGTCAGCAGCGTGTGATTTCATTGAATACATCAAACCCTGCAAGTCACAGTTTCCACTTCTACAGCAGAAAAGAAGAGGGCGGACCAAATGTCTCTAACTTTCTTTCCAGCTTCACCATTTTGTGATTGTATCTGAAGATCAAATATGCAAATGTGTTCTGTAAGCTGTAAGCAATGTTGTAGCATCTTCAATTCAACCTTGACATTGAATCACTTGACTGTTTTCCAAAATATCTGTCAGTTCTTGGTTATGTACATTCACGGAAGGAAGCAAAGTAGTGCTTGATATTTTGAAGGTAGTATTTTAACTTTTTTACTCTCCTGACAAAAATTAGTTAAATTCTCTGACTAAATGGAGTTCGGAGAGGTAGGTTAGAAACCCCAGTGCAAAGGGCAGGTACAGAATAGGTTAAGAGTTGTTGGTAAACTCGAGGTAGGTGTGGGTCAAGTGGTGGTTCACCTGCTTAGTATCACAAAAAGAAAAAAGCTAACAAAGTTAAAAGTCATTCTTTGGAGTTGAGGGCATGGCTGAAGTGGTAGACTGCCTGCCTAACAAGCACAAGGCCCTGAGTTCAAACCCCATGACCACCAAATAAATAAAGAGTTGGTTAAACTCCTAAATTCTATCAGTTTGAAATCATATCTGTACTGGTTAGGATCTAGCATTTTGTAAAAACTTTCTCACAATTTTGAAATCATATAAAATAGATTGTAGGTGCTTACCAAACAGTCTTTGGCAACTTGACAAAATCTACCAAATGTGAAATGCTCATGACCCTTGATTCAACAGTTCTGCTTCTTCAGCTCTACTCAACAACAGCACTGGCTCATGTACAGAACGATATGTGTACAAGGGTGCTCTCCGTAGGACTGTTAGAGAGAAAAAGGGGAGGTGACATAAATAAATGGCCACAGCAAGCTGGTGGCTCCATGCATCTGGGTTATGAAACACTGTACAATTATTGTGTTAACTTTCTGTTTCAAAATAATTTCAGACTTACAGAAAAGTTGCAATGATAGTGCAACAAATGCCTGTATACTCCTTATGCAGAGTTCCAAAGTTAACATTTCATTATAATTATTCTCTCTCCCCCTCCATCCCTCTGCCTCTCTCTCTCTTTCTTGCTCACTCTCTCTCTCTCTCTCTCTCTCTCTCTCTCTCTCTCTGTGCCTGCACACATGCATGCCCATGCACACACACACTTATTTGTATACATTTGTCATTTATAGCAAAATTTATAAGCATTTTTCCTCTTGGTCCAGGTCCAGACATTTCATTTAATTTCATGTCTCTTGACTCTCCTTTAATCTGTAAGAGTCCCTCTGTCTTTCACGTTCTTGACATTTTTGAAAAGTACAATCCAGTTATTTTATAGAATGCTCAATTTAGGTATGTGTGATAGTTCCCCATGATTAGATATAGATCCATTTTCATTTAAGTACATATATATGTAATAACACGGAAGACCTCCAGAACATTTTGCTAACTGAATAAGGGATCACATTTGTCCTAGTCACAGTAGGAAACGGCTGGTACCCTCAAAGGATTTAACTGAAGTAATTTTAACAAAGAGACTCTTTTCACAGTGTGGACAGGGTTAAAGGAGCAACATGGGGTTGAGAGAAACCACTTGGGATGGGAAAGCAACCAGGGACTGTCAAAAGTGGGAGCTTTGCCAGTCTTAAACTGAAGGAAGGTGAGGAGAGAATAGTTACAGCTGGGACTAAGGATCATTGGCCAGCAGGCAGCAGCTGGAGCCACAGAGAACAGGAGTTGGGACAAAGGGCCAGAGTTAAATCATCCCAACTCCTCTCTTCACCACTCAGCAGTCTCCTACCAGTGCCTTCCATTAGTCAAAGCCAACCAGAGAGGACAAGGGCGCCAAAGGTGACACAGCCCACAGAAGTCAGCTTTCTGTGCCGCACTGCAGAACGGGACAGGTGGAGAACACATCTTGGGCAGAGGACAAATAAAGAACAACCAGGACAGGGACCAAGTTCTGGTGTTCAAGTATGTGAAGTAAGATGTCAGTTGGATTTTTCATCATGGTGCAGACTTTCAGCTGTGGGTTAGGGTTGAAGACGGAAGGCATTAAGAACTACATGTTTTAAGAGCCGACATTAGGCCACCTTCTTCCCCACTGCCTTTAAAGCAACAACACTGCAGAACCAATCATACTACCACCCAGCACCGCATGACCCTTTTCCGGTCTACGGAAAAGAGGGCTGAGAAGCAAAGGGCCACCATCCCCAATATAGAAGTTCGTGGGAAGAGTCTAGTCTCTCCAGTCCCCACTCAGGAGGGGAGTTGCCGTCTCTCCTTAAGATAAAGTAGACAGTCTCCACGGAGGCAGTAAGAGAATAGTTTTGTATTGTAACCTCTGGGGTAATTGCACAAAGAAAAGGTATTTCTTTCTCTATCTGATGTCTCCATGGCCAGCAGATGTAACGATCTGCTCTATGTTACCTGTGTAGAAGGGAGCAGGAGAGATGTGGCGGTTGAGAGTAGGAAGGTACCAGGTGAAAATAAAGTCAGAATTGGCTTAATCCCTTCACTTTCTTGATTTCTGACAATCGTGGAAGGTGGGTTCTTACCTATGTCTGCCAGCCCTAGAGACAGGTAGTTTCAATAAGCACGAAGAACTCTTGGAACCACCACAGTAAAAAATATGGCAGAGGGAAAAGATTAAAGAATTAGAATGGATCCCAACCTTGGCTGGAAACAAAATATAACACAGGGCTACCAATGAGGACCAGCACCAAATGAGGACCAAACATTCTTGGAATAGCAGATACAGCCAACCAAGAAAAAGCTGCACTCACACTGCAGACCCAAGTAGCAAGAGCCACACTCAGGTACAGCCTTCACTGGGGCTGAACTGTATTTAAGGCTGAAATTTTAAAACATTAAGTTAAATACTGAAATGAAACCATTTTAATAACTAAAAATAATAGGAAAGCTATAGAAAAGGGCTGAGAGTTCTTTCAGGAACCTACACACCATCCAACAAAAAAGGGAAGTTTAGCCAGGTGCTAATGGATCACACCTGTAATCCTAGCTACTCAGGAGGCAGAGATCAGGAAGATTAAGGTTCTAAGCCAGGCTGGCAAATAGTTCTCGAGACCCTATCTTGAAAATATCCAACACGAAAAAGGGCTGATAGAGTAGCTCAAGTGGTAGAGCGCCTGCCTAGCAAGCATGAGGCCTTGAGTTCAAACTTCACTACTGCAAAAAATAAATAAATAAAAAGGAAAGTTTAAGCTGGGAATGGTGGGTTGCACCTGCCATTCCAAGCTATGTAGGAGGCTGAGATGGGGAAGGTCATGGTTCAAGGCCAGCCTGAGCAAAAGGAGTTCACAAGATGGCATCTCAATGGAAAAAAGCTGGGCATAGTGGTGTACTTGGGAGAAAGTCATTTAAAAAAAAAATCACTTCATATTTATGTTCCAATGAATTGTGTGCCTCAATAATTGCCTGCATATTTTAAAAGTTAACTATGCACCTAATTATAATACATATAAATAGTCAGAAGTCCACAGTCACACTGTTAATGGTAATTATACATATGAAGGAAAGAGATAATAGAAAGAAGAATTGAAGGTAAATTTTCCTGTCTTCTTTGGCTCTTGAAATTTATAATAGCCTTGTATTTGTGTGTTATTTATAGAATTATGATAAAGAAAAAAACAAGGGTTTTCTTATATCTTCTCTATGAGGCATTGTATGCATCTCAAGCATTGGTAATTTATTGTGATTGTCCAAGGGGAGACCTGCAAAACCCTAATCATAAGGCACAGAAGACATCCATTTAGATTCCTCTCCTTGCCTCCCCCCAGCAATTACAACTTCTGTCATTTCTGTCTTATACCAAGTGCACTCATTCCTTTAATTTGCATTTTCTTTTTACAGATAAGCATGGAATAGTTTCTTAATAATGACTTAGTAGTTTTTGTGTTCTTATGCTTACTATGTTCTTCCTAGGTCCTTTGCATTCCCTGCTTGGTTTTAACATGCCTTCATCTAGGTCACCATCTCCTGTGCAGCCTGTCTGATGTGCTGCTCAGTGAAATCCTGTCTGATGTGCTGCTCAGTGAAATCCTGAAAGCCAAGAGAATATCAGCAGCAGACTGCACCAGAAAACCTTAGCCACTCCCCCGTGTTCCGTCTCCCATGACTTCATCTACTTTCACCTGCTTCCTTTCCTGGCTCGCATCTCATCACACATCTCATGTTTTCCCTGACAGCTGGCAGTGCCACTAAGACAACTCCTAGCATTCCACTCTGTGCTCATCCTATAAATGTTTACAGAGGGCTTGTGGCATGTCAGGGCTAGATTAGGGGTGGGAGTGTTTCAGCTCTGCGGGACACACATTTCAACCATGACACACGTCCCAAGCCAACCAGGTCCTGTCTTCCTCACTTCACATGAAAAGCATCCCTCTAATTCTTAGTAATTTTCAAAAGTGGCTGCCATGGTTGATGCTAGTGGTTAATATTATCTTATTAGAATTTTATATTGATAGGCCAAAAGGAAAAGAAATCCAAGCTACCGTTCATTTTCTTTCTTTTTTTTTTTCCCTAGGATAGCCTCTGTCTCCCGATCATAAAATGTTAACAAAGTGATCATAATTTCATGAGCAGAGAAAGCTGTTAACTGTGACTTTTAAAGGATGTTTAATATAAAACCAGATTGGACATGATTGTGGTCATGGGCCTTGATCCAGAAGGAGGCTGACATGGTTCTTCAAATCCTGTCACAATTGCCACTAAGCACTGAGCAAGTTCAAGTCAGTTTTGTAAGTTGAACTTCTTTGGCACAGAGAGACTCTTGTGGGAGCTGAGTGGGACAAGGAGTTTGCCTTTCTTTTAACTATACTGCTTGGAACTCCATCCTCCCCAGAAGACTGCAAAATAGTTTAGGGACATTAGTTTGAAATAAATGGTCCCAGCACTCTGCTAATTTGTGCTTTTGAACAAAGTTCAAAATTAATCTAGATATGAGCACAACTTTAATTAACTTCTAATTAATCCATCTATCAAAATGAATTTTCTGATAGAATTGTTTTTCTACACTAAATTTCTTTTATTTGAGAAAACTTCAGAGAAAACAGAATTTTAAGGGTTGGAAAAGAAGGGAAATAAATAAACTCTTGACATGAAGAATTTACCTCTGATTCTCACTATGGGGATGGAATCCAATATTGAGTCTGTTGAAAGATATCAGTAGGTCATCTTTAAATTGTGCTTGGGATGAACAGTCTTGCTTTGGTGTTTCAAAATTTCTCATTAGGATGTTTTCTTAACTTTCTGTCTGTCTTTTTTTGTGGTACTGGGATTTGAACTCAGGCTTGTGCTTGCTAGGCAAGCACTCTACCACTTGAGTCATGCCCACAGCCTTTCTTGAATTTTTTTGTTATAAAAAAAGTATCTTTTTACTTTTTTATTAATATATATTACTTACACAAAGCTGTTCTGTTGTGATATTTCCATGCATGCATATAAAGTACCCTGATCAAATTCACCCTCTTGTTCTTAGCAATAAAGTATAAGTAACTGACCCTGCTCTCATGTGGTCTCACAGCTAAAATGAAAGATCTTGTATTTAGGCAGGCTGGAGCTATGGCAAGTGACTTTGATTTGTTGTTTTTAAACTACTGCTCCCTTTGCTTCTTTAAAAATCTGCTCCTTCCCTTCCCCAAGCAGCTGAAGCTGACTTCTTACCCTCCTGTCATTCCCTCCCTCTCAAGTCACATTCCTTTTAAGTATGAACTCACTCAATTCTTGCCCCTCAAGCAACTTCTCGCCAAACTATGCTTTAACAGTATTTCAATCCAGCCAGAACAAAATTCCAAGAGAAAGAATGTGACTGCAAGCCAGAACCTTATCTTTTTATAGAATGGCATATTTAATCCACAGCTATTTGACTTGAACTGGATATACCCAATGTCCTGTGCAAAAGTGCTTTATAAGACAAGTTAATGATAATATCCCTGGGCAAGAAAGCCACGAGGAAATTCCATAGAAAGCAACAAGGTCAAATCCTGCAACAAAGTTAATTTAGCCCACCAAATCACAACACGTAATTGCTAATAGCAGTGAACAAAAGAAAAAAAGCACAAAAGTTAATCCTTAGGCACCATGGAAATATATATAATAAAATATACCAGGAGAATAATGCTTATAAAACTGCTAGCCTTTTCAACACCTATTGCACTTAATCCTCATATGTGTAGTGAAGCATAAAATAGAGGTCTTAGTTGATGTGTAGTTCAAGTTACAAACCTAACCTTCTGCAAAATGAGGCATTTCTGGGCATGGTTTGCATGCCTATAATCCCAGTGCTCAGGAGTCTGAGGCAGAACAGTATGGGCTTCAAAGTGAGACCCCGTCTTGAAAAAGTAAAAATAGTCATTAACAAATATGAATGTCATGTTACCATGGTCATGTAGTTAGTGTCTATAAGTGCTGCTTCTTTGACCCTAGTAAAGAAGCTCCCTAGTTTGATACTACTCATAGCATCACTGATAATAATCCTTAAAATCATAGAAAATTAAATAAGTGGCAAAGGAAGATTGCCCTAATGTTTTAATGTAGAAAGAGTTAAATTCCATAAACGCTAGGCAAGTGCCAGCCAATGGAACTATCATAGCCACATTATAAAATGTTAAAGGAATTGGGTAAAATTAATTTTAATAGTATATTTTATTTAACTCAATATGTCCAAATATAATTTCTTCATGTAATAAATATTTTAAAATGCTAATGAAAAGCCAGCACTGTGACATGAACCTGTAGTTCCAGCTCTTAGGAAGCTAAAACAGGAGGACTGCTTCAGCCTAGGAGTTTAGGGCCACCCTGGGCAACATGGCAAGACCCTGTCTCTTTAAAAAATGTTAATGAGGCCAGGTATAGTGACTCAAGCCTATAATCCTAGCTACTTGGGAAGTGGAGATTGGGAGGATCACAATTTGAGGCCGGCCCTGGCCAAAAAGTTCAGGAGACCACAACTCAATCAACAGTTGGGAGCCTGTCATCCTAATTAAGAAGAGAAGCACAAATAGGAGAGATGCCAAACAAGTGAACTTGGGCACTGAGACCCTATCTCAAAAATAACTATGCAAAGGATTGATAGAATGACTCAAATTAGATAGAGTGTCTGCCTAGCCCTGAGTTTAAACCCCAGTACCACCAAAAAAATGTTCATGAGCCATTTTCCATCTTCTGTTCTTTAATATTTGCTAAGTATTTTATGTTTACACCACATCTTAATTAGGATTGGCCACATTTTGAGTGCTTTACAGCCACATGTGTCTCTTGCCTAATATTGAGCTATAAGTCACTGACCCCAGCACAATCCTAAAAATGATCATGAGATCTTAGCCAAGCCTGAGGCAATAGCTACATGCTACTGCTTTATTAAATGTGCAATCCTGAGGAAGTAGAAAGAAAGCAGAGGGGGGAAAATGGCAGAGAAGAAAGCAGAGTTCTCTGAAAGGGAGTATTACTGACTTGACCTCTGCCAGGAACAAGTACAACTGTTAACTCCATCCTGTACTCCCATCGTCTGAGGTAGATGGAATTGTAGAAGCTCAGCAGGAAGAAGGAAGAATTCCTGGTTAGCTTCCACCTCCTCATATGGACCAGAGAGCACTTCGAAGCATGTTAACTCCCCCACACTTTCAGATCGTGTCTACATGAGGCCAGTCCTGGTCCCACAGCATCTCAAACACTGTAAGAAAAGTTTAGGACAGCAAACATGAAATGCACAGGGACAGGAGACAGGACACTATTGGGATGTGCCCATGGGAAGCCAGTTACCATAGCCTCTGGGAAACAAATGGCCAAGAACTTTACAGATCAACAAAATTAGAGATAAGGGCAAAATAGTTTCTGCCTGGTAATGGGGGTGGGTAGGTAAGGGAGGGGGTCAGGGGAAGGGTGGAGAAATGACCCAAACATTATATGCACATATAAATAAAAGAAAAAAAAACTGAAAAAAAGAGAAAAGAACTTTAAAACAGGAATGTTAGTGAGGATGAGTTAGTGAGGATGGAAAGTGATATATAAGAAATGTCTGATTCAAGTGAGAAAAGGATGCAGAAATGACCGAGAGTTATCATAGAATCTATAGACTAAGTCATATCAAATTAATTTCATGCTATACTTTAAGTCACCAACAGGTATATCACATTACAACATGCCTGGGTCTCTATTCATCCATCACCTGTTTAATATCTAAATCTGATGTACCTTAATTCCTTCCTACACACCAAGACTTGCTCTAGGCACTCCTCAAAGTGAGGTGTACATAAGTGATTGAAAGTCCACCAGACCAATAAGACAACATCCAGAGAACCTTTTCTGGATTCTCCTCTGATCCAATTCTGGTGACTGATTATTGCATTGTTACTTAGTTCTTTACTCTTTTTATTTTATTTTATTTTTTCCCATACTGGGGTTTGAACTCAGGGCCTTGTGCTTGCTAGGCAGGCGCTCTACCACTTGAGTCACTCTACCAGTCCTAATTCTTATTCTTTTTTTTTAATAGCTATATGTGCCTACATTTATTTTTTGTTTGTTTTATTTTTTAAATTATTCATTTATTCACATGTGCATACATTGTTTAGGTCATTTCTCCCCCTCTAATTCTTATCATTTTTTCCTCTGCTTCTCTTGCTGCTAGACAGCAGTCTGCCAGGGTACATCCTCGTGATGCTGGGGCTGCTCTCCCTGCCTCCCTTCTGTTCTTCATTCATATTCCTAATATCTCTGCTTCTCAGAGCATTGTTCTGCCTGGAAATCACACTTGCCTTATTGGTTATTCCAAGCAGAGGTGACCCCTGGACTTCCATTGACTCCTACAACTTGATCTATCCCAAAACAGCTCCACCCTTTCCCCACTGGTCATTTTACTTTAGAAGGACATATGGTCTCCAGGATGCCAGGATTTGATGTTTTGGGTCTTTCCCAGCAGGGGCCCTGGCCCAGGGTTTCTGCTAGCTATCATGTCATTTGCACCTCTTGCTCAGGACAGACACAGTCCTGTGCTGGGTTCACAACTGGAGAGCAGGGCATCTTGTGCAAGTTACCAGCCACCCATGTTCACTCTGGCTTCACTTTTGCTGCCCAGCACATATTCCCCGACACTCTTCCAGAAAGACTTTCTTCTTATCCTTCCATTCTCTGCTTAAATGCTCATCCTGAAGTAGGTTCTTGTTACTGTCTCAAAGCACTTGTCATAATTTATATATCATATACCAATTTGTTTTTATTTATTTGTTTTCCCTTTCATTCTCTAAGCTCTAATAAAGCAAAAATTGCCAACATACATCCACCCCACCTCATAGTGCCAAAATAAATATTTCTCAAGTGAAAAAAGAATGAGTGAAGGACTTATTTATCTATACTAAAAAATCAAGGGAATAACATAGATTAGGGATCAGGTAACATAGTTATATAAACCACTGGTTATGACATTAGAAAGTGGCAGAATTTGGAAAAAACTACAAAAATGTCCACACTTCCTAAAGACCTTCTAATTCAAACTTCAAATATATTCTACTGGCCCGAAAGAACTCACCTGCTTCTACATGTTGCTTATCACCAACTCTGTGGACTTCCAACTCCTACAGCTTGGTAGTAGTTTGTGAACCAGGAATTCATGACCCAATGAACATGGTACTATCTTTAATTCTGATGCAATAGTCTTGTTAGGAAGTTCATAGGAAATCTTTTTCCTTTTTCTTCCAGGTACTGAGAGTTGAACTCAGGGCCTCACACTTGCTAGGCAGGTGCTCTACCACTTGAGCCACTCTACCAGCCCTTTTTTCATTGGTTATTTTTAAGATAGGGTCTCACTTTATGCCTGGAGCTAACCTATACTGCGATCCTATTTATGCTTCCCCATGTAGCTGGTGGATGCCACTGTGCTCAGACATTGACTGAGATGGGGGTCTCATGAACTTCTTGCCCACGGTGGCCTCAAATTGTGATCCTGCTGATCTCTGCCTCCCAAGTAGCTAGGATTATAGGCTTGAGGCACTGCACCTGGCTAATAGGAAATCTTACCTCCAGGACTTCGTGTATGTACTTCCCTCAATTCCTTTCACCTCTGTCCTCCCCAACTCCACTTTGCTAATTCCCACTCACCCTTTGACCTCCGTGGACTATGCTCCACCCACTACTAATTATCCAAAGATACTCCACACTCCTGTTTACCTGTTTGTGTTCACAAAGATGTCCCTTTCTTTATCTCCAAAGCCTAGCATTGTGCTTGGCATAGGATAGAAGCTCAAAATATTTACTGAATGAACAAGTGACCCCACTCTAGAGCTTGCCTGCTGATTGAATCCACTCCACATATGAATTAACGTCTCTAATGCTGTGCTTTCCAAGCTCCATCCTATTCAATGTCTTTATGAATGACTTGGCTGAGGACCAGCTCTGTTCTGACGTGCAAAGCAAGGAAGGAGAGTCAATCAATTTGGGAGGAGATAACAGATTGTGGCTTTGGTAAGAGATTGTGACTATGATGAATGTGGAGTCACGCCTTTTGAAGCCCTGATTTTTTTTTTTTTTTAACATCAAGTCTGAATATTTCTGTGAGCCTCGTGCATGAGGTTTGTAGAAGAGCATTTGTTTACCGGATTCTCTTCTTGGTAGTTTTACAAGCACAGGGCTGGAGCAGCTCCAGCTGTTTCACTTTTATTTTGCCAGAAGTCTGTAAGTGCTATTTAAAAGTAGCATCTCTGACAGGATTCTATAAATCAATCTGTGTGTACCTTTCTCGCCCAAGTTCTCAGCTGATAACACTCTCAGAATACAGCTCCCTCATTTCATGCACACAAATACAGCTAGCTGCTTCTCCTGTTTTTACATTAACTTACTGATTTTTGCTTTGTTCTCGGGCTTGATTCAAGGACTGATCAATATGTCAGGAACTACAAGAAGAGTTAATATAAATGGGGTCACAGAATTCATATATTTTAGATAGGCAAACTTCTAACACGGTCTCTAAAACCCCCAGTGCAATGGTCAGAATACTGGTCTTGCCTAACATACATCAAGTTTGTTGAATGCCTTCCTCCGGGAAACAAGTAACTCGTAGGTTGCTATTTATGCGGCTCTAGGGAACATTATAAAATTTGTGTTATGATACATAGGTAACCTTACTTAGTACAAAAATCAACTGAAACTCATAGCAGACAATGTATGTACCCTTCCTGTCTACTACACCTGTGGCTATCAGCACTTCATGTGTGGATAGTGCAAATCAAGATACACTGAGAGCTGGGGTGTGGCTCAAGTGGTACAGTGCCTGCTTAGCAAGCATGAGGCCCTGAGTTCAAATCCCAGTACCACCAAAAAAAAAAAAATATATGCTACAAGTGCCAAATGCACACTGGATTTTGAAAACTTGTTTAAAAAAAATATATAAAGTATGTCATTAATCATTTTATATTGATTACTTATTGCAATAATAGTATATTGATACATTGGATCAAAAAGATATTATAAAAATTAATTCTATCCGATCATCTATACTTGTATAATATGGCTAGTAAAAAATCTAAATCATGTTTGAGGCATGAATTTGTGGCTTGTGTTATGTTTCTTTTGGACAGTGCTACATTCAGTATTCATTTCTATACTCTGAAAGCAGTTTCTCATGAGCATATGTGATTTTCTCTCCAAAGGCTTTTTCCTGGCACCGGATGCATGATCGCCCCATGCAAAAGAACTCAGAAATGCTGAAGCAGAAGCAGCTCTCAACCAATGATAAAAGAGGAGTTGGAGAATAAAACCCCAGATTCCTTTTTCTTCAGCTGGAATAACCCTAAGGTACATGTTCTACACTGACACCTGGGATTCAACAGCAGGACTGAGCCCTAGCTGCCCATGGTGGTGACTGCCCGATAATACAACCTTGACTAGTTCCATTCCCTCTCTTTTCTCATTCTCTCACTTCCCTTCTGGTGGTTCCTGGTATCACCTCCTTAACTATTTGCACCCAAATCCTTTTAGCTTCTGGAGGAGCACAAACTGAGGGAGTTCTGGAATTATTTTTATCTATTTTTAAAACCTCAGTCTTAGAGAAGTTGAAAAAAATTGTCCAAGGTCATACAGCTAATAAATAGTTAAATATTCCAGCCCAAGTCTTCCTGACCCCAAAGTCCTTGGTCCTGGTGTACTGTCTTGTAGGATTTCCATCCTCAGTGGAATCAGTCACTTTAATAGCGCAGTCAAGAGCTAACTTACCCAGGGACAAGCTAACTTGCTCATGGGACAAGAAAGGAGAACAAAAACTGCTTCTGTACATAGTGGAGTAGCATAGGCAGCTTCTAAGATAATCCCTCAATGCTTTTTACCTTCGAATATTCACACTCTTAGTCCTCTCCTCTTGAACATGGCCTAAAGTTACTGACCCACTTCCAAATTAAAAGAATATGGCAGAGATGATGGGATATCACTTCAAAGATTAGGTTACATAAGGACCATAGTTTCCACCTTGAGTGGTCTTTCTTGTTTGCTTCTGAATCTCACCATGTATCATAGACTAAATTCTGTTCACCTGCCCCAAAATTTGTTTGGTGAAGGCCTAACTCCCAATGTTATTATATTTGGAGAAAAGATCTCTAGGAAGATTATTAAGGTTAAATGAGGTTATAAAGGTGAGACCCTAATCTGATAAGTCTGAAGACTAGAGGTGTGGCTCAGTGGTAGAGCATTTGCTGAGCATGCATGAGGTCCTGAATTTTATCCCCAGGGCCATCAAAAAAAAAAGGAAGAGACACCAGAGAGAGCTTTCTCTGTCAACACTCACACAGAGGAAAAGGTAATATGGGATGCAAGTAGAAGGTAATACTCTACAAGTCAAGCAGAGTGATCCCATCAAACATCAAAGTCACCAACATCTTGATTGTGGACTTCTAGTCATCAGAACTTTGTGTACATAATTGTCTGTTATTTAAACTACAGTATGCTATTTTGTTATGGCAAAATAATACATTGTTATCAGAGAGACCTATAGTGAAGCCTATTTGACAAGAGACCACAGCATATAAACAAGCAAATGAATGAGTTCAGAAGCAGAGCCTCCTCAGTCAGGCCTTCAAATGAGACCAAGCCCTGGCTAGCAGATTGATTGCCTCTCATGAGAGATCTTGAGGCAGAGGTAGCCTGCTAAGCAACATTCAGATTCCTGAGCCACAGAAACTGTGAGAAAATAAATGTTTGTTGTAATAAGTTGCTAAATTTTGCTGTGGTTTGCTAATGTAACAATAGAGAATTAATACATGGAAGCAACAGGGAATGACAAGAGAACAGGTGGGTAAAGTGGCTGACAAGTGTCAACCCCAAATGCTTGTAACTAAAAAAAGAACCAGAGTAGGGACAGGAGAATTCCAGGATGAAGCCCAGTGAAATAAAGATCAGGCAGTCAAGGCAAGGAACAGCTTGCTGGTCAGGTAGAAGGAGACCTTCTTTGTAAATCCCAGAACTAGAGACTGTAACCTGGACTGGCTTTCTACATGCTACGAGGAAGGCTTTGCTTCAAAATATCCATAACCAGGGCTGGTGGAATGACTCAAGTGGTAGAGTACCTGCCTGGGAAGCTTGAGGCCCTGATTTCAAACCCCAGTACCTCCAAAAAATATATCTATAACCAATGGGTAATATGGTGTCTTCTTTTGGGTTACGTCAGAAGCAGATTCACATAAAGAGGCATGTGATTGTAGTTAATTTAGAGGAGATAAAAGAAAGTATCACTAAAGGAGAAGGAAAATGAGGCAAGAAGAGAAGAAAGACAATAAAGAATGTGTTAAGGTGCAAATGATGAATGTGGACTACTGGGGAATGCTGGGAGCCTGGATAGAACATGGGAACTGGGGCATTTAAACTTCAACTCCTATCATTGTTGTGGGAGAGCGTTAATTCCCAGCACCTGTACCTTTGATGACATACAGATGGCAGCAATTAGAAGTTAGACTGTGTGCCTAGATACAGTGAGTGCCATGGGGACAAGAGTGAGACCCCAAGAGCATCTGCTACATACAGAACTCCTGAACCTATAATTATTTAGGAGGCAACTGTGCACAATGTAACTAAATGGAATCACTGAAAATTATTGTTATGGAAACCTATTGACACAAAGCAGTTTTTTCTGCTTTTGAAAAGATATAGATACTGTTCCAATTCAAATGCACTCAGCCTCATTCTTGCTTTAAGTCTAGGTTTGAGTCAGAATCCTTTGAACAGTTACTTAGTTTCTCCAAGCCTTGGTTTTCCTATCTGTAAGATGGACACAATAATTCCTATTACACTAATTAATTGTGACATAAAGTTGTGTAAAAATAGGAAGTAAACAGGTAGATCATCAGTTTTTAAAAGCATTTTAAAATTGTAATGATAATTTGATGGTCACAACTTTGTACACAAAGGATTGCTCAAAGAAAAGTAGTAACACTACTTAAAAGTCAGTATTAGTATACTTAGGATAAAAGGTCACTAATACCTTTAAATACTAAAATACTTATGCTATAAAACAGTATATAGGCAAATATTTCTTGACACCTTCATGTGACAATGTTTAAATAACATTAAAAGTCCACTATTGCTTTCAGGCATACCCAACCAAAATTTTATTATTCCTTCAAGCTTTCTTTTTCTATAAAACTTTCTTTATTAAAGCTGTTATATATAAAAGAAATATACAGTCAAGATGGTAAAAATTTAAATAAGTTCACATTGTTAAATAAAAATGCACTATGAATTGTAAAAAGCAAAATAGATAAGATGGAAAAATAGTGCTCCAAAGTTGGTATTTTTAAATTGTAGAAATCATGCTACCATCCACAAAATTAACCAGTAAATGACCTGGTGGCCCAGAGCACCCGCTTCTTATGACTTTGCTTCTGGAAAACACAGAGCTAGAGACTAAACGAATGAAATTCATGAAAGACATCCAAATAAGCTAAGCAGACTTACTTTGGCCAAAAATAAACAAACACACTCCAAATATCTGAGAAATGAACAGAAATACTGCATGTTCTTGTCCATATCTGAGACCTATCTCATAAAAACAGTTCAAAACCCCTAAAAATCTCTGATAAAACACACATTTTTAAAGTCACATAAAAATGAACCGCACTATCACTGTGATGCATGAAATTAACAATATATGACCAACTTCTACGATCAAAAATATTTATTTTTGACCAGTTTGTTTCAGCCAACTCCCCTGGAGTTCCCAGCAGTCTCACATGAATCTGAGAAATGTTAGTTCTCTTCTGTTTATCAGTGTGCCTGCCATATTGCTAAAAGAAGAAAAACCTGACAAAGATTCCAAGCTCAAACCATCACCAAATAGGGTCTATTGAAAAGGCCCAATCATGGGCAAGCAAGTGGGACGGTTGCGGTAAGTATTTTGGGATTGTTTATGGAAGAAAAGCGTAATAAAAAGACAACAACTAGGCACTAAGAAAGAGACAACCAATACCTCACACTGGACTGTGGTCCAATGGTCTAGGTTTTATCCCCAAAACTAAAAATAAGAAGGTCTGGAGGTTCCAAAAGCAGAGCTTGGAAAAGCAGGCAAAATAGAATGGCTTAGAAGCAAAGTCTGTGATTCATCTTTTCACTAAAGCAAACAAAACAAGAGAGGAAGTCTCATGTGTGTGTGTGTGTGTGTGTGTGTTACTAGGAATTGAAGTCAGGGCCTCTCGCTTGCTAGGCAAGTGCTCTACCACTTGATCAATGCCCCCGTTCTTTTACTTTTAGTTCATTTTTCAAATAGGATCACAATAACTTTGCCTGGGCTGGCCTCAGTCCATGATCCTCTTACCTCTGCCCCCTAAGTAGCTGGAATCACAGGCACATGTCCCCATGCCTGGCCCAAGGAATTGCTAATGTAATCCTAAAAGACTAGGCAAAGTCCACCAGCAGCTTCTGATGCGTATCACATGTATAATCCTGCTGTGGAAAAGGATGGCTTGACGGTAGCACATAACTCAACAGAAATATGGCTTCAGGAAGACCCAATTTTTTTATGTGAATTTTGTATTCATCAGACTTTGATTATTAACCTTTCCTGAGATCTCATCAGTAAGAATGAGAGACACTGACCAGTGAACAGAAATATTCTGGTTTTAGTAGCCTCAATATACAAAACTGTAAGGTCCAACATTGCGTGCCAACTTTCTGCCCAGTTACGGAGTTTTTGGCCACAGCTGAGTTACAGCCCCTGTGCAAGCACATTTAAAGGAATAGGATGCTTATCCTCCACTTTGAGTATCCTTCCCCAAGGCTCAATCCCAGCCTCAGTCTGAAACTCCTTGCCCACTTCACACCTCTGCAAGTATATTCCATGCTTGGATGTCAGTGATGACCGCCAAACTCTAGAATCCAACACTCACATTCTTTCCACATGGTTATAGAACCAACTCTGTTTGGGGAGTTGCTAAGCAGCTTTGTCTCCCTCCTAGAGACCCATGACAAACTGTTAGATGTCTTGATCCAGTTGACTTCCTAGTTGCTAGGGTGGTAAGCTGCACATTGTCTGTGAAGCAACAGCTCTGGTCCAGGCAACAGCTGTGCCATCTTTATTTGAGAAACCCTGTTGCCAAAGGTTTTTGCTAGATGTGAAAACTAGAAGACATTACTAATTTGGCTCAGTGCTTCCCTTGGTCCGAATGATTTTATTTGCAAAGTTTTGATCTAGATTTAGAGAAGGTTACTGCCTTAGTATAAAGTAAGCAATGACCTTATCCGGCAGCCCCATGCCATCATGTCAGAACTTGAGTAAGTGAGGCAAGAGTGTGGACAGAGTGGCTGATTCACATTGTGCTCATTCAGTAGCATCAACAGTGCCAGCCAGGCTAACCGTTTGTTAATAGCAGAGGTCAGTCTGCAGAGTGATTAGTTCTATTTGTTTTGGGTGGTGACAAGGAAAAGCTTCTAGTCAAAATGTATGATTTGTGGCCAAAATATTCATATGATCTTGATGCTGACTACCTTAGTGCAAATGAATAACAGAGAATATAAAAATATTATCCAATTCCTCAGGACTGGATATTATTTTAAACCACTACACAATAACTAGGGAATCGGATAGATGCCTTTAAGTCCAGTTTACCACCTGTGATCTCTTGAGATATTGAGCAAGTCACAAATTCCTGTGAGCTTCAGTTTTATTATTTGTAAAACTGGGATGACTCATTTAACAAGTAGTTATTGAGTGCCTAATATATACCAGTCACTCTTTGATGTGGGGATAGAGAAGGGAAAAAATGCATATAGAAAATTTCAGTTATTATGAAGCTTAGATTTTTCTACTCCTCGAGATTATTTGGAAGAACACAGGCGATAACAAAACACATATAAAGTTATGAGCATATAGTAGTTTCTTAAAGGTTATCTCCCCCAGCTGATCTCTTAATTTGTTTCATAGTGGTAAAAGCTATGGAGAGGGTAGAAGAAAATGTAATATTACACTTCTGACTTGTGTTTGCAAATCAAAAACAATAAACTCACCTAGGTGATCTTGTTCTCAACTTCAGATTGTGACATGCTGGTGAGTTGCAAAATCAATTTAGTAGGCTACGGCCAGCATTTTTCTAAGGAATAAAATGGAAAGGGATGGAATAGAACCAGAACAGGGAGGGACACATGAACTGGAAAGGAACAGAATGGAATAAGAGTGTAGTAAGGTTAAGCCTTGATTCCTGAATTTTCGTTTCAGTTTTAAGTGGGGGTGGGGAAGCACACCAGTGCATTTGTGTGCACACACCCAGGACACCCTTGCATTCTGAGTCAGAATACAGAATGTAGTTCTGACTGTAGATCATAGTTTTTAAAATAAAGAATTTTTCTGCTTTTCCTATAATCCTTAAATACCTAATTTCTTACCTAATGTTTACAGTGATGACTACAATAAGCACATACATAAGAATAACTTCATTGTTTAAGAAAATGAAAAACATTTTGATGCCTAGCAAGCATCAGACCCAAGTTCAAACTCAAGCACCACCAACTAAAAATACATATAATAAAAACATTTTGAAAGTCATTTTCTAATGTCCCTTAGACTATATTTCCCAGAATGTCAAAAACAGAAGTGAAGAGATGGAGGAAGGATAGACATGACATAACTTTTCCAAAGTGACTCTGTCTCAATAACTTCTAAGCTAATACATTCATATGATGTCATTTGAAACTATTATGAACAAAATTAGAAGATGAGACAATAAGATGACATGGAAGGAAGACAAAGTAGATGCATCATTTTGTCTTCCCTCCAACCAATGGGAAAGGTCTTGCCCAACCTTACAGATCAGATGCTGCCCTGATTTTAGTCTAGCCAAGTTGCTAAGTCAACTTAGAGCTACCTTAGCTGGGAAAAGCATTGTGGCTCAAACCCATGACCACATTTTCCCATCAGTTTTATTTTCAGACCACTTGTCCACTATGTGACTAATCCTCTATTGTGAATGAAAGTCTGATCATGAACAACTGGTAGGCATTTATTCTGTAAAGACCAATTGCCTCTAAAAAGCAGGTGTTCCTAATCACGTGCACGTCTTCTCAGAATAACATCCTTCATCTCCAAAGAAAATGCATTGGGAATAAAAAGAAGACAAATACATTGAAACATAACTTTTAAAATACTTCAAAATATTCGTGATATAAAAATGCATAGGAGTCTCTACAAATAAATTAAAAATAGATCTACTAGTGGGTCTACTAATACTATAATTTCAAAATAATGATGAGATTAAATAACTCACTGAATTACCTGTAACATCCGTAATGTGTAATGAAAATAGATGAAACTCTGATTAGTGACAAAGAGAAGTTAATAATACTAGGGTGTTTTACCTACATTCATAATTGAAGAAAATCCTATATTTCAATTAGAGGTAGTGAAAATAGAAAATGTAATTCTTTGTCATATCCAAGAACACAAATTGCTTAAATTCTGCCTGTGCAAAGGATCCATAGATTGCAGATAAAAGACCCATGATTAGAGACAGGAGATGTCTCTAGAGCCCTCTACAATCTCACTGCAATATAACAAAAAAAGACAAACATCTGACATTTAAAAAGACAAATCCTGCCATTTAATTAACAACCAGGCCCCAAACCAAATACATCCTAGTCTTTAAACTTAATGAAATACCAACTCTTGGTCTTTTTAGAAGGTCTGAAAATACTCTACAGGAAAGTATTACCTAAACCAAATGGGACAAAATTCAAATACCATAATCCCCCTAATGCTTAAGTAGTGTTGTATATCCAAGAATCCATCTAATTAGTTACCAAACACAGGGCTGCTTGGGAATCACAGCTAGGTCCATATTCAGGACTGCTACGTATGGCTGTACTGGGTGAGTGCTCCATAACCCTGTAACCAAAAGCAGCAACTCTATCCCCATTCCTAAGGGTGCAGACTGCTGAGCACACTCAGAAAGAGAAATGTTATCTCATTCTCTTTCTACTGTTTCAAGAGGTAATGCTCAAAATACTCAACCTAATCAGAATGGATACTGACTACAGACACTTAGTGTAGCATGACAGTGTATCCTTGCCAAATCTCAACCTTGTACTATTCATGCAAGCATGGGAAGGGTCTTCTAAACAATCTTCATACCTTGACCACTAATTCCACCAATGAAAGTTCATGTCTAACCTATAATGTACTCATTAACAAAGCCTGGAGTACCGACCAGATAAAAATATACACTCATAGTAGTCATTTCTGGAGCATGGTCTTTTGATTAAATGTTAGTCAATTACTTCCAGCAATACTTGGTGTATTTACTTCAATAACCATAGATGCAAATATATATAACACACCACACATTCAGAAATTTTTTTCTCAAGAGTTGCAAACCAAGTACCCAATTGTCATTCCTTTGGGTTTTGCACCTGTCAAACTATTTTTGAATAACAGTCTTTGATACCAGTAATTGGAAGGAATTCAGGGAAATCTTTATCACTGAGTTTGTGTGCTTTGTTTTCCCTCCATTAAATGGTATTTTGCAAGCTTTGGGAAATCCCCAAAGTGTCATGGAGTTTTAAAGGAATGAAATCCAGCAGCAAGATCCTGTCATCCTTTTTATGAAGCATAAAGGGATATAGTTTTTTAAAAGCCTGTCTAGAGAGTCTTAAAAAGGATCAAAGATTAAAACATGGAATTATCACGATGAAAACAGAGATACAGACAAGGATAAAGTTGCTCTTTTAAAGCAATGGCTTTGTGTGAGACGGAAAACGTTAGTACAGCACAATTTAAGCAGCAGACAAATACGATGAATGAGATTTAAAATGGAAGATACTTGGGCATAGATTTCTGTCTTCCTCCTCTGATATCAAAGCAATCTCAGGTGCTCAGACAGTAGTGCCACATTTCACTAGACTAGTGAAATACAGTAAAAAAAAAATCAAAGTCAAGGTTATGTGCATATGTCTGGGATGCAGCTCAGTGGTAGAGTAACTACTCTACCTAGCAAGTATGAGGTCCTGGGTTCCATCCTGAGCACTGAAAACAAATAAATAAAAGATCAAGTGCAGGAAATTCATGAAGGTAAGTACTTATTTAACTCAGGAGTCAAAAAAATCCCAAAATAAACTTTCAAACAACAACTGTATAAAAGCTATAAAAAGAAAACTGGAGGCAGGGCATAGTGGCACATGGCTATAATCCCAGCTACTTAGGAGGCAAAGACAGGAGGATTATGGTTCAAGGCCATAAAGCTAGTGGGAGACCCTATCTGAAAAAGAAACTAAAAGCACAAGGACTACAGGGCTGTGGCTCAAGTGATAGCACACTTGTCTAGCAACATGAGGCCCAGAATTCAATCCTCAGTGTAGGGGGGGAGGGGGCAGGGCAGGGAGTGGCAATTATAAAAAAGAGAAACAAACCAAACTAAATTAGTTCTCATCAAAAAACAATTTTAAATAAAGAATGATTATATCTAATAGCAGATACACTGAATTATGACCAAAACAAAAACAATTAAGAGTTCCAGGACTCAACATATGGTCTCATAATTACAGTAAGAAATACCATTCTGTTTTCTTATGGAACACAGCTATACTATATCTCCCAGCATCCTTTGCAGTATTATGGGACATGTGGCTTGGTTCTGGCAAAATGTGATGAACCTGATAAACCCCAGTTCAGATCTGGGTCACCCAACCATTTATGCATACCTTCACACTTTTTCTTATATCTTCCATGGCCTTAAAAATTGTAGAAGACTTTAAGGTCTGCAGAAAAGTGAAACCATGAGGAACCTGGGTTCCTGAAAAAAATGGATGGACCAAAAACAATGTGAAAAAGTATGGTTTCCTAAGAATGGGGAGATTATGAGTAACTTTTTTTCACTTCTATCCAATTTCCTTTACTTCTAAAAATTCATATGATAAGAAAATATCATAAAAATTCTATTTTATTATCTAGCAAGTTAATAAGTAAAAAGAAAAAAACATGGACTTCTGGAAAAGTGGATTATTTCTGCTTTACTTCAGTAACTCCAGATGGCATGGATTTTTGAGTGCTTATTAACTATATATCCTCAGCACTCAGAATGCGACTAGGAACACTGACAGCATTCAATAAACATAGTTTAAAAGAATGGATGTTTCTGGTGTCCTCAATATTTTGCTTATTGTCAATAGTCTTCTTAAAATGTGACAATCTCAACTAAAGAAAATACTTGACACAAAAAAATACTTCACAGTGTGAAGCACCTTGTGACTATCATCCTCAGTATACACTAATACACTTAGTATTGTATCCCTAGGAACATAGCCAAAGATTCCATTTCAGATTTTTGGTTTTGTTTTTAGAAGGAATGTCACACTGTGGCTCATATTGATCTTCTAATCAACTAAAACCCTCAAGTCTTTTTCACATAATTTGTTGTTAAGGCTGATTTCACTTATTCTGCACTTGTAAAATTGATTCTCTTAACTTCCAAATGCTTGACTTTAAATTGATTCTTGTTAAGTTCTATCTTACATGCTTTGGTCCATTATTGAGGTACATTGAGATGCTCTTGAATTCCTGGTTCTTCCATCTTGTGTATTGCCTATCTCTCCACATATGACTTCTGACAGCTTTATTACTTTCTAAGTCTCCAAAACTGAGGATTATGTTATTAAATGGATACAAGTCAAGATGAGAATGTTGCTAAATGCCATTAGTGATTGCATCCAGGGTAGCACTGATCCCCACATTAATACTCTTGGGGCAAGTATTATAGAATTTTAGATTTGAAAGCAATCATCAATTTCATATAACTCTTAGATTTGCCCCAAGCTTCATAGTCTATTTAACACTTTTATGACCCCCATCTATACAGAGATACTCGTTGTTTTCTTTCAACCTCAATTCTACTTCTTTAGAGAAAAATTCTTCCTTAGAAAACCTACCATACTTTGGAGGGCGCAGTCCTATTTATTTACATTGAGTTCATACCCTGATCTCAGCTGATCAGACTGTGGAGTTACCTAACACAGTACAAACACATCTAAAACTAGGATTCATTCATTCAACAAATATGACTTATTTACACATCATGCACTGTTCAAGGCCCTTGCAATGTATCAAAGATCAAGATAGACAAAGATTCCTACCCTTGTGGAACTTACTTTACAGTAGGTGAAGAAAAAAATATGCTAAATATAATACATAAGTAAATTATGTATTATGATAGAAGGCGATGAATAGGAGAAAGATTAGAATAAGTTAATTGTATTAGGAGTGAGAAATGTAGTTTTTAAAAGATTGGCTAGGTCCTCATTAAGTAGGTGACATTTGAACAAAGACTTGGAGATAAGGCATGACTCATGCAAATTTCTGGGTTAAGAGCATTTGTGCCAAGGAAACTAAAAAGATAAAAATACTAGGGCAAAGGGCAACTGACAACTTCAAGGAACAATAAGAAAACCAATGTGATTGTAGTAAAGGAGAGATTTGGGGGAAAGGTTTATGACTTAACATCAGAGATATAGTGGGAATCATCACAAGGACTCTAACACATACTTTGAAATAAAAGGAAAGTGATTACATGGTTTTGAACAGATGAATGACATGATTTTATTTATATTTTGAAGGGATAGCTTTGCTGCTGTGTCCAAAATAGCAAAGTAAGAACTTTTAGGATGTTACTGAAGTAATCTAAGTGAGAGATGGTGGCTTTGTACCAGGGTAATAGCTTTAAGAAATGATAGTGGCAAGAAATGGCTAAATTCCACATTTATTTTGCAGGTAAGACATTAATTACTTCTTCTTTACTATACAAAATACCTGAGAAAACAACTTAAGGGAGGAAGGATTTATTTTGGTTCACAGTTTCAAAGATTTCAATCTATGGTCACTTGGCTCCCTTGCTTCTGGGACCATGCACAGCAAGGTAAAACATCATGGTGACAAAAGGTCAGGTGATGACAGGAAAACTTCTCATAATGAGTAGGAAGCAGAGACAGAGGAGAAAGGAAACTGCTTAGGGACAAGAGATACCTTTCAAAGACATACACCCAATGATCCTCTTCCTCCAGATAGGCCTAACTCCTAGAAGTCCATTCATGTATGAACTTAGCAATGGGTTAATCCATCAGTGAAGTCAGCTCCCTCGTGGTCCAATTACTTCTCAATAACACCACTAGCTGGGACCAAACCTTCAACACATGAGAATTTGGGAGGCCAATTCTTATGCAAACCATAATAGTAAAGTCAACAGTATTAACTGATGGGCTGCAAATGCTTATAAAAGAAAGAAAGTATTCATGCCAGGGTTGTTTGCCTGTGAAATTGGCAGTCAGAGCTGTCATCAACTGTGACAGAGAAGGAAGGAGATGGAGTAGGTTTGAGGTAGGGAAAAAAGATCAAAAGTTCAGTTTGGGGCAGATTGGAAATACAAGCTAAAGTTTGGGAGATATATCCAGGCTAGTGATGTGTTGGAAGTTCTCAGCATGTACATAGTTTTTAAAGCTGTGAGACTCAATACCATCAAAAAGGATAAGAGCAGAGTCACAGACTGAGGCCTGCAGCATTACAACAATAATAAGTTGAAGAGAAAGAAGAACCAAAAATGAAAACAAGATAGTGTTGTGGCTTGACAGCTAAGAGGAGGAAATACTGAACTAGGCCAAAAGATACTGTTAGATGGAGTTTAAAAAAGGGATTTAGAATTGACACTAGATGTAACTACATGGAAGTCATTGATTCTCTTGTGTTATGTTGTTGTTGTTTTGGCTGTACTGAGGTTTGAACTCAGGGCCTTGCGCTTGCTTGGCAGGTGCTCTATCACTTGAGCCACTCCCTCAGCTCAATCATTGCTCTCTTGATAAGAGTGGTTTCAATGACACCATGGCCTTAAACCTGGCTAGGGTGTTTTGAGGGGAAAGAGGAAATGGAAATAACAATGTCACTGACATGAATGAAACTTTGTTCCAAAGGGGATCAAAGAAAAGGGGCACAAATTATTGTGGATATGTCACCAATAATGTGTTAAGAACTAAGAAATAACAAATGGGAATGATCTAGAGGAGAGGGGAAATGTTAATACACACAAAAGAAAGGATCATTGCTAAAGTGATGCTGGAGAAGGGATGTAAGCTAGTACCCAAGTAGAGAGAACAGCATTAGATAGGCGAAGAGAATACAGAGCAGATTAGTTCAGATGTTGGTAGCTAGGTAGATGTGAGTCTATGAAAGTTCTTTTTTAACTTTTTCTTTTTTTCATTTCTTATTGTTCATTTCATTCTTTGTTTTTTCTACTATTTTTCTCTTATGCATATTATTTACTTTCCTTTTTTTCTCATTTATTCATATGTGCATACATTGTTTGGGGCATTTTTCCCTCCTACCCTCTGCCCACTCCCTCTCCTCTTTTTTAACTTTTTATTTTACTTTTTGTTTTTGAAACAGAGTCTAACTATGTAATCCAGTTTTGCCTTAAACTCATGATCTTCTTGTACCTACTTCCCAAGTTCTGAGATTATAAGTATGCACCATTACACCTCACCCAGTTTGTAAGTCTCTTCTGAATGCTTTCATTTTTTCAGTGAAGACAGAAGCAAGGTTATCAGCTTAGAGTGAAAAATGGGGAAAAATATGTTAAAGCTTTAGAGAAAAAAAGAAGGCACAATAGTCACATAGATTAGGAAGAGAATGAATGAATAAGGCAGTTTTCATTGTAGTTTTGAAAACCTTAATCATGAATTTATAGTGAGACTAGCCAATGGAGTTGTGAATTTTTCTCTAGCCATATTCAGCAAAAAGGTTGAACTAACTACAGTTACAGTTTTGACAATTGAGTATAAGCAAGATGTAGGCAAAGGAGATAAAGATATGCAAGGAAGTTATTATCATGACTGAATGTAAAATTTTACCATGGTAAGGAGAGAGAGGACATCCAGGGATGGGGGACAGGGATGTGCCTAATGCATTGCAGTTTGAAGAAGTTTGAAAGTCCTTGGAACTGGGTGACTGGAGAGAAGAGGGAATGACTTGGAAAATTTTAAGCTTATGATAAGACAGAGATATAAAAAACTGAAATTATGGAAGGTTTGAAGTTATCAAACAAGACAATGTCTAGATGTAACCATGGGAAGAAGCAGCTACGGTAGAGTAGAATACAAGATACTTTGAAGAGAGCAAGTCAAAGAACTAAATGCCAGGGATTTGAAAGAATAAACTTCATATATATTTAATCATTAAGATATAAGTTTCTTACTAAAGACAATAACAGTGAGCTACAGTCTATTAGTGGCAATATAGTTTGATGGCTATAAGTTCAGAGAGGAAGGGATAGGGAAGGAGGTGAGAAATGGTCTAAGCATGACAATAAGGAGGAAAGAGGACACCAGCACAATCCCCTGGGCTTGAAGCAAGAGAGCATTGAGTCTTTTTTTTTTTTAGTAGTTAAAACAAAATTGCTTTATTTTTTTTTATTTTATTGTTTTATTATTCATATGTGCATACAAGGCTTGGGTCATTTCTCCCCCCTGCCCCCACCCCCTCCCTTACCACCCACTCTGCCCCCTCCATCTCCCCCCCACCCCCTCAATACACAGCAGAAACTATTTTGCCCTTATCTCTAATTTTGTTGGAGAGAGTACAAGCAATAATAGGAAGGAACAAGGGTTTTTGCTGGTTGAGATAAGGATAGCTATACAGGGCATTGACTCACATTGATTTCCTGTGCGTGGGTGTTACCTTCTAGGTTAATTCTTTTTGATCTAACCTTTTCTCTAGTTCCTGGTCCCCTTTTCCTATTGCCCTCAGTTGCTTTTAAGGTATCTGCTTTAGTTTCTCTGCATTAAGGGCAACAAATGCTAGCTAATATTTTAGGTGTCTTACCTATCCTCACCCCTCCCTTGTGTGCTCTCGCTTTTATCATGTGCTCAAAGTCCAAACCCATTGTTGTGTTTGTCCACATATGAGGGAGAACATACAATTTTTGGTCTTTTGGGCCAGGCTAACCTCACTCAGAATGATGTTCTCCAATTCCATCCATTTACCAGCGAATGATAACATTTCGTTCTTCTTCATGGCTGCATAAAATTCCATTGTGTATAGATACCACATTTTCTTGATCCATTCATCAGTGGTGGGGCATCTTGGCTTTTTGATAACTGGCTATTGTGAATAGCGCTGCAATAAACATGGGTGTGCAGGTGCCTCTGGAGTAACCTGTGTCACAGTCTTTTGGGTATATCCCCAAGAGTGGTATTGCTGGATCAAATGGTAGATCAATGTTTAGCTTTTTAAGTAGCCTCCAAATTTTTTTCCAGAGTGGTTGTACTAGTTTACATTCCCACCAACGGTGTATGAGGGTTCCTTTTTCCCCGCATCCTCGCCAACACCTGTTGTTGGTGGTGTTGCTGATGATGGCTATTCTAACAGGGGTGAGGTAGAATCTTAGTGTGGTTTTAATTTGCATTTCCTTTATTGCTAGAGATGGTGAGCATTTTTTCATTTGTTTTTTGCCATTTGAATTTCTTTTGAGAAAGTTCTGTTTGGTTCACTTCCCCATTTCTTTATTGGTTCATTAGTTTTGGGAGAATTTAGTTTTTTAAGTTCCCTGTATATTCTGGTTATCAGTCCTTTGTCTGATGTGTAGCTGGCAAATATTTTCTCCCACTCTGTGGGTGTTCTCTTCAGTTTAGAGACCATTTCTTTTGATGAACAGAAGCTTTTAAGTTTTATGAGGTCCCATTCATCTATGCTATCTCTTAGTTGCTGTGCTGCTGGGGTTTCATTGAGAAAGTTCTTGCCTATACCTACTAACTCCAGAGTATTTCCTACTCTTTCCTGTATCAACTTTAAGTTTGTGGTCTGATATTAAGATCCTTGATCCATCATAAAACTAAAAAGCTTCTGTTTTCTTCATTCCTTTCTGGTTCCTGTACTAATTTTTTGCTGTGGGGAAACTGGTTTCCCTGTTTTTTCTGTCTTCCCGTCATTGACTTTGGTGTTGTTACTGTCCCTGTACTGTGTGCAATTAAGTATTTTCTAGCTTGTAATAATAACAATGGTGATACTTAGAATGGAAGGGTGAGCAGAGATGGAAAGCCATAAGTTAAAGAAAAGGGAAAAAGAAATAAACAGACAAGAAGGAGAAAACAGAACAAGGAATCAGACAAGAAAGTTTCAAACGTATAAACAGGGAGCATTAGTGTACTAATCAACTGTAAGCTGAAGAGGCATTAGAGAGACAGAGAGAGGATTGAAAATAAAAAATAAAAAAAAATAAAGATAAGAATAAAAATAAAAAATTAGTAAATGAAAGAAATGTATATATATAAATAAAATGAAAATAGAAAATTTTTTTCAAAAAACCAAAAAACCAAAAAACCTCCAAGTTCAAATGCAATGAAGTTTCAGTCTTAATAATTTGGGTGTCCATCTCAGTCTCCAATCCTGGAGATGGTGCCTCAGATGTTGTTCTGTAGTTGTCTCATCAAAGGGGACGCATAAAGTAGAACAAAGCAACACACACACACAAAAAAAAAAAAAAAAACCCACCAAGTGTCCCAAGTTCAAATGCAATACAGTTTTTGTAAGTTTTTCACCATACAGGTGTAATTCGGTTGTTCTCTTATCAAAGGTAGGGAGAAAAAGAAAAAAAAAAAAAAGAATCTGGAGACAGTTCTGAGAATGGTTATCTGCAGCTGTGGCTTGCCTGCCCACTGCTGTCAGCCTGCTGTTGCTGGAGGTTTTATTTATGCAGATCTCAGGGGTGAGCTTAGCACTCACCTGGCCTGCAGGCTTTGTTTACTCAGAGTTCTCCTGTGCGAGAGCCTCTGCTACAAGCTTTCCCCTTTCCAAGCACACTGGGGAAGGTGACACTGCAGCTGCTTTCTCAGGCCTGCATGTTTATTTACAGTTCATATGGGAAGTGGGTCTTCCCCCTTCTCCTGTGCAGTTTTCCTCCCACTGCCACTTTTACAAGCTTTCCTGCTCCTGATTACTGGGCGGTGCTGCTGCTCCTGCCAGCCGCCATGTTTGTTTACAGTTCACATGAGAAGTGGGTCTTCCCTCCTCTCCTGTGGAGTTTTTCTCCCTCCACCACTCTCACAAGCTTTCCCAGTCCTGGTTGCTGGGCACATGCCCCTGCTCCCACTAGAGCCTCTCTGGCCAGGCCCAGCTTGTTTATCTACAGTCCCGGGAAGGATTTCCTTCCCCCAATATTTGGCGCTCAGTGTGCCCCACCCTCTTTCCCACTTGTCTTTATTGTTCTTATTGCTTATTAGTCAGTTTCTCTTTTTTCCCCAGGTGGAGGTCAGTCTGTCCAGGGGGCTATGCTGCTCTGGCCCAGGCTTGTCTGTGGGAGTACCGCGGTACCACGAAGCTCACCTTGTCTGTGTCTTCCCAAGCTGTCTGGGTGTGGGTGACTGGTGGCCCGGGGGTCCTCCTTGTTTCTCCTTTTAACATGAAGTGGAGATTCTCTGCACTGGCTGGAGGTGTGGAGGGGTCAAAGTTTTGTCTCTTCTTGGTGATTTTGCCTGCAAAGTGTGTCTCCAGCGTCTCTTCAAGATTTCACTATAGAGGCTTGCTTTCTGCTTCCTCCTTCTAGATGCCATCTTGGAATCTCACCAAGCATTGAGTCTTGGTGGTAAGTCTGTGACTGTTCACTGGTATGAAAAGGGGGAACCCAGGGGTTTTTTTTTTTTTTTTTTTAAACATCTGATGATCAGGGATAGAGGCTTGGGAAGGAGGTCTTAGCCCCAGAGAGTGAACCTGCTCTTGATTCCAAGTGGTAGAAATTCTAGGAAGATATGAACTCAGTCCCAGGGCAGACCAGTAAGAACACTAGTACTCCATTTTTTGACCCCTATTGGTAGATGTTTCAGCAATGGACCAAAAAGATCTGCTGTTCTAGAATTTGAACAAGGGGCATGGAGAAACTGGCAAGAGGTATTCAACATGCTATCTGGAAATGTAAACTCACAATCCAGAGATATCACCACTTGGACACAGTGGTTGTGTGTCACATGTGGAAACAGGAGTAGCAGTTAGTTTTTCTAGAAAGAGAGGGAGAGGGTGAATCAGAGCTTGAATAAGAATAACAATGAGAATGAGGAGGAGGTGGAGAAAAAGAAGAGAAAGAGAGAAAGAGAGAGAGAGAGGACACTGTCTTAGTTTCTGATAACTTACTTGTCATTTATTGCCTTTGGATTGTATCAGTGCATTCCTTTCTAAGTGCTCAGAACCATCTGACTAAAAAAACAATTCTCAAGTTTTTCATGAAAAGACTTTAAGTTTACATGTCTTTAGTTTTTAAACTCTATATTTGGTATGATTAGCTATCTCTTGTCTCTCTCAGTCTTCAAAGATTATCCACGAATATTAAATAATCCCATATGAAGAGCCTGTTAGTATCCTAGAATAATTTACCTGAACCTGTAGACAATTTTCTTTTAAATATCTAGGCGCCTTAAATACCTTCATCCTTATCAGCTATCCCAGATAGTTACTCTTTTTACCACATCTGACAATTATTTCACTTAGTAGAGAAGCCAGAAGTACACATGTACACAGCAGTCTTGCTTTCTCTCCACTGTCTGTTAATACTGCATTATGTGCATCAAGCAGCTGTCTTTGTCCTCCTCTGATTATAGCCACCTAACTGATCATTGTCCTTTGTATTCTGTAATACCCAGCTACCACTATTGGAACTTGGCCATGGGGCATCCTTTGACCTTAAAGGCAGTGGAAAAGAGAAAGAAGCCAGATCTGTGTGTGAGGAGACCTGACCCACAGTAAGGTTACTCCCTTGAATGGGAATGACCAGTAATCCAGTGTTGAATATCCAAAGGGCTATGTCTAAGTCATGCTTGATTAGAACTGGTGTCAGTGTTCAAGAATTTCTAAGTATGAGGGTTGTTCTTAGTATCTGAATTCACAAAGCCAGATGTAGTTCCTCCTTCACCATAAATGATGTGGTAGAGAACCAAGAGGAGGCAAGGTCTCAGTCCCAGATAATATGATACAGGCTAAGCAGAGTTGTGGCCTTAATTCCAAAACAAAGGTTCACTCCTGACTCATGAACTGAGGAGATTATTGCTGTGATGATCCTTTCAAACAGAATCCAAGGATGTATATGTGATTTTAGGGCACATGCTTGGTGCCCTCAAGAGAAGAGAAGTACACAAGACCCAATCCCTCATCAAATTGGTCTAGGCTTAGAGTGAAGAAATATTCTAAGGGAAAGTCTGAGTGTTACACTAACAAGCAAGACAGGGGCCCTCTCATAAAGACTGGATCTAGGAGGCAGAGCTAACAATTCAGATGATGCCCTAGCACACGGCACCCAGGTACAACTGATGCATAATAGCTCATGAGCCCCCAGCTACACACACCAAACACCTCCACTGGTAGGGTGGAGGCCCACATACACTTTGTAATGGAAGCAGAAATGACTCAAACTCAGCTTGCTAAATGAAATACACATGTTAGCATCAACAGGTGCTTTACCCATTGTTCATTACAAAGTATGAATTTCATTTGTAAAAAAAAAATCTACTGCCTCCTTAACCTGGATTTCCTTTTATCTCTTCTGGTTGTAGAATCATCACTGTTGATTCTCTAAAAAGTTAAAATCTACATTCTCATTCTTGGGAAAGGGAGTGTAATAGATTCCTGCCATAATGTTCCATTTCTTCACTTTTATGCACCCTAAGGTGAGTTGTTGATATCCTCTTAAGGTTTTTTACACTCCCATGCTCCCATCCAGCTATTTATTGTTGGCCAAGATAGAACAGTTTTCCTCACTTCTTCCTCTATTCCATGAGAAAATGAAGTCAGCACAGTCAAACTGTTTTCAGAAGTTCTAGGTTGCAGGGGAAAACTTCAGATGTCTGAATAAGTAGCCATCTCATTTCTTTTTCTTTATCACTTTGGAAATCTCTTCAAATAATGCCTCACAACTTCTCCATGTCATCTGAGCATGTATATCAGATTCCCACGTCATTATTCCAGAATCATGACAGTATTCCAGAAGGTCTGGTGGCAAAATGAAACAAGACAGGTACAAGCACTAGAAAAACAGACCCCAGCAAAATGTGAGATAATATTTACAACATAATATAAAATGCCAGGTGATCAAGCACTCTAGTTTGCCTGGAACATAAAGGGACTTGCAGGACATGGGACTTCAGGTGCTAAAACTGGGAAAGTCTTAGGCAAACCCAGGTGAGTTGGTCTCTCTAAAATAGTAAACAAACATTGCACCTATCCTCAAAAATCACTAAAAGTTTTCTCTAAATTTCTATTTCCTGGGTTTCAAATAGGATTATATTCCTCTACGATTTTTGCTCAAAACTGAAGTAGGAGACAGCATGAACACCCTGAGTAAATGTCAGGAGAGGACATTTTTGTATACTTCTTTGCCTAATAATCTTCCTCTCATCCCTCGTAATCTCTGTGACATGTAGGTAAGGACTGGTGAGCCTTAATTTTTTTTTTATCAAATCCATTTACTTCTTCCTCTATCAACAAACACCACCCCAGTTCAAGCCATCATCAACAAATGTTTGCCTGGGTTATTTCCATCATCTTCTCCTCTGAGTTTCTTAAACTGTCTGTGATAAAGGGTAGTGGATTTTTATATTTTATATTTTTTATTTTGTTTGCATTTAATTTCCAATCTTTTATGAACCAATGCTTTCATAACAAACAATAAAAGCAAGTTATTTGAGCAATGATCGTAAATTTGAGTCTTACAACAATGTCAAATTTACCATAAACGTCCCTAAACACTTCTTCTCCATTGCTGTGCTTGCTTTGTCATGGGCTGGTAACAAATGGTGTGTGGTCCAGCAGCAGGCAAGGTTAGACCACACTTAGAATAACACTGTTCTAGTGGATATCATCACTCCCACTTCTTCCTCCATTCTTTCTACTAAAAACATTTAGAATGACCTTTTAAAATGTAAATTATCTTATCTCAGCCCTCAGCCCATCAAATAACTGAAGAATAGAAGAATGTTAGGAACACTGACTCAACTCTGGAGTCAGACTACCTGGACTTGAATCTCTGCTCTCCCACTTCCTAGACTTATGTGACCCTGGCCAAGCCACCTAGCAGCTCTGCACTGTAGTTGCCTCATCTAAAAACTTAGAATAGCAGTATCAACTTCATGAAGATGTATAATTATTATACATTAATTTTTATAAAGTTCTTCAAACAGTGTCTAATGCACAGCAAGTATGGATGCTGCCTCTACCATTATTCCTGTTGCCATGGTCCACAACCTCCTACCGTTATAAGTGTTACCTGTCATTGGCATTATTTTTAGTATTATTACTATTAATATGATCTACCAAACCCTCCCTGTTTCTACACACTAATCTTTTGTTTCTGGTAGTGGGGAGTTGTACTGGGGGTTGAACACAGGGCCCTGTACTTGCTGGGCAGGCACTCTGTCACTTAAGCCATGCCCCCAGCCCTTTTTGCTTTGGTTACTTTTGAATAGGGTCTGTTGTTTTTGCCCAGGCTGACCTGTACTGCAATCCTACTATTTATGTCTCCCAAGGAGCTGGATGACAGATGTATACCACCACACCAGCTTTTTACTGGTTAAGATGGGACTCTCAAACTTTTTGCCTGGGCTGTCCTTAATCAGAAATCCTCCCAATCTCCACCTCCCAAGTAGCTTGGATTACAGATATGAGTCAGGTGGGCTTCCAGCCTCATCTTAACAAGCAACATGCCAAGCCAGCCTGGTACCACACAACAAAAGAGAAATACATTAAAGATCATTTGTGGTAGATTAGCCTATTGTTCAGTAAATATCTGCCCCCCTCCTTTCCACCTACAAGGGAGACTGCACTTGGTCACATGATTGATTTAGTGAATAGAATATTACAAATGTGATGTAAGCAGAGGTCTGTGCCATGTGCATTGCCCTTCAGCTTCCGCCATCACCATTAAAAGAAAAGTCCTAAGCAGCCTACTGGCCCCAGAAAATTGAGAGGCACATGGATCAGACCTGAATGGAACCCGTTGGCCTGTAGCCAAGGCAAAGGAAGCCCAGCCTAGTGAGCAGTGTAGCCCTGGCCAAATGCTGTGTAATGGAATTTTGTGTTTGGTTGTCACACAGCAAAAGCTAGCTTTTCACCCTATCTCACATTTTTTCTTTTGCTATTAATTTTAAATTCTGTTCTCAGTCCCACTTCATTGCCAGAAAGCCCTGTTCCTGTGGACCGTGGAATCTTCTGGAGAGAAAGACACTAGAAAGACAGCACATGGATGGCTCCCAGCCCATTCCATGCTTTCAGAACTTGGGGACACTCTCGAAGTTTAACTTTCATGCTTTCAGTACCTTAAGTACACTTTTGAAATTTATAATATACACATTACATTTGTGTGAATAATTATATATACAAGGGCAAAGAAAATGCTCTCCTGCTAGGTGCTATGTAGAGTAAATCCAGAAGCACAGAATTTGGAGACAGTCCTCTAGAAAGAACGAAAGACAGTGAACAATAATGAAATACATCACATCAGTATAGGAACAAGACACAAGGAAACATGCTGAAAACTGTTAAACAACACAGGATAGAAGGAAAGGGGTGAGGAAGTGCAGCAGAGAGGGGTTAGATTGACTTAAGCACAATGCATGTACAAGTAAAACACCAAGGCAAAAATCCCACTGAGCAATGAACAGACACCTAAAAGCGAAGGACAAGAATGTAAAACAGGAACTGGTGGAGTGGCTCAAATAGTAACATGGCTGCCTAACAAGCATGAAGACCTGAGTTCAAATCCCCAGAATTGCCAAAAAAAGAAAAAGAAAGAAAGAAAAAAGAATGTTAAACAAGTCATGCTAAAGGAACAGGATTAATGCAAGGGGGAGGGTAAAAGAAGGAAGTTACGAAGGTGAGTATGGGTGATGTACTTTCTATACAAATATGAATATAGAACATTCAACCCTGTTGAAACTACCATAAGAAGGAGACTAAAGTAGAAGGAAAATAATGAAGCAGATGAACCCATTCAGGTATAATACATATATTAATCCATCCATCCATACACACACATATATGGAAATGTCATAATGAAACCCCCTGTGTAATCATTATAAATAAACAAAAATGTCTTTATTTAAAAATGAAGGCTGAAAGCATGGCTCAAGTGATAGAGCACCTGCCTAATAAGGATAGGGCCCAGAGTTCGAGCCCCAGTACCACTGAAAATGACAGACAGGAAGGTAAAACAGGTCCTGTCAGTGGCTGGTCCCAATGGGAGAGGGGGATATGAGGAAAGGGTGAATGAAGGAGAATATAGAAGAAATATTATGTACTCATGTATGAAAATGGAACAAGGAGAACTGTTGAAACTGTCCTAAGAAGGGGGAGTGGGGAATAAAGGAGAAAAATGGAGAGAATGAATCTAAGTAAGATGTAGTATAAGCACTTTTGGAAATGTTACAATGTATCCTCAGTATAACTATAATATGCTAATAAATAAAAAAGAGAAAAAAAAGTTTAGAATATACACATTATATAAGTGTGTATAATTAATTATGTATACAAAGAGAAATAAAATGCTCTCCCACTGGGTGCTATGTAGAGTAAATCCAGAAGCACAGAATTGGAAGCTAATTCCCTTCCATCACTGAGCATGAACTCAGGCTTCTCTCCTTCCACATATACATAAGCTGAATAAAGAATCTAAGAAACAGAAGGGCGGTGGTCTCCATGCACAAGGGAAGACCTGAAGTTGTTCCTGTCCTCCTAGACAATGTAAAACAGAAACTAAATAACCATAGAGATCATAGATGAAATCCAAAATTAATTCTCACACATGCCAGTGATATTCTAAAGATTCTTACTAATTGGCAACAAGAGTGATGTTTGCTGCAATATTCAAATACTTACACTTGTCTCTTAGAACTTTTTTGTAAATATGTACTCTAGATCATATCACAGAATTGTGACACATTTTGTTCTTCATTTTCCTACAAGGATATAGTAAAATCTTTAAAAGTATGAAGTTGCATCAACTCCTGCGGATGCTTCCTCTGAATGTATGCAAATTGGTGTCTAGACTACTGCAGTGCATTGTTAAATAGCTAGTTAACATCCTTTATGAATGTTATTGTATATCAAGTGCAATGGACCTTTCTTTACTCTAGAAGTTAGGCTATCACTTTAAATAAATTTCATTCCCAGGCATCAAACATGTAACTATTTGGGCAAACATTGTAATGGCTGAACTGAAGATGGAATGCGTCAGTATGGATCTTACTCCTATGTTTTAACCAGGAAATAGCCTGTTAACTTTATCCTTTGTTTTTTACCTTGTGAAAATAATGGCATTTGACATGACTTGCTTCTGAAGTGGAGAAGTAGAAGCTGGGCCATTTGAACATAATACTCTCCCCCCTTTTATAATTCATTGACCTATATGAAATGAATGTTGCAATGGTTTTTTAATATACACTTCAAAGATTTTTTTTCAGCCTGGCTTTTGGCCATGACTAAAGTTCATTGGTTTTATATTTGCTTTGTAAAATATACAAAAATTCCTGCACAAAGGTCAACACCGGGCTTGTGATATAACAACTATATAGCAATCTGTTCAGCAGTCCATAACTGGGAGACATCACTCAATTTACCTTCCCACTGAAAGAGCATGTCAATCCTACAAAACTAAAGCAAGAGCAGAGGGGAGGCTGGCTCCCAAACCCCACTGGTGAGAGTGCAGTAAATTGGGAAGCAACCAATGACATCACATAAAAGGCTAGCAAAACAAAGCTCTAGAGATCAAAACATAACACAGCTCTTTTAGTCGGGTACACAATCCAATTGATTCTGTATATCAGCTTCTAGAGCAAGTGAGATTCCTTCAGTTTTCATGCCTGTACTAGCAAAAAAAAAAAACAAAAACGGAGTTTGAGAATGATGACTTACCAAAAGTCTGCATTTAAATCTCCCATGAAACCCTGAAGAGCCTACATCATTCATCTCACCTCCTCTAAGCATAATTCAGAGATGAATACAGAAATTATGGAAGGGCAGTATAGCTAGTAATGGAATTTACATATTTTAAGGACAAATTCTGTCGGAAAAAAATGTTCATGATGGAAGTTTCCTCTCCACAAATAAAGCACATAAAGTTGAAATGGTTGATTTAAGACACATGTGGAAAAGCTTTCAAGTATGCAGTACAAAATTATCAATCATACTGAAAGCTGAGATTGGTAGTTAGAACAGCCCTTACCAAATTTTGCATTTACATGTGTATGTATATATACTACCTGCTATCCCTAGGCATTGGTTCCAGAAACCCCTACAGTAGCAAAATACATGACACTCAAGCCTCTTATATAAAATGCATAGTATTTGCATGTAGCCTACACATATCCTGTACTGAAAATCACCCCTGAATTGTTTGTCATACCTAATTACTATGTAAATACTTATATTGAATTGTTTCAAGAGTAATGACAAATTCAGTACAGATGTAATTTTTTCCAATTTTTTTTTGCAGTACTGGGGTTTGAAATGAGAGCTTTGTGCTTGTGAGGCAGGTGTTCTACCACTTGAGCCATACCTCTAGCCTCTTTTACTCTGGATATTTTAGAGATAAGGTCTCACTTTTTTGTTCAGGCCAGCCTGAACCACAGTCCTCCTGTTTTAGGTTTCCCTCTGTAACTGGGACACCAGGCACATACCATCTTGTTTTCAGTTGAGATGAGGTGGGTGTGTCTCATGAACTTTTCTGCACAGGCTGACCTGTAACCACAATCCTCCCCCATCTCAGTCTCCCAAGTAACTACAATTGCAGGCTTGGAACACTATTGCCTAGCTCCAAATTTTTTTGATCTGTGTGCAGTTCATTGAATCCATAGACACAGAATCCATGAATATGGAGGGCTGACATATAGCTAGATGATAGATAGACAGATAGATGATAGGTAGAGAAATATGGAAATATGTACATATACATATGAAGTATATCTATATTCATATAGATATAGGAATAGAGAGTTTTATCCTTAGTAAAGTAGTCCTTACATCTAGCAAAGGGAGTATGTGGGTCAATAATTCTTCCATAAAATGAACATTTTGTTGAGCAGTTAATCATGGAAATGAAAGCATCAATACATCATTCCAGAGAATACCCCACTGGGCTGGGTTTTGAGCCAACTGAGTTGTAGCTTCAAGGCCTCCATTGATTGACTGGTAGACTTTGGACAGATCAAGAGCAACTTATATTTACATAGAGATGCACTGTTCATGGAGTGCTTTCATATGCATTACCATGACAGATTGTGTTCTTGTTCAAAATACTCACTGCCAGCTTCCTGTAGCAAACCTCCTCCTCTAAGGAAGACCACACTTTTCTATTCCTTTTCCTTCCTTTCTTTCTTTTTTGCTTGTTTGGGTTTGGTTTGGTTTGGTTTTGTGGTACTGGGATTTGGACCCAGGACCTTGCATTTACTAGGCAGACACTCTACCACTTGGGCTATGACTCCGGCCCCTTTCTACTCCTTTGAGGTCAGACTTAGTCTATAACTTCAACCTGAAGACTTAAGAACCAGTATTTGCTTTGCCATGATCTCTTCATCTCAGCATCTTCCAAATTCATAGCGATGTTCCAAATAGGGGCTGCTCTGTCAGTCTGGTTCCAAAGTAAAGACTTACTCAGGGAGGGCCACACTGGCCCACTGTAGACCACAGCATAAACAAGAAATAAACACTTGCTGCACATCACTGAGATTTGGAAGTAATTTGTTACTGAAGCCTAACAGCCTAAGCTGACTGACACAATCAGATTGACAGCATTTTAGCTTTAACTGAGGTCTCATGCTTAAAGTTACCCAAAGAAATAAGTCTTCCCTCTTCCTGAACTGCTTATGATCTTACACCTACGGTCTTCATTTCCTCATCTACATATTGAAAGAGTCAGGAAAAATTTGCCCCTAAAGTTCCTTCCATCTTTAGCCTTCTCCTGATTCCTCTTTTCAGGCTTGAGCTCTTCAAAGATTGCTTGGCTGACACTGTCATGGTACTGGATATATTTCTTTGAGTGAGATCCAAAATATTTGCACATTATAAAAATTCCATAACTATTCTAGCAAAGTTTTAGAGCATATTGATTTGAACTTCTTGATAGTTTATAAATATGTTACTTGGTTTTCATATATATTTTCAAGCCATCTTTCTGATTAAAATGTAAGTTCTTTGTAAGAAAAGTAGTTTCTTTGTCTTTCTTTTACCTTACTTTTTACCTTGCTAGTGCATGTTTTAATAGTTGTTTAATGAACTTCCCTCTTGGCCAATAAATCATTTTCTTCTTAATGCAAAAATGATAGAAGAACTCACGAGGCCAAGGCAGATAGTGACTTCAAGATGAGCCTGAGATATACAACGAGACCCTGTCTTCAAAAAAACATGGAAGGCAATAAATCTCTTTGATATACCTCCTGTTGAGAGGTGGAGTCTAATTCCTCTCCCACTGAATCTGGGCCAGTCTTAGTGACTCACAGGTGACCAAAAGAAAGCCACAGAAGTGAGTCATGCATACAGTCATGCATCTGAAAGACCTCTGAGGCTAGGTCAGAAAGACATTAGCTTCCACCTTCACTGTAACACTCACTACTGGAGCACCATGTGTAAGAATTGCAGCTCCTCCGCCCACTGTGTTGTGAGTAGGTCCAGGCCACACAAGAGACCACATGATAGGCACTCCAATAGACAGTCCCAGCAGAGCCTATGTTTCAAGTCATCTCAGTCCATGAGCCAGACAGATGCTTGAAGAAAATTCTAGAAAATTCCAGAAATCAGCTATTAATACAACCCCCAGTTGTTTGATTCTTATCATAGATACCACATCTCACAGAGTAAAGATGAGCAATCTGCCACATAATATCAACGGGCATAATAAAATGGCTGCTGTTTTATGCCACTAAATTTTGGGATGGTTATGCAACAACAGTAACTGGAACACACAGTATCTGTAAAAGTCAGCCTGGGCCACAGCATCAACCCACACAACCACAAAGAAATGTGTGCAACCACCTGCTTTCCTGCTTTGTTTATTTTTATTATGGTGTAACCACGTACTGGGGAAAATACCTCCCCAGCAACAGCAATCTAGACGAGGGGGTATTAAAATATCAGGCAGAGATACAATCAAATTATGATCAAGCAATTGTAGCATGAAAAGAGTGGGCACTGATAGAATCTCAGAGGCCATTACTGCACCACACAATTGCAGCATAACAAAAACAGCAGCCGGAGACGCAATCACAAAGACAAGGAGAATCAATAGTGGCTCTAAAGTGCATTACAGGCTATTTTTAAATAAATATGTAATATCTGCTTTAAATTGATTCCAGCTCAGTGTGGAGCAAACTGCTGTAACAATTTTTACCTGGAGGGATGACCTGGAGTATTCACAGCTTGGGGTGAAAAGGTTCTTCTACTTCCACTCGCTCTGTGACATGACGCCATCCTTGATGCTCAGAAACACATTTCACCTTGTGGCTCTCAAAAACTCTGCTCAGGAAAGAAAATCCTACACGTTCAGACTATAACACCTAGAGAGGTAAAAACCAAACTAAATGCTCTGTAATGTCAGTTCTGTTTCCCTAGAAATCCATACAAAGGGAACAATTCACAGTGTTAGGTTTCCTTCTTGGTTGTTTTGTTTGAGTTTGTTTATGTTTGGAAGCAGACATCTTGATAGTTTATATGCACTTAACATAGGCTTCGTGAAATCTCGTGAAAGGTACTATCCTCAGCACCATGAGGATGACAGATATGAAGAGCGTAGTCCTTGCTCTCAGAGGTTATATACTAATAAAGGTGTGATAAGAGAGTCTAAAAGTAACTCTTGTACAAAGTAGATGGTATTAGGAGCGGAAAGCAAGAACTATTTGCTAACAGAGACCTATATCACAAAGTTTAATTTAACTTGAACATTATGTAGTCCAAATCATACTCTGATATTTTAAATCCATGAATATCAATTCACACACACACACACACACACACTCCCATACTTCCCTTCCAAGATGACAGCCTCCTCAGACAAAAGAACCTTGGATTGTATGTTTTTTAAATCCCTCACTTTGTTCTTCAGGCATGTTACTACATAGCAGCACACAATAAATATTAATGGAACTAATGAATCCAGTATATTTGATGTCAAACCTGCCATTGGAGAGTAATAGTCCAAGAGAATTTTGGGTTTGGTGTCCCAGACTTCCCTAACCTACTTCTACTATCTGTTAACCTACTTCTACTTCTGTAATATCTGTTGCCCTTGCTCTCATCTCATCTTCCCACTTCTACAAGCTGCCAATACGGCTTTACTGAAATTTGAAGTGTTGCCTCCAGAACTTTGGAATTTGAGCTTTATCATTAATTTCGTGATTCAAAGGTTTTGTTCTCTGGGCAAGAAAATGGCCTTGCTCTGTGAACTTGAAATCATATGATGGATTTATGACAATATATTTCACCTAAAAATGTCAAGAGTCCTAGCTTCATTAGTCTACTTCAGGCTAAAAACAGTTTTCCACAAGCATGGGGTTCAGTGTCTCCAGCTCTGCAAGGGCCTTTAAATTTTTGAGATCTGATGAAAGATTACCTCTAAAATATGAAATGAAACCTGCAAAACCTGCAAAAAAGTGAAAAGATGGCTAATTAAATGCCTTCAAGGCATAAAATTATACTGCAAAGATGAGTGCACCTCAACTCTTACACAGCTGTGCAGAAGTTATCTTTAATGTGGGCTGTGTGGAAGGGTGTGAGCTGTAAGGATGCAGTGGGAACTGATTTGCCTCTCCAGGCTCGGTTCTCCCACCGGATTTCCCCACCCCCACAGTTTTGCCCTAACAAGGCTTTGATTTTATTCAAACACTCACCTCTTCCCCAAGCAGCCATGTACCTCAGAGGAGTCCTGACCCATGCCATTTTAGAAATAAACCTTATTCAACTAATGGTGACATCACTCCCTTTCCCAGAATTGACGTACAACTCAATTCTGATCAATAGGATATGAAAAAAATTCTACTGGGGATGGGGAGAGGAATTCTAGAGAAATAGTTTTCTCTCCTAATAGAGAGGTGGTCTTGTATGTCTATAGTTTTGTTTTGTTTGTTTGTTTGTTTGTTTTTTCCTGGCTAAACATCATGCCTGTGTCTAGTCTAGAAATTGTGCTGAAGGCTGAGGAAAAACACACACTAATGATGGTGAGTGAAGAGATGGAAGGAACCTGGGTCCTTTACAACACAGTCAAGCCATTGACCCAAACTACCACGAAGCCCATCCTAACCTCTGCGCTTCCTGCTGTAGAAGACACAAGTGTCATCTCTGCTTTGGTTGGTGTATCCTCCTTGTTTATCCATCCTGTAGCTGAACCAAGAAGATGTCTGCCTTTCTGCTCTTCTGATGTCATGTATTTGAGTCGTCTTCAACTCAGAACACCAAAAAGCCTTTTCTACCACTGGCTAGAAGTCACCAAGGATAAGAATCATACTACACTGGTCCCAAGGCAGTTAGTGGTGTCCATTTGACTGAAAGATATTCTTCCTCATATTGTTGCAACACATTCATGTGTGATAATAGCTAAATTCAACCATTTGCCCATTGGATATAATCTGAGGACCACTGGGAAGTTCTACACGTAAAGATATCTCCACTAGAGAGATGCCCCAAACAATGTATGCACATATGAATAAATGAATAAAAAAAGATATCTCTACTAGATTTCCACCATTAAACCCAAGTTAGTGTAACATACTAAGATACCAGTTGCTCCAATGTTAAGTAGTCATCCATGAGCCCACCTGGAACTGTGACCTATGGAACTCTGTGATAATGAGTAGATGTTCATATAAGCCACAAGCTTTATGATAAGTTGTCATCCAACATTAGAAAAGAAATAAAATATAGCTTATGTACAAAAATTTTAATTTTATATATGCAAAATATACAAATACATTAAAAAATTTTTAAGTACAGAAAACTGATAATATATGCAATGGGTCAGTAAACTGCATACACAGGCCACATCAAGCCATGTCTTGTCTTTGTACTGTATACAAGGTAAGAATAGTTTGTACACTTTCAAAATTTGCAAAAATTGCAAAAGAAGAGTATGTGACCAAGGCTTAATATGTCTCACAAAACCATAATATTTGCTACCCGGTCTTTGCAGAACGTCTGTTGAGTCCTGCAATGTAGTATTGGTTATATTTGGATGTGCCTGGATGTCCCTGACAGGTTGTATCACCCACAGGACACATTCTCTGGAGGCTGCCTACGCCACAAAATTGTCTCCTCTGGAAGCCAGTAACTATTCCTGTCTTTTCCCCCTTTAGGCTCAGGGCCACCAGCACTCTGATAGCCATCGTGACTTGCCCAGAGTCTGCCCACATCTGTGTAAGTAGTCTCTTCAATGAACACTAACAATATATCATCTGGAGTGTGACATCTGCTTCCTGCCAGGACCCTGACTGACAGCCACTAAGTTAATTATAGTAGAGAGAAGAGGAACAAGAAGAGGGAAACAGAAAATTTCAACTTGATCTTCAATGTGTCTCTTTCATTTACAGAAGGACTTGGAGCAAAAATGACAAACTGTTAATAATGGCTCATTCTGGGTTTTTTTGGGGAGGAGTCCTTTTTTCCTTTCTGTTTAATTGTTGTGCTAGGTGGGGTACATTGTGGCATTTACAAAAGTTCTTACAATATATCAAATATATCATACTTGAATTTATCCCCTCCACCATTTTCCTTCATCACCTTCTCCCCATTCCAGAAATAGTTTCAACAGGTATCATTTTTCCACTTACATACATGGGTACACAGGATTTGCACCATATTCACCCTCCTACACCCTTTCCCCACCTCCTCCCACTTGTATCAGCCTCCCCAGGCAGGACATTCTGGATGGCAAATCACAAACATATGATTTTTTTTTTGGTATTCATTTATGCTCTAATATTTCAAAATTAAAAGACTTTACCAGCCATACTGATTGATGATTGTTTGTAAAGACTGTCAAAGTCACCTATCTGAATTCAGAATGCCCAATCTACCTCACCGGCTCCCACCTTGCCTGATTGGCAGGTAAATCGCCTAACTACCCACTTCTTCATCATAACCAGCAGCACCAAAATTCTCCACTGCGTGGAGAATTCTGAGTACCACCCAGAGCCACAGAGGCAAGGCCCAGGACGAACTGAGCAAGCACTTCTCCCCGATATGTTTTCTGTGATCCCCCCTCTCCCTGGCCTTCCACAGCCGGCTCTGTGTGCTGTTTGGGGAATGAAGTAATAACCTTTCCCTGCCAGTACTTATAAAATGTCCTGGCTTTATAGGACAGCATCTCCTTCTGCTTTGGGCACAAGTCCAGTTTAAGCAAAGAATCTGGAAAGCATGGAAAAAGACAGTTTTACAACCATTGCACTAGGACGGTGGGAAAGAAAAACTAGGGTCTTCTGAATAAACACCAAAAAAAGGACTACTAACTTGGGTCTGTCTAAATGAAGTTACAAACAGAAAATTCTTGCGTTAATTGTGAAGCTTTACACATATTAGAAGACACACTCCCCTGTACAAACACCCACAGGGGCTATGTCACCACTACGCTACATCTAATGCTATAAAACTCCTCATCATCACTGTCAGGCGGATTGCAGATCATATCGTTTCCCCTCATCTGAATGCTGACTTTCAGGGAATGAGTTACAGATGCTCAGTGATTTTACAAGCACTTCATTTTTTTACAAGCTATGACAAGATTTTTAATCTTTATACAAGAGAAACCAAACCCATGTAAGAATAACCTGTCAGGAATACTTACGGCCTTGTAGTTAACTCTCTCCTGAGTGTGATTTAATCCACAAGGTGCTGCTGACAGTGTGTAATAGAGCCTCGTAAAAGCTACAGGTTAATGCTTCTGACGGTGCCAAAGGAGATGCCATAAAAGGTATGGCGGAGGAAGGAAAAATGATTATTATTTAGCATTTATTAATCCTAGGTGGTATACTGAGCGCTAAAGGACATAGCACACACAGAAGCAGATTACCTCAAAAGTTCCATGCTTTCCTTAATAAAAATGGAAGTGGCTTTTACAGGACTATCTCTAAATAGCAACATGAGAAAGAAATACCTTGACTCCATGGACAAAGGCAGAAAAATACCAAAATAAAAGCCAAAAGGTTTTTGATGAGTATGTCTTTCATCCACAATCTGTCTTCATAATCTTGTGAATCCAGACAGCAAACAGCCTGTGCTTTGCCACCTATTTTGTAAGCTATGTTCTCTTGTCTACAAATTGTCCAGGGCTGATGAGAGTGGAACACTCGTGACAGAAATCTCATGGCCAACCTCTGGTCCTCTACAGGAAGAAATCATGATCCAAACGATGATTTTCTTCATGCTTTCATTTGCATGTATTCATTCAAAATCACAAAGTAATTTAAATTATTCACTGAGCATGTATAAAACGTCTGTGCTTCTGCATTGTCGAGGAATATATAGATCACCGCCATTGCACACAAATCACTCCCCCAGGGCAAGAGCACTGCTTTCTGTTAGAAGGGTAAGTCCCAGGAAATGTGAGTTGCCCTAGGTAGCTTTTCCCTTTTGCAAAGGACAAAGGTCTAAATAGATGGTTAAAGTGAAGATAAGCTTGTACAAGGCAGCACCCTACTTAGAGTATTGGTGTGTGGTTTAATTCCTAGAAACCATTGTAAATGAGATTTGAAAATTATTTTTCAGCATTAAAACATCCCTGGGTTTTATTCCAAAGCCCATGAACTCTTGAAAACACATAATTTGCAGTCTGCTTCCTTATTCTGTGGTTATAGTATTTGAGCCACATGTCAACAGTGTGATAAAATCAAATGGCATTTGTTTACACAGAGGCCACAAATGGATGCCTTGATATGAAAGCAAACATTGTTTGAAAAGCTCTAGCCCGAAGGATTGCCTTTTTCAGTCCTCTTTGAAGAGCTACTTTTAGCACTCCAGCAAATGTGGACATGGGGAAAACTTTTTCATCTGAATAGATAAATAATGGTGTTTAGATCTTCCAGATGCAAGGAAAGTATGTAAGTAGCAGGTTTTCAGCCCATAGGTGGTACTTCAAATGGATGCTATATTTTACTACTCAAGAATTGAACTCTATGACTTAATCTTACCAGCTTACCACCCGAAGATCTGTGTTAGGTTTCTGGCAGCACAAATATGCTTTCCGTGGCAACTGCATAATATCATACAGCTTGAAGAGGGGGAAAATTCGAAAGCCTTTCAGGCCCTATTACTTCATTCAACTATTTTAAAAATCAAACTAAACCAAATTGCTGTATTTTCATTTACAAGTATCTTTTTCTTTTATAGCAACTTTAAAGGATTCATTCAAACAACTTTATATCTTTCATCACCTGTAATTCTGAACAAAAACACCTTTTTTCAGAAAGAACTATAAAGAAAATACCCAGGCATTTTCAGACCACTGATATTGGATATTCTTAAGCAGAATCAAAACTAGCACTAAACAGAAGGTGCAGAACTTGAGTTCTAGCCCTACCTCCCACAGTTAACCTGGTGCCTGACCTTGACAAGTTCACTTTATTCTCTGGGTTTTATTTTTCTCATTTGTAAAAGCAGAAAATTTAAGCCTATCCCCCAGAGTTCTTCCAGTCCTAAATACAGAGATGGACTAAAGCTTGGTGTATCACAGCTCTCAATATAATTAGTTCTAAACTTCTTCCAACCTCATTCCTAAGCATGACAAAGTGTGGGGCGGAGGGTGAGGTCCAACAGTAGGTCAAATGTGAATTTGATTTCCCCTTTCTAATTTGGAAGGAGGCATACTGCTAAGCCACAGAGAAAGTATTTCCTTTTCCCTTCCTCTATCACTTCATACAAGAGTAGACAATAAGCCCAGTTGTAGTTTCTCCAATGGGGTCATTTAAAATAGTAGAAATGAAGAATGATTTAAGAAAATAATTTAAGACCTTCTAAAGTCTTGTAGCTCAATATACTGGCACACTGCAGAAACCACTTTACCTAAAGCATGGTGATATGCTGGCAGCTTTCTAACCTGTCCTTAAAAAGGATGTTGCTGATGGAAGTAAAATATGGTCTCATTTTGGAAAGCTGTTTAGCAGTTTCTTATAAAATCAAACATTTACCATCCTGTCCCTCAGATAGCTTTAGTCATATTTGTTTCACACAAATATGGCAGTAACTTACAGGATACCCCTTCACTTAAAAAGGACTAGCACATGGAGTCTGAAAAAAAAAATTGAAAACAATATTAAGCATCAAACGATGGCAGGGTCACAAACTTATAAATTAAGATTCTTAAAAAAAAAAGAACACAGTAAGCAGCAATCCTTTAGTAGTAAAATAATCAGGAAGAATTAAGAAGGTAAGAAAATGAATTGATAAACTAAATTTTGTTGGGCCAGTATGGGAAACAATCAGTGGTTTCTGTTATCAGGAAGAATTATCCAAGCAAAAAGAAAACCATTAAGCAGATCTATCCTTTCTTTTCTATGATAAAAGGCCCTCCAGAAGGTGAAGCATCCCAGAGAGGAGCTGATGTAGTGAGAAGTCATTAAAAGCAATGCAGCACGAACTGTACACCGTTTATCTTCTAGGGTTCTTTAAACTTTACCTCAGAACATTAAAAGAAACAAAGGAAGTAGTAATGTTCCTGAGTAAGGATAATTCTTTACTTTTCAATAATCATATGCAGAACAATAAACCCCAAGAGGGATAAGAAGGTCAGGATGTTTAACAATTTCTCAGATCTACCAATAACAACACCACAATGTGAAAAAACTCAGATAGCGTCCCAAATGTGCATCTGCGTGCATGCATGTGTATGTGTGTGTGTGTGTGTGTGTGTGTGTGTGTGTCTCAGGGCCTCCCTAATTATCCCAAACTGGCCTGGAACTTAGGATCCTCCTGCCTTAGCTTCCTGTGCTGGAATTACAAGTGTGCGCCACCATACCTGGCAATACCCTAACATTCTACACCCAAGCTACCAATTTTGCATGACATAAACTCCAAACTTTATCCAGTCCACAAAACCCAAAGTCATCTGGCTTTTGTCCACTTCTCTGCTTCTCCACTTCTCCCTACCTCCCAGCTGGTTCCTAGAGCTTCCTTCACTGATTCCAATCTCCAGGCTGTTGCACCAACTCTGCACTGTACCTCCTTCATCCCTGCATACTCTTCTTGTCTTCAGCTCTCAGCCTAAAGGCCATCAACCTGGAGCAGTCCTCTCTAATTACCCAATCTCGAGAAACCCCTTATTCACAAAAAAAAAGTATGTTTGCTGATTTATTTGATTTTTTTTTCTAACTAGTTAGAATGTATGCTCTGTGAAAAGCTAGCAACTTGTCTGTCATGTGCCTGGCACTGTGAAGGAAAAAATTATGCTAACACTTACTAAAATGGTAAGAACTACTTTATTCAAGAGTATTGCAATAATGGTTTAGAATAACAGGAGAGATTAGACTCAACTCCAAATACAGTAAGAGCTAGTGGAGACTGATAGCCAAGGACAGAAAATTACTAAGAGGAACCTGCAAGGGTGGACCTAACAGATCCTAACAGCTGACCAAACAGGATTCTTGCTGAAGGCAGGCTAGAGTGATCAGATATCACCAGTGAAGGCAATTTAGCAGGACTCTTTGGTAAGCCTAGACTGGGCTCAGAATTAAAGAGCTAGATCTGCTGTTTAAATTTTTTTTTTATTATTTCTCTTTTCCATTTCCCATTATACCCATACACACTGGTAAAAATTGGAGTAAATGAGGAAAAAAAGTCAGAGAATAAACTCTCTACACTTTTGCAAAGTAAAAAAAGGAAAATCTTTGTAATTCATGGTAACTTTTGTCATGTATTTTTTTTTTCAGTACTGAGGTTGGACCTACAACCTTACCCACGCCAGGCAAGTGGTCTACTGCTGAGCTACATCCCCAGCCCTTGTTTATTCTTTAGGAATTTAGTGAGCACTCTTATGATGCTCTGGTTACTCTTCCTGGCATAGACAGACAAATCCAAAAGAGAGATAGGGATCTTCAAGTTCAAGGTCATTGTCTACTGATGTTAGTCTACTAAGGTCACTGTCTACTAAGAGTCAGAATTGGGGGAAAGCGAAGGAAAAAAGAGTCAGAGATGGGGAAAGGGCAGAAAAGGAGCCCCACCTGGCAATGAGGTAGGTATAAGACAGCCTCAGAAGAAGAAAACTATAGTGAGAATTTCCCAAACCAAATGCCTACAGGCAGCTGCTGTCTGAAACACTGCCCCGTCTTCCACAAAACTACAGCTCATGATAGGGTTGGTGTTATCCAGTTTCTTGTGGAAGCCAGGAAAGGAGCCAGATTGAGTTAAAGGTCTGTGCAGAGGTTAGACTCAGCGAAGCAGGTAAAGTTGTTCTCCTGGGTTATGGTGATAAACTGGGAATCATGACTGTAAGAAAAACATTTAGTCCAATTGTTGCAGGGTAGATATCAAAGGAAAGAAAATGGCTTAGATGCCCAGGAAGACATCATCTTACCCCTAATTAATTCAGAGGGGTAAGGAGGAAAATGCACCCCGTGTGAATGTGGTGCTGTTACAAAAAGGATGATCTCATATGCTGTGTTGTCATGGCTCCCCTCCAGAAGATGGGTCAAGAGGAGAGAAAAAGTTGGGGCGCTTACATCTAGGGCTGTTCTGAGCATTCTCCCTGCAGGACTTGTATTCTTGGGGGTATGGAGAATAAACTACAAAACTTAAAATTGTATTTGATGATATCTGTGTGTTTTTTAAATTTTTAATGTAATCAATATCTAAGTTTGTCATGATATTTTCCAATAAATAGAAAAAAGAGAAAGATTTCAAATGTTTTGGTTTTATTTCAAGAGTATCAGAACCCCAAGCTAACTTAATGATCCCAAATTCTAAGAGCAGGTAGGCTGACAAAGAAAAGACTTGCTCAACCTAAGAGACCTGATATATGGTGGCAATGATTTACAACACATGCTCATTTAAAAATTGTGCTAATTGGAAGCTTTGCTTCTTCCTTGTGAAAGCAACTAATAGAAGTTGATGACAGCAGAATCAGGCATCAGAACCCCACAAGGAAATTACAGATGTAATGGATACCTCTGGGTGCATATAAGACTTTAAATCTAAATTGAATCTTTATTTAGAAATCAATTTATGTGGGTAGACTCATTGCCCAAGGGTATTTGTTTGCTACTTTATGAATGTTTCAAGCCAGCAATTTTTTTCCTTAGGGCTATAAATGCCTCTGACTAAATAAAATATGAGGATAGATTTGTGTAATAAATATGACTCTGACATTATCTTTTTATTTGTCCATCAAAATGAGCACCCTTTATCTAAAAACAGTTATTTAACTATCAAACTTTTCATTTTATTAAACAAAATTATCCATAAATGATCTATTTCACCTTGTGCCCTCCAAAGGAACTAAAATCTCAAAGAGTGTGAAGTCAACCTGACCCTACTCAGATTTATTTTAACCTCTGTTACATGTAATAAAATGTTTTATGTAATTTATTTTAAAGAAAAAGAAAATTCTCTCTAAAGCTTTAGCAATGTATCTTTTTTTAAACCACATTTTCATATCCTGAGGGAAAAAATAGGGTCATAAATTCAGGCAGACACAGACTGGCTGGGGAGAGGTTGCTTCTAGAACCAGACAGAACCAGGGCAGGGAATGGCCACAGCCTGAGGTCAGCAACAAAACTGTTGGTCACCAATCCACACTAAGATTCCCTAAGAAGGGAGTGAGTTCAGTCTGGTGGATAGACATACCCAAAAGTCTGCAGCAGCATTTTCTCTCACTGTTGGATAGGGAAGTCAAGGAGTGACACCATCACAGACCTATGTAGTCGATCGGATTCATAAAAAGATTCCAGCTAATATCAGAGAGAGAACAGAGTCCACATCTCAGCAAAATAAAAATTTAGGGCAACATTCCTGTCCCAATGAGCTCCTATCTGGAACTAAGAAAGAAATATATCCCCACTAGCAAGACAAATTGGACCTAAAGGGATGCGAGGTACATGACCACTTAGTAGCACACAGCCACCAGTAGGGGTGAGCTTCTAACTGCAGTTCCAGCCATGGTCAGATTAAACCCTATTTTGCATAGTATTATTTAAGTGCACCTCTTGAATTACCTAAGATTTTGCAACCTGCAGAATTTTCAAGATAAAGTGAGAAAAACTCAACTAGCCAGGGGAAAAGTGAGATGGAAATGAGCAATGCAATTGCTACATCAAGCAATAAGGTAATGATGAATAGATAAATGTTTTTACCATAATCACCAGAAATTTTAAATGATACAGTGTTTTATTGCCTCTCCCCCAAACATCAAGGTTTAGTAGCAGGTTTCAAGCTCCATTTTCTCTTTATCATCAAGTTTCATATTTTAGGTTCTCTTTTCCAGCAAAATTTCCTGCTGTGCTGGAGAATTCTTAATTACATTTCATGTTTTCTGCTATCATGGCAGAATATTACAGAAAGTCTTCATGGAGCTGATAAAAGGAATGAAAACCTTTTTCTTTATTTTCCCCAAAGTTTGCATGCAGAGTTGGAAACACAGGTTTCCAACATTTATCTGCTCCACATTTATTCCAGCAAAGTGTCATCCACTGTCAATGAAAAAATCTAGATAGCAAAACTAGAATACAGCAAAGTAAAGAAATGACTAGAGACCAAATTTCCTTCCAAATTCACAGTGGAATTAATTAAAAGTGAAAATTTGAAAATCATAAGAAACTTTAAAAAAAACCCTTTATGATTAAAACTATAGTAAATGTTTGTGACATATTTTGGTAAACAAAAATATCAAAAAACAAATTAAAAGAAACATTCAAAAGCCCAACCCTCAAAGTTAGACAAAGGAAAATGTTTGAGTATGCATTTGCTCAGTCTCTTTTAGGCATATCCATGCACTTTTTATAGTGAGAAATCATAATACACTTAATTTCTTATAAACATTTTTCTCTTCAACACACTGAAAATTTCTTCATGTCACTGAATATTCTTTCACAGCCCTATTTTATTGTCTACTGAGTATTTTAAGAATATATTTTATTTTAATAATCCCCTGTTGCTTAAGATGTACTTGTTTCCAGTTTTTCCTTATTGTGCACAACATTTAATAAATTCATATGTATATACATATATGCCTTTGGGTACAACCACGACTATTTCATTTGGTTATATTCCTTTTTTGTTCGTCTTTCTCCATGCTGGGTGTTGAAAATTAGGGCCTCGTACAGCTAGGCAAACGCTCCCACATTGAACTACATTACCAGCCTTCCTTGGGTTATAGTCATAAAAGTAACATTACTATATTAAGGAATGTGCAGAGTTTAACTTTTTGCTCTGTGCTATCCAATCATTTTCCAAAATGACATACCAACTTATAGTTGCTTTTTCCCTTTAATGTAAATGAGTGTTTATGAATATCACTGATAAGAGTGGTTTTAGTACTTCTAATTATTGGCAAACTGAGAAAGAGAAAGTGGCATCTATTTATACTTGTATTGTTCCAACTCCTGGTTGAGCTGTCGCTTCCTGTTTCTTGGCCATGTAAATTTCCTGATTTGCAAATTGCCTACTTTTGTGCTTTGTCCCATTTTTCTACTGGATTATTCATTTTTTTTCCTCATCAAAAAATAGTTTAGGTAGATTATTAAGCCTTCATAAATAGTAAATTGCAGGTTTCTTATGCAGTTTCTTGCCTAGGTTTAATTATCTTTCTGGTGCTTTTTTACAAACAGAAGATTTTTAAATAGTTAAACCTATCAGTATTTTCTATTGTAATCTTTTAAATAATTTGTATGTTCAGAAAGACTTTTCCCACCCCCTCCCAAGATCATATAACACTTGCCTACATCCTCTTCTTCCTTAATGTTTCATTTTTCACATTTAGTCCATAACCCATCTAGAATTTATGTTGGCATTACAAGATTTTTAAGTTTAGTCCTGTCCATGTACCTAACACTTTATCACACACCTCCTAGTTCTGTGGGTTTTCAAACACCTCTTTAAAACAGTAGACTGCTTCCTCCACACAAAATCTTCTCACATGAGAAGCCACTGAAGGCACTGCAAGTGAAAATGGAGTTATGCCAGCAGACAGAGATGAGATGGTGGGCTCAGAGGAGGGAGTTTTCTGCATCCACCTGCAAGACTACAGAGAAACATTTGCTAATCCTTTATTCCTTCCCCACACCCACTCTCCCACCCCTGATCTCAAATGTCTCTAGAATCATATTGCTTACCTGGCTTGGGCCTGTTGTGATGTTTCTGATCTGTTTTGTTCATCTGTTCACCTATGTTTTTGCCAGACCTTGTTGTTTTAAGTATTATAACTTTAAAATATACTTTCACAACTATACTGATCCCCCCACACACACACACTCTCACACTCCATTCTTTTCCAAGATTCTCTTGTTCATTTATTCTTTCATAAGAATGCTTTAATGAATCTATTAGTCTTATTCACACCAAAGCTACCAGAAAAATTTCGGAAGGATTCCGCCAAATTTATAAATTACTGTGGGGCTAGTTGACACCCTAATTTTGATTTAAAGATGTAATATAACACTTATTTTAAAAATTCCTTATTTCTTTTCCTATATGAATATATTTGGCAGTAGTAGGGTATTAAACTCAGAGCTTGACCATGTGCTCTATTACTTGAGCCATGGACCTTTTGCTTTTAGGATTGATTGATTGATTGATTGATTGATTTCAGATAGGATCTCATCCCTTTGCCCAGGCTGGCCTTGGACTGGGATCTTTCAACATTTACCTCCCAAGTAGCTGGGGTTGCAAGCATGCAATCCAAGCCTGTCAGAGAATTTGTTTTTTGCAGTATTGGGTATTGAATTCAGGACCTCACACTTTATAGAGACGTACTCTTCCACTTGAGCCACACCCAGTCCTCCATATTTCAACTCAGCTTTTCCTTTACCAAAATTTACATTCGTTTCACACATTTCTTATTATGTTTCCAAGTAGATATTTTATATTTGGTTTATTGTTATGATTGGAACCATCATAATACATTTCCCATCTATTTGTTATCTGTTTATAAGAAACTATTGGTTTTTTTAATTGTCTTCCTACTGATTTTTAAATTATTTTGGTTGATTATTTGGAATCAGTAATCAAATCACCATCAAAGAGTAGTCTGGCCCTTTGTCTCTTATTTCTTTTTCAAATCAAATTGCATTAACTAAACACACCAGAAGAATGGTATATTATAGACCTGCTGTCTTACTTGACTCTGACTTTGACAGTTTCTATTAAATATCACATAAACTGCTTGACATGAATGGTCTATAACATATTGATGAGGACATACTTTTCTACCCTAAGTTTAGTTTTTAAAAAATTCTAATGACTGGAAACATGGCTCAAGCAGTAGAATGCCTGCCTCACAAGCATGAAGCCCTAAGTTCAAACCCCAGTACAGTCAAAAAAATTATTTTAAATAGATGATGATTTTTTAATCAAATCCTCTTTCAGCATCAAATTGTTTTTCTCCTTTCAGCTATCAATGTGGATAATTACATTGACATATTTTCTCACATCAAGTAATCTCTGAATTTCTGGAAGTTACTAGTTAAGTATATGTTATTCTTTTAATATAATGCTGAATTTCATTTGCTAGTATTTTATTTAAGAATTCAGTATCTGTGTGTGGAAGAGAAATTAGCCAGTGGCATTAGAGTTTTGATACTCTGTTAGGTTTTAGTATTAATGTTACATTAGCTTCATAAAATGATTTATGAAGCTAAATCTAGTAATACGATTTTTAATAAAGCATATGCTTCTAGGATAAATTGCAAATACTGCTCATTATTAGTAAATGATGAAATTTATTCCATTTATATTGATTAAATTCCATAAGACAAAGTTTCCCCAGCAAGGTTAGGCAATAAATTGTCTTACAGATAATAGCAAAGACTGAATATAGCCAATATAGGCGTTTGCGGGAGTCTCCTATCATAAAAATGAACATTGACTCTAATAGCCAATACTCATATTGATACAATTTATGGGAACAGTATGCTTTAAACAATCATACACTTTTTTTTCCCATTAAAAAAGCTTATTTTATTTATTTTTTATTTTTTTTTTTCTTTTATTATTCATATGTGCATACAAGGCTTGGGTCATTTCTCCCCACTGCCCCCGCCCCCTCCCTTACCACCCACTCCACCCCCTCCCTCTCCCCCCACCCCCTCAATACCCAGCAGAAACTATTTTGCCCTTATTTCTAATTTTGTTGAAGAAAGAGTATAAGCAATAATAGGAAGGAACAAGGGTTTTTGCTGGTTGAGATAAGGGTAGCTATACAGGGAGTTGACTCACATTAATTTCCTGTGCGTGTGTGTTACCTTCTAGGTTAATTCTTTTTGATCTAACCTTTTCTCTAGTTCCTGGTCCCCTTCTCCTATTGGCCTCAGTTGCTTTTAAGGTATCTGCTTTAGTTTCTCTGCGTTGAGGGCAACAAATGCTAGCTAATTTTTTAGGTGTCTTACCTATCCTCACCCCTCCCTTGTGTGCTCTCGCTTTTATCATGTGCTCAAAGTCCAATCATACTCTTATGACTCTTGAAAACAATCTAAGATTCACTGAAAATATACAAGTCACTACGAAGTAAAGTAGTACAATGGCCATGAGCAAACTCAACTCTATTCAGCAAATGTTTCTGTCTAAGTGCTACACAATAGAAACCACTCAGGATACTTATTAAAAGTAAGATTCCTGGGCCCTTTCCTAAATTTAAATTTGGCAGCGTTGTTTTTGTTTTTGTTTTTTGTTTTTCAGTAAGCATCCAGGTCATTTTATCATCAGGTAAGTTAGGAAACACTTGCTATAGGAGATTCAGAAATCAATGGAAGTCTCTAGCAATAAAGAAAATGCAAATTAAAACCACACTAAGATTCCACCTCACCCCTGTTAGAATAGCCATCGGTAGCAACACCACCAACAACAGGTGTTGGCAAGGATGCGGGGGAGAAAGGAATCCTCTTACACTGTTGGTGGGAATGTAAACTAGTACAACCACTCTGGAAAAAAAAATTGGAGGCTACTTAAAAAGCTAAACATCGATCTACCATTTGATCCAGCAATACCACTCTTGGGGATATACCCAAAAGACCGTGACACAGATTACTCCAGAGGCACCTGCACACCCATGTTTATTGCGGCACTATTCACAATAGCCAAATTATGGAAACAGCCAAGATGCCCCACCACTGACGAATGGATTAAGAAAATGTGGTATCTATACACAATGGAATTTTATGCAGCCATGAAGAAGAACGAAATGTTATCATTTGCTGGTAAATGGATGGAATTGGAGAACATCATTCTGAGTGAGGTTAGCCTGGCCCAAAAGACCAAAAATCGTATGTTCTCCCTCATATGTGGACATTATATCAAGGGCAAACACAACAAGGGGATTGGACTTTGAGCACATGATAAAAGCAAGAGCACACAAGGGAGGGGTGAGGATAGGTAAGACACCTAAAAAACTAGCGAGCATTTGTTCCCCTTAATGCAGAGAAACTAAAGCAGATACCTTAAAAGCAACTGAGGCCCATAGGAGAAGGGGACCAGGAACTAGAGAAAAGGTTAGATCAAAAAAAATTAACCTAGAAGGTAACACACACGCACAGGAAATTAATGTGAGTCAACTCCCTGTATAGCTATCCTTATCTCAACCAGCAAAAACCCTTGTTCCTTCCTATTATTGCTTATACTCTTTCTTCAACAAAATTAGAGATAAGGGCAAAATAGTTTCTGCCAGGTATTGAGGGGGTGGGGGGCAGAGGGAGGGGGCGGAGTGGGTGGTAAGGGAGGGGGTGGGGGCAGGGGGGAGAAATGACCCAAGCCTTGTATGCACATATGAATAATAAAACAATAAAAAAAAAAAAAGAAATCAGTGGAAGGTTTCCAATGGCCTCACTGATTCTTGTCCTGTGGGGCCTTGGTCCCTGAGACCTGCACCCAACATTCAAGACTTAGCTTGAGACTGAGCCTCCACAGGAGCCTGAGGCGACATCCCCAAGCCACAGTTTTGGGACCGAGCTCTTCCACTAAGAACAGCAGGGGTGGAAGTTGGGGCACAGCCATCTTATCAGAAGCCCCTGAATTTCTCCTGAGAGGGGCTTGGGAGTACAATCTGGCCATAATCATGAGCAAAGGAACTTGTGAGTTTATTGTGTAGCAGACCCACTCTTTGTGCTTGACTATGAGTTTAAGTGGGATGGCTTTGGGAGACCCATACAGAGAGGCTAATGCCACAAAGTCCAGCTTGTTTTCCAAAATAGATTCAGACAGCCTCATTAAAGAAAATAAAAAGGTAAGCCTTGCCCATACAACAGAATTCTAAAATGTCATACTCAGATGCAGGTGAGAGCAATCACTTGAGTGGTTCCCAGGGAATTTCATTATTTTGGATGGGGAGAATCAAACGTTAGCATAGGAAGGCAAGTGGGAAAACAGAAAGAAAGAGAAATCAGAGCAAGAAAAATTTCAAAGCTGTGAAAGTGAGAGAAGGAACATGGGTCAGAAGAGCCTGGGGGTGGCCCCTGCTGAGAGTAGGGGCCGATGAGAGCAGGCTCAAGAGAGGCATGCTGTTGGCAGGACCCTTCCCAGCTGATGAGACTTTGCTCACTATTCTGTTTTCTGTTCTTCATTTGAGCCTCTCCTGACTAAGAGTGTCAACAGCCTTGGCTTCCAGTCAGGGTGCCTGGAGTTGTTCCCAGGTCGTAGATCTACTCTACCATGTGCTCAGGGTGAAAACTGAATATCCGAAGGCCCACCAAGCTGCAACTTTTCCTTAACCTGACTAACGAGCCAGCTTCCTGTCATCCCAACTACTCCAAATGAATAGGCAGCAGTCTACACTTTGTCTCTCCTAGAGAACAACAGCTCTAGCCAGTTAGGGAGCTGGAGCTGTAGCTCCATCAAGTCAGGATCGGGGAATTGCTTTAGGTGCTGCACAACTGACCACCAATGGACTTAATTGGGGAGCAGGCAATCGTCCCCCTTCGCTGGAGGTCTCAGCTGCTCTAGCCAGGGCAGTAACATTAGGAACAAGCTCAAAAGAGCTTCTCAGAATGTGACCTAAGGATTAGCAGCCACACTAATGCCTGGAAACATGACAGAAATTCAAATTCCTCAGCACATCCCAGACCTACTGAATCAGGAATTCTGTGGGTGGAGCCAGTGGTGAGGGTATTAGCACAGCATCCAGGTAATTCTGATGAGTCCTAATGTTCAGGAGCCAGAGTCATAGGAAGGTCAGATTACTGCCAGATCCTCCTTTCTCTGGCCCTTCTTGGGGAGCTGGCTCCATTAGTCTTGCTTACCTGATTCATGCTGCTTTCTCATCTGAAGAAGGCAAAAGAGGAACCCCTCATGCTCGGTATGTGAGCGCTCCTTTCCTGGCTTCAGGGCCAGATGGGAGCCCCTGAATTCTTGTGTTCCTAGCAAGACCCTCCTTCCTTTCCCCCTCAAAATTCATAGCCTCAACCCCAAATCTTCACTGTGACTACCAACACTAACATTCTCATGCCTTCATTCCTTCATCCAAGGACTCTTACTCTCATACACATCTGTGTACCTCCTTTTCTGAGGTTATCTTTTCCCATTCCCCAACTCCTGACAACACTTTTATGGGTCCTCTGGAATTCATGATCCATCATGACCAAAATCTCTCAAAACCTCAGTCTTCTCTCAACATTTGCCTCAACTTAAGTGGGGACCCACAGACCACTGGGCCTGAAAGAGGTGGGGGCAGGTCTCCTTTATGCTCTTTATTGCCACTTCCAGCCTATCTCCCCAAACCCCTTCCTCCTTCCCAGCTTCGACACTTCTCACACTCCAACATTCTTTCCTCTCCTTACAGTGCCCATCTACCCACCTCCAAGTCACCCTTTAAAGATTTTCCCTCTGCTTTGTACCACTGTCGTACTTCTTCCATATTTACCCTATGATCCTTTCAATAATCAGTTCTCTCAGGTCTTTGTTCTCCATTTCTCCAGTGATCTTTCTTTCCCTTGAGCATTCACTCCCATGGTCACATTGAAGATCTTTAATTACCCAGACCTCATCCCCTTGGTCCTCTCAAGTCTAAGCATTGCAGTGGATCATCACTTCCTGTGTTTATAGCAAATTCTTAGCACTGTTGCACCAGGACTTCAACCCCACCAGAACCTCATCTGTCTTATGTTGTCATTTTCCTTCTTAACCAGTCTAAAACTTGTGGCCTCTCTTTAAATCCTTCCCTTGCAGGTACCCTCAGCTGTCTATCCCTCTCTCACCTCAAGCTCTCAGTGGGGAAAACTGCAATACTGCTTAAGTGTAGCTGTTTGCACCATGATAATTAATCTAGAAATAAATGGGCCCCTAATACAATAAATTATACAATACAATAAATTATATTGTATTTCTCCAGTCCATTCTTTCTCCCACCTTCCAGACAACTGTTTCAGACTTCGTTATCACTCTTCAAATCTCCAGAACTTCCTCTATCATAGCATATTCATTCTCTAACAGTGAGCATACTTTCTATTTCATTAAAAAATAGTAACAGAAAGAAGAGAATTTTTTTTGAGACTGGGTCTTGCTATGTAGCCCAGGCTGGCCTAGAACTTGTAATCTTTCTGCCTTAACCTCCCAAATGATGGGATTATAGACATGGTGGCCCAGAGAAAAGGTAACTTCTAAAGATCTCACCACCACATCTGTTTGTCTTCCTGCATCCATGCTCATATGTTCTGCATCCTCTGCCACTGTAACAGAGGCACAACTGATGTCCACAGTCAAGGTCAGTCCCTTCACACACACACTCAGTCCTATCTCTTCCCACTACTCATGTGCATCACTCCAGCAATCTCCCCTCTATTCTACAAATCAATTTTCCCTGTATCCTGGATCCTTCCCACCAATATTGCAGCATGCTCCCATCTTTTAATATTTTCTCTTAATTTTGCTTGCTCTTCTACTCACTGCTGGTTTCCTTTCTTCTTTACAGCTAGTCTCCTTGAAAGTGTTATCCATATTCACTATATCCATTCCTTGCCTTCCCCTTCCATTTTCTTTGATCAGACTCCAACCAAACTCCAAACCTTCACTACTCTACTGAAACTGTTCTGGTCAAAGTCCATGACGATCAATATTCAGTCTGTATCTTATGTTGACCTAGTCAATGGCTCCTGGGTAAACCACTCCCCATCCCCAGTTCTTGGAAATGCTCTCCCATTTCCTAGAAAGCTCTACAATTATGTTCATATCCTTAGCATAATCACTAAACTCTCTCCATAAAAGTGCCTGAGACTGGGGACTCAGGGCACTTGTCTGCTTGGTAAATCTGCCTGCCTATATGTTTCTTTGGGGTTGTACTGTCACTTTAAGATCACTTCTGCTTTAATAAAATCTACCTTTTGCTTAAATAAATCTTCTCTGTTTAGACTCCTCTGGGTGTCTGTCCCTGAATTCTTTCTTCGATGAGACCAAAGACTTGTCATCCATCTCCCCTGACAGTAAATATTCTTGAAGAAAAATAGTGTTCTTGTCACAAAAATGACTGTGCAAGGTAATGCATTTGCTAATTAGCTAGATTTAACCATTATACAATGTATATGTACTCAAAACATCGGGGTGTACATGGTAAATATATGGGAGTTTATCTGTCAATTTAAAAGTAAACAAACAATTTACAAGGGTTATAAAAGGAAGGAAATGCCTTAAAAAGGTTAAAAAAATAGAAGTTAGCATAAAAAAGAAACTAAAGATAAATTTTAAGCGAGGATTGGTATTGCTGTTTAAAGATAGTAGGGAAAGAGAAAAATGAAAAGAACAAGAATAAGGGGAGCATAAAGGAAACACTCAAATACCCCATGAGCTAGGGGGATGAAAGACGGCCTTCCTCTGAGATTTTGAAGAACAATAAAGTGACCAACACTGAGTATTTTCTTTGAGTCACACACAGTTCAAAGTGCTGTAGATACACTGGTTCAATTAATACTTACACTAACTCTTTGAGGCCATATTCTGTGTTCTTTTACTGTTTGTTTGTTTGTTTGTGGTACTGGGGCTTGAACTCGGGCCTACACGGTGAGCCACTCCACCAGTTCTTTTTGTGATGAGTATTTTCAACATAGGGACTCATGAACTATTTGCCCAGGACTGGCTTCGAACCACAGTCCTCCTGATCTCTGCCTCCTGAGTTGCTAGGGTTACAGGCATGAGTCACCAGTGCCCAGCTGTTTCTGTTTTACAGAAAGCATATCTCATAGAGCTGTAGCAACTTGTCCATGGTCAGACAAGTGACAAATCCCAAGTTTGAATCTAGGCAATCTGGTTCTGGCACTGGGCCGTTAGTCACTTCATGATACCATCTGTGAGAGGATGGATACAGGCACACAGCATATCAGCGTGAACGCTAGGGTAAGCCAGTGGGGAACTCCCCTGGGTCATCCCATTTTTTTCCCTAAAAAGTGAAGTGTTGGTGAGTAGAAATAAAATGTGATCCTCAAGTGTGAGTCATGTAATTTTAAATTTTCTAGCAGCCACATTTAAAACAAAAAGAAACTGGTGAGCCAGGTGTGGTGACTCACACTGTAATCCTACTACTCAGTAGGTAATGAAAAGGAAGGTCATGGTTCAGCCAGTCCAGACAAAAACTTAGCAAGACCTCATCTCAACCAATAAGCTGGGTGTGGTGGTATGCTCCTGTCATCCTAGCTACACAGGAAGCATAAATATGAGGGTCACCGTGGTCTAGGCAGCACTGGTGTAAATGTGACTCTATTCATATGCAACTAAAGCAAAAAAGGCTGGGGGTATGGCTCAGGTGGGAGAGCGCCTGCCTACCAAGGCCAGGAGTTCAAATCCCAGTAGTGCTCGCAAAAAGGAAGAAACTGGTGAAATTCATTGTAATTAAGCCCACTATGTCCAAAATACTATAATTTCAACATATTCAGCATTACAAAGTTGGTTTTAACAATATCATATCAAACATTGAGATAGCTTGCATTTCTTTTTAATATTAAAGTCTTAGAAGTTCGTTGTATACTTTAAACTTGTAGCACATCTCATTTTAGATGGCCATGTTGCTGGAGGCTTGCTAGACCTGTATAGCCAACATGAAGCCCTAAAAAAAAAAAGGATATATATATACCTTACCTACATATATATATATGCGTGTACGTGTGTATATATATATTCATATGTGTGTGTGTGTTGTATGTATACACTTGCTTCTCTGCCTTTGGCTAAGATGGACATATTTCAAGTGCCCAGTTGCCACCATATTGGACAGTGTAGTCATTGGTAGGAGGAGTGAGAGTGAATTGAAGGTGTGGATAGAGATAAGCATTTAGGAAGGAAGGGAAATCTAGAATACCTGTGGTTTTTCTCTCTTGAATAACTGAGAGAAGCAAATAATAGGACTAATAAGCAGAACCAAGTTTACGTTGAAATGTGACATTATAAACCTCTGTAAGTGTGTATGTTTGTATTTGTGCATGTGTTTATGCATGCACACATAATGGATTCAGCTTTCATGACTGGTAAGTCAGCAACTGGCATAATTTAACATCAATAAAGATTTCACATCTCAGTTAGTTTTCACTGCTGTGGCAAAATTAAGTTAAAAGAGGAAACATTTATTTTGGCTCACAGTTTCAGAGGTTTCATTTCATGGTCAGCTGGCTCCGTTGCTTTTAGGTCTGTGGCAAGGCAGAAACATCACGGTAGAGGGCCTGGAAAAGAAAACTGCTCACCCTGTGGTAGCCAGGAAGCAGAGAGAGAAAGAGGAAGGTGCCTGGGAACAAGATATAAGTTTCAAAGATGTGTATCCAGTGACCTACTTCCTCCAACTAGGCCCCACCTTCTAGCTTCCAGTGCCTCCCCAAACTGCCATTAAATTATTAACCCAATGGGTTGATGAGATCAGAGCCCTCATGATCCAATCATTTCCCCAAAGCCCCACCTCTGAATATTGCACTGGAGACTAAGCCTTTAACACATGAGCCTTTGTGGACATTTTAGATCCAAACCACAGCATTTCTCCCTCAGAGCATCTTGGGCCCCGTGTCATAAAATGTAGCCTTTGTTGTGCAGGCACCAGTGGCTCATGCGTGTAATCCTAACTACCCAGGAGGCAGAGATCTGGAAGATTATGGTTCAAAGGCAGACCAAATAGTTCAGTTCATGAGACCTTATTTCAAAAAAAAAAAACCCATCACAAAAAAGGACTGGTGGAGTGGCTCAAGGTGTAGGCCCCAAGTTCAAACCCCAGTACCGCAAAAAAAAAAAGGCCTTTGTTTAGGAGAATTGATGTCTGACCTGATTTCCAATCATACTATGCCCAGTTCTCAGATACAGTCTCCCCTCCAGTGTCAAGCCTCTGACCCTTTTATATCCTTCATCTTCTATTTATTCTCTTGAGCACTCCTTCTGTCTTTCAAAACCCATGGATTAACACACTAATCATAGACTCCCTTTGGCACTGCCCTGCCTGTTACTAGTGTGAACTATGGCCTATAGAATGACACCAGAATTTTTTTTTTATTAGGGTATATTCACTGTACTGTTACAAACATTCATTATGACAACTTCAAATGGGCTTACATCGTACATTGATTAGACCATCCCACCCTCTCTCCCCTGCCCTGCAACCCTTTCTCCACTCCACTTAAAGCACTTGCTAGAGGTTTCATTGTTCTATTTCCTATATGTATATGAAGCCCATCAACCATATTCCCTCACCTTCATCTCCTCCATTCACCCCTGTCATAAGTACTCCCCCCCATACTGTACCTATTTTACAGTCCTGTTTTTCATTATTAATTCCAAAATCAATGCTCAAAGGGTTTTCTCAGTGTATCCTCACTGTGAATATACTTTACTTTGGTCAGTTCAACCCCTTCTATTACTCTCCCTTACCCCTTCCCTCCACCCCACATTATTCAACAGCTTTCAATACATATCCTTGTATCCTCTACCTGCACAGATGTAATGTATTTCGATATTGTTGACTGTCTTTCTCTTTTCCCTTCCCTCCTCCCCTAAGTTCCATAGAGTAGTTTCACTATTACAAACATGTTCTTCATATAAGTTTGTATGTGATCATGTTTGGTTTTTGTGTATATGTTTATCTTTTGGATCTATCTTCCACATAGGAGCAAAAACATGCAGCCTTTCTCTTTCTGAACCTGGCTTACTTCACTTAACATGATGTCCTCCAATTGCATCCATTTACCTTCATACCACATGGTTTCACTCTTCCTTATGGCTGAGTAAAACTCATATATATATGAGTGATATATATATATATATATATATATATATATAATGTGATATATATATATATCACATTTTCTTAATCCATTCATCAGTTGTAGGACATCTGGGTTGTTTCCATAGTTTGGTTATTATAGCACCAGAAATTATCCCACTAAGTACCTACCATTCAGCATCCTATCCCTCTTTTTATTCAATCCCCTCTCTTTATTTAAAGCAGATCATCATTTTAGCAATGTACATTCATTAAAGATCAAGGACCCAAAGAACTATTAATTGCCATTTAGGTTAAGACTCACAGGGCAACTTATCTGGAGGCCAGGAGGTGGGAAGAGAAAGTAAAATGGCTGAGGGAATGTATATCTATAAATACATTTTAAAACTATATAGCAATATAACAGCTATGAAATTGAATCTTCTTCCCTAGGGTAAATAAATAACAGAGTATCATAGACCTTGGCAGGCAGAATAACCCCCTTTCTAAGCTGCAAGATATCATCGTTTGATCAAAAACATAAGATCCTTTCATTTTTCCCACTACAGTAGCGCCTCAATTTCAAAGGCCACTTGCTGCTTCTGATCTGTTATCAGTCAGGCAGACTCAAAACACTGGAAGAAAGGTACTTTAGCAGAAGCTGCTGCCTCCTTTATCCCCAAATGCAGACTTAAGAATCCTATCCTGCTAAAATACTACAGCTCAACACAGAAAGGCAGACATGAGGGTAGAGGAAAATCAACCTCATGATGGGGAGATGCAGAAACTATTGAAATGAGCAGAGATGTCAAATGCAGGTGAGATGTGGAAAGTTACCTAATGTGATTAGAAAAAAAAAAATCCTTTGATTCTAAGTCAGTTGCATTCCTGGGATCAGGATTTCCAAAAGAAAAATAGTAGGATGTTGTTGAAAGGTATAAATATGGCATTACAACTAGGAAGGAATTCAACCATTCATTAATATGTTCAGTTACCTAATTCATGCCAGTCACTGTGCTATCTTTTTTAAAATATAGCATGAGGAAGGAGATGCACAGAGCATCTGACCCACATCCATGGCTACACTCTTGAGTGGGGAAGCATCTCAATACCTGCTTCTTCTACGCTATGGCCTACACTTTTTTTCTTGTTTCCACTGTGTCTTTGCTTGTTTCCATCCTTTCTCCTCCAGCACACTGCCTCCATAGAAACGGGCTATGTTGGTCTCTGAACTGCTTTAGCCAGAAAGAAAAGCCCAACCACACAAACATTTGTTTCCACTTTGTCCACTCTGGGTACATCATAAACGTACACCCTCACTATATTATTTATTTAGGCAAATAAATATAGGCCACCTGAAACATCTCTATCCTCACAATGTTAATTATATTTGCCAAAGCTTGTTAAATTTGCTAAATCATGAGCTCACCAATTTTAAACTACATATTTACTCATATGCCTCATTTCAATGGAACCACAATGTAGCATTCTTCTTATGATTTTTTTCATAAGTACTTAATATTATTCATTCAACCATTTATTCAACAAATGGCAAGCCAGATTTAATCCTGGCACTAGGCTGGCAGTTAAGGGAGCTAAAAAAGGAGGCTAGGAGCTCTATGGTGCATCTGGGCTACATGGTAAGGCCCTGTCTCACTAAACAAAAACCAAAACACAATAAACAAAGGACAATTGGCCAAAGGATAGTTGGAATAGAATGACAATTGGAGTTGATCCAAAGATGAACTATGCAACTAGTTTTGAGGCAGGCTAAGAGAGGAAAAGTTCAGGACTCTTGAAACATGCATGACTTCATATTGTATTTCAGGTTGAACATTCTTCTCTTTCTCTGAGCCTTCTTTTCAATTGTAAATATGCATAGGTTATTCACACCCTGGCCCAACAACAACTCAAACTACCCCCACCTCAGCCCAGGGACCACCTGTGCCCCTCCCCACTCATCAATTATTGGTGATTAGGAATCACCAGATTCTTCCCTTCCCATAAGTTGGTATAGGTTTTAAAAGCACCTGGAAAGAGGAAGATAGTCTCTCTGCTTCCGGCTTCCACCTGGCCCCACCGTGGTCTTTTGTAACATTCTTTCCTTAATCTTTAATAAACTCATTACCTCCCTCACTACTCCATGTGTCCTGCCTGGATGCTTCCATATGGAACACTAAGAATTTGGGAATCTTCTGATCAGAGACTAAACAAGCCTACAGCGTTTTATTTCAGACTTACATTCTTTCTCTTTGTTTCCTGTGTGATAAATAGCCTTGTCCTAGTTTCCTGACAGGACAGCTATAGCTCCTAAAGTCCTTAACTTCCAGAGTGATAAGTGTCTTTTATGTGCTATTGAGAAGACAGGTGGTTGGAGGGAGGGTACAGATGACCGCAAGATGGGGGGAGAGGGAGGGATCTGGTTCTCAGGGGAACCAACTATGTAATTAGAAGGTCGGAACTTTCAGCAATGCACATGGTTGAATCAGCCATGTCTTCCATAGTGATGCTTCCATAAAAACTCTAAAGAGTTCAGGGGGCTTTCAGGTTGGTGAACAAGAACATATCCATATGCTAGGAAGGTGACACACCCCACCTCCCTAGAAATGGAAACTCTTGCACCCAGGACCTTTCTAGACCTTCACCCTATATATCTTCATGTGGTTGTTCCTTTGTATTCTTTAAAATATCCTTTTGAATAAATGTGTACACATAATTAGTTGTCCTGAACTTTTTGAGCCACTCTACCAAATTAGTCAAACCTGAAGAGGGGGTCATAGAACCCCAAACTATAGCCAGATAGTCAGAGTTCTGGAAGTTGAGACTTGGGACTGGGAGTCAAAGTGGGAAAGAATCTTGTGAAACTGAAACTTCAGCCTGCTGGGTCCGACACTGCTTACCTTCAAGTGTCAGAATTAAGTGGTGTGAGAGAACAGCAGTCAGTATCCATCACAAAACTAACTGCTTGCTTGGTGTGTGTAGGAGGGACCCCATACATTGAGTCCCTAAAACGCGCTGTGTTACATGAGTAAGGCAGGAGAAAAAAGAATGAGTTTTCCCTTCTCACCTGGTGAATGAACTAATTTTAGTAGGTTTTTTTAATTGTAAAAGTATTATATGCTCACTGTAGAAATACATGCTAGATCCTCTGGGTTACATGTGCTTTCAGTCCTTTCTATATATGTTATACAAACAGCTGTAACAGTTTTTTATTTTTTGCAGTGCTGGAGATTGAACCCAGAGCCCTGTGCATGCAACCATTTATAATTTTATAGAAAGATTTTCCTACTTTTTATAAAAATAATACACTATACACTTTTTTTAAACTATTTGCATTTTGTCACTTAAAAATATATCATGCCCACCCTTCCAGATCAGTACATTAGATTATACTTGTTCTTGTAAGTGGTTATATCATTTTCATTATAAGTTTATCAAACCATGTTTAACTATTTCTCTACAGGTGAACATTGAGGATGTATTTAAGATTGGGTTATCATCATTTTACTGTAACAAATGTGATTACATCAAACTTCCTTATACACATATGCTTATGAAAAGTAGTTAGGAGCTATATCACAATGATATGTAGCTCCAATGTGGCACATATTTTTATTAACAATATAATTGAGGCACAGATGTCAAGTGTACAATTCAATAGATGTCGACACCTACTGTATACTGAATGACACCCTACCAAGCCACAGAACATCCCATCATCCCATAAGTTCCATTATGCCACTTCCTAGCCAAACCTGCCCCTGCACTGCAGCAACCATTAATCTGATTTTACCTGTTTTATAATTTCCTACAAACAAATCAGAAAGTTCACATCCTTTTTTGTTAGCTCCTTTTGTTTAGCATAATAGTTTTAGTTCTTTCTGTTTTAGTATATGGATATATCATAATATTCATTCTTTTTCAACTATGTAAAAATTTCATAACATATGCAACTATACTTTCCTGGTAAGCATTTGAATGGTGTCTGGTATTGTTTATGACATGAAACCCTTCTTTATTTATCAGCATCTTTTAATCCTTCAAATGTTTTATTTTGTTAGGTACTATCGTTTTCCTTCTCAAAAGATGATAGTAATTCACACTCCCACCAGTGACTTACTGCCGCATCCTCCACCAGGAAGGAACCCTGCATCCTTACCTGGCAGAAGAATAGAAGAACAAGCTGGCTTAACAACTCTGGAGCCCAGGCTGGCCTCCAACTTGAGATCCTCCATTACCAGATTCCACAGTGCTGGTTCACAGGTGTGAACCAGCTGTGTCTGGCATAAAGCCTCCTTTTTAAGGATCTTAGTCCCATCTAGGAGGGGAGGACCCCTCACGAGTTATTCACCTCTTAAAGACCCCAGCTCTTGATGCCATCACATTGCCAACATGTGCATGTTTGGGGGCAGCAGTCAAGCCACAGCATCCACAATACCAGGAATGCCCTCCTCCAGGTACCTGTGGAAAGAGACCGGCTCAGCCCACCACATGTGTACATCCATATGTAAAATAAAACCACCACACTTGCAAGCAGCAGCTCTACTGCTTGAACCATCCCTCTAGTCCATTTTACTTTGGTTATTTTGGAGATGGGATCTAGCAAACCGTTTGTCTGTGCTGGCCTCAAACTGTGATCCTCCTGATCTCAACTTCCCAAGTAGTTAGAATTACAGGCATGAAACACCAGGACCCAGAATTTTCTGTGTGTGTGTCTGTGTGTGTGCACAAAATACAATCTTGAGTAAAGAGAGCAGCTAAGCCTGAAGAGCTCAGCGGCTCTAAGAAGGTAAATGGTTTGGCTCAGCCCCACCATTCCCCACTAGCCCTGTCAGGCCTTCAGGCCTTCTGACCTTCACCACCACACCTTGCCATACTGTTCTCTGAATCTGCTTGTTATTGCCACATTCTCTGACAAATGGGAGGAAAAAAAGGGGCTCGGAGGAAGAGGAGATGAGGAAGGTGATTCACAAATAATCAGGATTCAACGGAAGAATGCTAGGCAATTCTAGATGTTTCTAGAATTCTAAACAGATAATTCTAAAATAGTCTTCATAATTTGTGGACCCCACAACTGACCTAGAAATAAAATTTATAAAAATCTGCTTGATCACAGCTGTGTTAAGAATTAAAACCACAGCCTTTTAAGTAACTATTATTGTTATGAATAAAGAAAAGCCATTTCAAGTCGAGAGGTTAAGAAAAATAGCTATAGGACAAAAATTCCCCAGGAAGACAAGAAGAAGGAAATACTGAAGATAAAAACACAACACATATAAGGTAACAAAGGAAGACAATAGAAAAATAACATAACCTAAACAAACCCAAGATTTTTATTTTTAAGTATAAGACAGGTAAGACTGTGGCAAGATATCCAAACAAAGCATAACAAAATGTGACAAAAACACAAGTCAGGAAATACGAAAGTATAGACATTTTGTTATAATTCTAAGCAAATTTTATTCAATCCAAAGCTAATACAATGTAGAAGTTTATGAAAATAGATAATATTCTAGAAGTTTATGCAGTTGATTCAAAGAGTGGGAAAACTGGGTTGCAAATTATCTCAGTGATAGCGCGCTTAGCATGCACAAAGCCACAGGCTTGATCCCAAGCACTACAAAAAAAAATTTTTTTAATAGAAACTTGAATGAACTAAATACATGAGAAAGTGGAATGATTAGGAATTCCTTCTAAAATAATTAAAAATCTTTGGACCTACTCTATTTTCTAGTAAGATTTTTTTGTTTTTTAAGACTTCATGCTTCTTCCCTTATTTCAACTTATGTCTCTTTTCTTTGCATTTTTGACAAATTTTCAATGTAACTAAATGAAACTTGTACCTTTCCTTTTTACTTAACATCCCACCAGTAAGTATCTTCCTATGGAATTAAAACTCCTTTGTGACCATCTTACTACCTAGGAAACATGGAATCTCATTAATGTGCTAATTTTAGAGTTGGATATAATTAGCTTATTTTTTTGCCTTTACAATTGCTACTCAAGTGAACTTCTCTGTCCATATATTGCCTTCTATTTTTTCAGAAACTTTTCCTCTTTATGTCACTGTATATGAGTATTGTGAAGGCCCTAGCTTGGGAGAACTACTTGCTTTCACAAAAGTGTATGCCTCCTCCACTTGCAGCAATAGTTTGTGAGTTTCCCTCTCAAACTGCACTCTGACTCTGACATCTGAGTAATGTTAGTTGAAGAATCTTGGGTTGATTTCTTAGAAGAACACAGTATCTCGGCTTAATTTAAATCTCTCTAATACTGGTGAAAACTTTCCAAATATGTAGTATTACTTTTCCTTTGTTTTAGATTGTCTTTCCTGTTAATTAGCCCATTTATTTATTACTGAATAATATATATATATATATTATTCACTTTAAGGTGCTTCTAGAGCTGGAGGAGTGGCTCAAATGCTAGAGCATCTTATTTTTAAAGAAAATTTAAAGAATTTTATTTCTATCATGACTGAGTTGTACATCTCCATGTAATAAAATGCATTGAGATTTATCTCCCTGACCCTTAATTTTATCAAAATTTTTCACACTCAGAGATCAGATATTCAACACTAGTTTTCTACATCTTTATGGTTTTTTTTAATAAAACTTGAATTATTTTTCTAATTATAAAAGCCATACATACTCACTGCAGGAAATTTGACAAGGACCAAAAGCTACTTAAGGACACAAATATCCCCATTTCCTTTATTTCACAACTACTTGGTAGAAACTCAGGAAGAATTTAGTATTAGGGAATCGATTCATGATTTTTTATATTAATGTACCAAATAGGATAAGTCTTATGATCTATATGGGTGCCCTTACATAGAATGTAAATAAAAATCAACAGTAGTCCCTATTTTTAGGAAAAAAAAAAAACAGTGCATAGAAAATGGAAATAGGAAAAGTAATAAAGACTCAAGGATACATAAATTAAAATACAGATTATATAAACAATAGAGGAAATAAATAAGACCAAATCTAGTTCTTTGAAAAGACCAACAAACCTGATAAACCACTGGACTAACCAAGAATAAGAGAGAAGATTCAAATTACTACAATCCAGAATGAAAGAAAGAACATGGCTGTTGACTTTACAGAAACAAATAAGACTTTAAGGGAATTCTATAAGCACTTGTATGGTAACAAACTAGATAACCTAAGTAGACAAATTCCTAGGAAAACAGAAATGACAAAACTGACACAAGAAGAAATAGAAAATAGGAGTGAAAGTAGGAGAGATTGAATTAGTAATCAAAAAGTTCCCTACAGAAGGAAAACTGCCAAACACATTTTATGAAGCCAGTATTACACTTATCCCAAAACCAGGCAAAGACACCTCCAAAAAGGAGAACTATAGGCCAATCTCCTTAATGAACATTGATGCAAAAATCCTCAACAAAATAATGGCAAATCGAATTCAGCAACACATCAAAAAGATTATTCACCACGACCTAGTAGGCTTCATCCCAGGGATGTAGGGGTGGTTCAACATATGAAAATCAATAAACGTAATAAACCACATTAACAGAAGCAAAGACAAAAACCACTTGATCATCTCAATAGATGCAGAAAAAGCCTTTGATAAGATCCAACACCATTTCATGATAAAAGCTCTAAGAAAACTAGGAATAGAAGGAAAGTTCCTCAACATTATAAAAGCTATATATGACAAACCTACAGCCAGCATTATACTTAATGGAGAAAAACTGAAACCATTCCCTCTAAAATCAGGAACCAGACAAGGATGCCCACTATCTCCACTCCTATTCAACATAGTACTGGAATTCCTAGCCAGATCAATTAGGCAAGAAGAAGGAATAAAAGGAATACAAATAGGTAAAGAAACTGTCAAAATATCCCTATTTGCAGACGACATGATCCTATACCTTAAAGACCCAAAAAACTCTACTCAGAAGCTTCTAGACATCATCAATAGCTATAGCAAGGTAGCAGGATATAAAATCAACATAGAAAAATCATTAGCATTTCTATACACTAACAATGAGCAAACTGACAAAGAATGTATGAAAACAATTCCATTTACAATAGCCTCAAACAAAATCAAATACCTAGGTGTAAACCTAACAAAAGATGTGAAAGACCTCTACAAGGAAAACTATACACTTCTGAAGAAAGAGATTGAGGAAGACTATAGAAAGTGGAGAGATCTCCCATGCTCATGGATTGGTAACATCAACATAGTAAAAATGTCGATACTCCCCAAAGTAATCTACATGTTTAATGCAATTCCCATCAAAATTCCAATGACATTCATTAAAGAGATTGAAAAATCTACTGTTAAATTTATATGGAAACACAAGAGGCCATGAATAGCCAAGGCAATACTCAGTCAAAAGAACAATGCAGGAGGTATCACAATACCTGACTTCAAACTATATTACAAAGCAATAACAATAAAAACAGCATGGTACTGGCACAAAAACAGACATGAAGACCAGTGGAACAGAATAGAGGATCCAGATATGAAGCCACACAACTATAAGCAACTTATCTTTGACAAAGGAGCTAAAAATATACGATGGAGAAATAGCAGCCTCTTCAACAAAAACTGCTGGGAAAACTGGTTAGCACTCTGCAAAAAACTGAAACTAGATCCATGTATATCACCCTATACCAAGATTAACTCAAAATGGATCAAGGATCTTAATATCAGATCCCAAACTCTTAAGTTGATACAAGAAAGAGTAGGAAATACTCTGGAGTTAGTAGGTATAGGTAAGAATTTTCTCAACGAAACCCCAGCAGCACAGCAACTAAGAGATAGCATAGATAAATGGGACCTCATAAAACTAAAAAGCTTCTGTTCATCAAAAGAAATGGTCTCTAAACTGAAGAGAACACCCACAGAGTGGGAGAAAATATTTGCCAACTATACATCAGACAAAGGACTGATAACCAGAATATACAGGGAACTTAAAAAACTAAATTCTCCCAAAACTAATGAACCAATAAAGAAATGGGCACATGAACTAAACAGAACTTTCTCAAAAGAAGAAATTCAAATGGCCAGAAAACACATGAAAAAATGCTCACCATCTCTAGCAATAAAGGAAATGCAAATTAAAACCACACTAAGATTCCACCTCACCCCTGTTAGAATAGCCATCATCAGCAACACCACCAACAACAGGTGTTGGCGAGGATGCGGGGGAAAAAGGAACCCTCTTACACTGTCGGTGGGAATGTAGACTAGTACAACCACTCTGGAAAAAAAATTTGGAGGCTACTTAAAAAGCTGGACATCGATCTACCATTTGACCCAGCAATACCACTCTTGGGGATATACCCAAAAGACTGTTACTCCAGAGGCACCTGCACATCCATGTTTATTGCGGCACTATTCACAATAGCCAAGTTATGGAAACAGCCAAGATGCCCCACCACTGACGAATGGATTAAGAAAATGTGGTATCTATACACAATGGAATTTTATGCAGCCATGAAGAAGAACGAAATGTTATCATTTGCTGGTAAATGGATGGAATTGGAGAACATCATTCTGAGTGAGGTTAGCCTGGCTCAAAAAACCAAAAATCGTATGTTCTCCCTCATATGTGGACATTAGATCAAGAGCAAACACAACAAGGGGACTGGACTATGAGCACATGATAAAAGCGAGAGCACACAAGGGAGGGGTGAGGATAGGTAAGACACCTAAAAAACTAGCTAGCATTTGTTGCCCTTAACGCAGAGAAACTAAAGCAGATACCTTAAAGCAACTGAGGCCAATAGGAAAAGGGGAACAGATACTAGAGAAAAGGTTAGATCAAAAAGAATTAACCTAGAAGGTAACACCCATGCACAGGAAATCAATGTGAGTCAATGCCCTGTATAGCTATCCTTATCTCAACCAGCAAAAACCCTTGTTCCTTCCTATTATAGCTTATACTCTCTCTACAACAAAATTAGAAATAAGGGCAAAATAGTTTCTACTGGGTATTGGGGGGGAGGGGGAGGGGGTGGAGTGGGTGGTAAGGGAGGGGGTGGGGGCAGGGGGGAGAAATGAACCAAGCCTTGTATGCACATATGAATAATAAAAGAAAAATGAAAAAAAAAAAAAAGTTCCCTACAAAGAATTCCAGGACCAGTGGTTTCCCAGGACTAGATGGTTTGATAAATTCTACCAAACATTTAAAGAAGAAATAACATCATTCACAAACTTCCCCCGCCCCCCCAAAAAAATGGAGCAGCACACAATAAACAGCAGCAAAATAAAATAGAGCAATAATTACTTCCTAATTAACTTGTTCCATGAAGTCATTATAATCCTACTACCAAAATCAGCAACATCACATGAAAATAAAACTATAAACCAACATACTCTTGAATACAGACACAAATATCCTTTATAAAAAAATACCAACTTGAATCATGCTACATACAAAAGGATTATACTGACACAATGACCAGTTCAGATTTACCACAGGAATACAAAGATGTTTCAGCATACAAAAAAAAAATCAGTCAATTACTGCAGTAATAAAGAGAAACCTAAAAAAGAAAAAAAAAAAAAAAAGAGAAACCTAATGGTCAATCAATGTAGAAAAAGCATTTGAAACTCTAGGAAGGGATTTTGGCATCTTCTTTTTTTTTTTTTTTCTTGTGGTGCTAGGGTTTGAACTCAGGGCCTCATACTTGGTAAGTAGATGCTCTACCATTTGAGCCATGCCCCCAGCTCAAATATTTCTTAAATCTTCAGCTGAGCTGACTCAAATGTGGAGTCAGGGTCAAGATGCTCTGCTCTATGTCTGTTCTGCTTTTTGGAGGGAGCGCCTTCCTAAAGATAAACTTGCAAATTTAATTGGAGGTGCCCTGAGCTATTGCTATTAAAAATTTCAAATTGTATTGTGAAATATCTTGACTGTGAACCTGGTAGATTTTATGTTAGAAAACCTCCTTGACCTACATTTTGACTAATCAAATTGCACAATTAATTGCAAGGGAATACCAGGGATTTTTCAGTGTTTTAACTATATACAAAAGAGTGAGCTGTTTGAGGAATTCAATTCACACACAATATGTTAATGGAAAGTTAGTGCTCCATAAAGAATTGGTTGACATATTATCTTCAGCAGTCAATTGCAAGCATATCCAGGAATTGTACAAATGAAAGTAGAAGTTAGAGATACATCTGAAGTCCTTGAATTGAACCTGACATTTAAGACTATAAGATAATATATCATAAACTCATGTTACCAGTATAAGAAAAACAATAAGGAGCCCATAGGAAGTGAAAGAATGTGCCTTCTAGCTCACTATTTCTACCAGTCTCTTCTGATTCCCTAGAATAAATATTAATGTGAATTCTAGAGGACTGTTTCAGGAGAGGAATGTCTTATTCACAGGAGTCAGTACTTAAGGGGACTGACTCAAAATACTCCCTATCTTTATCTCAGACATTGCAAGAAATAATTATGGTTCTGAAATACAAAGAGCCAACATTGGTCTGATAATGAGTCAGCCATCGCCCCAGTGGACTTTAAAGAATTTGTGGAGCTGAGCGTGTGACTTACACCTGTAATCCTAGCTACTAGAGATGTAACAGATTGTGGTTTGAGGCCAGTTAAGGCAAAAAAGTTAGTGGCATCCTATCCCAACCAATGAAAAGCTGGGCATAGTGATGCTACCAGCTACTTGGGAAGCATAAATAGAAAAATCACAATTCACGATGCCCAGAGACCTTATCTCAAAAATAACCAAAAGCAATAAAAAAAAAAGGCTGGAGGCATTTCTCAAGTGATAGAGCATCTACCTACCTAGCAAGCATGAGGCTCTGAGTTCAAGCCCCAGTACCACACACACACACACACACACAAAATGTAGAAAGGAAACTTACCTGGCTTTCATCACCCTATTCATTCATCCTCAAGCACAAGGTCTCATTATAAAAGTATAATGTCCTGATTGTTAGGAGAGATTGCCCAAAAATGCTTGTCAGATTCTCTTCACTTAGTATGTCACTCAGTTGATGCTTACTTGGGAGAAGTTATTGGACAAACAGAACTGTCTTCAGAGGTTATGTAGCTCCTACTTCTATTGATTTTTACTACAAGAATTAGTTGCTATTATAATCTATCATGAGTCAAGATGGATTCCAGCAAATGTGACTGAAGTTCAGGAAACTTGGGTTCCATAAAAGGCCTTAGGAATAGTCCCAGGTCCATGGAGTCCCAACTCACAACAATTCCTGGCTTACCTACTTATTCAAGTGCAATGTTTCGAACATAGTACATTGAATCATAAATCCAAAAGCATTCATCCATTTATTCTTGCACTTACTTATTCTTTTGCTCAATATATATTCATGCCATTAGTAAAAGAGGCAAATCTCCTTAAAGATTAAATTCTGGTGAAGGAAAAAAATATTAAACGAGTAACAAAGACCCTCATATGATGAGGTAGTAGCAGGACGCCTATGGCTCACACTTATAATCCTAGCTACTCAGAAGATAGAGAACAAGAAGTTCCTAGTTAGAAGCCAGCACAGGCAAATAACCTGTGAGACCCTATCTTGAAAATACCCAACACAAAACAGGGGATGAGGTAATGATAAATATTGTGGAAAAAAGTAAGCACGGGAAGGGAGAAAGTGATGGTGTTCTAGTGTGGTGGGTAATGGTCTCTCTAAGAAGTTTGATCTAAGAAGAACAATGAATGAAAAGAGAGAATGGAAAGAAAAATGGGTGTGTATGGGTTAGGAACCTTTATTTTTATTCTTACCCTGGTAAAGGGAGACCTACATAAACACAACAGTTTACTCCCCACTTGAATTCTCCACTTAACTAAGCACCATGATAATAAAGTTATTTTTAGACATTTTTATTAAGGCATAGTTCTCATACGATAATCTGCATATATTGAAATTACACCATTTAATATGCTTTTTCCTATCTATATGCCCATGAAGCCAGCACAATAAACAAGACAATAAACACATCCATCACTCCCAAATGTTTCCCTATGCCTTTATGTTATCCCTTGTGCTTGCCCTGACCAGGCAACCTCATTTCCACTACTAACACTAGTTCACATTTTCTACAATGTTTTTTTGTAAATTCAGTCATACAGTGTATACTCTTTTTTCCAGCTTTTTTAATCAGTATAATTTTTCAGGAACTCACCCTTACAGTATGTATCCATAGTTCCTTTTTTTAGCTGAGTGGTCTTACATTATATAGACAAAAATGTTTATCCATTTTTCTGTTTATGAACATTTGGGGCTATTACAAAAAAGTCAATATGAACATTGGAGCACAACCAATCTTTTTTATTTATTTATTTTTGGCAGTTCTTGGGTTTGAACTCAGGGCCTCACACTTGCTAGGCAGGTGCTCTTATCTCTTGAGCCAATCTGCCAGTCCAACCATAAGTCTTTTTATGGCCATAATGCTTTCTTTCCTCTTGAGAAAATGCCTGTAGTGAAATGGCTCAATTGCATGGCAAATATATGTCTAAAAACTTTTTTAAATGTCAATGTGTTTTCTAGAATGGTTATACCATTTTATAGTCCCACCAGCGACATATGAGAATTCTAATTGTTCTACATTTTAAGCAACACTTAAAAATAGTCAGTATTTTTAATTTTATACATTCTAATTGGCATTTGGTGATATCTTTTTGAAGTTTAATATATATATTTCCCTGATAAGTAATGATATTTAACATCTTTTTATGTACTAATTTGTCATTTGAATATCTTCTTGGGTGAAGGGTGTATCTTCAGCCCACTTTTTAGTTAGATTATTGCTGATTATTGAGTCTTGAAAATTCTTTATGTATCCTGAATACAAGTCATTTATTAGACATATCTTCTATAAATTCTTTCTCTTTCCCAATCTATGGCTATCTGTTTATTCTCTTATTACCTTGGAGGGCAGAAGGTTTTAAGTTTGATGAAATCCAGTTTTATGAATTTTTTCTTTTTTGTTTTTTTTGGCTGTACTGGGGTTTGAACTCAGGGCATCACACTTGCTAGTCAGGTGCTATACCACTTGGGCCACTCCACCAGCCCAAATTTTTCTTTGGTGTTCTTGGTATCATATCTAAGAAATCTTTGTCTAACTTAAGATCACAAAGGCTTTTTTCCTGTGTATTTTCTAGAAGTTTTATAGTTTTATATTTAGGTCTATGATCCATTTTGAGTTAATATGTACATGATGCAAGGTAAGGATCAAAGGTCTTTTCCCTTGTTTTTTTGCTTATGTATAGATCTAACTCTTCTAATATTGTCTGTTGGAACATCTCCTCTCCACTGAATTGCCTTTGCACCTTTTGCAAAAATCAGTTGTCATTGCATCGGAGTCTATGTCTGGACCATCTGTGCTGTCTGTGGATCTATTGTTTAGCTTGATGTCAATGCTATACCACGTTGATTCCTGCCATTTTGTAAGAAGCCTTTGTAAGTTGTGCCAGTCCTCCGCGTTATCATTCTGTTCAAAGTTATTATTTTGAACCAGTTTTCACTAGTTCCAAGTGAATCTCTCTAAAGAGTCAGTTTCTCATGTAAGCACAGTGATTCCAAGTGTGGATATTCCTGTAGCTTGTTGTGTTCCTCTGCAACAAACTCAACCCACCCAACATGTCCTCAGAGCTGGGGCACTGCAAACCCAATTTCCTCTTTGCCACTGGAACCCATTAGGTTCTGCAATACAGGGGATAATTGTGGAGTTGCACTGTGATGGGGAAAGGGACTTGCTCTTCAAGCTGTTTGCTTTCTGCTCTTGTGACCATCACCACAGTACCACATCTTCACCCCAACAGCTCCAGTACCTCCTTGTGGCAGCTGACAAATCTATTTTGCAGTTTTGCTAACACTTGCAAGACCAAATTCATTACATATGCACTTCCACCCAGAGGGACATCAGAACTGAACTCTCCACAAAGAGCTGCATTTTGGTTTCTCTAAGCTTCCAAAGTTTTCCTAATTCCAGTCATTTTCCCTGTGTTTCACTAGTTCTAGGGATAAATGTTTCCCACAGGTGTTACCTCCATGGTATTTAAGAGTTCATTTTGAAATCTAGATGCCAAGTTAGCTTTATACCAAGATGGAAATTCTTCCCAGTATATTCTCTCTACTCTAATAACTCATACACTTTCTGTCCCCTGAGTGGACCCTGGCTGAGAAAACTGATTAGCATCCTAACAGACCAGAAGTTCTCAAACACAGTCTGGGGACCAGCAACATTAGCATGAGATGGGACCTTGCTAGAAATACAAGTTTTGGGACCCTGCACCCAAGACCTACTGAATTGGAAATTGGAGTTAGACCCAGAAATTTTATTTAACAAGCTCTCTTGGTGATTCTGATGCACTCTAAAGCAGAAGAACACACTTAAGTATGTGAGATTTAAGTAAGGAAAATGAGCCTATTGTAATCCAAAGAAGTAGTTGCTTTCCAAAATTTAAAAATATGAATTAACTTAAATGCCTATGAACCCAAAGTCTAATGTGTTAATTCAAAAAAATTGAGTATTAAATGATATAGTTCTCAATTAGTATGAAGGAAGGAAGGGAGGGAAAGAGGGAGGAAATAAAGAGAAGGAAAGAGGAAAAGGAAGGAGGGAAGGAAGGAAAGAAAGGAAAGAAGGGAGAGAAGGAAGGAAGGGAAGGAGGGAGGGAGGGAAGAAGGGAGGGAAGGAAGGAGTGATGGAGGGAGGGAAGGAAAAGGAAGGGAAGGAGTCCCTATCTTAACAGAATATTGAACCTGAAGGTGGACACAGTAATGGAAAGTACCTGGTAGGAAAAGAAGCTGCAGAGATAGACAGCTGAGTAAAGGGAGGCTTGTGCTCTGGATCGTAAGGTTGACGGGGTTTTGGAGTATGTGAAAAGGGTATACCCAGGAATGTAAGAATACATGCCTATTTTAGTGTCAGAAATAGAAAATCCTAACGGGGGGTGTTCCAAAGAACTAAGGAGAAAGAAAAGTACCTGAGAACAGAAGACAAACATGTTCTTTTCCCCCCACTTCCTTCCTTTACCACCTAGACTCTTGGCTCATTTTTGTGCACTCCCAGGCACCTATTGTATCTTGGCCATTGTTGGGAAAAATGGAGGAGAACAGACTTAAAAGCCTGGGGTAGTTTCAAATCCCCACAACTTGTGTGATCAAACTTCCTCCCTCCCTCCTTCCCTCACTCTTAAGACACAACTGTTGTGAGGAAAAAGAATTTAGCCTTCAGGAGTTGATTCCAGAATTCATGATCCTAACTTCAGAACAAGAAATGCCAGAGTTATAGACTATCAAGATTAAAGGTACCTTAAACATGGATCTAAACCAGTAGTTTTTTTTCTTTTTCTTTCCCTTCTTGCAGCACCTGGGATAGAATCCAGGGCCTTGCACATGCTAGGCAAGTGCTCTACCAACTGAGCTGCATCCCCAGCCTGAATTCAGTGATGTTCAATCTTGAGTGTACACTAGCATCATGGGTATATTCTTAAGATTTATTGAAGCTTCATGGTGATCATTGTAATGTATAGAAAATGTTGAGATCCACTGAGTCAAAAAACAACAGAAATCTCCCACCCACTATGGGGCAAGAGTGCAATTCATTGCTGCTCTTCCTTGAATATTTAGTTTTAAGATCATCTATGTCTAACAAGGAGGTATAATTGTGCTTTGAGTTTTTAAGGCTTGGTGTGATGTCTTGAAAAGAGTAGGGCTATTGGTCATATCTTCTAGAATCACCTCTGAGGCTTACTAACCTCAGTTTAGGAACACTTTGCCTCTTGAGAGCCTCAATTTCTTTATCTGCAGAGTTATTGAGGTAATAACCCATGATATATCATTGATTTTACAGTTCATTCTCAAAATCAAATATGACAATATGTACCTTTCCTTTTCCTCTTTATTTAACTTGAAAAGTGACACAAATATTTAGCAGAGATTGAACTTACAGAAAATACACACAGATACAAGCAGGGTGTGAGTCTCACGCCTGGCACTTGTTAACTGCTCTTAGGGAGATTACCTGAGCCTCTTCAAAGAGAATTTCAACCACACTATGGAGAAAGCAAAATCAATAACTTCATGGTTGTTTTGGCAATTAAGTAATTCTTTGAACTATACATCACACCTAGAAATTATTCAAAAAGGGCTACTTTCCTCTTCCCACAGCCATTGAAATGGCTTACTTATTCCACCATATATTCTAAATTAAAGTATTCCTTGGGTCCAATACAAATACAACCTATATTATAAAAAACAGATCACACTAAGGCAAGGTCACTAACAGGAGAGGGAGGGGAAAAGAAGGAAGTTAAGAAGGTGAATATAGTTGATGTACTTCTATACAAAAGTGAATATAGAATTTTTAAACCTGTTGTAATTACCATAAGAAGGGGACTAAGGTAGAAAGGAGAAAAGTAGAGTGGATGAATCAATCTGGGTTATAATACATATATACATGGAAATCTCCCATGAAGCTCCCTGTATAGCTATCTTAAACAAACAAAAATGTCTTTTTTTAATATGAAGGTGAAACAGGTCCTATCTGTGGGTTGGTACCAGTGTGTATGTGAGGGGGGGGAGGATATAAGGACAGGGTGTAGGAGAGTGGGTATGGTGAAAATATAACGTACTCATGTATGAAATGGAAAAATGAAACCTGTTGAAACTATTCCAGGAATGGGGGGAGGGGGGTATAGTAGAATGATGGAGGGGGTAAACTCAACTAGAATATATTGTAAGAAGTTTTGTAAATATAACAATGTACCCCTAGCACAACAATAATAAAAATATTAAATTAAAAAATAAATACGTTAAAGTATTCCAGGAATAAAAAATTAAAGGTTACCTAACATATTATTCACTTTAAGAGTGGACTGTCCAAAAAGAGTCTTGAGCAAATAGAAAGGCATCCTTTTTTTTGGTTAGGATATGTCAATATCACCAATGTGTCTGTTCTAAGTGGATTATTAATTTAATGAAATCTCAATAAAAATAGCAATAGGCTATTTTATTTAGCTAGAGAAATTGATCCCAAAGTTCTTAAGGGATTTTTTTTAAATTTAATAGCCAAGCCAGGCATAGTGGCACACACCTGTAATCTCAACACTTGGGAAGATGAGGCAGGAAGCTTGCAAGTTTGAGGCCAGCCTGGGCTACATAGCAAGACCCTGCATCAAAAAATCAAAAGAAAAAAATAATTGCCAGAAAACATTGAAAAGGACAAGCTCTGAGAAGTGGTCTCTCTCCCAGTCATTAAAGCATTATCCAAAGCCCTAATAATAAGCCCTAAATAAGCAGTGCAGTATTGGGGTATGAATAGATGGGCATACCATGGGATAAAACAAAGTCTAAAAATATGCTGGACTAAGTTTAGAGATCCACTATCCAATCAAAATAAATCAGATATCTATTTGGCATCTTTGGAGTAAGTTTTGTCATTTTCATAAATAGTATTAAGATAAATGAATAACCATTTGGGGAAAAAAGATAAAATTAGATTAATTCCTCAAACACATAGAAGTATAAACTCCAAGTGGATCTGAGATCTTTGTGTAAAAAATAAAATTATACAAACACAAGAGAAAACTTTAAGCAAATTCCTCTTTAACCTGGATGTGAGGGAAAGTTTCTATGACTAAATATCTAGATGTAACAATAAAAGAGAACCCTGATAAATTTGACCACATAAAAATAGAGAATGCTGGCATGGTTAAAAAACAACAACAACAACAACACAAGGCTTGGTGCAGTGTCTCATTCATGTAATCCCAGCTACTCAGGAGGTGGAGATCAAGAGGACTGCAGTTCAAGTTCAGGAAAAAAAGTTAGTGAAGCCCTATCTCAAACAATAAAAAGTTGGGTGTGGCTGTGCTCACCCACCATCCCAGATACAGAGTGGGGTGTAAATAGGAGGATTATGGTACAGACTGGCCTGGGCATAAATGCAAGATTCTATTTGAAAAATAACCAAAGTCAAAAGAGCTCAAGTGGTAGAGCACCTGCCTAACAAGGACAGGGCTCTGAGTTCAAACCCCAACACTCAAAAACATTAAAAAAAAAAAAAACACAATAAGTAAAAAGACAAAAGGCAAAACTGGGAGAAGTATTTGTAACATTTATAACATACACCACAGATGAGGAAATAATGAACCGAACATAGAAAGTTCAGTGAAAGGGGCAAGGAAGCTCTCTCCAGCAATTCTACAGGAGGGCTCTACCCTCATGACCCAAATACCTTTCCGAGGCCCCACCTCCCAACACCACCACAACTAAGGGGTTACAATTTCAACATATGAATTTAGGGAAGAAACAAATATTCAGTCTCCAGAAATAAAAGAAATGCACAATAAAAGAAATACAAATTAGAATAGACTTGAGATACCATTTCTCATCTATCAGACTGGCAAGCATTAAACAGTTTGACCACACACCATTGGTGAAGCTGTGGGAAACGCATGTCCAGGCATTGCTAGTAAAATGCAAAATGAAGGAGGATTTCCCACAAAGGAAGATTTGGCAACACTTAACAAAACTACACATGCAATCCCACTCCTAGGAATTTATCCTGATGATGTAACGCCAATAATATGAATGAATATACATGGTCAAGGTTACTCACTGTGGTATTGTCTGTAATTGCAAACCACTAGTAACTACATAAATGCCTAAGCACAGCTTCGTTAAATAAGCTGTGGCATATTATCGTGATGAGGGGCTGTGAAACTCCACAAAGCTGTAAAAACAATGAAGACAATCGTTATGAAATGTTGTAAATTTATTCCCAGGAGACATTGTTAAGCAAAAACAGTGCTTATGTGTAAAATACAGTGCATTTGGATATAGAGATAAAGCGATATAGCTCTCTTTAAGGAAAACAGAGGAAGCAAGACAACACACATGTATATGTTACCATTCCCAAAAATATAAGACCGCAAAACAAAGATGGGAGGATACGAATGAGGTGGAAGGGATATAGAAGAGAATAACTGCATTTTTGTATAGTTTTGAACTTTGGAAGTATGTTATTTTTAAAAATTACTTTGGAACTGGGAGTATAGCACAGTAGAGGCCCTGAGTTCCATCCTATGTGTTATTTGTTCACATACACACACGCACACACATGCACACACACACACACACAGGCACATACACACACGCACACACACATGCTCAGCAAAGATGGTAAAGGGAAAATTTTTAAAAATCTAAAACCCAAAGCCAATTGAAACAATTACATTTAATAAGAATTATTTATTCAACTGGTCTTATGGCTTGGATACAAAGTATCCCCTAAAAGGCTCATGCATGGAAGGCCTGGTTCCCAGCTGGTGGATCCAATCACTGAGAGGTGCTTGGATCATGGGAACTCTGATCTAATTAATGAATAAATCTTTTGATGGATTTGCTGTGTGATGGCATTGCTGGGAGTGGTAGATAGTAGGAGGTGGGGCCTGCCTGGAGGAGGGGATCACTGCAGGTGTGTATGTGAAGAGTGTATCTTGCCCTGGCCCCTTCCTGTTTCTCTTTGCTTCCTGACTGCCATGAAATGAACATCTTCCCCGCACCATGCCCTTCCTCCATGATGCTCCAGCTTTGCCCAGGGCCTAAAAGTAATGGAGTCAGCTAACCATGAGCCAAAATAAAGCTTTCCTTCTTTAACCTGTTTCTCTCAGGCCTTTATCACAGTAAATAACTAGTACAACTGGTGTGGTAAAAGTAGTTCTAGACCTATTCTGGATAAGTTATACAGTACAGGGATAAATGTGTCCCCTCAAACATAGGATGACAAAAAGTAACAAAGAACCCTGTGGAGATGATTTGGAGGTACAGGGACTGGTGAGCTCATGATTTTTAAAATATGTACACCTACATGTGCATAAAATAACAATGAAAAAAATCCAGCACCCATATCTTCATTTTTAACTCTGTTCCTCACTAAAACAAACCAGGGCTCCTAGAGACGTAGATAGTTCTGGGGCTAAGGAAGGACAGGTACAAGATGAGACTGGAACAGCTTACAAGGAAGTGCTCAGAACAAAATGAGTTCAGCTTGAAAGAATTCCATTGGCCAAATCTATAGTGATATGAGTGCCAAATGTTTAAGGAGTATAATGAACTATAAATCATCAAAAAAAAAAAGTAAACCACTCCATTAATAAACACGTAAATTAAAAATAAGGAAAAGAAGAGGGATCTTGTTTATAGTACAATGTCAATTGCCAAGTAATAAATGTGGAATACAAGAATTAGAAAATCATCATTTTTGCAGTCGTCATAGAGAAGGTACTATGGAGTACTATGCAGCTGTGACAAAGAATGAAGACAATCTTTACAAACTGATAAAAATTTATTTCAAGGATATATTAGTAAGCAAAAATGTTTATGTACAAAATATGATAAATTAGATAAATAGATAGCTGTCTTCGAACAAGACAGGTCAAAGGATACTAAGTCTAGGGAAATATTTAATGAAGGAAGAACACTTTCATAACCTTATGTATCTCCCCACAGATTGCTTATTAGTTGCAAAAGTAAAAAAACAAAAAAAAACTAATCTCAACATAGTAGAGACCTAGGGACAGTACTTGCTGGCTGATCAAGATTAGCATCACTGATGTGTAACAGAGGAACATTGGCCTCCAAGTGACAGCTGAGAGGGACACAAGGTCACTTCAGCAACATTTCAGACTGGAAGGTAGAACCTGAATCTAATCACTAGGAAACATCAGGCAAACCCAAAAGGAGAACCTTTTTCATAAAAGACAAAGAGAGGCCACAAAATGTTCCAGATTAAGGGAGCCACATGTGACAGTTAGTTGTAATACCCTATCTTAGACTGGATTCTGTACTGGAAGTCAGGCTGGGGTGAGAAGAGGAGCTAAACAAGATGTTAGTGGGTCAATAGAAAAAATTATTAGATTACTACCGATTAAAGTGTTGTATCAATATGTAGCTACTGAAGTTTTAACATATTATGGTTAAGTGAGACACTTTCCTTTTTCTTAGGAATTATACACTGTGTATTGACAGGTAAAGAGCCATGATAGATGCAATTAACTCTCAAATAATTCAGAAAACATCTATAAATATCTATATATACATATATAAACATACAAGTGTGTACACACCTATGTGTATGTATATGAACACATGCATACATGCCCCATGTTGTAAGTATATGAACACACACACAGATTCATATCTAAATGCACACATGCACCTACATATACATATTGAGAGGATATATAAAAGTAATAAAGCAAATGGTGTAAAATTTTGCTACCAACAGATGATCTGTGTAAAGAACATACAGGTGTTCTCTGTACTACTTTTAATTCTTGCAACTTTTCAGTACATTTGAAAGTAAAAAGTATTCCAGAGAAACAGAGGGGTTGGAGGTGTAGTTCAGTGGTACAGTGCTTGCCTGGTGTGCACAAAACCCTGGGTTCCATCCCCAGCACCAGAAGGCAAAAAAAAAAAAAGAGTGTGCTATGAACTTCATTAGAAAGACAAAAAAAAAATTTCAGTTAGCCCCAAGTCATATAGGTTAATATTAAAATAAGCTATAAATTCATTTTAATCCAGTCTGAAAAACGTTACAAGTATTTTGCTTAAATGACTTCACTCTTTAATTTAACATTTTTAAGGCCATTCACTGAGTTTAAATAAATTAGCATGCAATGGTTTCATCATTGGCAGGGAGATAAAAGAGAATTGAGAGTATGAGAAAAAAGTAAAGGTAAGGAGAGAGAAAAAGGACAAAAAAAAAACAGGAAGCAGTGGAAGGAAAAACAGAAGGTCGATGAGAAAGAAAATAGGACAGATGGGAAGAATGGGAATTCCCCAAGAAGGGGAATGAGAATGAGGCCAAGTGGGGCATTAAAAGTTATCTCATCTGAAGGATGAATAAGGTGAGCCCTCTTTATTCATAGTTTTGGTAAAAGGGAAAAAATTCTTAATCAGAGAGAGCAATTTTTTATATTTCCCATTGCTTCTGTTTGTTTAATGTCAACTTATTTTATGTAAATGAAAATACAACATGGTTTGCATAATAGTACTCTTTCATACTTGTGCGAGCTCTAAGCACTTCCTTCAGAAATGGATGTGAACTGCAATAGACTGCTGGGCTGAGCAGAGGCTGTGCAGTGTGCGTGGAATTTGTGAGGCTTGCCAGCTATGACTAAAATAGTCTTCTTGCAGTTGTCACTGTGTGCCACTCTTTGAAGCAGTCCCTGAGGAATATTTTTAAACAAGCTTAGATGGAGATTGTCGTGGTATCAGATAACCGCTATTGAACTGTTCTGAGCTTTGAATCAGCCACGTATCCTTTGTGGAAAAAGACAAAACAATCTGTCACAAAAGTGCATGGAAGCTCACAAGACTTTCTCTAATCTCTATGCCCTGGGAATACATATTTATGAATATTTTTAAACACTAGCTTGGTAAACACACACTACAATCTCAGGTTGTTTAAAGATGAACTGCCGACCTTCACAATCACCGTTACTTACTTTGCAGATAATCCTGTGGTTTCCTGACCATCAGTCAAGCCAATAACAGGCTACATTAAAGAAAGAACCAATGTTTATATTTCGACATTTCAATTTATAATTCAGTACAGACATAATTTAAAATAACTGTCTTAACTTGTCTTTAATAGTTACATAATTTCCTTTCAGAATTTTAATTTATGAGTAGGTATAGACATTATTCAAAATAAGTCACAACTTGTGTTACTGTTTATATAATGGTCCATTCCCTAAAATTCTGTCATGATACAGAGAAATCAATGTGGTTATTTAGATGCAATCATGGAGCAAAAAGAAACTCAAGATATCATTTTTTCTCTCATCTAAAATTTATTTTGCTCTTTCAAATCTTATAATAAATCCATACAGTTTACAAAGAAAATTTAAAAGTGCTAACTTAAGGATTAAATGACAATATCACCACAGAGTGATATGTGAAATATTCTTAGGGCACAGAAAGTTTTAAATAAGAGTGAATGATAACTTTACTTGGGTTGACCAAAACCCCTAGAATAAATGGCAACCTCGCTTTTGATGTATAATGGAGCTGCCTTTAATTTCCCAATATGAGCACACACTTGTAGTACAACAGCCCAGAATGTTTCACTCTGAACAAGAGGTAATGCAATTCCAAGAGTGCTCAATCATAAATGGTACCACTATCCTTGTATTCTTTATCTGTGTAGTTTTCATAAGTACCTCCCAGTATTTCTTCTTTAGCCCTCAAACAATATTATATGCATTTTAAAAAGGAGACATGGACCTGAGGCAAAATGAAGTAAAGGTGACTTCTCTAGCAATTGATCTAAGGCTCATTGTGATTCATGAACTTCTAATTCCTGTATTTAAGACACCTGCCATCTTTTCTTGTCACATTTATTTCAAATATTACCCAGATTCATTTAAGAATGAAGAGGGGAGGCAAAGCATGAGAACACAGAAGCATAAAACACTATGCAACTTTAGAGCTGAGAATGAGTTTAAAGATAATGTACCCAACATGGCAAAGGAAAATGAAGGCCAAGAATGTGAAAAGACCTTCCAAATCCTGCATAGCTAGTTGAACATAGGCTCACATGAGAATATGTAGAAAGGAAGCCAAATACACTTGATAAATACATAAGAAAGGGTAAGAAAACAAAGTGTTGGCGAGGTGGGTAAGGAGACAGAATCCCATGGGATCCCTTGGGAGCAGAGTAGTTTGTGGAGCACCTCTCAGAACACACCCTTTCTGTGGTTGTGAGCGGTGCAGCTGATGTGTTGAAGTTGCTCCAACAGCAAAACTACTAAAAATTTTTGTAAACAGGAAATACAGCTTTTAATCAAATGCACAGAGAAAATGTTTTAAATAATGATATATATTCCCTGGTGTTTTTAAAAAAATGAATAAGGAAGTAGAATGGGAAGGAAGGATGGGGACAGAATAACCTATGACCAAGGGTAGAGAGGGAAAACCTTTTTGCCCTCAAAGTGAAAATTCCCTTCTATTTTAAGGAACACTGTCTTACTTTAAAGAACCTCTCCAATGAGTCATTTGGGTTAGATCATATTCTCCTGGGACATTTACTTTCCAAAGAATAATCTTTTAATTCATTGGTAAGAAATGAAGGAATACAGCCTGACAAAGAGGAAGAAGAACCAAACCTTGGAGGGGCGGGGAAGGGGGAAGGCGAGAGAAATGAAAAAATATATATAAAAACCTTAAAAAATGCCCTATCCTAGTCTCATCAGTCTGAAGAGCACAAAAGACTACAGCAGGCAATAAAGATCCCAACATTTTTTTGTGAAGAAAATGACTCACACATGAGTTTTCCAGGGCCAGGGCTTTACTTTGCAGCTTGTCTATAGCTACCGGCCTCACAGAGCCTCTGTTTTGCCTTAACATGGTGTTACTCAAGGGGAGAAAAGTGGACAGCATGGGTACTTGCTGGGTATTGGGGGGGGGGAGAGGGAGGGGGCGGAGTGGGTGGTAAGGGAGGGGGTGGGGGCAGGGGGGAGAAATGAACCAAGCCTTGTATGCACATATGAATAATAAAAGAAAAATGAAAAAAAAAAAAAGAACTTTTTCAGCTTTCAAGGTGAAATCACAATGGTGGTACTTTAAGTTGAGCTGGATAGAGACATACATGAACTGTTGCTGTTTTATTGTGCACTCACTTAAAATGCAAATGATAGTACCAAAAATTACCAATGTCTATACTCCAGATGTTCTTATTATTCAAAAAGGGTTTTTTTTGGCTGCATTTATCCTCTCCTACATATCTCTGAATTTATTCTACCACATAACCCTCTTATGAAAACTCCTACTTGTTTCTTAACTAATTTTGTTTTATATATTTAAAGAGTTAGAATCAAAAAATAAAGTCTTGTTTTCCCAAGTAATGAGGAAAACAGATATTCATTTCCATATCCCCAGAGTCAGTTATGTAAAAATAAATTAGCAACCTAAGTGGCAGACAACCTATTTATGAGGCTACATTGATAGCTTCATAAAACCAGGGACCTGGTTTTCCTCAAGAGCATGTGAGGAGAGGTCTTTGGTAGGACCCTAAAGACTAGAACTAATGTTCTTTGATTGGTAGTCAAATCCCCATAAGAGATTTCTTTATTCAGCCTTGAACCATTGGGAAAACACACATGCAAGAAAGCCCAATTTCTTTCTGGACGAAGGGAAAGTCCTATTGCTGGTCGTAAACCACAGGATGTGGTTCCAAGCAGAGCAAGAATAGACTCATTCCTCATTCATTTACTCAACACATCTATTATCATTTTCTCTGCGTAAGCACCACGCTAAAATGAAAAAGACAGGGTCCCTACCTTCAGAAGTTTAAACTCCAGTAAAAGAGGAAATACACTATCAGCCACTCTATTGATGACTCTGCATTACAAGTGACAGAGCCTTCTCACATTTCACAGGGATTCTAGAAACAGAGTAGCTTGGACACTGATGCAAAATAGTTTGAGTTGCCCTATTTACTAATCCTGTGATGAGCAGCCAATGGCATATCTCAAACCCATCACCTGACACTCAAGGTTATGTATTAGCTCTGTCTATGTTGATTAGGACTGTGTATTACAAGTGACAGAAGTGACTTATTCGTTGGGAATTTACTGGCTCATGTAACTGAATGTTTTTAGGTATAGATTTCAGGCATGACTAGACAGAGCAAAGTCAACAGGCACTGTCTCACTCACAGTGGGGCTTTCCTCTAGATTGATCTCACTCTCAGTTCTCACATGGTGGTAGTAACAAGGCCACCGTAGCTTCAAGCTTGCATGTCACAAGCTTAAGAACTTCTGTGGAAATGTAGCTTTGCCTAACAATTTAAGCAAGAGTCCTAGAACTGATTTCATTTGCTGGGGTCATATTCTCACCTGTAACTATCTTCAGTGACCACGGTGATGGAATATGTTACTTAGCCAGGCCAGTAGATTGTGGGAGGGATGATTCTAGTTTAAAAAAAAAAAGAGGGGGGGACGTCAATCTAAAAGTGGAAAGTGGGCTCAAGCGGTAAAGCGCCTGCCTAGCAAGCATGAGGCCCTGAGTTCAACCCCCAGTACCATCGAAAAAGAAGCAGAAAGGTAAAAGCAGAGATGTCCACAATGCTGAGTATGGAAAGGGCTGAAACAAAGATGAACAGAGGGTGCTCAAGGAATATAATTGTAATAGGATGAGGGAACTTAGAGGCAGGCAGGCAGTGACAGCTTTGTAGAAAAAGTGGCATTCCCAAAGCAGCCATTTTGGAAAAGAAATCTGGCAGTTCCCTGAAATAATTAAACATAATCTTATGACCCAGAAATTCCACTCTTTTGTGGAAACAAAACAAAAGAAAACAAATGTCCACACAAAACCTTGTTCAGTACATGAACATTCACAGGAGTGTTACTCATAAAACCTCAGATTGTAGCAACCCAAAAGTCCATTAAATGAAAAAGCTGGATGAGGAAATGTGGTATATCCACAAAATGAAATATTATTTAGCTATAAAATGGGAATGAAAGTGAATACGTACTATAACATAGAGCTCAAAAACATTACAGTTAAGAGAAAGAAGTCAGCCACAACCTCTTTAAAGAGTCAATTCATACAAAATGTCCAGAATAGGACAAAGGACATAGAAAATAGATTTGTTGTTGCTGAGAGCAGGGGGAAAAAAAAGAATAAGGAACTAAAGGAATAAGGTTTGGTTTTATTGTTGTTTGTTTGTTTGGGATTAGGGGACAGCTGATACTGGGGTTTTGAGCTCAGGGCCTTGCACTTGCTAGGCAAGCACTCTACCATTTGAATCAGGCCCCCAGCCCTTTTTTGCTTTAGTTATTTTTCAAATAGGGTCTCACACTTTGACCAGGGCTAGCTTTGGACCTTGATCCTCTTACCTATGCCTCCATGTACCTGGGATTATAGTCATGTACCACCACACTACACTTACGGGGTTTGCTCTGAGGTGATAGAATGTTCTAAAATTGACTGAGATGATGGTTGCCTGTACTGTGGATATAACAAAAAATATCGAATTGTACATTTTAATAGGCGAATGGCTTGGTATATGAACTACTATTTTATTAAATAACATTGAAAAAACAGGTAGGATTTCAACATGTGTCCTCTCAGCCTCAGTGGATGTGAGACTGGGGAATCAGTAAAAATATAAGGCGCATTATATACCACATTAGTGTTACCTCACTTGCTTTACAAGTATCATGGAGCCCTGTGAGTCTGTAGTGAATGCCATCAAGACTCCCCTTCAGACTAAAAGATCTTCATCTGTAGCTGCAGGGAGGGCGCCTGCAGAGGGCCTCCCACTCAGTCCTCTCTGGGACTGGCCCTCAGCAGCACACAGCTGCTCACCCAAAGCCACGCCTCCACAGCAGGCATCAGTGATAAGATTGCTGTGGGTGTTTGAAGGCTCAGTCCTCTCACTGGACAGCTTAGCAAAGTCATCTATGCTTCAGACCATGCAGTTGGCTGAGGTCTTTGTTGACTGCCTCCCATCTCAACAGCTCACTCTACCTACTCTTGTTTCCTTCTCTTCCCTTCCCACACAGTCTGCCTTCCCCAGACCTCAATCTGCAACCTGTGCGTAGAGGGATATAATTAAAAGACCAGAAGAGTAGATTGAGGGGCAGACTCTAGAGCACCACGATGCCATGCCAAGAACTTTGAGCTCCAGTGGATTATGGGAAAGTCATCATTATAATTTTGTTTGGGGGTAACAGCTCAGGCAATCCAGTAAAAATCTCAACTAGAATAAGACATGGTAAAGGACAGAGATACAAGATAAAAGATCACACCAGGAGTATGGACAAAAGGAAAAGATACGGGAGACCACAGCTGGGACTATGGGAATGTAAATGAAAAGGAGGAAAGAAATTGGGAGACATTGCAAAAGAATCAAGTGAGTTTGATGAGCCATGAGGTGAGAAGAAGACTACAAGATTCCCGCCTTGGAGGTAGCTAATACTGAGAACTGCCTAGTGGGGAGCGTCAGTTAGCTTGACCTGGCCAGTTATTTTAACTGATAAAACAGAATACAACGTATTCAGTCTTGGAGAACCACAAGGCAGAAAAGAGTACCATAAGGAATTACAGAGGTGGTGACTGCAGACAGCACTGCCATCCCTAGGACTGGTAGCCCAAAAGGAAGAGATTGGAATTATTAATATGGAAGTTTGGAGGAGAGATCCCACAGATTTGGGACACAGACCTTGAAGAGTACGTGTTCTCAGCTGCTGCTACTATTTCTTTATTTGGTGAGGCCCCCTAAAACTTGGGATGGGAACTCAGCCAGTCCAAAAACCCCTGAGATGGAGACTCAACCAGTGATACTGGGGACTGGTGGGGGTGGGAGGCATAATAAAGATAGTTTGGGAGTGTTAGGAAAATTGCACATAGGAACTTATCTCCACTACTAGAAAAAACTGCCTGTGTGGGTGAAGAAGCTTTGTGACGGTGCTGCAGCTACAGGATGCAAAGAGGAAAGAGAAGGTTCTCCCCCCACAACCTGACCACCTCCCTCTGGTGCCCCTGATGGGAACAACTTCTGTACAACTGAGTTAGCTGTTTAATTTCCATTATTCTCAATTTTCTCATGTGTGTTCAGGGGAGTTGACATTGGGCCTACCATACAGAATTATTGGACATATTCAATGAAATGATGTATACAGTGAGATTTCAGCAAATAACTTTCCTTACTCATTATTAAAACAGAGAGCAGAGGAGAGGACAAGGAAGTCAAAGTTAACAGTTTTGTTTTTCAAAGGGCAGTCAAGAGTGAATTGTTGGGGCCAAGTTGACTTTCAGTATCTTCTAGACCAGCATTATTTGATGTGGAGAGAGTTGGAAGTGTACATTGGACTTGCCTAAGACATGAAGGCTGAAGTAGCAATAGAACCAATTTGTAGTGAAGCCATGAAACTTAGTTAATATAACTTTTTGGTGGTAATAACCAATTATGCAGGACCAGAAGCAGAAAAAGATGACAAAAGGAAAGACACAAAAACTGTGATCCTCAAATTCTAGCATAATCAGGAAGCACCTAGAGGGCTTGTTCTAACACAGGTTGCAGAGTCCTGCCACAGAAATTCTGACTCAGGTCTGGACAGACCATGGGGCTGAAGAATTTGCTCCCAGCTGATCATGATGCAACTAATCCAAGTACCACACCCAAGTAGCAATGGTCCAGGGCACTCAGAACTGGTTAATATCCAGACTACATTTTTTAAGTGGGGAAAAATTAATATTGAGTATCCATGATTTGCCCAGAATTTCACAGGCCACATTTATTTAATTTAATGAGCTCAACAACCCTAGGAAGTAGATATTATTATCCAGTTTTTCAGAGAAGTTGCAACTCAGCAAGTTGCCCAAAGCCACACAGCTAGTGAGGTAGTAACACTCATGCTGTGACCCAGAGCTGTCCAACTCCAAAGCCAACACGGTATGCCTTTAGCTGCTTTGTTAGCAAAGCCAGGGGTAAGGCAAGACTTGCTGGATAAGAAAAGGCTACCATTCACAATGAGCTTTTCAGAACCATCTAGATGGCAACTGCCAATTTTATCTTTCCAGGCCAGATCCACCTCCTGATAGCCAGTGCTCAGCTTCCTGCCCAGCCTCTCCAACTTCCTCCACAGCTTGTCCTGCTCTGTCAATCTGACCCTCAGCTGACAAGTCAGATATGTGATTCTGCTTCTTTCTGCACACGTCTAATCTGTCAGCAAGTCTCCATGGCTCAGTCACTGAAATAGACCCAGATTCCCAGCCACGTCTCACGCCCTCCACTGCCACCACCCTGACCCAAGTCACAGCATTTCTGGCATTGGTTCTTGCAAGCCCTGCAGTCTCTGCTTCTGCCTCTGCTCCTCTGCAGTTGATATTCCCCTCTGCAGCAGAGTGAGCCTTATGAAATCTAGACAAGATCATGACTCTCTGTTTGAACACCTCCAATGAATCCTCGTGTCACTGAGAAAGGTCCAAGTCCTCAGGACGGCAACCCCATTCTTTCTCCCCTACTGCTCTTCCCCTTCTTCTCTTCTTGTCACCACATGGACCACTTTGCTGTTCCATAACTGCTGAGGGGCACACTATAGTGCTAGGGCCTTTGTAGCCGCTATTCCCTTTGCCTTGGGCACTCCTCCCCTGAGAATCTAAGGTGTGAACTCTCTCCGTGCTCACATTTCACTTTCTATTAAAATGACAAACTCTCTTACTCCCCAGAATTCTGACCTCCCTTTTCTCCATCTTTTTTCTGATTTTTTTTTCATTTCTATCTCAGAAACTTTAGAAAAGACTATGAAATTGACCTGCCTTCTGTGTTTATTATGTATTGTCTGTCTCCCCCTACTTAAAGGTAAGCTCTATGAAAATCAGGACTTTTGACTTTTGCTCACTGTTGTGTATCTACATGTCTAATCTGTGCCATCCAAACAGGAGATACTCAATACTTGTTAAATTAATGAGGATAGAGCTGAGTTCAATGAAAATGAAGAGCAGAAGGGATACAAAGTTAGGACAATGATGTCAGAGAGGCTTTCAGAGCTGGAGTTTGTGGAGGTGGCACTGCTCCTAGGAATGTGACAGTTGAAGGCATGGTTGGGGGGCCATCAGAAGGGGAGTTTGGAAGGGGGTGGACTGGCAGGGAAGACAAAGAGAGTAAAAGCCCAAGATTCAACTTTCTTCAGAAAAGAAACAGAGGGTGAGAGAGAACAGATTTTATTTTCCCTTTGGAAAGTATTATAACTTTAAACAGATATATCATTTCTCAAATCAAAGTTAGGTTTTTTTAACCTTACATATATACCTCAGTAAACAGGACCAGCTTCTGTCCTAAGAGCTCCCATCATTGGTTTGGGCTTCTTCACTGTTTCTCTTTGAACAAGAAGTAAATATGACCTAGAGAGCCACAGAAGATTTTGCATCTATCCCAAGCAGAGCTCCAGGAACTAGGCAGTCAGGATTCCTTGGGAGGCAGAAACAGAAAACCCAACAAAGACTAAGAGGTAGAGCAGGGGCTGGGCAGGAGAAAATGCATTGGCTTTGGGAACATAAAATTGATAGTTGTGTTGATTTCAGGTGTAGCTTGATCTAGCCACATACCCAAAGTCATCAAGAATTAGGTTTTCTTCACCAGTGGGCTCTGTTTTCTTGACTTAGTATTAGATATTGTATAATATTATACAATATATTATTATATTATATATGTATAATTATATATAACTACATATATGTATAATATATAATAATACTTGACTTAGTATTATATATTGGGCTTCCCCCATATATAACCTCCAAAATCTCCAGGGCTTATCTTTTCTCATAGTGGCCACACCATCAGAAAAAAAAAAACCCTTTGACAATCATTCCAAGATAAGTTCTATTCCTGTTTCTCCTTGGCCTGACGTATGTTCTTTCCCCTGAAGCTCCATGCAGGGCATGGCTCCTCTTACTGTCTAGACGTGGGTCTTACACAGGCCCACTCCTGGAGCCAGAAGATGGGTCAGACCCCACACAGACTAACTGGAGAGGGATGATTCCCCAAAACAAAAACTGGGTTTTTATTAGAAAAGGGGAAATGCGTGCCTAGCAGCCTGGAAAAGTATAAGAGTGTCTTCTCAAAAACCTTACTGCTTGTAAAACAATGCTCTTAAGAACCAAAACATTGTTTCTTTGTTTACAAAGTCCATACTTTTACAAGGGTAAGTTATTTTCAACAATTGCCATGGTTGAAGACAAATTTGTTTAATTATCCTAGATACTGCTAAGTCCTGTATTACCTTCCTCTTTAGTGGGTGTCTAATATTTCTGAGAGTCAGTGCTAGACATTAGGTAAATATAGAGGCAAAGCCTTTCTTGACTTCACCCAGCCCTCTATTTAGGGCCCTTTAAATATGTTTTCTTGGACGTTCTATTTCCAGGTCTTCCACCCAACCTGCCTCACGTTCCCCTGGCTTCCTGTTGTCCTGCTTAGTCCTGCTCTCTGAAAGCCTCACGCCCTTCTGTTAGCAGTTACGACTGTAAAACGTCTGCGGAAATGCTTCAGAACAATTGAGAACTTCAGCTCTTACCTCGGAAATCTAGAACCATCTTAGAAGATTCCTCTGTGACTACTCACAATTCTGACCCGACCACTACATGGCCGGAACCCAACCAGAAAACTACAAGTGCAAGCTTAGGGCTTTCGTTGTCCAGAATCGGCTGAGGGATCTTGGCAGCTTACTTGGACCCTACATTTTCTTAGGCAGGAGAGAGCAACTTGCAGATAAATGGTAGCAGAGTAGATGACACTCTCTTAGCTGTTAAGAAAGCCCAGGAGGTGGTGGTTCAGCTGTGGCAGGAGTAAAGGAAGGGGAAGAATCATTTCTCCCAACCAGGTTTTCTGCTCTTTTTTATCTAGAGCCCTATTTTTTTCTCTCATCTATTCATTTATTCCATCAGCAAATATGTTTGGTGTCTATCATGGGCACAAGGCAGGTCTCAAATGATAAAGACCCTATCTTTCCTCTCAGATGTTCAGTCTAACAGGGAGACAGACAGGCCAACACTGGGATGAGCCCAGGAAGGGCAGCAATAGAACTGACAGAGATAAAGGAGAGTGGGAGTGGCAGAGGGGCTCCTAGCCCAGCTCAGCGGCAGTGTGGGTGCAGGTGGCAGTGGGTGTCACGGAAATCTCCCTGGACAAGAGAAAAGTGAGCTGAGTCTTAATGAATGAGTTGTAAAGAAGAGACAGCATAGTAACCAGAAAATGTCCCCAACTGAAAAAGGGCAGCAGGAATCAAGGAAGCTCAAGATGTGACTTGAACTGAGTACAAAGCAGAAACCAGGTTATGTCAAAGTTTTGGGTAAATAAGAAACTTGACGATGCCAGGTGAAGAACTAGCAACACATTCTATGCAAGGTAGTATTATGACTCACACAATTTTCTTATTCTTTTTCTTTTTTTCTGGTGCTGGGTGTTGAAGTCAGGGCATTATGCTTGCTAGACAGGTACTCTACCACTTAAGCCATGCCCCCAACCCTTTTTGCTTTACGTATTTTTCAATAGGATCTGGTCTGGACCAATGATCATCCTATTTACACTTCCCAAGTGACTGGGATGACAGGTACATACCACCACACTCAGCTATGTATTAGTTGAGATGGGGTTTCATGAACTTTTTTTATTCATTTATTCACATGTGCATACACTGTTTGGGTCATTTCTCCCCCATACCCCTAGACCCCACCCTCTCTCCCCCTCCCACCCTCGCTTCCAGGCAGAACCTGTTCTGCCCTTTTCTCTAATTGTGTTGAAGAGAAGACATAAGCATAATAAGGAAGACAAAGCGCTTTTGCTAGTTGAGTTAAGAACAGCTATACAGAGAGATTCCTAGCATTGTTTCCATGTACAAATGTGTTACAACCCAAGTTGCTTCATCTCTAACTGATCTTTACACTGGTTCCTGATCCCCTTCTCATGTTGACCTCTGTCACTTTAAGATTTCTGTATTAGTTCCTCTGGAGTGGGGACATCAAACGCTTTCATGTTTTGGGTTTTCTACCTATCCCTATACCTCCCGTATGTGCTCTCCCTTTGTCATGTGATCCAAGTCCAACCACATTGCTGCATTTGCCCTTGATCTAAAGTCCACATATGAGAGAGAATATATGATTTTTGGTCTTCTGAGCCTGGCTAACCTTGCTCAGAATGATGTTCTCCAGTTCCATCCATTTACCTGCAAATGATAAGATTTCATTCTTCTTCATGGCTGAGTAAAACTCCATTGTGTATAGATACCACATTTTCTTGATCCATTTGTTGGTAGTGGGGCATCTTGGCTGTTTCCATAACTTGGCTATTGTGAATAGTGCTGCAATAAACATGGGTGTGCAGGTGCTTCTGGAGTAACCTGTGTTGCATTCCTTTGGGTTTATCCCCAGGAGTGGGATTGCTGGATCATATGACAGGTCTATGTTTAGATTTTTAAGATGCCTCCAAATTTTTTTCCAGAGTGGTTGCACCAGCTTGCATTCCCACCAGCAGTGTAAGAGGGTTCCTTTTCCCCACATCCTCGCCAACACCTGTTGGTGGTGGTGTTTTTGATGATGGCTATTCTAACAGGGGTGAGGTGGAATCTTAACGTGGTTTTGATTTGCATTTCCTTTATGGCTAGAGATGGTGAGCATTTTTTCATGTGTTTTTTGGCCATTTGAATTTCTTCTTTTGAGAAAGTTCTGTTTAGTTCAGTTGCCCATTTCTTTATTGGTTCATTGATTTTGGGAGAGTTTAGCTTCTTAAGTTCCCTGTGTATTCTGGTTATCAGTCCTTTGTCTGATGTATATCTGTTTTCTCCCACTCTGTGTGTGGTCTCTTCAGTTTAGAGACCATTTCTTTTGTTGTGCAGAAGCTTTTTAATTTTATGAAGTCCCATTTGTCCATTCTTTTTCTTAGTTGCTAGGCTGCTGGGGTTCTATTGAGGAAGTCCTTGCCTATACCTATTAGTTCCAGAGTGTTCCTGCTCCTTCCTGTAGTAACTTCAGAGTTTCGGGTCTGATATTAAGGTCCTTGATCCATTTTGAGTTGATACTAGTATATGGTGATAAACATGGATCTAGTTTCAGTTTCTTGCAGACGGATAACCACTTTTCCCAGCAAATTTTGTTGAAGAGGCTGTCTTTTCTCCATCGTATATTTTTGGCAACTTTGTCAAAAATAAAGTGAGTATAGTTGTGTGGTTTTATATCTGGGTCCTCTATTCTATTCCACTGCTCTTCATGTCTGCTTTTGTGGCAGTACCATGCTGTTTTTATTGCTACTGCTTTGTAATATAGTTTGAAGTCAGGTATTGTGATACCTCCAGCACTGCTCTTTTTGCTGAGTATTGCCTTGGCTATTTGTGATCTCTTGTGTTTCCAAATGAGCTTTAGGGAAGATTTTTCAATCTCTATGGTGAAAGTCATTGGGATTTTGATGGGAATTGCATTAAACATGTAGATTGCTTTTGGTAGTATAGCCATTTTTACCATGTTGATTCTACCAATCCATGAGCATGGAAGAGCTTTCCATCTTTTGTAGTCTTCCTCAATCTCTTTCTTCAGATGTTTGTAGTTCTCCTTGTAGAGTTCATTCACATTCTTTGTTATGTTTACTCCTAGGTATCTGATTTTTTTTTTGAAGCGATTGTGAATGGAATTGTTTCCTTATATTCCTTCTCAGTTTGTTTGTTGTTGGTGTATAGAAAAGCTAATGATTTTTGTAAGCTGATTTTGTATCCTACCACATTGCTGTAGCTGTTTACGATGTCTAGGAGTTTTTGGGTAGAGTTTTTTGGGTCTTTAAGATATAGGATTATGTCATCTGCAAATAGGGATATGTTGACAGTATCTTTACCTATTTGTATTCCTTTTATTTCTTCTTACCTAATTGCTCTGGCTAGGAATTCCAGTACTATGTTGAAAAGGAGTGGGGATATTGGGCAGCCTTGTCTCATTCCTGATTTTAGGGGAAATGGCTTCAGTTTTTCTCCATTAAGTATGATGTTGGCTACAGGTTTGTCATATATAGCCTTTACAATGTTGAGGTACATTACTTCTATTCCTAGTTTTCTTAGAGCTTTTATCATGAAGTGGTGTTGGATCTTGTTGAAGGCTTTTTCTGCATCTATTGAGATGATCAAGTGGTTTTTGTCTTTGCTTCTATGAATGTGCTGTGTTACATTTATAGATTTGCATATGTTGAACCACCCCTGCATTCCTGGGATGAAGCCTACTTGGTCATGGTGAATGATCTTTCTGATGTTGGATTTGGTTTGCCATTATTTTATTGAGGATTTTTGCATCGATGTTCATTAGGGAAATTGGCCTGTAGTTCTCCTTTTTGGAGGTGTCTTTGTCTGGTTTTGGAATGAGAGTAATATTGGCTTCATAACATGAGTTAGGTAGTGTTCCTTCCCTTTCTATTTCATGGAACAGTTTAAGGAGATTTGGTATTAGTTCTTTTTTATATGTCTGATAGAATTCAGCAGAGAATCCATCAGGTCCTGGACTTTTCTTTTTTGGGAGACTATTGCTGCTTCAATTTCATTTTGTGTTATAGATCTATTTATGTGATTAATATTCTTTTGGTTTAGTTTTGGATGGTTGTAATATCTAGAAATTTGTCCATTTCTTCAAGATTTTCAAATTTATTAGAATATACATTCTCCAAGTAGTCTCTGATGATTTCCTAGATTTCCATCATGTTTGTTGTTATCTCCCTTTTTGCATTCCTGATTTTACTGATTTGGGTTTTTTCTCTCTTCATTTTAGTCAGGTTTGCCAGGGGTCTGTCAATCTTGTTTATTTTTTCAAAGAACCATCTTTTTGTTTCATTGACTCTTTGTATGGTTTTTTTGTTACTATTTCATTGATTTCAGCCCTTATTTTTATTATTTCTCTCTTTCTGCTTGTTTTGGGATTTGCTTGTTCTTGTTTTTCTAGGAGTTTGAGATGTAGCATTAGGTCATTGACTTGAGATGTGTGTCCTTTTAATATATGCACTCATGGCTATATGCTTTCCTCTTAGGACTGTCTTTGCTGTGTCCCATAGGTTCCTGTAGGTCATGTTTTCATTTTCATTGACTTCCAAGAACCTTTTAATTACTTCTTTTATTTCATCAGTGACCCACTGATCATTGAGCAATGTGTTGTTCAGCTTCCAATTGTTTGCATGTTTTTTCCTGTTGTTTTTGTTGTTGATTTCTAGTTTTAATGCATTATGATCAGGTAGAATGCATGGGATTACTTCTATTTTATTATATTTGCTGAGGCTTGCTTTGTGCCCTAAGATATGATCAGTTTTGGAGAAAGTTCCATGGGCTGCTGAGAAGAAGTATATTGTGCAGAAGTTGGATGAAATATTCTGTAGACATCAGCTAGGTCCATTTGATCTGTGGTGTGATTTAGTCCTAGAATTTCTTTATTGATTTTCTGTTTGGATGACCTATCTATTGGTGATAAGGGGGTATTAAAGTCTCCCTCTACCACTGTGTTGACGTCTGTGTATGTTTTTAGGTCCTTCAGAGTATGTTTGATGAAATTGGGTGCACTGATGTTGGGTGCATATAGGTTGCTAATTGTTATTTCTTTTTGGTGTATTTCCCCTTTTATTAGTATGGAGTGTCCTTCTTTATCTCATTTGATCAATGTTGGTTTGAAGTCTATTTTGTCTGAGATAAGTATTGCTACCCCTGCCTGTTTTCAGAGGCCATTGGCTTGGTAAATCTTCTTCCAGCCTTTCACCCTCAGCCAGTGCTTATTTTTGTCGATGAGATGGATCTCCTATAGGCAGCAGATGGTTGGATTTTCCTTTTTAATACAGTTTCTTTTGATGAGGGAATTAAGGCCATTAACATTCAGTGTTAGTATTGATAGGTATGTGGTGATTCCTCTCATTTAGTTGTCTTTGTTGTTTAAGGGTTTGATTGTGTGCAGCTGAATCAATGTTGCTCTCTACTTTCTTGCCTTTTCTTCTCCTGTGGTTTGGTACCCCCTGCCCTTTCACGGTTTTGTTTGCTTTCACTTTCTGTGTGCAGAATTCCTTGAAGAATCTTTTGTAGTGGTGGCTTGGTGGTCATATATTGCTTTAGTTTCTGCTTATCATGGAAGAGTTTTATTGCTCCATCTATTTTGAATGATAGTTTTGCTGGGTACAGTATTCTAGGATTGAAGTTACTTTCATTCAGTGCCCAAAATACCTCACTCCATGCTCTTCTTGCTTTTAAGGTTTCCATTGAGAAATCTGCTGTGATTTTGATGGGTTTACCTTTGTATATAATTTGTCTTTTCTCTCTTACAGCCTTCAGTTTTCTTTTTCTATTCTCTGTGGTTGTTGTTTTAATGATAACATGTTGTGGGGTAGTTCTATTTTGGTCAAGTCTGTTTGGTATCCTGGAGGCTTCTTGTACTGAATGGGCATACTTTCCTCTAGATTTGGGAAATTTTCTGTTATTATTTTATTGACTATATTACTAATTCCTTTTGCTTTACCTCTTCTCCTTCTTCAATGCCATGATTCTCAGGTTTGGTCTTTTGATGGAGTCAGTGAGTTCTTGCATATTCCTTTCACAGGAGTTGAGTTATCTGCCTAATAGTTCTTCAGTTTTTCCTTTAATTACCATTTCATCTTCAAGTTCTGAGATTCTGTTTTCTGCTTGTTCTAGTCTGCCGGAGTGGCTTTCCATTTTGTTTTGTATTTCTGTTTCATTCTTTTTTCTGAGGTTTTCCATATCATGGGTCACTTCATTTTTAATATTGTCAATTTTTGACCTTAATTTATTTATCTCTATATTTATGGTGTTTTCTGTTCACTTTGGTGTTTATTTAGGGCTCCTATGATTTCATTTATTTGTTTCTCTGTTTTCTCATATTCTTTATTTTTGTTGTCTTGGAATTTCTTGAGTGCCTCCTGTATGTTTTGGTTGAACATGTCTAGTAACATCTCTATGAAATTCTCATTGATTACTTGCAGAATTTCTTCTTTCAGAGTGTTCTTGTGGTCTTTGTTGGGTTCCTTGGTATAGTTTATCTTTGTTTTGCTGGAGTCTGGATCTGGGTATCCATTTTCTTCATTTCCCTCTGAATCCTGTACTGATTTATTTTTGGGAGGAGAATGGTTTCCATCCCTTTTTCATCTTCCCATGATTCCACTTGGTACTGTTTCTGTCCCTGGTCTATGTGTAATTTAGTATTAGCTAACTTACAGTAGTAAAATTAACAAAACCAAGAAAGATGGAGAAAAAAGAAGAAGAAAAAGAAAGAGGAAAAAAAATGGTGAACCAAAGAAATCAACAGGGAGAGATGGTGGACAATCAAACAACAAACAAGACAAACAAACACTTAAAGAAAAGAAAAAAAAATCTCCAGTTCAGGAACAGTAGAATTTCAGTCCTGGTAGTTCTGATGTTACTCCTTTTCATCTAGTCCTGTTTGTCTGCATCTCATAGGCAGGTTTGCAGCCAGTGTCTGGTGGTGCTGGAGCCCTCCTGTGGCAGATGCCGGCCAGTGTGCTAGTGAGCTGATGGGTGGGTGATGTCCTGACAGGCTTGTGGCCATGGTCTGGTGGGCCTGCAGGGTGGAGGCCTGGTAGGTCAGCTGACGGGTGGTGGCCCACCTGTTCTTTCAGCGTACCATGACATGGAGAAGTCTTCCACTGGCTAGGGGTTCAGGGTGCCAAAGTTTCAGCTCTCCCTGGTGCTTTACCTCAGCCAAAGGTGTCTCCAGCATCTCAGCAAAGTCCCTAATTCAAGAGTGCGTCTGCATCCCAGTCGCCATTTTTGATCCTTTCCTGGTTTCTTGAACTTTTTGCCCTAACTGGCCTGGAACCATGATTCTCCAGATTTCCACCTTCTGAGTAGCTAGAATTACAGGCATGAGCCACCACACCTGGCTTCAGTTTTCATTTTTGATAGAGCAGTCTGGCAGAGCTGTGTAGAGGGTTGTTTTTAAGAGCAGTAAATAAGTCAAGGAGGAAATTAGAAGAATGATTGAACCAACAAAAAATGGCAAGGAAAGATAAAAGGAGATGTATTTGAGAAATATTTAGGAAGTAGAATCAAAATGACTTGGAGATCGATTGAAAGTGGGAGTTGAAAAATGAGTGAAACAGAGACCAGAGTCTGTTTGCCAGCTGGTAACTACAAAAAGCTAGAGTCTGGAAGGAGCCATTTGCCATGGTAAACAAGTCAGAGCAGGACCTGGGACAGTCTGTGTTTTTGGGGTGGCAAAGATGCAAATGCTTCTCTTGGATGACACAGAAGCAATGGAAGGTAGGCATCTTGATGAGATCTATCTAAGAAAGCCACCATGCAGATGACTCTGATTTGATCATTATAGATACTGTATACATATATCAAATTACCACACCATACCCCATAGATATGCACAGTTATTTCATATTTTAAAAGAACAGAAAAGAAGGTAGGTATTAGTGGCACATGCCTATAATCCTAGCTACTTGGGAGGTAGCTACTTGGGAGATGTGGAGGATCACAGTTTGAGCATAGAGTTCATGAGACCCCATCTCAACCAATAGTTGGGCCCAGAGTGGCACATCTCTCATCCCAAGCTACATGGGAAGCTGAGATCGAGAGCTCCAGGCCATCCTGGGCAAAAAAGTTCACAAGACCCCATCTCAATGGAAGAAAAGCTAGGTGCTGTGGCGCAAACCTGTCATCTTAGCTACTGGAAAGGAGGAGATAGGGAGGATTGCAGTTCCAGATCAGTCCAGGCAAAATGTTAGCAAGACCCTGATCTCAATAAACAAGCCAGGTGCAGTGACTTACACCTGTGATCCCAACCACTCAGGAGGCACAGGTGGAAGGATCACAGTTCGAGACCATCTCTAAGCAAAAGCACAAGAACCTATCTGAAAAATAACTTAAGAACAAAAAGGACTGGAGGCATGGCTCAAGTGGCAAAGCAAGTGAACAACCCTGAGTTCAAACCACAGGACTGAAAAACAGAAAAGGAAAGAAGAGAAGATAAAGAAAAGAAAAGAGAAAAAAGTCATCTATGGGAAGAGGAAGCCTTAGAAGTTAGAGACTGGGATGCTGAGCAGCTGGACTAGCAGGGAGTAAGAGAAAATGTGTCACACTCATCACTCTGGAAATCCCCACAGGAGGACTTCCAAAGGACACACAAATGTCCCATGAAAGAACCAGAAGTGGTAACCAAGGTAGACAGTAGCAGCACTAGTGACAAAAACTAAAACTAAAACTTCTATTCTGTGTCTAGCTGGGAAAGACTGAGAAGAGGGAGACTCTTCAGACACTGGAGGTTCCTGGATATTAGACTGGACCTAGTCTTTTAAAACTGAAAAAGATATCATTATCTAAAGATGATAGCCTAAAGTGACTAGAATAGAATGTGCCCAATCTTGTTAAGCAATGGGAGGGGAGCACTATGTCAGTGTTTAGAAAAAAAATAAAGCCAATTCCTTGTTGTCTTGTCCCCTTTGAGTTTGTCCCACCAAATTCATCCCATTCTCTGAAACAGTTACATCAATATCTGGTGCTCCATGTTCATATAAGTCTATTCTTAGTGAAAATAGATGTAGATCTATTTCCTATAATCATCTTGATAATGAAAATTTATTTTGGCTGCCCTTGTCAAATCTATGTAGATCATCATAATTTTTACCTATTAAGTGACTGGTAGAAGTGTCACCAGCTTTGTTGCTTTCTTGTTTGTTTGAGCTTGCATTTGGAATCATCTTCAGTTTCCTTTAGGAACCTGCTGACTACACTTGTTCATAAGGTTCATTTAGTTAAGGTTAGGTATGACAATTTAGAATGCATTTAAATGGTGCAAGTTAACTACAACACATTGATAGCACTGCTCTGGGCCCCTCCTTCATGTAACACACACCGAGTTCTCACTCTTGCCTTGAAACACTTCAAAGACTGTACACAACATGCCAGTCTCTGATGCCAATAAATGTATCCATTATTAGTAAAGTTTGGTTCTAAATCAAAAAAAGGAAGTTAGGTCATTTTCTGCCCACCCACAAAGTGGTCATCTCTCACCATCCTGTGAGTGTGCCCTGCATCTGGAGACCACTACTGGGGTCCACCTTCTGCTCTGTAGTCCCATTCTTGGCTACACCAGGCTCAGGTGGTCCACCAGCACTGCTTGATCTTCACTCTTTCTGTCTTTTCAAGATCCTGCTACCTTGGCTTAGGTCTTAGGAACCCCCAGGGTGCCCTCAGGGAGCCCAGGCTGCCTGGCAACTTCTCCTTTTTAACTCTGGGATACAAAATTCTGCTGACTTTCCCTGGGCAGAGAGAATGAAGAGTGTGGAGAGGGATTTGTCTTTTGCAGCTCTTGAGTCATCCTTTTAAAGGGCACCTAGTGTCTGTCCCTGAAGGAGAAACGAGAAAGCAAGATTAGCCTCTGAGGAGATACTCTCTACCATGTGGAAGACGAAGTCCTTGGTGAGGGCCCAGGAGACAGAACCAAACCAAGGATCTAGTTCCAAGCAATGACTGCTTACTTATTTACTTATTTATTTATTCTTTTTTTTTTATTAATCAAACAGCAGAGATCCTGGTTATGTTGTAAATGACAGAGGGTTGGGCACTGGCAGGAAAGACCTTCTCTTAAACTTTGTTTCCTTAAAAGTTCCTGAATTCTTTTCTGCCTACAGCCTTCTCTATGTCCTCAGCACCTTCCTCCATACTGATATTTCCGTTTGACATCAGCACTTAACTACTCCCTTGAGGTTGTCATATATAATCCTGCTCACCCTAAAACTCCACCATTTCTGTGATCTTTTCTATGCCATCTTTATGCCAGAACTCTGGGATATATGCTATACACTCCAGCTTACCTTCATAGTCTCCCTCCTCATCTATTCCTCTGTTGTCAAGGGCATTTTTATAACCCTCCTTGGGAAATGTATCTTTAATTTCCCATAGGAAGATGTAGCTTTCATTCTGGATCAGATATATGTTTTTTATCTTTCCATGGGTGTACAGTATTTTGGATGATATTATTCATACTTCAGATTTATGTTTGTTTCATACATATAACTCTTTCATACCTTTTTGCGCATACATATAAAAAAGAAATCTGGCATAATAACTAGTGGGAGAATGAAAAGTAAAAGACAATAAATAAATAGCTTTAGAGTTAACACAAATTAGTGGGTATCATTATAATTTTTTTCTATGCACATAATAGTTGTATGAGGAGATACATTGTGACATTTACATATTTGCTTACAATATATCTTTGTTAGATTCACCTCCTTCATCATCCCTCTCGTCTACTCTCCCCCTTCTTAGAACAATTTTAACAGGTTTCATTGTTCTATTTTTATACACATATAGAAAGTACATTCGCCATATTCGCTCTCCTTCACCTCTCTGTTTACCCTCCCCCAGACAAGACCTGTTTTATCTTCCTGTCCTTCATTTTTTTAAGTGTATAATGATTGTTCAAGGGATGTTTGCCTTATAAGTTTTTGGGGTAGGGATCATATGGGATTTGAATTCAAGTCTTCATGTTTGCTAGGCAGGCACTCTATTGATTGAGCTATACCTCAAGTGCAGTAACTTTATAATTTCAAAAGAGGTAAGAATAGCAAAGATTACATATAATTTTGACAAATTCAGTACTTTACCACTTACAAATATATGAATTCTAATCTGTTTTTCCCTTGCTCCCATTTAAGTAACAAATGCTACTTCCATTTTGGTGGTAGCAGATAAATGAATACGAAATAACACTGCGTGAGAAGTATTATATTTAATTAATATTAATTAATTAATTATAATTAATATCATATTTAACTGTAGAAAAATCTGCCAGCGTACCCCATCATTGCTGAAATCCTGTCTCTTGCTCACAAACACCCCCAATCCTGAAACCATAGATTATTTTTTTAATTTGAAAAATTTTTTTTATTGTGAACTAAAGACTTGAAAGTGCAAACACAAGTTGCTAGGTCTGTGTGTGCATTGCAAATGCTATTTTCAAAAATGGGAAATGAAATATTACCTGACCTTATAGAATTCTTTTCTCTCTTTTATTTGGTTTTGTTGTTCCTAGAATTCTTTTCTCCTTCATTTATTTCACCCCCCTCCCCCATTAGAAAAATCTAGCCAAATAAAATCACTGCAAAGTCCTCTGGGCTTTCAAGACGCCATTCACCATTTAAAAGGAGCTGTGTAGTGAGGACTCTGGATACCCCACCATGTCTAGCTACAGAGTGTTGGCTGCTAATGGTTCACAGTGCTCTCTTTGAGAACAGCCCTCAGCCAAACTGGAAGCATCTGACTCATAAGGCTATAGCCTCCAATTCTTACAGGGACAGCCCCCAGCCAATGGCTGACTGACACTAAGGTTCCAAAGGCCTGCCCCTTTGCCTCAGGGGGGTACCTAACTTTGTGGTGTAATTTGTATTTCAAAGTTTCCCCCAAAGGATCAAGCTGCAGGCAGTCTCCAGCTGAGACCCTCCTCACTTAGCTCCTTCCTTACCCTGATCTGCTCCTGACTTCCCTTCCTCTGGGAACACTTTCCAATAAATCATCCAAATAAGAATCCCTGTTCTACACTGTGCTTCTAAGGAATTTGCTTTTAGAGGAGTTTTAAACAAGAGACTTCACCAAAAGAACGATTGCTGCCTAGTCCACCTGAGTTAAACCTCAGTAACTGATACTACTACCCTTCTCAATATTTTATTTGTAAAAATTTACTTAATAGCTATAATTTTAATAACCATGACATTGACATCTATAACATTATTTACTGTCTATATATACTACCTAGATCTGTATCTATCTATAGTAGCAGTTAATGTATAACTTCAGAGGATCATCTGGATCATTCTTTTAAAAAAGAAAAAGAAATGCTACTGGTTTTTGTAAGTGGATTTTGTATTCTGCTACATTGCTGAAGCTGCTTATAGTGTCTTAGAATTTTGGGGTGGAGTTTTTTGGGGTTTGAGGTATAGGATCATGTCATCTGCAAATAGGGAAAGTTTGATTATTTTTTTTTTACCTATTTGTATTTCTTTTATTTCTTCTCCTTGCCTTATTGCTCTGGCTAGGAATTCCAGGACTATGTTGAATAGGACTGAGGAGAGTGGGCATCCTTGTCTCATTCCTGACTTTAGGGGAAATGGTTTCAGTTAGGGAAAGGGAAGGAAACCTAAAACTTGAATGTGGTCAATGTGCTCACTATACAGGAGCAAATATAGTAATCTTAAACTGGCAGAGGCCCCACTACGGGAAGGTGACCAGGAAGTAGTGAAGAGGTCTGGCAGAGATGAACCAATGTGGGTTGTAATACACATGTGCATGGAAGCAATGCTAGGAATCTCTCTGTAGAGCTATCTTTATCTCAAGATAGCAAAAACGCTGTCGTTCTTATTATCTCTTCTGTTTTCTCTTCAACAATATCAGAGAACAAGAGGGCAGAACAGGTTCTGCCTGGAAGAGGTATGTGTGGTGGGGAACAATGTATACACAGGTGAGTAAATGTAAAAGTGATAAAATTAAAAAATAAAGTTTAAAAAGAGCTGGGGGGGTTATGGCACTGATGGCTCATAACTGTAATCTTAGTTATTTGGAAAGTTGAGATCAGTAGAATCACGGTTCAAGGCCAGCAGTCCAGGCACAAAGTTCTCAAAACTTCATGTCAACAGAAAAAAAGGTGGGTATAGTGGCATGTTCCTGCCATCCCAGCTACAGAGGGAGCCTAAAATGAGGATTGTGGTATAGGCTGACCTCGGCAAAAAAGAAAGACTCTGTCTCAAAAATAAACAGAGCAAAAAAGACTGGGGCATGGTTTAAGTGGTAGGGGATATAGCTCAAGTGGTAGAGCATCTGCCTAGCAAGTGCAAGGCCCAGTACTGCCAAATATATATAAATTTTTTAAAAATTTAAAGTGAAAATTTTTATTAATCTCTTTAGAAGCAAGTAGGGTAGAAAAGATGTACCTATTAAAATTATTCTGCTTTGAGTAGCAATTAGCCTGTAAATAAGAGCAAGAATTCTGCCTCTAAGAGTGGATTAAAAAATAGATACCTGAAAATTTTTAGGCAGTGGTAATGGTTTCAGCCTGTGTAGCTTCCGGCTATATGCTAGCTATATGGAACACTTAAAGGTAGTTAGGGTGTTTGGCCACCCAGAGAAAACAGGATGATAATTAATCACCTCAGCCCTGAATGACAGTCTCAATGTTGTTTTAATGGCTCAGCCCTCCTCTGAGCCATCGGGTCCTTTTACAGAAGGAAAGAATATTTGTAGCCAACTCACAATATTTTCTGCTTTAATGGAAAGACTATTCACTCCACAAATATTTACCGAGTTTTTGCTATGTGCCAAGCACTTTGTTAGGTGCTGTATAGAACTGAGAGAAGTAAATAGGCTGTTATGACAGTAGAGTTTTGCATAAAACCCGGAAACTATACTTGGCTTTGGGACATCGTGCTATGGAGGACTTCAGCCCATCTCAGTTTGGAAACAGGTTCACCCTCTCTGCCTTCCTCACTCCTCTTTTGTCCATTCTATTTTTCTCTTGTAGATTACTTCGTTTTACTTTCTTTCTGCCAGACTATAGAGAGATGTCACTTCTTAAAACAGGTGGGTGGCAGCCCAATCCTCTTTCTCCTTTTATTCTGTATTCTATACTTCTAGTCGTTGGCATCCCATTCAAATCCCCTTCCTTGTGCGCTTCCTAGATACAAGAAAATAAGTAGGAACTAGATATTTGCTCTAAAAAGATATGATGGGTTGTCTGGCCAGAGATGAAGAAGGTGTTAGCCTAGATTCAGTGAAAATCACCTGATTACAAGAAAGCCAAACAGTTCTTTTAATATTCATAAACTTGGCAGCTGTCAAAGATGGATCTAGCTCATCGTGAGATAAGTGAACCTAAATGATGGTTTTTTATATTTGTCTGGTGTTATACAGACCATTTACAAAATTCTTGAATATATATGCTCTGATTTCATAATGATCTTGTGAGGTCATCTTGCTACATCAGAGAAAATTGAGGTTCAGGGAGGTTAAGTGGCATGTCTCAAGTCATCTTGTGCTAAGAGAAAAGCCAGAATTTGAACCCATGTCCTGGATTCCATAAAGTGTTTTCTTTCCTATTCACTCCCATTTCAGCCACTACCCAAAACAAACCAATAATAATAACTGTCTTCCAGAAAAGCTAAAGTTTGGCATGCTACCACCTACTCTATGCTCTGTACTGGCCAAATCTTTAGAAGATTAGACATATAATATATGGACAATGACTATATGGACAGTAATTACTTTTAACTACCTGTCTTTCTCCAGTTGGAAGGTAATGATGCTATGAGACACAATATTTTACTGACCAAAATAGTCAGTAAGAATGACCAGAAATGAAACTGGAAAAAAATCATGCAAGCGTATCATGCTAAGATACAAAATATGCTGTTTTTAAAAACACCTCAGTAAGGTACAGGAGGAAGGGCGAGAACCGGTGTGTTGATATATGTTTGGGTCTGTGAGTGAGTGCCTTATTTTGCTATCTGTTCCATGACTTAGCTGTTTTCTCATGTGAATAATGAAGGGGATGGAAATTAATGTTCACAACTTGGACAGGTTGTCAAACTCATCCAGGGAACTTTTTGAGGAAATAGCTGAAAGTATTCATTCATACATAGTTTTATACACTATATCAATATTCATTGATGATACTGTCTAGACCTATTGCTATTGATGACCATTGTCTAGATCTGTTGACTCTTTTTTCAAATGCGACAATTATAATTGTACTTTTTTAGCCAGGAGCTTGTGACTCTTGCCTTTCATCCTTAATTATTCAGGAGGCAGAGATCAGGAGGACCACAGTTTGAGGCCAGGCCGGGTGAATACTTCATGAGACCCTATCTCACAACACAACACAAAAAAGTCCTGGTGGAGGGGTTCAAGTGTAGAGTGCTTGTCTAACAAGCATAAAGCCCTGGGTTCAAACCCTAGCTCAGCAAAAATAATAATAATTTTTTTCACTAATATAGCAACATTTAGTTTTTCTTTTGTCTGAGAAAATTTATATGTGAAAATTGCCAATTTAAGTTTTTCTAGAAAAAGGAAGGAAAACTATATTTTCTCTATTATTGACTATCATTTAAACTGGTAGTCAGTGTTTTTCTTTGTAATTTTAATGACTCAGAAAATAACCAAATATTATGCTACAGACACAGAGATTTAAAACCTGAAAACATTCTAATAACTAAGCAAGGAATAATCAAGATTTTTTTGTTTACTTTTTAGTATTTAATTTCTTGAGTTCCTTTTTTTTTTAATTGGTGGGACTGGGGTTTGAACTTAGGCTCTCAAAGTAGACACTCTACTAGTTGAGCCATACCTCCAGTCCATTTTTCTCTGGTTATTTTGGAGATGGAGGTTTCAGAAACTATTTGCCCTGGGTTGGCCTTGAGCCATGATCCGATCTTAGCCTCCCAAGTAGCTAGGATTATAAGAATGTGAGCCACTGGCACTAGGCACCATACTGCTTTTGTTACTATAGCTTTGTAGTATGTTTTGAAATCAAGAATTGCAATACTTCTAGTAAGTGTTTTTTATGCTATGGATTGCTATTGCTTTGGCTATTCTGTGATCCACATAAATTTTGGGTGTTTTTTCTATTTCTGTGAAGAATGTTATTGGAATTTTAATGGGATTGCATTGAATATGTAGATCCTTTTCAGCAATATAGTCATTTATACAATATTCTACCCATCCATGAACACAGGAAGTCTTTCCTTCTTGTAGTGTCTTCTTCAATTTCTTTCTTCAGTGTTTTATAGTTTCCATTGTAGAAGTCTTTTAATTCCTTGGTTAGGTTTATTCCTAGGTATTTGTTTTTTGAGACTATTGTTAGATTGCTTTCCTGATTTCTTTCTTAGTATGATTGACACTGATATATAGAAAAGCTACTGATTTTTGTGTGTTTATTTTGTATTCCACTTTGCTGAAAGGGTTATCAGATCTAAGAGGTTTTTTAATGAAGTGTTTAGGGCCTTTTATGTATAGGATCATATTGTCTGCAGATAGAGATCATTTGAGCTCTTCTTTTCCTATTTGTATCCCTTTTAATTCTTTGCCTTATCGCTTTAAGAACTCAAGCACAATATTGGGTAAGAGTGGAAAGAGTGAATAACCTTGTCTTGCTCCTGATCTTAGAGGAAATGCTTTCAGGTTTTCCCCATTCAACATGGTGTAGACCATAGGTTTGCCATATGTAGCCTTTATTATGTTGAAGTATGACTCTTACATTCCTCATCTTCTCAGGGCTTTTATGGTGAAGGGATGTTGAGTGTTGTCAAAGGCTTTTTCTTCATCTATTGAGATGATTTTTGTCCTTGATTATATTTATGAGATATATTATGTGTGTTGACTTGTGTATATTGACTCAACCTTGCTTCACTGGAATGAAACCAATTTGATTACAGTGTGTGAACTTCTCAATGTGTTTTTTAATTCAGTTTGCAATTATTTTTTGAGGATTTTTATGATTATCTTATCAGAGAATTTGATATATAGTTTTCTTCTTTGTCATATCCTTATCCAGTTTGGGTATCAGGATAATACTCACATCATAGAATGAGTTTGGAAGCATTACTTCTCTTTCTGTTTTCCAGAATAGTTCAAGGAACATTGATGTTAGTTCTTCTTTAAAAGTGTGGTGGAATTCAGTAATGAATCTATCTGGTCTTAGGCTTTTCTTGGTTGGAAGTCTTTATTATGAGTTCAGTATCATTGCTCATTATAGATTTGTTTAGGTGGTTTATATGCTCTTGGTTCAATTTTGGTACATCATCTATATCTAGAAGTTTACCCATTTCTTCTAGATTTTTCAATTTATTGGAATATGGATTGTCAAAAGATTCCCTAATGACCCTTTGGATTTCAATGGCATCTATTGTAATACCCTCTTTCTCATCTATAATATAATTATTTTATTCTTTTCTCTTTCTTTTGGTTAGTTTAGCTTAGGGCTTGCCAATAATGTTTATCTTTCCAAAGAAACAATTCTTTGTTTCACTGATCTTTATGTTATTCTTTTAGCCCCCATTTCATTAAATTGTGCCGATCTTTATTATTTCATTCTACTAATTTTTGAGTTTGGTCTGTCCTTTTTTTTAAGAGCTTGAGATCCATCATTAGGTTATTTATCTGATAGCTCTCTGATTTTTTTTTTATCATAGGCACTCATAGCTATAAACTTCCCTCTTAGGACTACCTTTGCTGCAACCCAAGCTTCTAGTAAGCTGTGTTCTCATTTTCATTAGATTCTAGGAAGTGTTTGTTTCCTCCCTGATTTCTTCAATGGTCTACTGACCATTCAAAAATGTATTGCTTGATTTCCATGTGTTGTATAATTTATGTAATTTCTCTTACTATTGATTTCTAAAGTTATGATCTGTTAAGATACAAGAAATTATTTCAACTTTTTTGGTATTTGTTAAGACTTGCTTTATAGATTAAAATGTGATCTCTTTTGGAGAAAGTTTCATGGACTGCTGAGAAGAATGTATATTCTACAGCTGTTGGATGGAATATTCTATAGATGTCTGTTAAATCTATTCGATCTATGGTGTAGTTTAACTCTGAAGTTTCTTTGTTGGGTTTTGTTGTGTTGTTGCTGTTTTGGTTTGGATTATCTATATTAATGAGAGTCAAGTATTGAAACCACTCACTATTATTTTATCTGAAACCATCTGTCCCTTTATTTCCAGTTGTGTTTGTTTTATGAAATTAGGTGCACCTACATTTTGTGCATATATATTTACACTTGCTATATCTTCTTGATAGATTATGTCCATTATTAATACATAGTGACTTTCTTTATCCATTCTGACTAATTTTGGCTTGAAATCTGCCTTGTCAAATATGAGCATAGTTACTCTTGCTTGCTTTGAGGTTCCATTTTCTTGCAATACTATTTTCTTTTTCTATTATTATTATCATATTATTATTGCATTTGGGGTACCTTGTGACATTTACAAAAGTTCTTACAATATAGCATAGTTGAATTCACCCCTCCATCATTCAAAAGTAGGTCTTTTGGTTGTACTGGGACTTGAACTAAGGACCTCATGCTTGCTAGGCAGGTGCTCTACCACTTGAGCCACTCCTCCAGCTCTTTCAGTCTGTGTGCATCATTGCCAGTGAGACAAGTTTCTTGTGGACAGCAAAAAGTTGATAGATTCATTGAGTCTTTAGGAATTGCACCACAGTGATGTCCTAATATTTCTCCAATGCTATTCAAAGAACTGAAAAACTTTAAAAGTACACATACAATAAATAGTATGCACAGTAATAACCAAACAAAACAATTCATACTGAACTGTTTTTTCAATTTAAAACTTCATCTAAGAGGTCAAATGAAGAAGGTAAAGAAGGGTGAATATGGTTGATGTATTTTCTATACATGTATGAATATGGAACATTGAAACACATTGAAGTTATTTTAAGAAGAGAAATGAGGTAGAAGGGAGAATAACAGAGGGGATGAGCAAAACTGGGGTATAATGTATAGATAGATAAATAGATAGATAGATAGATAGATAGATAGATAGATAGATTAGATATATGCTGGGCTGGCAGAGAGACTGAAGTGATATAGTGCCTGCCTAGGAAGCATGAGGCCCTGAGTTCAAAACCCAGTATAGCCAAAAACAATAATAACATAAAAGAAAACTTCATCTAAGGTTCATGATATAGCTCACTGGTAGAGTGCTTCCCTACCATGTACAAAGGCCTTTGTTTGATCACCAGTACCACCATTAAAAAAAATCTAAGCCAGAGACAGGCAGACTTTCTATAAAGGGCCAGATAATAAATATCTTAGGCTTTATGAGCCACACAATCTGTATTGTAGTTACTCCATTCTTCAATTGTAGCATGAAAGTACCCATAGACAATAAGAATGTGAATAGAAGTAGCTTGCTGTATACTACAAAAACAGGCAGCAGACTAGATTTAATTTGAGAGTGTTAGTTGGCTTACCTCTAACAAAAACTAAAGCATTTGCATTTCTTTTAAAAATAAATTTTTATTTTAACTTTTTATGTGACAAAATTTCTATCTTATACAAAAGTTGAAAGTATAGCAATAATGAGTTCTCATGTATACCTCACATCTTGAACAGGTATCAGCTCAGGGTCAATGTTGTTTCAGCTGTCTTCTTACACATCTGTCTTCCTCTGAATTGTTTTAAAGCAAATCCTTTCATTTTATTCACAAATATTCATATTCATTTCATCCACAAATATTTCAGTAACAATGTCTAAAACCACACCCAAAATATAATTATCACACCTAACACAATTAGCAATAATTTTAAAAATATTTATATAATTGAATCAAGTGTCTAAGAAGATTCCTCTTCAATTGATTAGTATCGCTTCAGTCCATTACTTAATACATTTCCCCTCTATTTTTCCATCAATACTCAACACATTTCTCAGCAATTGTTCGACAAAGATCTTAGATCATTTGACCTATAGTTTCTCATAGTGTGGATTTTGATTAATAAATCCCAGTTGTGTCATTTAGCATGTTCCTCTGCCCTTTATGTCTTCTGTGAATTGAATGTGAGGTATAGAGACCAGTTTAATTTGATGGTGAGAATATTTATATCGGGGGTCCCATTATTGAGATGTTCGCAACTACTGATGATCATTGCCTAAACCAGCAGACTCATAAAGAATTGAAGGATGGTGATGTTCTAATATTCTTTGCTTACTTACTAGCTATAGCGCTTCTGTAAAGAGAAACTCTTCCTAAATGGCTATATAATTTTTAACAGAGTTGGCAAATGAAAAGTAGGGTGAATTCATGATTTTTTTATTTGCCAGAATTTTTTTTTACTTTTTGTGACTTCCTTTACTTATTTTTAATACATTTTTATTAGGATATATTCATGATACTGGGGGGTTTCATAGTGACAGTTTGGATTAGACTTATATTGAACATTGGTTACATTGCTCCCATTGTCTGCCCCCCTCTGCCCTCTCCCCACCCCACTTAAAGCAATGATTTGCCAGAATTTTTAAATAATGGATTGCTCCTTTACCATCCTCCAAAGGGGATCAATGAATTTCATTTTAATGGGTATCTCCTTAAAGCACAGATGTTCAGACCATGTCACAGCCTACTAACTAAGAAAGTCAAGAAATAGGACCTGGCCTCCACATACTTAAAATTCTTTCTTGGAGATTTCGTTCATTGTTGACTGATTCTGCAGCATGATCTATAGTATGGCTACTGAGAATGGATCAAGTGAATGCTAAATCCATCTGAATACTACCACTCTGGGTCTATAATGTGAAATTAATTATAGATTGCTTCTATTGCTACTATTTGTCTACTCTCTAACATGGCTGATAAAATAGTGTTGACCTCATGTTCTGACAAAAGCCAGACATTCTCAGTAACTTAGCTCTCCTTAAGAGAGCTGAACAGCTGACCAGGGACACTTTAATATTTTACTTAAAGGGTAGAGGTTAGTATCTCCTGAGATACAGAGTTCAGGATGCCCTTGGTGTTCTTCAAACCTCCAATTTCATACTCCCAGAGATCACAGGCATATGAATTAATGTCTGAAATTCACATGTAGAACTGGCTCTTCTATCATGAAGTACCATGAAGGCAATATATGGGGTGGTGTTCAGGAGCCAAGTCAACAAGATATAAGTCATGATGGTTATCTGACCATTGAAATATAAGAAATATATTTATTGGAGTCTAGGACAAATTTATTCAAGTCCTACCTCTCTCACTTATTATGTGACTAGTATAAGTTACCCAATCTCTTTGTGCCTTGGATTTTTGCTTCTATGAAGGAGATAATAATACTAACTATCTCCTTGAGTTAATCCAAGAATTAAATAGGTTTAATACATATAAAGTGCTTAAAGCAGTGTTTTAGTCTTAGATAGCTAAGCACTATTATTATTTGAAGCCAGTAATGTCACCTGTGTGGTAAATGGAAAATCAATAACAGGATGGCTAGGTACAAATATACTATGAATTGTGGCTTTTGAAAAAACTCAGTCATTTTTTAAGGACTCCAAGATCAACAACAGAGTAGGATAAAATTCTCCTTTTCACATTATGGAAGTGGTTGCATGAATATTGAACTGGGGAGTTGTCACAATATTCACAAGTATAGGTAATAAATGGTTCAAACATCTACCACTCCTCTAATTCCACAATTTATATGAGTTCAAAGTCCCCTTTTTCTCCCAACAAAACTTTTTACCATCTCAGACTCCAACCTCTTACTTTTGAAGTGCATGTCATATATCATGTCATACTGACCTAAGCAAGAAATACAGTCTTTTCTTCACTCTGGCAAAGCATTCATGGTATTAATGGAATTTACAGACAGTTTGGAAGGAAGATGAAAAAGCCTTCGGTCAGTGAAAAACACCTCCTTTGATCACATACATACAGCCATACTTGAACTAGCCTTTGACTCAGAAGACTAGAACATTATTCATATTGGATGATGGAAATATTCTAATTTGCATTGTCTGTTTCAGTTACCACTAGCCACATGTGACTTTTGAACACTTAATATATGGCCAGTGTAACTGAGAAATTGAATTTGGCCCTTATTTAATTTTAACATATTTAAATTTAAATAGCCATGTGTGGTTCATGGCTACTTTATTTATAACACAGATACAATTCCTTCCCAGTAGCCTCGTGGATCCTTTACCCCTCTCCTTTACCCCTCAGAATCGCAGGCCCTCTCCAGCTTTCTCACTCTCCTTACCATCTTTTCATATCTTCCCTACTGTCCTTCTACAGTAATGCCTTAGCACCTGCTGATAGCCATGGGATCTCATCCAAAGGGCTCTCTCTTCACTGTGTGATCCTTGGCAAGTTACTTAATTCCTTTATGCCTTGGACTCATTGAGCCTAAAATGGGTTCAATAACAGTAACTATCTCATTGAGTTAATCTGAGTATTAAATAAGTGTATACACATAAAAGTGGAATACATATCCCAAATTGGCTTCTCAAAGGAAAACACTGCCATACCTAAAAGGAATTCTGATGATAGGTGTTAAGAAATAAAATGTTCACCTTATTGCATAATTTTAGGCTGCACTGTCAACTGTAGTAGCAGTTAGCTAAATGTATCTATTTAAATTTAAATTTTAGCTAACAAAATTAAAGCTTGGATCCTCACGTTTCGAGTGGTCAGTAGCCACATGAGTATGGAAGACATAGTAAAGTTTTATTGGGCAGTGACCGAACATTGTTATCTTCTGGAACTCACACAAGAATTGCTTCTGTAGGTCAGAAAACCAATTAAATTTTGGAAGCCAATCAACAGTAAGTTTGGCCCCCTTATCAATCTCACTATATTATTCTTGCCAATCTATATTCTCCCCTTTTACTAGTCCTCTCTGATCTTGACAGTGCAAGTGAAATGTTTTTAATAAATATCAATAAAATATTATAGACCTAATTTATATGTTATCAAGAATACTTCCAAATTTATTTTCTTCTAAGGCTTCCCAGCAGAACAGATTATGTCTTTTCACTAATACTATGTCATATCTGACAAAACAATAAGTATAATCCTATCCATTTTCTGTAGCCATAGCACAGCAAGGCACAATAGATAACTTAATGAGAATTTTTTTTAGTCCTATTTGCTCACAGGTTGACAAAGCCTCATGAGATGGTGACAGGAAGAGATTTCAAGTTCACTATGTGTGTGTGTGTGTGTGTGTGTGTGTGTGTGTTTCTCTCTCTCTCTCTCTCTCTCTCTCTCTCTTTCTGTGTCTGTCTATCTATGTTCATATCCATATATATCTTTTGTCATTATTGTAATAGACAGTAACTTGTCTGGGCAGTTAATGACAATCCTCTCTTTAAGCAGCTATTCCCTTGGGCATCTGCTCACAAGGGAAGTGTTCCCATTATTATCCTATGGAAACTTCCTAATTGACAGAAGCTTATCTAGAAAACACACAGGATTGCTGTGAATATGGTTCTGAGTACTGGCTGCCAGGATACCCCTGTTTTAATCTTGGTAAGAGCATAAATAAAGAGATGTGTACCTGTTGGAGGAAAAGGTGAAAGTAGTCCATCACTGTGAAGAGAGTTTAGGTAGTGCTTGTTTTCATCAGGCATCTCTAATCCTGAAATTTCAGGTCTCTGGGTTCTTTCTCTGCATTGAAGAATATCTTAGGTCGGCTTCCCCAGGAAACACTCTTTACTAACAAGAGCCTTATGGAAGAATGCCCTTGAGAATAACACTTATAGGGGTGTAAGAAAAGCAGAGCTGGGCAGAAAGAGAAACTGAGTTGCCATGAATAGCAGCAGAGTTCTCAGCTGATAGATAACACAGGGTGCTCTGGCATTAAGATAGCCCCTCCAAGTTGCCTTAATGCAGAAAAGAGGACCTGCATTGAACAGTCATGTCACAAGGGCTGTCCTTTGGCTAGTGACAATTCAGAGAAGGATATGAGTTGTCAGTCTCCTAGCAGCTGGGAGAATGAGTACCTACCTCCTGAATGGACAATCCGGGAGGTATGTGCTATGAAGAGGAAAGCCCATCTCACTTCCTATTCCAGGGGCACTATCCACTTCTCTCATGTCTGACTTGCACGACCCAGGAAATGCAATTACAAGGGCCCACAGTAAACCACCTGTCTGGGAGGGGTTCCTGGAATAGACCCTTGATGAGGATTTATGTGAAAATGACTTATTAGGAAAACTTCACAAAACAAACTAGCAAGAAGTGGAAAGGCCAACCAAAGGTATTCATGCAGTCCCACAGCTGGTAATGTCAGCTCAGTTCTGTAGCACAGCTTTAGGGACAGTATAGGCATCTCCCAGGTGTTGTCCCCAGCAGGGAACAAGGCAACTGACATATTTACACCCCCATGTGTACCAATTGTTAGTTATGGACTGCCTTCAGGAGAACTGAAATTCCCAGGCACTTCCAAGTTCCCAAATGTAGAGAAATGGGTTCCAGACTCTTGGGAGCAACCCTTCAACAAAGACACAGATTCTGCCTCTACTGGGAGTAAAACCACACAGGGAACCCCAGTACATTAAAATGGTAAAGTGGGAGCTGGGGGAGAACTCACAGCCCAACATGAACTCATCATTCTCTAATAAACCCACAGGTGGTGTTTCTTAGGTGGGAGGTGAACCCTGTTACTTTAGTTCCTTGTCAGTCAGTGCTCCAATATGAGAAGATAATAAAGTTTATTAATCACTCCTTTTTTACCATGATGAGACATTCTCCTGCAAGAAAATACCTACACACACACACACACACACACACACACACACACTTCTCTTAAGAACAGGTAATAATTTTTAAGTCAGGATAGTTCTAATCCAGATTAATGAAACACAATTATCATTGTTGTGACTAATCTTGGATTTGTCAATTCTTTTTCAGAATACATCACCTTAACTTCAACAACACCATGTATGGTGTTGTTAATTAGAGAATTTATCCTGAATCACATGTGCCAATTTGTATAATATTAGGAAAGTATTGTATTTAGTTCACCCTGTAAGTGTGTACTAGGAATCTTCTCACTGCAGTAACTTCTGAATTGCTTTTTAAAGTAACTTAAAAGAGCTTTTTAGAATGATATTCAAGACAAGTATTTGTGAGGTCATGGCCCCAGTAATAATGGCTGTGTATCTGTACTACGTTTCTTTGCCTGCTTTTAAATGCAAGCTATTTCATCTGATGACTTCTTTCAGCATCCAAGACTTATATTAAGGAGGGTCATTTCAGACTAATATCCCATTCTCAAATAGTATCCTAGTTGAGAGAGCCCCACAAAAGGAGATATATTGTAAGGACTTGGATATTTGACAACTCCCTCTTTTATGGAGGACAATTTGAGGGTACAACCCTTGCTTTATAATGATAAACAAAATGAAAGAAGTCAACATTAACCACACATAAGTGTTAATGAGAATGGAGGGCTTTTGGCCAAGCAAGCAGGCTGCATTAGGATTGCTGTAATAGGCCATCCTTCTACCTTAGAGTTTCCTGTGACTTTACTGATCCTGTCTACAAGGATAATACTAAATGCATTTCTATACACAGCCTAAGGAAAAGGGTTTTTTTCTCTTTCACTATATGACTATTTTGAAGAAATGACTTAGGTATGATATCAAGCAGCAACTTCAATATCACCAAAAATGAAATATTCATTGATTATTTTACTAGTGTTTATTATAATGTACTTGATTAATATAGTATCTACATTAAGCATGCAATTTTGTAAAACATCTAGATGAAAGATCTATATATACTTTTTAAAAACATGATGGTGAAGAATCACAGACCATTTAAACTAAAGGTGTCCAATTTCTATTACTGTCAAAATAAAGTGTACAAAGTATAAGAATAGATTGGCTTAAGTACATATAGACCTGGTCAAGTACATACAACTTAATAATATTTAAGGATTTACAAAGAATACAATCTAACTTGGAAGGTATACAGGATTACCTATAACCTGGGGAGAATTCGATTTTTTTGCTCAATTTCTTTAGCTATTGTTAGAATATTGGTTTTGATTCTAAATATCTTATGATTAAGTTTATAAATTACTATGAAACACATAAAACCTTCTAATAATTGAAACACTGCAGTGAGTTTAGGCAATTTGTCCCTGTTATAATTCAAATTTCTTATCTGCAGATGGGAAAGACACTATGTCGTATTGCCTGTGTTTTATCTGATTTTGATTGGGAATTCAGCTTTGTTTCTTATTCTGTTGAAGACATACTGAAACTAGACAAAAGATCTTTAAGGTAAAGAACAGGAAACAGGTATTGATTTCCTTTATCCAGCCCAGTCTCTTTGTATCTTTTTGTATTGTACTATGATGGATCAGGTGGACAGGCCAGCAAGTGTTTCGCATTTGTACTGATTCAATGGGCTTTGTTAAAAAAAAAAATCAGAGGCATATGCTAGTGAAGAGAAGAATCCTTAAAATCAGATATGGGTCAGTGTGATAAGTACAGAGACATATGTTCCCAAAGTCAGAAAGCCCCAAACCCCCTACCTAATCCCTTATTTAGCACTCTCAGCTCCTCTTACTGCACACACACATACACACACACACACGCAAGCACACGCACACACATACACAACTAAAATAAATACTGACCTTTTAAATTTTATTTATATATTTATTTATTTATTTGGCAGTATTGGGATTTGAACTCAGGGCCTCCTGAGTGCTCTACTACTTGAGTCATGCACCTCACCCTTTTCTGCTGAAATTCTTTTTCAGATAGAGCCTTGTATTTTTGGTTAGGGTCAGCCTTGTTCTGTGATCACCCTACCTATGCCTCCCATGTAGCTCATATAATGAGTGTGTGCCACAAAACCTAGCCTATTGGTTGAGATGGGTTCACACTAATTATTTGCTTGGGCTTTTCTTCCAATCTCAACCTTCTGAGTAGCTGGGATTATAGACATGTACCCCCAGAGCCAGCTCACTTTTCTTAATCTACTATTTCTTTTGGTTACTTCTATCTTTTCTCTGATATGAATGTAGTCATCAAAAGTAGGCTTTTTCACTCTTACTTGTAATCTTCTAAGGAGGTATTTCTCAAAGTGTGACCCACAGAGAATATGTATATCAAGCCATGTACAACACAGACCCTCAATCTATTGAATCATAATCTTAGGGAATCAGAAATTTAGCACAAGAGTCTTTTGGCATATTTAAGTTTGAAAGTCATTGTTGCATGTTGTTTTATGAGACTTACACACTAAATTAAATAAACTAAGAAACAGAGTTATTTGACATTCATATAAAAAAGAAAAATACAAGATTAAAAATTATTGGTACACCAGCTTCCCTAGCCCCAGGAGCAACCCAGCCACCCTCCCTACTCCTTGAAGAAAATCCCTGTTCTTCTCTTTCTCATCAGTGAATTATTTTCAATATAATTAAGCTGTCATTGTCTGAATGTTTGGGAGGAGGGAGCTCAACCTATCCCACTCACCTTTCTATTTCTTCCTGACTTCTCTTTCTTACCCCCTTTAGGAAGGAGAGATGAAATTCAACACATTGAAAAACTAAAAATAATTGCAGTAGAAATCTAACAGTAGAATGCATGGCTCTCAGCCTGATACCACAGGGCGACTGTGCAGGAGGCAACATGTTCTAGCCTTCCTCCATTCCCACTGTGCCATATCTCATGTATTCTTCACCACCTACACCTCTCCTCAACTCATCCAGTCACCTAAAGGAAGTCCCCAAGATGCCAGGTCACCCAAACTTCCTTCTGGAACAGTGCATGTCAAGATCATACCTTTTTATCCCCTTTTCTTCCGATAGAAACTTTTCAGTTATGCCATCTGGGTGAGCAAAACAAATAATAACAACAAAGAAAGCAACAATTTTAAGAAGAAATCATCTCTTTTGCTATTTGCCATCATGTGTATTTTTTTCTTTTTAAAAGAAAAAGTTGAAGCTGGTGCTGGTAGCTCATATCTATAATCCTAGCTACTAAGGAGGCAGAGATCAGGAGGATCACAGTTAGAGTCCAGCCTGGGCAAATAGCTTGAGAGATCCTATCTTGAAAATTCCTAACACTAAAAATGGCTGGTGGAGTGGCTCAAGTGGTAGAGCACTTGTCTAGTGAGTGTGAGGCCCTGAGTTCAAACCCCAGTACCACAAAAAGAAGTGTAAGTTGCATACAATAACATTCACCCATCTTAAGTGGACAGTAACAAAAGGTTTTGTCAATAGGCAACAGAGAAAATATCTCTATGGCCTGATACCTAACACGCTCATCACCACCCCAGAACTTTCCTCCCACTCTTTTGGAGTTAAAACGCACCCTACATCTGACTTCCTAGCTCCCTGACCCCAACCACTGATGTGCCTGCTCCTGGTCTCTGCAGGTGAATTTGCCTGCTGTAGAGTTCCATATAAATGGAATCATATGTTTTTGTGTCTGGCTTTTTCCCCCTCAATATAATGCCTTTGAGGTTCATTCATTTTGTTACATGTAAAGATGTAGCACAGTTCATTTATATTTTCTTGTAGATACATAGTTGGTTTGCTTTCAGTTTAGAGCTATTATGAGCACAACAATTATCACTGTTATATACAATTTCTCTTGGATATTTATAGTCATTCATTTCTTTTTGGTAAATGCTTTGGAAAGGAACCATTGGGTTATGTAAGTTCAACTTTATAAGAAACTACCAAACAATTGTCTAGAGTGATTGTGTCATTTTGTATACCACCAGAAGAGTTTGAGAGTTAAACATTCTCATAGGCAGTATTGTCATTCTTTCCAATTATAGCCACTTGATGAGATGTGTGGTGGTGGTAATCTCGTTATGATTTTAGCTTGAATTTCTCTGATGTCTAATGATACTGTCTTGTCATGTGCCTTTTATTGCCATTTGCATGGCTTCTTTTCTGAAGTACCTGTTCGAATCTTTTGCCTGTTTTAAATGAGTTGCTTGTATTATTGGACATACACAGTATACTTTTGATACTGAACTCAAATGGTTGATTCTAATAGTAGGCATTAGACACAGTAGTCAAGGGTACAGTCTAATTTTGTGTGTGGGAGGTGAAAGTTTACCCCCACACAAGCTTCAAAGTCTTGGAACCTATATTAACATTTCCCATGCAGTATTTTGCCATAGCATAGTGATTAGGCACATAGATTTGAGAGTCATTCATACTGGTCCACATACCGGTTATACCACTTACTATACGTGTGTCATTGGGCAAAGTGCCCAGTGATTCTGTGCCTCAGCGTCCTCTGCTGGAAAATGGGGCAGTGATTACACAGGTGCTCCTCAACTTACAATGGCGTCACATCCTGGTAAACACATAAACATATTATTTAAGTTGAAATGCATTTAATACACTTAATCTAACCACACGTCCCAGCTGATGGACTCAGCCCACTGTAGAGCACTGGTTATCTGCCTGCATGACTGTGTGACTGACTGGGAGCTGTGGCTTCATGCTGCTGGCCAACATGTCAAGAGAGCATCCATCATACCACATGCTGCTAGCAGGAAAAGATCAAAATTCAAAATTTGAAGTATAGTCACCACTAATGCTAATCACTTCTGCATCATTGTAAAGTTGAAAAATCACAAGCTGAACCATTATTGAGATGGGAGATTATCTAATATTTACCTCATAGGATTGCTGTCATATCTAAATGAGGTTATTTAATGTACTTTGAGTAATTCAAATACATGGTGAATTCTCAGTAAATGTTCACTGCTATCAGAATTAAAAACTCTGGGTTTGCTCATTAAAGTGCTCTTCCAACCACATTCTTTGTAGAAACCTCATTAATACAACCTCATCTCTGCACTTCAGGTCTTAGTTCTAGGTTTACAGCTGTACTTTAGACCAGCAATGTCTGGGGACTTATTTTTCTCGTGCTCTCAGGTGGTTTGCAAAACCAATAGCAGAGAAAGAGGTGGTGTAAAGGCAGGTTTCACATGATTGTGTTTAAATTTCCTATCAATTTATACCAATTTGTTCCTTGGAAGTCTAATTATTATGTAATATTTGAGCAGTGTCCTGATGTAACTTAGAGCTCACAAGAATGAAAGAAACTAGACTCAGCAGGAGTCTGGGAGTAACTTTTGACCATCAGATTATTTTATTGCAGGGCAGAAAATTAGTTTCTTCCAAGAAAAACAAAGGAAGTGCAACTTTAACAACTTTTGGCTTTGAACTTCAGAAAGACCTAAAAATTCCTGAAAGCCATATTTAAAAAAGAAGAAAGAATTAAGATATATTGGATTAATAGAATAAAGGACAAAAACCAGATGAGTATCTCACTAGGTGCAGAAAAAGCATTTGAAAAGAACCAACACCCATTTGTATTAAAAACCTTCAAACTAAGATTAGAATTTCCGGAATCTGATAAAGAGCATCTATATACATAAAACTCCCACGTAACATCACACATAATGGTGAAAGACTGAATGCTTTCCTTTTTATTTTATTTTATTTTTTTTTCTTTTTCATAGCTTTATTTAAAAAATTTTTTATGATGCAGATTTGAAAAATATTTTTTATTCTTGTGCTGGGTGGGGGGTACATTGTGGCATTTACAAAAGTTCTTACAATATATCAAGTATATCATACTTGAACTGAATGCTTTCCTTATAAGATGAGGAACAAGACAAGGCTATGCTTTCAACATTTCTATTAAACTTGCATTGAAATTTCTATATCTAGTGCAATAAAATAACTTAAGAAAGGGCTTCTAGATTGGAAAGAAAGAAGTAAATCTGTCAGTGTTGAGGGTGTGGCTCAAGTTATAGAGTGCTTGCTTAGCAAACATAAAACCCTGAGTTCAAACCCCAGTACTGCAAAAACAAACAAAAAAACAAAAAGAAAGAAGCAATAAAACCTGTCTTTTTTTATACGACATAGTCCTAAGATGAAAATTTAAAGAAATTTTACTAGAACTAATAAAAGATGTTAGCAAACATATAAGACAAATACAAAATTTAACTGTATTTCTGTGTAACAGCAATGAATAATCAGAAATTTAAATCATGAAAATAATTCCTTCACAATATCACTAAGAAGAATAAAATACTTGTGAATAAATTTGACATAAGAAATGCAATACTATATACTGAAAACTATAAAACATAATTGAAAGAAATTAAGGAATACCTAAATAAATGGCAAGACATTTCATATTCATGGATTGGAAGACAATATTGTCAAGATGAGTGTTCTCCTCATATTAGTCTATAAATTCAAAGTCATGCCTAGCAAAATCCCACCACAGAGGCTGGAAAAGTGAGTATCTCTGTTAACTTGCCCCCCTGTTTAAGGGCCTGGAGGCAAAGGTACAAACAAAAGTCTCAGCTCCAGCCTATTTTCCTCCTTTCCTGTCACATGGCTCTATCTTACACCAGGAGGAGGTCTCATGTCTCAGAATTTGCAGGTCTATATGTGTGTGTGTGTGTGTGTGTGTGTGTGTGTGTGTGTGTGTGTGTGTATACATTTCAGCCCTTGGGTACAAGTTCCAACCTTTTCTCCCCTTGTGCTCTTACAAACAGCTTCCACTGAGCCACCCCTTCAACCTAGGCCTCTTTCAGGAGGACAGACCCTAGGAAGAATTCCAGGGTCTAGGATAAAGCTTTTTTGGAGTCATTTGGGAAGAGAATTCCACAGTCCTGTTTACCTGGGGCATGGTAGAGAAGCAGAGGTGTGGGCTCCAGATGGGCACATCCACTTGACCCCACTGACTCCTGATAAGGGAGCCAAAGAGGTGACCTCTAAAGCAATGTTTCTCAAACCTTAGTACACAAACAAATCACTGGGGATCTTGTTAAAATGCAGGTTTAGTTGGTCTGAGGTAAGGTCTGGCAGTCTGCATTTCTAACCATCTTCTAGGTGATAATCAGCTATTGCTCTGTGGACAATTCTTTTAGTACGGCTGTGAAACACAAGACCTAGATCAGAGGTCCTGCTAAGCTAGCTGTAAGGGCAGAAGTCAGCTGTGAAATGGGAGAGATCCCTATGGTAGTGGAAGGACTGTTAGGACTTCATCACCTAGGACTGAGCATGTTGGTGATGGTTGATGGAAGTCAGTGAACAGTGTTTGCAATATGGGCTCTTACAGAGTTTATAATCTTTATTTAGACATAAATAATCACATGACTTTATATAATGGAGAATAATAGAAGTAGAAAATAAGACACAGAGGTGACACTGCAGAGGTGGTGATTAACTCTTTTTTGGGAAAACATTTCACAAAGTAACGTCTGAGCATAACATTGAGGGATGCATTGGGCTTCATAAAGAAGAAAAGGGTATTCAAGGTAAAGGGAATAACATATCTGTGGCGGATTCTGTTTTCCCAAGATAGCTGCATCTCTAGTCCCATAAAACCTTCTAGAACTTTCCAGGTACACATACCTCACTCCCCTCCCATTAAGAGGTAAAGTCTGATTCCCTTCTTGAATCTGTGTGGATTTATAGGAATACAATGTGGAGAAATGACACTATGATTTAGGAGGCTAGATTACAAAACACTGTGTATCTTCTGTCTGCTTTTCTTGAGATGCTTGCTTTTGGAACCCAATCATCATGCTGTGAGGAAGCCAAGCAGCCCATGAAAGTTCTGGTGGACAGGAACTGAGGTTCCCGCCCAGGACTTCCACTGAGATCATAGCTGACATTGTGCAGACCACAGAGAAGCCATTTTCACCACACCCTGATGGAATTTCAAATTCACGAGAAAAATAAATGACTGTTGTTATTCAAACCACCAAATTTTGGAGTAGTTTTTAATGTAGCAATAGGTTTCTAAAACAATAGCTAAAGGTAAAGAGGTGTGAAACAGCCTGGTGTTTTAAAAGACGACACAAATAAGGGCATGTTTATGCTTAACTCAGCATTAGAAATAGAAACACAAAAATATGGGACACATTGGGAATGTTGAATTTGTGATGTGGAAGGAAGAAAAATTGGTAAACAAACTACTAATAGTGTAAATGTAATGAAGTTGTACTGTGGGATCAACTGTGTTTGGATTAATTATTATTCATGACTATGCCAGAAAATGTTCTAGATATAAATGTAAACATATTTAGATTACAAAATTTTTGCTGCAATAAAATAAATTCTTGTTGAAAAGAAAATATTAAGGCTTGAGGTACAGCTCAGTAGTAGAGCATTTGCCTGGCACGTGTGAGGCCCTGGGTTCAATACTCATTACCTCAAAAAAAAAGAAAAAGACAAAAGATTAACAATCTTTTATAGGCCAGGTGTAGTGGTTCATGCCTGTGATCCCAGGTACTTGGATCTTAACCCAGGTAAAGTTAGCAGGAAATCCTATCTGAAACGCAAATTAAAAGCAAAAAGAACTGGAGGCATTGCTCAAGTGGTAGAGCCCTAGTCTAAGTGTGAGGCCCTGACTAATTCCCAATGCTACCCACACACAGTGTGGGGTGTGTGTGTGTGTGTGTGTGTGGTACTGTGGCTTGAACCACGAGTCACTCCTCCAGCCCTACTTTTGTTAAGGGTTTTTCGAGATAGGTCTCATGGAACTATTTGCTGGGGCTGGTTTGGAACCGCCATCCTCCTGATCTCTGTCTCCTAAGCAGCTAGGATTACAGATGTGAGCCACCAGTGCCCAGCCAAATCTGCTTTTATATATACTCTGTAGATGCAGCCCAGTTAGACAGTTTCCAAAAGAAATCATTTCAACTTCTTTTACTACCAAAGTGGAAACATGATATAATTTCAGAAACAACAACAACAAAAAACCTACCTGAATTCCTCTATGGGAGAGAAGTCTCTACACTCTTGGGATAAAAGTACATAATTCTAATTTGTCATCAATACCTTTGTTTTTCTCTGTAAACACACATTTCTGAGAACCAACTAAGAGTTTCTGAAAGAGGTAAAATTTATGATTATTCTTTAAAGCTTGACAACCTTATTTCCTATAGGTCTGAGGAGTGTAGGGTGAATGACAGTCAGAGAGGTAAAGATTGAGAAGGCAATGAATTGATACATCAACATGGTTTCCCAGGCTGTATGCCTCCTGAACTTTTTAAAAATTCTTTTGGCCCTAACCTAGTGTGCAGTTGAAAAGCAACATCCTCATGGAGCATGGGAGTTTTTATTACATTTAGGATTTGAGAATGGAAGATTCCTGGAAAGGGTAAATAGCAGGTGACAAATAGCTTTCTTCTCCGCTCAGCTGAGCTGACTTCTCCTGGACTATTGTGCTCAGTTCCTGACACCATACTTTAAGAGAAATGTAAACAAATTAGAGTGTGTTTGGAAAAGAGTGACTTAAATGATGAGAAAACACAAAACTGTCACATGAGGGACTAATGAAGACACGGGAGGTGTTTCCTTCAGGGAGGAGCCATCTCCTGGGGTATGTTAGCAATTTAAAAATAACGAGGGAGCATTCGTGCAGAGTGGTTATTAGCGTTGCTTCATAGGATAGTGAGACAAGGATGGGAAGGCAACTTGGATGAAGACAGTCGATGAACTGTCCAGAGATGCAATTAGACTGGTGGCCTCTGGTACTGGAGACATTCAAGCAAATTTTTTTGGAAAGATATGTAAATCAGATGAGGGTTGGATTGGACATCCTGTAATGATTTCCACTATCACCAGAGCTCTACCCTCCTTAGAGGCTCCCATAGTATCTATCCCCTCTAGGAGTCATCAAGTCTACTCTTGCTTGTGCTTAGAACACAGCCTATTTCTTTCTTTCAACTTATGGCTCTTGTAAGTGACAGAATTTCCAGAAGCCTGCAAAACCTATGAAATCACAGAGGCAACATGTTCTATACCACTGACTAAAGGCCAATGTCATCCCCTGCTGCGCTTTGCCAGTGCCCCCTGTGCAACCCAGCCACTGGCACTGCTGGTGTGACTTCCACTCTGTCAGCTCTCTCAACATGCCAAGGCCTGACTTCTCCCTTTTGGTGTTAAGTTGTGCAACTGCTGTCAAACAGATTTTATGGGCAAATAGCTGTTAGTTCTTAGAGAGTTTTTTCCCTGGGACTTAAGCAAATGTCTGGAGGAGCTGAGTTGGAATAATCAGGAAGACACAAATTTTATGTCTTGCTTAAGATTTTCTGTATCTAGAATGATTTGCTTGTTATCCTTAAGCAATCTGTGCTTCTAGTCTTTTTTTCCATTAAGGTCATTTCTTCTCAGGTCACTTCTTAATTCCTCATTTAAATATTCCTCTCCTCCCTGTTCTAGCACCCTCTCTTTATATCTTAGGTTGAGACACTTTGACTGGAGATATAGCTCTTTATCCTTTCCCCTGGAGAAAGGAGACAGACTTTCCCCTGTCTTCTTCCTCCCCATATGATTCTGTGACTGAAGAGACAGAGGAAAATAAAAATAACAGATGAAAAAGTGTTTTATAGAAGAGGAAGGGGATGTGATATAATTAATTTAAAGTTTTAAACTGGACAGGGTGGCTCACATCTGTAATCTCAGCTACTCAGGAGGCTGAGGCAGGAGGACCCCAAGGTCCAGGCTAGCCTAAGCAACTTTGAGAGAACCCATCTCAAAAGAAAAATTAAGTGCACCTAAAAAAATAATTTTGTTTGATGATTATAAATACTAAATAGACTAACTGAAAGAAATAATGTTGGAATTTAGAAGTGATTGGTCATTTGCCATAGGATTTCACTGACGAAAGTCTAATATATAAATCAGGAAAAAATAGCCAACAGACTACCTGTAATATTTGCAAAAAAAAAATTTGCTAATTACAAGCTTTGAGAGTGAAGAATAAATTGTGACACACACCTGTAATTCCAGCTATGTGGCAGGCAGAGGTGGAAGATCATGGTTCAAGGTCAGCACTGGCAAAAGTTTGCAAGACCCCATCTCAACAAACAAGCCAAGCATGGTGGCTCACATCTGTAAATTCCAGTTAGGTGGGAGAGGAAAGTAGGAGGATTGAGGTCTGAGGTAAAAACCTGAGACCCTATCTGAAAAATAATTGAAATCAAAAAGTACTGGAGGTGTGACTCAGATGGTAGAGTGTTTGCCTACCAAGAGCAAGGCCCTGTGTTCAATCCCCAGTATCACTGAGAGGAGAGAAAGAGAGAGAGAGAGAAGAAAAAAGGAAAGCAAGAAAAAGAAATTGTTCTTGATAAAGCAGTAGAAAATTTTAATTATATTAACATTGTCTTTGCACATGCATAAACTATTGCTACTTCATAACCTAAGTTTAAGTTGTCTGCACTTATCTGTTAAAGATGCAAGCTGAAGTAGCTGCTTTTTTCAGGAAACATCATCTTTATATGAGAGAATGATTGACAAACTGCAATTATGCAGACAAACTACACTTATTTAGCAGTTATTTTCTAAACATAATTACTAACTGGGGGCTTTGACACTTGGTGCCTCTAATGTTGCTACCTTTTCATTTAACCCTGATTTGCATGTTAATCCCAGAGAATCCAAACACATGGCTTGCATACAGGATCATAGTAAGTTCTGGTCAACAGAAAAATATAACAGAATATACAAAAAACAAAAGAGAGCAGAAGAGTCTTTATTGTTCTTCATTCACAAAAGTTGTGCCTGCTTCTGAATATGTGAGTATACCAAAACCCACAGAATTACATACTTGAAATTGGTGAGTCATAGGGTCTGTGAATTATATTTCAATTAATCTGTCATTAAAAAATTGTACACTTCCAGGTAAATGTAGAGGCAAATAAAAGCCAGCCAACAAAATCTTTCTTCATTTGGCATACTTAAAGACATTCCACAGTTTTTCTTTATGGAACCTGCAGAGGGGCCAGCAGTCCTGGACATGATTCTTTAGTGTGTATTCTGAATTTGTAGGAAATAATAAAGAGCTTATTAGTCTTTGAAATGATTGCTGGTATGAATGACATGAAACATTGGCACCCACTTGTTAGAGTTCCATAGCTTGGGACAATGGGAAAGCAGGTAGATTCATTGACTTGGCCCATTCTTATGGGTGACTCTGCTTTATACAAAGCACAGACATGGAGATAAGCAAGGCCCGAACTTTGCCCTCAAGAGCTCACAACAAACAGAGGTCACAGGCTTTTAAACAGTATAGGTCATAAGGACACATGCTGCCATGTCTGACCTGGCAGAGTATTTGCAAGAGCAAGTGGCAAACACAAGCAAGATCATTACACACAGACTTAAGGATGACATGACCTCCCACTTATCAAAGCACTAGGAAGATGAGCAGCTCACACTTCTCATTTTGCTTCAAGCTCTATTCAAGTTGCTTAAATATATTAACTCATTTCATCTTCCCTTTTACCCTGTATAAGAAGGAGTTATTAAAATAAGTCCCATCTGCAGGGGAGGAATCTGAGGCAGTAAGAAGTTAAGCCCCTGGCTCAGAATCATACAGGCAGGATAACAGTAGAGCCAGGATCGTGGATCCAGAAAGCCCAACCCCAAAGTGTCTCTGCTGTGCCCAAGAACACTTCAAAGTGGGCCAGGCTTTTCCACCTTCTGCCTTCGTTTCCTGCTGAGGTTTCCCCAAGCTAAAAGCATTTTTATGTCTTAGACTAATAACATTATATAACAAAGAAAACCTCATCCACAATCTCATTGGTGAACATATCTCTGACTTTTATGTGGATTGCTTTCTCCTTTCTGTTCTGATAGTCTTTTTCAGAGCAGGTCTTCCCTTTCTTACTGGTGTCTAAGGATGCCCATCTGAACCACTTTTCTTTTTTTTCCGATTCCTGTCCTCTGCTTTCTCTTGAGACACTTTACCCATATCTCAGTACCTACTTTCATCTGTATTTTTGGGAAGTTGGATGCACCTGCCTACATTAGGAACTCTTGCAGGGAAGAGTCTGTAGGAACTGCCACAGCTGTAGCATCTTTGATATGCAGAGGGCAGAGTATTAATCATCTACTGCTGTGTAACAAATTACCCTCAAAACTTAGTGACTTGCAAACAACAAACATTTGTTATCTCAACCTTCAAGAGTGGCTTCACTGAGTGTTCCTGGCTCGAGGCCTTTCATGAGGTTGCAGATAAGATGCTAATCAGGTCTTCACTGTCTGAAGGCTTGACTAAGGCAGAAGAATCTGTTTTCTAGCTTGCTCATGTGGATGTTAGCAGGAGATCTTGGTTTCTAGCCACATGGGCCCCCTCCCCCTCATAGGCTGCTCACAATTTGGCAGCCAGTTTCCACTAAAGGGCGAGATGAGAGACAAAGGGAGAACATGAATGTAACCAAGATCAAAACCCCAATGTCTTTTATAGACTAATTTTGGAAGTAACCTATCATCACTTCTCAGCATTATCCAACCTTGGTATAATGTGGGAGGAGAACATAAGGATGTGAACACCAGGAAATAGGGTCATTGGAAGCATCTTAGAGATTGACAACCATGTTTGGGCAGGAGTTAGGGGTCGGAGAGGCAGTCACACTTCTGTGTTCACATTTTAATTTATGCAAGAGGTACCCCTGGACATTTTGCAGTGTATGATATATATACATAAGCATACATGGAAGCCCAGGTTAGCAGTCCCTGACCAAATGGGAAAGTCAAGAGAATTGGTATTCTTTCATGCCCTGTTGGAAATTCATTCATTCATTTATGCAACAAACATTTGTTAGGCACGTATTGTGTGCTGTTGTGTCAGCATTGTACTAGGAACTGAGGTCTTAGTGATAATGGAGCTTCAATTTTCCAACATTAGAGTTACTCTTCTTTAACACTCCAAACATTCTGGCTGACCACAGGGTGCCTACAGCCTTCCTCAACACAAGCCTTAAGCAAAAGATCCTTGTCTGTCTTCCTGTTCTCTCAGCCCTACTCTTTGGTGAACCTGAACCAATAGAATGCTTCTTCTGTGGAGTATAATCCAAAATGCCTGTTCATGGGGTGCCCAACAAGGATGGAAGGCATGTGATCAAGCAGCAGTGGTCTACCAGTTTGATGCTTTCTGTTGAAATCTAGTTCAGGTCCCCAAGAAAGGTCTCTTTTATTTTCTGCCCAAACTGGAAAACCTAATTGTATCTGTACCTTCTCATAAAGTTGATAGTAACAAAGTTAGGATGACTCCTCAAAAACATTCACATTTGCCAATTCTAAGGAGAGATGGGGCAGAATGTAGCCTCTGTATTAAAGTCCAGCAATAAAACATGTAGTAAAGGAGTAGTTCATAATGACAGATTGATGAACCAGAACAGGAAATGTAAGAAAGGGGAACTATTTGTCTTGGAGACTTAAGTTTGAGTCTCAGGGGAGAGGAACTGGGAACATTAAATAAAAATCTATCGTTGTAACATGGACTCATGGTAAAGTATCCTGAAGTTCAAACTCCAGAGCCAAACTACTGTTTCCAAATCCCAGCTCTGCTACTCATTATCTGTAATACTGTGGGCAGGTAACTTATTTCCTTTGTTCCCCAGTGTTCTCATCTGTATAATGGGGTTGATTGAGTAAAACCAACCCATGTGGTGCTTGTGATCTACATATGCAAAGTGCTAAGAACTTTGCTTATCACACAACACAGTAAGTGCTAATTATTTTTATTATTATTGAAGAAATTAGAACAATGTTGATTATGACATCAACTGGAAGAACTCAATCTCACTAATTTAACCAGTATTTATTGAACATATATAGCAATGAATCCCACTTAACAAAATCCCTTTTCTCAAGGTGTGTGTGGTGGGAGAGGGGCTGGTGAAAGAAGGAAGAAAAAGAAGAGACTAAAATAAGTAACTAAAAGTTATGTTGGGTGATGATCTGAGAAGAATAAAGCAGAGGAGTAGTAGGGAGTTCTTGGGAGCAATAGGAGGGAAAGATGTTCTAGAGATAAATAGTAATTACAGAGTCTCGAAGCTGAGGAATGCTTGGTGTGTTCCTTAATAGCAGGACCAGTGGGGCTGGAGAGAGATGAGGATGGGCAGAAATTGAACAAAGTGAGGTCAGAGGGGTCCTGCTTGAGGGTAACAGGGTATGTAGCCCCTGGAAGAACTTTGGTTGTTGCTATAGAATGCAAAGCTACTGGAATTTATTTATTTTGGTGGGACTGGGGTTTGAACTTAGGGCATGGCACTTGCAAAGCAGACTCTAAGCTTGAGCTATGCCTCCGATCCATTTTTGGTGATGGCGTCTCGTGAACTATTTGCCCAGGCTGGCCTTAAACTTTGATCCTTTTGAGCTCAGCTTCCCAAGTAGCTAGGATTACAGGTGTGAACCACTAGTGCTTAGCTGCAACTGGAATTTTTAAGGAGAGACACAATCTAACCTTTTTTTTTTTTTTTTAAACACTCAGACTGCTCTACATGAGTGGTGATGGTGGTGGTGGTGGCAGTGTAGGTGGGTGAAAGGAAGTAGAAAGATCAGGTAGGAAGCTATTATTGAGACATGATGGTAGATTGGACCAGGGCATTAGCAGTGAGGAGGGGAGTGAGAAGGAGTGGACACTTTCAAGAGATGTTTTTGAAAGCAGTCAACAGAATTTGCTGATGAATTGTATGTAAAGTGTAAAACTGAGACGCATCAGGAATACGGAAGTTCTGTGAGGACAGGGATTTTTCTCTCTTATTCAAAATTATATTCCTACTATCTAAACTCAAATAATATTGATTGCCTGGCACTTTATAAACACTTCTAGAATGAGTGGAAAGGGTGACTTTTTTGAACTTAGTAAGTAGTACAGTGGTAAAAATATCTGCAGACAAATGAAGGATGGTGCAACCACAGTTTCAGCAACCAAACACTGAGACCTGTTCCAGTTCTTTCCACATAATGAAAGTTGACATTGCATCCCTGTCTCCAGGTACAATGACCAAGGACCAAAACACAACCTCCATACTGCTGTTAACAGGAGAATTTTGTTATAAAAGATTCATTGTAAATAAACACAAACCAACTGGAGAATATATACCATAGTAGTTTGTTTGAAGAAAAGCATAGGAGGTAAGAGACTGGGGATGCAGCTCAATGGTAGAGCACATATACTTACTTAGCATGAAGGAGGCCCTGTGTTCAATCTCAGCATCAAAAAGCAAACAAAACAAAAAATTTCAAAACACATGGCTTTGATATTCTTGTATTCTTGAAACCTAATCAGTAAAATGAAAATAGTATGCAAAGGTTTATGAGTTATGCACATATATAAGGCAATCTATGAAATGCTCTATTTGGTCATAATCTATGTATTAAAAAGCAAATAGGATGCATCTTACGTCATGTTTCTCTGCTAATATACTGTACCACATCTACTAATATATTGTACCCTGTGCTATATAACTGATAAAGCCAGCACATACTAATTTCTAATCCTGTAATATATAGAGTTTAAGGGTTATAACAGGACCTGTTGACATTCTTAAGTAACACATAGAAGTGCTACACAATTATTCTCTCATTTTTCCTCAGTGCTGATTTACTGAGGCTAGACACGGATACTTGCTTTTGGCAGTTTTCATGGATGTTCAACATAATAGCCAATTCTTTAAGAAGGCATTTGTGAAAGAATTTTTAGTTCTACACATACATATGGCTCTTGACTTGCTCTGGTCATTGCCCCGTGGTGGTCTCAGGGCACTGGGTAGGCTGTTTTTCCTCAGCTAATTATGTACCTGACTAGGTACATCTAAGTGACTTAGATTATCCTAGGTCCCTCCCTTTCCTTAGGGTGGGTGTGAGGGGATCTGTCATCAGCCCTATCTGGCAGGCAACTTTCCTCATACACAGCTCCAAAGTCTCTGCATAGGAGTTTAGGAGCAGTGATAGCACTCAGTTGGAAAGAAGGGCTGCAGGTGGGAGTGGGGGAAATTTCATGGAAGCCGAATTGGCAAAGCATGCATTTAAAACAAAGAATACTGGTCATTTGGGGCCACCCACAGTACAGCTACTATTCCCATACCCTTCAACTGAGCAATGAAGCAGCTGCACACCCCCCCTTTTCCAACCCTTCTCCCCAGTATCCAGGGCTAAATGGCCGGAGTGTTCAGGCAGAGGGCAAGCCAAAAGACAGAAGGACCTTGGCGCTGCTGCATCAGGTGAAGACTCGGGCTTCACCTGGGCCAACCCTCCCAAGGCCAACGGGAAGTTTTCCTACCGTGGTTAGTGGTCAGCAGTGACTTTGCGAAAGCTTAGAGGCGAGTGTGGGTTGGGGTAAAAGGCCTCGCAGTGCCCCACCCCCCCACCTCCCGAGCCTCCTGTACCTTCTTGGGGAAGTCCCCCCACCCCCCCCAGCCGGCGTTTCCCTTTAATGCGCGTGCCCGTCAAGGTCCCCGCGTCCCCTCCCCTCAAGCCGCCCCGTCAGCCTCGGTTTCCCCCACCTCTCCCTGTCCGTGCAGTTCCTTCCCAGTGTGACGTCCCTTCGCCCACGGCCCGGCCCGGACGCGGGACTCAGCTGTCACTTTACTTTTTTGCTCGGGTCCCTTTCCACCTCTTCCCCCGCCCCACCCCCTTCCAGCCCTTGATGGCCCGCAGGACAGCCCGCTCGTGCGCGCGCGCCCCCGCCCCCTCGCGGCCGCGCGCCGGCGGAGGAGGGGCGAAGGGGGCGGGGGGAGCGCGCGGCGCCGCACGGCCGACGTGGGGCTCGCGCTCTCGCGGTCTCTCCCGGGCGGGCGCGCGGGCACGCGCACTGGCGGGCGGGCGCGCGCGCGCGGACGGCCGGGCGGCGGCGACGACGGTGGTGGTGGTGGCGGCGGCGGCTACACTTTCCAGGACTGAGGGGCGGCTACAGCCGCAGCCGCGGGCAGCAGCCTTGGGAGCCGGAGCTGGAACGGCCAGGGGCGGCGGCGTTGGCGGCGCTGAGGGTGAGTCCCGGCGGGAGCGAGCGCGGCGGGGACAGGCGTGGCCGGGCGGTCGGGTGCGTGGTGCGTGGGTCCGGCTCTCGGTGATTAGACGGTCTGCGGGGACACTCGGTTCCCAGACCTCCCCAACCTCCGCCCCCTCACGTCTCGGCAGTCCCATGTTCCCTCCCGCTTAGCTTGAGCCCGCGACCTGCGGACTCCCTCCCTCAGGTACTCGCTTGGGCCGCGCCGGGGTCCCCGCTTCGGGGGCCCCTCACTCGCCGGTGGCTCCCCACTTCTCTAGCCTCCCCTCCACGCCGCGGGTCCCCGCTCGCGCCCTACTTCTCTCCGTTCCCGCCCCCCCCAGCCTCCTGCCCCGTTTCTCGCCTTTTCCACCCCTCCCCCTCCTTCCCCGCTCTGTTCCCCCCCTCGCCTCCTGGTCCCTCTGGCCCTCCTTTACCCCCTTCCGTTCTCGGTTCCCAGTCCTTTTCCACCCTCCCAGCCGCATCCTGGAACTAAGTCTTTGCAAAAGTGCCGGATAAATGTCACGATGCAGAGTGCCTGGCTTGATCCTTTGCTGTTTTCCCTAATTGCATAATTGCTGCACATGGTGTCTTCTCTGGCAAGTGCTGGGGTCCCGCTCCGCCTTCCTCCAGAGGCCCTTGTGGGGTGTGTTGATGTGTGTCCTGGGGTGATGGGTGTTGTCTTGGTCTTTTGTGATGCCTGGTGTTGGTCACAGTTTGGATCCCAAGCCCATTTTACCCCCTCTGGTTTCTTTTCTGCAGCACGCCTCCCCCAACCCCCCCCACCCCCGGTCCGGTCTGATTGGAAACTGGATTCCCCCCTGCCTCCCCCTCTGTCCCCCTCTCCTCTTCTCTCATAATGTTTTGATCTTTTGCCCTTTATCATTTTTAATGAAGATAAAGCGTGGCTTCTTGTGGCTTCCCTTCACCCCCCCCCCCACGACCAACCAGAAATGTCCAATCCATCTTCCCTAAAGGAAATTAAGGCCGTTTTAGAAAGACATCATCCTGTGCTCCATAGCTATTAGACCCATTTGCATGTTTTCAAGACTCACCGTTTTTGTATTGTGTGCTCTTGAGCGTCTCCTCAAATATTTTTATTTTAAAGTACAGAAACAAGCGCTAGGACTTACCCACTGATGAGCTGGCTGTTTGGAAGATTTTAAGCTCCTCTTAGGTTTTAATCCGTGATTCTTTGAAAAGTGCGTTTCTGAAAATTTGATAATTGAGTCTGGATCTTGGGAATTTAAGTATTTACCGTTACTCAGTTTGGATGCTCCTTGGCCATTTGGAGTTCATAATGTGATTTGATGATGAAGATGGAGTGTTTTCATATGTCATACCTTGTTCTGCCGCCCCTAGGATACAGTCACATTCCCCCAAATCAGGTGCTGCACTGTTATTGCCTGCACAAGTTAAAAGCTGGATATTGTTAGATGTTATTTCATTTTACATTGTAGAAAACTTTAGACATGTGAGTAGGAAGACTACAAGACAGATGACAGAATTAAATGTTTTCCTGTTATAAAAACTAAAATGAACACTTGCTTTTACAGTTTTATACCATGAGATATGATTACAAGGCTTATCTGGATAGTAATGTGGACTTAAGGAGTGACTATAGTTGTTTTTATGCCATCAGTAATAGTTACAGCCAAATCATTTCCTTTTTATGGGACAAGTGAGTTCATTCACTATATGTAGTAATTTCTAGGATTGTGATTACAACATAGAGTACAAAGCTAATACAAGCTTATACAATTTGTGTGTTAAAGAAGTAACAATATTTAAACTCTTAAATATAACATGTTTTAAGAAAACCTACCTTACTGTTTTATGTTTAGAAACCAAGTTTTACTTTGAATATGAAGTAAAATATCAGTTTATCTTAACATGTTTGAAACTATCATTGGAGAGTGCTTCTAACTCTGAAATTCATCTTCCTACTACATTTCAAAATTGGATTAGCTATCTAGGAATTAATTTTTAAATACTAATTTGGAAGTAATATTCTAAAAAGTTTTAACAGTAATTTTTATTCATTTGCAGTTTAAAGAGATAAAACACCAATTTTGTACTTATAGCTAATTGAAATGATTCATAGAATACTTTCTAATCATAAAAAGTGGGTGTACTGGATGTAAAATCATTTTGTCCCATATTTTTTCTGTAATCAGACATGAAGAAAATCATGAGAAATTCCTTTTGTTGATATTTGTAAAAGTCATACAAATACTTTTATTTTTAAAAGGTTACTGGCTTCAGATGAGTTTATTGTTTTGGTTAGGATTTGATTGAAATAAGTTGTCTTAGATCAAAAGTGAAATAATTTTTTAAGTTGTGAAACTACAGAAATTATGCTTCTATTGGCATTTTTAATGCTTTTTTTGGGGGGATTTGTTGGGGATGGAACCCAGGCTCCGACATGTGAGGCAAGCAGTTTTCTGCTGAGCTCTATACCCCTATCCCTTTAATAGTATTTTTAGTTCCCTAGTGATAATAATTTTTACTTTAGTCTTCTGATATTCTGGAGTAGCTTATGACATTTCAGTTTCAGATCATAGCTCATTATATTATTGAGTAGTCTTTTAAAATAATTATATAATCATGGTATGATTGGATAGTATGTAAATACACATAAACAAGAATATGGAGATAAATGTGTAGCTTTATAAGTAATGTGATACATAGCTGAAACTCTCAGCACAGTTTATTAAATCATAGTTATTTATTTCATTTAGGTGCCTATATATTTGTCATATAATGGATTGCTTCTGGTTTAAGATGTATAAAATGATTTCTTACTCATTTCACGTTTCTTAAAGTACTGTTGGCAGGATTTTGCTGTATCTGAGCATCTTTACATGAGAAATCCTCTTTTTTCACTCCCTTGCACATCTGCTCTGTCTACATGTAAGCTATCTACATACATGGTTTTAAACTCTTGATGTGTTTTAACTGAAAGAAGTATGATGAAAAAAAATTAAATTCAAGAATGATAATTTAAAAAGTGAAGCAAAAATGGAAAAAAGCCCAAGAAATGTATTTGGATGTTTAGAGGTAAACATGAAACATACTGATAGATAGAAAATTTCAGTATTCTATTAAGTGACTTTAGTGCTCATAAAAGATGTCATAGCTGTGGAGACTGATGCTTTCCATTTACAGAATAAGAAGAATAGCAGTCAGATTTACTGTCAGTGTATTTCAGAGCTATTTGGGCAGGCTTTTTTTTATTTGGCATGGGGGAAGGAAGCTGTTAGAATTGAGGGTGGTGGTGTGTGTGTGTGGAGTTTGAAGGCATTCCGGCATTCAGCATTTTTTCTTGATGCGTTCTCTCTCTTTGAGTCTTCCAGTCTTTTGCAGTCGTTTATTTTGTACTACTTTTTAGTCTGTTTTATTAAAATTGCAGTCTATTAAAGGTTTGTATTACAGAATTGCAAGCTATAAGTAAAATGTTTCATGATGAATATTGCTGTGTCAACCAGCTGTCTTTGTGGAGGAGATTAGAGTAATAAACTATGCTTTATTTGATACTTCTTTCTTTTACCTATTCTTATTCTTGATCATATCAGAATAAGTTTTTTTTCTAGCTTTATTTTGATTAAAAGTACTAAAAAATTATCCTTTTCAGCAACAATTTGTTCATTTTATCTTTTTTAAAGGCATTTTGTGTGTGTGTGTGTTGCTAATGGTATCAACTAAACACAGCTAGTTTTAATTTTTAAAGTGTCTGGAAGGTAGTTGCATAGTGCTCGAAGAGATTATTGTTGACATTGCCATGGTGAACACTAGTCTTGTCTGGGCATCAGTTTTGTTAGTTAAGTTCTGGATTTGTCAGTACACTCTGAGCTAGTTGGGTCATAAGGGATATAGTCACGGTAATCAAATTCAGAAATTGATGATGACAGAATGACAGGGAAAGGGGTTATCCTTTTTCACTTACTGAAATTTTTGTTTTTGCTGTCTAGGCTGTAATAGCTACCTAGGTATCCAGGTATTGAGGAAATTGAATTGGTAATCAGAACTGCTTGGGGAGCATGAACTCAGAGCCAAGAGGATTTCAAAGCCTTGAGGGATATTTCATCCAGACAGGAAAAAAATGAATTCTTCATTGTCACAATAGTCTATCTCTTGTGAAACATGGTTGCTTAGTATATAGCTGGGTCAGTGCCCACACCATTGGATACTTCAGTTTTTATTCCAAATCATGAGGCCTCTGTGTTCTTCTGTTATCACAAAGGTTACTTGAAACAATTTACTGGTTTATAGGATTTCAACTGCAGCCCAGCTCTGAGGAGTTATTCGTTGGGTATGAATGTGTCAGTGTCCCCTCCATTTGCACTGACCTCTCTGATGGCGCTTAGCAAGATGGCTTACTTACTAGCCCAAATTTTCCATTGGGTTCAAAGGGCTTTAGCCCAGTGCCTGGTAGAGATTAGGCTCTTAATCCTTTCCACATTATAAAATTCACCTCCCCGCATTTTGTTGTTGCTAGAGATTGAACCCTAGGCCTTGCCGTGCTGAACGTGCTCTACACTGAGCCACACCTCCAGCTTTAAAGTCACCCTTTTAAGATGTGTAGCTCTGTGGTTTTTAGACTGTTTACACAGTCCTTCATCATCACCCACTCTCTAAAAGGGAAACTTTATACTCTATACTCGTTATCAGTCACTCCCCTTTCTTTCCTCACTCCTGCTCTCTCTCAGTGCTCCCATGGATTAACCTGCTGTGGATATTTCATGTAAATGGACTTGTGTGGTTTGTGGTCCTTTGTGACTGACTTCTTTAACTTAGCATAACAATTTAATGATTCATAATGTAACATGAAAGTACTGTACTTCATTCCTTATGACTGAGTAATACTGTTATGTGGATATACTATTTTTTTTTATTTGTTCATTAGTTAGTGAACATTTTCACTATTGGATACTTCATGAATAATGTTGCTGTCAACATTTTGTGTATAAATTTTGTTGACTGGCTAAAAGACAATTCCGACAATCTCCAAAGGTTACAAAGTTTTGTAAATGACCAACTTCAGTTTTTTTTACTGAATTTTACTTGTTCTATTTTTAGGCTCAGGTTCTTTCCATTCTGGAAGTACCTTACTGTATGTAGTCCTCCACACAGCTGAATAAATGACTTTTGACTCTTAAATCTAGGATCTAAAATGTCCACTGAGGCACAAAGAGTTGATGACAGTCCAAGCACTAGTGGAGGAAGTTCCGATGGAGATCAACGTGAAAGTGTTCAGCAAGAACCAGAAAGAGAGCAAGTTCAGCCCAAGAAAAAGGAGGGAAAAATATCCAGCAAAACAGCTGCTAAATTGTCAACTAGTGCTAAAAGGTACATTAGTTATGGTAACCTTTTAATTTGTTATCAATTTATCATCTTCTGTTCTGGGTTTTTTCTTGTATTTAGTCATTTTTCTGGAACATGGGCTATAAAGTTCATGGAATTTTTTCCTTTAGGATTAACTTTTTTATATAGTCAGTTGTGGCATGACAAGTTATCCAATACATACCCATAGAGGGTTCATGTGTGTTTATATTTTGTTGGGGGAACTCGTACAGAATGTGTGTGTATTAAAACTAATGCAGAATAGAGCTTAAGAATCTATTGAAGTCATTACTGAATGATGTGGTAAAGTGCTAAAGTTAACAAGAAATGGTTCTTGGTCTCATGACGTTAAGCAGTGCGTCAGTCTTGATACAGATTGGCTTTTTCCCTAGAGAATAGACAGACCTGAAGTAGGTTTTTGACTGATTTTTTACTGCCCCTTCAACCTCTTATGATGATTCGCTTGTCATTGGACTTGGAATCAGGTTTGATATTGTTGCATTACAAAATTTGAAAGGTAAATTAAATTAGCTGAGTCTTACCTGATCTTGGGGTTTTATATTCTTACTTTGTTTTTGTGCCTTTTTTTTTTTTTTGGTAGCAAATAGGAATTGTGAATAATAGCAGTCTGTGGGTGTTAACTTTCTTCCCACAACATGTTTTAGGTACAGTGGAATGTCTGCGTGTTGAATGATAGTTTTATTTTCTGTTGTATGATGTAGATTAGGAGGAACTCATTTTGCAAAGATTAGAGACTTTGTTTCCCTGTGATTGACTAAGTATTTATGACCAAGTAACCTCAGTCCTGTTGGTGAGAGACATCGGATTGACGGTGAGTGGTCATCAGTCTGGTCAAGGTACTAAAGTGGTCTGTTCCCCTTCCCAGGGGTGTTGCCCATCCACGACCTTTGTTGAAGGAATTGTGTCCAAGTCAGATAGCCCTGACTACTAAGGCTTTAAACCTCTAAACTGGCACATGCTGGGGTGGGAAAGTGTTCAGTTTTTTCTTTTTTTTTTTTTCTTTTTTTTGGTGGGACTGGGGTTTGAACGCAGGGCTTTGCATTTGCAAGGCAGGTGTTCTACCACTTGTGCCACATCTCTAGTCCTCAGTTTGTTTTTGCTACCACACAAGCTGTCTGATTCTTTTCTTCCCTGGCCACAATGCAAAATGATATGCTTCTGGGAAGTAGGGGTGGGATTAGGATGGATAAGGAAGGGAGGAATAGAAAATACAGATTTTATATTGAAACCTAGTGATTTCATGAGGCAAACTACAGAAGGAAGATATTTTCCTCCTTTTTAGATAGGGGATTAAACCTACTTTAGAGTTAGTGCACTGTGAAGAGTCCAGGATAGTACCTGATTGGCACCCAATAAGAAATGAAACTGTTGCATTGATGAAAGTAAGAAATATCTGTTGAGTTGCTTCCTTGTCAAAAGAATGTCTCCATTGGCAAAAACATTCTTGTGAGTCTGTGACCTTCAAGTTGTGGTTCATGGTTTTCCTCTATAAGCTTCTCAGGTGATTAATGGGTGACAGTGTACGAAATGACTTAGTCATTTACTATGTATTTTAAATATAGAAATGGTACTTTACTGCTAATTTTTTAATTTAAAAAAGTTTAATTATCTTCTTTCTTCTCTTCCTTATCCCAATTCAGTTAATAGTAAAGTTAATTGGTCATTTCTCTTCTCTGTTAAGGTTCTAAGAACTATAGTAAAATTGAGAATCACGAGATCATGGGGACCCAAATGTTTTAAATTTCTCACTGTATCCAAAGAGCCTAGCATGATAGGCTCACAATATTTTTTTATTGGTTGCCTTAGAATCTTGAATTGTAGCGAGTAGATTTTTCTTTTGGGTGTTAGGAGTTCAGTTAGGTTTCTGAGAGTTAATTTTAAAATAAAATTTCAATTTGTACTTTAAAAAATTTAATAATTTTTATTCAGATGAGTAGTTTTTCCTAAATCATGTCATTCTATAAGAGAAGCAGTCGTAGTAAAAAACTTGAACTCAAAGAGACAGGATCTGGGTTTGAATCTAGTTTCTAGGACTTAGTTACTAGCTTTCTGATCTTGAATGCATAATTTAACATCTCTAAGCCTCACTTTTCTCTGTTTTTGCTTTTTTTTTTTCTTTTTTTTTTGAGACAGGGTCTCCCTGTGTAGTCTAGGCTTGTATGGAATTCACTGTGTAGCCCAGACTAGCTTCAAACTTGTGATCCTCCTACCTCAATCTCCAGAGTGCTGGGATTACATCATTCCTGGCTGCCTCAGTTTCCTCTTTTATAAAATGGACATAATGGCACCCTCTTCAGAGGACTGTCATGAGTTCTAAATCTGAGTTTATTTGGCACATAGTAAGCTCTCATAAACACAAGCTGTCAGTTATAGACTTTGTGCCAGTTAAAGTCTACAAGGATGTTTTTAAAGTGCATTTTACCAACTTTGGCAAAATGAAGTATATGTTAATGTCCGAGGACTTACTGCTGCTGCTAAACTAGAAGTACTTAGATGCTATAATTAAATACATTTTATAGTAACTCAGGAAAAGTGCTTTGCACATAGGGGCTCAGTTACTAAGTGAAATATGCTGTAACTGTGGCACTGATAATTGCTATAATAAATGTGGTGTAATTGTTCGATTAATAATTCATCGTAGAAACATTTTTTCTTAAAAAAATCTCAGTTTTGAGGTATTGCAGAACAGTGATACACACGTTAAGTGAGTATTAAAACATTAATACTCATTAATTTTTGTCTTTCAGAGTTGGAAAGGGTTCATCGTTAATGTATTCTTGCCCTTCTTTGGCAAGAGTTTGTTTCTTAAATATTGGGTATGCTTTATCGCAGCCTGTTGTCTTGGTATATCAGGTTACTCTTGTATTTGCAAGTATGTAGTTGGACTGTTATCTTCAGTGACAAATTTAGATGATTTTGATTAAATTGACTAGTCAGTTCAATGAAACATCTATTTTGAGCTCTTCATTGAATTGACTCTGCTGCTGATTTAATGTTGGTACATTGGTAAATGTGAATTTTAAATGACATTTATTTCAAATTAGCTTTGTTCAGAATAGGTATTTTGATGCTATTAGATACTCAGTATATTTCTATATTCTAGAAATAGGTGGAAAGGAGGATTATAGCATGTTACACTGTGAGCTTTTATTGTGTGGGCTTACCCGAGTTTGTTTTCTAAATGAGAATGAAGTAGTATGGCTCATAGTTAACCTTTTGTAATTGCTGTAGTATCTTGATTCTAAATGTACATCTTAGAACTTTTTAATACTTTGAAATCAAGATGCATCTTACAGTTGCTATATATAATTACTTAATTGATAATGTCTCTTAAAATCGGTAGTCTCTTAGAATGGCAGGTGTGAAAGTGTTATCACCACTCAGAATTGCATTCTAGGCTTATGTGCAAGGGCAGTGTGTTTTCTAGTGGCTGCTTTGACATTAAAAATTTAAAAATAAATACTATGATGCTTTCTTGAGAATAAGTTGATTTTTGCAAAGAAGTTGGTTCCGTTGGTTAGAATTGGAGTGTCTAGGTGATTGAGGAATGTAGCTGGTAGGGGAATATAGAAAGTCACCTAGGTGTGATAAAGAGGTTTTTTTTTTTTTTAAAATAACTGCTAAGAACTCACTTTTCTGAATCTCCATGTTTGCATATTCATGTTCTACTTGGCCCTGTATGAGTTAGTGAACTTCTTTAACTCAAGATAGGTGTTTGTGTAATGTACATCTACACTGCTTCATCTTTCTAATCCTTTGATTCATTGTATTGATTTAAAAATGAGTGTTTTATATCTTCTCCATTCTGTGTAGTTTTGGCACCATATTCTTCACTTGTCTGAGTGAATCATGATTCAGTTTGTAATTTGCTCCTGACTTGTCTTAGTAGTATGTGCATTTGCTAGCTTGTATATCATTGTAACCTTTATTTGTGCCATAGTTGCTGATGGTGATTGTGTAGTTGATTCATGTCTAAAAAATTTTGTCTTAAAGGTTCTGGTAAAAGAGTTCTTTTTGTTTGTTTGACTTAGCAGATAATTGCCTTAGTCTTTCACACAACCTGCATAAAATAACTAGCCTTAGTTTCTTATTTTTTAAATGAGCACTGATAAAACAATAATAGAGAGTTCTTTGAGCTGCTTAACAGTCTAAGATCATCATGTGAAAGGTACAACTGTAAGTGTGAATTATTTATACTTTTTCATTTTTCCTCACCCTAAAGGACAGTGCCTAAAATAGCTACCTTCTTTAATCCACATGTCAGGACTGAGAGACTTAATACATACCATGATCACAACTTCTGAGATAGAATTGAATTGCTGTCATTGAAAACAGCAGGACTTCTTGCAAATGTTTAAATAGCTATTCTTAGTATAATCTTTTCTGTCAAGAGAAATACAACCATTCTTAGGTAACAGTGGCTCAAAATATAATATATTGGCTCATTGCTCAGAGCTGTCAAATTTATCAGTAAATTGCCTTTTGTATTGACTAATACAGATTTGGAATTACAGTCATCTGAGAGGATTAGGTTCTGTTGCAGAATTAGGTGACAGGAAATTATGATTATCAGTTTTTTTAACCTTAAAGTAAGATGAATTATTTGAAAATCCCAACAAATATCTTTTATATTAAAAATGGTTTTCAGTTGGGTGCAGTGGTGCACACTGTAATCCCAGCATTTAGGAAGCAGAGGAAGAGGTCTGCTTGGGCTACCTCACCAAACCCTTTCTCGGGGTGGGAGGCGGGGCGAGGTGGGGAAGGTATTCTTTGATAGTTTAAGCATGCTTTTTTGAATGCATCTTCTTTATGTTCTTTTATTTAAAAAAATGTATAAAAGTTACTCATAGCAGAAGTTATGTTTTTCATAGCAAATTAAATAGTACAGGTATTTATTAAATGGAAAGCAGCATTTTTTTGTCCCATCTTCCTCAGTAGTCCCAATTTCATTCCCTTGAAGAAAATTTTTAGTCATAACTATAAATAAGACACGTATTTCTTATTTGTTGATTGCTAAATGATGTCTTTTGACTCCCTGCTTTGAGTTAATAAGATTTAGTTTGTTTACTTGTTCTTCCTTCCTTTTCCCTCCTCCCAGTTAATGATAGTTACATTAAAAAATCATTGGTTGTCTTTATACTATAAAGAATATAGTTAAGCTTTTATTTCTTGTTCCTTCAAATTTCAGCAGTATTTCTTGATTTCCTGCTTTTGTAAAATGGGGACATTAATACTTTCATTCTTTGATCTATTCACTGTTGTCCTCTGTCTACTTTTAGTTGGTTTTTATTAGCTATAATTAATTTCACATCTTCAAAGTTCAAGGTTCACAACATTTACATTATATAGGGACCCACACCTGTCTGTGCTTTGTCTATTAGTAAAATACTAAGAAATTGTGTAATTATAAATACTCAATGCTAGATGAAACAGCGTACTGGAATTAAATTTCCTACAAGTCCATTGTTGTGATTCCTGGGCTATTCAATGTTCAGTAAGTCCTACCGTTTAGGCAAAATAGATCAAATCTCTTCTGCCCCCTCTTAACATCTATTACTTGATTGAACATATGTTTTTTAAGTTTCCTTCATATTTGATACTTTTTTTTTTTTGGGGGGGGGACAGTACTGGAGTTTTGAGTTCAGAATCTCTTGATTGGTAGACAGGTGCCCTACTATTTGAGCCATACCTCCAGCCTTTGACCAATAGCTTTTTTTTTTAAATTATACTCTTCTCCACCCCCTGAATCTTTATTTTTTATTTTTTATTGTTTTTGGTGCTACCAGGGATCAAATCTAGGGTCTTTACATGCTGGGCAAGGTCTCTACAACTGGGTTATAGACCCATCCCCAATCTTTAGCATGTCCTTATACATCCTGTAGCTCCCTTTTGTAGGTTACAACCTGTTTGATTTACACCCTTCTGCCACCCCTGTTCTCTTTGTTGACTGTCCTTCCACCCCTTTGAGATCTTTTAATTTGGGGCCATATTTACTCATGTGCTTGTAAGTACACCATAGAATCTGTATTGAAAGAAAATTATAGTGTGTTAAAGATAAAAGTGATCATAGAGTTTGTCCTAGGACAGGAAACTCAGGCACAGAGAGAGCAGTTGTGAGCGGTGTTTTACCCATAGACCAAATGGCATAGCAGAATTAAAATGAAAGTTTTTTTGCTTTTGATTCTTTAGTGCCTTCCCAACTTCGAATCATATGGATTAGAGAAGTGAAAATTGTGTATCCTTACAGTTTTTTAGGAAGTTGGTAATAATCCTATTGAAAAAGTTCTCTTTATTCTAGCAGTTCCATTTGTTCTCTCTTTTTTGTGGTACTGGGGTTTGAACTCAGGGCCTACACTTTGAGCCACTCTACCAGCCCTTTTTTTGTGTGAGGATTTTTTGAGATAGGGTCTCGCAAACTATTTATCTGGGCTGGTTTTGAACTGCAATCCTCCTGATCTATGCCTTGTGAATAGCTAGGATTATGGGCATGAGCCACTGGCACCGGGCCCATGTGAGAGACAAAGGATTAAAGTTTAGCTGGGGCAAATAGTTCGAGAGACCCTGTTTCTAAAAAATCCAACACAGAGCAGGTCTGGTAGAGTGCCTGCCTAGCAAGCATGAGGCCCTGAGTTCAAACCTCAGTATTGCCAAGAAAAAACAAAACAAAACCAACCAAACAAAAAGAAACCCAAACAAAACAAACAAAGCAAAGAAGAAGATCTTTTGATAATTTTTAAAATTTGATTTAACAAAGCCCAAGTTTAGGAAGGCATGAATGATAAAAAAGTTAAGAAGTTGTTTAATTGTATTCTTAGAAAACAGTGTAGCCCTGTTAGTCTTTATATATGTATATAGGGTGTTAGTTGTATCTAAAAATAAAAGCAGAAAATAACAGGAGAGGGTTCAGGATAGAACTCTGGTAGTGGTTATGGGAGTCCCTAGGTTCAACCTCCTGCATCCCCCTCCCCCCACAAAAAAAAGTTACATGAGGCAGGGCAGGTTTTAAACTATTTCCCTTTTTTGTAGGAAGCTCATGTAATGCCATTAAAATATTCATTTAATATTAGGATAGTTCTTGAAGAAGGAATGGTGTCAAACTTGAAAGCTCCAACATGTTTCACCTTAGGCTTCAGGAAAGAATGTCATATATATTTTGGTAGCAGTTTCAGATATTGGAATGAGATCCTTATATTCCTGTTCTTCATCAATCAGTTGAATCAGTCAGGATGCTTGTGTTGAACTTCATATGATCAGCTTTCCACTCTATGTGGGGTGTTTGAATACAAATAAGAAGTTAGAATGATCCATAAATAATGTGGCAGGTATTTTCAATTTAAACTCGAAATTTTGGTTAGTGCAATTTTTTTTTTTTTATTTAAACTGGAGCCCCCAGCCATAGGGCCTTGCTCTGGGTCTGGCTGCTTGCATGCTTCTAGAGAAAGATGACATAGAGTATATAAAATGGAAAAATGGATTTATTTACAGTTTTAACCCAAACTGGGTAGAGTGCCATTTGCCGTCTTTGCCTTCCCATAGCAGTACTACAATTTATAGAAAGGACAGAGAATCAAAGCCAAGAAGTACGCATACATAGATTTTGCTGTGGGCACCAGTTACCAGAGCTGTAGTTAGGTGCAGGGCTTTTGGGAGAGGGCTATCTCCGCTCACAGAACCATATTCCTTGCAGGGAGCTAGAACTGAAAAAGACAGAAAAAAAAAGAAAATCCTAACTTGAAGGGAGTGCCTTTGCAGTTTGATGAAGTCACAGTGTCATTTCCACAGGACTCAGGGACTGATAGTGGAGGTTCCCTCACCCTTTCTAGGTTCGTCCTCAAAACTGGGGGAATTGTTACTTCATTATTATGTATGATGTCTTCTTATACTGGGTTGATATTTAAATTAAAAAACAATACAGAAGGGAAGTGTTGCTGTTAAAATTCAACATTTTGATAAAATAGATTAAGAATCAAGTTATTTTGACATAACTTTCCTTGTCTTCATTTTAAAGAATTCAGAAGGAACTTGCAGAAATTACGTTGGACCCTCCTCCCAATTGTAGGTAAGTACTTACTGATGTTTATTTGCTTGTATCTTTTGCAGAAGGTACATTTGAACTCTTGGTCTGCTGTGTAACTCTGTTGTAGTCTGACTAATGAGTAAAAACATTGTTGTGATTTGGATTTGAATAACTGGAAGATTGTTGTCTCTGTGAAGAAATGGTATATTTAGCAAGTATGTTTGCAGTGGTAGAGTGAAGTTGCCACAAGTAGTGTAATGCAATAAGATAATGAAATTACAGGGTAACACAATCTTTTCTTGGAATAATGGTGTGGTTAAAATATTTGCTGTTTGAAATTATTCAATTGTTGTCTTGTTAGAAATTGAGTTTTAAAAGTGCAGGAGCAGTAAGCAGTATTTATTTATGGTTTACATTATTTTTTATGGTCATCTGTTGTGACTGAGTGGGAATGGATGATTTGAGGCAATGATGTTAAATATAAAACACTCTATCCCTTTATGGCCACCTCCTTTTCTCTGGTCAGCATTTACTTAGAGGAAATAAAAGTATTTGTCTGGAAATGATTGATATTATACCTGTACATAGAAGAAAAGGAGAGAAAACAACCTCCTACCTTATACTGGTGTAATAGTTGGAAGATGGTTATTTGACTATTTTAAGACATTCCTGTTTTGATATGAGGTCAGTAGTAAAACCAGGTCAACATTGAGTTTTTATAGTTTAAATTGATAGTCTTATGCATTGAATGTGAGAGGGTAGATGAAAATGTTTCTAAGATCGAATACAGGTAGAATTTATTATTTGGTATGATTTCTGATTTTATTGGTCTTATTTTTATGTGAAAACAAAAATAAGCAGCATTAATGAAAGTGAGAATTTTGCAGATGGTTCTGTTGATAGATGGCTAGTTGACAACTGTTTTGTACAGGAAAGTTCTGATAAGGCTTATTATGTTTGTGGTGAATCTAATATGCTTCTTTACATGAGAGTCATGTACAGTAGGTAAACTTGTACTAATAATGTTCAAAGAATGTTTCACTCAAGTAGACTAGAATTTCTTTGTGTTTAAGACCATTGAACGTGACTTTGTCATGCTTGAGACTGTTGTAACAAAGCTGTTTCAGATGCCAAATCATTATTTCATTTTTGGTGGCCAGTTCATACAAGTGAATTGACTTGTGGATAAACTCAGGTTTGAATTAATTTAAAAAATCTCTGTCTCGTAAGATAGTGCTTGTTTTTAATGATGTGACTCTTTAAAAAATATACAATTATATCATGTATTATTTTTTGTAACTAACAACTGAACTGGTAAATGCATAAACTTAATTTGTATGCTTCTTGCGTAAATTTTGACAACAGATTATTGGCAAAATAAACTACTTTGTTTTAATGAGTCTGTTTGAAACTCTTTTTTTGTTTTTGGCGAGACTGGGGTTTACACTCAGCTTTACATTTGCAAAGCAGGTGCTCTACTGCTTGGGGCTCCAGTCCATTTTGCTCTGGTTATTTTGGAGATGGGGGTCTTTCAAACTATTTGCCTGGGCTGGCCTTGAACTGTTATCCTCCTTATCAGAGCCTCCCGAGTAGCTAGGATTATAGGCATGAACCAACAGAGCTTGTTGTTTTTTTGTTTTCTTTTTTGAGACAGAGTGTCACTATGTAGTCCAAGTTGGCCTCAAATACACAATCTTCTTGCTTCACCTTCCTGAGTGCTGGGATTATAGGCATGTACCATCATGCTTAGCTTAAAGCTCAATTTGAGAAATGAAATTCACATATAATACCATGTGACATAAACTGCAGCTTTGCTCTTAGATATTTTCTAATACCTTGGATTGTGTAGTTTAGTTTTGACTTATTAAGACAGTAATTTAAGTAATAATATTTTAATTAAGCCAATTTTGTAAGCATAATGGCTATTTAATAAATTAATTGAACCATAGTTCTATTTAAAGTAAAAGAAGTGCAACTGTGGTATCATCTGAAATTTGGAGGTTTACTTTATCCATTGAGCCTTAGTTAATGATACTGGTTGGTATGAGAGCCTTTTAGAAATAAAGCAATACATACAGTAGCTTTTGATTTTTTTTATGTAGAAGTCAGACATAATAAGCTTTTCAGACAGTTTCAGGAAATATTTGCTTAATTTTTGCTTAATTTTCCTGCTTCTGAAAATTTGCAAGGATGTCCATGTCTGAGGATTGGCTAGCTAAGAATTTTGCTTCAGAAGCTGGGCCTGCAGTGCAGTGGCTTTGGCTCCTTTTGTTCGTTCCAGAATAGTCACTTTGATTGGGTCTTGCAGGTCTCAGGATGGCAAGCAGAGGATCCCTCTGCCTGGATCTTGGTAACTGGTGATTCCTTTTACATTTCCTCTGTCTGTGCTGCTCAGTATAGATGCTTAGTATGCTTGCTAAGTGGATTACTATGGTCTTTGGATTGTTTGGTGTCAAATATTTGATTGTGGTTCATAGTAAATCTGCCCATCTATATTTCAATGAAAGTGTGGTTACTGTCTTTAGAAAGAGAAATTAGAGCATAATTTTAGTTTGGTTTATTTTTGGCCAAAGCTAACAATGCTTTTGTGGTTGATTTTTAAACATTCCATGCTGCCTTTAGGTGTGGTCCATTTGCTATAATGAACTAACTTACAGAAATACAGGAAGTTAAAGCTGTCTGCCTAACAGAAGTAGTCTGAGTCCCTTATGTACGTAATCAGTGCATCCCATTTGACTTCAGAGGAGACCATTTCTTCAGTACTCCCTTTGTGTATTAGCTCCCAGTGCAGTTACCTTTTGCAGCCCTGCCTCTCAGTTCTGTGGACAGTTGTTAGGCTCTGTTATCACAGATAAGGATTATGTTTGAAGGATCATCTGTGAGTTTACTTGTAAGTACAGGCAGTCAGAGTGGAAAAGGATTTTATTATTGACGGACTGGCTGTGTGTGGATCCAAGTAGCTGGGATTACAGGTATGAGTCACTTCATCTGCCTTACTTGTTGAGATGGGTTCTCACTTTTGCCTGAGTTGGCCTCAAACCATGATCTTCCCATCTCTACCTCCTGTGTACCTGGGATTTACAGTTGTGTTCTACCATACCCAGCTTGTTTGTTGACAAGTCTTGCTAACTTTTTGCCAAGGCTGGTCTCAAATCCTGATCTCTACCTCTTGAATAGTTGAGATTACAACATTACAGCTGTAATTTGTTTATTTATTTTTTACTTTATTAAGACACATAAAATATGTTGTACAGGTTGGTTTTAACTCATGGTCCTCCTGCCCCTGCTTCCCTAGTGCTGGGATTACAGCCAGGGCTCACCACCCTCACCTTTAGGTTTTGAATAAACCTAAATTTTATCTTTTTGCTAATAGGGATTAAATTCAGGGACTTGTGCATGCTAAGCATTCACCTACAACTGAGCTTCACCCCCTGTTCTCTTATGTGTTGTTTTAAAAGAGCATCCACAAATGATTTAATAGGCTCAATTTTTCTTCCTATAGGAAATAAATGTTTCTTTGGTTTCTAATTTTTTGTTCTAGAATGGGATAAAGATGAAATAACATGGTTTTAGTTTTGAAGCTGAGTTAAGATTTTCTTCTTTTTTTTTACATGATAATTTAAAGAGTGTTTAAAAACAAAACTTTGTATCTAAGAAAAAATTTCTGTCATAAAGTCATAGTCTGCGGGGTCATTGGTATAGAAAATTACACATTGAAATTTGGTATATGTTTAGAGTATTTCCTGTGAATAGTACAAAATACTTTGCTTGGCCTGTATACTTACGTTGGATAATATAACTCACCCATGACATTTGCAGGGGCTTTATCCTAAGGCCTCTGTAGATCCACACCTGTTTTCATGCCACCAGCTGAGTTAGAGGTGTTGAGCTGTTGCTGGAATTGCACATGCTTAACTGGTAGGTCATTTTCATGCTAAATTCTTAAAGAGCTCTAAATGGTAGAATCACTGCACTTTATAAATGTCTGCTTGTTCTAAAGTCATCAAAAGCTGCGATCCTAAATCTGTGGATATCTGTAAAATGTTCACTCATATTTCCTTGATGCAAGCAGCTGGTAGGCCAGAGAATCTCCAAATTAAAATTAAAGTTTTTATCATGTCAAGTGTTTTGTTCCTCTGCATCACAGAGAAGCTAAGTTCAAATTCTATTAGGTCTGATACTACTAAAGTTTGTAGTAGGTTTATGAACATGGACGGGAATGACAGAGAATCCTTATTACTTTTTGGAAATTGAGACTAAGATAAAATGATTTGTTTGAATTTTATGTTTTCATTTGGGAAACATAAAGAAAATAAGCCAAAAAAGGGGAGTGAGAAGTAATTCAATTATACTAGCAGTTTGCACTTTTTATTTCTAGTATTTCAGAAATCTGTTCATTGAACGTGGCTCTGCTTTATTTTTTTTAAACAGCTTTATTCAGCTATAAAGTGTAAAATTAATTTTATACCTTTAGGTTTTTAGTATATTCAGAGTTGTGTAATTATCATAATTGCTTTTGCATTTTGTTTACACTACAAAGATAACACCATACCTTTTCACAGTTGCAGCAGTCAGTCTACTTTTTGTCCTTTTAGGTTTGTTTTATCTGGGCATTTTGTTTAAATGGAATCACGTAGTATGTGGGTTTTTGTGAAGCATGCTGTTTTATCAGTACCTCATTTTCGTGGCTAAAGAATGTTCCATTTCTATGGTTATGTGGCATTTTATTTATCTACCTCACCAACTGATGGATATTTAGGTTGTTTCCAGTTATGAACTTATGATCAGTGCTGTTACGAACATTCATGTATAAGTTTATGAGTAAACATTTGTTTTAATTTGTTTTGGGCATATACCCATGGGTAGTAAGTCTAATGTTTAACTTTTGGGGGGAGCTGCCAGAATGTATTCTAAAGTGATTGCACTATTTTACTTTCCTATCAGCTGTGTGTGAAGGTTCCAGTTTGTCCACAGCCTTGGTCCTACTTGCTGTTGTCTTTTTGATGATATCCACCCTTGTAAGCATGGAATGGTATTTCATTGTGATTTTGATTTGCATTATCATGACACATAATGATGTTGAGCATCTTTTTGGATGCTTTTCAGCTATTTGTACATTTGTTAAAATCCTCTGTCCATTTTTCATTTGTGTGTGTTCTTATCATTGAGTTGTAGGAGTTCTTTATATATTTTAGGTATAAACCCTATATATCAGATCTGCAATTTTTAGATTTTTTTGTAGTGTTGGGGATTGAATCCAGGGTTTATGTATGTGAGGCAAGTGCTCTACCCCTGAGTTACATCTCTAGCCCCTGGTTTTTTGAGACAGTGTCTTTCTATGTAGTTTAGGTTGGCCTTGAACTCTTGCTCCTCCTTCCTTTACCTCCTGAGTGCTGAGATTATAGGTATGTACCACCATACCCTATGCTTCATTTTACTTTATTTTTGAGACTGCTATGTAGTGGCTGGCCTTGAACTTGGGGTATTCCTGCCTCCATCCCTTGAGTGCTGACATTATAGGAGTGCACCATCAGACCCTGCATAACTTACTTTTGATGAGCTCTGATTTCCCTATTTTTTGTTGCTTCTTGTATGTTTGATGTCATAGCTAAGAAACAGTTTCCTAATTGAAGGTCACAAAGATTTGCATTTGTATTTTTCTTCTAAATTTTACAGCTTTAGCTTTTACATTTTGTTCTCTCATCCTTTTTGAATAAAATTTTCTATGTGGTATGAGGTCGAGGTCTAACTTCATATTTTAGGCTTGTGTATACCCACCACCCAGCACCATGTATGAAAAAGGCTATTTTTCCTGTTGAGTTATCTTGATACCCTTGTGAGAAATCAGTAGATTGAAAATGTGAAGATCCATTCTGAACTCTTTTATTTTCCATTGATCTACATGTGTTCTTATGCCAGAGACACACACACAGTCTTGATTCCTGGAGTTTTGTAATAAACTTTGAGTCAGAAAGTGTAAGTCCTCCAGTTGATTTATTTTTCATTGCCTCCATTCATTATTTCAGGCATTCTCAGTATAGAAGAAGTTGAGACTGGTTAGAAGCTTAGTCACTGTCTCACATTAATGATTATGTGAACTAGTCAGTGGAGGAGAATGTATTTTCCAGATAATAGTAACTGAAAGAGTATATAGGGAAAATCTGTGTGGGGGTTGTATTTCTCGAAACTAGCATAGATCAGGAACTCATTGAGACAGAAATTGGGGACAGTGTCTGTTAAGTGTTAACTGTAGGAAGAGCAGTCAGTACAAAAATCATATTACCATCACTGATTATTTTCCTTTTCTGGTTATTGTAAAATTTGTATAGCAGTTTGAAGCTTTCAAAGATGTCATATTTGATGTCAGTCAGTCTTTCAGTCACTGAAATTCTTGAGGATAAGTGATTTGCTCTGGGTTACATGGCTAAAAAAGGTGTTGCTTGGGGTTACGTGGCTGAAAACAGTAGATTTGGATTTAAACCCTGTTTTTTTGATCTCCGAGCCTTCTTTTTTCCATATGTGACTAGGTTGGGAAAAACATTCAAAATTACATACATGGCTGGCTATTTGTGGTTCAGTTGAAAGGGAAACCACATACACAGATCAACATGTAATCCTTCTAAAATATCATTTGTGCTGTAATTTATATATTTCAGAATTTTTCAAGGCAGTATTTATCTGGAACATTTTGAAGAGTAATTTTTTGAGTATAGTGATTTTCACCATACTCCCTTGTGTGTCTGCTTATGTAGATACATGTGTCACTGTTACCATTAGTGGAACATGTCTAGGTAAATGATTTCTTTATATTTGACAGTTCTTAACTCTGTTTTTGTAGATGTTGCATTTTAATGTCAGGTTGGGTTTCTAGGTCACATTCATCTACAATTCAGTTTAATACTCATTGAGGACTTAATGGTAGATCTATGCTAGGCCAAATGTAAACTACAAAAAGATACCCAGATGGGATTCTTAATCCTGAAGATCTGGTTACAACTAATAAGACATAAAGATGCTTAGAGAACCATGGAAGTAGGACACGCTGTAAGTGAGAATGAAGTAGACTTTGGTAGGTTTCTTTCAGTGAGAGAAAGCTTCTTTTAGGGAAGTAGGTGAACTAGGCTTTGAAGAGTGGCTAGGATTTGGAAGGGTAGAAGGAAGTAGGGATGGCTCTGTGTGAGAGAATGAATGCAAGCAGAAACATGGAGAGAATTCAATAGCTGTAGCTATTCTTGGGACAGTGAGGTCACCAGGTTGGCTTCCTTTCCATGTGAGAGGTAAGGTTTGTTAGTGACTGTCTAGGAAAAGTGTTAAAATTATCATTGCTATAGTTTGCTATTTAAATGTTGGATAAAAGAGAGTGGATTTAAAATATGTGTTGATAAAAACTTGTGTCATAGAAGTTAATTTTATAATGTGTAATATGGAGTGGGAGAAGGAGTTAAAGGAGAAGATAGAGTTAGGGAATGCACCATGAAAGCTGTTGCATGAATACAGATTCTGGGCGTATAGGACCTGGTAATGTGATGCTGGAAATGGAAGAGAAACAAAAGCGGTAGAAGTGGGAGATAGGAGATGTGTTTTTTGGTTTATTTTTTCCCCCTTGGTGGCATGGGGGTCTGAACTCAGGGCCTTATGCTTGCAAGGCAGGTGCTCCACCACTTGAGTCACTCTGCCAACCCAGGGAATGCTTTTGAATGACAGACCTTGTCTATGTCTGTTCTCCCACCACCCCTCCTGCTAGGGGTTGAACTTAGGGTATTGTGCATGCTAGGGAAGTGCTCTACCACTGCTACTACTGGACTACATCCCCAGCCCTATGGTGTGGTTTTGAGAGATGAAGTTAAAGATGTTGAGAATTACTGTGATATCAGTAGACTAGGAGAGTAGTGATACTATTGGAGAAACTAATTTGTCTATATTTCTGGCCTTTGCAAATTGATAATGCTTCCCTTTGAATTTGGCTGTTCAGAAGCTCATAGCCGTTTGCTCACAATTTTAGTAATTAATGGTGTCTTATGGTGAAATGTCCACCCTTTGATTATATTTTATTTTCCCACTTTTTCTTCCATTTTATATCCATATCTTCATTTTGTATTATCATACTATGTAAATTTTTGTAAGTCAGCCCAGAGTCTTTTTGAAGTGAGGTATATACTGAGTATGTATACAGTATGAATAACTGCAAGTTTATGTGAAAGTGTATTGGTTAGCAGAATGCCAGCATGCTTGCTGAGGGTTCATTAACATGATAACATTTAAATACACATTGAGGGACTGGGTTATATAGGATACTGAATTATTCATATCCATCATTCCTTTAGTATAGGTGATTGAGGAATTTTTTTATTCACTGCTGTAAGTTCTTGATTCATTCATTACATTTGGAGTGGTTTTGCATAGACTTTATGAAGACAATAGATGCTGTAAATGACATTGGATATGTACTAAGTGACTATATAGAACAGTTCACAAGAATTGTTTGGAATAGCCTCTGCAGATAGCATATCTGTGGGGTTGGGAGAGAATGAGATAGCATGGTCTTGCTTTACATTCCTTTTGATTGTTTAGAATTTATATTCTTCTTTCTTTACCTTTCATGATTTTTAAGATGTGGTCCTTGATTATTGCCAAGTTGGTGTGTTTGGTTTTTCTTTTGCCTTTACCTTGAGGCTCACTTTTCACCTGGTGCACAGTCATCGCAGAGTCCTAAAGGGCTCATTGCCTGTTCTTTCAGTTGGGGAACTTGATGTGTGATTATTTGCTGTCCTCTGCCTTTACTTCAGAAATGTGTTCTAGGAAGATGTCATCACAAAAATTCCTTGCTTTGTTTCAAAATGTTATTCTAAAAATCTGCCTTTAATCTAGACTTAATATTTATTTGTTAATAAAAATGGAGAATAAGTGCATTTAGTAGCCATTACATGTGGTCTTTTAATAGTGTATTTCCTTTGTCCTGGTCTTTGGTGTCTTAAGAACAACAAGAATGTGTCTGAAAAACATACATGATCACACTGGGATATATTTTATAACAGCTACAGAGCATTTTATTGTTTTTTTTCAGTTTATCTTTTCTTTCTTTATTTTTTATTCATTTATTCACATGTGGATACATTGTTTGGGTCATTTCTCCCCCCGGCCGCCCCCACTCCCTTCCAGGCAGAACCTGTCTGCCCTTATCTCTAATTTTGTTGAAGAGAAGACATAAGCAATAATAAGAAAGACAAAGCTAGTCTTTCTTATTAACTTAACTTTCTTATTAACTTAACTGAACTGCTAGTTCAGTTAAGGATAGCTGTACAGAGAGATTACTAGCATTGCTTCCATGTACAATTGTGTTACAACCCAAGTTGATTCATCTCTGACTGATCTTTATACTGGTTCCTGATCCCCTTCTGGTGTTGACCTCTGCATTTTATTGTTTTGTGTGCTCAGACCTACAACTGGTGGTTATTTCAGATTTATTACCTGAGCATTTTAGATAGACGATGTCATATTACTCTAACATGTAATGTTTTAATTCCTATAGCTCTTTATCTTTTAAGGTATCTTGAAAATTGTAGTCTTTTGCACAAACTATTTCCTTATAGTGATTATTACATTCATTGATTTAAATATTTTTTTATTAACTAAGCATTATTGCAAGTGACAAGTAAAACACTGTTAGTGCATTTGATTTTGAGAACAGTGCAGATTTTGATTTTGCATTTATGTTAACAAAATTTGCTTTTGGACTATTTTTAAAAATACTTGTTTAGAACTGTCAAATTGTGCATACTTTAGGGAAATGTCTTTAAAGGTATATCTAAGTCCTATTTGTGTAGAAGCAGCACATTATTTTAAAATGTCTAATCGAATACAGCAAAAGCCATAAGCTAAAATTCATTTGTATTCTACTAGACTCTTCTCTGCACTCTCACATAGGAAAGATGAGGTCTGTTAATACTTTGAAATGACCAAAAGGAAAGACGGAACACTCATATCAAAGCCAAGGTTTCTGCCTTGACATCTGCCATATCTTTCTTCCTAGAATCCAGCACCCCTTTCCTAACTCTCCACTCTTGTCCAGTCTTCTGACACTTCGTATTACAACTGTTTCACCCACTTGGGCAGGGGCTCTTCTTCAGTTGCTGTGCTTCAAATCTTAGCATTCAGTGATATTATACCTATGGATGAGTAAGTATAATTAATTACAGTAGGGAGATAACAGCTATTGAGCTATTTGAGGCAGTGTGTTAAGTACTTACTAGTATTTTCTTCATGAGTATCAGTTGAGGTAGATTCTGGTTTTGACAGAATTTTAATGGGAAGATAGGCTTAGAGAGATTAAGTAACTTGCCCCAAGGTGGCAGAACTAGGATTTTATCCCTGGTGTACTGACTGCAGAGCTCAGGTGTTCTGAGAGCTTGTTATGCTGTTTCTATTTGCAAAGTGGTTTAGGTGAGTCAATCTAGAGTAGTCTAGTTCTATTGTTCCAGTAGAACTCTCTTTTATCACACAAGTGTTCTATAACTGCATGTTCAGTATAGTAGTCACTAGCCACAGATGGCTGTTTGGTACTTGAAAGGTGGCTAGTCAAGTAACAAAATTTTAATTTAAAGTAATTTAAATTTTAGTAACCATTAATAACTAAATATGCTGGACACCATAGATCTGGAAAAGTGGCTTTATAAGGTTAAACTTATGCTTATAGTGAAGTATTGGGGAAGAGTAAACTGCCAGATTATTTTGACCTTCTTTCCTGCTCTCCCTTCCCCTCCTGGCTGGGGCAAAAAAGTTCACAAGATTCCATTTCAGTTGATAAAAACTAGGTGTGATGGTGTGTACTTCTCATCCCACGTACACATAAATACGAGGATAGTGTTCCAGGCCATTCCAGGAATAAACACAAGACCCTACTTGAAAAATGTTTTTAGCAAGAAGTATTGGAGGTATGGCTGAAATGGTAGGGAGCCTGCCTAGCAAGTGTGAGGCCTTGAGTTCAAATCCTAGCACCACCAAAAATAAAAAAAAATAAGCTACAATTCATATAAATAAGGAAAATTGGAAATACTTATCCATGATCATAAGGTACATTTATAAAGAATCTGAATTATTTTTTCTGAAGAAGAAGTGAAGAGGGCCATGATAGCTGTGTATTAACTACTTTCAGAGTGATAATGTGAGAGAGTTTAAACTTACTCTGTATAATTTATGGAGTAGTACTAACTGCCTTTTTTTTTTTTTTTTTTGGTGGTGCTGGGGTTTGAACTCAGGGCCTCATACTTGCTAGGCAGGCACTTTACCACTTGAGCCACTCTTCCAGCCCTGCTTTTTGTGTTGGGTTTTTTCAGGATAGGTTCTCATGAACTATTTCCCTGGGTGGGCTTCAAACCATAAGCATCCTGATCTCTGCCTTCTGAGTAGCTAGGATTCTAGGTATGAGCTACTGGTACCCTGAAAATGTTACCATATTTACTTTTTTATTTTTTAAATTTTTTTGGTGGTACTGGGGTTTGAACTCAGGGCTTCACGCTTGCTAGGCAGGTGCTCTACTAATTGAGCCACTCTACCAGCCCTACTGCTTTCTTAAAGTTTAAGGGAAACCATTTTCTGCTTGATAAAAGACTTCATTCAGTCAGAGCTGTCCAGAGAAATACTTGGCAACTTCAGGAGGTAATGAGTGCTCAGTCTCTAGAGGAATTAGAAATGTGTCTATTTGCTTATTTCAGAGGGATTTTCAGGTGTCAGGTGAGAAGTCTTACTGGAATAGTGCTCCTAGCTGCTGGTCCCTAGACAAGCATAGCCTATAAATATATATATATATATATATATATTTTTTTTTTTTTTTTTCAGTTTTATCCTGTTACTCATGGATTGTGACTTTTCTTCTTTGCCCTTGTAATTCCTTGGCATGTAACTGATATAGCTTACTGACCTATTTACATCATGTTGTTTATTTGTTGTCAGTTCTGCATCAGGGTTGGTGAGGCTTTTACTTCCTTTTACTCAAAACTTTAACAATTTTTAAGACAGTATATGAAGAATATGAAGAAATTGTCTGGTGTGAGGATAGTGATATAAGTTAATACACAGGAGTTTGATAGGCCCGAAGTTATTACAGGTTGTTGCATGTAGTCAAGAACTAAAACATTAACAGTAATGAAAGGTGAACATAAACTGAGTAAGTCATTTACTACAGATTGCTTGAATATTCATTTGGTCAGTATACACACCATAATTTATAAAACTATTTAACAAATTGTTTAGAATCCTCATGGCTTCCCCTTTCCTCTTGATCCTAGGAAAAAAAAAATACTTGCACTCTTAGAAGCTGGAAAACAAACACACGCGCGAGCGTGCACACACACACACACTCTCTCTCTCTTTTACATCTTTTTTTTATTGGCAGTGCCCACAACAGAACCCAGGGTTTTGCACATGCTGGGCAAGCAAGTGCAGCTATACCCTCTAGTCTGGAATTGAGTATTAGTGAAGAAAATAAATGTCTTGTTGGGAATGCATGTTTTCTGACATAAATGATACATGAACTGAAGAGTTTTAGAATTAAAAGAGAACTCACCGTTTTAAAGATGTGAAATGACAGATTACACTAAGGAAACCACCACTGCTTTTTACATGCACATGTGGACTTTCTCTTTTATTTTATGATTTTTTTTTTTATTGAGACAAAGTCTTGGTAGGTAGTCCAGACTAGTCTCAAATATCACAATCCTTCTGCCTCAGCCTCCCTAATGCTGGGATTGTAGGTGTTTGCCACCATGCTTGATTGTTTATTATTTTAGGGATTCAGAGACATTTATTTTAAAACTTTTGTTCAATCTTAGGAAAAGATGACACCATGTCTGTAGGCATGGGCAAAATTCTGTGACCTATTGTATCAATAGAGTGATCTGAGACCTCTGTCCAAGTGGTGAGTTGGAAGAAGGTGACAGATTTGGGTGTAAGTGCTGTCCGAAGCCAGACCAGGTTTCTGAAGAATGGCAGAATTGTTCATTGCTTACCTATTTCCATTTTGGTGTAATTCTGAAGTTAGCAGGCAAATGAAGCCATCATGTACATCCTTAGAGAGTCTGCATGAGGTGGTGTGCTAATCAGAGCTTACAGGGAAGGGTGAGTTGGTTTTGAAAGAGAATGAGTAAAAAAGTAGAATTGTAAGGTTTGGAAGTCAGACCCCCTTGAGTAAGGCAGGGCAGGATTGGAAGGAGTAATATCATTTCTTTCTGAGTTAACATTGATCTGGCTGAGAAGTGGCTCAAGTGGTTCCTGACTAGCAAGAACACAAGTTAAAAAAACAAAACACTGAGTTAGGATCATGTTCACTCACTTCAGTAAATGCTTTGCAATAGCCTAATTCATAAATAAAATTAAACGGTTCCCGTCCGACTTTACCAACAGTTGGAATTTGAAGTGGGAAAAAGACGTTTATATTTTAAGAGGGGGCAAACAATTTAAACTTATTATCCTGTTGCTTTGGTTTCACATTCTTTAGAAATTTTAGAGTTCAAATAATAGATACTTTGCTTTATGATGATTTCTTAATATATTAGAGCTAAACCTTGTGCGTTTTACTCTTAATTAGAGTAGGTATAGAGCACTGCTGGGTCTGTTAACGGTTTGAACTACCTCCAGGTGGCTTAAGTTACTAATTACCAAAAGAACCTCGTAACTTGGCTTTGTCTAAAAGGTAAGATGGACTCCAAAGGCAATATTACAATTAGCCTACAATATTTAGGAAGTAGACTTCTGCTCCTGATTATCTGCATTAATGGGAAGTTAATAATTCACTCTGAAGTCACTCATGTAAATATGGGGTATTTTAAAAGTACTAAATTATTATGGCATGAAATATGAATCACAGATAGTATTCTGAACACATTGTAATGGAAAGTTAGATCATAATTTGTAGAAGGTGAAAGAATAGATTTTAGCTACCATATTTTAATTTTGGCAAATATTTATTAAATGATTTATAGTATTTATAGTTGATGGAGGCTATTTAAATAGTTCTTCTGGTCCTTGAGCTCACTTTGGTGTGGGTTAGTGGGTTGGTAGCTGACAGAATCTCTGAACAGAGAAATAGAGTTTCACATGGTTTCTGATGTCATCATTCTTCAAGCTTGAAATATTCTTCCATTCCCTAGTTTGACATCATTTTAAGAAGTGAGATGTTTAGAGTGGTGCACAACCAAATGAATATAGTTTTATAATCTGCCAGCTGGGGATTCCTCACTGTGGATTTTGGTTTCTGTCTTCTGGGTGGAAGGTAGTTGGTCATGGATGTTCAGTTGAACCACATGTTCACTCAGTTGGCCACATACATTCAAATTCACCTAGTGACTGACCATGGTCAGCTCTTCAGCTAGAAGTAGAATGTGTATTTTGGTGAGCATACTTTTCTAGGTAAGAGATGAAGTAGGTATACGTTGATATTTATGTGTTTCTGACATTAACTTTAAATTACACATAGGGCTTTTGGGCTTGATGCCTCATGGTCTGCAGGAGGCTTGGGAAGGAGGGGAATCTGTTGCCTTACTGATCCCTAAGAGCTTAGGTTATATATATTTTCTCAGTGCTTCTTAGAATTAAACGTGAATTAGGGTAGGATAGAACAGAAATGTATTTTGCCAAGCTAAAAAATAAGAATTATTATAGGAATAAGAATAGCTTCTGTGTTTGACAAAGCAGCTCATCAGAGATTTAATAGGAAAGCCTATGGATAGGCCCAAAGTGGTATTGGGAGCCTGGGAAATAGCAAAATAAAATTACATTCATGAAAGGATGTGTGAAGTGGTGGAGCGTTCAGAAAACAACTGCCTGTATTGCTAAGTAAAGTGAATAATAAGATAAGTCAAGTAAGGCTGTTTTGAGACCATTATCTATTTAACAGTAAAGAAATACTGTGGCTGTTCAAGTCTCTTAATAAAAGGACATGGTATTTGCCTACACTGTGCATATCCTCCCTAGATTACTATAAATACCTAATATGTAAATACTATGAAATAGTTGTTACACTGTATTATTAAGGGAATAATGATAAAAAAAGTCTACATGTTCAGTACAGGCAGAATGTTTTTCTCCAGATATTTTTGATCCTTGGTTGGTTGAATCCTTGGATGAAGAGCCCACTGATAGGTTGATTGTATATGCTCTGGTGTTCACAGTACTGGAAGAAGTCTGGTGTGGCTGGATTGAAGAGGTGTTGGGGAATGGGCAGGGAAATACCATGTTGCAAAATAAGGTTGGAGCCAAATCAAGCAGAGTTAGGTTTTATGAAGATTGTTCTGGCTGCTCAACTAGAGGGACTTGGGTATAAATCTGGAGGCTGGAGGCTGATGTTTATCCAGGTGACACAGGATGATATTTGGTATTAGGGCCATAGTAGCAAAGATGAAAAGAGGATATAGTTTTGGCATATTTTGAGGGAAATTGATAGGATTTGCTGATGGGTGTGTTAGGGGAAAGGAAGAATCTAGAGATTGGTTTTGAATTTGTTGGGGAAATGGTAGTGCCTATTTTGAGATGGAAGACTTCTGGGGTTTCGTTTGGTGAATAAGACCAAGAGATCTGTTTTGGATGTGTTAATTGTGAAATGTCTGAGATGTCCTGCTGGAGATGTCATGCATGCATGAGTTGGAGAATGAGTTTGGAGCTCAGTGGAAAGCTGGAGATACAAGTTTAAAGTTGTCATCATAGAAGTACTTTAACTTACCAGAATTGATGTTGTATATGAAAATAGTAGAGAGAGAGAAGATGAGTTAAAACCAAACCCTCTTAAACCATAGCATTTAGAGATAGGTGAAGTTGAAGAAACCAGCAGAATTGAAAGAGTTTGCCATCCAGGGGAGAGGAGGGAAACCGGGAGAGACAGAGTACCCAGTACTTAGTAAATACATTTAAAATTCATCATGAATGAAATTGACAAGTCAATAATAAAATGGAAGATGATTGTAATTATACACGGTACTCGCCAGAAAGTAATAAAGACTGTCTGGTTGCACTAAGATTTCAAGAGCAGTTTCTTTTGTATTACCCATTCAACTAGATTCCTTAATTGGGCTCAGGAGGGAACACTTTTCCCTTGGGATGCAGGGTTCTGTGTCTGAATGTTGACCAGTCAGGCTCATAGGCTTAGGAATGATTTTAAGAACTTCCAGGTCCTTTTTTTCCCCCCTGTGGACTGAACACAACTGGCCCTGTACATGTCATTTATAGTCTTTTTTTTTTTTTAACTTTAGTATATTTCTCACTAGTGAAGTAATTGTTGCTGGTAGCATGTCATTTTATATGTGTTTGGCTCTCATCTTGTGAAACACACAGTTGGATGTGGCTATCATATGTTCTTCATTTTTGTCTCTGAGAAAACACCGTCGGGAACATTACATCTGGAGAACAAAGGCTACCTTCAAAGCCAAGTTAGCTTTAGTGTGTTCTAAGTCATTTCCTGTGAGTGTGTGGGCTGTCTCTCTAGCAGAACTCCTGCTCATTTGCTGTGTGAGCAGAGGTGGGAAGCCCTGTATGAAGAGGAAAGTCACAATCATGGCCTTTCCTCGGTTTCTGCCTTTTAGACATCAAGGCCTACCTCAAATGTCACATCCATTCGACAGTGTTTTCTGCTTTCCCTGCACTCATAGCACCTGTTAACTTTGAATTAGTGGCAGTATTGCATGGTGGTTTCTTCTGGAGAGACTGTGTAGGTGACATACTGGATATAACTGGTTTGTCTAGTTAACATAACTTCTCTGTGCCTTAGTTCCTTCATCTGTAAAATCACATTAGGTTTCATGAGGAGGATTATATAAATTAGTATATGTAAAGCACTCACAGTAGTCCCTAGCACATATAGGGCTTAATTGTTAGCGGTTGATGCTCTTATTATTTATAAGGCTTGCTTGTATCTACTTTATTTGTTTGGAGGATCGTGAAGGCATATGATATGAATTATCTTAATAATATGGCATGTTGGCAAATAATAGACACTTAAAATTTTCTTAGATAATTGCTAAGGCAGAGAACTTCTGCATGTTTTATCTTTCTCTAAGAAGGTAGAAATGCATGTGAGTATTTTGTTACTTGAGTATGACTCTAGATTGCTTGTTTGTCAGTATCTGTTGGTAAAGATTTTGCATTTTCATCCGTATGTGAAATTCTCATCACCTGGGCTGATGATAAAAAAAATTCATTAGGAGGTAGCATTTGCTATTTTACCATCAAATTAAATCATTAGTTTTTCATGTTTGCAAAATTCATTAATTGGTATTATATTTATTGTCAGCTATATATATATATTTTTTTTTTCCTGAAAATGTAATCTCAGTATGAGGTACTTCACTTCATTCTGAAGGGTATGTGAATCATACAGGTTTTATGTCTCTTAGCAGGGCCTGCTCCCATCAGTAGTTTAGGATAATGATAGGTTTTGAAAGACATAAGCTTCTATTTAAGTAAAAAAAGTATTCTGTACAAAGTATTTGTAAACAGGGTTTTTAATATATTTAATATTTCTTCAGAAGATGAGATTAAATTTGGTTTATAAATCTCAAAAAAATTTCTTGTAAGTTTTTGAGGGGAAAATGATTAAAAGTTTTTTTTAGTATTTTCCAATTTAGTTTGTGTTTTTATGATGATACAGTTCAAGAAGTGTGAATACAGTCAACGTGTTCACTAAATGTGAATAGTTTGGCATTTTAACTGTGTCCATCCATAAGTTCTCAGTGCTGTAGAGACGTGCAATATGTATAAGATATGCCTCTTATCTTTAGGAGTTTATAATCTTCATTGTTGAAAACAAGGCTACTTACTTGGAGTGATTAGAGAAAAATCTTGGAAAGGATAACAAAGACAGTGTAGAATTGTAGTAAGATAATTCATCTAGAATTTATATTTATTCACTCAAAACCTATGAGCATTTTCTTCTCTTTGGAGTCAAGATCTGCCACTGTGAAATTGAGCAAGTAAGTCCCTTTTCTTCCCTGAACTTGACTATACCTACCTTCTAGGATCAAACATGATAATATATGTGAAAGCTCCCTAAAGCATGACAGCATCATTCAGATAAAAAAAATTATGTTGTTTGGGATAGACCATATGTGTGGTCACAGTTCAAAGGAACAAAAACAGTGAGGGCTGGAATAGTTAGAGAGGTCTCAAACTCAACTATGAAGGGTAGATTGGATTTCCCCCTTTTAAAAAAATATCAGAAAGAAAGGCTGTTTTAAAAATCAGTATATTAGATTAATAAAATGGTTGGAAAAAGAGATATTTTTCAGCAAAATGGAAAAACTCTGAAATCGTGACTTTTTGGAAGATGAAATGTTCTCTACATGGGTATATTTGTTGAACAACAAATTCCTTCAAGTTACCAAATTATTATATTTTATTATTTAAGATAAGATGTATTTTTAAAATGAGATTTACATTTCTGTCCCCTAAATCATAGTATACTGAGTTTAGCATTTTCTTGTTAATTTAGGGCTTCCTTTTGAACTTCAGATATATTGTAATATAACTACTGAGTTACTGAGATATATAGAGTTTTGCTTCATGCCCTCAACACCTGTCATTTAAAAAAATTGAGATATAATTTAAATTCATTAAAAGTCTTTTTTTGGTACTGGAGATTTAACCCAGAACCCTGTGCTTACTAGGCAAGTGCTCTACCACTTGAGTCATGTCCCCATCCCTGTTGTTTTTGTTTTTGAGGTAGAATCTCTCTAATTTTGCCTTGGTTGGCCTCAAACTTGCAATCTTCTTGCTTTTGCCTCCTGAGTAGCATGTACTACCATGCTTGGCTAAATTCATTCTTTCAAAGAGTGCAATTCAGTGTTTTTTAGTGAACAGTGTTCAAAAAGATGTGCAACTATCATCGCTATTATTTCTAAAGCAGTCCTTTTTCTTTCTTTGTTTTTTTAAATTTTCCTTCCTCTCTAGCCTGTGGCAACCACACTAATCAACTTTTTGTCTTTGTAGGTTTGGCTATTCTGGACATTTCATGAAATGTAAATGGTCTCAAACAAGATGACTTAGCGTAATGAAAGCATTCAGTTTTATAATAAAAAATACTAACTAGGTGGAGGTAGAGAGGTTTAAGAAATCCATGAAAGAAGAAAGGTGAAATAAGAGGTAGAGAGAAGAGATAAGATAAAATTCAGAGTCAGGCAAACATTTAGTATCTGTAAGCATGGCATCATGCTGTTTATTGGATCAGAAAACAGAAGAGGTTCTAAAAGGCATGCTGGGAGGTAGCTCACAGGTAGAGTGCTTGCCTAGCATGAGTAAGACCCTGGATTTGATCCCTGGCACCACAAATGAATGAATGAATAATAAAAGGCATGCTGGCTTTTCCTTTGGTTGATTATTTGGACTTTGAATAGAAAGGATAGAATTACAGAATGAACTTAGAAGAAGGAGTTGGAATCAGACCAATCCAGTTTTGGCTAGAACAATTTCAACTTTTATTTCTTTTTTAAAGTGCAGTTTCCCTATCTTCTCAGTTTTCATTTGTTGAGGAATGTAAGTCTTTTGCCTCATGATGTCAGTTTTGTCTGAGTTAGTTTTTGTGTGTTGTAAAGCATCCAGGTTAAAATTTGAAAATAATACAGACTAGGAGAAATAAGAATCTCAATTGTCCTTCATACATTATTGCTTAACATTTAAGCAATAATAATACTTAATAATAATATTAAGGCTAGTTAGCTAAATATCTACATTTTATTAAATGGTAACTAACTCCCCTTTTTCATTTATTCCATTGATAACCAGCCCCCATTTCACTTGTCTATTTATCATTTTTTTAAATTTATTATTGTTTTTGGCAGTACTGGGATTTGAACTCAGGGCCTCATGCAGACACTGTACTTGTTGAGCCACACCACCATCTGGCTAACTAAATTTTAGTTCCTTAGCAAGCAGGTCTTACGGGGCTTCTCTTTTATATTGTTTTGAATCTGTGTTAGTGTCTCCAGCGCTTATGTTCATTACCAGTCGAGTATGGGTAAGCAGTACCCATGAAGTAAGAGGAGACTCTTACTTCAGAGAACAGGATTTTATTCAAACAAATCCACACGGCACTCTCTCACAGATCCTAATGTCCAGTCCTCTGCTATCCCAGCCACCAGGAATTTACTCAGGCCTTCCCCAAGCCTCGCTCACACCGGGCGACCTCTTCTTAGCCGATGAGGGGAGTTCAGCCTAGCTGAGCTCCTGGGAATCCTCAGGGCCCCGACCTCAGTTGCAGGACTGGTCTCACGGTTCACCAGTGACATCCAGTTGTGATGTTGGGAGAAGGAGCACTCTCTCAAGAGGCGGCTGCCTCTGTGTTGGAGCTTTGGTCTCCAGCAATGAGTGGTAGGGAGGCTCGGGTTTCTATGCTTGGTGGTGACCTCATAGTTGGGGTTATAGGTCTAAACCACCTTAGGGTTGGCTCATTTGCATATCTACCTGTCATTCTCTGGCTTGGTTTCTTAGTCCTGACACTAGCCAGTAATTCTTACTACAACAGTTTTCGATACTTAAACACAATACAGTCAATCAGTACAATAGCAGTCTTATATGTGTTCACCACAGCTAGTATAATAGCCAGTTATTCTTTTTCTATTTGTTAAGCAGCCCTGTATACCTCAATGACTTAATAGTATCGTAACTGTTAAACTCTATGTTAGAGAAGGGGGAAATGTTTATTTGGTAAACAGCTAACTTGGATAATACTTGAGATAGGACAATATGTAGTTATGTCCAAGTATGATTACATTAACTATGAATACTCAGTTTTGGTTTTACCATATTATTCTTAAGAAATGATCGAGTTATTTTGTTACAGGCAAAAATCTGTCATTAAATAGTTTTGTGTTTGTGGAGCACAGTAGCACTATTTATGGTGTTAGGGATCCACAGAGTTTAGTATGTGTGCCATGAAAGCTGCAGATGATATCTGACAGAATATTTTGGCATTTTCATTTATAAGCACTATGTATTTATTATAGGGGTGACTTAAATCCTTTGTTTTGTTGAGCAGTGAGTATTTAAACTTACTGGCTAGCCTATTTTCTGTTTGTTAACATTCATTTTTAACTAAGTATTGAGTGAAATTATCTTTCGGGTAGAGTATCTTAGAATTCAGTGAGTATTTTTTGTGGAGTTTTGGAACCCAAAGCTTTATATATGCTAGACAAGCATTCTACCACTGAGCTATAACCCCAACCTGAGTTTTGGGACTTTTAATGATAGAGCATTACATAGATATACTAAATGAAAGTTAATAATAAAACTTGCTAACTAGTCAAATAAATGTTAAAACTTAAGATTTAATTTTATTGTTTCAATTTTATTTTTGCTTAGCTGTCAGTAAAATAAACTCTCCCACTTAAAATTTAGCTGCCACGTATAGCTGCCTATTTAATACTACAGTTTAATGTTTAATACTTCAAAAGTAACAAGTTCCAAATTGAACTCCTGTGTTTTTTCTTCTAAATCATATAACCAACAATCTTTATTCAATCTGTGTTTCCAGTAAAGCCAAAAAGTTTGAAGTCATCCTTGATTCCTTCCTTTCTCTTACTCTGCATTCATTGTGTTATCACTTCCTTTGGTCTTATCTTCAGATTATATCTGGAGTCAGTCACTTCTCACTTCCTTTGTTGTTACTATTCTGGTCTAAGCTATCTTTATTTCTTGATTGAATTATTTCCCCACTCTCAGCAAGTCTCCCTGTTCTGTCCTTCCTTCTATATTGGTTTGCTATTAATATGACAGTGGGATTGATCCTTTTAAAATGAAAGTAAGATGGTTGACTCTTTGGATTTCCATTACAATGACCTATGAAAGTTCTAAGGTCCCACATTATCCCTGATCCTCTTGGTCACTGCTCCTTTTCCACTGTCCTCTTCCCTAGGCTTCCAACTTTGGATCTCTGTGTTGGCAGATTGCTCATTTTCTGAATTGCTGCATGACTTTCTCTCATCTTCAGTATTTACTTAACTGTCACCTTAGTGAGGCCTTCACTCCCTTAGCACACCCTACCTTTTTTTACTCTGCTCTATTTGTTTCTATAGGATGTGACACTCTTAACATTTCCTTCTGTCAGTTATCTGTTACTATGTGTTTTGTATATTCTCTCTCATTTGAATTTGGGTATCCTAAAGGCACTGATAGTTTAAACAGTGCCAGGAATATAAGTGTTCAGTAAATTGCACTGTTAGCGTATATTGGCCACAAAACATTATTAACATCCGAGAAGTGTCCCTCGTTTTCCACTCATACCTTTCAAGCATATATTTATTTATTTACTTATCTGTCTGTCTATCTATCTGCCTATCACAGTGTACTGGAATTTGATCCTGGGACCTCATGTATGCAAGGCAAGTGTTCTGCCACTGAGCTACACCCTAGCTTCCCTGTGAGGGCTTTCAAAGTTGTTTTTTAATATGATTGGCTGTTATTCATACAAAATAAAGTCTATTGCTTAGTAGTCTGTTACATGAAACTTTGTTCCTCAGGTAAAGTGTGAGTTAATAAATTTTTACTTTTCCAGTAGTATGCTACTGTGGAGCAGTCCACAAAGCCAAAATACACATTGAAACCGAAAGACTGTTGAGTTTGTGGAAATATGTTTTAAATTGTCTTTACAACATTTAATTCTTATGAATTAAAATGTTACAGGGATGACAACCTTCACCATTTACTAGAATTGTCAGTTTATACTGTTGACAGTCTGGAGCACTTTGTAGTTAGATTCAGGGTTGTCATATTGAAAATTTTTCTGCTGAGAAAAATTTAACTTATTGCTGTTAAAGTGACATTAGATTAATAAACTGGATAAATAGGCAGATCCTCCAGAATCTTAGAACTTGCCCTAACAGCTTTACTTGAAAGTAGTTGCCATTAAGTAGAAATATCCTAAGGAAGATTTAATAGCTATTGAAATAAGTTAAAGGGAACTACAAAGAAAATTTTCAAAGGACACTGTCTTCAGTTGATGTTTTGGTAAACAGAATTCTTCAGCTGCTAGTCATATGGAAGCAATTGTACACTACTAATCGAGTCATCATTGGTTGAACACCTGTGTGTCAGGTCACATGCTTCATCTTTTATGTTCCCAGTAGTTCTATAATGGCAGATATTACAGTTTTATTTTTCTAAATAAAAATACTTCCTGACTACATGATGGTTTGTGTTGTTATTTTTCGACTTTAGGGTGGTGTGAAAGCAGTGTGCATTCAGTAGAAGCTGTATTTTGAATTTTGAGTTTCGATCTTTTCCTAGGCTAGGGATAGGCATACAGTATTTTTAGTGTTGGTAGCAGAAGCGAGTTGCAGTTGTCAGTCAGCTGTGTGACTGTGATGGGAGGCAGCTGATGGTCTACAGCGTACTGTGTTCTCGGTATGTGATGGTCGCTAGGGTGGGTATAATAAATGCACTTTTGACTTACAGTGTGTGCACATTGTAGGTCAAGCAGCATCTGCATATATGTCCAATCTCTGAGCTTCAGTTTTCCTGTCAGACCTCTCCTTTCCCACCCCATAGCTTATTCCTGATTTTTCATCTTGTATTTTGTACTGTGAATTTTCTCTAAACATCAACATACATTCATTTAAAAATAATGATTATCTAAGAAAATTATTTAGTTGTTAAGAATTATAGTTTTATGGCTCAGCAAAAACATCCCATTAATTGGTAAAGGCATAATCATTTTGGTTTCTTTTTTTTTCAAGCATTAATTAGGCTAATTGAACTTTTGAATACCTTTGCAGTATTTAAAAAACCTGAAATCAGTTATCCACACTAGGATTTCTTTTCCTTGGCCTTAGGGCTTTAGTAATGAAGAATTTCTAATAGTTTTCCAGAAAATAAGTAACTATCATAGGATGCAACAGATTTTGTTTCACTTCATGCCAGTTTAGACAATATTTTACCTTTTATATGAATATCGTGCTTCATGATCTCTTCAGTGTGACCTTGGCATGTTAGCCTCCACTGCATATCAGTGACCCAGCTGGAATGATTTCCCCTTTCTTATAATGGAAACTTTAGACAGTCTGTGCAGCTTTTAATTTATTATTAGGTCAATTAAGTGTGACTGTCTAGGTAGGAAAACTTATCTTGATTTTCAGTGGGGGAAAAATAGATTGTTAAATGAGAAAAACTCTAAAGCATACTTAACTTTTAAAAAAGCAAGACAACACACTTAAGAGGAACTTCCAAGCTGAATAAGCACTATGTAGAAATTTTAACCAACAAAGACTAATCTTTTTTTTTTCTGGTGGTATTTGGGTTTGAAATCAGACGGTGCACTTCCTAGGCAGGTGCTGTACCACTTGAGCCATTCCACCAGCATCCCCCCCTTTTGTTTTGCTTTATTTTCCAGGTAGCATCTCACACTTTTTACCTAAGTTAATCTGGACTGAGATTTTTCTACATTTTCCTGCTTTAGTAATCCCTAGCTACAATTACAGGTTTGATCTACCATGCTTGACTGGTTTGTCAAGATGGGGGTCTTCTCTGTAGCTTTTTTGCCTGGGCTAGCCTAGAATTGGGATGTTCTCAGTCTCAGAGTCCCCAGTAGTTAGCACTGCAGGCATCTACAACCATGCCAAGACTAAATAATCTTAGTAATCATGTTTTTAACCATATGTTGGAAAATTCATATTTGCATATAAAGATAGAGTATATCTAGCTTTGTGTGAATTTCATTTCATTTTATAATATACATCCCTTTCTTATAACAGATTACCTTTTTGTGTAGTTGACTTTTCATTATTGTGTTCATTATTCTCCTTAATGAAGAGTTTTACAGTCAAAGTGGAAGAGGGCCAACTTTTTATTGTTAATGCAACAGCATAATTAACCATACAAGGTTTGCTTATTATAGCTGAGTACCAGAACAATGCTTCAAAGAGGAAAACAAGATTACTAAATAACAGCAGTGTGAGAGGCTGGCCAATTATAATATTGCCTTCTTTGGGTGGTTCTTGAATTTGTAAGCACATGCTTACATGTTGCAGATAATAGGAACTAAAATGTCTAATTTTAATTGCCATTTCTATTACAGTGTTGTAAGGAAAGAATGGAAATTTTGCTGGGATAATTGATTATAGTGGAGAAGTGTAATGTATACTTTCGTTCTAGAAGACTTTGAACTCTTTTATACAAATGAATAGTGTTGAAAAGATACTGAAAGCTCACCTTTTTAAGGTCAAAAGTTTGTGTTTGAGTTTTGCTGAGTCTGATCTGAAGCAGAGTGATACATTGCAATAATTAAATAACATAATAAAAGTTTGGAGTAGGGACAGCACCATGCAGAAAAATGTTAGTCTCATATTTCCTAGGGAGTCCCTGATTTCAGGCACTCTTTGTTTTCTTTGCATGTAAATGAATGCACTTGTATTTCAGGGCTATTTATTATGGTCTAGTAAGTTTGATTAACCAGTATTTAATGCACTGTGGAGATACATACCAAGAAGCTGAGGGGATGTTTGAAAGACATTGAAATTACAGTTTTGCTTACATAAACATGGAGGAAGATAGGTTAAAAATAAAACCCCAAATCCTGAGGACCACTCTATTATCAGGTAAGAGAAAGTATATAGCTAGTAAATAGGCTATACCCTTTTTGGAAAAAGATACAAAGGGATTATTAAATTCTTCCATGTGGTAGACATGCTGAATATGGTCATATTCTAATTTATTTAAATTTCACATCTTTATCCAGCCTTCATTTTACAGTTGGGATTATGAATCAGATTCAAACCTTCATTGTTGCTGAAGGTCATACAAGAGTAAACATGCGATTCAAACTTTAAATCCCATTTTATTTCTGTTAAATGATTGTAAGACATCTGTCTAGCAAGTGCGAGGCTCTGAGTTCAAACCCAAGTACCAACAAAAACAAACTAATTTCTACAAAATTGACTGAATTGGATATTTTAAATTAAATATTACTTCTAAATTTATAAAAAAATATTACAGACCTTAGTTCTTAAATGTAGCAATTCACATAGTAGGGAACATTTGATATTCATAACAGTGGAATGAGTAATTGAAGTCAAGAGAATAATCAGGCATGTTATAGTTTTAAAGAACACTTTCAAATTTCTTACCTAAGCACCTTAAGCCTCTCATTTGATCTGCCAAGTAATGGTTTTGTTTCCTTTTGGCTTTTCTAAAATGAAGAAAATCCATACCTGTTGAAGTTCAAGAACTGTCTTTTGCATATGTATTCACATTCTACTTTCATCTTCCCACCAACTCTCAGATTCATAACAGTTGGGGGCATACTGATAAGTGGATGAAGAATAAATAAAAGGGCGGATCTCAAAAGAGAAGCAGCAGGCGCTAGCTAAATATCTATCCACAGATTATTTTAAACTTAGACTACCGGGTAATTATTAAATAAAAATGAAACACCTCACAAGTATCTTTCCCCAAGAATGATGACAATTCATCTGGATGATTGCCTGATTTGTAGTGGGCATTTAGTCAGTACTTACTAAGTGAATAAATACCACAATGGAGACCCTCTAGACTTAGATTTCTTTTTTTCAAAAAGCCAGTTTCCAAAGAATACAAAAAGAAATTTATGCACTGCTGTAATATTATAAAACTAGACCGACTTTATATTACTCTAATACTGTTTTATTGTTTATTATCTGATACTTAAATAAAAAGTAATCTGGTTATATATAAGTAATATATAACTTATGTCTCTGGGTGTATAATTTTTAAACAGTTTTTGGGCTGGAAAAAGGAAGAATTCTTCCACAGTATAAAAAAGGCATTTCTTTGACAGTGGTGTTGATTTAGAGGATCATTTGTCAAAAGAAATTTCTGCTACAAGAAATTGGCTTATAAAATAATTCTGACATTTACTCCTTTCTTCCTTTCTTTTTTATTAAAGAGAATAATTTATGTTCAGTCATTTGCTCATTCATTTGCAGTTTTCCACTTTGCATTCAGGTAGTAAAGACTAAGTTGTAAAAGTCTAGTGCTGTATTTTAAAATGATACCATTGGCTTGTAAACATCTTGATTTGGTTCTTCATACAGTCCACTGCATATGCAGAGCAAGTACATTTTTGTTTTTAATCTCCAGTTTGTCTAAATTTGGTCTTCATTTCTCACTGTTTCATTTTTTTTGTAGTTGAATACATTTTTCTACCATCAAAAAAGCAGTTACTGGTTTGATAGAGCCCAGCTTCACAGATTTCTATAGATGATTCATTTAGGTGACCATTACTGACAGGCATCTTGATACCATTTTTGAATATGGGATTGATCATTGGGCCACATGGCCAGAAACACTGCATATTCTCATCTGTATTCTCCTTTTCTTTTTCTTTTATTATTCATATGTGCATACAAGGCTTGGGTCATTTCTCCCCCCTGCACCCACCCCCTCCCTTACCACCCACTCCACTCCCTCCCTCTCCCCCCCTACCCCCTCAATACCCAGCAGAAACTATTTTGCCCTTATTTCTAATTTTGTTGTAGAGAGAGTATAAGCTATAATAGGAAGGAACAAGGGTTTTTGCTGGTTGAGATAAGGATAGCTATACAGGGCATTGACTCACATTGATTTCCTGTGCATGTGTGTTACCTTCTAGGTTAATTCTTTTTGATCTCACCTTTTCTCTAGTTCCTGGTCCCCTTTTCCTATTGGCCTCAGTTGCTTTTAAGGTATCTGCTTTAGTTTCTCTGCGTTAAGGGGAACAAATGCTCGCTAGTTTTTTAGGTGTCTTACCTATCCTCACCCCTCCCTTGTGTGCTCTCGCTTTTATCATGTGCTCAAAATCCAATCCCATTGTTGTGATTGCCCTTGATCTAATGTCCACATATGAGGGAGAACATACGATTTTTGGTCTTTTGGGCCAGGCTAACCTCACTCAGAATGATGTTCTCCAATTCCATCCATTTACCAGTGAATGATAACATTTCGTTCTTCTTCATGGCTGCATAAAATCCTATTGTGTGTAGATACCACATTTTCTTAATCCACTAGTCAGTGATGGGGCATCTTGGCTGTTTCCATAACTTGGCTATTGTGCATAGTGCCGCAATAAACATGGGTGTGCAGGTGCCTCTGGAGTAACCTGTGTCAAAGTCTTTTGGGTATATCCCCAAGAGTGGTATTGTTGGATCAAATGGTAGATCAATGTCTAGCTTTTTAAGTAGCCTCCAAATTTTTTTCCAGAGTGGTTGTACTAGTTTACATTCCCACCAACAGTGTAAGAGGGTTCCTTTTCCCCCTGCATCCTCGCCAACACCTGTTGGTGGTGGTGTTGCTGATGATGGCTATTCTAACAGGGGTGAGGTGGAATCTTAGCGTGGTTTTAATTTGCATTTCCTTTATGGCTAGAGATGGTGAGCGTTTTTTCATGTGTTTTTTGGCCATTTGAATTTCTTCTTTTGAGAAAGTTCTGTGTAGTTCACTTGCCCATTTCTTTATTGGTTCATTAGTTTTGGGAGAATTTAGTTTTTTAAGTTCCCTATATATTCTGGTTATCAGTCCTTTGTCTGATGTATAGTTGGCAAATATTTTCTCCCACTCTGTGGGTGTTCTCTTCAGTTTAGAGAGCATTTCTTTTGATGAACAGAAGCTTTTTAGCTTTATGAGGTCCCATTTATCTATGCTATCTCTTAGTTGCTGTGCTGCTGGGGTTTCGTTGAGAAAGTTCTTACCTATACCTACTAACTCCAGAGTATTTCCTACTCTTTCCTGTATCAACTTAAGAGTTTGGGATCTGATATTAAGATCCTTGATCCATTTTGAGTTAATCTTGGTATAGGGTTGGTATATACATGGATCTAGTTTCAGTTTTTTGCAGACTGCTAACCAGTTTTCCCAGCAGTTTTTGTTGAAGAGGCTGCTATTTCTCCATCATGTATTTTTAGCTCCTTTGTCAAAGACAAGTTGGTTATAGTTTTGTGGCTTCATATCTGGGTCCTCTATTCTGTTCCACTGGTCTTCATGTCTGTTTTTATGCCAGTACCATGCTGTTTTTATTGCTACTGCTTTGTAATATAGTTTGAAGTCAGGTATTGTGATACCTCCTGCATTGTTCTTTTGACTGAGTATTGCCTTGGCTATTCGTGGCTTCCTCTGTTTCCATATAAATTTCATGGTAGATTTTTCGATCTCTTTAATGAATGTCATTAGAATTTTGATGGGAATTGCATTAAACATGTAGATAACTGTTGGGAGTATAGACATTTTTACTATGTTGATTCTACCAATCCATGAGCATGGGAGATCTCTCCACTTTCTATAGTCTTCCTCAGTCTCTTTCTTCAGAAGTGTATAGTTTTCCTTGTAGAGGTCTTTCACATCTTTTGGTAGGTTTACACCTAGGTATTTGATTTTTTTTGAGGCTATTGTAAATGGAATTGTTTTCATACATTCTTTGTCAGTTTGCTCATTGTTAGTGTATAGAAATGCTAATGATTTTTCTATGTTGATTTTATACCCTGCTACCTAGCTATAGCTATTCATGGTATCTAGGAGCTTTTGAGTAGAGTTTTTTGGGTCTTTAAAGTATAGGATCATATCCTCTGCAAATAGGGATATTTTGACAGTTTCTTTACCTATTTGTATTCCTTTTATTCCTTCTTCTTGCCTAATTGCTCTGGCTAGGAATTCTAGTACTATGTTGAATAGGAGTGGAGATAGTGGGCATCCTTGTCTGGTTCCTGATTTTAGAGGGAATGGTTTCAGTTTTTCTCCGTTAAGTTTAATGCTGGCTGTAGGTTTGTCATATATAGCTTTTATAATGTTGAGGTACTTTCCTTCTATTCCTAGTTTTCTTGGAGCTTTTATCATGAAATGGTGTTGGATCTTATCAAAGGCTTTTTCTGCATCTATTGAGATGATCAAGTGGTTTTTATCTTTGCTTCTGTTAATGTGGTTTATTACGTTTATTGATTTTCGTATGTTGAACCACACCCCTGCATCCCTGGGATGAAGCCTACTTGGTCGTGGTGAATAATCTTTTTGACGTGTTGTTGAATTCGATTTGCCATTATTTTGTTGAGGATTTTTGCGTCAATGTTCATTAAGGAGATTGGCCTATAGTTCTCCTTTTTGGAGGTATCTTTGCCTGGTTTTGTGTAAGTGTAATACTGGCTTCATAAAATGTAGTAGGCAGTTTTCCTTCCCTTTCTATTTCGTGGAACAGTTTAAGGAGGGTTGGTATCAGTTCTTCATTAAAGGTCTGATAGAATTCAGCAGAGAATCCATCAGGTCCTGGACTTTTCTTTTTGGGGAGACTCTTGATTGCTGCTTCAATTTCATTTTGTGTTATAGATCTATTCAGGTGATTAATTTCCTCTTGGTTCAGTTTTGGATGGTCATATGTTTCTAGAAATCTGTCCATTTATTTAAGATTTTCAATTTTATTTGAATATAGGTTCTTGAAGTAGTCTCTGATGATTTCCTGGACTTCCATGGTGTTTGTTGTTATCTCCCCTTTTGCATTCCTAATTCTACTAATTTGGGTTTTTTCTCTCCTCATTTTAGTCAAGTTTGCCAGTGGTCTATCGATCTTGTTTATTTTTTCAAAGAACCAACTTTTTGTTTCATTAATTCTTTGTATGGTTTTTTTGGTTTCTATTTCATTGATTTCAGCTCTTATTTATTTTAATTATTTCTCTCCTATTTGTTTTGGGATTTGCTTGTTCTTGTTTTTCTAGGAGTTTGAGATGTATCATTAGGTCATTGATTTGGGATCTTTCAGTCTTTTTAATATATGCACTCATGGCTATAAACTTTCCTCTCAGAACTGCCTTAGCTGTGTCCCATAGGTTCCGGTAGGTTGTGTTTTCATTTTCATTGACTTCCAGGAACTTTTTAATTTCCTCTTTTATTTCATCGATGATCCATTCTTCATTAAGTAATGAGTTATTTAGTTTCCAGATGTTTGCATATTTTTTGTCTTTACTTTTGTTGTTGAGTTCTAGTTTTATTGCATTGTGATCAGATAGTACGCATGGTATAATTTCTATTTTCTTATATTTGCTGAGACTTGCTTTGTGCCCTAGGATATGATCTATTTTGGAGAAGGTTCCATGGGCTTCTGAGAAGAATGTATATTGTGTAGAAGTTGGATAAAATGTTCTGTAGACATCAACTAGGTCCATTTGATCTGTTGCATATTTTAGATCTTGGATTTTTTTTATTGATTTTTTGTTTGGATGACCTATCTATTGATGATAATGGGGTGTTAAAGTCTCCCACAACCACTGTGTTGGCGTTTATATATGCTTTTAGGTCTTTCAGGGTATGTTTGATGAAATTGGGTGCATTGACGTTGGGTGCATACAGGTTGATAATTATTATTTCCTTTTGGTCTATTTCCCCTTTTATTAGTATGGAATGTCCTTCTTTATCTCGTTTGATCAATGTAGGTTTGAAGTCTACTTTGTCAGAGATAAGTATTGCTACTCCTGCCTGTTTTCGGGGGCCATTGGCTTGGTAAATCTTCTTCCAGCCTTTCATCCTTAGCCTGTGCTTATTTCTGTCGGTGAGATGGGTCTCCTGTAAGCAAGAAATTGTTGGATCTTCCTTTTTAATCCATTTTGTCAAGCGGTGCCTTTTGATGGGTGAATTAAGTCTGTTGACATTAAGCGTTAGTACTGATAGGTATGTGGTGATTCCTGTCATTTAGTTGTCTTAGTTGTTTGAAGGTTTGATTGTGTGTACCTAAGTTGATGTTACTCTCTACTGTCTTGCTTTTTCTTTTCCTGTGGTTTGCTGCTGCCTGTCTTTTCATGGTTAAGTTGGGTTTCACTTTCTGTGTGCAGAATCCCTTGAAGAATCCTTTGTAGTGGTGTCTTTGTGGTCACATATTGTTTTAGTTTCTGCTTATCATGGAAGACTTTTATTGCTCCATCTATTTTGAATGATAGTTTTGCTGGGTAGAGTATCCTGGGGTTGAAGTTATTTTCATTCAGTGCCCGGAAGATCTCACCCCACGCTCTTCTTGCTTTTAATGTTTCTGTTGAGAAGTCTGCTGTGATATTGATGGGTTTACCTTTGGATGTTACTTGTTTTTTCTCTCTTACAGCCTTCAATATTCTTTCCTTAGTTTCTGAACTTGTTGTTTTAATTATGATATGTCGTGGGGTAGTTCTGTTTTGATCTGGTCTCTTTGGTGTGCTGGAGGCCTCTTGCATCTGTATGGGAATATCTTTCTCTAGATTTGGGAAATTTTCCGTTATTATTTTGTTGAATATATTATGCATTCCCTTTGGTTGCACCTCTTCTCCTTTTTCGATGCCCATGATTCTCAAGTTTGGTCTTTTGATGGAGTCGGTGAGTTCTTGCCTTTTCTTTTCACTGGTCTTGAGTTGTTTAATTAATAGTTCTTCGGTTTTTCCTTTAATTACCATTTCATCTTCAAGTTCTGAGATTCTGTCTTCTGTTTATTCTATTCTGCTGGATTGGCCTTCCGTTTTGTTTTGCAGTTCAGTTTCGTTCTTTTTTCTGAGGTTTTCCATATCCTGGCTGTTTTCCTCTTTAATGTTGTCGATTTTTGTCCTGAGTTCATTTATCTGTTTATTCATCGTGTTCTCTGTTTCACTTTGGTGTTTGTACAGTGCTTCTATGGTTTCCTTTATTTTTTTGCTTTTTCAAATTCTCTATTTTTGTTGTCTTGGAATTTCTTGAGTGTCTCCTGTACATTTTGGTTGACCCTATCCAGTATCATCTCTATAGAATTCTCATTGAGTACTTGTAGTATGTCTTCTTTTAAATTATTCTTGTAGGCTTCATTGGGTCCTTTGGCATAGTTTTTCTTCATTTTGTTGGAGTCTGGATCTGAGTACCTGTTTTCTTCATTCCCCTCTGGTTCCTGTACTAATTTTTTGCTGTGGGAAAACTGGTTTCCCTCTTTTTTTCTGTCTTCCCGTCATTGTCTTTGGTGATGTTACTGTCACTGTACTGTGTGCAATTAAGTATTTTCTAGCTTGTAATAATAACAATGATAATATTTGGAATGGAAGGGTGAGCTGAGATGGAAAGCAAGAAATTAAAGAAATGGGAAAAACAAATACACAGACTGGAGGGAGAAAACAGAACAAGGTATCAGACAAGAAGATTTCAAAGGTATAAACAGGAAGCTTTAGTGTACTAATCTACAGTAAGCTGAACAGACATTAGAGAGACAGAGAGAGGATTGAAAATCAACAATAAAAAGGTAAGAATGAAAGTAAAAAATAAGTAAATGAAAGAAAAATCTATTTATAAAAATATTAAAATAAAATGAAAAATAGAAAATTTAAAAAAAAACCAAAAAACCTCCAAGTTAAAATGCAATCTCCAATCCTGGAGTTCGTGCCTCAGATGTTGTTCTGTAGTTGTCTCATCAAAGGGGACGCATAAACTAGAACAAAACAACACACACACACACACACACACACACCCTCCCCCCCCACCAAGTGTCCCAAGTTCAAATGCAATACAGTTTCAGGTAGTTTTTCAGCATGCGGGTGTAATTCGGTTGTTCTCTCATCCAGGGTAGGGAAAATGTGAAAAAAAAAAAAGAGTCTGGAGACAGTTCTGAGAGTGGTATCTGCGGCTGTGGTTTGCCCGCCTGCTGCTCTCCGCCTGCTGTTGCTGGCAGCGTTATTTATGCAGATCTCTGGGGTGAGCTTAGCTCTCACCTGGCCCCTAAGGCTTTGTTTGTTCAGAGTTCTCCTGTGCGGGAACCTCTGCTACAAGCTTTCGTCTTTCCAAGCACTGGGAAAGGTGACACTGCACCCGCCTGCGTGTTTATTTACAGTTCATGTGGGAGGTGGGTCTTCCCCCCTCTCCTGTGCAGTTTTCCTCCCACCTCCACTTTTGCAAGCTTTCCTGCTCCTGATTACTGGGCGGTGCTGCTGCTCCTGCCGGCCGCCATGTTTGTTTACAGTTCACGTGGGAAGTGGGTTTTCCCTCCTCTCCTGTGGAGTTTTCCTCCCTCCGCCACTCTCACAAGCTTCCCCACTCCTGGTTGCTGGGCGTGCGCCCCGCTCCCGCTGGAGCCTCTCCTGCCCGCCCGGCTTGTTTATTTACAGTTCTGGGAAGGATTTCCTTCCCCCAATCTTTGGTGCTTAGTGCACCCCACCCTCTTTCCTGCATGTCTTATTTGTTCTTATTGCTTATTAGTCAGTTTCTCTTTTTTTGCCCAGGTGGAGGTCAGTCTGTCCAGGGGCTATGCTGCTCTGGCCCAGGCTTGTCTGTGGGAGTACCTCGGTACCGCAAAGCTCACCTGGTCCGCGTCTTCCCAAGCCTTCTGGGTGCTGGCGACTGGCAGCCGGGGGCCCTCCTTGTTTCTCCTTTTAACATGAAGTGGAGATTCTCTGCGCCAGCTGGAGGTGTGGAGGGGTCAAAGTTATGCCTCTTCTCAGTGATTATGCCTGCAAAGTGTGTCTCCAGCGTCTCTCCAAGATTTCACTATAGGAGGCTTGCTTTCTGCTTCCTCACTCTAGCCGCCACCTTGGAATCCCCTCTGTATTGTCCTTTTTAATAAATAAGAAAGGACTTTTTCTGGCATTTTGCTGGGGGTGCATTTTAGCTCTCCAGTATAACCCTTGATTAAGGATGAGTTAAAGGATCAGGTGAAATTTGAAATTGTTCCACAAAAGCTGAGTTCTGCCAGCTAGGTGGGATGTTGAAAATTTAGAACAGTTTGCACAAAAGCATCTTCTGGTCAATTTGCTTATCAGAATCTCATAAAAGAATGTGCAACATGAGACTGGGATGGTGGCTATTGCCTATAATCCCAGCTACTTGGGAGGTAGGGATCAAGAAGGTCATGTTTTGAGGCAACCTGAGCAAAAAGTTAGCGAGAGACCCCATCTCAATAAAAAAAACAGGTATGGTGTTTCATATCTGTAATCCTGGCCATGCAGGAGGCCATAGGTAGGAGAATCACAACCCCAGGCTGGCCCTCTGTGGAAAAATCAGAAAACCCTACCTGAAAATATCTAGGATATAGGAAAAAAGCAAAAAAGGCTGTGAGTGTGGGTGTGGTTCAAGTAGTAGAGTGCCTGCCTAGTAAGCATGGTGAGGCCCTGAGTTCAAACCCCCGCAGTGTTGCAAAAAAAAAAAAAAAAAAAAAAGCAGTACATTATAGAAGTAGCAATATGTAATATTAAAGTTACATGACATCAGAACCACTTTGAGAATTTTTAGGGCAAACATTCTCTCACATGCATTGCATCTTCCTTAACTGGGTAAATTCAACTGTGTGCTCTTAATGTTCTTTACAAAGGGAGAAAGCATAACTTAGTGGAGCATAGTTTAAAGAGTGTAGGAGAGAGGCATCCAGCCATTCCTGTCATTCTGATTAATGACTGTGTGTCCCTGAGTGAGAGATGGAAGTTCTTTCAGTTCTTAATTGTGTTTCATGGTGTGAACAGCTCTCTTCCCTAAGTGTGATTTTAGTCTTTTGTGAACTGGCCAGCTTCTGGTATTGAGCCCATCAGACAGCAAGCTGTTGCAGTAATGGAGAGCACGGGCTGCGTGGCCTTACTGAGGAATAGTACTAACAGGCAAAGAGAGATCAAAGGTGCTTTTGAGCATCGCCAGTTTTTTGCCTTCTACACTGATTTTTAGAACTTAATTGTAGAGTAAGATGTGACTTTGCTGTAATATTACATGAATTAAAGATTGACAAAAATCAGCAAAGTCAAATTGAAACTTTTGAGAACAAATACCTTTGAAAAATGCTAGATATCTAGTAAGATAAGTATAGAGAAATAACTCTAATCAAACAGTTTTCTTCAAAAGCTGCTTATTGTATTTTCCAAATTCTTAAAATTTTGGCTACCCCAAACAAGGGGGTAGCAATGGATTGATTCTGAATAAATACAGTAATATTAACAAAGAGTTGGGATTCCAGTGACTTGAAAATAAAGGTCTGTACATTAATTAAAATTTGGGTCATTTAAATTAAATCTGATAAATAAAAGGCTTTTGTATTAACTCAGAGTTAAAAAATTCTTGAAGGATTGCATAATAGATAAGTTAGGGTGTATGAATAAGATAATGTCAGACCCTAATCTAAGTGACTTGCTTGTTTTATCCTTTTGGTCTGGGGGTATAGATATTGTTCTAGGAGCTTTTTGCATATTAAATACACATTTACTTTTTTCGTGGTACTGGGATTGAACTGAGGATTTCAACTATGCTAGGCAAGTGCTCTTGAGCCACGTCCACAGCCTTCTTGGTTTATTTTGCATTTTGTTTTTGAGATGGGGTCTTGCTAACTTCGTGACTTTGCCTGGGCTGTTAAACTCACAATCTTCCTTTCTCCACCTTCTAAATTTCTGGAATTAGAGGTATGAGCCACTGTACCTGACCTACAACATTGCAAATGAGAAACTAATACATTGGCTGGGCATGGTGGACATGCAATCCCAGCAGTTGGGAGGGTGGTGAGTTCAAAGCCAGCCTGAGCTGCATAGCAAGACTTTATCTCAAAACAAGAGAAAAAGAAACTGCAATACAATCACAATTAGAAACCGGACCAAATCTCACAGCTATGAAGTAGATGAGCTACATTTCAATTTCAGACCCATTCAGTATATGACTCCATTTCTTACAATTTTACTGGGTCCTGTCTTTTAAGTCTTGATTCTCTATTATTCTTTATATAAAGGTTTCATATGCCAACTCCAGTTATTGAAAGTGGCTGCTTTGAGGATTTTGAGACCAAGTCTATATTCAGTGAAAAATTTGTGACTTTTCTCAGAGGTGGTTTTATGAGCATATTGGAGAGTGGTGGCATAACTTTATTTTTAACATATTATCAAACTATATTATAAAAAAAGATGTATTTTGGTGTCAGTCCCCCATAGCTTGTCAGTCTTTATGGGATGGAGTTATATGAAAAATATGTCTGTATTTCCTGTAAAACTGCTGGATACATTGTTTCTTATGATGTTCAGTGCTCCCTTTGTAAGAATTCACATGATAAATTCTTCAGGAATTTACTTTGAGAGAAGTTTTCTTTCCTTAAGATCTGCCATGTTTCCTTGTATCAGCCACTGAGAATTGTATAACTTGTGCTTTATATTTGCTTTGGCTGCAAGGAAGCTTGGAGTTATATTTCATTTTAATTATAGCTACTTTATTAGCTTAGGCTTTTGATGTGGATGATTTCTTCTCTAGTACTATGTGGCAGGAGTTTTTACTCTGTCATTTGTGTATCAGCTTCATGAACTTCAGCTTCATGAGCTTCAGCTCCTGAACCCCTCTGAAGTGATAGGTAAGATTGCTTGTGTGCAGTGAGAATTTAGGGGAGTGTTCTTGACTTTCCCTCAGATTATAAGTGGTTTCCCAGGCCCCCTCCAAAAAAAGATAAAGAACCATTGTTCTATGAGTTGGCTTTTCATTTTATGTTTTGATGGTTTAATTATATAGAATCTCTTACAAGCCTTTGATAACCTCTTTGGCAACACTTGGCCTATAAATCATTTGAATGTATTCAAATCATCATCTTGTCTCAATTTTGTCAAAAAGCTAAAAAGCAGCCTCTGTATAAGTTTAAAAACACGCAGTCTCGGAAAATTAACAGAGTAGTTGATGTCTTCATGGAAATTATGTGCTAATTATGTTTATTATTTTTTTTAAAGGAGCTTGTCTTACCTTAAAAGGAAATAGTAAGTTTTTTGTACTGTGGTTCATTATTAACTTATATTTAGAATTAACATATTTAAACCATAAAACCTATATATGGAAACAGTATATAGTCTCATAGGTAAACACAGTAAGCATTACATAATCCTAATCATCTCTGGTCTATTTCTGTATTAGGAGACATACTCTCCCAAAATATGTAGATAGGGTAGGGTTAACAGCAATTATTTGATATACTGTATATATATATGACGACAAAGTCAACATTTCTTATCTAAAAATCCAAAATATGAAATGTACCAATATGTGGAACTTCAAGTGCTGACTTGATACCTCTAGTGAAAATTGCACACTATACCTCATGTGGTGAGTCAAACTCAGATGCTAAAAATACTGTGGAAAATTTCCTTCAGCATATGATTATAAAGTGTATATGAAAATAAGTGAATTTCATAATAGGTGAATTTCATGTTCAGGCTTGGTTCCTATCCTCAAAATATCTCATGTGTGTAAATATTCTAAAATCTGAAAAGTTTTGAAATACGAACACCTCTGGTCCTAAGCATGTTGGAGAAGGGATTACTCAGCATGTATGTCATTACAGAAAAGTAAAACCAGTGCTGCAAATCTCACCACTCAGGTTAACTTCCACAGCTGTCATTTTAACAATATTATTGTAGTTCTTCAAATGCAAATTATATTAACAGGTATTCTGTATAAATGTGTGTAATCCTAGGGGCGCCATATATTATGTTTGTGATTGTGGAAGGCTTTTTGGCCTAATTGATTATTTCTTTGCAACAAAAAATTGCCGTTGGGGGGAAAAATTGCAAGCTGTAAAAGAGAAAAACCATTCTTCATTAGGTGATATTTAGGTTATATTTAAATTTATAAATTGTATGTACATACATAATTTTCGATTGAAGAGCAGATGACTGAAACACTACTGAGGTGAGGTGATAATGGTGTTTGGGTTTGTGAGTTACATGGTCGTGTAGGTGATCATGTGAGTTGTAGTTCTTTACCCCACACAGAAATCTGTGACAGTGATGGGAGGACTGTGACTTAGAAACCAAGTTGCACACTCATCCAGCTTGTTACTCTACTGTGTATGTGAACAATGATTTGTATGACTGAATCACAGACATTAAAACATAGCTTGCCAACAAAAACAGATTTTCTTAAACCATGTATGATTTATACTCCCATAATAGAAACAAACCAAATACGTTGTATCATCTTATCATTCATTATATTTTACTCTTGCATCTGACTTGTTAACTAGTTTATAAAGAGATTAGTAAGTGAAAGTAGGAGAAAGTAGGTTTGTAGGATGACTTCTACAAGTGTTAGAAGAAATTTTAAAGCAACGCTAATCAATTTGATTAGTTAGAATTGCAAACAAATGCTTAAAGTGTGTGTTGAGTAAAGAAGGGAAGACAAGGGCAAATAATAAACTGGAGAAAAGGTACTCTGTAAGAAAGCCATGGTGGCTGAGATAGGCAGCTGGGCATAGTACACAAACAGTGTTCACAAAGGAGGAAATAAGGTGAGAAAACAGACATGTGGGAAATGTTCACCCTTGCTAGTAACCTAAGAAGTGTGATGTAAAACAACAAGGAATCTTACTGTGCTGCTGAAACTGCTTGTTGGTAGAAGACTGGAAGTGTATCAGCACTGTGCTTCATTAGTGACAAAAATGTTCACTTGTAACTTCTCATTAATTTAATAAAGGGGTCTACTTATGAAACAGCAGAAATGTGAAAGTGATAAATGTCATGCAAAGAGAAATGGCTAAATAAATTATGGTTAATTCATTAGATTGTTATGTATCCAGTAAAAATAAATGAATGGGCTATCTAGTAATATAAGAAAAGGTGCATATAAAAGAATGGGCTGCATAATATGTAATCTATTTCTATAATATATAAATATAAGTATGAAAACTCTTGAAAAAAAGAAAAATCAGCTACTCAGGAAGTGGAGGTAGGAGGATCTGAGGCTGGGCTTTGAGCAAAACTCTGAGACCCTGTCAAATAACTAAAGCCAAAGGGCTGGGGCATGGATTAAGTGGTAGAGTAAGTACAAGGCCCTGAGGTTGCCCTCCCACCCCCCACCCCTAGGTAGATAATTTTGATGAAGGAATGCTGGGTTATCCTGGATTTAGGGAACACTGGTTGCAGCCTGTAGGTGTTTGCAGCACAGTGAAAGTAGATAGAGTAGCCAGTGTTTAATAAGCTGGTCCAGGCTTGTTTGTACAAGTCATTAATATGGAAGTTTAAAAGCCTCTGCCCAGTATGGGGATCAGTCATTAACTAAAATCTAGTATAGTATATTGGCTCAAATTTGTATGTTATAGTTTATCTGACTTTATTAAAATTCCTCTTTGCAAAATTCTGATTCAAGACTTTGTGTTACAGGATGTTATGGTATTACATGGGAGTGGATGGATGTGCTTGTTCCTGACTACAAAGGAGTAACCAAAAAGGACTTACTATAGGAAGCTTGAGTATTGCAGGATGAGGAGAAATTAGAAGAGAGGATGTGAGTGAGAAAAAAAGCTGGAAAGGGTGTGTGTGACCAGACTAGGATTTGGGAGAACCTGTTAGGCTTTTTTTGTATACCTTATGTGTTAGTGTGCCTATGGCTATATTTAGGAGAAACTAGTGTTGTGTAAGTGGTTACTAATGTCATATAATCTGGCCATCTTCAACACATTTTAATAACAATTTATTGTCAGATAGCTCAAGTTAATTGAAGGGGTAGCTTTTATTTAACTGAGTAATTTCCACTAGGTACTTAAATACAGCACAGTGTAAAAGAGGTAAAAAAATAGAGGTTTGCTATTTACTGATAATATACTATCTGAAAAGAAAATTAAAAAGCTAGAGATTTACTGAGGCAGCTAAGGGGAATTGAGAAATTACATGTGTAAGGGGTGGGAGAAAAGGGACATTTTAACATAATTTTGACACTGGTCTAGGTGGAAGATGGCTGTCTTCTACATTTTTCCATTTTATAGGAGTAGGAACTTCTTCTGAACATTTTACCTTTTATTCACATGTGGTGCCTGTGTCTTGATTTTGAGTAGACTTAGCTTCTTTTAGTGTAAATTTTACTGCTAGGAAGTTTCCCAGTAGTTGGAATGAATACCCCAGTAAAGCAGTTTTGGAGAGTAAAACTTGCTTTCCCACACTGGCCTTTTATAGTTAGTTTAGGAAACCGCACTTGCTGTTCATCCCCAGACTGTGAGGGTACTATAGAGATCATTGTCTTTCCTGCTCTGTAGAAGCAAAGCTGGCAGAGTCATGACTACTGCTTTTTTCTTTTCTTATTAATTTCTGGTTACATGGTTCTTTTTAGTATACAGTTGTTTTTAGTGCACTGTAGGAAAGACTTCACTGAAGTTAATAGTACTGTATTTATAATCTCATCACTCTTTTTTTTGGCGGGGTGGGATTGGGGTTTGAACTCAGGGCTTCATGCTTGCATAACAGGCACCACATGAGCCAAATCTCTAGTCCATTTTTCTGTAGTTATTTTGAAGATGGGGTTTCACAAATTATTTGCCTAGACTGGACTGGAACCTCTATCCTCCTGATCTCAACCTGTCAAGTGGTAAGGATTATAGGTGTGAGCCACTGGCACAGGGCTTTATCATTTCTAGTTGTTTATTTTAGCTATTTGTACATCTAAGTAAAATGTTAATACTGCCTTGTCATATTGAATACTTGATTATTTGTGTAACTGTTCTCATTAGTCTTTTATTTTAAAGGATATTCCATAACAAGATACAAGTGTGTATGGGTGTGTTTTTTTCCCCCCCTTTGCGTTTTCTGGAGACCGGGCCATGTTAAGTAGCCCAGATTAATCTTGAACTTCTTATCCTCCTGCCTCAGCCTTCCAAGGTGGCTTGTGTTTTTATTAGTTACATAGCCTGAAGAAACTTTTGTTTCTTTAAAAAAAAAAAAAAGCATAGTAGTCCAAACTATATTCCTGAAGGGTGTGTTATTTAATCAAGAGCATTTTAATTATAGTTATACATTTTAAAAAGCAGAGAAAGTGTGATTTGTTGAGGTCATGACAATTTCTTTGAAAGCAATGAATAAAGCCTCTTTGAAATGATTAGGATATATACATTTTTCACAATACTGTTGGGTTACTAACATGGATGCAGTTTTTCTGAGTGCTCGCTACACTTTAACACAATGTATTAAGTATCTGAGTTTTAGCTTTTCACCTAGAAGATTTTTATCTACTTATCTGCAGGCACATCCAGTTTAATTGAGTATGTGAGTGTGCACTCCTCCTCCCATATAAACTCACTTTCTCCTTACTGTCATTCATATTTCCATTTTATTCTCTCAGAGTTTGCTAGAAGGGCATCTGGTATAGCTGAATAATTGCAGTCTGTTCAGTTCTTACCCTGCCTTCTTATTTTGATGAAGCATCAGATACTGAAATATGGAATCTGTTTATTTAGGTGTTATGGTACCATAAAGTTGGCACCAACTCACTCATCTCTCCATTTTCTGACCTCTGGTCTTAGAAAGAGGGTTCTTTTATGGACCATGTATTCTTTTCCTCTGCATGGATGTGGCTCATGGGAGAAACTTTGTCAATGAGTCCTTCTGAGTTATGGCTTCTCCGAGTGTGTCTCTATCTTTAGGACAGGCTAAGCCAGAACTGTAATGGTCTCAGATTATTATCTAAATGCCATGGAAAATGCCATCCATAGCAGAATATCTTTCTTGGTAATTTTCCCCTACCCAGGTGTTTCCTGTAAAAGCAGGACTAGACCTTCACTGACTCCTTGACTCCGAGACTGTTAAACTGTGAAGTGAGCTTTTGCTCTTCTGTTTCTAAGAGCCAGTCTTATGTGGAAGCCTGAAATGAAGTAACTGTGTTTAGTGTAGGTGGCAAAGGAACTTTTCCCCTAAACCCTAAAGGTTTGATAATTTTTGTCTAAGAAACAAATTGACAGTAGACAGATGAAGAGAAAAGGTTTACAAATTTATTAATGTTCAAGCACTTGGGCATGTCACACAAGGCATGAAACTCAAAAAAGGGTCAGATGTTTGAAGTTTACACATTTTCTTCATAAGGGAGAAGGACGTGGGGGCTGTAGGCAATTTTATCAGAAGGGTAGATGCTCTTTAGCGAAGATGAGTGGGTTCAAAGAACAAACAGTAGCCTGGGACAATTTGCCTGAGGTCTTGTGCTGTCAGCTCTAGTTTTAATTCCTGCTGGTTAATTTTCTAGAAGTTAGATAGTGGAACTTCAGAGAAAGGCCCTTCTCATAATTCAGGAGGGAGATAGGGGTCAGCAACTTGGTGGTGGGAAGGAAAGAGTGCCAGTGAGACCTCACACTTTGGGATATTATTTCCTGAGCCCCAACTTTTGTTAGCTCCACCTTTATCTTGTCTTTTAAATAAGACAACTGTAACATATTAGGACTTTCTTCTGGCTTTTTTTTTTTCTTCTCCTTTTTTTTTTTTTTTGACCATGGTGTATTTGAAGCCAAGCTTACTCATATTTGGACCTGTATACACCAGAATTAATTTTTTATCTGTCTCGCTTTTTAAAAAGCCTTTGGAGAAAATATCTATTTTGTGGGAAAAGAGTACATAGACTGGCATTTGCTTTACCTTTCTTAGTCCTCTAGGATTATGAAATTAATAACTAAAATTTTAAGCACTTCCTACACTTGATGTAATTATGTTCTGTATATTTGCTTTTTAAAATTTACATCTATTTCTCTTGTCTGTTCACAACTGCCATTCCTAGGTGAGCTGGCAGAGTGGCTCAAGAGGTAGGAGTGCCTGCCCTGCAAGTGTGAGGCCCTGAGTTTGAACCTCAGTGCCTCCAAAAAAAAAAAAAAAAATTCCTAGATGAGGTGTTAGAAATAGATTTAAAGAGAATAGGTTAATGCAAAGAGATTGTAGTGCACATCTATGATTGATCTGTATAGTATGAATTAATTGTACTGATAATGGAGTCTAGACAAGCATGGAGCTGGCATTGGAATGCTAGCAGAATGGAGTGGCAACTGAACACTCAGGATTAGAGTATATTATGAGCATAATAAAGAAGACCAAGAATTTACGTGCAATTAGAAAGCCTAGAGCCAAAACAGTAGGTACAATCCTCAAAGGTAAGCAAAGATCACTAGTTAGTAGTAGATGTTTATAGGAAGACACAAAGGTGGAGGTGTCACTATCAGTTGAGAGCAGAATATGAGAGAGCATGAGTCATAGTAATGGAAATGGTTTTGATATAAGTAGGGTTAGCACTGATTGTAAAAAGAAGAAAACTTATACATGTTTTTATCAACTGGCTTTAGTATGGCCTATTAAAATCACCTTAATGTACTGCTTTTCAGTGGTATGATTTTGTATATCTGTTTCATTAATAACTACCTACCAGAATTAGATCACGATGTTGACTATAAGAAATATATTTCTTTTGGGGCCAGACCTGTTGACTCTTACCTATAATCCTAGCTATTCAGGAGACAAAGATTGGGAGAATTTGAGGCCATCAAGGGCAAAAAGTTTGTGAGACCCTGTTTGAACCAATGAAGGCTGGGTGTGGTGGCATGCTTTTGGCCCAGGTGCAGGTTGTGTAAGTAGGGGATCTTGGTTCAGGCTGGCCTGGTCATAAGTGCAGGATACTATTCGAAAAGGGCTGGAGGTATGTTGAGACCCTGAATCCAAACCCCATTACCACCAGAGGGAAAAACATTTCTCTCTCTCTCTCTCTCTCTCTCTCTCTCTCTTTCTCTCTCTTCTGGTATGATTTTACAAAAATTGATCTAATCCATAGAAGGAGAAGGTATTTGTCATAATGTTTATACTTATGTGAAATAAAAACAAGCACAAGGCCCTGAGTTCAAACCACAATACTGTCTTAAAAAAGAGATTTAAAATAAAAGTTTTTCTTTGACATAAAGTCCTTGGCAGTTTATTTCTTTAAGGTGACTAATTTTATACAGGTGAAATTATTTTTACATGAAAATTTCAGTGGCAAAATAAGTTACAAAGTCACTTTAGATTGTGAAAAATACATGGAACAGGGCATGTATGTTACCAACCAGTACTTCTGTGGGATTTCTTCCTTACTTGTTTGTGGTGGTAGGGCTGGAACCCAAGGCCTTGGTTATGGTAGACAAGCACTCTACCACTGAGCTACATTCCCAGTTCCTTGGACTCCTGATTTAATTATGTAAAAGTCACCAAAGGACTATTCCTTCTTTCCATGTCCCACAGGGGTCGCCTTGCTGTCATTGGTGTTCTTGTGCTCATTTTTATAAAGTTTTATATAAGTTATCTTTCAGGCATGGTTTGACAGGTTAATATTTTCCCTCTTTCTCTGAATATTAAGTGAAAATGCTACATTGTTACTGTATCCTTTGTTCTTAAAACAAAACAAAACAGTATTTTAAAAAATCATGCCTCAATTCTGTAATTTTTCTTAGAGTAGAATTTAGGACCAAAGTCTCTATTTTTAAAGGGCTGTATGTAATGTGGACAAATTACCTTAACATTTTAACTACTTTGTGGAATTGTTTGATGAGTCAGTATATTCAAAGAGATTTCTGTAGTCTGAGTTCCTCAAAGGAAGAATTTCTGTTGAAGATTAGAGTTTTCTCAATTTAGAAACAGAATTCACTGGTTTTGTAAATTCTTTCTGCTTTACAGTGTTGACAAGACTTATGGATGCAAAATATGTTTTAAATTAAATCGGCAGCCTGCAAAATCCCACTTAAGTTCATTAAATATATTTGTCTTGAATTCTTCTCACCAAAAATATCTTTTCTGTGATTTAAAGAGTATTTTAGAGTTGAATCTGCCCTTTCTTGTTTGTTTTTTCAGTTCATCACAGTGGAGTCCTATGTGTGAAATATTGTTAGGTTAAAAATTGCTTATCTGTGTGTGTTTTAAAATATCTGACTTACAAAGGAATTTCTAACGTATTAATCCTTTTTTCTTCAATGATGCATTATAAATAAATAAGCATGATTGATTATAATTCAATGTAACAATTATTATTCAGTCCATCTATTATATATGTTTACAGTGCTATATATATATATATATATATATATATATATATATATATATATATATATTTGAATTGACAAACAGGTATAAATGATCAGACTGTGCCAAATTATAACTTGAATTGTTTTCAGTCAGCCAAGAATATTTCATATTGTAGTTTTAATTTAAAAAATAAAAGTGAAAACTCAGAAAACTAAATGTAAAGTATGAAAATGATAGAGTTCTTTAATTCAATTATGTTTGAAAATGTACTTCTTTGGAAGATAAATACAATATTGCATGTGTGATAGATCTAAGTAACTTACTAGAATAATACTAGATAAACAACTTAAGGTGTGAAAATCCATTTAAAACCTTAGGAGTTATCTATCTCTACTCACAATTTCTTATTTACATCATAAATTGTTTTCTTGATTTCACGGAATTGTTTATCTATGTTATCTTGTATCTAGCTGAATTTCTTATGATCACAATTTTTTAATTCCTTTGCAGGTAATTACTAAATTTCCTTTGCATTCAGTTAACTAGAGAATTGTGCTCATTTGGTATTATTATGTTTTTAGCTTTTCCTTGTTTCTTGTTTCTCTACATTGTTACCTATACATCTGATGGAAATGTCTCTTCTTCTAGTTGTGTGAGTGTCTTTCATTGGAAAAGTCTTTGACCTGTAGATGGGTCCTTTGGTGTTTGTTGAATAGGGTACATTGACTTTGGTGCCAGTAAGTACAGATGTCTCTATGTACTGTCTTCAGCTGCAATCAACTCCAGTTTGCCTGTGAGTGCTGCAGAGGTCTAGGTTGCCACTAGTCTGTAGCAGTAGTGGCATGGCTTCCTGTAGTTGGGGCTCCAGACTGGTATATACATTAAGAGTGTGTGTAGCTGGACACTTAGCTTGTTTTCTAAGTATACAGAAGAGAAGAACTTTGTACTTAGGAAAAGCAGGCAGGGGGTTGGTGTTGTAGAATAGGGATGTACCTTCTGTACCAGCTCCTCCTCTTTCTAAGAACAATTAACTTTTAGGTGAGAAGTAGAGGTGTATTTTTTTCCTGAGGCAGAATAGGAGATTGGTGTACAACAGTGCCTACTAACTCTGCCATTAATGAACTAATTCTCAAACCATTGGAAAAGTTGGGAATTTTGATATCTAGTTGAGTTTGTGAGCAAAAAACTTAGATATCTTTTATTTAAGAAATCATTTTCTCAGGGGTTAGTTTATAAAATCTGATGTTTATATATGAAAGCCATATGTCAGGATGGCATATTTAACTACACAAAGATCTTTACTGTTTGGGTTGAACTTCTTGCATAATTAGTTAACTTGTTGAGTACAATTCTGAAGAGAATCTGTCTGTAACAGTGGTTTTGACTTTGGCATAATTGATAATTTTGCTGTTTTGATAGTGACAGACTACCAGATTTGGCTACTTCTTGAGTTTCTTTTTGGAACACGATAATAAGGTCGTGGCAGCATAGTGTTTTATTTTAATAATAGTAGGGACGGGCTCATTAATTTAAGAGCTGTAATGCTTATGTATGTGTTTAAAAAGAAGAGAGTTCTTGGAACATAGCTCTGCTTAACTTTGGGGAGCATATTTACTTGTCAATAGATCCTTTCCATCATTCTGATTTTTAGACTATTTTGATGAAAGCTTAAAAGATGAGTTTAAAACCCTGATTGTATTAGTATTACAGAGTTTACTTCATAGCCTCTGGATAAGATATTTTGATTTGATTGCTGTGTTGGCACTCTACCACTTGAGCCTTGTCCCTCCTGCCCATTTCCTTTTAGTTATTTTTCAGGTAGGGTCTCACTAATTTTCTTTCCTGGGGCTGGCCTTGAACTGTGATCCTCCCAATTTCCACCCCCAGGATAGTTGGGATTACAGACATGCACTACCACACCTGGCTCTCATTTCTTACATTAAATGTGAACTTAATAGAGTGGAGGTATGTCAAATAGTATCCATTTTTGAAGTTTTGATAAATACTAATTGCCCTTATTTATTTACTGATATAAAATAATAATTATAACATCTAACTTGTGTTAAATGCTGGTAAGGACTTGGGCTGTATATGGATCATTTGGTTTAATCTTCAGAACCTTTTGAGGGAGCTGTTACTAATATCCCCTTCAGGAACATCTGAGTGTCTACTGTGTGCAAAGCATTGTGCTAGGCAGGGAGACTGTTGTGATGAACAAAACTATTGTCAATGTCCACATTTTAGAAGAAAAGACATAGTTAGCAAGTACCTATTAAACTGAGATTGTGAGAAAGGTTACGAAGAGAGATTCCATCTGTTCCAAAAGCATATCACCTGGGGTGTGGAGAGAGAAGGCCAGAAAGAAATTATCTTTGTTTTTTGTTTGATTTCCTTTTTCTTTTTGTTTCTCTCCTCTCTTCCCATCCCTTCCCCCCCTCTCTCCTCTCTTCCCCTCAGGATCCTTCTACCTCAGCCTCCCGAGTACTGGGATTACAGATGTGCCCCACCATGCCCATCAGGAAATTATTTTTGAAAAATACCTTTGGAGCCTATATTGAGTAGCCAAAATGGGAAGGGACTTGCTTTAGGCAGAAGAGGCAGCTTGAGGGATGCCCTTGAGGTGGAAAAAAAAAAGGTGGATATGTTCTAGTAGCCTCATTGTGACTGGAAATCCTGAGATGTCTGTAGTAGATCGGCTCAAAGTAAGGTGAGATCCTAGAGTGTGTCTGGCAGAGTTAAAGATTTAGTTCTTTTTCTTAAGAGTGAGGGGAAGCCTTTGAAATGTTGGTAGTAGAGGAGTCCCAAATGAATATACATTTTTAAACAGCACCACCATGCCTATTGTGCAAATAATGGGTTTGTAATGTGTGAAGTTTTCTATTGTCCTTTATAGTTTCAGCGTTCTTATTGTCAGTTTCATAGGTGAATGTGCTTAAATTGTTTAACTGAAAATAAATAAATGAAAACTTAAGAAAGGAGAAACCCATAATCATAAGATTGGGGACAGGGTAGAAAAGGGTGACTTGGGACAAAAAGGATACCATGCTTAGAATGTCCAGTCCCTTTTTGTCACAGTGTTGGGAAGACTGAATGTGTATTTGAAGCAGAGTATGTTGCCCTGCAGATCCTAATTCATTTAAAGGCTGGCGGAATGGCTTAAATGTGGAGTGCTTGCCTAGCAAGTTCAAGGCCCTGAGTTCAAACCCCTAGTACCACAAGAAAAGAACAGTTATTATTTCATAGCATAGGATACTATTTTACATTGTAAGCATTTGCATTTATGTAAAAATTAATTTTTATTTGTAATATTTACTGAGATTTTGAGATTACTTCATTGTATATAAAAGAATTGTCAAAGAAGAAGCCGTAATTCTTCATAGTAGCAATAACTTTTTTTGTACCTGCCTAAGGAAAAGACAGGGAGCTTTTCTTACTCTTTCATTCTTAAAACAAACCAGCAACAATAACAACCAATAAAAATGAAAAAAGCAAAAGTGACCTAATTTAAGCAGTTGCAGTTTTCTAAGCAAACAAAGGCTTTGGTGAACGTGCTCTGACAGTAGACATTGCGACTGTATTATTTGTCCTTTCTTAATAATGCCTGGCATCATCAGATTAATTAACTCAGCATAAGGCCTGATCAGATTTAACCATGGTTGGCAGCTTACACTAGAAGAATATTAATGTGATGGAATAAAGTCAGTTTTTAAATAAGCTGCATTAAACACAGAAATGAAATATATCAAAAGTGTTCATTATTTTATACCAGCATGTAAAACTGTTTATACAGTAGCCTTTTCAAATCCATTCTGATTTATATTTTCAAAGATTGGCTAATGCCAAAAGCTAGACATGTTGATAATAAGATTTTGCTTTGATAATTGATGGTGTGGATTTCAGACAGGCTTTAAAGGTCAGCGTTTTTATCTACATACTGTATTTACTCTGTACACCTTTCAGGTTATCTCCCCTATCTTAAGAACTAGAGCCAAAACCACCCCTTACTTTTCCTTGTGTCAGTGGAAGTTTTTATACCAAAATAAGTCATTATAATTATTTCCCCCCGCCTTTTAAAAAAAAATGTTAATAAGTGATACATAAGAAAGAGCCTTTAATTAGGATGTTGTGAATTAATTTTTATTTTGCTATTAGCTATAGCTCGGATCTTAGGGTTTAATTAGATTAATTTACTAAATGTTTCGAAAATGCTATATGGAGGCTGTTAATGAGATGTCATTCTACATTAGTGACCAAAACAGTAAAGATATAGGTCCTGTTCAGAGTGTTTTGTTGTGCTCAGAGTCCATTGACTTTGGCTGTTCAGAAATAATCATAACAAAACAGTCTGAATGCTCAACCGTGTTGCATAAAGTTTGTGTGTACTGTTTTTGTACTCTGCTTTTAGATAATTTTCTAAAACTGTTGAGCTAATAAAAAAGTAAATATTCAAATATTAGCCAGTGTAGTGTTATCATTTGAGATTAAGATAACAATATAACAGGTGAGTGGAAAAAGTATGCAAATAATACAGATCACTCTCATCTTCTGAGAAAAGAATGACTGTGTTTTAGAGAGCAGTTTTCCAAGTAAACATGGATTAAAATGCACTTAAATACCTTATATGTTAACACATAATCGAATCATATGCATGTATGAATAATGCATGTTAAATTCTCATACTACTTGGGATTTGTTTTAGTACAGTGTCATGACTATAGTGTGTACCAGAAAGTTAAGAAATACATTTAATTGGAAAAAGAAGCAATTCCTGTCATTTTAAGGTATAGTCCCCCATAACAGCTCTTTATTGTAAGACAATATAATTTTTTTAGACGTTTGATAAGTCCCTGCATATATGAAATTAAGTAATTTACTTAGCCTGTTTTAAACTGTAATCTTTCATAAGAGTTTAAAGTATTCCATATCCGAGAAGTTATTTTGAATAGTTTTAAGTGCTTTTAGTAAACATGTCTATTTAGCTGTCCCCATAGCCTTTTAAAAAATGTATACTTTGTCTAAGTCATGTTATATGTTCATAGAAATGTTTGTTGAATTGAACTAAATTCTTCTTAAATGTAGCATTCAAAAGGTACTGAGCAATTGTGCAACTACCTTAAATTGTAAATAGTAACCTGATGATCAGTATTAATTAATGAAATATGAGGTTAGTTTAGAATAATAAAAAGAATTGATTTATGTTAACATTGAGCAGGAAAATTTATATAATTACTACAAAGACTAATTTGTCTAAACCCCAGTAGTATAGAGCCAGATACAGAAAATATTAGGTATTATTTGAGACTTATTTACAGTATTATTCAAGCAAATATTTGTGTGTCATTCTCTGGTGTCTTGGATATGTTGTGATTAATTTTTAATACATTAAATTGTCATATCTTTACTATTACTAGAATTTATATACATTTTACCAATCAAGTTGTCTTTAACTTGATCGGTTACACTGTGACCAAAGGTCATCGTGTAAAGGTAAGAGAGTTGGATAGAATAATCGTATTTAACATATTTTATTATAAACATGGCTTTAAGACAGTTGTCATATTTTGTTTTTGGTGGTTTTTTTGAGATAGGGTTTCACTGTGTAGCGCAGGCTGGCCTCCAACTTGAGATCCTCCAATATCTGCCTCCCGAGTGCTGGGGTTAAAGGTGTGTATCACCGTCGTGACCTAGAACAGCTGCTAATTTTTGTAATTGTACCATTGTTTAATTTTGAGGTCATTGACAGATTCAATTCAGTAAGAGAAGTGTGATTTTAGGAAATGCTTTTGCCGTTTTCTGCAGTGCCTCCACCACACCATTACTGGATGCTTGAAATCAATTAGTAGTAGACATTGCCTTTCATTCACCTGTTAGAAGGCTATCAATGCAAATAAACCTGGGAGACACATTCTACGTTCTACATTAATGTACAAACCACCAAGTTATTTTCTTAGGAGAGAACATTCTGAGATGGGTATATAGCATAGGTACGTTGTGGGTACCAAAGATTAATAATCTATCTTAAAATTTTGCAGAGGGAATGAAGTCCCTTAAATAGTTTAGGGGAGGTTTTTATTGACCCTCTTCATCTCTTTTTTGGTATTCAGAATTGCACCTTTAAGTGCTTATTATTCATGGTGATATTCCCCTACCCTCCACCCCCAAGTACTGGGAACTGAACTGAGGGTCTTGTGCATGTTAGGCAAGTGCTCTACCACTTGAGTCATGCCTGAGCCTTTTTGCTTTTAGTTTGTTTTACAGAGAGGGTTCTCTAAAACTTTGCTCAGGCTGGCCTAGAGCAACACTTTTCCTACCTCCTGCATAGCTAGGTCCACAGACATGCACTACCACACCTGGCTTGTTTTTGAGATAGGATCTCACTAATCCTCCCACCCGAGCCCAGCTGTGCTCCTCCTATCTCTCTCTGCCTCCTGAGTAGTTTGGGTTCCAGGCATACACCACCATGCCCTGTAGCGCTAATATTCTTTGGGAAACACAGTTTCCGTTTCCTCAACAGGGAAGTACTGACAGGATCAGGATCACAGTGCCACTTTATCTGGGGTATTTTTAGGGATGGAACCACACTTGGGCCCACAGTGACCCTTCTTTGTTCACATTTTGCACTTTTTTTTGTAGGTGTAGTTGGCAGTTGACAGTGTTGAGGTTGCTTTTCACTTGGCAAATCTTTTAACCCAGCAGCAACTCTGATGACCCAGTTGTCTTACCACTCAGAAGTAGTCACCAAAAATGGCATCTTTTTTTATCTTAGCTGAGGACAATTATGGAAAGTGCCACTCTTGTCATAATTGTCCTAATGTAGTGCTTACCTCACTAAATATTTGTTGAGTAAAGGAGTAAATACTAGAGACTGCTTCTTACTCTTGTCTGTTTTTACTGATTCTGTTTTTCTTCACTAATACTGCCTTTTCTCATTTCATATTTAGAATTTTAGAGGGTGCCCAGAATACTATAGAATGGGTGGTATACACAATAGACATTAATTTCTCAACAGTTGTAAAGACTGGGAGGTCGAAGATGAAAGTTGTGGCAGATCTGGTGTTCACTGAGAGACTGCTTCCAAGTGTGCAGGCAACCACTTTCTTGATGTATCCTCACTTGGCTGAGAAAGAATGTGTGTTTCTTTTCTTACCAGGGCATTAAGCCCTTTATGAGAGTCCCACCCATGATCTCCTATACCTCAGTCACCTCTTAGTGATCCCACTTACAAATACTATAATACTGAGGATTTCGTTTCAACTTATGAGTTGTTTGTTGGGGAGGGGGTGGACATGACAAGCATTCAGTTCATAGCATTGGGGTAACCAGAGAACAGATTTCTCATACCAACTGTTACCAAGATCTCAGCTTCTCTTCTGCTCGACTTTGAGTAGGTTGCCTTTCACTAGGGTTCAGTGTGACTTGGGTAAATGGCTTTCCTGATCCAGAGCTTGAAAAATCAATCGTTTATGGGCAGGCAAGGATTATTGTGACTGACCATTAGTAGAGTTTAGATGGAAAAATGTAGAAAGAAAATGTGGTCAATCCTGAGTTGATAATTATGGAAACTAAATAAGAAGGGTCTGTTGTTCTCTTCTGAGAATGCACTTGAAATTTTTATAATGTAAAGTTGAAAAGGAAAGAATAAGCAACAGAGATACTAGCTCAGACCCCGCTTCATACACCACTTTGTTATTTTGGCTGGCATTCCTGGCACACATATCTTACTATAATGTAAAAAGAAAACTTCCTTGAGCAAATACCAGCTTATAGTTTTGCCATTTCCAGATACAGTTTTTCAAATGTGATATATGAATGTTAAATAGAAAATAAGCAACTTGGGAAAATACTGTTACAGGTATCACTTTAAAATACCAGATTATGTCACTATAGGTAAACAAGGATGCATTTTCAGGTTTTTACTGCATTTTAAAATTATTTTTGTTTTTGCTTTTTATACTTTTAAACATACATTCTGAGAAATGGAAATCTTAAATGCTGTTTAGTTTTAAATGTTCAAGTGTTTCTTATTCTTTAGTTGAACTTAAATTGCAAAAGTATAGTGGCATTTCATTATCAATATGTAATAAGTTTAAACTTTCTATTGTAGAAACCAGCGTTCTGTGATTCTTTTTCTTATTGTGACATAAATTTTCTTTAAAATACATACTTTTCTGTAAAGATTGTTAGATTTATGATTTCTCTGTTCCTCTTTCTCTTCCCTTATCCTCTCCTCCCTCCCCTCCCCTCTTTTCCCTCCCCTCTCTTCCCTCCCCTCTCCTCCTCTCCCCTCCCTCATGTATTCAAATTGACTAAAGAGGAGGACTCCTTTAAAAATACTTCTAAAGCCAGGCCTGGTGCTTATGCCTGTAATCTAAAAGCAAGACCTAGTCTAAAAACATGGGAAAAAACCTAACCCAGACATTTTTAAAGAAAGACTTAGAAAAGGACTAATGTGATGATATTGGGTCAGTAATTAAACCATTCAATAATATTTTGGGATTTGAACTCAGGACTTCACACTTGTTAGCCAGGTGCTTTATCATTTGAGCCACTCTGCCAATCCTGTTTTTTTTTTTTTTTGAGATAGGGTCTCACAAACTATTTTCAAAAACTGCTGACCTCCTGTTTCTGCTTCCCTGATAGCTATGATTACAGGTGTGAGCCACAGGTGCCCAGCTTCAATAATGTGTTTTTTAAAATACAAAGGTTTATGCATGGGAATTATTTGTCACACAAAATGCAAATATATGTTTATAGAGTTAAGTGATTAGGTTGTTAACTATAAAGTAGCTTGTTGCTACTATATGTTTTATTTTGTTAGGTCAGTGACTCAAATGAGGGGGCACTTAAATTAGATTCTGCGCCATTCTTGAAGTTAATCTGGCTACCTCGGTCCTAAGGTTTGCTGTCTTTACTAGAATATATCAGTGTTTCTCAGATTTTGGTGTGTGTAAGAATCACCTGGGGATCTTATAAAAAACGTAGACATTGTTTTAGTTAAATCTGCATTTCTAGTAAGTTTCTAGATGATGCCAGTGCAGGACTGAGACCACTCTGAATAGCAGAAGATGAGATTATTGCAGTTTTCATTTAGATTTTAAAACTTCAGATAAAATATGATTGTACATATATCTATATCTGTATCTATCTATATATATAATTTCCCCACTCCTAAGTTTTTTTTTTTATTTCTCCAGCAAAACCCTTGCACAGCTATAACAGTTCAATTCTGTGCTTCCAGGAATCTTCTCTGGTGACCCCAGCTCACACTGACTTCTTTTTTTGAATTTCTATCATACCCAATGAGTGCCATATAGCTTATTACCTAAAGTCTGAGATATTTTTCAAGTTGGAAGTATGCTAGAGATAAACTAGTCATCTGTGCATTTTATAAATGATAGAAAACTTGTGATTATATTAGTCCACAGCATAGCCCAAACCAAGCCTGTCACATAATTTCATATAGAGCTCAGCCAGAGTAGTGTGAAAGGAGCCATAGACAATGCCATTGAGTGTGCCTGTGTTCCACATAACTTTACCAAAGATCATCTTCAGGCCTAGTTTGGTTTATGGGCTCGAGTTTGTTGAACCCCTGTTCTAGAGTCATGCTAACAGTTGTCTATAATTTTTCCTCCTTGTATTTTTTGTTGTTGTTTTGTTTTAAACTATTTAATTTGTTATTTTTTTGAGTGTATGGTACTGGGGGCTGAACTCAGGGCCTTATGCTTGCTAGGCAGGCACTATATATCACTTGAGCTATCCCTCTAGGCCCTCCCCCCCCCCTTTTTTTGTGGTACTGGGGCTTGAACTCAGGGCGTTGAGCCACTCTGCCAGCCCTATTTTTGTAAAAGGTTTTTCAAGATAGGATTTCATGGAACTATTTGCCTGGGCTGGCTTCGAACTGTGATCCTCCTGATCTCTGCCTCCTGAGTAGCTAGGATTACAGGTGTGAGCCACTGTTGCCTAGCTATCCCCAATTTTTTGAGGATTATTTTGAGATAGGCTCTCACTATATAGCCCAGGCTGGCCTCAAACTTGCAATCCTTTTGACTCAGCCTCCCAGGTATTGGGATTATAGTGTACCACCATGCTACTAGTTTCTTGGTGTTGGTTTTAGAATAATACATAGATAATAATGATAACTACTGTTACTTTTTATTTAGAAGTAACATCAAAGGAAGTACAGTTCATTTTTTCTTGTTAGGTGTAAATTGTCCTGTTTAGTTGAACTTTATAAGCCACATAGTAATGTTGGAGAATTGAGAAATACTACTCTCAGTAATACGGGTGTTCTAAGAAAAATAATCTGTAAAATAGACACATTGTGCACAAATGAGGATGATGCCTTTCCAGTGACCTGTGTGGCCCTTCTATTCTAAAAAATTGTTTTTCTTACATTCCTAATAGTTAGAAGGAAGTGTCAGAATCATAAGTTATTACAAAAGAGAGAAGTAGAACTCAGTAACTGTTAATCATATTTCTGTCACTGTGTCAGAATACCTGAGAAAATCAATTTAAAGGATGAACAATTTATGTTGGCTTACAATTTCAGAAGTTTCAGTCCAATTGTCACTGTTGGTCTGTGCCACATTAGAACATGATGGCAGGTAGGGTGTGGTTGAACAAAGCTGTTCAACCCTTGGAGGCTAGAAAGCAAAATGAGAGGGAGGGAGCAAAATGGAAACCTGTACTAGAAACCCAGCCGACCACTGAGATAGTTAAAAAAAAAAAACAAAACTAATTGAAATATCTTTTCATTTTATAACAGTAATTGAGAATCAACTACTTTGTGTGCGCTAGTCTAATTCTAAAGCAATTTATTCTTTTATCCTGAGCAAGTCATTTGACTGTCAGTTTCCTGAACAGCTGATATATATGCCCAGGAAGTAAGGTAGACTCTATGGAAAGATACACAATTCTCTACTTAAACCTACTAACAAATGTTAATTTGTGGCTTTTATCTAAAGAGCAGTATTAGTTCAGTAAGCATTCTACTCTACTCTCCAATGTATTTATTATATTTTAGAAATGGTATACACCTGAGTGTTAAACAGCTTTATCTGTCAACAGAGATAAAAATGGTCTCATTTAGATTATAGGTATCAGTAGGGTTCTAATCAGAACAAATCGAAGAGGTGAATGAATTATGTGGTTACAGCCATTTCATTTATATACTATAAACAGTATATAAGATATTACTTAGTGGCACTGTTTTGTAATTTATGGCCAGACATAGACATATTTTCCTAACTGAAGTGCTCCTGGTTGGGTCTTCGCAGAGTACTATTCTTCCATGTGGAATGCCAAGTAAACGACCCATAGATACCTAGAAAGGTCTCTCACTGTCACTGTGTTGGGGTCTATCTGTGCTTTTAAGTCCAGTAGTTTTTTTTAGTGTAGTTGTGTACACTGATGTTTAGCACATACATGTTAAGAATTGTTATTTCCTCTTGATGAATTGCTTCTTTTATTAATGTGAAGTGATCGTCATTGTTTCTTCTGACTGAATTTAGTCTGAAGTCTACTTTGTCAGATATAAATATAACTACTCTTGTCTTTTTGGGGGTCCATTTGCTTGGAAAATCTTTTTCACACTTTCATTATAAGCCAGTGTTTGTTTTCTTAGTGTGATGTGTTTCTTGCAAGCCACAAATGGTCAGGTAGCTGATTGATTTAACTAAGGAAAATTGACACATTTCTTCAAAATGTTTATAGGATCTTTCTGTTTAATAATTTTTTAAAAATTCTAGGCTTTATATTGCAAGAAAGGCAGCAGAAAAACTGACATTTGGAATATCACGATGCTTACAATTTAAAGAATTAAACATTTCTGTCTGCCCTTCTCTTTTTTGAATCATTCTTTTCTTTTTAATAGGTGATTTCAAGTCTCTCCAGCATTTTTTTTTTGGCAGTACTGGGATTTGAACTCAGACCTTTGCATTTGCTAAGCAGGTTCTCTGTTACTTGAGCCAGGCCTCCAGCATTCTTCAGCATTTTTAAACTTTTTAAAAAGGACAGAGGTAAGTTTAGTACAGTGGCTCATGCCTGTAATCCTAGTTACTTGGGAAGCTGCAGTGTGTCTCAAATAGTAGAGCCTAGCAAGCATGAAGCCCTGAGTACCACCGAGAAAGGACAGAGACAAGCATGTATTGTATATTATATGTAAGATAGTAACAAATCAGATTATACAATTATGACTAGGTTACTATTCAATTAATACACATTTTAAAAAATATATTCATCAGTGAGTTATGATTTATTAGAGAGAAACACTTCCCAAAACTTATAGGGGAAGAAAGTATTAAATTGCCAGTGTATCTGTGTAAATAACAATCCGCCCATACATTGCCATTTTGGTTTTTTGTTTGCTTGCTTGTTTTGTGAGATGGGATCTTTCTGTGTAGTCCAGGTAGACCTTGAACTAGTGATCTTCCTGCCCTCAGCCTCCCAAGTCCTGGGATTGCAGGCATGTACCACCATGCCTGGCTCCATGCATTGTCTTATATATAATTTTGAGTATTATTTCAAGATTGCATCTTTTCAAGGATTTCATTTGTTTAAAAAATATTTTCATGAGAAACGTGATTGTGTGTTAATTTTAAGAAGCCAGTTTACGGTAAGAGAAATTTCTGGTTGAAATGGTACGTTCCTGTAATCCCAGCATTAGGAGGCTGAGGCAGGAGGAGCTCCAGTTTGAGGACAGCTTGCACTACATAGGTGAGACATTGTCTCAGTGGACCACCATCAACAACAAAAGCACAAGCAAGAGAGAGAAACTGATAGCCTTTTACTTTAAAGGGAGTAAAAGATTTGTAAGTCGTGACCTCTCATTTTAAACTGTAAAACAAAGTTGTATTATGGTTAATCCAAATTGACCGTCTTAACCCAGTTGAACAAAACTGATTTTACAAACTTTTTAATCTTCCTAAGTAAACAGGAAGGGGTTGGGCTTAATGTTTTTCTTGCTCTTTTTCTGCCTTGGTCCTGATGATCTCTTTAGTCTACTATGTACCTAGCTGCTCTCCCAGGTTATAGGCGAACACAGTCTCCTTAAATGTTTTAATTTTCTCCACAGAGATGTTTATGTGTTAACTTTGGTCATACATTATAATGCTCTTCATTTTATAGCTTTTTATGTATTGCTGACAATGTACCAGACAGTAGTAACATGTTTAATTCTTAAAACAACCCAAAATTTATCTTTTTTTTTTCACAAATTTTTTTTTTTTTATAGAGTTACAGAGCATAGCCAAGATCTCCTGAATCTGGCAGCACTGGTAGTTTCTACCCACTGGTAGACTCAGAGAGTAGCTTTCTTTGGAGAACCAGACTTGTCACACAACCCTAGCAGTAGTCATACGTGAAAGTCTCCTTTCCTGGGTGGGGGACAGGACAGATTTTATTTGGGTTGTCACACATTTAGTTCAGAGATACTCGGTGCAAAGACCTGCATTGTTATACTTGCTATTGTTATAACCATCTTTCTCTCCTTAATTCCTCACATCCAATGTTAAGTACTACTAACACCGTGTTTCACTTCTTGTTCCTTCTTCCCTGTGCTTGTTGGCAGTTTAAGCTGCATCATCTCCTGTAAGTAGTCCCACACCGCTCTTCATGCCTCTTACATTTTACTCCCCTTTAGTTGTTCTTCACTCTTCACAGGTTGTGATCTTGAATAGCTTTTTTTTTTTTTGTAATAACCCTATTAAGATATAGTTCACATACTATACAGTTTACCCATTGAAGGTACAGAATTCATTTGGTACATTCACAGTGTTATGCAGCCATCACTTCTAAAAGAAACTCTGTATTTATTACCAAGTCACTCCTATTCCCCTGCTTCACCAACCCTAGGCATTTACCAATTTACTTTCTATCTCTATAGATTTATCTGTTTTGGACATTTCATAAAAATGGAGTCATGCAACATATTTTTTTGTGACTAGCATCTTTTAAATTACATATTTCAAAGTTCACTGAACAGTCCAGGAGGTTCCTTTTTGCCCTAGGTATAGCCCAGGGACTAACAGCACAGGATGTCTTTCTGGTTGTTCCTCAGAAGGTACAGAATAGTCTGTACTTGTGAGTAGTTTTCTGGACCACCATTATGGTTTTATCTGGGATTTCTTTTCCTATCCCCACCACTACCCTGCTTCCAGCTGTTAAGATTCTGGCTAGTCTGTGTTCATACTTTTCAGCCTCTACTAATTCCTAACTGTTAGTTTCCTAGGTTGGTGGTAACAAATTGCCACAAACTGGGTGGCTTAAACAATCAATGTTAGCAGGGTCATGCTCCTTCTGAATCCTGTAAGTAGAATCTTTCCTTAATTCCTCTAGCTTCTAGTGCTTGCCAATAGTCTCTGCCTCTGAATTTACATGAGCATCTTCCCTCATGTGTCAATCTTTACATGGTGTTCATGTATGTATCTTCTTATCTCTTGTTCCTCCTACCTAACTGGGGCCGATTGGAGATGCAGAAAGGACAAATAATAGACAAACATGCATAAAGTTGGGTCCAGGTGTGCTGGGTGCTCGGATGGACAGCCTCGTTGCTTCTTTTCTCTGCTATTCTCTTCTTTAACTTCGCTTCTTTTCTGTATTCTTTAAAACCTTACTTCTAAAGTCTTTCTTCTTCTTTGTTCTTTAAAACCTTACTTCTAAAGCCTTTCTTCTTTTCTGTTCTTTAAAGTCTCTTTCCTTAGACTTGCACTGTCCCATGTTTTCCTTAATCTCTTAAAGTCTTGGCCCTCAGACCTGCACTGTTCTATGTTCCCTTTAATCTCTCTTAAAATCTTGTTCCTCAGACTTGCACTGTCCCATGTTCTTTTTAGCTTTTCTTTAGTGTAGCATTTCTAAAGCCTATGTATAAAGTTCTTGGTTCAGAAAGCTGCTCTGATGGAGTCACACAACAGCCAGCAGTAGCAGCCTCAGCAGCAGCCTCACAAGCGGCCTGTAGCCAGCCAATCAACCAATTAATCCTCCACCAAACCTCAACCAATCCTTTAATCAAAATCCCCTGTCCTTTAGCAAGTCTTTTATATCCAGTGGTAAACAAGGAGGTAGAGCAACAGTTCTCAGGGAGGGGCGTGACATTGTAACAAGAGAAACCTGTATTCCTACTTCTTTCTCTGAATGTAAACAATTTAGGAAAAGCAGCTGAGCTGCATTTGTCTCCTGCTCTCTTCTGCAGCTGGGGCCATGCCAAACTCAGCCTGTAGATCATTGAGCACAACTGTGTTTATGTCATGTTCTTATAGGCTTCTTGTAATCCACTCCCCACAATCTTACAAGGTCATCAGTCATAGTGGATTAGGGTTCACTCTGATGACCTTAATTTTACATCTGCAGTGACCCTGTTTCCAAATAAGGTCACACTCACAGATTTTGGAGAGGGATTAGGTCTTCAGTTGGGGTGGGGGGTGGTGCACAGGAAGGACACAATTCAACCCATCATGCTAGCTGATTACTCTTTTGTTTTCCATAATGCTCCAGAGCATTGCTGGCTGTCTGATCCAAAGAAAGCCTGGCTTCTTAGAAGGGGTAGTATCCTGGCAGTCTTTGAAGCTTGCTTGGCCTCTGTCCTAGTACTATTGCAGTGTGCGCCTGGAGCTGGGAGTGATGTCCTGCCTGGATCTGCCTTACGCAGCAAGAGTGTGTGAGAGGGAGAGAGAGAGAGAGAGTGTGTGTGTGTATGTATAGAGGGGTCAGAAGCTGATCTTACCACCTGGTCCACTCTTCCTACTAGTGGGACTTGGCAAAATGGGCACTGCCTGCCTGGGATTGTGGGAAGTGATACATGCTGGTGTTCACCAGCTGCTGAATCCACCAAAAATAGCTCTTCCACCCTAGTAATCTGTGGGAGTGGAGAACTGTCACTCAGCTGAGGGGACAACTGAAACAGCTCTCCTTAACACAAAGCTGTAGAAGGAATGGTACAGCCTCTGACTTGAATGCCAGGGCTTCCTACTGGAGTTTGAGTTTCTCAAGATTTTGTTGCATAAATGTTTTACAGTTTGTTGTAAGCTTTTTGATTAATCTCCAGAGACTGTGACTCATTGTCTTTACTGAAAATTTTGCTAGTTCAATAAGTTTTGGGTAGGGAAGGAGGTTTTTTCCAACTCTGCATTCTGCCATTCTAGAAATCCTGCCCCTGTTTAAAGCACCAGCTTCAAGGGCAGGGATTGGGATTACCTGTGTCTCTTCAGGAAATCTAGGCCATGAGAGGATGATTCCATTAATCCTGATGTTATTTTCCAATATAGTTAATAATTAAAATTTTTATAGTCCTTTGTCTAAAGATTAAAATTGTTTCTTAATTTAATAGTCTTTTTGCACTTATAGCCAAAACATTCTTAGTAACATTGCATTTCAATAAGTACAGTTTTCTTAAAATAGTTAAAAATTACATTATATAAGTTAAGTGTTTATTTAGCTGGAAAGTGGAAATTTTCATAATGGACTTACAGCACATCTCTTTCATGAGTATTTTACTTAAGGTAAATGTCACCATCTTGGTTGCAGCTTTTCTAACTTAGTTGAAAGAGACAGCATGGTATCTTGAAAGTTTTTAAACAATTCTAAAGGTATTTTATGTATTTTTGCCGTTGTTGGTTTTAGCTAAGCCGAGCACTGTAGTTAGAAATGTCCACAACTGGAAACTGTTAGAAATCTCTCTTATTTTACCCAGACTGAAGTGCTGCTTTTCAGATATGATCACCTTGTGACTTCATTAATTTTGAGGAATAATCACAAGGTGTTTTGTGCTTTTTCTCTAAAGTTTCACAGGCTGTATTTTATTTTAACTACCTTTCTGTTTTCATTTATTACTGACCTTTTATTAGAATTTTGGAAATGGTTTGAACCTTAGATTTTACTTGCCATTTTGATGAATTAATTGAGTACCTACTGGTTATGTAATTTGCTAATCCTTGCAATTTAATGTTATATATCTAATTGTAAAGACAAGAACAAAACCATACCATTTAAAAAAATCCATAAGGATTAGGTAGTCTTTTCCCCCCCCAGAAAGTGTTAGGAAATGCTATGTCTTTTTCTCTATAATTTTTTATAGTAATTGTTTTGACTAGCATTAATTTGGCAGCTATTTCAAATAGTTGAATTTTAGGCTTGACTTAGCCATGGAGACCTAAGAATTTTGTATTTTTTTCCTAATAGACAAGCAATTCTTGTTGCTTCTCAACATTTGTGGTTCAGTAAAACATAACCAACTTATTTGTTGGTGAGTAGTTAATATAAGTAATCCTTTGAATCCATGAATCAGAAGTTTTCCTACATCAAACTGGGCACTGGTGACTCACACCTTTAATCTTGGCTGTTCAGGAAGCAGAGATGAGGAGGATCAAGGTTCAAAACCAGTCCAGGAAATAGTTTGAGAGACCCTATCTTGAAAATACCCAACACACACATACAAAGAAATTTTCCTACATTGACATTTATCAGGTTACTTGGGAGGTGGAGATTGTGGTTAGAGGCCAACCTGGGCAAAGTTAGTGAGACCCCCATCTCAACCAATAAAGGTGGGATGTGATGGTATGCAGCAGTAATTCCAGCTATATGGGAAGTGTAAGTATGTGGGCCCAACCAAAAATATCAGACCCTATCCAAAAAATAACTAAAGCATAAAGGACTGGGGGTGTGTGACTCAATCAGTAGAGAGTGCTTCCCTAGCAAACTGAAGTTCTGAGTTCAAACCCCAGTACCAAACAGCAACAACAACAAAAGATTTATTAGGTTTTAACAAGTAACGATTTATGTTGCTTATTGCTATACAGCATTTGGGAAGTTTATCATATATTCCTTCCACTTGGATAGCTTGCCAAATTGCTCTTACTAAGTTTTCTAGAATAAAAATTATCAAGACGTTTGCATTTCTCTGGAGGAAATGTTTTGGATCTTGTATTTCAGACTTTCAGATTGGATATATTCAACCTGTATAGAAGCTTTCTATATATACAAGTAGAGTATACCTTATCTGAAATGCCAGAACCAGAAACGTTTCAGATTTCACAGTTCTCTGATTTTGGAATATTTGCATATACTTTACAGGAAGGAATATAAGATAACCTTTCCTGAATGCCAGAGTTCCATTTTTTTCTTGTTTCAGTAAACTTCTGTCCTTTTCTCAGTTTAAGCTCCGTCTTCTCTGTGAAGACAAATCTCTTACTCGTCTGTGCTTCCATAGTGCTTTTGCACCTGCCTCTCTTGGTATAAGTATTATTTGTCCATACCATGACTGAATATTGATCTTCTTGAAGGTGAAAATTGTGATGTACTTCTTCACTTCTCCAGGGCCTTAAATGAACCTTAAAATGTTGTTTAGAATAAATGGATGAAAGGATGCCATAGGCCATCATCTGTTCAGACAACAGTGGACTTAAAAAGACCCAAACTTCTTTGTGACTTATGAAGGGAGTTAAAGAGGGGATGCGACTCCTGTGCTGTGATTAAGATCTGACTGACCAGCTCCTGTGTTCTCTGTGCTTCTCTTTTTCCTAGCAGCCACCCCTGACCATGTCCCTGCTTATTAGCTGAAAGACCAAAGGTGGAATAGAAAATGAAGTTCACATCTTTCAATCTTGTCACTTGTTGACAAATTCCTTACGTTTTAGGTGCAAAGAAGAATAAAAATAAAGTTAGGTTTATTTGTGTTGCATCATTATTCTGCCTACTGTTATCACAGACAATGATTTATATGTAATCGACCAGCACTGCAGGAAAGGAGAGCAGTTATAAGCTTGGTATGGTGGCACATATCACCCCATCCAACACTTGGGAGCTGACAGGAGGGATGTAATTTTGAGGACAGCCTAGGATACATAGTGAGATCCTATCTTAAAATATCAAAACAGAAAAGTAGTTAGGAAATAATTCTTCAAGTTTTTAAGATTATTTTCACATCTTTCTTTGGAGGGAAAGAAAAAAAAAGGACCTAAGTGAATTCTCATTTTTTTTTGTTGTTGTTATTTTGTTAAATTTTGTATTTTATAATGAATAGTGGAATTTGGTTCATTCATGAGTTACAGGAAGTGGAACATATGATAAAGACTGTGGTTTTATGTCTGTGCAACAAACCACATTGGAACTGAAATGAAACTATAAATATTTTAACACCAATTGCTTTCTGCCACTAACCAGGACTAGTCCTAATAAAATCTAGATAATGTGGATACAAAGCAAATGGAAAGTAGGGTAGGATATGTCCTTATTTAGTATCAAGAAACCTGAAGCAGTTTTGAATGTGCTAGGCATGTGTTAGTTTTGATCACTAAGAATAATAATTATTAGATTGTTACCCTTCAGAATAGGAGTAGCACAGTATAATTTTTTTCTTTACAGGCAAGGATTTAGATTTAATAAAAAGATGTATATTTTATCTTGTAGATATTCTTGGGACAATAATATAGCAAATAAAAATACTCAGTTTGTAAGCTCATTCCACAGTTTACATATTAGTTTGATGCAGGGGTGGAGGAGAGAGATTGTCTTACCAAATTACTCAATTGTGAGGCGTATACAAAATCTTTTAAAGTTTTTTTCTTAAATAATGGTGACTAATAAAACTCTGTTGTTAGGATTTGAACACTTTTACACCCTGTAATGTTGTACAGAGAACTAATGTTCTCCTATTTAATGGAAAAGCCTAAGTAATTCTCATTGTTTTCTTGGATATTGGGTGAGGGGAGGACTGGATTTCTTGGATTTTTAAGTCCATACCGATAGACTTACAAACTTAGACTTTATTCAAAGGAGTCAGAATGTGTACACTTGTGTTTCCCTAAGTAGCTATGAAATTCTTGAGTTTTATTTGTTCATTCATTTCCCAGCATGTAAAACTTGAATGCTTTGTTACAATGAATTTCTAATTACTCCATATCATCAAGTCTAATAAAGGACAGATTCAAAGATTTTCCATAAGTCTTTTAATGGCAGATAAAGTTTAATCTGTAGTATAGAACCTGATATGCTATCCGTTTCCTCCATTTATTTATTGTACTTCACAAATGTGAAACTCTTTAAGCAGGAAGAGTACTTCGTATAAGCCAATACAGGTAGGAGCGTTATTGTACTTACAGCTAAGTTTGTTTGTGGCTGCATTTTAGTTTGGAGACTGTGGCCTGGAAGTTATTTTAGAGTTGCTTTTTCTAGTCTTAAATATAATAAAGGTATATACCTGCATTTTCTCTTTCCCTTTGGCAAAGCAAGTGCAGCTGCTTAGTAAAGTGCTCATTGTCTCTTCTTGCCATATGTACCACAGAAACAACGAGTAGTGAATGCTTGATGGTTAGATAGTCCTTAAGTACAAAGATGGGCTGGGGATGGCACAACAGTTAGAATTACAGTCCTGTTGAAGTAATGGGAAATCAGTGATGACCTAAAATAAGAGAATGCATTCTGGTAAAGTATATGTTAAGAATTATAAAACATGAGTTAGACTCTACCTTGGTTTTTTTGTTTTTTTTTTTTAAATCCTCAACTCTAGGGAAAACTCAATAAAATTTTGTAGACTACTGAAGCCTTTTACAGGTCTGAAAAAAGTATTGTAAACCTTCTCACAAAGCTCAGACAAAACTTCTGTACATAAGACTTGTGATGGTTTAGCAATTTGTGAAGATCAAGTTTTTCAGGATTTTGATTTCATGAAATGTTCTAGATTTATTTCAGTATCAGTTATAAGATGGTAGAAATATAGATAGAAAAATAGTTTTCTTGTTTCAACAATAATTACTATATGCAGTAACTCATTTCTTATTACCACCATAAACTTAGAACAGTCATCATAATACAGGTATGGAAGAAATCAAATTTTTTATGATCTAATAAATTATGCAACATTTCTGAATAATTTGGTAAATAAAAATAAGGCGTATTAGTAATATTGACAGGCAGATGTCCTAATTGCAAAATGAAAGGCTAGGTTAGAAATTCTGTAAAGTGCCTTTTACCTCTGAGTCTTTGAGTCCGTGAATTAGACTCCTGTCATTTAGCTAACATGCCTTCCTCTCAACAGTTTTTGCATATGCATCAATTAAACTGAATATAACATTCATACTTATGCACTTCCTCATTCCTGTTGGCTCTTATTTGCTAAAGTAGATGGCTTCTATGTTTCTCAGCTTTTTTTCAGTATAATAAAAATTCCTAAGATAATCAACTTAAAGAGTTGATTAAAACTTTTCTTAAAAAGAGAACAGATTTCTTTTTTTTCTTCTTTTGGTTCACAGTTTGAGAGGCTCAAGTCCATGACTCAGCTGGCTGTATTGTTTTTGACTTGTGGCCAGGCAGTATAGCATGGTGAGGAGCATGTGTTGAATAAGCCTACTCACTTCATGGTGGCTGGGAAGCAAAGAGAGAAAGAGATGGCCAGGACTCCAATATCTTATTCAAAGGCACATCCCCAATGACCTAACTCCTTTCTACTGTGCCATACTTCCTAAAGGTTCTACCTCTTGCCAGTAATTTCCCAGGCTAAGGACCATGCCTTTAACACATGGGTCTTTGGAGGACGTTTAAGATCCAAACTATAAATTTCTTTCAGGAATGTGACAAAATATTTTTTAATGAAAGTTTAGTGATGTGAAAATTTAACATAGGAATTCATTAACATGAATTTTTGTATTTGATAATGTCAAGCACTACTAATAGCTTAAAGCAAAAAAAAAAATTCTTATGTTGAAAAGTCAAATCAAAGAGACAAATATTTATGAAGCCTCTAACATGAGCATGGCTCCTGTGTCAGGATAGGCTTTAAGAAATGTCAGTTGAATGAATAGTCAGCACATTTTATGAGGGGCTGTGGGGTGAACTACATATAATTTTCTGTTTGTAGTTTGCATTGAATTTGCTAAAAGAAGTTTAATGCAGTGCTTATTTTTTTACCAAAGTAATAAGACAGACTAATAGGCAGAATACTGATCTGGAGGTAGATGGGGAAAAGAGCAGATTCTTTGCCAAATGGCTCTAAATGAGTTCAGGAAATTTAAATATCAGACTTTGACGCAAACTAATTAGAAGCAACAGCTAATTGAAGCCAGTAGCTCAGAGGGCTGTGTGCACTACCACTGGTACAAATGCTAGAAGGTGGCATAGTTGTCCTTATTGCTGGCCAGGAGGTTCTTCATCAAGGGTTAGCCACAGTTATTCACATCTACAGTTCCTCCTGGTTGTCAGCAGAGCCTAGCCTTAGGTGACAAAGGATTTCCCAAGAAATTTCCCCATCACCTTCACTGTCTGTGATATTGGTGAAATTTGTAGTCACCTTTCTAAATATATTTTAGTGATCTGAAAGCTTTACCATGCTAGAAAAATGGAGAGATCTTCTATTTGGGAAAAATAAAACTTATTGTAAAACATTCTGCTTTTGCATTAAGTAGTAGCTTATGTTAGAACATTGCCCATAAAAACACTCAGGAATCTTGTTCATAATTTATGTGATAAACTACCCCATAAATCCTAAACAAACACTGTAGAAGTCAGCCTTTCCTCAGTTACCCAGAATGGAGACTGTGGCCTAAAATACTCAGAAATCAGAAATGATTTTAAAAGTAAAGTGTTTATAAACAAATTTAAATAAATTTTCTCAGTGAGTGTGTACTTCTAAGCTGAACTTCATACACAGCTTTAAATATTATAATTCTAATTACATAGCCCATTCATCTCTATTATGCTTCTGAGCTTTTGGTTTATTTTTTCTGGTGGTACTGGTTTTGAACTCAGAGCCTCATACTTGCCAGGCAAATGCTCTACCACTTGAGCCACTCCACCAGCTTGCTTCTGAGCTTTTGGAAATGGAACTTTGAAAGATATCATCCCTTACTGTGCAGAAGAAAAATTGAAAAATTAAGAATCCTTAAAAGTAATGTATGCTGGTTAGCTTGCATTTATCCTATGGGAGGTAGGTAATAACTGTCTTTAAACCCCTAATGCTTTATTTTTTGGAATTAGCATATATTAATAATACAATGGAATTTCATTGTGATAATTCCATACATGTGTACTTTGAATAAATTCATTCCTCCTTTTTAATTCCTATTCCCTCTGCTTCCTCTTCTCCTGTTTTTAAAACAGTTTGGTGGGTTTCATTATGCCATCTGTGTCTGTCTGTCTCTTTGTTCCTCTCCTCCTCTCTCTCTGACTCCTCCCTTCCTCCATACATACATACACACTATATATTATATATATATACTTTAAAACAAACTTGGCATAGTGGTACACACCTGTAAACCTAGCACTTGGGAAGTTGAGGCAGGAGGAGCAAGAGTTTGATGCCTGCTTAAGCTATATAGTAAGACTGGATCTCACTCACAAAAACAAAACAAAAATCAAACAAAACTTTGACACATGATAAGTACAAGAGAGATTATCTAGATAGAGTCTTATAGTTCACATTACTTGTTGAAAAGTACAGAAAAATACTAAGAAAAGGGAGTTGAGTGTTTCCTGATTGAGTCACTTGAATTTTGATAAGGCAGAGTGCCTTCCCTGGAGGTGTATAGAGAGAATCTAGGTGAGTCCTTGTTATCTAGCAGCAGCTTTATGCATTGGCATTAGACTAGATAAATTCTGGGATAAATGAGTTAGGATTCTAAAATGCTCTTAACTTCCCAGTTGTATTTGTTTTCATAATTATTTCTAAGATCAAGCCAAATTTAGTAACATAGGTTCATTTGAGGGTATTTTGTTTTCCTTAAAGAGTTTATCTCTTCTTTCTCATTAAGAATCATAAGAGCTGGAAGTAGTGGTATGTGTTTGTAATTCCAGCTTTTCAGGAAGTAGAGATTGGAAGGTCAAGGTTTGCGGCCAGCCCAGGCAAAAAGTTAGGGAGGTCCCATCTTAAAAAACAAGCAGGTGTAGTGGTATATTTTTGTAATTTCAGCGATGCAGGTAGGAAGATTGTGGTTCAAGGCTGGCCTTGGCAAATCATGAGAACTTATCTGAAAAATAACATCAAGCAAAGACCAAGAAGGGCTAGGGAGTAGGTGCTGGAGGCATGGCTCTAATGGTAAAAGCTATGAGTTCAAATTCTAAGAATCATTAGAAAGGATTTAATATTATTGAAAAATGTTAGAATGACATTCTTATACCAGTGAATCATTTCTAATTATCCTTTTATGATTCTGTAACATTTACATATTTTATTCCTAGAAAATCATTGCCAAACCCAGTATTGTGAAACTTTTGCTTTAAAAGTTTTATAGTTTTTAAGTAAGTAATGGGGGAAAGGAGCGGGGAGGGGGTTAATTTGATTAAAGCATGATATATATAGACCTGAAGTACCAAGGTAAAACCCCCTTGGACTGTCAATATGTACTTAATTTTAAAAAATGAAGGGCAGGAGGAAAAAAATCTTTTATGGGGCTGGGTATCAGTGGGAGGAGGATGGGCACAAGGAAAGGGGAAATGAGGGCGAATATGGTGGACATATTCATATGGAATGAAACTTGTTGAAATTGTTCTAAGAAGGGGGAAGAGGGGAAGAAGGAGAATGATGGAAAGGGTAAATCCAACTAAGATATATTTTAAATACATAAAGTTTACAGTGTATCCCCCTGTTGTTATATGCTAATAAAATCATTTTTAAAAAAAGGGGAAAAAAGAATTTTATAGTTTTAAGTGTGTGGCCCCAAGTCCAAAGTCCAGTACCAAAACCAAAACATAACTAAACAACAAAAAATGAGTTTTATAGTCTTAAGTCTTAATGTTATTTTTTCTGTCCAGGATTCATATTACATTCATGCATCCTGCCTCTTTAGGCTCTTCTGGACTATGACAGTTAATTCAGACGTTCCTTGTTTTTGATGACACTGATAGTTTTGAGGCACGTTGGATCAGGTGTTTTGTTGAGTGTCCGTCCCTCATTTGGGATTTATCTCAAAATTCTCAAGATTAGATTGGGTTATAGTTTTGGGGGAAAATGACTCCAGAGATAAAGTGCCATTTCACCTTATTATATTCAGGATATGTTTAATCATCATAACTTGTTAGTGATGCTAACTTTGGTCACATGGTGTAGATAGATGGTCAGGTTTCCCCCCATTATAAACTATCTGAAGTCCTATGTGGAATTCACATGTAAGGAGTAAAGAGTTCAGTTCCACCTCATGTATTTTAATACGGCGTATTGTCATTTTTGTTCAGCTGTGTATTTTTATTTCCTTTGTTGAGACTTCTTTGGCCTATGGATGGATTGATTTGTAAGTATTTGGAGATTTTCCTATTGATTATTGATTTCTACTTTGATTCCCATATAGTACAGAATGCAAAATTCTTAAAAATTTGTTTTATGCTCAAGATGGAGCATATCTTGTGACTCTTGAATTGTTCTGCACATGCCAGTTAGACCGTGGTGGGTCATTACTTGTTCAGTTCTCTTCTTGTTTTTCTGTCCAGTTCTTTTGTCAAGTGCTAATTGTAGAGTATCAATATGCCCTACAACTGTAGATTTGTCTGTTTTTCCTCTCTCTAATTTTTTGGTGAATACACAATTAAGATTGGTTATGTTTTCCTATTGTAATATCCCTATTTGTCTTTAGTTATTTTCTTTACTGTGAACCTACCATGTCTGGTATTAATATAGGCACTCTTGCTTTTAATTTTTCGAAAATTAATGTTTGCGTATCTTTTTCCAACCTTTTACTGTATTGTTTTGGATTTCAAAAGTAAATCAAAGCTAAGTTCCGTTCTTACATGTTGTCAAGAAGTTCTGTTCATCTAGTAAATGGGGGAGTGCAGAAATTCAAATATATGCTTGATACATTGTAAGAACCTTTGTAAATGTAGTTGTCACATTATATCCCCACCCAGCACAATGATAAAGGGAAAAAAAAGTTTTGTCAAATTCTTTCAGTTAATGTCAGGATACATATGTGAGTAATTGATACAAGTTATTTTTGAAATGTAGCTAATGGAATAGTTGTGAAGCAAGGTAGGAATAGATAAGTCAGTCCTTTAGTCATTTAACATGCCTAAAGGTATTTATTGAACAGCACATAGGTGCCAGGTTCAAGTGCTGGACATACAGTAAAGAACAAGGAACACTGAGCACAACAAAGCTGACTTGGACTTTACATTGAAGTGGAAAAAGAAGTAAGTAAAAAAATAAGCTGCAACTTCTGTGGGAAGGTGATAAATGTTGCAGCAAAGCCAAGCTGGGAAGGGAGGGCAGAGATAAGGTACTGCCAGGATGGGGGTGGGGGTGTGTGTGATATGGGAGCTTGTATTTCAGATAATGTGATCAAAGAAAACTTATGTCTCTGATAAAGTGACATTTAAACAGAGCCCTGAAGATGGTGAAGATGCAAGCAGTGCTAGTTTCTGTGGTTAGAAGAGGGTTGCAGGGAAGAAAAAACATACACTTGACATGTTGAGAGGAACTGATGGGAGACCTGTAGCTGCAAAAGAGTGAGCTGTAGGGAGAGTGACAGGAGATGAATTCAGTGGGGAAGCAGTGGGATGGGGTCAGGCCATGATGAGTCCTGAAGGATATTGCAAGCACTGGTTTATGTGAGATGAGAAGTCCCTGAGAATGTTGACACTCTGTCAGAATTATCTGTCATTTGATAATTTTTTGTACTTGTTTGTTGCTGACAGGAGGAAGGTGGACATTTAATGCAATTGCATTTTAAATTTATATCTATCTCTCTGTCTATCATAGAATCATTTTATGTATTTGTATATATTTATTTTTGGCAGTACTGAGTTTGAACTCAGGGCTTTGTGCTTGGAAGGCAGGTGCTCTATCCTCTTGAGCCACATTTCCAGCCTAAATTATATTTTTAAAAGATGAAGTTGAACCAGATAATTTCAAAGGTATTTTTCTATTTCTACAGTTCTGTTTCTTTACCTTACATGGATTATTACTAATTGATTTTTAACTTTTAGATGTATGGAAAATGTTGTGGAATAGTCACATTTGCTAATGCTTTTACTGTATTTTTGGTCAATTTCAGTGCTTTATTATTTTTGTCTAAGGTTCAAATTCAGATCATAACTTTAAATCTCATTTTCTTTCACCTGTGTCATTTGCTAAATTAAAAGTTTCCATTGTTGTGGTATTTGTCCTCATAGACAGCTGCACATTAATTTGATTCTTTATTGTAGAAAAGATAGTTTCTGTCCTTATCTAAGAGTTGACCTAAATCGAAATGTACACTATCATTCAATAGCAAGATATTTGTGTTACAGTAATAAAAACCTGTACTTATCTTTTTTAAAACAAACAAATAAGATTTCCTCATTTGCTCTATCCTAGTAAAACCTAAATAGTGTTTTTGGAGTATTTTTGTTTTTTGAGGTTATGGGAAGACTTTCAGGAACTCCTTTTTTTCTGTCTCTGTTTGCTGAGTCCTCCAGACCTCTTTCTCCATCACTAATGATGGGGTGTCGCTACTTGTTTGTAAATGCCCTTCACCTATCTGTGCTGCCTACACATAGGAAAGTACATAGAAAGCCCATTGAAATATTCATGCTTCACCCTTTCTTAATGACCAAAAATTTAAAACAAAACATGGTAAATGAAAATATTATCATGAAAAGATACTTTATCTGTGAAGTACCTTTTAACTCATGTAGAATGACTTTTGGAAAATAGGGATACAATTTGAATAAGAATGCACACAAGGAAATATTACAAACATTCAGTAAACTGTATTAGCATATTTTGTTGCTAATTAAAGATCACTGCTGTAGTATACTTTTCTTTCTGCTCAGGTCATATTTTCAAACCTCCAGGAGAAGCTTTTTAATGTGTTTTTCTGGTCAGGAGCACATTCTGTCACAGGTTCTGAAAAAATGCAATTAACTTTGTACTTCAAGCTGGGAGATGTGCTAATGAGATGTGAGTTATCCAGATTAGCTGCCTTTTTAAAATTCAGCTAATTTTTTTAGTTTCTTTGACTGTCCATAGAGATTCTTATGATACAATATAGATTTTTATTGCATGCAAATTTGAGAGAAACTACATTTTGGGCATTAAAAGTGTGTCAAATACCATAGTAAGTATACATGTAAATGAGTACCATTTCTATAAAATAAGGTTATAACTGGATATCATGGACTGAATAATTTATAAAGATTAAGATTTCTTTCAGTTCATGGCTCTGGAGGTCTGAGGTGGAGTGGAGCATATCTGGTGAGAACCTTCTTTCTGGCACAGACTGCAGAAAGTTTTGCAGGGTATTACATGGCGAGGCAGAGCAAGTTTAATAGCTTTAGTCTCTTCCTTTTATCAAGGAACTATTCAGTCATGGAGGTCCCACCCTCAGCATCTTATCTTGGCCTAACTACCTTCTAAACTCCCCCACACCATTAATATGGAATTGCAAGGAATAAATTCTCAATGCAAGAGTTCTGTGGGATAACTCCACACTTTCCAACTTGACTATAATCCCAGCATTCCACAGGCTGAGACTGGAGGATTGCCAGTTCCAGTCCAGCCTGCCCAGATATATCTAGATCCTGTCTCGAAAAGGAAAAACAAAGAATTCTGGGGACTATACCAGTAATTTGTTTTCAGTTGTATGTGTTAACCAGGCATCTTTATTTCTCCTTCACATTGTTTTGATAGGGCCATTTTATGGTTTTTAAATATATTTTCTGACATATTCAGTGAATCTTGTTGATGGAAGAGAGAAGAATTTTACCATTATTTTATTGGCTCTTGTCAATTCTAATAGTGGGCAAAAATGTAGATACTGTTGCTATTAAAGATGAAGCAAAAGAAAATTTTGGAGAGATTGAACTCTGGCTTTCAGTGGTCTATTCTGTTTTTTTTCCCTTCTTCTCTATAATACAGATTCAAAGACCAGGATTTATTTTGATCAAATCACAGAAATATTGGGCATTTTGGGGTAGATTTATAATATAATAAAACTGTAATATGATTTCTTGGATAAGGAGATTAATATAGCCCATCATTTCATGATAATGTTAGCAGATGTCATACACAGATATCGTTGTATAGTCAAAAATTTGGGATACAGAGAATTAAATTAAAACGGATCCATTTACTGCTGGACTTTCAGAAATATCTATACTAATGTTCATTGAAATGGATATGGTATAATGCCTTCTTTAAAAATTCACTTTGGAAGGCTGGGCCTGGTGGTGCATCACTATTATCCCAGCTCATGGGAGGCAGAGAGAGGAAGATCATGAGTTTGAGGCTAACCTGGTCTTTTTTGAGACCCTGTCTCAAGAAAAAATTACTTCAGCATGAAATCCTTTTATGTGGAGTACCTGTCGAACCTCTCACAGATTAGAAAAATGTTGACTTTTGAACCAATTTAGAACAGTGCTTTAAAAAGCCAAATATTTGTTTGTAATATAAATTGGTGATTGGGTCAACCACAAATTTTTAAACATTATATTTGAAGACTCTACATGCCAACTCTGAGCCAGCTCCTTGATAAATTTGTTATGTACCTAAACATAAGAAAAATTTTTACAAATGAAGCTTATTGTGTAGAGAAAACATCGTGTGTCTAATCAATGTGAGTCAATGCCCTGTATAGCTATCCTTATCTCAACCAGCAAAACCCCTTGTTCCTTCCTATTATTGCTTATACTCTCTCTACAACAAAATTAGAGATAAGGGCAAAATAGTTTCTGCTGGGTATTGAGGGGGGGAGCGGGAGGGGGTGGAGTGGGTGGTAAGGGAGGGGGTGGGGGCAGGGGGGAGAAATAAACCAAGCCTTGTATGCACATATGAATAATAAAAGAAAAATGGAAAAAAAAATAAAAAAAAAAAATAAAAAGCAGTATGTTCATTAGAAATGCATCCGTCCATTTGCCCATGACATATAATTAATAAAATCAACCAATTAACCAGGCATGAAAGGAAAATAACCTTTATGGTTTATAATATTTTGCAATTCCTGTTCAGATACCTGAAATGGAGAAAAAAAATGGAACATTTTTATAAATTTAAGAATCATTTTGTTTTTAAATATATAGAAAGTGTTTTTGTTTTAAACCAGATGAATTTGCTAATAATCTTATTCAGACATTGATTTGCATGTGACTTCTTTTAAATAAAACAAAGACTTAAAGCTTTGTTTTTAAACAGTTGCCCAATAGTAGTAGCCACAATATTGAAATTCATAAAACACTAACATCAGTGGAATTTTACTCAGCCACAAAGAATGAAAATTTGTCATTTGCAAGTAAATGGATGGAACTGGAGAATACCATCTTAAGTGAAGTTAGCCAGGCTCAGAAGACCAAAAATTGCATGTTCTCCTTCATATGCAGATTATAGACCCAAAACAAATGCAGTGATATTATTAGACATGGGTCACACGCTAAGGGGAGAACACACACGGGAGAAATAGGGAAAAGGAAGGAAACCTAAAACTTGAATGTGGTTCATGTGCTCGCTGTAGAGGAGCAAATACAGTAACTTTAAACTGGCTGAGGCCACTATGGGAAGGTGACCAGGAAGTAGTAAAGAGGTCTGGCAGAGATGAACCAGTGTGGGTTGTAATATACATGTGCATGGAAGCAATGCTAGGAATCTCTCTATATAGCTATCTTTATCTCAAAATAGCAAAAACATTATGTCTTTCTTATTATCTCTTCTGTTTTCTCTTCAACAATATTGGAGAACAAGAGGGTGGAACAGGTTCTGCCTGGAACGTTGGAGGGGGGGTGGACAGACGGAGACAGATGACAATGTGAGTAAATGTAAAAACGATAAAATAAAAAACACGAATGCTAAATTTTGTCACCATAGCCTGATGTAGTTTATTCTTTTAAGTTTCTTTAACATTGTTGTAATATTTTACTTGTTAATAGAAGCTAGTAGTTCACATTTTAAAATTTTACAAAATTAACATTCAGCTTTTATATTATAGTTTTGAAATCAATTTACTACTGTGTTTTTGGTTCAGGCTTCATGAGGTAAAATTGTACTTTAAAAATAAAAAAAGAAAAAAAAAAGGAAGAAACAAAAAAGCATGGAGGTGAGGAATAGTTGCAGTGAACTGTAGTCCTTCTCATGTGTTACTTCTTGTGAAATAAATCAGGATTCTGGTTCTATAAGTTTTATAAGAGTAAAAGCTGTAATAATTTCCAGATACCTGTAGGCAAATGAAGTTAAAAAGTTTGGTGGGAAAGTATATTTAAAGACCCGTTAATGCTCAGTCATGGTTTCTTCAGTCACGTAATAGTAAAAGTCTTTCAGAAAGTGTCCTGAACTAGCAGTACAGAAACACTGTAGGGACAAAACATCTGAAATTTCCAATCACCGCCTCATTTAAACATATTGGCCTTTGTATTATGTTTAGGCCATTGTAAATTATCTTGACTGTGAAATTGTAGCAAGTTCACAAGGCGTGTCAGCCTAGATATTACATAGCTGTAAGCAGTTGGATTTAAATAAGTGATAGCAAAATCCAATAAAGAACTTTTGGCCCAGTGTGGTTGTGCACTCCTGGGAGCTGAGGGAGAATGGGGAGGCTGAGGCATGAAGATCATGAGTTTGAGGCCAGTCTGTACTAATAAAAAGCAAGACCCCCATCTCAAAACACAAAAAGAGCTTTTGAGAAAGGAGTGGCTGATTATGCTTTTTTATTGTGTGTTTGGGCTTTAGGCTATTACTGTTTGGGCTCAGACTCATTGTATCAACCATTTTTAATCTCTTTTTGTTTGCTAGATAAGAATAGGGCTACTTACTACCTTACGTTGATATTTCTAATATTGGCTGCTGAAATACTATGTAGCAGAAAGGATCCAGCAGTCTCCACATCCATGCAAATGGTAGTTTAGTTCATGTGCATTGCTGGTAGTTATTAATCGTGATATGGCATCAGCGTCTAGCTAAGTAGTAGTATTATTATTTTGGTTTTGTGGTTCTGGAGATTGAACCCAGTGCTTTACCCATGCTATGCAACTACAACCAAACTATATCCTCAGCCCTTGTTTTTTGTTTTAATTTAATTAAAAAAAATTTTTTTTAAGTCTGTGTCTTGCTATGTACTCTGGGCTATTCTCAAACACAGACCTGTGCCACCATGCCTGCCTACCTAATACTTTCGACAGTATCTTTTGGTTCAATCACTTAGGCGTTTAGTCATTGTTAATTGAACCCTGTTTTTGTGCCATATTCTTTGTTGGGCACCGGGTGTATAACAGTACACAATACAAAGTCCTTGTCTTTAAGGAGTGTATAATCTGAGAAGGCTGACTTTGAAGAGGTAGTTACAAATGTGTTCAGCAAAGATTATCATTGAGAAATGCCAAGTGCTTTGGGATGATTTCACATGGGTGTCTAACTTGGACTAGGGGTTCAGTGATAACTTTACTGATGAGGAACTTTTTAAGTAGAGTCTTGAATATTTAGAAGCTAGCAGTACTACTTAAGGTAGATGTAGGGAACAGGAGTCCCTTTAGGATAGTGGGACCAGCATGCATCAGACCTGGAATATGAGAAGAAGCTCAACTGAGACTATTGTAAGTGGGTCGTAGAGAATGGAGGGAGGAACAGTTGCATAACTTAAATTTAGAAAGATTGATAGAAGGTAGATTGTGCAATGTGTTTGAAGCTATGTGGAGCATTGAAAACTTTATCTGAAATACAGAGAAAATAATCAAAGATAATGAGGGTAAAATAATTAGATTTGTATATTTAAAGGCTTCATAAATATCCTGAGCTCCACTGGGTTGGAGTAAAACAGAAATGGGTGTTGGAACATCATCTAGAAGGCTATTTCTGTGGCTTAGCTGAGCGAAGCAATACTTGAATAGAGAAGTAGGCAGATGGAGAGCTATTTGGGAGATACAGTGAACAAGACTTGGTAACTACAAGAAGAGATGACTACGTATTTCTTCCTGGTGTTGCCATGTATTAACTAGATCAGTGAGACCACAAATGTTTGTTGGTAAACTTCGAAAGGTTGAATGTGTGGGCGTATAATGTGTACATCTTAGGATCAAATTGTACAGTCTTAACAGGGTCATTAAAAACACAGCAAAATCGAACATGTGTTAGCAATTCTAAAACTACTTCATGTATATTCTAAGATTGAACAAATAAATTCTGGTTATTAACTTCAGAAGTTAAATTTTAGTCAGATAAAGGTGCTACCAGTAAAGAAAGTGGGAAGCTATGATGATCTTTGGATTGCATTCGGTTTGGGAGGATCCGTATGCATGACTGGGGACAGATAGAGGATTGTATGGATGTGTATTCATTGTATATTTCTTACCTCTGTTCATGAGGGAACTTAGAGGCAATGATACCGTAGCTCCAGCAAGTACCCCTAGTGCCAGATCTTGGTTTTCTTAGTGCCAGGTACCCACTAATAAAAGGAACCAGGGCTCCTTGGAAAAATGTCTTATCCCAAGATTACAGGGCAGTGGAGGTACAGAGTAAAAGTGCCACAAAGTTGGAGAATGTTTAAAAAATAATGTGAATTTTTGTTAAAAGAACATAGGTTGGGAGTGTTGCTCAGTGGTAGAGAAAAAATAGGCTGGGAGTATTTCTCAGTGGTGGAGCACATGCTTAGCATGCAGAAAGCCCCAAGTTCAATTCCCAGCACATAACACCCCCAAAACTGAAAGAGTCAACTTTAAGGAGCTCTTCGAACAATAGTAGTAATTGACTTTAATCCATAGAATAAAAAGAACTATCCAGATACAAATATATAAATAAATGAGAGAAAAGAAAGCTCTTTCTTGCTATAAAATCCAATTCATAAATTTAGGAGGAACACTAAGTAAAGGAAACCACCATTTGAAAAAAAAAAACCGGACTAATAATTTGTTTCAGCAGGAGATATTAGTTAGTAGACAAGAGTGTGATTATAAACAGGATATTGACATAGTTACAAAGTATGTCACTAAAAGATACATAATACAGTAGTGACCCTTTTATCTGTAGGGGATATGTTCCAAGACCTTCAGTGAGTACCTAAACTTACGGATAGTGCCAAACCCTAGATATACCATTAGCGTGTACTTTCTGATAAGATATGCTGGGAACAGAACAGCACTTTGGTATTCATGACAAAAATGCATACTCCAGATTTAATCATAGAAAACCCAAACAGAGGACCATGGAACAAATTAACTGTCTAGTATTCTTTAAAAGTATGAAAATTATAAAAGAAGAACTTGGAAGCTATGCTACTTTAAAGGACACTAGACTTGATGCTAAATTCAGTGTGGGTGCCTGGATGGAAACTAGACCAGAAAAAGGATGCTAGTAGGACAAGTGACAAAGTTGGAGTAAGTTCTGCAGGTAGAGAAAATCATTGTTTATTTCCTGACTTTGACAGCTATCTATGATGTTAGCATTTGGGGAAGATGGGTTTAGAGCATGTGGTAATTCCTTATAAAATACTTTGTACTAATTTATAGCTTTTTAAAATCCTGAAATTATTTCAGAATTCAAAATTCAGAAAAACCCTAAAACCTCACATTTAATTTTTTTTTCATTTTAATGGGGTAGGAGAAAATGGTACAGTGGAGTTGGTTTGCTAAATTAGAATTTATATATTTCATTTAGAATTATATCCCTGAATATTTACCTCATTTGGGGATTTTTTTTTTACAGTATTCCCATTCTCAAATACTTTCTTGGGAATTAGGTGTATTTAATCTGTGGTGTGTTTGTGTGTATTTTTAAAATATATTAATTGTGCTCCCAGAAATGGTTTAATTTTAACCTGACTTGAAGTCAAAGTGATTAATTTTGTTTGTTTCAGTGTATTTTAAATTGTTGGGGAAAATGGAAATATTTATAGAGAAAAAAATTAGTATGAAAAGAGGGAAACCATTTCAAATCTCTAAATATTTGATAATACTGTTAATTTTCTGTTGTTAGTTTTCATTTAACACATGGGTAGTTGAAGCCTAGAATGTGTTTTGCCAGGGCCACATAGTTACCATGTATTGGAGGTAACATCCAAGCCTCCAATTTTGGAGCCAGGCTCCAAAATTTCCCACAGTACTGTAATGAATAAAGGATGTACACATTGTGCTGAATATTTGAAGAACAGTTGCTCCTTTTAAAAAATGCTTCTTTTTGTCTGTTAATCATATTTTCAGAGCATAAGATTTTCAGTGTTTATTTACAATAAGTTTTTTTTTCTAAAATGCAAAGCATGTATAAACTGGTTTTGGACAAATGTGGAAAAATAATTTGCATCTTTTTTTTCCATTTTTTTTTGTGAAATGATTGCAAATGCCTGTCATGCTCTTGAAAAATTACATGTGAAATATAAACATTTAATGTTATCAAAATAATTATAGGTTGCCATTATAAAACACACAATCACTCCCATATTCCTTAAAATAAAAGTAAAAAAGTACATAGGTACACTAAAATATGTGTTTTAAAATGTTAAACAGAAATTCTAAAAAGATCCATGAAAAGTAATATTTTTTGGACACAAAAATGCTGCATGGGTACATGATGGGAAATGTAAAAACCAAAATGAGATCTCTAATTCTGGAGACCTTTCTTGGCCTGCACTGGAAGTAAATTTCCTTGTGTAGTCTGTAAGTAAGTCAAAACAGGCAAGACTGAATGCTAGGAATAGAAGATGTGTTTGTTAACCCTGTTCATTACTGAGAGAGACGTGAAATGGATGGTCATGGTACCATTATAGTTAATGATATTTAGGATCTTTACACAAACCTTTCTTTCATCTTTATCCAGGTAGTACACATATCCCCCCCCCCACACACACATTATGTTTCCTACAATTCTTTTGTATGAGCTTTTCTTTCAATGAGTCTGCCCCCCACCCCCCACCAGGAGTAAGATAGCAGTGATGAAAGGAGAAAGAGTTTTCTCTCCTTTTGAAATTCTTCTGACTCTAAAATTCAGTAATATAAGATTACTTTTACTGACAAAGATGAATGTTTCTTTTAAAACACAGACCATGTTTCCAATATGTATATGAACACAGAGTCTTAGAGACCTTGCATTGTAAGGATGTGAGTCATACTAATACCCTAAAATTTCATTTTTTATCCAACTGCAGCATTAAATACTGGAAGTGGGGCTTGACACCTACAGACCAGAATGGAAAGCAGTCTTACTTGGTGGTGATGTTAGTTGTACTGATGGTGAACTTTTATAGAACATGGTCTGTATGACAGAAACTACTTTAAGTGATTGACACATATGAACTCCTTTAATCATTGCAATCTCAAGTATTAACCTTTCCACATTTTATGGATGAGGAAACTGAAGCATAATTAGATAACTTACCTGGAGCCATGCTGTTGAGATTCTATTTGAGAATGTTGTAGATCTCATTTTGGATTTATGAGCCCCAGTAGTTTATTTATATTTTGTTTAAGCATAGTTTCCTTATACCTCAGTTATAACAACTACGTTTAAGACTCTTAATCATCTGAAAGCTATGAACAGAAATTGAAGGCAGCATTTTTAAAACTCTGTGACTCCCATAGATTCCTCTTACCTGTGTAAGCTAAATTCTAAAGCATAGTCTTTTCCCTTCCCCTTTCCACGTCTCTAAAAATGCCTTAAACAGTTTTCATAGTGTAGTCATTGTTCAAACTATTTGTTTGCAAAGGCATCTGGCTAATTTTTCCTCGTGAATTTTTAAAAAATATTTTATCTTAATTCTCAAAAGGAGTTAACGAGATGGTATAAAAATTAATGAAGAAACCAAATCGCAAAGGACTTTACGATTATATAATGATGTATATACAGTTCTATATGTAAATCTATAATTGGGAATATGGAAAATAAAAATGAACTTCCAGACTTTTGCCTAAGCCTTAGGTGTTTTAAAAAATTATTGTTTATGTAGAAGACTTTGAGTTTGAAATTCCAATTTTGGTATGTTAATAGAGGAGAAAAGTGTTGACAAAAATGTCTATTTTCTTTATGCATTATGTGGTTCTTTGTTTTAGCTGATGTAATTACATATGCAGTTTAGCACAGGAAGTTTGATGGTAAAAGCTCTTCCAGAAATAAAAATGTCCTCTTTATTGCATTATAAACATTTTACCTTAATCTCTGTGGGATTTTATGACTCTTGTGGTCACAGACTAAATTTTAACACAATTTAAATCATGTCTTTGGTTATAGAACGCAGATACATTCTATAGTGTAACTATATTTATTTATAATCAGCTTTATTATTTATTCATGTATATATATTTTTAAATTCCTAACCTTGTACCTGACACCAAGAATACAGACTAATATTTGGAAATAATGTGAATGTAAGTTTATATGTAGTTTTGACCTGAATTAATCAGGTGAATTTGGTAGGAATGGAGGGGTAAATAAGCACTAATGGTATAATTTTTAAACCATTTTCTGTACTTCATACGTCTGGAAAACTATAGCAGATTGCTAGTTCAGGACAAATAATACAAAGAGGTATATTTCTCTTGTTATTACTGTTACTGTGCTGGAAGAGCGCTTATGCTTTTTTTTGACACAACAAACTATTAAAAAATTATTCTACATTGGGTTTTTAATGTTTTATATTAGAACCTTAAATATTAGTGGTAAGTGTGTGAATACATGCATGTAAAATAACTTTTCCTTTAAAACATTTCTTAGGGTACCTGAGGGTATTAATATTCATGTTCATGAAACATTAAATGACATGGAAATATACTTAATGACTTAGTGTTAAAAAGCAAAATTCAAGACTAGTAACATACTCAGATTTTTAAAAATATTTCTGAAGTGAACACGTCTATTACTTTTTAAGTAAACTTACAAGTATGACACATGTACAAAAAAGTGCACTATCTTAACTGAACAGCTTGAAGAATTCTCAAGTGAACACAACTGTGCAACCAGCGCTTAGCTTATAAAAAGAACATTGCCAGTATCCTCTCATGCTTCCTTCTAAGCACTGCCTCCTGTGCTTTCCAAAGAGCTGGTGTCTGGACTTCTAGCACTACTAAGTTTTGACTGTTTTTGGACTATCTGTAAGTGGGACTGTACAGTATGTACTCTCTTGTATCTGACTACTTCCTTTTTTTTTTTTTTTTTTTTTTGCGGTACTGGGGCTTGAACTCAGGGCCTTCACTTTGAGCCACTCTACCAGCCCTATTTTTGTGAAGGGTTTTTCAAAATAGGGTCTTGCAAAACTGTTTGCCCAGGATGGCTTCAAATCGCCATCCTCCTCATCTCTGTCTCCTGAGTAGCTAGGATTACAGTGTGTAGCATCTGAGTTCTTGTGCTTAATATTGTTCGTGAGATTCATTTATATTTTGTGTAGTCATTCTTTCTTACTGCTATGTAGCATCTGTGACTATATCATAATTCATTCATTCTGTATTCATGGGCACTTGGATAATTTCCAGTTTGGACTAATAACATTTACTGCTTGTATAATTTAAAATGGAATTAAGAAACTAGAGATACTAAGTCTGTTTGTCAAGTGAACAACTTTTAAGTTGGCAAACAATTTACTGTGCTGATTATTAAACAGTTTTCTACTTTGAAGTGCTTTTTTCATGCATTTTTAATTATACAAAATGGGCTTTATCATGACATGTTCATACATGTTTATAATATGTATTAATCATATTAATCCCTCCATTACGCTCTCGTCTCCTTTTTCCTCTTCCTGCTGATCCTGTTTCTCATCCCAAGGAGTCCCCCTTCTACTTTCATGATCTTATTTTTTTAAAAATCTAGATTGTGCATATGAGAGAAAACATGCAGTATTTGTCTTTCTGAGTCTGGCTTAATTTGCTTATCACGATAATCTCTAACTCTACCCACTTTCCTTTAAATGACTTAATTTTGTTCTTTATGGTGAATAAAACTCCATTGGGTATCTATATCACATTTTCTTCATTCATCCATTGATGAGCATCTGGACTGATTCTAAAATTTGGCTATTATGAATAGTGTTGCAGTAAACACAGGTGTGCAGGTATCTCTATTGTATTCTGACTTAGATTCCTTTGGCATACACCCAGAAGTGACATAGCTGGATCATATAGTAGTTCTAGTTTTAGGTTTTTGAGGAGCCTCCATACTGATTTCCATAGTGCCTGGACTCATTTGCATTCCACCAACAGTGTGAGGGTTCCTTTTTTCCTTACATCTTCACAGGCATTTGTTAATTGTTTTATTGAGGATGGCCATTCTCATTGGCATAAGATCTCAGTGTAAGAATCTAAGTGTAGTTTTGATTTGTATTTCCCCGATGGCTGAAGATGCTGAACTTTTTTTTTTTAATGATTTATTGGCCATTTGTACTTCTTTTGAGAACTGTGTTCAATTAATTTGGCAGTTGTTGATTGGATTATTTGTTCTTTAGATGATTCATTTTTGCATTCTTTATATGTTTTGAGTATTAATCTTATGCCAGATGAATATCTGGCAAAGGTTTTCTCCATTTTGTAGCTGTCTCTTCACTCTTGTAATTATTTCCTTTGATGTAGTCCCACTTGTCATTTTTTGCTGTTCTTTCCTGAGCTACTTTTGTCCTATTCAGAAAGTCATTGCCTGTGCCTATATCTTAAAGTGTCTTCCCCTTATAGTTTCAAATTTTCAGATCTTATATTTAAAGACTTTCATCTGATGCTTTTTTGTTTTAGTCCTGAGTTATAAAGTCAGGTTTGGGGGTGTGTTAATCATGCTATTGATTGTGCTTTTTTGTTTTTCTTCAAATATAAGTAGTTTGATACCTGATTCAGAGATCTCTTACTGGTATCTTTGTCATTTTACAACAGGGATAGCCAACTTACTCTCCTGTTTCATACTGAAAGACTTGAAAACCTCCCCTAAAACTTGTCCAGAGGTCACATACTGGGCAACCCATGCTGTCTGTTATTAGAGGAACCAAAAAGCTCATGTGAAAAATAGAGACACAAAAATCCTTGTACTTTAGTGCTACATTAATGTAATTTTGGCAGATTTTATGTAATGTCTTAGAGTTATTTATTTATTTATTGCCATAGATTTGAACTCAGAGCCCCACACTTGCTAGGCAGGCTCTCTCTACCCTTTGAGCCACACACCAAATCACTTTAGAAATTTAAAAAATTGAAACATAATTGAATGTAGTCACTTCCACTCCTATTTCCATTCCCACTGTCTGCTTTCCTAAGGGACTCCCTGGCAAGATATGAGGGGATACATGGAGACATTGAAAATGAAAGCATGGATGTTAGTGAGATAGCATGGGGTAAGTTAAGTGATAATGAGTGAAGAAAGGTCAAAGGGAGGACTATAGATGCACCCTTTATTGGAGACAGCCTTCATAGTTGGCTCCTAAGCAAATTATTGAAATGTGATTTTAGTACATTTAAAACATAGACTTCTGTAGTTTTTAAAAGCTGTCTGTTAAAGAAAAAAAATGAATTGTCTATTATCTTTATTCCACAGTCCTTTAGACTTTCCACATTGTTTGCTAATGGGTCTCTTCCTCTAGACTGAGCTCCTTGAGGGTGGGTATTGTGATATTAAGTTTTGTATACTTAACACATAAGTGGTCAATAAAAATTTGATGAGTGAATTAATGAGAGAAGTTTTATTTTGGAAAAAATAAAACTTTGGAAAAACTTTGGAAAAAAGTTTGGGGGAAGAAGGAAAAACACCCTGCATATTAAAAAAAAGAAAAACCTGCCTATTAAAGGTGCTACTGCTCTGAATTCAGCTCTGGACTTTTCCCCAGGAATGCAGTCTTGAATGATGGAAGCAGCATCTCATGAGGTTCTGGAAGAGGAGAGTTTTGCACTTATGTGGATTATTACAGGTCCATCTGCACACATTCATATAGATGTAGATCATTTCTAACTAGGGATTAACCAGTAATGACTACATCAGAATACCTGTCTAAAAATGCGCTTAGAATTGCACCTGACCTTTATAAGCTGAGAATAATTGTGTGGTTGTAGCAAACAGCAATACACTGGTAAGGGTTAGGTCCATACCATCTTAATGACTACATTGTTCTTCCTTTGGACACCTGGTATTACCCTATTGGCTATTGAGATTTAGGACAAGTTAATGACAATATTTTACAGAGTTGAGCAGCTTTTAATACTAGAGATCTCAATACTAGAGATCTACTAAATCCAGTATAACATTATTCTATGTTTATCATTTTGTTATGTCATTGCCATATGCTGCCTGAAAAATAACATTGTAACATTTTTATGGTTTTGATTGCAGCAATTAATACAAAACAACATTTTGAGTTGCTTTTATATACACTAAAAAGGAACTTCAATGCCATCTCTCAGTAGTACTAATTACGATTTTACTTATTTACTTACTTATTCGTTTATTTATTTATTGATGGTACTGGGCTTTGAATTCAGGGCTTCATGCATACTAGGCAGGTGCTGTACCTCTTGAACCAGGCCTCTAATCCTTTTTGCTGTGGTTTCTTGCATTTTGCTTAGGCTGGCCTGGTCACAATCCTTTTATTTTACCCTTTCCACCATCATTGGGCTAGCAGGTGTGCAACACTGTGCTCAATTTTTTCCCATGGAGGTGGGGGGGTCTCACAAACATTTTTTCCCAGACTGGCCTCTTAACTGTGATCCTCCCAATCTCAGCCTCCTCAGCTAGGATTATAGTGTGAGACACTGGCACCTGGGCATTTACTTACAACTTTAATTGCCATGGAAGACAGTGGGTGTAAGAAGATTCATTGACATTTAAAAATAAAATTCCAGACATTAAACATTAGAAAGCACTAGATAGTTATGTCAGATGTTTAAATTGTCTCTAAAATATTCTTCATAATCCTTTCCTCAGCAGTTGCTGTGATATATTTGATTAGTATATAGACAATATTTTAATTGCTAAAATATTTTTGTCCTTTTCACTTTTGTACTTCAGGTTAGCAGAGCCTCAGGCACTGCTTGAATTAGGGGAGTAATAAATGGACACTAGACTTCAGAGGGGAAAGCAAAACATCTCCCCAACAGTAGCCAGCAGCCACTAATGGTTTTCAACTGCTGATGATCTAATTGATCATTGGTGCTGTAAGAGAAAGCAGTTCAATGTTACTCATTTGTTTTCTATTGGGATATATTCTACTCCCTTGTTATTTTTAACTCTCACTAACTCTGGGTTTCCCTTTCCTTAAAAGGCAGTTTCTAATGTGTTTCTTTTAAAGCTAATAATTAATAGTGAAAGAAAAACTCGTGGCCTATTGAGTTTCAACAAGTCTTTTGTAAGACACAGAAAAATAGTATTCTTTATTTGATTAAAATAAATACCCAGCAATAGGAAAATTTATCCTACATTTGTTTAATACTTTCAGTTAAGTTGTTAAAATCTAGAGTAGTAAAACTTTAGAACCTTTCATCTACACCTGAACCATCAGGTCTAGATGTTGCTTTCAGATACTATGACCACATCATCAAACTGATGTTGAACACTGACATTTTCCTACCTATCAAGGCATACTGCAGTGAAATGTACTTAGCTGTCAGAGGACAGAAAAGAATCCACTAGTCTCTGGTACTGTTTTGAGTGATAGCCAGTGAAGTTTTTGCTGTACAAGTGTTTCTGCTTACAAAGGCATTCACTATTTCACTGAAGCCCCTGTTATCGTTTAAATACTCCCTAAACTGGTCTTAGTAGTGTTTTTCCTTAACATTACTAAAATTAACAATTTATTCATAATATTAGAAAAATATGGAACTTTCCTGCATTTTCAGTATGTTTCTTTTACTTACAGAAACATACTTATAACTCATAGAGTTATGAACTATAGGAAAAATGCTTTAATTCCTTATTATATTTTTGAAAATTTTGTCAGTATCTGGAAACTTCTCATTTAGCCTTCTTTCTGACAGAGAAAACTAATTTACACTCAAGACTACATTTAGATATCTTACTACTATTGGTATTATAATACAAAATGAAGGAGCCTTTGTCTCTTAAAATGGTACCTTGTTCTGATGGCCCTTAAATACTTAGGGTAATACAGTAGGTTTTTGAATGGTATCTAGTGTCTTTTTCTTTTTTAGCCATGCCACTTCCTTCTCTTTAGGCCCTTCCCATACCCCAGCCTCTTCCTTCTAACATTAAGAATATCCCATAAGACGAAAAAGTTTGTTGCTGAAGATGCCACCTAGAACAGGGAAGCTTAATTTTGACTTTGAAAGTAAGCTAGTAATGAGCCCAAAGCTAGACAATTGCCAGACTTTCAAGTACTGAAAAGTTTTTTTGAGAACTTCCAAAGCTGAGTTTTTACATAACAAAGAACATGGTTGGAGGATTAACTATACCAGTATGATACGAGAAGAATTACTCTGAATATCATGAAAAACACAGTGTCCCTCTCAGGTCTAGGAGGGTTGAGGTATATAGATTTAGAGTAGATGAGGGTAGTGTGGAGATGCTGCCCATGTCCTAAGGCACAACTGAGTCCCCTCAGTCTCCCTGGCATTTGTACTAGAGGTAAAAGAAGATAGAATCATCAGAAAAGCCAAAGAGTAAATCCCTGAAATTTCAGTTTGGTGCTTAGTTTTTCCAGGGGTGGCCTACAAAAGCCAGAAGCCTTTCAGGAAGTCCTATTTGGGACAAGTGCTGATGCACAGATGACATGCACTAGAATTTCGGGTGCCCAGGGTTCTTGAGCCTGCTCTGAGAATGAAAGCACAGGCGGACTCCAGCAGCAGAGGTTGGAAAGATTTTATTTGTAGAGAAGGGAAAGACTGCATGGTGGGGGAATGCAAGGGGTCCCATGGGTCAAGTTGGAGATTGGGTTTTTATAGTCTTTTTGTATATTGCCTGAGGGCAGCAATGTCTCTCAGATGTGGACAGAGGTATCCTGGGAAGGAGAGGTGTCTTCCTTGACCACTTACCAACTTTTGGGACCTCCTGTAGTCTGTCGTTCAATCGCCCCTCTCAGTGGTCGCCCTAACTGCTGTTAAGGATAGGGACAACAAAGTCTATCCAGTAACTTCTTCCTGCTGACGGGGCGATGAAGGGGCCGGCAGCATCAGAGCTGACTACAAGAGGGGTTTTCAAGGGGACCACGATAGTAGGTTGTTTTCATCTCCATCAGAGACATTTGTAGTTTGATAGATTCTAGGTGAAAAGAAACAAACTTGATAAGTAAGTTTAAAATGTAAGGCCCAAACACAAGCAAGAGAATAATGGCAGCTATAGGCCCAGAAAGGGTTAGGAACCAAGTCCTGGAGGGGAGCCAGGATTTTATTAGGTCCCATCCCTATGTAGAAACCTGAGTTTTAAGAGACTGCTCTCAAAGCCATTTAGCCTGTTGGAGAATGTAATCTGCATGTTCCTCTACAATGCCTGAAGTATTTATGTATGTGCAACAGGAAGTATTGGCCATGGCACATACCCCTCCTTGTTTAGCCAAAAGAAAATCTAGGGCCAGGTGGTGGTCTATTACCATACAGGCAAGGGACGACAAAGACCTTTGCATGTTCTTAATGGCAAGGCCTACCTGGTCTGAGGTGCCCTCTTCTACTTTGGTTAGGTTTTTTGCAGTTACATGATTGGCAACCACTCCATAGCTGATTCCAGTTAGGGCTGTAACTAATACTGCTATCCCTAAAACTATTAGAGTAACCGCTCTTTTATCCCTATGGGAAGCTGTCCTGTTGTAGTTAGCATTTCCCTTTCCTTCCAGATGGCTGCATGAGCATACAGGATCAGGAAGGCATACTTAGAATCTGTATAGATGTTGACTCTCTGTTCTTTTGAGAGTCTTATGGCTTCTGTTAGGGGCACTAATTTTGCCAACTGAGCACTTGTATTAGGAGAAAGAGGACCTGATTTGAGGATGCCAAATTCTGTTACAACCGCAAATCCTGCATGTTTGACACCATTTTTGACAAAGGAACTGCTGTCAGTGTATAATTCTAGATTGGGGTGTTTTTTAAAGGCTGATCAGTTAAGTCAGGTCGGGCAGCATAATTTTCCATAAGCACCGCCTCACACGAGTGTTCAGGATTTCCCTCTGCCTCTGGAAGAAGGGATATAGCATTTAGGCTCTGACAGGTCCTTAAAATTATTTCTGTCCCTCCCAGAATCTGGGTCTGGTATTTAAGTAGAAGGCTGTCAGATAGCCAAAGTCCTCCTTTTGAGTTTAAAATTCCCCCTAGGTCGTGTGGGGTATAAACTGTTAGAGACCAGTTTAGGATAAGTTTCTGAGCTTCAGGTACTAGAAGGCTTACTGTAGCCACTGCTCTAAGATGTCCTGGCCATCCCTTGGCTACCTGATCTAATTCTTTACTTAAGTACCCCACTGGCTGGGGAGTGATGCCCAGGAGCTGAGTCACCACTCCCAAGGGCAGTCCTCCCTTCTCATAGACATATAATTGAAAATTGTCTTGTACTGGGAGATCCAGTGCTGGAGCTGTCATAAGGGCCTTTTTTAACTAGTGGAATGCATTTTCTGACTTGTCACCCCATTCAATAAAGGGCTGGGGATCCTTTTTTGCTTCCTTAAGGATTTGCTATAAGGGCCTGGGTAGGTCTGTATATATCAGGATCCAAATTCTACAGTATCCTGTAACACCTCCCCCCACCCCAAAAGGCCCTCAATTGCTTTAGAGTTTTAGGTAGAGGAAATGTCAGGATTGGGTTGATTCTGTCTTCTCCTAGAGCCCTCATTTCTTTCTCCAGGACAAGACCTAAATATGTAACCCTAGACTGACACAATTTGGCTTTTTCTTTAGAGATTTTATATCCTCTATCTGCTAAGAAGTTTAGTAAGGATTTAGTGGCTCATGAAATGACAGGCTCAGCTGGTCCTCAGAACAGGAGGTCATCTACATATTGTAGCAGAGTAGCTTGTGGATATGCCACTCCGCCAACTTTTGGGTTAGAGCTAACCCAAAGAGGTAGGGGCTGTCTCTGAATTCCTCGGGGAGGGCTGTCCAGGTGACCTGTCTGGACTTTCTTGTGGGGTCCTCAAAGGCAAAGATAGGTTGACTTTCAGGATGTAAGGGAATACAAAAGAAGGCATGCTTTAAGTCCAGGACAGAGTAGTAAGCAGTACCTGGAGGTATTTGGGCTAAAAGCATATAGGGATTTGGAACGACAGGATGGAGAGGCACAACTGCTTCATTGACAAGGTGGAGATCCTGGACTAACCTCCATTTGTTAAGTCCCTTCCTGTATTATATGGGCTGGAGCATTCTTTCAGCAGTCCCTGTCTCTTTAAGTCTTTGATTATGGGAATTAGCCCTTCCTTAACTTCTTGCTTTAAAGGATATTGTTTTTGATGGGGAAACCAGAAGGGGTCCTTGAGATGAATTAGGACTGGTACTGCTGTTCGTGCTCATCCCACGGAATGCCCATCTGTTCACACTGTAGGGTCTACTTGTTCCTCTATTAGGGGCAAGCAAAAGTACTCTCCTGGGGGTAAAAGCTGTACCTCCAATTTAGATAGAAGGTCTCACCCTCACAGAGGAGTAGGGGTTTCTGGGACAATTAAAAAGGAGTGATAGAAATGGAAATCTCCTCAAGAGCAGGCTAAAGGCTGAGTGAAATAACACTCTAGGGGCTGGCCGATATGCCCTGAATAGTAATTTTCCTGGAGGACCTGGGTCTGGAATAGAAAAGAATAGCTGAGATGCTGGCTCCAGTATCGATAAGGAGGCTGACCTTGTGCTTTTCAATAGTAAGTATAATCCTGGGCTCTTCTGCTTTTACAGTGGTTACAGAGCCTGGATGGGAGGTCCTAGGACCCATCATTGGGTGGGAGGTTCTGGCCTCGGTTCCCCTGGAAACCAGGGACAGTGTCCCTTCCGATGTTTTCCCCTACAAATGGGGTAGGGTCCCGGAGGTGTCTTTCTCCGGGGGCACTCCCTCCTAAAATGGCCTGCCTGTCCACATTGAAAGCAAGTCCTCGGGTTTGGACTTAGCCTCGGGAACCCTCTCTGAGAGCTGCTATCAGAACCTCCTGCCATTTATCCTTTCTCTTTTCCTTCTCCAGGTCTTTTCTTTTTCTAAGTCCCTATTATAGTATACAGATGTGGCTACCTGGACCAGTTGGTCCAGATTTCTGCGTCCTTCAGCCACAAGTTTTTGAAGCTTTTTATGGCTATCTGGGGCTGACTGTGTTAGAAATTTATCTTTTAGGGACAATTTTCTCTTACTGTGACTCTGGTACAATGTTGGTATGCTTTTGTAGAGCATCCTTAAGTCTCTGTAGGAAAGCTGCTGGAGTTTCTAAGGGTCCTTGCTGTACAGCCGTGACTTGGGAGTAATTAAGAGGTTTTACCTTGGCTCTCTTTAGACCCTCAAGAATGCAGTGGATGAAATAGTTGTAGCTCCTTTCATCCTGGTCTTTTTCAGGGTCCCATTTAGGGTCATACCTAAGTACTGCCTGATCTCCTGTTGGAATTGGGAATTGAGATTCCCTTTTCCCTATCCATTGTCTTTGTCTTTCTTCTGCCTCCCCCTCTTCCTCCTGTGAGGACCCAGTCTGAGATAGACCTGTAGGGCCACATTTATCTAAGTGATAATTGTTCCCAGCTTTGGTTGCATGATCTAGTACCTGCTGTTTCTCCAGAGCAGTAAGGTCTGAGATAGAAACAGCATTACATCTTTCCATCTTAGTTCAAAGTTTTGGCTGACTTCTAAATGCCTGGATGTACTGATGTGGTTTTTCTGTGTAATTTCCTAAATCCTTTTTTATTTCTTTAAGTTCACTCACTCTAAAAGGAACATGAGCCTTATCCCCTCCAGCAGTTAACTGGAACGGGTAGAGTCCTGTGTGACAATGTCTGGTGCATGAGGTAGCTGGGTAAGGGGGAAGAGGGAGAGCTGATGGAGCATCAGATGGGTTCTTTGGTTCCTCAAGGGAGATGGATCACTGTCTGGGTATCTAGCCTGCATTTGTTCAGCCATTCTGGGTAGTCTTCTATGAAAAAGAACAGTTGAACATATGGAACTTCGGTCTACTTTCCCTCCTTTTTACAGAACATATCTAATTGAAGAATGGTGTTATAATTAATGCTCCCTCCTCTGGCCATCTTTCTTCATCTCCCAGAGGGTACTATGGCCAGGCATGGGTGCAGTAAAACTTGAGTTGGTTTTGCCAAAGACTTTCTGTATCAAGATCTTTCCAATGTTTTAATAAGCAGGCAAGAGGGGATCCTTCCTTGATCTTTGAGGCTTGATTCCCCATCTAGAAATGGAAACAAGGGAAAATTGGTCACCTTAACAGAAGTTTCTCCTTTTACCTAGGCATCTCCAGATGAGGATAAACTCTACATGGGAGAGGGCATCCCTCTCATCCTTGCTCTCCTGCCACTGCCGTCTGTGGCTAAGGTCATGGAGGATTTCTAGGTATTCCAAGTGCAGCCACCCCACCGAAATGACCCCTGACCAATTTCTTATCTATTTTGACTTGCCTGTTTGCCCTGCAACCCAGGTACCTGGCTCTCCTCTACCAGCTGAAGGCTTGTAATTTAAAAATAACTCTTATCAAAGTAACCAAGATGGCTTGCATGGCCAGAGGGAGGACTCCTGCAGAGCTGTGGATGGGGACTCCTGATGAAGTAGACTCCTGTCCCCCTATATATCCTGTGAGGAGGCATGTATGCTTTATATGAAAAGAGAGAGTGTCTGAAGGCTTTTCCTGCGTTAAGGGGGAAAGAGGAAGAAGACCATGAGGTGTCTGCCTTTTAACTATTTTTTCCCCCCTGAGGGCAGACTGCAGAACCTGTTTAACCAGTTGACCTGATGCTTGACAAGACAGTTAAGCCCAAGTTGGAGACTAGCACTTTTTGGTGCCTGCAGGGATTTTCCCCAAACTCCCTGAAGAAGGAAGCCCACTGCTGTTTAGAGCAAAGTGGGAAGGGGGACACTCATCCTGAACTATTTGGGAAAAGGAAAGGAGAGACTGAGGATTGGGGGAAACGAGAGTTTCCAGGCTCAACGCACAAGGGATTCTTGGTCACACTGCTGTCCATGTCATTCCTACCTGAGGCCAGTACTGGAGCACTGGAAGGAAGGGGTGACCTCCACTCTTGGGCTATGGAAATCATGAAAGAAGTGTTAAGAGATCTGATTGTTTGTTTGTCTCAGACATGGCTGGAGGGGTCCGAGACTTAGCCACCTTTGGAGCCTCAGGGCAGGTCAAGAAGTTGCATCTCCAGCCTTCAGGTGACACCAGGGAGTGCCCCGGCCCAGTCATCCTTATTGCTTGAGTAGAAACTATCCTTTCCATTGGCTGTTTTTGGACCTCCTCCTAAGCAGATCGGATCTTGAAAAAGAGAGAGTTTAAGGAGCGAGGGAGCTGAGAGTTGAGAGGGAAGAAAGCCTCGGTGCACTAAGATCTGCCTCCACTCACATAGCATCGGCAGGCCGGTATAAGCCCCCAGCCGGCCCCCATGTTCTCTTTGGTTGCCTGCTTTACAGCTGTAATGGGCTTGGAGCTTTTCCTCAGTTTCCCAAGGGAGAAACCCTCCTTAATGAGAGACAGAGAGAAGAAGGTTGGCCTGAGACATCCACCTTTGCTAGGCCATGGTTGGGGGCTGTCCTGGAGAAGAGACTCCATCAGCATGCCAGATGGTCATGGTCACATTCCTAGGCAGCCTTTCCCAGTTTGGCACAACCTATACTGACCTTGGTTCAGAATAAATGTCCCTTTGTGCGTTGCCAAATATGATGCACAGATGACATGCGCTGGAATATATGAGGATAGGAAAGACAACCCAAAAAACTAGATAGCATTTGTTGCCCTCAACACAGAGAAACTAAAGCAGATACTTTAAAGCAACTGAGGCCAATAGGAGAAGGGAACCAGAAACTAGAGAAAAGGTCAGTTCTAGAAGAATTAATTTAGAAGGTAACATACATGCACAGGAAAGCAATGCAAGTCAACTCCCTGTATAGCTATCCTTATCTCAACTAGCAAAAACCCTTGGTCCTTCCTATTATTGGTTATACTCTCTCTTCAACAAAATTAGAGATAAGGGCAAAATAGTTTCTTCCTGGTAGTGAGGAGGTTGGGAGGAGAGGGAGGGAGCAGGGGGATAGGAAGGGAGCAGAGGGAAGTGGGGAGAAATGATCCAAACATTGTATGCACATATGAATAAAAGAAAAAAAAAGAAAAAAATTTAAAACTTTTTGCACATCATAGATTGTGACTAGCCTGTTTATAGCTATTATTTTAGAAAATTTTAAATTGTAAAAGTTACTGTCACAGTTCTCATAGATATTAAAACCTCTGACCTGTGTAAGTTCTATTGTGTGAATATTACGACATGTCCTTTTCCTATACCATTATCCCAAAAGATAAAAAATAGCATACTATCATTCATGTCTCTGTTTACTTACCATACAAAACAATGTATGTAATGTATAATACTCTTCTATACTTACATTAAGAACAATTACAGCTTTTAATCTCAGCTACTAGGGAAGCAAAGATAGGAGGATTATGGCTGGAAACCAGACTACAAAAAAAGTTAGCAAGACCCTACCCCTTGCATACACCTGCAATCCCAGCTAGGTAAAAGCCATGGGTAGGAAGTTTGTGGTCCAAGGTTGGCCAGGGCAAAAAGCATGAGATCCTATCTGAAAAATAACTAAAGGCATAAAGGACTGAATGTGTGGTTTGAGTGTTAGAACACTTACATAGCAAGTTCAAGGCCCTGAGCTCCAACCCCAATTCTGCCAAAAAAGGAAAAAGAAAAATTAGAGCTTTTAGGTAAACAAGCCAGATTTTCTGAATTGTATTAGATATATTGGTATCTCCTGAAGTTTTTATTTTGTGGAGGAGGCTACCAGCTATCCACTGATTGAATTGGTTACTTTATTAAAGCTGGAAATATAGATATGATGGATGTAACAGTCAGATAGGAGGCTGGGGCTTGGAAAAACAGGAGATGCAGTTAGTACCAGGGGCCTTGGTACTAACTTGGTGTAGCAATAAAGTAGGTAAACCTGTGGATTGTCCTCAGGACCAGGCTAAGGAAGAAAGTTAGGAATATAATGAAATGAGATGATCAAGCATTTGAGCCAGTCAGGAACCCCCTGAGCTACAGGACAAGAAAGAGTTATTGGTAACAAAAAGGAAATCTTGTTGCTAGTTCATAATGAACCCCATTGTTGAGGAGAATAAATCTACAGTAAGGCTGGTGTTAGGTTAGTGAAAAAATAATATGAGGTTAGGACTAAGGCTTCATACTGATGTCAGTCAATAATGATACATTCTGACACTAGCTATACATTTTTTTTCTATGTTTTCTGAAAACTCTTCTCCAGAATTTACTTAAGTCAATTATTTCATCTCTTTCTACACACTAAAGGTGTTGTTTACTTTACCTTCTCATCTTTGTTTTGAATACCCATATAAAATTTTATTTATTCCGTATCAGGTGTCCTTTACTTTGTAAAATATTTTTCCTGAGACTATTCTTTAAAAAAAACTCACATTAACTCCAAGTAGCTTTGGGTGGAAGAAGAGAAACATTAAAATATCTGTTATCAATCAGAATAGGATAAATTGTGCCGCATAACACACAGCATCAAAATTTCAGTTATTGAGCACAAGAACAATTTGCCTCCCAGCACACAGATAAACTATGTATGTATGTGGGCAGTTGTCTTGGGCTATTGATTTCCGTTTTGGTAGTTAAAAGTAATCTAGTCTGCTTGATTTTATGGCATCACATATGATGAGAAGGGAGAAAATGGAGAGTTTTACCCTGACAGTTAAGTCCTTCTGTGGGCCAGAGGGAATAGGGAACCAGAATGGGTAAGTAGTAAGTCTTAGCACATATTTCTTGGGCCACAAAAAATTTGTGTGCTGGCTACTGATTTCCGAGAAGCAAGAAATTATAATGATATTTGTTACCCTAAATGCTTTCTCCTTCCTACCTGTCATCTGATAACTTTAATTCTGGTCACTTTATTTTTTTCTTCTACAGGGCTGGTTATCATTTACTGAATTCTGAGGATGGCAGTGCCTAGAGATGTGTATTTATGTATGTGTAAGTGTGTGTGTGTGTGTGTGTATGCACATAAATGAGATTATAAGCACATTCATAAAAATATTTAAGTGTTTGAGTTCTTTTCACCTCCGTTTAGTACCTCATATGTCAGACAGATTTAGGATTTTCAAAATGTCCTGCTGCCTTAGTTGTATGTGTGGAATTACATTTCTAAGAGGATTTGAGGAGTTTGGGAGTTCATTAAAGCCATTCTCTGTAAAAGCTCTCAATCAGAAGCTACTGTTTCAGAAAGTAAATTTGTTGAATGGAGAAATCATTAAAAGAACTAGAGAAAGTTTGGCAAATGGTTTGACTCTAGTAACACTATGCGACTCAATGTATAACATCTACATTTATGTATAAATTCCTCTTTAGAAATTTTTAAATCTTCAAAGATAGACGGAAATCTATATTGAAGGGAAGAAGAAAACAGCAGAACCACTTGAAAAAATACTTACACACTCCAGGTAGCCTTTCATTGTTCCATCACTGTTTTGAATTAGCTATTGATTTTTTAAAAGTTAGACCTTTGTTTATTAAAATATCCATATGGTATATGATAATGTAGGCATTCTGCCTTTTAAAAATGGCTTAGAGTAAAAGCAAATATAGTGTGAGTTGTTTTTAAGCTTTATATGATAATTCACAAAACCAATGGAGATGATTCACAGTGATGTTTAAGCATTCATTAAGTAAACCCTGCTAGTAAAATTAGTCTAGAAACATCAAGTACATTTGTCATAATGAAATGTTCTTCATAACAAGCCTCTTTAAAAGAAGTGGTGAAAGTTAGATTCTCATAGCTCCATGAGATACTAATAAGTACTTGCAAAAAAAAATCTGAAATAACAGTTGAGACGTCTATGATTTTAAAAAATGTGTCAGAATCAATATACTCATTCTGTCAAATTGTGTGGCTAAAACCAATCATGCTTTTTTGTTTTGCTTATATCCATCTCTTTTATTTAAAAGTCGTTGCCAGAATACTAGGGAACATAGCTAGTAAGTATTAGAAACAAAATTTGAACTTTCATTTGTGTTCTTTTCACTGTATTCTGCTATTTCTGAGATTTAGAGTTGGGATAGGGGCAGGGACCATGATCTGATGCCATCACTTTCTCAGCTATTCAGCATCATGGTGAGCTTTACTTTTCTTTCATTGCAGCTTTTCATTGACTCTGGACAAGTGGCCTTTTTTCTGTTTTTTTGCCAGTGTCCTTATGCTCTTTTAAGCTCAAGATACTTTTGGATGTTCTTTAGAGAGCCTTAGAACCATTTTATGTGAAATCATGTTTTTGAATACAAAGTAGGTTTTAAATATCTTAATAATTTTATACAAATTTAACTTTATATATAGTAGACCCATATTATTGAGAATAAGCCCATGAAAAATGAATTTACTAACATCTAGAACCAGAGTAAATTGTGAAAAATGAAACTTAAAATTAGAAAAATGTTGATTTTAGTTTAATTTAAAAATATTGTATTGTTATACTGCAAACTGTTTTGTAATGAAATGAACAGCAAAAACTTTATTGGCATAATTTTGGTATATTTAATAGCATATTAATTACTTACTAAATATTTGACTTTACAGTATGATAGCAGTCATTTTTAGACACAAAAAAAATAAGGTTCTTCAGTTTTTCTAAGGGCGTCTCTTAGTCCTTTCATATCACACAAATCATCCTGAAAACTTACTCTGTCGTCATTGTTAATTTTGTACTTATCAGAAGGTTTCATGTGATCCCAGCAGTTCTCCATCATCCCTTTGTTTTCATGAAATATTTTGAGTGACTTCCAGTTTTTAATTTATAATTGAAGTGAATTTTCTTTTATTCATTGAGAAACCAGTTTCTTTGAAATGATGTATGGATAGATAGATACATACATACATACACTGCTGTTATACAGAGAAATAACATTTGAGTTATTTCTAATTTTGTAAGTTTGTTAGAACTCACTAACATTTTCATTTCGTGATATTTGTTTCTGTATTTTCTTAAAAACATTTTTATTAGTGCAAGTTATTTGTACAAGGGTGTTTCATTGTATTTACAACGTGCTATATATTGTTTATTAACTGTGGGAACTAATATGGATTAACATTTTAACACAATTAATTTCAATTAGTTTCTTTTACTTATTTGTATCATTATGTATCGTTCTCACTGCATAAAAATTATAATCCCAGTTTAGAACCAGCTAGATGGAGTGACAAAGATAAAGATGATGATGCTTCTGCCTGTGACAGTGTTAATGGCTGCCATCAGTGATGCTCTAACTCTGTGCTTATAAGCAGTTCATATAGTAATCCTTCCCTTGACCTAGCAGGATCAGCGTTAATCATACGACTTCATTCATAAAGAAATTGAGGAAATTCATACAGCTGATAAGTGTCTTAGGAGTTAATTACTAACTTGTGTTCTCTACACTATCTTTGGTATGAAGATATATTCACTTTTGCATTTTCTCTTCTAAATTAAATTACGGTTTTTGGTGCATATAAAGTAAAATTCATAAAAAATTGATTTGCCTAAAGTTGTAGGAATACTTTCCTAGGTTTATATACAATGAGTAAAAACTGTTTCTTCCTCCTGGTTGTTACTGAGAGGTATTTCACAATACATGGTGTGCTTCAGCAGATTCAAGTCATAATGGAATGGAAGATGTGGAATTGATGAAATTGGGTTCTCCCAAAAACCAGTCGTAAAATTAAGTAATGTTTTTAAAAGTTGCTTGACTGAATGAAGTACATCCAATGCTAATTTAGCTTATTATTTTCAAAGAGAATATAAACCTGTAATTGCTACTGGAATTGCAGTTATTTTACAACATATATTTTTATAAAACCCATTACTCTAAAATACCAGTTTTAGTATATGCATGAATCAAATGAAGGAAATTAAGATTCATGTTGAGTTTTATCCCTTATTCCAGATCCTCAGGATCAGAAGTATTTCAGATTTCAGGTTTTTTTGGATCTTGGAAAATTTCCATAGACTTTGTTGGTTGAGCAGCCCTTATCAAAAATCTGAAGTGCTCTGAAATCTAAAACTTTTTGAGCATCATGTCAGAATTCAAAAAGTTTCTGATTTTGAAGCATTTCAGATTTCATATTTTTATACTAGAGGTATTCAACCTGTATTTTACAATTTTCTATAACTGTAAATTGTGCAATTTCATACTCTCAGCTTATCTTGTAATGAATTTTCATTTGTTGAAAAGTTTTCTCATTCAAAGAATAGCTTTGATTTGGCCCTTGCTCAAAGACTCTGTTTGTATTATTTAAAAAAAAAATTTCTTAGCATTAAACAGTATATGAGGAAGGAGCCCAGGATTAGCCTGTTTGTCAGGCACACAGACCTTTGTATCCTAGAAATAATGGCCTTCCTGAATAATGCCTCCTGGGATCAGTAAAACTTAAGAGAGAGAGAGAGAGAGAGAGAGAGAGAGAGTGTGTGTGTGTGTATGTGTTATAATCACTTTATTGCTTTGTTTTTTTACTCTTATCTCTAGCATACAGGATTAAACAGTGATACTTGTCCTGTGTGTAGCCATAAGGTGTCACTGAATTGTTTTTCATTGTTTTTAAATATTTTGGTTTCTTATATTCTCTCCTAAGAAAATTGATGAGATTGCACTCTTTTTTTAAGCTGCCAGTTTCTTACAAGTTATTTCACATACATATCATCTTGGTTTTGGTATATCATGTCCCCAAATGACTCACTCTACTGTTATTTCTCACTCAGCGTGTTTCAAAACTACCAAAACTACTGAGGCATGAAGCATGCTCTTTGGATCTGCTCTTAGGAACATGGGAATTGCCATTTTGAAGCCAGTCATCCAGCCATTATGTCTGTTTCCTGCTTTGAACACATTTCTGCCTACCATTAGAGACAGGCATTAAGGTCCTACTTAATGCCTACTTGAGCAATAAGGTACTGAAGGGAGAAATTTCATTTTGATTGCATCCAGTGATCTTTTTATGTCCCAGAGCATGAAGACTGATTTTTTTTTTTTTTAATAATTCTGGCCTAGTAATTGTAGCATATTCATATTTACATAGGTCATTAAGCCAAGCTTTTGTAGAGGGGAATTTTCACTTACTACTTTAGGTTAATTTTATGTGATCTTTAAAAAACTTGTAAAATTTTTTAGATACATTATATCTGTCATCTCTATATATACTAAACTCGCCATGTGGGAAATGGAAAATGCAACCCCTTCCCTGGGCTATTTCAAAGCTGTGAAAATTGCTCAAAAGCTACATTAGCACAGTCACCAGAACACATTTCTACAATATTTTGATTTTTGTTTCTCCATGTTTTTACCAAAAACAGGGTTTTGTGGTTTCCTTTTGTTTTATTGGCTCTAATGATCTTGCTTCTTTCATTCTTTTCTTATTTTGTCCACATTCTTTGTGAAAAGACTTTTCTCACTTTTTTTTTTTTTTTTTGGTGAAATGACTTTTCTCTATAGACCTTTTCTGTCTTCAAGTTTGCCATTTTAAGTCTCAATTTTCCTGTGGTACCCTAATGAGGCCCTGTTCAAAGTGAGTGCAGTAGACACCAATCCTGGCCACCTAGCAGCTTAGAGTGGAAACATAAAATGTTAATATGCTTAACATTAGGAATGGTAATTTAAAAAATGTTGACTAGTTAAATTTAAAACAAAGTAAACTCTATTATAGAAGTTGTAAATTAGGAGTAAGAAATGTGCTGGTGTTGTATTAGTCTTTATATTATTACAAGAAATAATCAAATTCGTGATAGTTAAAACTTTCTAAATGATTTTACCATATTTTCATAGGATTAGCGTGAAAGGGAGGATGGACGAATGTGTTCTGTGAAATAGTGAGAATACTGGGCATTGTCAGAATTGCATTTTAATGTTTAAGGACCTGTGATGGAGATGGAGGAAGTCATAAGCTTCAGCAGGAGTAGAGGTGGTATTCCTGGATTCATATGAATACAAAATTGCTATCTGGAGAGGAGAAGACAAAATAACCTCTGTGGGAGTGTCCACGAGGAAGATGACTTGAGTGGAGCTTAAGAGGAGTGGAAGTAAAAGTAGAAAAGAAAAATACGAGGCTGCTGCTTACAAAATAAAATAAAAATGAGTTACTAATTAGATTTTGAGTGACTAGCATTTTTTATATATAAGGAGGAGTCTATAGCCTATTACAAACTTTTGGGTTGTTTTTTTGTTTTGTTTTGAGACTGTGTTATTGCCCATACTGGCTCAAGTGAACCTTTTGCCTCAGCCTCCACTGCATCCAGCCTGTGTGCACATTTTAATGGATGTTTTCTGATGTGGGTATTAAACCCCATACCCTACATCATTATGGATATTTATATTTTTCACTGTGTCATTGTTTGTTTCCTTATATTTTCTCAACTACTTGTATTTTCAGAGTAGGATGTTTTCTGTGAAGACAATGATTTTGTTGTTTAAATTGTTGGCTTGCACATGACATAAGAGCTGCTTTTCATTTAGTAGGATATGGGAGGGATTAAGGCCAAAAAGAAAGAATTATTGTGGAAGTATATTCAGGTGAGGAAGCACACTTAGCAAGCCTTCAGCTTTAAAGCAGACATAGTAGTTTATATAAAGATGGAAATGACTTGAGAATAACTAAAGAGTGAAGACTTGTGAATAATATAGTTTTGTGACATAAGGGAACTTTCTTGGGTTGTGATAATGTTCAGTACTTTGATCGGAGTGCTCATTTACATGGATGTGTTTCTTAAAAATCATTGAGTTCTGCTTTGGAATTAATAATGAAAGACAGGACTGTAAAATAGGTACAGTGTGGGGGGTTACTTGTAAGAGGGGGAGAGGGTGAATGGAGATGAAGGTGAGGGGATATCGTTGATGGGTTTCATATATATGTATATGAAATAAAATGCAACCTCTTGCATTTGCTTTAATTGGGTCAGGGAGGGGTTTGTGGGGGGTGGGATGGTGGGGGTGATCTAAACAATGTAAGGCTTTTCAGAATTGTCATAATGAATTCCTCCTGTACAACAAATATACCCTAATAAAAATGGTAAAAATATATAAGATATATGAGAAACTGCAATTAAAATAAAATGGTCGCACTTTCCAAAACTCTTAATGTAAATATATTATTTTTATTGATAGAAAAAGCAACAAGAAATTTGGAATATGATTTATTAGAAATCATATTGGAATAGCTTTATAAGAAACTTGGAATATGATTTTATCATTTTTTCTAAAATACTAAAATGCCTGAGGAATTTTAAAAAATCATTGAGGTTGTAAAGTATAAATAAAACTTAATATTTTACTGCATGTTAGTTGTAAAGTATAAATAAAACTTAATATTTTACTGCATGTTAATTATATCTCAAATTTTTAGTACAGAAAAAACCACTAGAATTCTAATGGGTGCTTCAGACTGAGATACAGTTTTTCTTCTTATTATTTCTACTACATATATACCTAGTATCATCTTTGTTCTTTAAAGTGATATCCTAGGAAGAGAAACTATGTTTCATTTATAACCATCAAGAGCTGAGATTTCCCAACACTAACCTGTTTCAGATTCCTGTTGTTGCTTCTGCACTATTAGTTGGAGTCAGCAGGGAGTTAACAGCACTCAATTTAACCTTGCTCTTTGTATTCTGTTTTGATTTTTTTCTTTTTTACCTATTTAACTTTCTTACATGGTTCTCCATTTTAAAGATCATGCATGCGCTGTGGTGTCTATACAGTGAAAAGGTTATAGTGCAGATAAGCACACAATAAAAGCACATTTAAAGACAGGGTGATGCTCTAAGAACTATTTTTCTGGGAGCATAGAGGGAAGCATTGACTATGAAAAATCACTGAACAAGAGAAAAATTGAGTAAGCTTACACTTACTGTTATCTTTATGTGACAATTATAGACCTGTTTAAAATATATAACGGCATAAGACTGGATTAATTGTAGGTTGTGTGTTCAGATAGTGGGGCAGATCAGACTCATGCTTACAACTGAAACTGAAGTTTTGGGTGCCAGGCCCAAATTCCCTGGGATTCAACATGCCAGGTGTGGCCACCCATATGCCAAATAGAGACACAGTGAAGGGCAGAGAAAGGAGATTTAATACACGGTCTGTGACACACAGTGGGAAGAGGCAGAGTAAGCTATCTTCAGGGTGTAGACATGAGCTGTAGGTTTAAATAGATGAAGAACTGGAGGCAGAAGACAAAGGTATACATAGTTAAACAGTCCCAGACACATGTGTGGTCTGGTTGATCATTATTTCAGTTTTTCTAAGAGAGATTCCAGAATTGTTACCTGCATTCATTTTTACCTGGCAAGAGGTCCATCCTGAGGAGGTTCTACTGTTGGGGGTAGTTTCAGTACCTTATTATGACGATGTTATCATTTCTGTCTTTCCTGGAATCCAAGGTGATTGCAAAGTGACTATAGAGAGAATGGTTTAGAGCAAAGACAGAGATACAAAATAAAGGAGAGAAACCATGCTTTTCTACTGCTTTTAGTTTATTCATGGGCCTCAGTAAGGAGTTGGTTGCATTTCAAGTAAGGAGTTGTTTGCATTTCAGCAAAAGCAGTTAAGGCACCCATTAAACAGATAGCCATCACAGAGGAGGCTTCTCACAGAAGCACTTCCTCTTTGTCCCCACATTAAAAATGTAGAATCTTCTGACCTGAGAATAATATATCTACTACTAAGCTCTCAATTCTCCTTTCTTACTGATCCTCCTCCCTCTTTTGACCCTTTATCCTATAAATACGCTAAACAGTCTTTAGCCACAGGATGGGAAGAACAGGTAATTGAAGTTGCCTAAACCCCAGATACAGCCTTTTCACTTTCCTCCCTTACTTGGAAACAATCTTTTTGTAACAGGTCTCCATGGAGCTCTGCAGATGAGTTGATGGAGACCGGATCCCACTTTATGTAGCTGTGTGCCTCAACTGCATAATTCTATTGTGGTGTGGATTATACTCTAAAATATGCATGTGAATCTCAAACTGCTTTGTCTTCCGAACTGTGATAACATACAGACCATCTTGACAAATCCCTATCCTCTGTAGGGGCCAGCAAGTCAAACCCATGTTTCTTATATTGTTTATGTAAACTGATGATAGCACGTTTATGTTTATAAGAAACAGTTATTTATCAGTAGCTCTCAATGTGCTATTAATTTCATGATCACCTTTCATTAATCATTATAAATGAATTGGCTTTTGTTTTTCAGTTGACATTTACTTTTGTCCCACCCTCTGCCCCCCACCCCCTTTTTGAGGTGTTTGGGGTGAAACCCAGGGCTTCACATGTGCTAAGTAAATAGTCTGCCACTGAGCTACACCCCCAACCCTACTTACCTTCTTAAAAAAGTACGTTAATTAAGAAATTCATCATAAAAATTAATATGGGAATAGGGCAAAAAGCACAAATGTGAATTCAACTGAAACTTTGAAGACTCTGTACTAAACAAAGGTAGATAATTGATACTTTAACTAAAAATACTTGTTTGGCAGACTTAAATTTTTACTTGAGAGAAGAATAACAATACTTGTCTTCTGTGACAAATCTGTATGACTTCCTTTAACTATTTAGGTTTCAGTAGCAGTGATTTGTGCTAACACTGTGTTGGCCCATATGTGAAAGTCTACAGTATTTGTTATTGATGGTAAGATTAATAAATTCAGCCTTCATTGCCCCTGCTCTCCTAGCTAGAAAAAGTACTCTAATATTTTTTCCCTAATGAATGTTTTTAAATAATCTTATTATAAATCTGTCTGTTGATATCTTTTGTATTTATCTTCTCACATTAAAAACAACCAGAAAATTATATGTCTAGCTTACTTCTATAGCTTAAGGTTAAGGTGTAGATTATCACTGGATTCAAATCAGATGGTCGATAGGATTTGTAGGGAAATGTGTATTCATGTATTTCTGATAGCAGTGAGAAAAACTATTTTCCCCTCCCCCTTCTTTATTTCTATATATGTATGTATATATGTCTGTATGGTCATACTGAGGATTGAATTCAGGGCCTCGTGTTTGCTAGGCAAGTGACCTACCAATTAAGTCATGCTCCAAGGCCTGTTTGCTTTTAGTTTATTTTTCAAACAGTGTCCTCAGCCAACTTTGCTCTAGCCAGCCAACCACCTACCTGGATCTTTCTACCTCTGTTTGCCAAGTACATGGATCCACTGGTACTGTCTTGCTTTAGAGATAGGATCTTGCTAACTTTCACCAAGCCTGGGCTCAAACAGGGATCCTCCTGTATGAGTATGGTAAGATTACAAGCATGCATACCACACCCACCCTTTATTGCCTATGTGTTTTTTGTTTTTAGTATTAAGAAACAAGGTCTCACTATGTTGTCCAGACTGTCCTTGAAATCTTAGACTCAGACAATCCCACTGCCTAAGCCTCCCAATAGCTGGAACTACTGGTATATGCCAAAAAAAAAAAAAAAGGCCTAAAATCCTCCCAAAATCTATAGATCTTATTGTCTAAGAAGAAATAAAAATGTCTGCAGATCATAAGCCATTGGTTAGTTGATACAAATGTCTCAGAGGAAGATAGGCTAAAGGTATTCTTTTCTTTTTTTTTCCCTATCAGTGTAAATTACTTGTGCAAAGTGGTCTCTGTGATATTTCCATACATGCATATAATGCATTTTGATCAAATTCATCCTCTCTAGTACTCTTTTTTTTTTTAATTTCCCCCCTTCCCTCCCAGGTAGGTTGGTTTTTTTTTTTTCTTTTCCTCCTTCAAAATAGGATTGAACTTGTTTGGGAAAATAACTCTTAAGGTGATGAGTATCCCTTAGGGCCTTTGTTACTCTGCTCCACCTTCCTAACAGTACCCTGACCTGAATTCACTTGCCCTCCTGAATTATACTAAAATCGGTCAAGAAATGGCAAATTACTTATTAAAAGTTACTGTATGACATCTTACAAATACCATCTAGATGTACCTACTGATTTTTTTTTCTATCAGTGAGAATTCCTTTCATAGTTCATTCTCTTTGGGAGCATGGTTTCACAAAACTCTAAGTTTCATCCATACTGACTTATTTTTAGAAAAAAAAATGAAGTTTTTGTTTTGTTTTTTGGTATAGTGTTAACAGTATGGATTTATTAGGTGCCAGTTTCCCAGTCCTTTAGGCCAGTGTGACCTGGAGAGTAGAGAAAGATGTAGACTTAAAAAAGTTGGGGTTAGGGTAGGTGGCTGCCAGTCACATGTGTTGGTTATTGTTCATAGTCTTAGGATCCTTCTCCATTCTCAAGTTCTTTACCCATCCTGGGAATAGCTTATTCTGACATACCCATTAAAAAACAAAACAGCTGTTTTTATTGTTAGGACCCAGAATCCTATTCCCCCGAGAGACCGAGAGACAGAGAGCCAGGCGTGAATGCAATCAACAAAGCAGAGTTTATTGGGCTGGCTAGCCAGGGTCGAGGTCCCACACGGACACGCAGGACCGGTTAGGAAAACACGACCCTGAGCCTCTTTAGGGGAAATCTTATATAGACCGCGGTGGCATGCATATTTTCGTTATCAACATTGGGCAAGCAGGCAGAGCACATCTTGCGCGTACCTCACATCTTGCACGTACTTGTACCCCCCGCTCACATTCCCCACATTCTATATGCCCTAACTGAGCCCTGCCGCATTGCTTATCTTATCTACATGGGGTGTTTGGTACTGGTTTCTCCAACAAGGGGGTTGGGGCCCGCTGAGACCTCCTATTCCTTTCATTCCCCCCTTTTCTTACGGCCTAAATTGAGGAATCATTCTCAAGGGGATGAAGAGCCTGATATTGTTGGCGGAGAACCAGAAGTTGGATAGTATTAATTCGACTTTTGACAAAAGTCATAAGTCGGTTTAGAATCCAGGGTCCTACGGTAACAAGTAATAGGATGATTATTATTGGCCCTGCCAATGCAGATAAAAGGGTAGCCAACCATGGGGACTGGTTAAACCAAGACTCGAACCAGCTTTCCCCGGCCTCTTTTTCTCGTTTTCTTTGTTCCAGGCTCTTTCGAAGTTTAGACATGGAGTCACGAACAACTCCGGTATGGTCAGCGTAACAACATTCTTCCCCTAGAGCAACACATAGTCCCCCCTTTTGGAGGAACAACAAGTCCAGACCTCGTCGGTTTTGAAGTACTACCTCAGACAGGGAAGTGAGGGATTTTTCTAGGTGGCTAATGGAGGTTTCTATTCTCCCTATATCTTCGTCTATGGCTGCACGCAGCAAAGACATCCCTTTCTGCTGGGTGGCCAAAGAAGCTATGCTGGTTCCTGCTCCCGCTAACCCTAGGCTGAGTAGGGTAGCAATAGTTACTGTGGAAATAGGTTCTCTCTTTTTCCTTTTTTCAACCATTTTTGTATTCCAGTATGAATATAGACTCTCTTCCGAATGATAGAGGATGCGGGGCAGCACAGTCACTATAACACAGAATTCTTTAGAGCTGTTAAACACCTTAGTTGATAGGCACAGGGTGAGTCCAGACCGCAAGCATAGCCACCACCCATTGTCCTTTGGAATTACCCATTTAATAGCATTTTCCCAGGTAGAACTGGCGTTAATAACAGTACATAAGTCCCGTCTGTTCTTTGGCACTTTTCCTAAGCAGGTTCCTTGGCCGCTTACCTGCTGTATGGTCAGACCTCTCTTACGGTCTCCCCAGGAACATTGAGTAGGGTTTTCCTCAGATGAGGTATCGTGAGTGGTGTTTAGCCCTATTGCCTCATAGAATGGGGGCCTCACATCATAACATAACCAACAGGAGTTAGTCCTGTTAGGGTTGGTGTGGTTTAACGTCAGGAAGGCAGCACCCACTAGCTCCCAGAGGGGGTCTTTAGATCCGGTCATGAGACTGGGCCTCACCAGGGGAGGGCTAGTTTCTGATGGTCTTGGAGTTGTAACATTAGCCCGGGCTATGGTTGAGGGAAGGTGATGAGCTGTGGAAGGTCGGGGAGGTGGCTTTACATAGGGTGGCCTAAGTACCTTATTAGGGCCTATTGTTAGAGTAGAGACTGGTTGTTGCACACGCCGCAAAGTAAAAAGGGCTCCTGGATGATTTGTTTTGTAGAGTCTGACTCCCCAGGATTTACCCAATTCCCAATTTGTTGCCTTTTTTCCTAAATCAGTGAAATTTATCATAATGGGATTACAATTGGGGGGAGTTGGGCATCCCTTATTTATAGGTCTAGGTTGGTGGTATGTAATGCCAGATTGAGAGACTCTACTTAATTGAATAAGGTCCCCCTGTTTGGGGGGTGGCCACCATATATCCCCTGAGCTCTCACAACCCCATGACTTACAATAATAGTCTGCGATTCCTCCACATTTTTTTCTGTGGTTGGGTTGGGGAGCGGGGCAGACATAGAAGTAACTTTGGCGCAAATCCCATTGTCCCCTGCCAGTGAATAAGGCCCTTAAGTCAAAGTATAATTCTGGGAACCAGGTGCTGGGAGGGGTCACCTTGGAGGTCTGGTTAAGAATGTCTCCTGTGGATATATCTACAATCATCCAGGTCAGGTTAAAAGGTTGATGTGGATTTGTATGCCCCCAGCAAGTGGTGGACAGGGTTAGAAAAAGGAATAAAGTTACCGAGGTCCAGTATGAAGTTTGAATTTGAAAAAATTTTCCTTGTGGTGGGACACCCTTCTTGTTGGCAGGAAGCCTTTCTTCATAGCTACCGGATCTGCCGGTCTGATGTGGGTGTAGTGGACCCAGGTGATAATCCCATTCTAGGAGGGCTGCGGAGCATCTGGAGTGTTCTCGTTTTTCGGAGCATCCCGTATCAGCCGGAGCTTGAGTGGGTTTGTTGGATGCTTCCGTGCGGACCAATTTTCCTGTTTTTTCTCCGGAGGGTGAGCCCGTCTTACATGGGAATGGTGTACCCATGCTGCAATCCCGTCGACCTTGAGGGCGGTAGGGGTAGTAAACAGTACAACATAAGGTCCTTTCCATCTAGGCTCTAGGGTTTTGGACTGATGCCTTTTAACCCATACCATGTCACCCGGGACTATGCCATGTTCCGGAGCCGGGTCCCTCTTAACAGCGTGGTATGCTTGAATTAAGGGCCAAATCCGTTGTTGCACTTTAGCTAAAGCCTGCAACATGGTCAGGTAATTTGGGGCCAGATCACCTAGTTCTGGGCTTAAGGTCCTCTGAATGATGGGGGGTGGAGCCCCATACAGGATCTCAAAGGGAGTTAGCCCATGGACGTAGGGGGAGTTCCGGACTCGGAAGATGGCCAAGGGAAGGAGCGTCACCCAATCACCGCCAGTCTCCAGGGCCAATTTGGCTAAAGTCTCCTTTAGTGTCCTATTCATCCTTTCTACTTGCCCTGAGCTCTGGGGGTTATATTCACAATGTAGCTTCCAATTGGCCCCCATAGTCTGGGCTAGTCCCTGCAGGACTTTACTAACAAAAGCTGGACCGTTATCTGACCCAATTGCCTCGGGCACCCCATATCTGGGTATGATTTCCTCTAGCAAAGCCTTTGCCACTACCTGACTCGTCTCCTTCTTTGTAGGAAAAGCCTCCACCCAGCCTGAAAAGGTATCTATGAATACCAGCAAATATTTGTACCCAAACTTTCCCGGTTTTACCTCAGTAAAATCCACTTCCCAACTTCTTCCCGGAGCCCTCCCCCGTTCCTGAGTACCTGTATGGTGCCCCTCCCTTCGTCCTGGTTTCATGATTGTGCAGCTGGCACAATCTTCCACAATTTGGCGGACTGCTATGGTCTGGTTCGGAAATCGGAGCTGCGCAGATGTCAACAAGTCTAGTAATTTTCTCCGCCCCAAATGGGTGGACTTATGTAAGTTAGCCAACAGGAATCGTCCGAGTTTTTCAGGCAGAATTAACTTGCCTTCCAAGTCGCTTTTCCATCCGTCTTCCCCTTCTCTAAAGGGGGAGTGGGCTCTCATCCAAGTGAAATCCTCTGTGGAGTATTCTGGTGGGGGGGGGGTAGCGGAGGGAGCTCTGGGACCGGCACGTCTATCGCCGCAACCGTGGAAGGTTGCCCTGTCTCCATGGGAGGACTCACCATTGCTACTCTCTTTGCTTCTTGATCTGCTCTGTTGTTACCGACAGCTTCCGGCGTCTTGGCAGACTGGTGGCCTGGGACATACATCACTCCCACTGCCTTCGGTTTTTCCACTGCCATTAATAGACGCTGGACTTCGGCTAGGTTCTTTAGATGTTTTCCTTCTGCTGTGCGGAATCCTCTTTCGCGATAGATGGCCCCGTGGACATGGATGGTACCGAAAGCATAGCGGCTATCGGTGTAGATATTGACTCGCTTTCCTTTTGCCCTCTCCAGGGCCTCTGCCAAGGCAATTAATTCCGCTTTTTTGGGCTGATGTTCCGGGTGGGAGGGCGCTGCTCCATACCGTATTTCCTTCTTGGTCGACTACAGCTGCCCCTGCCCTTCGGGCTCCATCTTGGAAAAAACTGCTTCCATCCATGTACCAGTTTAATTTGCAGCCGGACAGGGGGGTATCCTTTAGGTCAGCCCGTACCTGTGTAACTTCGGAGAGGAATTCTTTGCAGTTATGGACAGGTGTCTGCAGTTCCGGGTTAGGCAATAAGGTGGTAGGGTTCAGGATTATGGGATCTGTGAATGTGATCCGAGGGGAATCCAACAAGAGCCCCTGGTAGTGGGTGAGCCTGGCATTCGTCATCCATTTCCCAGGGGGTTGTTTAAGGATTCCCTCCACCGGGTGAGGGGCCGTTACCCAGAGGGCCTGTCCAAAGGTTAGTTTATCGGCTTCTCTCACCAGCACGGCAATGGCCGCTATGATGCGGAGGCAGGGGGGCCATCCTGCCGCTACTGCGTCTAATTTCTTGGAAAAGTATGCCACTGGTCTCTTCCAGGGACCTAGCTGTTGGGTCAAGACTCCTTTGGCTACCCCCTTTTTCTCATCTACAAACAGAGTGAATGGTCTTGTAGGATCTGGCAAGGCTAAGGCAGGGGCCTGCAAAAGAGCGTCTTTTAGCTGATCAAAGGCCTGTTGTTCTCTCTCTCCCCAACTCCAATCTGGAGCTTCTTTGGTGGCCTCATATAGGGGTCTGGCTATTTCCGCAAATCCTGGAATCCAGAGTCTACAGAACCCCGCGGAGCCCAGGAATTCTCTCACCCCCCTAGTGGATGTCGGGGATGGGATAGCCAGAATAGTCTGTTTCATGGCATCAGTCAGCCATCTTGCCCCATCTGCAATCCGATAACCCAAATATGTCACTGACCTTTTACAGATGTGAGTTTTCTTGGCACTTGCCCGATACCCCAGCTCACCTAATTCCGTTAGCAGGTGTTCAGTAGCCTTGATGCACTCCTCTAGGGTTTCTGCCGCTAACAGTAAGTCATCAACATACTGTAATAGAGTGACTCGTGGGTGGCTCCGACGAAAAGGTTTCAGGTCCTGGCTCAGGGCCTCATTAAACAGGGTGGGAGAGTTTTTAAATCCTTGCGGCAGTCTGGTCCAAGTGAGCTGTCCGGATTGGCCCCCATCTTCTTGCCATTCGAAAGCAAATAGCGGCTGACTAATTTCTGACAATGGAATGCTGAAGAAAGCATCTTTCAAATTAAGGGTTGTATACCATACTTGCGAGGGGGGTAGGTGGCTGAGCAAGGTATAGGGATTCGGAACGGTGGGATGAATGTCCTCCGTCCGCTCGTTTACCTTTCGTAGGTCTTGCACAGGCCTATAGTCCCCGCTTCCCGGCTTTCGGACGGGGAGCAGAGGAGTATTCCAGGCAGACTGACAAGGCCGCAGTACTCCTTCCTTTATTAGCCTGTGGATATGAGGGGCTGTGCCTCTTCGGGCCTCCTCAGGCATAGGATACTGTTTCACCCGAATGGGGAGAGCAGAAGCCTTCAATTGTATAACTACGGGCGGGAGGTGTTTGGCGAGGCCGGTTCCCGCAGTCTCTGCACAGGCCGTGGGAAATCTTTTTACCCAATGAGTCATGTCCCCTCCTGGTTCCTGTTGACTCTCAAACAGACGATGCTCGTCAGCCAATGATAGGGACAAGACATGAATTGGGCTCCCTTCTCGATCAGTCACAATTATTCCATTTGGTTCAAAATGGATATGGGCCCCTATTTTGGTGAGTAGGTCCCGTCCGAGCAGGGGAGCGGGGCTCTCAGGGATGACCAAGAAGGAGTGTGTGACCTGGTGTTTTCCTAAGTTCACCTTTCTTTTGGTAGTCCATGTACATAACTGCGTACTGGTGGCCCCCTGAACAACACTTGTTTGTGCCTTGTTCAAAGGTCCATGTGCCTTGTTTAAAACCGAATATTGGGCGCCGGTATCCACCATGAACCCCATCGGCTTCCCCTCCACATGCATTGTTACCCAGGACTCGGGGAGGGGGTCTGAGCCCCGTCTCCTTCAGTCCTCTTCTCTGGCTAGGAGGACTCTGGCCTGCTCTACTGCTCGTTCCCTTTCCCTGTTTTCCCCTGGTCTCCTTCCAAACCCTCTTCTTCCCTTTAACTTAGGACATTCTCTCTTCCAATGCCCCGTTTCCTTACAGTAAAAACAGTGTTCCTTATCCGGGGTCCTGGCGTGGCCCCCTCCCCTGGGTTGGTCCCGGACATCCGCTAGGAAAATACGAGCCATTTCTCTCTGTTGCTTTCGGTTTTCCTTAGCCTGGAACTCCCGGTCCTCCTTTCTCAATTTCTCCTGGGCCTCCCTGTCTTCCTTTCTCTGTCTTTCCTCCCTTTCTTCTAGAGTTTCCCTAGCGGTAAAGACCTTTTCCGCTACCTGCAGCATTTCCCTTATAGTCATCTCCCCTAAGTTTTCCTGTTTATTGAGTTTTCTCCTAATGTCTGGAGCTGCCTGATTAATGAATGAGAGTACCACAGCAGACTGGTGGAGGTCCACCTCAGGGTCAATAGGGGTGTACTGACGGTATGCCTCATAGAGGCGCTCTAAGAAACCGGCCGGGCTTTCGTTTTCCCTTTGAACAACTGCTTTCACTTTTGCAAAATTGGTGGGCCTTCTAGCGGCCGCTTGGAGACCGGCCATAAGAGTCTGGCGGTAGATCCGAAGATGCTCCCTACCTTCTACGGTCCCGAAATCCCAATCAGGGCGGAGTAGGGGAAAAGCCTCGTCTATGGCCGGTTGGAGAGTTGTGGGTCTCCCATTATCCCCCAAGACGTTCTTCCTCGCTTCGTTGAGGATGCGCTCTCGTTCCTCCGTCGTAAAAAGAGTATTGAGCAGCTGATGACAGTCATCCCAAGTGGGACGGTGTGTATGCATGATGGACTCCAAGAGATCTATGAGACACTTGGGGTCTTCAGAAAAGGGCGGGTTCTGCGTCCTCCAGTTATATAGATCACTGGAGGAGAAGGGCCAGTACTGAAACTGTTGCCCTCCTCCCGGTCCCCCTTGGCCCACCATCCGGACTGGAAGTGTAGGGAAAGTTTCCTCCCCCTGTGTTGATGAGGGGGGCCCGTCTTCCCCCTCCCTTTCCCGGATCCCTCGGGGGCGAAGTCTTCGACCCATTCCTCCTCCTGCTGCCAGTCCTGTTGAGGAGGATGAGGAAATTTCCTCCTCCGGGGCACTGGCTTGGCCAGGGGGAGTCACGTATGGAGGCGGCCGATCTTCCTCTGCCCCTGCGAGGGATGGGTAAAGGGGGGAACTCTCTGGTAAGACCGGAGATGGTGAAGGAGATGCCCTAATTTGAGGACCGGTCAAGGTGGGAAGAGGAAGTTTTTCCTCCTCCTTTATGACCAAGGCGGGCGTGACTGGGGTTTTAGCCCCGGAGGCCGAACTGGAGGGGTGGGTCAGAAAAACTGTTAACCAAGGGGGAGGGTTCCTCACCAGATCCTCCCAAACCAAAATGTAAGGAACTTGGTCTGGATGGCCTCGATTGTCTGGCTGAAAAATGACTGCTTTAACCTTAGTGATCAGGTCTAGGGAGAGGGAACCTTGAATGGGCCACCCGACTCCAAAGGTGGGCCACTCTGCAGAACAAAAGGTGTCGAACTTACCTTTCTTGATGACCAGACCCGCATTTAAGGCCCTTTCTTTAACTTCTGAAAAGTGAGAAAGGATCAGAGACTTTGGGGTTGTTTGTCCCTGTCCCATTGTGGAAGGAGACTCAAACACCAAGAGAGATAGAACAAAAAGGGTAAAGGCAACAATAATTCCACACGCACACAATATTCTCCAGCACTCGCTCGGACCGGTCCTTCTCTCACACTGGTGCGCACCCCATTCAACCTCCTCACCGTCCAACTGGGATATCAGGCCGAAAGGCGTCCACTTGACGGGTGGTCGGTCGACTAGCTCAATTAGTTCTTCACCTGGCGCCAGGGTTCCTAAAATGCTCGAGCCCAAATGAGAGGAAAGCCTCTCCCAATAGGACCCTGTGGTCCTCCTTGCGAGATTCCCAGAATGAATCTCCCTGGGGATTGGCCGAATCCCCGCCGCGGCCCAAATGGAACACTCAAGTTCCTCCAAATGAGGGTCTGGGATCCCCTCCCAACGCCTAGGACTTGGGATCGCCCCTGCTTTCTCGCAGGCAGGTTCTGTCTCTCGAGAAAATGAAATCTCGGTGGAACCTCCAAATGTTAGGACCCGGAATCCTATTCCCCCGAGAGACAGAGAGCCAGGCGTGAATGCAATCAACAAAGCAGAGTTTATTGGGCTGGCTAGCCAGGGTCGAGGTCCCACACGGACACGCAGGACCGGTTAGGAAAACACGACCCTGAGCCTCTTTAGGGGAAATCTTATATAGACCGCGGTGGCATGCATATTTTCGTTATCAACATTGGGCAAGCAGGCAGAGCACATCTTGCGCGTACCTCACATCTTGCACGTACTTCACATCTTGCATGTACCCCCCGCTCACATTCCCCACATTCTATATGCCCTAACTGAGCCCTGCCGCATTGCTTATCTTATCTACATGGGGTGTTTGGTACTGGTTTCTCCAACAAGGGGGTTGGGGCCCGCTGAGACCTCCTATTCCTTTCATTATTTTGACAGGTTATCATTTATACTTATCACTGGCCCTTTACTGGGATCAACAGCTTAATTGTTGATAGCTTATGAGCCTATCAATAGCATATTTAGGACAGAAGTTGGTATTTGTATTTTTAAATGATCCCAAATTTTTATTTGGGGCAAAATAGTGTTCATGGTACATAATACACTATTTTACGTTTACTACTCCTAACCACATTCAACATTACCTTAAACTGAAAAATCACAGTATTGATTCTGGGCTTCATTGTATATAGATTGTTAAGGTCCATAATTTGAACAGCATTTAGGCTTATGAATACAGGTCCTTAAACAAATAATGTTTGAAAGTATATCCTGTGCCTTTCCCTAGTTTATACACTTAAAAGCATGTATAAAGGGCCAGACATGACAGGGAATGGCTTGTTGTTGTTAGTGTTATTGCAGGAGGTGAGAAGCAATAGGGATAATCAATCCATGGTAAGGAGTTCCTACTTTAACTGAAGGCAAAGAAGAGCAATTGAAGTGTTTTAAGTAACAGTAACACTGCTAGGTTGGATTTTAAGAAATACTGGAAGAACTTGAAAAAAGAAATTGAAGGAAGAAAAGAAGAATAATTAGAATGTTACTGCATTAATGTGGATGAGGTATAGAGGGGAAGGATAAGGGACTCGGTTTTGATTTAGGCAATGTGTGGATAATGAATGATTTTTTTTTGAGAGGAAGATCAGATAGGCAGTTGTACATACAGGTTGGCAAACTTGGAGGAAATATCAGGATTGGGATACAGATTTGAAAGTTCTACAAATGATGACTTAGTATAAGGAAGTAGATAAAATCAACAACTATATGGAATGAGGAAGAGGCCAATTGACTTTTAAGATAAGAGGAAGATTAAGGGCTTCTAATTATTTCCCCTTATCATTGAAAAGAAAAGCTTTTTTAACATATAGCATTTATTTATTTAGAAACAGTATCTTACCATGTAGCCCAGGCAGGCCTCAAACTTAGGATCCTCCTGCCTCAGCCTCCTGAATGCTGAGATTACAGGCCTAAAAAATATATGTATTTTTGAAGGGACATTAATTATAATTTCTAAAATACCTGCCCTGTTCCAACATAGATTTCGATAGTTTCAAAAGTTTTCTGCTAACCCATCTGGCCTAATTGATTCTTGTGATTAGATGTCTTATTAGTAAATCTTTTTCATGCTGTTTATACCATTTGACTTGAGTTATAGCTATTATTTGTACCTTCCATACCTGCTTGCAAGCAGTTTTAGAATCATATTCTTTCAGTAGCTTTTCTGCAAAGGAATCGCTTTCTATTTTAGCCCGGTATTCAGTATTTTTGTTGTTGTATAATACCTGATATGTATAGCAGTTCTTATCTATCATTTTCACTTGTATATGTATAATATACATTTCAGATATATATTATGGTGAAATTGGTGTTTGTGGACCAGTCTGTGAACCTAACCAATATTGATTATTGATTATTTCATTGGAGGGGGGGATATATTATTTTTCTTATTTTGAAGAAATTTGGAGTTATAGCTTGCTTGTAAATTAGGAGCTTAAATGTTTTCTACTAGATCCCTATCTAGTCCAGTCTAACACCATTAAAGTTTGATTGCATATACTTATATTGTAAGACTTTTTTTTTTTATTGGTGCTGGGAATTGAACCCTAGAGTCTTGCACATGTTGGTAAGTTCTCTACTGAACTACTGTTGTAGAACGTTTTTACTATACTATTGTACTAGTATGATACAGTCATCGGCAAGTGAAAGGAAAGCAGTGTATGAATGCATTTTTTTCTCATGAGAAAATTTCAGTTTCATGTCAGAAAACTAATGAATTAAATCCATAGTTTGTCTAAGATATCTTACATTAGAGAAAGGGAAAACATGTCTATATTGGAAAGTTAGCCCCTTCCACAGTTATATATTTTTTTAAAAAATCTAATATAACCGTAATTCTTAGAGTGATTAAGATTAATGATAATCTTCAGAATAATGAAAGATGGGATTCTAATGGTGTTTGTGAATTGCTTCTAACAATGAGTCTAATTAATCCTTTTCATGATGTTTGTATTAAATTGTCCTTTGATCTGAGTTTCATTTATCATTTATGCATTCACTTCCTATTTGAAAACAGTTGTTTAAGAATCAAGTTATTTTCATTGGCTTTGTTGTTAAAGAATCACTTCATTTCTGATTAGAAGCAACATAGAAGCGATTGCAACATAGAAGCAATCGCTTCCTGGCTACCCTGAGCAGTGTTTTATCATTTGATGCTGGGATTCAGTATCCCCTTAAAGCATTTCTTTTCTGCCTGCTTTGTGGTCTCCCTAGTTTAGATCCCTCATATAGCAGCTGCTTGAAAAAACTTCTGCCATCTCTTTCTGTAGTGTTAATAGCATTTCACATGGCACCAAGGATGATAAATTGGCAAGACTCCAAGGGCTGCACTGTAATCCTGCTTTGTCATTTAATGTTAAATGTATCTCACAGCCTACAGAAGAAACTGCTTGAGAATCAGATAGGATCCTTTGCAGAGGCAAATTTCACTTTCATATGCAAGATTAGGCTTTGTTTTTGATGAGTTTCAGGGCAAATACTAACAATATTTCAGAAAGCAGCATTCTTTATAATGTCTTTTCAACTCATCAATTCATTTTCTCAAACCTTTGACTCCAGAGATGCATTTTCTGATTTGTATTTGGGCTGAAATCTACCCCCTCAAAGCAAGTGGAAATTTACTGGTTTAGTCCTTAAACTCTGCTCCATCAGCATACATTTTAAAATGTATCAAAATATATATAATCTGACCTTGTAAAGTTTAAAAAATAGTTTTCCTTGACATTGGAGTTAGTTTGGGGGCCAGTCATAACTTCTTTCTGCTTGGGGTCCTAGCCAGTGTTTATAGGGACATGGACTTAAAAGAAACTTTACTTATTAGGACTTGTTATAAAAACTTGGAGAAAACATCTCAGAGTGCTAAACAGAAAGAAATTAGATCTATCAATATGTTACTTCAATTTTATAAGTTATATTCATGCCTCAACTTAATAATGAGGCCACTGTCTTAAGATATGTGTCCTTGGATGAGCCTGCCATTGTGCGCATATCATAGCATGTAGTCATATAAGCCTAACTAGTATGGGTCAGTCACTCGGTGTGGCTTCTGTTAGAAGGAGATGATTACCATTCTGAAGGCTGCTGCCAGCATAACATGGCCTACTATTTACAATATTGCTGTTTTTTTTAAAGTGGGAGTATGTGCTAAAATAATGATAAATAGTATAGTATAATAAATACACAAACCTTTAAAATAGTTGTTTGTTATCAAGTACTATGTACTCTACAAAATTGTATCCTTTTGTATGACTGGCAGCACATTAGGTTTGTTTATACCAGCATCAGTACAAATACATAGCCCTTTAATGTCCATTGCACTACAGTGTTACCATGGCTGGAACATCATTAGTCAATAGAAATTTTTTTTAGTTCCAGTATAATCTATGAGACTACTGCTGTATGTGCGAGCTCATTTATTTATAAATGATTATATGGCATATGACTGTTTAATAGAGTTAAGATGCCATAGTCATAGTTTTAACGATTCTAAGAGTAAGCTTAATTTTGGTTATTATTTAATCAATACTTAAATAATTGAGTAACAACAAAAAGTCTTGCCTGTTAATTTACTTAATGAAGTCCGCAAGACTTCCTGAAAGTGCTCCTAACCTAAGCAAAATTACCCAGTTTTAATTTTATGTATCTTATCTATAGATAAGATCTGTGTTGAGGCAGAATGAATAATTAAATGACACTCCATCAGCACAAAGGATAAGAAGAAAATCAAGAGCATGAAAAATCTACATGTTGTAGCAGCTTGCCCTGAATGTTTGAGAATTGACTGTCCTAAATGTTTCCCATCTTTAGGTCAGTATCAGTGTTGTTGCCAAATTGATCATTGGGTTTCTAAGTGTTTCTCATTAGTAATTTTCTAATAAATGAGAACAATCAATTAAGGAATGTTGCCATAGTCATTTAATGACTTGAAGAACTTGAGTTAAAAACATCACAATCCAAAATTGTTACTCAAATGGTTATTTAGAGAAACAAAGTAAAACAACTTCCAGTGACTTTTCAGAAATTAACTGCTAAAATATTATTTAATAATTAGCAGATAACTCATACCAATTTGCCCAAATCATTTAGTATTTCTTTTTTAAAAGGTGTTTAATTTTTTGTGGTGCTTCAGGTCAAACCCAGGTCTCCTGTATGCAAAACATATGCTTTCTACTGAGCTACATCTTCAGCCCCTAAATGAGGTTTTACTATGTTATTTTCATAGTCATTATTGAAATCCTACAACAGTTTCGTTTTGTGGAGAAGGAGATGGCTTGTATGGGGACCTAAAGCAATTTTAGAAGAAGACTATCTTTTGCCAAAGATTTGCCATTTTTCCCTTTGATTTGCTGTGTACATAGGCATTTTGTAGTTTGGTGTAGCCTTCTTTAAAGGGGTGGAAGTGAGGGTGCTTTAAGCCAGGGGTCAGGATGATCATCCTTTAGTTCATCTTTTTCTGTGTCTTTACCATCCCTAATTATTATTATTATTATTATTATTTGCTTTTGCTATTAGGTACTGTTATTTTCAACACTCAGCAGTTGTATTGGCTATTACAGTTAAAAATAAATCAAGATAAATTGCAATTGTGGAAAGAGGTTCCAGTTTTTGTTATTCTTGATTTGATAACAGCGTGCCTAGAATTGTCTTTTAAGGAAACCTCAAAATAAAGTTATTTTAAGGAAACCTCAGCCATTTGGACACATAAAACCATGTATTTCCTTTAGAAAGACTTTTAGTGGGAGGAGTAGCCAAGAAAGAAGATAGAAAGTAGTTATTGAAAGAGTGAGCTTCAAATGAGTGAAATGTAACTGTGTGCCTACATTTTTCCAAACCACGCAGTAATACTCAGATGTCTAAGAAAAATCACTGAATATTTTTCAAGGAAATAAAAGCTGTACAGATTGTGCTTCATTACTGTTCTTTGCAGTCTTGATTCATAAATATTTTATGGAGTAAATACTGTGAGATTAGTAAATAAAGACTCCTTATAGTGTTTAAACAATATTTCTCAATATTTGCCTATTCCCATAATTGCATTGTAATTATTTTTTACCTTTGACAGTAAAATATGTAGCATAGTTTGTATGTAGAATTCTCACTGCTAGTCTGTTTGAAAATACTGGTGTTCAGGGATATGCTCATTAACAATATTTGTTAATTCATTCGCATACATCTGCTTGTAGTCATAAAAAAGCAAAGCCATTTGAAAATCTGATGGCAGTATGGTGTTACCTTACAAATGGATTTTTACTAAATTGTGCATTAATTTAAAAGAAAAATCTAAGGAATATTAAAGCTTTTGCCAGTATCTTATAAATAGAACATTTTATTGCAAAGCTTCTTGTTAGTACTCTAATGTTAATGAAAAATTTCAGATTATTGTATACTTCAGAAAACAGCGTTTAACATATTATCAGTTTCTACTCCATTTATTTAAATAGAGCTAAATGGAAATATACTAATAAAGCAAAGATTAGAGTTGGTAGATTATTTTCATCAGTTTTGATATCTTTGTATGTTTTACTTAATTGTCCACAAATTGACTCACTATAAAACAAAAAAAATTAAGATTGTGTGATATTTCCTCATAAGGTTACTCTTTTGTCTTCTTTAACCCATTTCTTTAACACTAAACAGAGCCTTTCTTTTCTAACACAAGAAAAGAAATCACTTCTTTTATGAAAGTTATTCAGCAGATAACCTATTAAATGTACTTCATATATTTACTTAAGTATTCACTGACTTCAACTTACTTACTTACTTTGAAAACTCTGGTATTTTAAACCATGCTCCTTCATAAGCAAGAGAAATTTTTCCTCTTTTGAAACACATTTCCAGTCTCAGCTTTTTAAACTGAAAACATTATATATACTTTTAGTGTTATAGAACTGAAATTTTTATATAAAACCTTAAAAATACAGTTTATAATTTAATTAGATGCCTAATTCATGCTTTTAGTATCAAATACTTTAAAGGTACAGGATTTTTTCCTTTGCAACTTTTAAGCATTCTAAGTATGTTTGTTTGCCAGAATATGAGCTGTTGAATGAACAACTGAAAAAACAGAAAACAAAGCCTTTGTGGTTTTCCTAACCAAATATATTTCTTCTGTTCCTTGCATTTAGCTAATTAGAGGTTCATTGGACGTAACACATATCTACTAAAATTAATTTGCTTCTAGGCAGACAGAAAAAAAAAAAGGCTCAGAAGAGTATGTAAAAGTCTTAGAATAGACTAAAGAAAAAGTGGAAATTTGGTATATGATAAAGGTTAGAAATTCTTAGTGGGTTATAGTTTAAGAACTTAAATCTCCAAAAAAATCTTCAACATTCTTCAATAGTTTGATTGTTAGTAATAATATTGTGATTTTAAAAAATTTAAGCTGTTAATATATATACAAGAGAGATGTTATTGGAAACCAAGATACTTCATGTAAGAGCAGGTTACAAATGTAAAATCAAAAAAATTAAGGGAAAAAATTCTGCAATGTTAAAATTGAATTGGTATTATCATATCAATGCACAATGTTTTGGAAACATCTTTCTTGTTCGTTCATCAAGAGACCAGAAGCAGTGATATCCCAGGGACAATGAGTAGTGTACTTTGTGTCTAGCTCTTGTTGTTTAACAGCCAGTCCCACTATAAGAAACCAAGACTCCCCAGAGATGCTGATGCAGATATGAGAAGAAAAAGTATAAAGTGACCCTACAGATATCTTGTGCCGAATAGTAAGGAAGCATTCAGTGACCAATGATATCTAGCAGAAGAGCAATAAGAGTTCAAACATAGGAAAGTTTAAAATTGAAAAGGACAGTGACTGTAACTGATTCAACATAGAGAAGAAAAAAAAATCATTTCTTTGTAGACCTTGTGCCCGGAATCCTGTTAATTGTCAGTATTTATAACTCTGTTGAAAGTAGAAAATTAGATACTTTTAATGTGGCTTCATTAAAAATACTCTGTATCATAAGTAATCATTTCATCACTTCTTTTTCTAAGGGTAGACAGAACCCATCTATTTGAAAACTTAAAGCATGTATTTATTTGCTATCAATACACCCTGGCTTTCTTCACAGTTCTTTAAATAATACATTTGTCCCCATGAAAATTCTTCCACTTCTGTGTGAATAATTCTTTTGTTCATTTTCTCTGTCTGACTCTAGCTCTCTCTTTCTCATGTTCTCTGGCTCTCTCTTGCTCTCCTTCTTGCTATGCACCAGCTCTACAGTTTGAGCCATGTCCCCCTTTCCTTGTGTGAATAATTCTAATTAGAATGCTTCTACAAGTACGTAGCCAAAGTAAGCTCTCTGAGAACTAAAATTTTTTTTGTGAGCACAAAGTAATTCTCAAGCCAGAGACAGTGGGTGAGGTGTGTATAGAGGGGGCAGTGCTAGGGGCTGGGGGCACGTTGGCAGTGGTAACTGGGTTAGGCATTGAGAGACTTTGAGAACCAGTGAGCCATGTGGATATCCTGGAATCACCATGAGGTAGGTAAAAGAAAGTTGAATAACGAGGTAGTTGGACATGAAGTTCATCTGCTTCTGATTTTAATAGGACTGACATTAAGTATGTGGAAATTTGCTAGTTTAAACTGTAGGATACAGGCATCCCAATTATTTCTTTAAATAGTTAGAGTTGGGTGGGTTGGACACAGTTTTAGGATCTTGAAGGCACAGGAAGTCAAAGGAGAGCATATGTATAATGCCTCAGAAGTCCTGTCTTGAATCATACCAAATACTATATCTAGCATAATGGTTTATAGTGGGTTCTTAATTGTGGGTGAATGGGTGTTATGATTGGAATGATCTAATCTAATAATCTGTTCATATATCGGTGATGTAATCAGGTAAAACCAATGTGAGCTGCCAGTGGTCACTTAAGAATAAAACTAGAAACAGTCCTAAGAGTAAATAAAAAGGACAAATAATTGTATAACTGCACTTATGTATGCGTTGTCTAGAATAGCCAAATTCATCAAAATAAAAAGTAGAATATTGGTTGTTAGGGTAGAGGAAAGGAACATATGAAGAGTTATTTAACAGGTACAGAGTTTCTGTTTGGAGTTGATAAAAAGGGTTTTGGAAAAAGATGAAACTGTGCAACTTTGTAAATGTATTTCATAACATGGAAGTCTACATTTTAAAATAGTTATGGTAAATGTAATATATGTTTTATCACAATGAAAATTATTACATATTTTACCATAATGAAAAAACAAAATAAACAAAGTACCATGAATAAAATCCCCTTGTGTGCAGGGGTTATATTCTAAAACTCCCAGTGGATGGCTGAACCTGTGGGTAGTGCCAAACTCTACATACTATGCTTTTACCATAACCATACCTTTCTATAGTAAAGTTTATAAATTAGGCACAGTAAGAAATTCACAGAAATGAATACTAAAATAGAACAATCGCAACAATATACTGCAATAAAAATTATATGAATGTGATTTCTGTCTTTTGAAAGAGTTAGATAAATGTCAGTATTTTTCCAACCAAGGTTGAACATAGGTAACTGAAACCATGGATAAAAGGGGGAACTCCTGTAAATAAAATGCTGCAGACTATTGGCAGCATGCCAAAACTACTGTGTGCCAGAGCTATACAGCAAGCTCTGTATACAACCTTACAGCAATAAATCCCCACCTGTACATGATGAGAGCTAAGTGAAAGCTGCCTAAGTTACAAAACCTTAATCCTGGATCCACCTGGACTGGCCTTACCAAGCTTGGTATCCAAGAGTACCTGTTTATTGAAGTTAGGTCACACATAGACTGTAGATTTAAGAAAGTGGAGGGAATGTTCTAAGAGCTAGAATATTAATCAACTTATAAAGAGGAAAAGTTTGTTTTGACTCACAGGTACTGAAGTTTGAATTCATGGTCATTGGCTGTGTTGCTTTGGGTCTGTGGTATTACAGTACATCTTTCAGTAGCTTACAGTAGAGGAAGCTAAGAGAGACAGGGAGAGAGAAGGAATATCCCCTTCAAGTGCATACCCGAGCCGTTCTTTCTTCCAGTAGACCCACCTCCTGAAGGTTCCAGAACCTCCCAACAGCACCACAGGCTGGCCACCAACCTTTAACACTTGGACCTTTGAGGGACATGCAAGATCCAAACTATAACACTGAAGATATTCTAGAGTTTGCTGGTGCTATTGGGGAAGTTCTAGAAATCATTGATTCTCCAGGTGCTGGATCAGCATCAGTATCACCTGAGCATTTGTTAGAACTGTTAAATTGTCAGGTCCCACCCTGTACTTACTGAATCAGAAGGCCTGAGTGTGAGGTATCCGTCCTCTGTTTTATTAAGCCCTTCAGTAAATCTGATGTATGATAATGTTTGGAAACCACTATTTTTTAGATGCATGGTAGAAGTTTAAGAAGAGGAACAAACGTATGTGAGACAAGAACTTGATTAGTTTTATGGGATATTTAATGCTTTTGAGCAGGGGTCGGTAAACTATAGCTAATGGCCCAAATCTGGTCTCACATCTGTTTTTGTTCAGCCTATGAGCTAAGAATGGCTTTAGCAATTTTTTAATGGTTGACAAAAGGTAAGAATATTTCCTGACAGATGAAAATAGTAGTATTTTCATCTTAAAATCTAAAATCACATTTTAGTATCCTTAAATTAAGTTGTATGTCACATTCACATTCATTCATTTATATATTGTCACTGGTTACTTTGGTACTACAAAGTAAGAGTTGAGTAATTGTAATAGAAACACTCAAAGCTGAAAATCTTTATAGCCTTTTATAGGAAAAATTTCCTAACACCTGCCCATAGCGCATTAAAATGTAAAGAGCTTGGTGACCAATAAAGGGACAATATGAAGAATTTAATACCCATCCTCTCTAGGAAGAGGATGGGCTTGCTTGCTTCCTCCCTTCCTCCTTCCCTTCCTTCCTCCCTCCCTTCCTCCCTCCCTTTCTCTGTGTGTGGTGGGAATGGAACCCAGGTCCTTGGCAATGCTAGCCAAATACTATACCACTTGAGCCATGCTCCTTTTTCACTCCTTTTTGTTTTTGAGACAGAGTGTCACTGCTACCTTTGCCTGGACTGACCTTGAACTCATGATCCTCCTGCCTCAACTCCCAAGTACTGGGATCACAGGCATGCACGACCATACCCTCCTCTAACCATGTCTCTTTGAGGCAGCATTCCAGAGCCTAAAATGCCATACTTTAGGATAAAGGAGGAAGATGGACAGCTAGTGTCTTTCTGTTTTATAAGTTTTTGTTTCAGGGAGGTTAAAAGTACTTAATTTGTTTGAAACATGCAGGTAGGTTAAACAACCTTAAAATAGTATGTCTGTAAGTTATCCAAGCTGAGAGGTGTTCTACAACAGTAATCATTCTGTATTTGGGTGAGGAGAATAAAATTAATTTCTCTGACTAGAAAACTTGTAAGCTTAGTCATCTCTCTAACTTGCTGAATCTTCACTTTGATTCTTCTTTCCCTCATCCAGATTTTAGAAGTTTTCCTTTTAAGTGTTGCTGGGGATTGAACCCTCACCTTGGACATGCTAGGCAAGTACTCTATCATTAAGCCACACACCTAGCTCTACCTCTTTTTTTAATTTCTTTGTTTATAAAGGTGAATCCAGAATAATCTTCAACTTCTAATGCCAAGAAGTGCCTGAGTTTTAAGTTTTCTTTCTGTTGCTTGAGTTCCTTGTTTATCTATACAACTAAAAGAGCAAATCTGGAAGTGATGTAAATCCACATTTCAGAGTGAAGGGGAAGACTTGCAAAGTAAAATTTGTGTGCGTGTTTCCAAGTTGATTATAGCTTTACAAAGTGAAAGTGAATTAATGACACCAAGTTTCATGCAGTTGATTAAATTACCTTCTTTACTGTCAGATTAATTATCCAATTTTTATTGGTAAATTTGGGAAATTCTCCTATATCATTATTTTAACAGTGAATGCTCAAATTTATCATTATTTCTATATTTTGAAGAATAGTTCATTACTGTGCTTTTTTAGGACCTTCATGTGTTTCCATTATTTAGTCATTTTATAAATGATCATGCTGTAGTTCCATGGTATACAAATGCCAGGTAAAATAGTTTCTTAAACATTTACAAAATATGCAAAGCATTAGTTTTTGTGGGAGACTACACAGGAATTGGAATGCCTTATTTTCATCCTGAAGCTTACACGTATGGAAATAAAATAGGAAATTCAGACCCTATGGAAGGTGGTGTATCAAATAAGTATTAATAACTTATCATTGGCAAATTTCTCTTTGTTAACTTTGAAAAAATTGTGAACAGTAACATTTAGAAAAGTGAAAAATATCAGTGTATTAGTGTAATAAATTATTACGAGGTGAACAGCTGTTTACCACCACTCAGGTGAAGACATAGGTCATTGCCAACCACCCTACCTCCCCATCCCCAGAAGCCTTCCACATTCCCTTTCCCAGTCACAGCTGCTCTCTTCACAAAGGTAACAACTGCTGGACTTCCGATAATCACTTCCCGGCTTTTTGTCATAGTTTTCCCTCTCAGTGTGCATTCCTAAATTTTGTAATATTTACCTGTTTTTTAAAGAACACACATGGACTCATTCACACTATGTATTTTAACATCTGACTTTTTTTTATTGAGTAGTAAGTTTTTAAGATTCATCCATGGTATATGGAGCTGTGATTTGTTCATTTTCCTTGCTTTATGTATTCCATTTAGAAATACAACTCATTTTATTTATCCATTCTACTGTTGATCAATATTTAAATATTATGGTTTCTTTAAGGTCGTGATTCCAGGAGATGTTTCCTTTTCAATTGTTTGATTTTGTAAATATTTTCATTCAGTTGAAGATATGTTTATTAAACATACCTATTCTCTTGTGTGGAGTGAAAAATACACAATTAATTCGTACGTAATTATTTCTGGAATAATAAATACTAAAGTTTTTTTCCTCAGTCTTTTTATTGCTAGGATTCATAGCCATTTCTCACATTATTGGTTTATATTATTTAATTGAGCATTGAAGAAACTTGGAAAATAGGATTCTTTAACATCATCTGATCTTTCCAAACAGTTGCTGTGTTTGTAGTCTCAGATTTCATCATGTTGGTCTTTCTGCTCTTTCCAGCTTTGAGAATGGAGGGCCTAAGAACTCAGTTTTTAGGAGAGACATCATAGTGATAGTCATACTTGTGATGGGAAAAGTTAGAAGGCAAATTTACTTTCTCCATGAATACTTTTAGAGAGCTCAGTATACGCTAACAAGAATATATATTCAAGGGATATATGCTGAAGTGAACATTTCATACTACCTGAGTTTTGTCAAAATGATATTTCACAGGTATTTTTATTTTGTATTTCCTTGCCAGTCTTCTGAAAAGCATTAGAAGTGCTATCTTTCTTCCAGCAGTTTTTGCAAAATTCAGAGGGCAGAGTGTTTTATAGCAGAGCCTTCACATATGGTGCATCCTACTTCTTTAAGCCTGAAATTAAGTCCCAGAAATACAAACTTCATGAATCAAATGCTTTATTCAATGTTAATGTAATTTTGAAGAAACTGGTAGAATATAAACTAATGATGACCATAATCAAAACAAGAATTGTGATGTTATCAACTACTGCTTATTGATTTGCTTTACTGTGTTCCAGGTACTCTGCTAAGTATGTTACCTGACACTTTCTAATTCTCAAAACTCGTAGGTAAATATTGTTGCTTCCATTTTTTTAGATGATAAAACCAGGGCTCGGAGAAAATTCATTTGGTCAAGATCAGGTTATCCATGAAGGGAGGAAAAAGTGGTATTTTATTTGAGCTTTGCTCTGATGGGTTCCAAAAATCTGTGTTCTTAATTACTATATTTCTGCCTGTCCTTTTTCATCCTCCAAACAATGTTGTCTTTAGTTCTTCTGGCCCTAGGACATAGCCAGAGAAGCCCATTAACTGGAACTGACTTCCATTATACATCCGTTTTTATTTTATTTCTACTTGATTAATTACACTGTATTATTTGAAAGGAATATAAATATAGAACAACAGTAGGACATTACAAAATAACTTTCAAGTAATGTCCTAAGCAGAGCAGAGATTCTATTTACTAATCACATGCCCTCAGTTATGTTTACCTGTGGAAACATACCAGCAATTTGGTAAGAGTAATTTTTAGTCAGAATGGTCTTCAAATTTTCTATTTTCACTAAAAATTGGTGGCCACTCCCCCAAAATGAGTACTAAATGAGTGTCACAGTTGATAAAGTTTAGAAAATACTTTAAGATCTTTAATCCAGGGGCTGATAATTCAGCTTTTTAAAAAAAGAACTATTTTAGCCACATGCCACGAGGAGTTTTAGCTGTCTTTAGTTTGCAAATAATTTACAAACAATATAAATTGCCTACTTTTCATTCTATGAAAAAATTATCTGACATTTGTCTCTAGGCATCTAGCCATAATATCATCAGGATTAGAATATCAGAAGTATGTGATTTTAAATATAGCAATAATACAAAGGCCCATTTTGATTTCAGTAACTTTTCAGAATGTCTGTCATCTGATTCTGCTTCAGAGTCCTTGTGGTTGTGATCCTCACTTGTGGGGTCATAATGAGCCTACAGCTTAGATGCCTGTTTGAACACCAAAACTGGAGAAGTGTTTGGACCCCAGCCTGAGTACAGCCTGAGTTCAGTCGCCCTTGATATACCTCAAGCTCTATAGACTGCAGACTGCTTAAGGAGGAGGGTAGATGGCAGCCTCAGGTACTGACTGGATGCTACTTTTAGAAAGTGAGTAGCAGGCTGATTTGCCTAGAAGGTGTGGGTCATGCTAAGCAAATGGTTTATACATAGAATCAAAGTAACAAATTTGTTTCATAAAATTAGTCAAGATAAAAGCTTAATGAAACTAAAATTAATTTGACTTCTTGAATAAGTGTAATTATTTTTGCGGTTTTCACTTAACTTGTGTTTTACAGTACCTGATCTAAGCATTCAGAGAAATACCCATAGGCAGAATTTCACAGATGTTGCAGTGATTATATGAAGCAGATGAAAATTGGATGGACACCTTTCAAACATTTTTAGTTTCACTTTTCTAGGTTCTAGTAAAATGACTCTTTTGCCATCAATTGCTAGTGCCTTATTTCTAAATTTGGCCTTGTGTTTTGTTCATTTGTTTGTAAATTATTACTGTGAAATGACGTAATACTATATTGAAAGGTTCTTTGTTAAGGGCAGGAAGGGGTTCAGTGACTCACATTGGGAGGTGAAGATTGGGAGGATCACAGTTTGAGGCCAGCCCAAGCAAAAAGTTAGTGACCCCATCTTCAACAAACAAATTTGATATTGTGACTTGTCACTGTAATCTCATCTGTGTGGAAGGCTATAGGTAGGATTGTGGGTTCGTGGCCTACCCACACAAGACCCTATCTGAAAAATAAGGCAAAAAGGTCTGGAGGTATGGCTCAAGTGGTAGAGCACCTGCTTAACAAGTACAAAGCCCTGAGTTCAAATCCCAGCATCACAGAAAGAAATGTTTGTTTCTTTTTGAATATACATATTTGATTTTTTTATGGACTGATGTTGCAGCCACATAACATAATTCTGTTGGCATATTGAACTGCTCTATAATTATATGAGACGAAGGATAGTAGAGACTTTAAAAACAAAGAGAACAAAGACAAAGCACTTTCTGCTTTTATCTAAGAGGAAGACTCAGCAGCATCAGTAACCAAAAAAGTGGGTCATTGCTTCATCTATCATTATTGCTTCTGTGTGTCTCTTTCCTCCTGCCTTCTCTCCACTGCAGCCATGGACAGGAGTTAGATACATGGTACTAATGGCTATAATCCTCAAACAGAACTGCCTGCTCCCATCTCTTGACACTTTTCCTTTCTAAGAGAATGGTATCAGAGATTGCAACTACACAGAATAATAAGTTTATTTATAACTGAGAAGCAATGAGATTTTGTTTGTTGGAATCACTTGAGAAATACTTGCATTGATATTTTTTGAACATTGACTTTTTATATAACTACAGTAAGATTTGATGCCAGAGTTTAGAAGTATTCCCCCTCTCTTTCCACTTATTTCTACAACATGACTTCCATTTACCAAAAATAAATGCCCATATCAATGGCGAGTTTCTGTAACAGGTAGTAATCACTTAGACATCTTACTCAGAGCCCATAGATTCTTACCATTATTCTTTATCAGATAACCTAATTGTCCCTACAATAACAGAGATTAGGGGCTATAAGTTCATTTTATTATTTGGTGAATATATCACTTGAGTAACTCTTAGAAATACAGTAACAGATTAAGACATTTCTACTATTTTTAAAGTTCTTTTTTATGATTTTTGTTTATGGCCCACGTACTTTCTTTTGCATAGATTTTTTTGTTGAAATCAGCATTCTTTGTAATTTAAAAATGATTTTGATGCTTTGTGTTTAAAATGATTGCCGTCTGTAGCATGCAAATATATGCCAAGCTTAATATGTCTGTGCTCTAAACTCCTATGGCAACATGCAGAGACTTAGCTTTAATTTTCCATCATTCTTCTGTACTGTTAAACTATATTATGCAGTTGTAGTTATACTGAATACAAGGCAATCTGAGGTACAAGTAGTCCACCAGTCCATTTCCCATTATTCTTTTCAGTTTAGCTACTTCATTAGCCTTATGAAATGTGGATTATATACTTTGATTCAGGTGCATACTTTTTTTTTTCTGATGCTGAAATAAAGCTAGGACTTAATTGACAGCTGATGCCGCTATAATCAGTGACATTTTAAAAAATTCATTATAGCAACAGTTTCCTATACAGTATCCTTGAGTCCATATGGAATCCAGATGGGAAGTCATGCAAGACTCCTGTGTTTGAATTCCAAATCTGTCTCTTAGCTTTCTAAACTTGAGTAAGACATCTAACCCCTCTAAGCCTTGGTACCTTTTTTCTTTTTCTTTTCTTCTTCTTCTTCTTCTTTTTTTTTTTTTTCCCATAGTATGGAGGTAATGGCGTTTAATAGAAGTTATGGGAAAAGTTACAAACAGCCATGATGGGCCAGGTATGAGGTGAAAGCAGAGAGAGAAAAAACAAGGATTCTTTTTTGTGAGTGATATGCTTGCCTCAGGCAGTTTTAAGAATGAAATGAGGTTAGGTAAAATAACTCTCAGTTATTAGTGCCTTCCTTTATTCTCGAAGTCACAGAGCTTGTGAAGTAACAGCATTCAGAGCTCTTCTAACACAAGTGATGTTTTAAAGCTGGACACATCATCTGTTATTACCACTTAGTAAGGCATCTCAGTGTGCTCAGAGCCATGACTTCTCACCTAACTCTTCCCCATACACACAGGGAACAGGTTCAATCCGCAGTCCTGCAAGAAAAAAAACAAAAGAGTTTTGTTGTTTTGTTTTATTTTTCACTTTTCCTCACCATAAATTCTGTTGGTACTTCCCTCAAGATTCTTAGAAAGTCAGTAAGAGTCAGGGGAAAGTAAAACAGAAGAATCAAGGGATTTTCAGGCTTTCACGGGTGACTGAGGTCAATGAAGTAAGAAGCAACAGCAGTCTGGGAAGCCTTAGGCAAGTTCATTTCTCATAATTTTCGTTTTATTTATTGTTAACCTTTATTTAGGGACTTACACAATCACTAATCTTCTTCATTATAGGGCATTTATAAATTTGCATAACACTCCTTTTGGAGACATTTTTATTCCCAATGCCCATCTAGATCAGAATGACAAATTTCACAACAGTGTTCTGATTCCATGAGTTGGCCTCTCAAAAGAATCAGCTTTTGTATAGAAAAGTTAAAATCTCAGCCTCTTTTAATTATGCCTTTTTTCAGTGAAGATCTCAGTTAGAATCCATACATATGTTTGTTAAAGAATATGAGTGGGCTGAGGTGTAGCTCACTAGTAGAGTATATGCCTAGCAGCCTGAAGCCTTGGTTTCCATCTCCAGTACCACAGAAGAACAAGTAAATAAAAATAAATAAATGAATAAAGACAACCTGAGTTATAAACTGGGTCTCTTAAAAGTATTGTTGTATGGTTTTACATTGACTGCCTAGAAGGCAGAACCAAAAAGTAAAGGAGAATTTAGACCTTTTCCAGGTCATCCAGTTCATAAAGATTTACTAATGGATATTCTGACTCCCTTTATTTCTTTTAATACCTTCTGTTTTTGATTTCCTTTTTTGTTTCTTCCTTTTTTGTACAGATACTGCAGCCTATGGGAAAGATAGGTGAGGTGAAAGTAGTTCAGAATCTGGCTGTTACATACTACTTATGTGACCTCAGACTGATACATTAATTCTTTGACCAAACTTCTATTTTCTTATATGTAAAATGACATAAACAATACCTACTTCATGAGGTTGTTGGCAGACATGAGAATATAGACTTAAAGAACTCATGGCATGTAGAAGTTTTACATATCTAGTTGAAACTATAGAGAGTAACAGGTATCTGGTAATGAGTTCAAATAAATAATTTAGTAATTTATGGGTTGCTAAGGTAAAAGCTTTTGGTTAAAGAGGAGTTTGAAAATAGTAGTTAAAGTGAGTTTTCTAAAAGATCATCCATGGAGCTAGTTTAAGGCCTGTCTTCTGTGAACATGATAATTGAGTTTACTGTAAGGAAGATGGAATAAGGAAACAATTCTCCTGCCACCCTAAAGAGAATTTGTATGCCCAGAGGCTGGCATGTCCAGTCTTGTTGGAGAAAGTGCTTTAAATTTAGCTAGCAGTACTTGAAACTTCCCTGATTATGAATTGCTCCCTAAACTGAGCTGTAGAGTATTAATTTAATTCACTATTCTCTCTTGGCATAGCTTCTTTATAAAGTCACTGCCCTGGGGTAGGGGGAGAGGGTCAGCAGGAAAACCCATTCCAAATCTTTAACCATATTTAGCAGTATTTTCAGTTCTTGATCTATTTTCTTCTCAAATTCCCCAGCTATCTTGGAAGAATTTTTCTCTTCAATTTCATATGTTAAAGATACTCTGCAAAGGATATCATTAAGATGACTAGTTTATTCTCTCTTTTTCTCTGGAGAACCTTGACTTTAACCTAATTTTTAGAATGGCTTGAAAAAGAATACTTGACCATTTAGCTCTACACCCTTCCACCTTTCTCCTTCCAAAATTAACCTGTCACATTTTTTTGGTTTCTTTTTTGAGAAAGAACTTAAACATTGAGGTGAGACCTGAGATAATTTAGTATAATGGAAACACCTGGAGTTTGGTAGCCATACAGCTGTTTAGCTCTAGTTCTATGACCTTAGCTAGCATCTCAGGGTCCAAATATAAAATGATGTCTTGACATCTGGATGAGTTTGGCAGCCTCTTTTTTGAAAAATTCTGAATTTTCTGTTTTGGAGATGCTTAAATATAACACATAAGTGTTAACCCCCATGTTTAACTTATCATCTTCCACTACCATATTTCCTCTATCTCCTGTATCCTTCTACCTTCTTTTTTCTCTTTTCTTTTGAGACAGGGTCTCACTATGCAGCCCAGGCTAGTCTAGAACTTGCTTTGTATTCCCATCTGGACTAGATCAAGATCTTACTGCCTCAGCCTCCTGAGTGCAGGGATTACAGGTGTATGTTACCACGCTCAGCTTTGGTTAGTTGTTCTATCAATGTATGTATATGGAGTATTTTAGTAAAAATCCCAGTCTTCATGCTATTCCCTTCCTAAACTTCATTGTATATCTCAAATAAAATCTAAAAAGTTGAAGTCTTTTATCTTTCCCTTCTCTTACCCCTTTTGGAAAGAATTGCAAATAATACAGGAAACAAAAAATTCTACTTTCCAAAGAGATTCAATTCTATAATCATCTTTAATTTGAAGTTTATGGAAAACCCGGTTGGCATTTAACCTTCTGAAATTAAAAGCATGTGTATTTGTACTTTTATTGGTGGGACGTGGGATGATACCATTTTTTAAATTTTTGAAATGTCTGGCCCAGAGATTGGAAGGTAAGTAAAGAATATGTCAGGTTTTCACCTAATTCTGTGGCCCTGCATAAAGTCAAGTACCATATGTAGAAAACACCACAACTTTGACAAAGAATCTGTAAAGATATAATACCATATTATGTGTGTCTTTATAGCATAAAACTGAGCTAATTCTTCCAATTCTGTATTTAGAAGTCAGGGTCATTGAGAAATAGACTATCAATACTTTACTTACATTTTTAGAAAAGAATAATTTAAATTCATTTACTTAGAATTAACTGTGATCTAATTGTGGCCTCAAGGTCAAGTTATCAGTCTCATGTATCTGTAAATAAATAAAACTTCTCTCCTTTTTTGTGCTAATGAAATGTTTGCAAAAGTTGGTCATTTAGTATTGTTTTGGGTTAGATACTTTATTTGTCAAAAAGTGGATATAACTTACCTGGAAAAATCATTAAATATAGGTTATACTAAGCATCTAATCCTCAAACTATGTACTGCAGCTTTGGTTCTGCAACAGTTTTTCTCAATGGAGCATTGGCTACAAGTTTAAAACTGTTGTATATGTGCAAATATGGGAAAAATGCCACATCTATTACATGTCCAACTCTGATGGCTGGCTATTGGAGGCCATACATCTTTATGCTAAGATATACAGGATATAACTTAGAAGTGGACTTTTGCCAATATAGCATTGAAGTTGCAAATTGGAAGCAGAGTTTCCAAAACTATGAAAGCCATTCACTGGAGTACTACCCTGCAGGGCCTCAAGGGCTATACGTAAAAGTCCACAAGAAGCTATCAGCTTTACCAGTACTGTAGTTTTGTTTTGTTTTTTCTCTGGAGCACACTTGTTTCTTAGAGTATACTTGTCAGTTTTTGTTGTTTTACTTTACAAGGTATACTATAAAACATGAACTAATGCACAGACTTATTTTAGCCTTTGACAACTTTCTCTGGATGGTTATAAGTAATGCTGTCAGAAGTCAGTAATGGTTTTTACATGATTTGGAGAATGGGCCCCTGTGTTTGGAATAAGGTTTACTTTCTATTTTTATAGGAAGTTATTAGGTGGGAGTGGCCTCAGTACCCAAAGCAAATCAGTGACTATTATATCGTTTGTTATGTGTGTGGGTTTCATCATACTTCATAATCGAGGAGGATGTTTTTGATGGTGTATTTTTTGGGCCACACATTGGCTTTTCTTTCTCAGGAGTAATGAAAAGTGAGTTGTGAGGTATCACCTCTTCTCTTTCCACTACATGCCTGAGGAAAAATATAAATAGATGTCTGTAAAAGAGTCAGGGTGCTGTGCACCTATAGCACTTACAGACATTCAAAACAATGTCACTAAAGCAGGGAAAATCATGAGAGAGAGTTATACAGTTGACTGTTAGAAAACAGATAGTAGATTTCTATGACTATGATGTAACACTGAACCAAAATAAATCTGGTTAATAAAGTACCTACAAAATAAGTATTGTTAGGATATAAGAATCCTTGGGTAGAACTTTCTAGAAGTAGCCTTTTATGGCCACTCTCTGATTAACATGCTCTTACCTGATTAAAAAAATAAAAAGATCACACATGGTTTATTCTTTTGGTGAAATCTGTCCCTGCACATACTTTCCCTCTGACTATGTAAAGCTATGGATGATATAACTCAAGTCTTGTTTTCCATCTCTATTTGGTGAGGTTGGGTTTACTTGGTCTTTATTTTGAAGCTTGGCATTTCTCTCTGAAGTACCAGTTCTGCTAGTGAGACTTGGTTTGAGTGTGAATCCACTCAAACCTCTGGGTTCAGCTTCCACGTCTGTGTGCTAGTGATGATACTGCACAGCGCAGTAGGTTACAGAAAGAACTGAATGAACTTACGTGTATACACAGGAGGGTGTTTCCAGTGAAATTTTGAAGTTATGGTTTTATTTCTTTTGGGTTTTAGTATAAAGTTGTTAAACACAATTAAAAAGTAGGGATCAGTTCTCTGAAAACATAATTGGAACTTATGTTAAGAAAGAAATGATTCTTTGTGTAGAATATTTTGTTCGGTTAAAGTTTTTTTCTCTCTCTACAGCATTTAAACAGAAGTTTTAACCTGTAGACTATGCCCTATATTTTTTCTCTTTTCTTTATTTTTCACATACTTGCTCACATACTTGACACAGTATGCTCACATACTTGACACAGATCTGTGTCATGAGGAGTAAGAGAACTTAACTGGCCTGTAGTGTAGCACACTCATAAGCTAATGAGAATTGTATGTTATGAATAGCTAATAAACAGTGTAGTTCATTGTAGAGATTGAGGTTGAATAATATGTATACTACTTTTGGTTTTTCCTTGCAATAAACCTATGAGGTAAGTTACAATATGTATTATACGCTCTTATTTTTGGTCTTTTTTGTTTGTTTGAGACAGGGTCTCACTATATAGTCCATGCTGGCCTGGAACTCAGGATCCTCCTTTCCTTGGCCTCCCAAGTGCTGGGATTACAGGTGTGTGCCATTATGCATGGCTTATATCCTCTTAAGTGATGAGAAAACTGAAGTATAAGAGATAGTTTGAATGCTTCTCATTGTACCACGTGGAAGTGTATGTAGATAAGATAAAAGCAGGAAACATCAAAGGTGTCCTATTTAATAGGCATTTGTAATTAAGTGCAGGGTGTGGACCAGTAGTACGCAGTTATGTCTGGTGTAGTGTTAACAGTAAAGAGACCTATGGTGGTACTTGTGTAACAATTGTGGATGAGATGTGACACCAAAGAAAATGAAAAGCTCTTAGAAACAAAAAGCCATTTCTTCCTTCCTTTTTTTTTTTTTTACTTTTTTAAAACCTTCTCCCCACCTCTTCCCTGAACTGGGATATAGTAATTTTTAAAAGTTCAGTGAACAAATTTAAAAAAAAAGTGGTCTCTGCAGAGCACCATGTAATGTGCTGTGAAAGATCAAGTGCATATATTTCACATGACAGAGCAGACACACAAGGACAGGGCAAAGTAGTGTCTGTTCTAGGTTGGAGAAAACCAGGATCTAGGCAGCACATTGTTCTTTCATTGAGGCTGTAGTTGGGTCCTCTCTGCTAAAGGTCCAGAAGCAGGGTGGCTCATGAGAGGGAGTAGCCTAGAGTTGAAAGGATTGGACCCTGGCTCTGTGTGCCTCAAATCTGCTGGCCTTTGTTAGAGCCATCTCGACTATGGGGGAGAAAGGCAAACCTGTTTTACTGCTTGTCCTTTGGCGGTTACCTGCCTATGAGTAAAATGAAGCAACACTTATGTGCTTTCCTGGGGATAGTGTCTGTTCATTATTGAGGACCTCCTAAGAGCAGTTGGGAAGTTTAGGGGTTGAGATCAAATTTATATTTGCTAAATTAAGCATTAAAAATTTTAATATCATAGGTTAGAAGTACTATAGTAGTTTCATCATCTGTAATAGAAGTGTCCTAGTAGAATTCTGGATAGTGATATCTTGGGTTAACTATTTCAGTTCCTTATGGTTCATTTCCTTCAGTAGAAGGAAGATTCAGAGCATGAAAAGTAAGTACTTAGTGCAGTACCCCCTGCCTTCTAAGGGTCAGTGAGTGTTAGCTGTAGTTTGAATTATTATGTAGAATGTTTTCATCAATTTATAAAATTTTTTGACAGATCTTTATTAACATTGATTATTAAAATTAATAGTTTCAGTTGGAGCAAAAGTGAAATAGAGTTGCATATACATAGAGTCAGAGTTGCATATATATAGAGGGGGGAGAAGAAGTAACTATGCTGACTGGTCATAAAATTAGTTGCTATGATAATTAAGATGATTGTGCAAACAACACTTTTAGATGCCAATATGGACTTCATACATAGCCAGCTTGTGTTCAAGGAGTGACAGGCTCCCTGGAGATGGATCATACCATAGTACATAGATCATACCATAGTATATGTAAGAGTTGACCTTTGTTGATTAAGTTCATTGTAATTACTTTTTTCTATTTTCACTATTTTGAATTTTTTTTGCTGTGTTTTAAAAGAAAATATTGTGCATGTTAAAAATCTTTTTACCTTATATAAGTGCATATTTTCACACCAGGTCACTTTGGAAAGGTAAAGTTACATTTTGTGGTAGTGGCAGCAGCAGGGATAAATTGTAATCCTATCTGTGCAAGAGGCGTAGGTAGGCTAATCAAGGTCTGAGGTTGGCAAATAAACAAATACCACACATTAGCTAGATGTGGTGCTGTCACAGCACTGGGGAGGTTGGGTAGGAGAATTGCAAGTTCAGGACCTGCTTGGGCTGCATAGTAAGATCATGTCTCCAAAAATAAAAACACCTTGAGTAGTACTTTAGAGATTATCTTTTCATAAAGTCCATTATTTTTAGCATCTGTGAGTTCTTTAACTAGAAAGTTATTTTATTAGCATTGTTACTACATAAGGTTGTATCTATTTTTTAACTCTATGCATATATATAAACTATTGTAAAATATATCAAGCCAAGCTTCCCTAGACTATGACTCCCTAGATGCCTTAGGATTGCCACAGAGAATAGTATTCTGCTGGAGATTTAAGTAGCTGGGATCTCAGTCATCATGTTGATCTTTTAGGGTAGGGTAGTAGGAAAGATCTTCTTCTTCTTCCCTCCTCCCCTCCTCCTCCTCCTCACTCCTTCCTCCTCCCTTTTCTTCTCTCCTCTTCCTTCTGGTCTTTCTTCTCCTTCTTCTTCTTTTTCTTTTCCCCCTCCCTCCTCCCTTTCTCCTCCTCCCTTTCCTCTCCTCACTTCCTCTTCTCCCTCCTCCCTCCTCCTCCTCCTTCGTGCCCACTTGTAGGTACTGTTACCAAAAGAAACACAAAGAAAGTGCCATCTTTTGAGGAACTCGCTGTGACCTTACATTGAATTTCCTGGTGACACAATCTTGGATTTCCAATCCCTACAACTATGAACAATAAAATTCTATTGCTTATAAATTAGCCTGATGTATTTTGTTACAAATGGAGTAAGAGGGTGCTTGATGTATGTACAAGACCCGAAGACCTTCATGATCTTGGAGGCTATTCAAAAGATGTTAGGTTACTAAAGTTGCCAAATACATTCAGCAGTTGAAGAAGCATATATGATATTTCTGGCCAATCACATATTTTGAATACCCTTTATTTCTCCAATATAATTTATTACTAGCATTTCTTCTGCTTATGGAACAGCCTTCTTTTGTAAATTCAGGTAAAGACATTAGATGCAGGTGATGATGCTAGATTGCTTTTCCTTTTCTTTGGTATGCTATCCAGCCACACCTAAAATAGTAATTCCTGATTTGGTCCTCTAAATGCCAGCTTGCACACAGAGCAGCATTGTATTGTCTGTATCAGTAGTTTTTTCAATTGCAGTTCTGATCTGTCAGTGAATTGTGGAATTAAATCAATGGGAACAGCATCTTTGCCATCACAGGGTGGGGTGGGATTAGAGTATATTGCTTGTTGTATATTGCTTTTTGAATCATGTGTGTATATGTCATTGGGTACTGATGTACAATGGGTCATGAAGAAAAGCGTTTGAAAATCAGTAGTATTTGAACATAAATTACAGATGGTGAATAATTATAAACTTAGTTCTAAGATTATAATGGATTGGAAATTTATGACTTCTTAGGAGTTAGTTCAATAAATAAAACTATTCTGTATTTCTGAAATTACATATTCTTTTGTGGTGCTGGGATTGAACCCTCATGCATGCTAGGCAAGCACTCTACCACTGACCCACACCCTAAACTCTGTTTTTTTGTTTTGTTTTTTAAGGTGGTCCTGGGGTTTGACCTCAGGGCCTTCAGCTTGCTAGGCAGGTGCTCTAGCACTTGAACCACACCCCTGGCCCTCTGAAATTGTATTATTCTTGTATGGAGTTGTCAGGAAAGATAGTTAACTGAAAGTTTTGTTTGTTGAAAAGCCATTCTTAAGCTAGGCATTCTATCAACAACAAGACTATTTTATGGAGGTGTTACAAATTGCTGTTAGGTCAGATCTTTCATGTTATTTTATGGGTAGACTCCCTGAATCTTTAGAACAATGGAGATGTGATGTGATGTGGTGATCACAGCAGTTATGATCTAGTCTTTCTGCTTTTCTCCTTCATAAATGTTGTTTTTCTAATTGACTTGTAATAACTCCCAAGCTTTCTGTCTCTGTCTATGCAGATATTTCTAAGCTAGAGAGGATTTACCATTCCTTCACCTTCAGAATATACTCTTTCAGTTATTCTACCTGGACAGTGATGAGCTGTCCACATGTAGCACACCTTCTCTTAGAAAACATCTCCCTTGGGTTTAACACAGTAGTGCCTAGGATGCTGAAATAATGCAGGGAAATGCATCATCAAAACATCAAGGAAGCTCTTCATAAGTCATGGGGTTTGGTTGAGAATTTGTTTTGTTTTATAGCAGCCCTGAAGAGATTATTTCCATTTGCCTGTGAGTATAGTCTTGAAAGAACCCAATCAAGATTGTGAGCTCTGTGAGAGCAGGCACATGCCTCTTTTCCTGAACATTATATCATGGCCTTTGTGCCTGGATTATCTTTGGAGTATTAGGTGCTGGATAAATATTTGTTGAATGAATGAATCATTAATTTCACTGATATTTGCTTCTCTCACGGTATCTTCCCAGAGGATTTGTATTACATGGAACCACATGAGGTGGGGAAACTCTTCCTTGCCTCCCTCTTGCTCAGGTTTGCAGAAGCCAGAGCACTTCCCAGTGGTCAGATTTGCCTAGGTGCTGACAAATTCCTCCTTCTGGAAGGCTACTAAGGCTGGGCATTTAATTATAAGAATAAACACCATTTTTTAGGAATTTAGATGGAGGCAGATGCTTAAGGGAGGGAGTTCATGATGATGAAAAATTAGAGCTAGTAGTTCTCATTTAGTGTAGAATTTACAACTTGATAACCTACATTATTATTATTTACTAGTTTCAGTTTTCTATAAATGTAAGCTCTTTGAGGGCAGAATCTATGTCTATTCATATTTGTAACAGATAGCATCTGATATAGCACATTATACAAAGTAGGAATATAGGAAATGCTTAATAAATGGATTGCATTGCCAGAAGGAACACTATAAATGTTTACTGAGATTTCTCTTTAGTAAAATGAAAGCATTGAACTAGGAAGTTTCTAAGAAAGTTCCTCATCATGTGAGTGACATCATGTTCTTAAGATGTACACATAATTTAAAATTCATATGAGGTTCTTTTATATAGGTGCTGGAAATGAAGTTAAAGTGGAAACACTCAAGTAAGTCAGTAGATAACCACTTCTAATTAACAATGCCACATAATCTGTCCGTGACTATTTCTGGGATCTGTATTGTAAGGAAACAATGTTCATTCATAGTATAACTTCGTACTCTTCACCATCTATACCAGAACTGCTTACAAAGATGCACAAATATTCACTGAGTGAATCACAGTATATCAGTTAATATATATACTTGAAGGTTTAGTTTCAATCCTGTTTCTTTCATGAAGTTTTTTCCTTGATATTCCACTTCTCTTAGAAAAGCAGTAATCTTCACATGTATATTTTTTCTGTGTTTTTAGTTAGGCCCACAGAACCCCCGACCAGGTGTTGACTACTCAGGAATAGAGTACATTTGAAGAGGATATGAAGAAGTGTTTTCAGACTTGTAAGAAAAAGGCCATGTGGAACATGTAGAAGAGGTAGCATTCTTTATTTTATTTTCAAATACTTAAGGGAAAAAGTTAGAAGAAGCAAGATTTGACTTTAGTATTAGGAAGAACTTTACTGAAAGTTTGAACTGTATGCAGGAGACATAAGCCATGTCTGTTCTGTGCCCTGGTAGTGCTTACACATCATGTAATAATTATGTAGGGTGTTTCTCTGTTAGCTTCTAGAGCAGTTAAATGATCTGATAATCTGTAATTCTTGAGTGTAACAAAATACTTGAGCTCACTGCCACCAGTTCAGTATCGCCACAATTAATTGTCACAAGAAGCCAAAAATCCTTGCTTGTTTATGAAACTTTAAAACTACTGAGCAGGTAAACAAACATATCAATTATTGATACCTATGAAGGTATCCACCAAGTCTTTTAGCCCTGTGTAGGAAAAGAAAGATCCAGGCAGCTGCTTCAAATACTTGTGGGTTATCAGGTAGAAGACAGATTTGACTTGTTCTGTTTTCCAAAAAACAGGATATGAACTAGTAGGAGAAAGGTGTGGGAAGGCAGAGTTTTCACCCAAGGGGATATTATCAACTAGAGGAGACTAGAAATAGGCTAGTTTAGTAGAGGCTGTTTGCTTGGATTTCTTTCCAGAAGGTGATGTGCAATGAGTTGTCAGGAGTGTTCAGTGAGGGTCTAGGCAAGATGACATTTCAAATTCCTTCCTATCTTAAGATGTTCTAGTCACCAAGATTTAGGTATCTGTTTAGCTGTTCTCCAAATCCTTATATTTGACAAGTAAGTGAACATACTTCAAATGGGGCAAATTAGTATGTTAATTCTTAAAGACTTGATTTTTCTGTTTCTGCTTATATAACAAAGGGTCATAGGTTTACAGTTCTTGTTTAAAATACTAGTTCTATATTAAGGAACCACAACATTAAAAAGTCAAAGCTTTCAAGTCTATGAAACTGTACTTGTTGCCTAACTACACATAGAACCATTTGATAGCTAGTTTTGTAACTAAAGTCAGTTTATTCAGGTTCTAAATCTGCAGTTCTCTTGGAAGTCTAGTCCATTAGCAGTGCAAAGTAAAGGCAATTTTTTAAAAAATCTTTACTTGGAATTACCGTACATTTTTCATTATTTATCTTAGTAATAGTAAGAATGTGAAACTAGACCTCTGCTGTTTCATTTTTCTTATCTAAACATACAAAATATTCTGTCAAGAGTTAATATAGCAGTGTCTGTTTTTGACATAACCCTTGTTTCAGTGGTTCACAATGGTTTAATTTCTTCTCAGGATGAGAAAGTATTTGCTAGCTGAGGCTAGAGTTCTTGGCCTTTTTTTTTTTTTTTAAACTTATAAACTTTAAATTACTTTGTAATACACCAATGGTCTAATCTGTATAGTAGGTACACAGCCAGTATATATATTCATTTCCAAGTAAATTGTTATAATAGGTACTAGGTGCTTAAAATGCATATCTTAAACTGGAATATAAGCTGTTAACACTTTTTCAAAAGTTAAGAAGTTTTCGTGATACTCATAAATGTTTTCAGTGAGAATATGGAAATAAATCCTACACCCTTGATCAGTACTAGTAGGATATGGTGCCATCTATCAGCAGAGTAAAGACCCTACCTTAGCAATGAGGTGCAGAAAATATTACCTCCACTCCCACCCTTTCATCCTCAGGGAGGGTCATTTTTTCTGACTTACTTTGTTACTGAGTCTGGTCTTTGACCTCTTAAATAGTGGGAAAGGACCCTACTGAGAATTTTGAGAGTGAATGGATATTTTTATGGATTTCCCTTTTATATTTTTATTACTAACTAATTTGGAAGACAAGTAATGTTTATTAAGTTTATTTCATTCTTCAGTTATTTATTCTTCTACACTGTATAGAAAATACCAAATTCTATAAAACATAAATCTTTAAGGAACTTTTTTCTGTATTCAACCATATAAGCCAAAGAAATAAAAGAAAAAACTAAAACTAAATAATTTGTAGTACAATATTAATGAAAAGGTAGACGCTTGCAGTTAGTTTATTAAGGTATAAATACGCTTTCCTAACTGGAGTCATTTATCTATAGTCAGCCATTAATGAAGCTGATAGCTGGGATGTCTATTCTCATAAGAGAGCATGTATGTAGCTTTCGTGAGTGGAGAGAAAATATTAACTGACCTGAATACTTTGATTTTCCTTAATTGATGCTGAATTTGATAGCTTTTTCTTTGACTATCTAGGGTAACATACAGAAAATTTAATCCTACTGTTTAAGATTAATGATCATTCTTTTTTAGAATCTTTTGCAAATTGTACCATTAATGAAAGTTCCTCTGCTGCAGGCAAAATATTTCATTTAAGAATGAAAAAGCAAATTGAGCTAATATGTCTTGTATGAGGTTTATAGTTAAGTATGTAAAATGATGTCAATTTTATCTCAGCTGGAGATAAGGTATTTTGATAGATATGAGATATTAAAACAATGAGGAAGTTTAGAAAAGTATAACTGTCAGTTTTATAAAAATAAGGCAGTATGACTTATAATTGGCAATTTCTTCTACCCCTGTAATTTGGTAGATGTTCTAAGCCAAGTAATTTTTTGTATCATCAAGTCGTCTAATAATAGCATCAGTTCTTTCAGAAGTAATGAGTGGGTAATTAGGGTGAAATAAACAACTCATTCTTTTCTACTTTACCATATTTATAGCATTTGACTAAGGAAAATTTAAATCATATAAAAGTAGGAAGTTGGTGTAGTAAGAACTATCTTCCTATCACATTTATCAACACAGGCAGTCATATTTTTAACTATACCTTAAAGAAAACCAAACAAACAGTCTACTTTCCCGCAGGTTTTAAAGCAAATCCAAGACATCAGATCATATCCTTGTAAGTATAAATAGGGATCAGATTTTGCCTTATTTCTTTCAGTGTGTCTAATGCCATTGGGACAACTTTCTATTGCAGAGAGGAAGTAGGAACAACTGGGATCTCAACTGTTCCTAATAGCGTTAAGTGGACCTAAGTACTTGATCAGGTCATTTAACTTTCCTTCCTCCCTGCTTCATTGTCTTTGAAGAGATTCAATTAATTGTCTCTAAAATCCCATCTATCTTTAAAATTCATAGTTTAAAAAGTGTGATTTCCAGTTTTCACTGTGACAGGTAAAGAGCTTGGAGGTCATCATTCAACACCAATCAACAAGTAAACAACAAGTAAAAAAGTAGAGCAAATTGAAAATTTGACAACTAATCTGTTGAGGAAGTTAGGTTACTAGGTAAACCAATACATAATTATAAACTACAGGAGCAGAACTCTCCACAGCAGTCAGTGCTGGGGTAGGAAAACCTGGACAACCCAATAAGTTGTTGCAGCTCTTAGAGTTAAAAACTTCAGGAGTGACTAATGATGGTGGGGCCCCATTAGTTTGTGAGTTTTACCTCCAGCAGGAAAGGAACCATTTTGAAATACACTTTAAAGTATTGTATTCTTCTTTCCAAGGTCTGCTCTCAAGAGAAACTATTTTACCAGAGCCTAAACTATTGGGGTTTTGTCAGAGGTTAGCATACCAAAGGGAAGGGAAATGCCCATTTCTAGCCCACTCTAGCCATTCAGTCTCAGCTAATGGATGCTGAAGGAGACAGAATCACTTTTCAAGTTCACAAATCAAGAGCACAGTTCAACTGAAGACTGAGATCCAATCAATAGGACTACAGTATGCTCCCCCATACCTCCCAGTACCTTACCAGGTTGCCATTAAAGGCCTGTTTACAGAAGTTCCTTTTACCCAGTAAATCATGTCCAACTATCAAGAAAAAATTACAAAGCATTCTAAAAGGTGAATAACACAGTTTGAAGAGACAGAGCAAGTAACAGAACCAGACTCTGGCAGAGATACTGGACTTATATTAGGAATTTAAAACAACTATGATTAAAATGCTAAGGGATCTAGGATGATGACATGTAAGAACAGATGACCAGTGTTAGCAAAGAGAAATTCTAAGGAGGAACCGAAAAGAAATGATAGAGATGAAAAACACTGAAAGAAATGAAGGATGCCTTTGATGGGCTCATTTGTAGACTTGAAGCAGCTGAAGAAATTAGGGCTGTTTCAACAGAAACTTGCAAAATGGAAAACCAAGAGAAAAAGGACTTAAAGAAACTGAACAGAATACTCAGTCATTGGGACAATTACAAAAGATAGGAATACCAGAAGAAGAAGAAAGAGAAAAGAAGAAATATTTGAAGCAGTGACAGAAAGTTACCCCCAAAGTTAATATCAGACACCACACCACACCACAGATCCAGAAAGCACTAAGCAGGATAAAATGAAAAACCTTGAAAGAAGCCGGAAGGGGGAAAAAAACCTTACTTTATAGAATGGAAAACATAAGAATTATATCCACATTTTTCCTCAAACCACACAAATAAGAACGGAGCATAAAATATTTAAAGTGTTGAGGACAATAAACCCCATCCTAGAATCCTGTAACCTGTAAAGTTATCCTTGAAAAGTAAGGGAGGGGCGAGAAGTGTAGCTTAGTGGTAGAACACTTGGACTCCATCCCTAGCACTGTTCTCCCTAACCACAAGTCCCCCAAAGAGAAAGAGAGAGAAATTAAGACTTTCTCAGGTGAACAAGGGGAATTTGCCAGCAGGCCTGCCTGGCAATAAAAGAAGTTCTTCAGAGAGAAGGAAAAGGATATAAATTAGAAACTCAGATCTATGTAAAGGAAGAGACTTGCAGATGAAGTACAAGTAAAATAAAAAACGCTTATTTTTGTATTTTTAATCGACCTAACCAACAGTACTTTGTACTAAAAATAGCAACAATGCATTAAGTTATGTGTGTATGTATATGTGATAACAGGAACAAGAGAGAAGAGTTAGGATTATTTTGTTATTCATACTACCTGTGAAATGGTATATATTTGTTTAAAATATATGTATTTGAAAACGGATTTGGGTTATAAATGTATATTGCAAAGTTTAGAACAACCACTAGAACACATGGACACCCATAAGTATGATACACGTGTTAAGATAGGAGAGAAAATGGAATCACATTAAATGTTCAATTAAAATAAAAAAAGGCTAAGCCTGGTGGTCCACTCCTATAATCCCAGTGCAGGAGACTGAGGCAGGAGTTTGAGGGCAGTCTGGGCTGCATAGCAAATTCCAGGCCAGCCTGGGCTACATAATAAGCTCTTGTCTCAAAAACAGAACAAAACAAAAAACCAGAAAGTAGAGAAAGAGTGGAAGGTAAAAATAGAAACAAAGAACATGGACAACAAATAGAAAATAATATATGTACATATGAATCCAACTGTATCAACAGTCACTTTGAAAGGAAATATCTTAAATACACCAATTAAATGACAGAGATTGTTATTTTGGATCAAAAGCAAGACCTAATTATATGTTATCTGCAGGAAACTCAATTTAAAACTACATACAGATTAAAAATAAATGACTAAGAAAGTTACACCATGCTAGCACTAATAAAAAGAAAATATGAGTACCTATATTAATTTCAGAATAACGGACTTCATAGCAAGGAAGGTTATCAGGGATCAAGAACTGCATTGCATAGTGATAAAAGGGTCAGTTCTCCAAGAACTGATAGAACTATGAGGAGAATTAAATGAACTGGCTTAGTAAAGTCAAAATGTAAATACTTCTCTGTCAGAAAGAACAAATCAGGCAGAAAATAAGTAAGGACATAGTTGAACTCTTAACTGCACCATCAGTCAGCTGATTATAATGAAAATCTATTGACTAATTCATCCAGCAACAATAGAAAACACATTCCTCTTAAGTACACATAAAACATTCACCAAAACAGACTACATTCTGGGCCATAAAACACATTTTACGTAGTTTAAAAGAATAGAATTTATACTGTGTCTGCTTTCAGGTCTTAATGAATTAAACTAGAAATCAAAAACAGAGAGCTAAAAAAATCCCAAAATAAGTGAAGATTAAACCATGCAATCCTAAACAATAATACATGGGCCAAAGAAGAAATCTCAAGAGAAATTTAAAAATATTTTGAATATATGAAAATGTAAAGTTATCAAAAATAGATGGGATGTAGTAACCGTTAATGGTACCAAAAGCATGTTCTTTGAAAAGATCTATAAAACTCAAGTACCTATGCAGGCTAAGAACAAAAGAGAGAAGACACAAAATACTAACATCAAAAAGAAAAGAGAGGATGTCACTACAAATACCATGGGCACTAAAAGGATAATAAAAGAATGCTATGAGCCAGGTGCTGGTTGCTCACAGCTGTAATCCTAGCTACTCTGGAGGCAGAGATCAGGAGGATTGTGGTTTGAGGCCAGCCCCCCCAGCAAAATAACTTGTGAGAACCTAGCTCGAAAAATACCCAACACAAAAAGGCGCTGGCAGAGTGACTCAAGTGGGAGAGCACCTGCCTTGCAAGCATGAGGCCTTGAGTTCAAACCCTAGTATCACCCCCCCAAAATACTGTGAACAAATCTGTGCCCCAGACTTTAATGACCTATTTGAAATGGACCCATTCTTGAAAAACATCTGCCAAAACTTATATATGAAGAAATACACAGCCTGAATAGGCTTATATGTGCTAAAAGGAACTGAATCAGTAACTGATAACCTAAGGGAATTCTCCTAAACACCTAAAACTTACACCAGTTCCCAAGTAGAAAAAGAAAAAAAAAGGAAAGAGGAAATACGTTCTAACTTGTTCTGTGAGGTCAGTCAATATCACCAATACCAAAAACATTGCAAAGAAACTCCTAAGCAATAAAACCCTCATGAATATGGTTGCAGAACCCTCAATAACATTAACCAATCAAACCCATCAATATATAAAGATAATAATTCACTATGACCAAATGAGATTTATCTGAGTGTGCAAGGTTGGTTCAGCATTCAAAAATCAATTAATGTAATCCATCCCACCAACAAGCTATAGAAGAAAAGTCATGTGAGCATATCAATAAATGTAGAAATCCATTTAACAAAATCCAACATTTATTTATAATAAAAATTCAACCAAGTAGGAAATAGAGGGGAGCTTCCTCCACTAAAGAAAGAGTGATCACAAAAAACCTGCTGCTAACATCATACTCAATGACAAGAAACTAGCAGCTTTTTTGCTAAGATCAGAAACAAAGCAAGATTCTGCCTGGAAGCAAGGGGGGCAGGAGGAGAAGGGGAAGAGATGGCCCAAATAGTATATGCACATATGAATAAATGAATAAATAAACCCAGAAAAAGGAAAACAAGTAAATTTCTAATTTTACCCCTCCTTTACATTATACTGGAATTCCTAGCTAACACAATAAGGCAAAGAAAACAAAAATGTTTACTAATTGGGATGGTAGTATGATTGTTGTGTAGAAAATCTAAAAGAATTGATTAAAAAAATTATCTCCCAGAACCGATAAAGTCATACATAGCAAAGTGGCAGGACACAAAATTAGCAAACAAACAACTGTTTTCAATATACCAGCCATAAAAAGTGGAATTTAAGATTATAACACAATGCTATTTATATTGCTACCCTAGGAATTGAAATATTTAGGTATAAAACTGACAAAATATGTGCAACATCTAATATGAGACAGACTATAAAGGTCTGGTCTTTTTTTAAAAAAATTAAAATTCTAAATTAATGGAGAGATATTCCATTTTCTTGGGACTATACATTTTTAAAAAATGAAGGACAGGAATGTAAAACCAGTCCTGTTGGAGGGTGAGTATTAGTGGGAGGAGGAGGGGGAAGAGTTTAAAGGAGGGGTGAGTATTTTGATATACTTTATTGACTTGTGTGAAAATAGAACAATGAAACCAGTTAAAATGGTTTTAAGTAGGGGCAGACAAGGATGATGGTGGGAGTGAACCAAAACAAGATAAATTGTAAGCATATATGGAAATGCCACAATGAAACCCTCTGAACAACTAGCATATGCTAATAAAAATGTTAAATTTAAAAAAAAAGAAAGAAAGAATGCAGATCCTAGATTCAGACTTCCTGAACTAGAATCACCTAGCTGTGTGACCTAGGGCAAATTACATAACCTTAATTTCTCTTTGCTTTATGCCATGTGTCTGGGGTGATAAAAATACCTATCTCATAGGACAGTTACAGAGGTTAAATGAGTTTCATTTGTGTAAACAGTGTCTGGTTCACATTAAGCATTTAAATCATTGATGGTGTTTACTTCATCCTGTCGTTAATAGTTTACAAGATTCTGTAACATCAGAACCAAGTATAAAGCTAATTAGAGAATTGAGTGGATATAGATTTGGCAAGGCATCTTAAAAATGTACGGGTAATTCTGCTGCAGCTATCCACAGACCTCACTTTGAGACACTGCAGATTAGTAAAGAGCCAATGGAGGCTTTATGATAGTGGAATAAGATAGGACAACTAATCTCTTAGGAAAGTTAATCCAATTGATATCCTTACAGAGACTTGGAAGTTGGAGGGTAGAAATTAAAGTTTTGAGATGGGTGTGTGGGGTATGACAACGGCAATTTTGGCAAGCTTTGATGTAAAACACCACTTTGAGATTTTTGAGCCTGATTGACTCAAAGAATGCTGGTACCACTAAAAGAACAAGAGCAATTCAGAAAGGTGAGCGTGTTTACTGACGATTTGTTTTGCTTAATATGATTGAGGGCTGCGCAGGGACATAACCAGCAGGCTATTAAAAGGTGTTGAAACCTGAAGGTTTCTTCAGGAGGACAGTAGAGAACCAATAGCCTGCCTAAAAGAATGGTTCCCACCAACCAGCCTTCCACACAAGAATTCCCCACTTACAGTATCTGAGGTACTGACCTTAAGATTGAGGTGCTTGACATTGTGTATAACTCTGTCATTTTTTTATGTTTACTGACATTATGATAACTTTTCCAGAGTTTGCCTTTTTGTTGTTTTTCATCTTACCATTTATTAAAGAATCACTTAGTTTTGTTGCCTTTCAAGGCTAAGTTAGCATTCAGCCTAAGATCAGTCAGGAAATCTTTCCTGTTACTTTGTATCCACTACTGTGTTTATCATGTGATTAATATGCTACGACTCAGCTATGCTTAACATTTCACATCTGTATGGGGACTTCTTGTTACTTTTCCTCCTGTTCTTTTTTCACATGTTTCATGTGGGTGTTTGATGAGCTGTGGGAAACAAGTAGATTCTTTATCTTTTAATGAAGAAAACTTACTTTGGTATTTTAATTTTTATATTCATATTCTATATTCTCAGAGGAGACATTAAGTCCATTTATACTATTTTAGTAGAGGATATACTTTTTTTTTCCCTAGATTGCTCCTGTTTCTCTTCCCTCTGTCTTTGCTGGCACAAATAAATTACCTCAAGAATAAATTTTTTCTTACATAAGGATAGAAAGTCAAAATCTGGTCATTAAAACTTAAACAATTGCCATCATGCCTGAAGAAAAAATCTTAATTTGTTTGAGGCTAGGAAGAAAAATCCCAGAATATATAATTTATTAGTGACCTAGAAAGAATCTAGCTGAATTCTCAGTGTTCAAAGATGTTTTAATATGATACTTTATATCATATCATATAAGAATTAAATCCATTGTATAAATGCTGGGAGAAGGATATTTAATAGAGCGTTATAAATTAAAGAAGAGTTTTGTATACTAATAGGCCGTTAATATATTTCTAAAACCTTGTGAAGCATAGTAAAAGCAATCTGTGAATACGATCCACTCTTCTCTTTTACTACTTTAAATAGAATTGGGTTTTCTTTAAAATTCTTTGAAAGAAAGTAGTCTTTCTTTTGAATGATAAGATGTTTTGTTGTTACAGCCATCACCAACAATGAACATATGAATAAAGGTAACACTGTGTCTGGTTTTCTAGAAACTTTAGTGTCCTTAAAAAAAAAAAAAAAGAAACAAACTTAGGCGTCCTCATTATCACTACTCAGTTGATAAGCAGATACAAAGCATACATGTGTTCATAGACCCCATCAAGTATTGAAATGACACTGATATTTGCCTGTGCTCTGGAAAAACATTTTTTGAGTTTAGAGTAAAACCTCTTAATCTGCCCAAGCACTTTAAGGGCCAATGCTTATTCAACTTGGATAGGCTGATAATATTTTTCAAGAGTTTCACAGCAATGCCATCTCTTCTCCCCTCCCCTCCTCTCCTCTCCCTTCTTTTCTTTCCCACCTCCCATCCCTAATCTTTCACTTACTCTGTGTTGCTGTCAAGTATGTAAAGTGTAGGGAAGTGTAGGAAATGTGAGTGAGTATGTAAGGGAAAACAGAACAAAAAGGAAAGTAACCTGATTTTTCATTGCTTAAACTATGGATTTTTTTTTCTTTTTTCTTTTTTGCTGTATCAATGTGATACAAAATTCCAAAACACATAAAACCTGGGTCTGCTTTGTTTGAAGCAGGAATACAAAGACAATCCCTCCTCACTAATACACTTCCTCCTCCTCTGAATAAGGGTAGGGAGCTACAGGGCAGGTTTACATGCCTTCTAGGAACACTGAAAGTCATTAATGTGCATTGAAGAGTAATGCTTTGTTATGATGTATAATTTGAGTCTAATGTAAGGGGAAGCTGAATTTTTGTGTAAGCTTGGTACGTGCATGCATGCTATTAGAACGCATAAATTAAGGGGGATGAGGATATAGCTCAGTGGTAGAGTGCCTGCCTAGCAAATACAAGGCCCTGGGTTTGATCCCTAGCACTCCAAAAGAAAGAAAGAAAAGAAAGTGTAATTAATAGGTTTAAACTTTGAAAAGCCAGAACGTCACAATGTTTTCCTCCTAAGGTTTGTACCTTTTCTCAAGAAAAGATACAGTTGCCAGTTTTTGTTGGTTTTGGAAAATGGCATGAGGATAGTAGATTATACTTACTATGAATAGATTTTAATCATGAAGGATTCTCTGATGCTTCTTAAGCTGTAGTGTATATCCACTATTTTCCTATCTTTTTCTTAGATAACATGAAATAAAAGTTACATTTAATGCAAGTTATATATAATAAAGTTTACAGATTTATCATTTCTGACATACATTTAGATCTTGAGATCTTTTTAATTAAGTAAGATTTAATTAATCTTACTTTAATTGTAGTAAGATTAAATTGAAATACACATATTTGTTAGTGTCTGAAAAACACTATTTGTATTATTACCCACTATATGTAGAAATATCTTTCTGTTCTCAGTATCCATTCGAATTACTAACTTCAGTGAGCTAAAGGTTAATCAGAAGATTATGATGTGAGATCACTAAATAAGCTCTTGCAAACAACTCATTGTATCAACCATCTTTAAAGCTAATAATTTAACTGAAAAGCATATAACCACAATCCCAAGATGTTGATAAATGCTCTGCAGCTATACACAGAAGTCAGCTTTGCAGTAATTTCTGTAAAACATTTCCTTTGTTTTATCACATCTAATATTATATCATAAGCAGTGTCAAATTGTGAAATGATATGTGTAGAGAAGGGCAATAGATTGTCATAATTTAGGACAGTTCCTTTTAAATTAATTAGTACTTTAAAATAATGGGCTGATAAAGTGCAAATTACTGTTTATTTCTCTAAACATTCTTCATGTTTAATAGGCAAAAAGTGAAATAAAGGGAAGGCCAAAAATTATAACAAATTATCTCACCATTTAAAATACATTTTTATAAAACAAAATTATTTACATTAGACTTTAAATGGACTTTTACACCAGATGATGGTTTTTAATTTTTCTAGTATGTAGAAGACTTTCTTCATTAAGTGATTGCATATATCAGTATATCAGTTATATATTTCATTGATAAAGTGCTACTATAAATCTCTACAATGTTAATATTTTTAGTACTTAGGAATGATGCTTGTAATTTTTCTCCTCATTTAGTAGTGATTTTGTCAATCTTGAAGTATTTCATATTCAATTAAAACTTTAGTATTTTTAAAAGTACAGTCACCCCAGTCCTACACTGGTATATTTACATTGTGGATCCATTTCCAGGTAATGGTAACACACTTCTGTTAACAATTTCTTTTGCAGTTGATAATGAAATTAATAGGTCTTATATGTGGTCCTATAAGAATAGACATTGTTTGATATTGTAATGAAATGATTCTTGATTATAATGCAACCAAATCTATTACACCCAAACTTGTAGCTTTTGGTACCTTTGACAAGTACTCTGCTCAGATATGTGCTAAGATACTAATTAATGGAAGCTAAAAATATGGCTTTTGGTGGTATTGTTGTACTAGATATTTTTTACTCAATAAATAACTGTAAAATGTCAGTTCCTATATGCCAATAAGGCCCTGGGGTCTTTGCAGTGCAACATGAGTATCATGAGTGTGTCTTTCCCAACTAAACTGCCTTGTTATAGTTTCCTTGTTTATAAACAAATAGCGTAATTTCATGGCAATAAATAAAAACATCTCAAGTTTATACCATTAAAAAGAAAACACTGAGAAAGTGAACTGATCAAGTCCTTTTATGTGATGCTGCAGTCCTGCTTTATGTGTAGTTCTAGATAAATAGTGATAGATTCTGAAATGTTATGATCGAGTATTTTAATGCAGGTGAACACTCTGGGCCTATGTCAACAGTGAGTGTATATGATTTTTGAGCATAATCTGGCACTGTGAATTGGTGGTTTTGTTTTTTAATTGATGAAGATTTATATGGGCTGATGACTTTTTATTAGTTATATTGAAAATACCACATAATTTTAGGAACCAAGAATACAGATCATCTTTATGGCTTTTTTTTTTTAAGGTCTGAATGAAGTTTGAGGTTTGTTTAATATTCCCAAGTTATCAGCCCAAAGGAGAGACAGATCTAACAGAAGTAGAATAAATGAAAAACTTGGCCTATCAGTGGGCTTCTTTTGTAAATTCACAACCATTGAAAAAAGCTGATTAATAGAAGCATATCATGACTTGCTTTTTTATGAGATGTAAAATAAGGGAATACATAATGGCTAATAATGGTAAGATTTTTAAACTACCTTGCTTTTGAGGAAAAAAGAGACTTTCCTTTCTCATGTGTGTTTAAAATACATTCATAGCATGTTATACTATTTGCAATGTATTAAAAATCATTTTATCGGGACATACAAACAGACTTCCAACAGTCTTCACTGTCTGAACATTGAGCACAGTACTACTACTGTTTGAGTGCAAGTTAATGCTTTTGAGACCAGCAGATACACTTAACAAAATGACATAATTGTGCACCACCTCTGCTAAATCAGACGAAACACAAACAAAAACATACTCCAAAATGTTCCAAAGAGGTTTCTGCTATATTGTGTATATCTCCTACCCCACTTCATTTTTATAGCTCTTAGCTTTCATTTTAATGAGTGTTTTAATATGAGTATATAGAAGATACACTTTATAATTTCTCTCTCCAAATACACATAAATATACAAATTTGTATATTAGGTGATATTACAAATTTGTACAAATATTACAAATTTGTAAATTTGGTAATAGCATAAAAATTGAAAAGCATAAGGATATACAAGTAAGATCAGGAAACACTGGTACATTGGGATATGTGTTTGAACAAGTAGTTGCAATTGAAATATGAGAGAGAAGAAAAAGCTACACAAAAGGACATCTTCCAGTTTAAAACTGTATTAGCTCCACTTTCTCCCTTATCTCTCTTTGAAGCAGTTTTTTTCATCTGGTGAAAAATAAAGCATTTGCACATAGTATGTTACATTATTGAAAAGCATTTTATCAGTATAAATCAATGTGTCATTTGCATATCCAGATTCATGGAATTAAAGTACTGTTGAGCTAAGATTCAGTATCTTGAAAGCAGTCTTGATTTGTGGCTACTTATGTTACTTGCCCAAAATTTATGTAAATTCTCCTTACAGTTTTTGTGGTAGCTGGAATTAAGTTATTTCTAATAAATAAGCCAAATAGTGCTTTTCAATTAAACCAAATCTAGTCAAGTTTTAAACTTTATTATTAATTTTAATGTAAGTTTTAAATCAGTAAAAATGGTCATGATGGTAGGAGAAGGAAGGTATTAGTAGAATCAACCATGAGTCTAGTACTACATTGCTAGATATGTGTACACAATAGTAATTGCTAGACATAATGCTTATAATAATCTATAAGGTAAACATTGTTAAACCTAATTTACAGAATAAAAGCTTGGAAACAAAAATTAAGTTACCTGAGCTTAGTTATATGACTCACATATTCAGGAAGTGGCTATTTTGATTACTTGCTTTTCATCCTGTTGATGAAAGATACCTGCATATATAGGATCATAAGGATAGCTGAATACACAGCACCTGCTGAGATGGGCAGAAGTTTATTAGTCATATATACTTACAGCTCAGAGGAGGAGGACACTACACATCACAGGGCCACACATAGGTTGCATTTGGGAATAAGAGTATTACAGGGCCTGTGTCCCTTGGTTCCCACAGAAAGATGCAATGGCCTCTGTTGAGCTCTTAAGCAGCTAACTAAACTCTGCTGCTCAAGGATGCACAGGAACTGCACCTGGCCCTTTGATAAGGAGAGTGGTTTAGTTAGGGCCCCTTGTCCTCAGGACCAGAGTGGGGCGGGCATGGAACTTGTAGTTAGGTCATTCTAGGCCTTGCCAGTTTTACCAGATGTCAAGCTAGCACATAATTTTTAAACCTTAATTTTGGGCTTTAACCACATTGACTGAACTCAGGTTCTGAGTATGGACATTCTGACACCAGTGTCCATGTTCTTTCCACAGTTCTATGGTATTTCTTCCATTTGCTGAGAATCATGTTAACATTTTATTAGTAAATATGAGTAGCATCTTATTTTCTGGGTATTTGTGAGTCCTGCTTTGTTAAGAATTCATAAACTAAAGCATCTGTTGTGTTCTCATAAAAAAATCAGAAGTTCATTTGGAAGATAATTTGAGGACTTGTATTTCCTTCAAAGAAAATCTGAGTATAAGTCCTAATTCTATCTTGATTTAGAGTTTTCTTTCACAGAGATAAATTTTTTTTTCTTTTGCACATTCTACCTCCCCTCCCCAAGACAAAATTTTGTTTCCCCAGATTTCATGATACTTTTATTAGAAATGTTTTTACTTCCTTCCCAGCCATGAAACTGGCATACCACAGTTCTGTGATGCTCCTCTGCCTGCGCAGCTGACTGTTCTATATGACACCTTTTCTTTTTTTTTTTTTTTTGTTTTTTTTGTTTTTTCTACATGACACCTTTTCAACTGCTGCTGCACACTGCTACCTCCAGCCCATCTTTTATCTCAGTTAGGAAACGCTTCACAAAGTACTTTGCATAATGTGGGCTAGGTACTATAAGAGATGTTTCTTAAAAACATAAGAGATGTTTTCTACTAATCAGAGTTATATTAAGGACAACAAAAGTTGTATAACAAGGTAAATCAGTACACGTAGAACCCATGTTCCTTATGCAGGCCCACAAGACCATTCATGAGCTGTTCCATGCTGTGTTTCTCATGCAAAACACTTACTACCTGTGTTACTTTTCTAAGGTATTTAATCTCTGCCATAGTTTACTAGTATGTAAAATAGAAATGTTTCAATAGATTAGGTTATTGTGAGAGTTAAATGTGTTAATACATGTAAAGTGCTAATTATAAGAATCTCTCCCACGCAGTGAGCACCAGTAAACACAATGTTTACAGTACTGGTGAAGTTTCCATCTTCATCATTAAAAATGCAAGAAGTAAATCATAAGTACTATAGAAGTTCAGAAAGCAGAGAAATCCCTGAGACCCAGACCACCATGAAAGCCTTCCATGCATACAGTGAACTGAACAGCCTTGCTTGTTTCCCTCACATAGGCACTCTATCTTCCTATTTTGTACTTCTACACCCTTTTGGTTCTTCTCACCGTACTGGACTTGATTTTTCTTATAGTCCTGCATCTCTGCAGCCTGTACAAACATGAAACAATACAGATTCCCTTAAAGCATTGTTAACTTGATTCAGATGAAAGCCAGAAACAGATTCCAGGCAGGCTTCTGAAAGCATATGTAAGGCACACATCTGGGAAGATCCAGGAATTCAGGTTGTCTGGAGAAAATACTTTCTCATGCTAAAGTAAGACAAGACTAAACTGAGAGAGTCCTTAGTTTGGAGGGGCTTAGGGTGGCAGAAATAAAACTGAGCTTCATTCCTTAGACAGTTCAGTAGTGTGGAGAAAGTTTGAGCAAAGGACTGGCAGAAGTGGTACTCTAAGTTAAATCATACATTTCTGTCTTTTTCTGTGCTGTTAAAATTCATTGAACCTAAATTTGGAACAGTTTGAATTAAAAGAGACAAATGTTCTCAAATTATGTGTCAGACACTTTTCCTACTTGGACAATTTTGAGCTTTTATATTAGTTGGTACTGTGTAAATTTTATAGCATTGTGACAGGAAGTTGATGACAGGTTCTTAGTCATGTATTCTTTTCTTGAGTAATAAAGTATTTAAATTTTGCCTTTCATTATATCTTATGAATAATGAGTTTGATATATTCTAGAAATATTTGCTAAATTAGATATTGCTACCCACATACAAATGGAAAAGAGAAATTTATGGTAATTCGTAAACTGAATTTGGTTTCAGCTGTACTAGGATTGACAGCATAAAAGAATCAGAATGTAGATTTACCACCATAGATACAAATTTTCTAATAACTATCTCTCAATATTCTTATAAGATGAGTAGCCTCTTTGCAAACATGTTTGAAAACTTACCATGCTAAATACAAGTTAACTATTGTCTTTATGTTCAGGAGGGCATGAATATTATTAGGTTTGCCCCAAAATAGTTGAGTGTTAGATTACCTTCATCAAGAACATAATCTGAGATTATAAAATTTTGAATAAGAACTCGTTTATGCTGAGAAATAGGTTGCTCAAAATAAATGTTTTGTTTTCTTAACACTGAGTTGATGTTTTGTGCTTTTTGTGTGATTTTTTTTAAAGCTATTATTTATATAACATACTTCTCTGGAAACATGAGACTGTTCTCTCATGAATATTCCTCAATTACACTGCAGAAGGGAACCAAGGGCCTGAATTCCCTCTTAATTGGTCATAACATTATTACTGGGCAGATGCCAAGAATCCAAGGGAGTCTGGAGTATTTGTCGTAGCACCTGTACAAGGAGATACTGCCAAACTCAGAGGTACTCTCCCTCCAATTCTGAACTACAGAATTATACTAGAATCTTCCTGGACAGAGGTAGATCTGGGAAATGAAATTAGAATTTTAAGTGAGTTCTAGGACCCAAAGAAATTGAGACAATCTCAGAAATCTTTGATGAATTATACACACAATTACAGTGAATCTTCCTTCTCCAGCCTATCTCTAGCAGCTGTCTTCATCCCTCCCTTCAAGGGGTTTGGAACTATTATCAGTGACACTAGGTTTTGAAAATGGAAAGCTATACCTTCACTTTAGTGTGTTTAAGTAGTTTAATTGCTTCAGCCAAAATGTGTTGTATTTTCCAGCCCATTACCTAGTCCAGATTTATAACTAAAGTACCATAGTGCTTTCAAAGACGAGCCTATTTTGTGTTTAATCTTCACAATGTAAACTTCTGTGGTCATGAAACCTGTTGATATTGATGGTTCATCTGAGTGAGTTGCCATTGGAGCCAGAGAAACTGTATTTATTAATTCTAGACAATCTTTTTAAAATAAATGCCTAATAAAATATAAAGTATTAACCTGCATTATCTCCATGTTATCATTTACACCTCAAAGTTTATAAACAGATCCAGATTCATAGTATGTGAATAGAACTCTTTGAGCATCAAAAGAGAAAATTGTGAAAGAGAGAATTGTGTTCCTTTGTAGAAAGGAAGTGGTCACAGATCGTGCCAGCCAGGTAAGTCAGCCAGTGCTTTGAAATATAGAGCCATTAGGTGAGATACTGAGATAAAGGATAAAATAAGATCAACCTAAATGTTTCAGTATAATTTGTGTACTGCTTAGAAATTTTACTTTTAGGGGAATAGTTTTCAGATTTGAAATAACAGTGAAGAGCTGAGTTACTGTTTGTAACTGTTTGTTTGTTTTTTTTTTTTTTTTGGTTTTTGGTTTTTGGTTGTTTTTTGAGGGAGTCCTGGAGGCATTTCCTGCCAGTTCATCCTCACAGGATTTTTTTCCTGCTCTTCGTAGATAGAACTTGCTCTTGTGACTCCCAGCAGTGTAGCTGGATATTTAAATCCTGAGAGACTTGCTTACTCTAGGCAGGTCAGTGGTCTGCTCAAACAAGTACAGGAAACTTGAAGCACCTGGAGACTATTTTAAAATCTCCTGCCACTGTTTTAGTTAGAAGTATAAAGAGAATGGACTGTTTGGATACTGAGTTCTAGTGTAAAAGTGCTTGGGGTTGGGGGTCGGGTAAAAAGCGGTTAGGGTGAATTTCAGACCACCCAAGTCATTTGACCTGGTGCTGTGTCAAATGGGCATTCTGAAACATCAGACGAAAACTGATACCCATTCTGGTGTTTGCAGGCAGCTTTTGTGCCTGTCGAGTGAATTGGAATTGCTGGAATTCTATCCATCCACTTGATCATGGGTTGAAGAATTGAGGAATGAAAGTTTTGTGTAGGGAGGCTGTGCTACCATGTTTGAGGAGGCATTCAAAGGACTGTAGTGAGGAGAAGCGCAAACTTCATTAGAGGAGCCACTGACATGGTCTGATGTGGCTAGAACAGGCGCCCACATTGTTAATAGGCAGCATTAGTTCTATTGCATATTTGATATAGCTTTGTTGTTATTTTTGAAAGGCAGTTATTGTACAACATTGAGGCAATATTATGAGGTAAAGATGTCCTGCTTTTTAATTACTAAGAGCAGTGACAGAAAATAAAACTCCACTTGTAACCTTCAAAACACATTTATAGTTGTTGGACATTTCGTATTTGTTTAAGTACCTCAAGAATGTTACTGTGACACACTGCTTCATGGTTTAAATTCAAGTTACCAGTGTTCATATGGTTGGTTATAAATTTAGATTTTATATTCTTAATTATAACTTTGGGTTTAAATGTGGTCTATGCAATGTTTGTTACACAATACCTGTCTAGGAGTAAAACAACATAAATGCATTTTGAAAGTAAAGACCTGGAGAATTGTTATATTCATTAAATATTAGTAATAATAGGACTAGGAATGTTGACTAAACAAGAAGTTGGGGTGAAATCAGGCAGAACTGAATTTGTGTTGTTTATACTGAACTAAATAAAGAGAAGTTTTAACGAACTATAGAAGGATACCAAAATAATTATAAACTTTACTGTAAAAAATTGAATCCCACAATTTTGAATCCTAATAAAAGGAATGTGTGGTTTCTTATGACAGAAAATGACATTATTGCTTTTTATTTAGCCTTATGATAAATTGTAAGTATTAAAACAATTCATCAGATATATATTACGTGCATTCCTGACTAAACTCCCTCATAATAACAACAACAGTGTTTCCCAGTTTTCTGCGCCCTCTGGCCCCACCATAATTTTGCTTCCTGGCTATTATCTCCACATGGCCATTAATGGGCCAGGTTCCTTTGCTCTTCCCATTCATTCTATCTCTGTGTGGATGATCTCATCTTTGCCTATGGTTTCACTTACCACTCTGCAGATTACATAGGAATGACCTCTTAAATGTCATAAAGGCACTATAGACAGTCAAGTCTCTTAGCTTCTCCAAACAGAACCTGAAACAGAGGGCCAAATGCTGTCACTTACTATTGAATAAAATTCCAACAAGTAGAATAAGGAACAAGGAAAATGTAGTTTGGTAGGGGGAAAAACCAGTACATGGAAAAGTTGTTGAGTTGTCTGCCACTTCTCAAATCTATAGGATTTTCCTAAGACTGTGTGGTGAGGGGAGAAAGAAGAGAGAATTTTGCCACTAGTTTCTCATTGACCAGAGATTCACCCTACAGTGTTTTAATTACCCTTTTGTCCCCCATATAACTCCATGGGATATTGTGCAAGTGAGGATGCAAAGTAGTATCAACATGAATTCTGTAGAATGAAAGGCAAGGCAGGAGCATGACACTATCAGATTATACATACTGTGTGAAGTTGATGCTGTGAGACAACTGGAATAAGACATGGTGTGGTTGAGAGAATCTATATCCCATGTAACACTCATCCATGCCTTACATAATAACTAGTTTCAGTACTACAAGGTGTTTTTCCTAGAGTAAGATGCCCTCCTTTCTTCTCTGGGATCAGAAGTAAAAGTGTAATCAGTAATTGAATCTCCTTTAAGGTAGATCCTTGCCATAATCTCTGAAGGACTTAAGGCAAAAGAGTTAGAGACTCAAACTAAAGCACTTTCTACTACAACTGAGCCTGAGATTGTAATTGATACTCATCTCCTTCTTTCACCCATTCTAAATTTCTTTCATCAGTGGCTAGTTTTTTGCCAGTATGAATTATATCCCTCAAATGTCTGAAATGTCTGAGCCCTTAGTCACCGTACTCTTCCTGAGCCATAATTGTTGAAATTTCATGTTGCTGTTACTGCTGGCTATGGAACCACCAAAAGATGACACATTCTTTGCTTAACATGGTTATCGCTTTAACAGTCACCTGACTTCTTTTTTCTACTGGCTTTCTGGCACGAGGAAAGCAAGGTATCTAGGCAGTAATCAGAACTTCAAATTTAGTGAAACTTACATGTCCACTGGAAGTGGGAGTCAGGGCCTATAACTGGTAATGACTAATTGTTGTTACATCTCTCTACTATTAAAAACACAATTTTGCAAGTGGTTCAGTCCTGCATTCATCCTAAAGTTCCTGGACCTAAGTATTTTGATTGTTGGTAACACAGCACTATGTACTGGCCATAGCTTCTATATAGACATCACATCTGGGTGGTATTACTCCAATTCTCTAGAAGGTTGTGTTCAAGATAGCTCTTTAGCTGATTTTTAAAAAAAAAAAGACCATTCTACCTATCTTTCATGTCACCTGTTCCTTTGTAGATGAAATACATCTAAGGGATTCTAAGATGATATGCCCATTGTTGTACTTCCTAGTTACAGAATGGGTCCCTTGGCCTAAGGTAATGTTTGGCAGGATGTCATGTTGACAGATGTTTATCTTATAAGCTCTGGGATGGTAGTGATAGCAAAGGTATTGAAAGCTGGAAACCAAATACATGTCCAGAGTAGGTATTCTATAAAGACAAATCATTGTCACCATACTGCCACCTCCACCCCAGTGTCATCAATCTTAGATCTGGTTACTGACTGGTCTCTTTGAGTAAAGGTGCCATATCAAAGGCATGACATCATTCTCTATTGTTGGCACGTTAGGCATTTAGCAAGAGCTTTTTCAACACTAGTGAAAGGAACCATCTCATTTACTCTATTATGGGCCCATTGTGTCAATTCTGTAGTGGCCTAAGTGGGAGACTGGCTGACAGCCATAGAATGAGTCATCCATCCACCTCATTGTTGACACTTAACAGCATATCATTTTGTGCATGCTTCCCGGTAGGCACTAATGTAAGATACAAATATCCATCTGATTTGTTCCTAGTCCTCTTTAATTGTTGTCTTTTATGCCTGATCACATAACCAAACCATTCATCACTGCCCAGCCGTCAGGGTAACCTATAGCTCAAGCTATTTCTCTCTCCATTTGAAATGGATGACCAGGTACACTTCCAGTTGTTCTTACCTGCCAGACTTCCTTTACCAGAGTTCTTTAGGTCTCCTTTTGAATAAAGCTGCATTACAATAGCAATTGATTTTGGACTGGGTCTGAATTCCTTTTTCTCTGTCATTTGGTCATACCAGAGAATGATATGGGGATCTGGGTTATCTGTAAATGTAATTTATTCATGCCTTCTAAATGTGCCTGTGCCTAATACCACTATGCCATTTCTATCATATAGAAAGCTGGTTTTGAACCCATCTAACCCTGTAACTTAATGAGTGCTTACAGTCATTTATTGACTCATAGTCAGTTGTGCAGAATCTCCTCAGACCCTATAACATACTAGTTATAGTGTTTTTTGTTTTTTTTTTAAACAAAAAGTTGTTGTCTTCCATGGAACCCCAGTCATTTCATTGTGACTTCTCTTATCCTTGCCAGAGAAAACACAGCATCCTTATCCATCAAGTATAGGTCTTCTATCCTTATATTACATCCACTAATCGCAGATGTACCATAGCCTGAACCTATTACACAGTCTTTTCTTTTGCTCTTAGTCATCCTTCTGAGTCTCTGACAAATGGGTCAGAATAGTATTATAAAGTATGGAATATTCAGCCTCCAGAATACATAGAAGCCTACCCTTTTCTGGACAGTAGATATGGAGAGATGCAACAACTTCTTTAATAGAGAATATTCCCTGCATGCTTCAGAGCCATGTAGTTCTCATAAAACTTAAGCAGTATGCCATCCCCTTTAATGTTAGTGAAGTACCTGGAGTATGTATTTTACTAAGCTGTCTAGAGTACTTTCCATTCCTTGCTCATCAAATCCCGTTAGTATACTGCTGTCGGTATAGTGGAATTGAAAATGATCTATTCCAGGGCTAGGTAATATGCTATCACTGCCATTGTGAAGGTAATCTGCTTTTGATTCTCCCCACTGATAGAGACTGAGAAGAAAGCATCACCACATCAGTAGCTAAGCATAAATGCCAAATATTACTTTAACACCATATTAGGCATGATAGCTGTTATTGGGGCTTCCACCAGTTTCAGATTACCATTATCAATTATCATCTCCTCCCTTTCCCTCCCTCCTCTCTCTTCCTCCTCCTCTTCCTCCTCTCTCTTCCTCCTCCTCTCCCTTCTCCTCCCCTCATGGAAGAATCAGAAAGAATTTAGGATTAGGACCACCACTTCTTTGCATCTTTGAGTCTTTGATAGAGGTGCTAATCTCTGCAATTTTTCCCACTCTGTGTAGTGTTGCTTTAATTTACTTATCTTGGTCGGGCATAATAGGTAGTGGGAGAATGTTTCAGGGTCTTAAATTTGGTCCTTCTTAGAAAATAACACTTATACCCCATCTCAAAGAGGTGGTGCAAGGGTTTCCCAGTTATACACTAGAAGACTGGGGAAATAACTCCAAGTTAGATCTGCAGATCCATTGCAACCATCATGAGAGAAACTTGAACCAAAACCTCATTAATTATTTGGCCTCTGTAAACCCACACTCTGGTCCTTCTGGTACCCTAGTGTTGGTGTAGTTTACTGTTCTATTGTAGTAGTTTTCAAAATATCTGGATTTCCCCCTTCTCTTATACCCATGCAAAGAATTTCTTTGCTTTCTCTCTCATCTTACACAGGCTGTTTCCTGTCTGACCTATTTCTTCCTCCCCTCCTTTCTTAGGTATTATCTGACTTCTCTGACTTGGTCAAATCAGCCACATTATTGCACCTTGTGTGTGTGTCTGTCTGTCATGTGTCTATGTCTCTTTGTCTCTCTCGGTATTCCATTAGTATGGAAATTAGAAAATTAATGTTTTCTAATATTAAATTAATATTTTCTAATTTTTAAGTTTAAATTTAATGCCAGTCTTTACATAAGTTCCCTGAGGGTTCTGTCATTACCCATCTTGTGCATCTCTCTATCCCTCCCTTGGTACTTGGGCCACAAATTAAGCAGTTAGAACTATTTATGGGATAGATGGTTAAATGATGAAAGGAAGTCAAAGAAAAGCATTTTACCCCAACATCAAAATCCCTGTTCACTCTATCTCATCAGTTCTAAGACGCCTTTATTTTCCATATTTCAGCATACCCAATATTAGTCATTCCAAGTCAGCTAGCTGTTATTTATTGCCTGTGAATGCACAAAACCTTACAAAAACAAGGTCAACAGCCTGGAAGGAAATTCTAGAATGAGCACCAGAACAATATTACAAGATATAGTACATCAACAATACTCTATCACACAAAGGACTATGATTTGTGAAAAAACTTCCATGTCTGAGCCGAAAAGTGATTCAGAAAGAGTTGAACTCTGAGTACCAGTGGCTCACTTCTATAATCCTAGCTACTTGGGAGGTTGAGATCAGGAGGCTCGAGGTTCAAGGCTAGCCTGGGTCAATAGTTCATGAGACCTCCATCTCCAAAAGAACTGGAGCAAAAGGGACTGGAGGTATGGCTCAAGTGGTAGAGTGTGAAACCCTGAGTTCAAACCCCAGACCCACTAAAAAGTAAAAGAGATGCTGAATGTAAGTTTTAGTAAAACATTTTTTGCTCCCCTAATCCTTTTTGTGTGTGTGTGTGTTTAGTTCTGATATTATCAAATTCACTGTTAAAGTTACCAAGAGATAAGTATAAAATAATTTTATGTGATAAGAAATCAGTCTTAAAATAGACTGTTTAATTTGGATGGTTGTCTTGAGCAGCTTAAAGACATATAGTCTTCTGTGTGGATTAGAAAACATCACTCCTTTCTCCAGGCTCAACAACCATGCAACTGCATGTAAGGGATGCATGAACAGAGCCCATGCTAGAGTCTAACTTCACCATATGTATGCCCTTGGGTAGGGGAACCAGCACTACCTCGTGTGGTAACTTCAGTTATCCTTAAAGTAGTATGTTTTCTAATGTCTTAGAAGTTGGAACAGACCATTACATACAGTTTTAGATATTGCTGACCTGTCTTTGAATGATATGACTTGGAAAACTGACTATATAGCATAATGATTATCAAATCAGTATTCAGAGGAATAAGTTCTGTTTTTAAAAATTGTTCTCCTTAATCTAAGGTAGACTTTTTTCTGATGGATAAGCCTATTGTGGAGAAATTTTTATCTGTGAATATCAGGTGTTTCTTGGTAGACAGGAAGTCTAGCAGAATTTAATTTTGAATGGGCTTGTCCAGGTCAGTGACCTCATAATCTTTGTAGAATGAAGCTCTGGCTCCAAAACATTCCAGTTTCACCCCTAAGAACTTTGGTCAATATCTAAAAGTCATACCTACCTTTGATACTTGATGTAGATCTTTATTTCTTAAGTCTTTGGCAGTGTTTTTATTTGGCCATATATTCTACTTTTCACATTGATGGTATCAAAATTTTAATTTTTATAACCTTACTTTGCCCAACAGCAATAAACTATATCAGATAGTAAGCTATATAACTTACCTGTATAATGGAGATTTTAGATGTAATTAGGAATAGACTACTAAATTAATATTAATATTTTCTAATGTGTAACCTAACATAAGGATTCTAATAGGAAATTAATCAAGAATGATACTAGTTCCTATTATGAAAACATGTACACTTATGGTAGTTAGCATTAAATACCTGGATTCCAAATTCCTTCTGTCTGAAATAAATTTCTCTCATGGATTAGAAGAGATGTAATTCATTGTAATTGGGAAGATGAGGGCTGGTTGAGTGGCTCAAGTGGTAGGGTGACTGCCTAGCAAGCGTGAGGTCCTGAGTTCAACCCCCAGTATCACCAAAAAATAAAAAAATTAAAAAATTGGAAGATGATATAATTTATAACCAAATGTACCATCTATTTTGTATGAAATACTTTTTCCTGTTTATGATTCATTTCTCTGTCCTTCCACCATCATTGTAGTATAGACAGAAAAGTGTACTTTATAGTACCCTTCCTGTAAATTTCTGTCCAGGAGCATAATTATAAGAGACTGGAGGGAATCTGTAACTCAGGAGATCAGGAGAGTAAGTCAGGCAGATCCACTATTTGTGCCACTTTGTGGGAAAAGCAGAGTCTGGAGTTTAGTGCATAGCTCCTCGTATTTACTTATTCCTGCATCTCTTCTGAAGAGGTTACCACAGACTTAAATTTGCTGATTTTTCTTTAGTTTTTAGAAATGTGATCTCATTAATCATCCAGAAGTATCCATAGGATTCTTGCTTAATTGCCCAAAGGTATCCTGTGTTGTGCCATTATAAAATGCATTAGTAGAAAGAGTTTAAATGGAGAGATTCAGGGTGACTATTATGGAGTTCCAGAATATCAGTTGGAATAACCTTTCATTTTCTGTTGTAATTATGTGTGTTGCCCCTAAAGTAATGACAACAGTCATCTTGTAGGAGTGAAAACATTTTGTAAATGTAAGGGTTCATGGGGGATTTTTATTGTTAGCCACATTCTTAGGTAACAAACTGCTTACCTGGATTTCTTAAAATTTCTTTGGGAAAAAAACCCCAGCACATCCTTGTTTTTATTGATCATTTCATCAACATTTAGTGTCAAATTATAAAATTGTCAGAAGTAAATAAAATACAAATGTTTGCTTCTCATCTTCAACTCTAATTTTAAAAGTTTGGATGGGATGAAATGAGAAGCAGTGGAACTTCGTGAAGTTTTTGTGGTATCTCAGTGTGTTTACTCTTTTCACCACTGCCCCTTACGAGTAATTAAAAGGCCATTATCCTTATTTTTTTTATCCTGATTGGGAAAACCATTACCTGATTCGATCTAATCTTTTCAACATTTAACTAAACCTAAAATTCTAATGACAGATCCAGTAATACCACAGTTTATTTTTCCTGGGGGACTAAAGGGCAGACAGAATTAGTCATACATCATGGTTAATCAGTTCTAAGAGTTTATCTCATATGAGTAACTAAATAATCCAGTAAGCAGTGAATAGCTCAAAGGGGATAAGTTACAAAGCTGGCTAACAGTGAAATTTCCCATTTTTCACTGGCAGGAACCCCAGCCCCATAAAGGGGAAGGTCCCACCAGTGTGAAGGTCCCACAGAGGGGCCCCTCCCCTAGTGAGGAAATGTACCCCTGAAGAGGAGTCTTCCTGGCCACTGGGCCCACTGCTACCCTGCCACGTGAGTACAGCAAGAGTTTTGAGAACCTCAGCAATTTTTTTCTTTTCTTGGTGGCCGTGCATCTGATGTGATAACTGGTTAGGCCATCTATCTTCCTGTTTATCCCTTTAAACATTTTAGAAAGGTGCCAGAAAACCTCCTTTTATCACCTTGTTTCTTTTCTGCAAATTCAAAAGAAAGAATCTGTTTGGCTAAAAGGTTAGGACTGTTGGTTAAGGCTCAGTTAAGTGTGATTAGTGAAGCAGTGTGTACCTGTGTGGAGCAGTGCTAGTCATTAGAACTTTCCTGTAGTGATGGAAAGGTTTTATGTATGTGCTTTCCAAAATAGTAACCACTATCCAATACTTGAAATACAGCTATAGTTCAAGTGAAGAGTTTATTCTTTAATTTCAATTTAATTTACCACATGTGGTTTGTGGCTACTAATACTAGTACTTTCTCTGCATTTATTGCTGTGTGCCTGAGATATTCACTCTCTTTGGACATTTTTACAGATGTACCACCTTGCCTTATTTCTTTAACATCTAAGAAAATGTTGCCTTGTGTTAATAATTGCATATGATTTTCTAAGGTAAAGGAAATACTTAAATTAGTAATTTTCATTTCAAGGGGTGAAAGTGTAGCTCGCAAACACAATGCCCTGAGTTCAAATCCCAGTCCTGTCAAAAATTTTTTTTCATTTCAAAATTTATTCACCCATACTAACCTAGCATAGTTGTAGTTGCTTTATGATACTAACATTTAGTCAATCTTAAAAATCACAATAGTTCTTTAAATATCCTGTCTTTATTTTCTGTTTTGCATGTTTTAATTTGCAACTTCTATTGATATATATAAATTACAGACATTAAAATAAGTTCCATTTTATCCCCTTTTAATGATGTAATACAATATCCTACATTAGTGTAGTATGTGCAGTACTATTACCAGAATTTTAAATTTAGTACTCACTAATTGAACTTATTATAAGTTTCAAAGTTTGGTTCTGGTAGGTGATTACTGAAATTACAGATTAATTAAAAATTTAATTTTACCTGCTGAAAGCAAATGCCCTTCCACTGTTTGGCTATTATTAAAAGTTGTTTATATCATAAAATGTTAGTAACAGAAACTGCATGGAATATGTGGGAACTGTATGCCATTTTTTTAATTCTTCTATAAGTCTGCAACTTCTAAAATCTAAACGTTTGTTTTTAAATCCATCCATTTGTATTAGTAACAATATATTCTCAAATTCTCGATTTATTTTGGCTTTTTATGGTGAGCCAGACAAAACATTACATCATTCACCTATTTTTAAAAAGAAGGTTGGTATAATAATGGATTTAAAAGGAAGTTAAATAACACATACCCAAAATATTAACAAAAGAAAAGTCAAGACTTCTTCAAGTCATGCTTTCTCTCCTTATATAATCAATTCTCATTTAAAAAATTTATAAACATTAGGAGATTAGAAGTGAGGTATGTAAACCTATAATTTGGGACTATTTAAAACCCATGTATGCCTTTCTGTGTTTGGAAAGGAACTCGTTGAATATCCTAATAAATGATAAATCAAGATAGTACACATAAACCTCTTTATAAAACAAACACTGAATAAATTTGCCATTATAGATTTTCCTGATCCTCTGTAACCAGTTTTGTCTTCTGGAACAAAATACTACTGCTTTCTATTGAAGATGTATTTGCACATTGGCACAGGAAGCATGATGCCTTGATGAGGGAGGAACTCCTTCCAGAGCTTATAATGGTGATGGTTACCTCTTAAGGTAGACACACATCTGAAAGTTAACAATGTCTGCTATAAAAATAACTACAGTGTACTTTAATGTTCTCTTTAGTTACAAAGTAGAGGCCCAACATTTCTGAGGTATTTACAAATTGTGTAAAATTAGAATGCTAAGTGCAGGTATTTAACTTGTTAGAACCATAAACTACTAAGGTTTAAAGAGAAAGCTAAGAGACATGTTTTATTTTGTTTTTTTTTTAAAAAATTTTTATGAGGATATATTCATTATATGGTAGGGGGTAGGGAATTCATAGTGACAAATTCAATTAGGCTTATATTGTACATTAGTTACATTGTCCCCTTCCTATCTCCCCAACATTAGACCTTTATCTCTCTCTCTCTTTTTTTTTTGGTGGGACTAGGGTTTGGCCTCAGGACTTCATGCTTGCAAAGCAGGCACTTTACCACTTGAGCCATACCACCAGTCCTTTACTTTCTTCAGTTTTGTTTTTTTATAAACTAACAAATTTTTAGATGCTCATATTAGCTAGTCTTTAATTTTAATACTTTGTAAAATAATTTAAAATTTTAATAGTATTTAGGTATAATAATATACTTATCTTGTACCATGTGTTTGTTAGTTATTAACTTATAGCAGAATCTATTTAAAAGAGCTTATTATTTTAGAACAAGAAAGAGTGATTTATTTTAAAGGACACTACTCATAAGGACATCCATATTTTAGAAACTCATAGTTGGGTCAGATCTTTTAAGATGTCGCATATCCAATCGCTTTCCATCCACTTGCTGAAATATGATTTAAGTCTCATGTTCTGCCTTATGTCTTGAGTCTCATCAGAACACTGAATCTAAAATTCTGGAATAAATGGCCAGAAAGCCTAAGACAACACAGTTGTAGGCTACAGGATGTTAGCAAGCAAATGTAAGGGAAATGAGCATTCTTCACAGTAGCTTCTCTTACAGTACAAGAAAGGTCACCTCATAAACTAGATTACACAGACTGTACTCTACCCTGCCAGTGGAACAGTCCAACTGCTCTTTTCTGTCTGCATGTGATATGTAGGTATGCTTATGTAAGAAGTAATACTGTGAAAATGCACCTAGTGTAATGACTTTTAAGACTGTTCTTGAATAAGGAACATACAAATGCACACACTAAAATAAAACACTAGTGCAAATTTGAGTCTATCTGAAGTTGAATTGAACTCAGATTCTGAACTCTGCACACAAAGTGTTAGAAACTTGGGTTTTGGTTTTTGTTTTCCCCATTTAGTATATGTTTTGCAGTATGCTTTGGCTTCTTTAAAGGTATGTCTATGATTCTGAGAATTCACTGAGGCCAAGTGTAAGGAATTGATATCTAAGCAGTTGGAAAACTCACTAGGGTCTTCCTATCTAACCTAGCCTTTGTATGACAAGAACGGCTTGATCTGGGTGTTCTTCTCTCTTCTTTTTGAGAAACCAGAAAGTTTTGATTTCCAAAGGCTTCCCAACATGCAAAGTAGTATAAAGCAGAACTGTCAACAGAGCTGTTATTAAACTATTTGACTATACAACTTAGCTGTCAATAGGAAATGCTCTTTGTGTCTATCAAATAAGTAAAATAAATGTTATTAAATCAGAAAGGTAACCATAAATTGCCCATATTTTGTATACATTCAGACTTGATCAATCATATTCTATCTCTTTGTTTGGCAAGTAGTGGTTTAAACTAGATTTCTATTTGGCTTTAATTTTCCACTTTAATTGCATGAGTAGACATATTTAAACTAAACACAAATCTGTAGTCACAAATTACTAACCTCTATTATAGTTTCAAAGCCTGCCAAATGCTTTTTGATTTTTAAGGAAGCAAATGTACCCATGGGAAATTCTATTAGGGGACTATTCTTTGGCTCTTAAGAGTATTGGTCTTGAAACTTATTTTTCACTATTTTGTAGCTAATACAAGAAAATGAATTTTTTCTTTCATAAACATACTGCTCATTGACAAGACAGATGTAGATAAGAGATGAAAAACTCTAGGATTAAAACATAATTGATACACATAGTTGAGTTATACCCCAAATTAGTTCATAGTCATTAAAATCTGCTTAATTAATAATTTAGCTCTTCTTCAACTTATGAGAAAATGAGTGGTAAAATAACCATAACCTTTTTACAAATGCACACATCTTTATGAAACAGCATTTAACTACCCAAAATACAAAGAAGAGTAGAAGCAAATTGTGTTGTACACTAGGAGAGCTCTATAAACCCACCCAGGACCTCTGTAACCCTTCTGTTGCTCTGAGGTATGACACACCAACTCAGCATGTGAGCAAATTATTCATGCCTTAGGCCATATTACAGTTTTAGAAAAGTTTCTGGAGAAGGTCCACCAGCTGTATGGCAGCTATACAACATACTGCAATAGCAGTATGGACAGCTATTTTCCCTGTCTTAATTATGTATTTCTCAGAACTTTTATGATCTATAAAACCACAGGCCTGAATGAAACCCACTTTTCTCAGCACATACTTTCTATATACTGAATTCATGTATTTGTATCCACTTTTAAATGTTGAAAAGGAGAACAAACAGAAAGTTTACTTTATACCAAACAGTTTTAAGGTTTTTTTCCCTCCCTTAATTTCAAGTCCTTTGAGTTTGGGTAGGGGTCAAGCACTTGTCTGCACTTTCCAGATAAAGAAGCCCTAGCCGAGCACTGGTGGCTCACACCTATAATCATAGCCACTCAGGAGGCAGAGATTAGGAGGATCGTGGTTCAAAGCAAACCTGGGCAAATAGTTCACAAGACCCTATCTCAAAAAACCATCACAAAAAAGAGCTGGTGGGGTGCTCAAGGCGTAGGCCCTGAGATCAAGCCCCAGTACACACAAACACACAAAAAAAAAAAAAAGAAGAAGAAGAAGAATCCCTTACAGGCAATTGACAACAACTATCACAGAGCATGGCAGGGCCAAACAACAGCAATAGGGTGTGTGACCCTCCTAGAAGTTATTTTTATTATTTGGACCAGATGTAACTGGCTGCCTCTTGGAGGTCCTATGACATACAGTTTGAGTTAGTATGCAAGCTAGAGATATAAGAGAATGAATTTTAAGAAACACTGGAGTTGAATTTAGAAGACATGGTTCATGTCTCAGCTAAATCACAACTACCTTACTGACCTTGTAGAAATCATGGGGTTTTTGTGGTGGTGGTTGTTTGGCCATCTTTTTTCCTTACCATTCAAAATGTTTATTACTGAGTTGGTATAAACTTAGTACTCACTCAAATCCTGATTCTACAACATCTGTTCTCAGTTTCCTTATGTGGGAAATGGTACCTACCTCACGGGTTATAGATAAGGTTCTTTCTTAGCATGATTTTTGGTGTATAATAAGCTCTCTACAGATGGGAGCAGCAATAGCAGGTATACTATGTATTGATTTATGATCAGAGGAAATAAAATAGATAAATATGGATCTATCAGGTAAAAGGTTACAAACTCAATGAGCATCACTTCAACTTCTTTGGTAATTATAGAAAGGAGACATTATTTCCATCTGGGTTGTCATGGGAGCATTCTTGAAGGAGGTAGGTTTTGAGGTTGTTCTTAATAATCAGAGTAAAATCTAGACATGCCAAATCTAGAGAGAGTGAAAGTACTAAAGGACAGTCCAGGGAGAAACAAAATCATGAAGAAAATTAAATGCGTTATTACTTAGCTGTTGTATTGATTTCAAGAAATCAGGTACCTAGTAATCATACTTACAGGGCAGCCACAAAGCAGATGTTTTATTAACATTGTGTGTGTTCTTTGCACCATTCTGTGACAATTAGCCCAGCTCTGACTGAGATTTCTTAGGTAGCTTTGATTCAAACATCATCTTTTGGTTATTAAGTTGAAACTGACTAGCGAATGGATATGAAGCCTTAGAGTTTTTCCACAGCATGAGAGTGGAATCTTATTCTTGATTCTTGACTCAGATATTTGAAAAACTAAATAAGGATTTTTATTAATACCACAAAATTATAAATTTGTAATAGTCGAATCATTGAAATAGGTACTTACTCATATACCATAGCATAATACTCTAGCAATTTTTTATTTAACAGTAGTCTCATTTCTTTTTGAAGGCTTTTTTAACATAAATAAAATATCATAACTTATATTTATAAAATATTTTAGTTGATGGAATAAGCCACAAAGTCTCATTTTTTTACTAGACATCCAAGATAGCTCTCTGATATTACACAAATATATAATCTATTTTCCATGATTATGTTATTGTATGTTAGATACATTTTGTTATGGGTTAACATATTCTGCTTGAAATGTGATTACATTTTATATTTTAAAAACTCAGAACTACTACAATGAAACTGTTACTTCAAGAGTAATACCAACTATATGTTGTGATATTTATACCAAATATGATTTTCATCTATTGTATAGGGTTTTCTGAAATTATAACAAACTGTAATTTCGTCTAGCTCTGGTTGTGTTGTAGATTTGGGAATAAGAAGAAGTGATTTGTCATAAATATCCCACTATGGAATTTATTTGAAATGCATTGTGACATTTTTAATAATGCAATATTAGCATCATTCAGTATGAAATACTGTATTGTTATGCAGCATAATTTAAAAATGTCTCCCTGATGCTGTCACTGTCTTATATTAATTTTAACTTTATGTCTTCACTGTCTTAACATTTTTTGTACTTTATGTGCTGCTTATTCTTAATATTGCTAAGAATTGTATATGAATATACGCCTTTGTTACTAGTGTATAGCTAGGATAAAGAATATACATTACCATTTTGGAAATGAAGTAGTACTTTCAAGCTGTTGGTGTTGAATAGGATATTTACTAGGATCTTAAAAATCCTAATTCTTCTTATGGGGTAACAGATTTCAGAAATTATGAAATTTACTTCACAAGCCCAGTGAATCTCTGCTTTGTCCTCCGTTGACAGTTGTTATCAATCTGCACATGTATATGATAATATGTGATGAAAAAAGTATAGCTTCTCACACCTTTTTTTCACTATGCATGATGAACCCTGCATGTGTATGTTTCTACACCCAACCTCAAGGAACTTTACAGTCCTTGCCATACTCCTGTTGATGGATTAGGGGCAGGACAAGACTTAAGTTGACACCTGAGCACTTAAGGTTTAGGAAAGAATGAGAGTAGGTGTAGGCTAGATTTCAGTGTGGAAAAATTGCTTTTGATGTTCTCACATCTTTTTTTCCATTTCTCATCTCTTCTACTCTTGATTTTCTTCCACTTCTGATCAAAGAGTTCTTTTACAGTATTAAGGTAACTTTGCTGTCAAGGCCACTGTAGCATTCTTACATCAGGCAAGTTACTTAATCTCTCTGTGCCTCAGTTTTCTTGCCTATAAAATTAGCATTGTGTGTAATAGTACCCCATCTCAGTAAGAATTTAAAGTGTATATAACAGCACCTGCCATACAGTAGGCATTATAGAAGTGTTAGCAGCAGTGATACAGCATTTGCAAATTAGATGGTTAAGGGCATGTGTGGAGGAGATCTTGTATACACACCTGAAGGGGCTCACTGAATGTTGCATTAATGAAGGTCCTGCCATTTGTTATAAGTGCCCCTTACATGGAATTGCCTTTCTATCCTTTTACCCCTTACAGACTTTAATTCCTTCAGCATACATCCTAGTAAGGGTGCTAAGAGGAAAAAGATGATGACTAACCAAATCATGCTGAAATGAAGATGATTAAAGGCCCCATCCTAGAAGGATTTTCTGTTTAAATCATATTAGTTGGTAGAATTCTGGGCAACTCAGAGTTCAGAACAGGAAAGCAGCCTATAACTGGTTACCCAAATCAGTTTAACTTCATACCATACTGTAAGTCATGAGAAGTTTAAAGCTCAGCTTCTACCAAATATTGATTCCTAGTAACTAGGAGTAGTTATGGCCAACACCTCCAACTTCCATAGCACATTGAGGTTATGGGACCCTCTTGCCAGTGATTTCAGATAGCCTTACATCCTGGGTCCCCAGGTTCCAAAAGAGGGCCTCCAGGTAGCTTCTTGAACAAATGAGGTGCTCTCTCCCCTCCCTGTAATTTCTGTACACTGTTTGTCTGACTTTTTAAAAATAGTATTTAAACTGCTTATTATTTCTCCTTCATTACTATCTTGTAACTGTTGCCTACTTCATTATGTATGTTTCAAATTGAACCTGTCTTAAGTTTATTCCAATATAGTTCTAAGTTCCATTCATGCTTAGTGATTGTCATTTATTATAACATAGTGTGGTTCTCCACTTTCCTCTCCAAGAAATTAGAGGGATCAATGCTTGACATTTTCATTAAGCCAGTTTAATTACTACGTTAAAATCATGATGTTCTTGATAAATGAAAATGTATAGAGAATAGGAACTGTGCCATCAGGCTTCATTTCAAAACAACATGTTTTGCATATTACTGTTGTGGCTGCTTCACACCTCGAGTGGTCATAAAACACTGACCTTCCTTTAGCCAGAAAATCAACAACACCAACAGAAGACCAGCCTGGTAACAGCACAAGTGAACAGTCGTCTAATAGCAATGAGAATTGTCTTTGAAGGATAAGGAATCTGACAACTAAATCTAGAATATTCAAAAAGTATGTAATTTGTGGTAAATTAGCTGTTTAATCCATACATAAGTGCATTTACTCTTTTTTCCAGTGTCTTATATTCAGATATTTAAGCCAGTATTTAACTTAAACAATACTAAAACCCATAGCTTACCTTCAGTGGAAATACCTTAAACTGTGGTGTGATTGCAGTGTGCTAGAATAATTCTTCTCTACAGCAGTGAGCCAATCTAGATATAGCAATCATTACCTACTGACCAAAAAATTTAGATTTATTTTTAGGGCCTTCCAAACATACAATACTATTCTAGAACCTAGTAAGGATAGCGATACCAGACAGGTAGGTAGATAAGTCGGTAGATAGGTAGTAAGTAGATCTATATGTATAGATATACATGTATAAGAATTTATCTAGGAATTTTATTGTATTGTGTTGGAAAATACTGAGTAATTTCTGCTTACATCCACAGTGAACCAAATTGACAGTAGCCTTAAGTCAAAATTTAACAATAGTATACTTATTTCTTTAAAACGTAAAATAAATAGTTATGAGAGGCAGAATTGGAATGGTGAGAAAGTACTTTTCCAGTTGGCCTTGGTGGCTCATATCTGTAATCCCAGGTACTCGGGACACAGAGATCCAGAGGATTGGAGTTCAAGGTCAGCCTGGACAAAAAGTTAATGAGACCTCATTTCAATCAATAAGCTAGGTGTGGTGGCACACACTTATCATCTCAGCTGTACAGCTATACAGCTGAGATTGCAGTCTGAGGCTGACGTTTCACTACTAAAGGTATGCCAAATGATTACTGATAGTACAAAACAAACATTAAAATTTAGAATCACATACATTTATTTTAATTTATATTAGGAAAATACATAACTAGCACATCAAAGTCATGATTTTATTTTTTTAGTAGAGGTTAAACTTAGGTATTTAACTTTTAGAAAAGGACTTCAATAGTTATTTCTTTAAAGGTAATGAAATATTAAATGAAGATTAAAGAAAACATTAAATGAAGAATACTACAGTTAATACCTGAACAGGCAAGTACATATACAAGTGACATGTGGAAAACATTGGCCTAGAATGTTCCTGTCTCATAGTCAGTTGTCTACAGAGCAGTGTCTTACAGAGTCTTAATGATCCCTCCTTTGTAATGAAAACTTAGGAGGGTTACCTTTCGCATAATAGCGAGCTCATTATAAACTGCTTCAGAATAGCAGTTAATCCCCAGTCATGTGTCCTTATTTCTCTTATGACAGTGTATTTACTTGCCAGCTCTTTTGCAATGAGAAAAACTTTTTAGTTTACTGTTACGTGTTGACAAAATGAATGTACAACAGCAATTATTTTTCTTAGTGTTTTGAAGGAGGTGGGGAGTTTGAACTCAGCCTCATGCTTGCTAAGCAAGTGCACTTGCCAAGCAGGTGCTCTCCCACTTGAGCCACACCCCCAGCTAAATGATATCATAGAGAAAAGTTTGAGATAAAACTTCAACAGTGTCATTCTCTAGAAAAATTAGGTGTTCAGAAAGTAAAGTTGGCTACAAGGAATATGTAAATGCCTTGTTAATGAAAATGTATGCTCCATTGAGATTTCAAAGTAACTAATGATCAGGTAACATAAAATTATATTACATGTATTTATATTATTTGAATATGACCTCATGAGATACCTCAGGTTTCTTTTCTCGGCTTTTGAACTTTCAAGTATGTTTTCCCCATTGTGGTTGTGTTTTATAATAACAAGTTCAAAGCCTAAGATTTGTGCTTTGGGAAAGTTTTTACTATTTAATCTTCTAATTTTAATTTGAGAAACTACAACCAGAGATAATGGGTTTTTTGGAATCTACCTGACTTGGTTTAAAAATACTGATCTTTGCTTTTTTTCTCTAGTTTTGGCTAATGGAGCCTCAGTCATAAAAACTAAATGTGGGCTTCATAATTCTTACTTCATTGGATCAAATTCAAGATTCATATGGAATACCATAAGGGCTTATCAAATTGCTGAGTAGAATAAATAGATGTTATTATTAGTTTTATTTTCACCAGTCTATAGTTGATACATAACTATGGTGATGTAACTGAAGGAAAGTGAAGAAGCCGAAAAGAGACATACTGAGAAAGAATCAGTGACCTTCATAAGCAGCAGGTCTTTATTAGGGAGAGGAGACCTGAGAGAGACCCTCAGCCATCAGAGTAATACTCTGAGAGGGGCGAGAGCACGCCTTTCTTACAGGCTGGGGATTTTAAATATCCTGTGCTGGAACAGGGATGTTGGAGGGGTGTGGGCCATTAGGTAAAATGGTTGGGAAGGTGGGGGAGAAGGTGCTGGACATCAGTTGGAAGGTCACTGGGGTTGGGCAGGTATGCATGGTGTTGTCTCAGCATTTCAGCAATTCCAGCATTTGCATTGTTTCAGTTTTTCCCGACATTGCGGCAGTAACCCCACCATTTAAAGCCTCACCATACTTTTTTCTCCTACTGCTTTTCTCTTGACTTAAGTTGATAACACACAGTGTAGCAGGTTTTTTGCTTCCTCTATTTAAATTTATTTCACCAATTATAAGTTTTCAAAGAGTAGTTGTGTGGCATAGTGTCAAAAACAAACCAACAAGTTACTAAGTCAGACACATTGAGAAAATGGGAAGGTGGTCTTAAAGTAAAATAAGAGCACAACACCTTGGAGACATTTGGTTTGGTGATATTTTGAGCATTTTCTCAAAATAAATTCCTCATAGCAGCCACCAGGAAATAGTTGTTGAAATCTGCTTAGTTGGGGAAGTAATGAAAATAAAATGGAGAAGAAATAACTAAATTCCTAATCATAAAAAAATCCTGGATTCAAGTTCTGCTCTAGTTTCATAAACTTGGGCATGGTACCTATCAGTACGTATGAAACAAACGGGGTAGGAGCAAGGACAGAACAAACAATTAACAAACGAACAAAAACTAATACAGTAAAAATCTGCCAGTTGATCTTAAAATCAGATTATGAAGATCTCCAAAAGACTGAAGACTGAAAATTTACATCTCAGCCCTGGAGGTGACTAGCTGCGTATGTGTTCTTGAACAAGTCATGCATGTCTTGATTTTTCTCATCTCTAAACTGACCATGAAAAAAATCCATCTCACAGAATGTGAGGATGAAGTTAATGCATTGTGTGTTGATGCCTGGTATATTGTTAGTATTTACTAAATAAGCTGTTTCTATTTTTAATGAATCTTTATGGATCTTCAATGCCTCCATGAAGCAACCTGGGTTTTCTTCGTTGGTTGGTTGGTGGTTTGGTTGTTTCTTTTCAGGTTGGAGTCTCATTGTGGTGCCCAGTCTCAAGTTCCTGGCTGGGCTCAAGCGATCCTTCTTTTTCAGCCCTCCGAGTATTGGGGCTACAGGTGCATGCTCCATGCCCTGGAGGGAGTTGTTAGATGCTCACCAAAATTTCTTTGAGCTCAGTCTTAGTTGGGCTGCTAAAACAAAGTGCTGTAGACTGAGTTACCTTGTAAACATTAGAAATTTATTTCTCATGGTTCTGGAGGCTAAGAGTCAGAGATCAGGGTGCTGATAATGGCCCGTTTCTGGAGAGGAATGTATTCCTGATTGCAAGCTGCCTTCTTATCCTTGTATCCTCAGATGACAGAAAGAGGATAAGAGTGCTTTGGGGGGTCCTTTTGTAAAAGCACTAATCCCATTTGTGAGGGGTAATTACCTCCCAAGGACCTTACCTCCCAAAACTATCACATTGGGTGGGTGTTAGGATGTCAACACATGAATTTGGATGAGAGTGGACATAAACATTCAGTCCACACCAGCCCCTAATATTGTGTGCCAGTCACCTTATAGAGACAAGATAACAGTTAAAGAATGGATGTTGTTATTTTTTAAGCTCACCTAGGAATTCCTGAGTTACCTAGCAAATAAAGAGAAAAAAATGATTCATTAAGTTAAATAAGGCACTAGTAAAATATGTTTTTTATTCACATTATGACTTTACATTTATAGCAAAACCATTACACATCTGTGCCATCTTTTCCCTTTTGATGTTCTCTTCTGCCTAGTAAGAACTTTGTATATTGTACTCTCAGGATGATCAAGAAACTCAGTAATAACTTAATGCAAAGTTGGACCTGTCAAGTTGACATGCAATTCACTGGCAGAGGAAAAGCTATATTTTATAAAGCACATGTCAGGTCTGACTTCTCCTTAATATTACACATGATTAAACAAGTTCCAAGAGAACTGATTCACTCCATTTTTCAATTAAGGATTCTGCCTATGGAAGAGGAAAATACAATCTATTACCAACTTGAGTTTTTGTATTTGAAGTCCTCTGATTTCTAAAACAAACACAAATTCTATTTGCCTTAATTTTCACAACCTTTCTGTACATATAAATCTTGAATATGGTCCCTTCTGGCAGATGGGAAAACTTGAATATATTTCAGTAATATGGCTATACTTACCAGTGATCAAATATGGAGGAACAACTAATATGATAAGAATATACCAATAGATCTTAAAATTAGATTATAAAGATCTCCAGAGAGGTATTGCTGCTGTTCTCCACCTTTCCCTTTCTGGCTTGCAGACATCCCCATGTGACTACTGCCCTTCTTGCTCCCTGGGAACCTCAACTTCTAGGGAAGTGAGAGCTCTCTGTTTATACAAAAGTTACATATCCTGCCCTTTTTGTCCATGAGATCTGATTTCATGGGCAAGTGGCACAACACCATATATGCCAGAATGTTTGGCTTACCAGAAAGGAGGAACTATGTCTGTTCTCCACAGACACTTACATGTAGGGCTTAAGGTTTTGGTTTGTTTGGTTGTTTTCTTTTCCCCTTCAAGTTGTTATTTTAAACATTTCATCCATAGCATCTCTTAATGGAAATTGAAAATTTAAATAGATATGTCTTAAGTGGAAAAATCTAATTTGGCTGATCATTTCTGAGATTACTTTAAGTCTACATGATTTAGTTTAAATTTTCATATTTGGTCTAATAGTTGAGCTTAAGAACCACATTTGATACCACAGTTGATATTCTGAGCAGATAATACACAGGGGAAAAAACAAAACTAACCAAAATTGTTCTTAACAGAAATGTGAAGGAAAATAAGTTCATACTTTCTCCTTCAGCCTTTGAAAACCATGAGGAATTGTTTTTATAGAGATATGTTTTGAGCTTGAATTTCAGTCCTTGAAGTTAGTATGTGAGGACAAACTGCTAGCAAATAAAGATCAGTTCAGGATCAGTAACTGCATGGAAGGAGACAGGACAGTGTGTGGTCCCCTAGGAGAGGAGAGCCCTCTGACTGCCAGCCATGTACTCACGGGAAAGCACAGCAAGCCAGCCTCAGAGCAGCCTCTGAGGTTAGTGGGTGTTCTGCAGGATCTAATTCATAGGTGAATACAAGGGGACTCACTGGGAAACCATTCAGGTTGATGGTGCTGGAGCAGTTGCCACCTCATAAACCCTCTAGGCAAACAGAAGCTTTCTCCCAAAACATGCTAATCAGAGTAGAAACCAAATTGTATTAGTATGGGACAATAGGGGAAAAGAAAGAGAAAGTCTAGACAATAAGCAGACAAAAACAATAGAGGATGCAATCCCACAAAGTGGAAACCATATTTTGTTTTATGTTGTTAATATTATTTCTCTAATCACTTTGCCAAAACAACAAAGAAGAAAGTTTTCAGATCATGAAGTTGGAAAAACTATCTTGGACTGTCCCTTACAAAGTACAAGAAAATTTGTAAAAGTGAATTTTATATAAGAAAAAATAAGCAGGGCTAGGGACATGGTTTAAGTGGCTGCCGAGTAAACAGAAAGCCCTGAGTTCAAAACCTCAGTACCTCAGAAAAAAAAGAAAAGAAAAAGCAAAATAATATTCCTACAGTGAAATGTCCCAAAAGATGCACAAAATAACGAGGCACCTGTGGCTCCTGCCTATATTCCTAGCTACTCAGGAGACAGAGATCAGGAGGATCTCAGTTCAAAGCCAGCCCGTTCAAACAGTTCTCAAGACCCTATCTTGAAAAATCCCATCACAAAAATAGGACTGGTGGAGTGGCTCAAGGTGTAGGCCCTGAATTAAAACCCTAGTACCACCAAAAAAAAAAAAAAAGATGAAAATTATAGTTACTTCAAAACAAAATTTAAAAGTTTTTCTTTTTAAATGATAGGGGATAGGAAAGAAACATAAATCATTGTTCTGTGAGATAATTGGCAGAGATTTGTGAGTTGTGGGGCTAAAAAGACCCATGGTGTCCTGTCAGCTCACAACCCTTTCACCTAGATTTCACATCTGACTGGCATTTGCACTGTAGATCTTATTGGCCCTTTGGATTTGGCATGCTTCTTTTGTGACTCAGCTCCGAAATCCATTGACTTCTTTCCTTGCCTCTGTCATTGCCTACATCATCTTATACCTGATTACCAAGAGCCGTCTCACTGGTCTCATGTTGACAGTCTCAGCCCCCTCTTGCTGCTGTTATAGTGATTTTTTTTTTTTAAGTGAAATCTGTTCATGTTCAAGCAAATCTGTCAGATTCCTGTCAGAGATTTCCTCAGGGCAAATCCACCTTAAAAGTACCACATAAAGGTCCTTTTTTGGGGGAAGGTGGAGGGTAGCACTGGGGCTTGAACTCAGGACCTTATACTTGCTGTTCAGGAGCTATTACTGCTTGAGCCACTCCAACAGCCCTAAATGGTAATTTAACTCTTTAACCTCACCATTTGACCCCAGTATCACAGGGTTTAGTTTTCTAAATGAACCACCCCCTTCTCTTCTACTTCCTGGGTTTTGCCTATTCTTGCCCTTCCTGTGCTTCTCACTCCATTTTCCACTTTCCCTTTATCTTGGGTACTCCCTGCTTACTCCTCTTGAAGATAACACTTGTCACCGTGCACTGTAATTGCCTATTAACTTGTCTTCCCCCAATATATAGTAAACTCCATAAGAGTCACAGATGTGTCTTAACCATAGTATCCCTAGGACTTAGCATCTGAGTGTTTCTTTGAATGGATAAATTAATGTCCTCTATTCGATTTTAATAAAAAGACTCTTAATTTTATTCAATACATTGGAATTTTATAAAGCTAGGACACAACTGATCTTTGGGAGCAATATCATACCCGTTCTTATTTGATAAGATTCCCTAAAAAGCTGAATGATTACATACTCTCTTGAAACTATGAAATAAAAGTTGTTTCTAAAGTACTTAAATTTTGCCTAAGGACAGATGGTTAAGCCTCAGAAACCCACAAATATATCTGTTGTACATATTGTGAATGCAAAACTTTCTCTTCCCAAGTTTTGGTTTTAGATGTAATGTATAAAATTCCAATTAGCACCCTTGTTCTGTAACCCACCATTGATATGGACAGCCTTTAAATCTACCTTTGTACTTTCATGTGTAGGATCTTAATGTTTGTGAATGCTGGCACCAATTTGAGGAAAGAGAAGTATTACACTTTAAACCTTTCTGTCACTACTCGGTGTTTATATTCTTTGAATATTCTTTTGTACCCTTTTGGTCACCACCCACTTTGTAGAGACCTGGATACACTGTTCTCTGTCTTTTCATCTGTTTGTCCCATATCTGGTCCACATCCATCTCTGGTCTTTTCTTCCAATGAGGTCCTTCCTTAGGAGTGATCTCATAATTATCTTTTGTTTCCCCCATTTCTCTCTCCTTTATCATCAGGGGTTTGTGGTGAGCAGCCTTTTATCACTGCCTGATCTGAGAACTGATGCTGTTCAAGCTTTCTTGATATTTTAAAATATTTCTATTAGCATATATTAATTATACAGACTAGTAGGTTTCAATATGATGTCTGCATACATGCATATAATGTACTTTGATCATATTCATCCTTGATATTTTTATAGCATCAGAAAATCTAGTCAAACAATCTCATCTAGATTTTTCTGTTCTTGATATATTTCAGTTTTCCTGTTCCTCCTATCTGGAGGTAAGCCTATCTCAGACCTTTTGTCTCTAAAAATGTTTTTATAGTTGAAGTCCTTTAGCAAGATTCTCCAAAAGAGTATCCCATTCTTTTTTCAGTCTTCTTTTAATGTGTTTCTCTTGGTCTAGATTTACAACTGCATTATTAATATGCAGCATGGTTAAATTGAATAAAAGGTGTTTCTTGAAATCCTAATGAATAAACCAAAACTTAAGTCATTTGGGTTATGGAGGATCAGAAGTGTGCCAAGATGTGTTTGGCAGAGTTTGTATTTTATGCATGATTACCTGTAAAAGGGAAACAGGTCTCCATTGTTTTATGCTGGACTTCTCAGTAAGATACACAACTCTTGCTGGTGGAGTGGCTTAAGTGGTAGAGCGCCTGCCTAGCAAGTGTGAGGCTCTTGAGTTCAAGTCCCAGTACCACCAAAAAAAAAAAGAAGATATGTAACTCTCCAAAATCCATAAATCCATGTGAGCTTAGGATATAAATATATGTGCAGGTCTTTAATCTTTTTCCTGGCCTTAAGATGTTTGTGGTAAAAGGAAAAACACATTGATAACTGATTATTTTAAGGAAAATATACTAATATCTCTTAATATCAAAACTATGGAAAAATTGTTTCATACCATAAGAAACATAACAGAGCCACTGAGTCTGCAAGCAGAGCATTAGGGGTGAACCTGTGAGTACTTCCAGTGTATCTACAACAGACTGAACCTTTTAAGACTAAGGAATAGTTCTGTTTCTTCATCAGTGTTAGTTTTGCCTTTCTATTAGCTAACAAGTGGGATTATCACCTGTCTCTTGAGAATTTTGTTGTTTTCGAAATTTAAGAAATAGAGTTGGTGTTTTGACAACTTGAGTATTTTTTTTTTAACACTAAGAGTTCTGTGGACAGTAACACTGAATACAGTGCTGTGCTAAATGCCCGAAGATCAGTGATGTTGGCGGTATAACACTACTAAAAGGTACTGGCCCCCAATTTAAATTTAATGACTCTAAATGGTTTACTTTCAGTTTTGCCATATTGTGTTTAGTGAATGATTGTTTGTTACTTCCATCCTGTGCAACATAAAAACTGTCATATGAGTTGCTACTACTAGCACCAGACATAAAGCTATAAGAGAACTCAAATTGGATTAGGGCACCATTTTAACGGATAAGTACCAGAGTTTAATATTTCCAGTTTGAGTATCGATTTAACACTGGAAGCTTTAAACTCCTTGTTTGTTTTATTGAAAATACTTTCATTCAGGTGTGTTGGCTCATGTCTGTAATCCTGCACTTGGGAGGCGGAGGAGGGTGGGAATTTGAGGCCAGACTGGGCTATACAGAAAACCTTTTTCTCAAATGATATATTTTAATGTTATGCTGCTGAATGAAAGAGATGTAATCATTAGCAAAATTGTCATTTTAAAAATTACAGTGTGAATGCTTAACATGATCTGGTCATAAACAGTATAATTGTGTTTGCAGTGAATAAATTGTTACCCTAAAATAGAAAGAACTCTTACTTGAATTTGGACAGAATTTCCCTTGATATTTTGTAAACCCTTAGGCAGCTGTGAAAATACAACAATAATAATTACTCTTCACAGAGAAAGTAATATATTATTCACTAATACAATTTTAGGAGCTTTTGTATGATTAGTTTTTGGAATGGAAAAATGCAACTGTGGAAGTCGAAATATTTCCCAAGCTAATACCTAAATGTTCTGCATATGTGTTATAGAGGTTTTTAGTTCATTGTTTTAAAAAGTTATTTGGAATTACTTCCTTTTACCATCTTTCTCATTATCCCATCCCTCCTTCTCTCGATCTCTCATTTCTACACACACACACACACACACACACACACACACACACACACACACACACACACACACACACACACACACACACAGAGAGAGAGAGATACACTTGTTTATTTCTTTACCGTATCTGTTATCTTCCTTTCCAGGAAATAAGTTCCATGGAATGCAACTTTGCTAAATCTGCAGCACATAATAACAGTGCCTCACACATAGAAGGAGCTTAGAGCACATTAAAAAATGAATAAGTACAATAATTTCATTTTGCATGTTTTTCTTTTAACATATTTTGAGGATTTCTTTGTGTAATTAAAGAGTTAAAAAACATTTTAAGTAGAAATCATGGCACACTAAAGTGTAGGCTTGCATTTAAATATAAATCAAATCTGATGATGTTTAAGTAAGTCCATGTTTGTTCAACTAAGATTTTGAATGACAGTTTGTATTTTGTATTTTGTTCAACCAGTTTTGTTCAGGAAAAAATAAATTAAAGGACCAAAACTTTATAGCTCCTAATGAAAAACACTTTTGAAACTGAAAACTAGTCATTCATTATGCAGTGTAAGGAAAATTGCAGACATGCGTATTCATGAGCAGTACAGCTAAACACAGTACAATATGACCACTCCAGCTACCCTTCCAGGTATAGGTAGCCTCAAGCAAGGCTGGGTAACTAACTTGCTGAAACAAAAGCACCTGAATCCTTTGGTGGAGAGCAATTAGAAGTCACAAATACCCTTAAAATAGCTCAATTAGTGTTCTCATTATTTTAGCTACCAGTTTACTAATTGTATGTATTACTTTCCAGAAATGTATGTAAAGCTGATGCCTTCTGCTTTGGGGTCTATTACATAAAATAAGAACCCTGAAATTGGGTAATTTTCAATCTTTTTTTGTCTTTACCCTGCAGCCTTACCCAGCTTCAGATTTTATCTAAACAAAATTGGATTTTGTACTCATCAAGGCTTAAACTGAAATAGGAGGAAAAAAATTAAATTCTGTCAACTTTTTAAAAAAATGTAAATTATAAATCTGTCCTGCCACATTTTTGTGGTCCCAAACAGCTTTTACTCCTACTTTTACTTCCTATGTCTTGTCTTCTCTTTCTATCATTTTCCCCTCTCTCTTCTTCCTTATTTTCTTGTGTCTGTGTACGTCCAAGACTTAAAGAGGTGAATGATCAGATATATAGGAATCCTGGAGCAACTGCTGCCTTGTCAGTTCACTACTTTCAAGTTTCTCATCAAACCTCACTCTTGTTATCATTTCCCATGATACACTGATCTTCACGGGTACACATTTAACAAGTGAATATACAAGAAAAAAAAAGACACTTTAAAAAGTGGTTTTTAACAACTATCAGTAATGTTATCATATTGGAGCTAATGACAGTGATTAGTTCTGTGCTGCTTAGTAGTAGAAAATTGCAGGAATGAACATCTGGACAATTAGGACTGTGACCTGGTCTACAGGATTGATAAGTGACCATTGACCAAATCCTAACTATTTCTTGGATTTTTATATTATTTCTGTTGAGTATTCAGTTGACACATTAGCTTCAAGAAAAACCTTTAGTAACACAGCTCCTCCATTGTCACTAGATAAGGAGAGGGAGAGGGGTATGTTTGGGAAGGTATTTTGAGTTCCTAAAATACCATGCTATGACATTGGATGCCTTTGGCGTCCCTATATTCAGTCTTATTCTACATACATTTTTACACAAGTTAGTACAATTTTTTTATAAAAAAACTAACATGTCATCGATGGGGCTGATGATCTGGGGAGGAAAGGACCAAGCATATTGCACTTGGTCAGTTTAACCTAAGTGTGTATCAAAACAGGACCTAGTCGAAATGTCTCCCACACTTCTCACTTCCCCCACAAAAAAGCAAGTAACTTCACGTTTTGACGTGGTACTACCACAGCTGTTAAGCACTATCATTATTACTAGAACTAATATACAGCTAATGTGAAACACTTGACGTATTTGGGGAACATCTCCATAAGGAAAATGGATAAGTAATCATATGTACTTAATCACATACTTCCATCTAAACTTTAAATATATTGTTCAAGCTGTATGTACAGAATTTCCATTAAAGAAACCCAAGGAAGACAATGGCATTCTTAGGATCATCTTGTTCTCCTTTTTTTTCCTCCAGTAATACGGGGTTGAACTTAGACTCTTGCACTTGCTAGGTAGGTGCTCTAACACTTGAATCACACCTCAGCCCATTTTGCTTTAGCTATTTTTCAAATAGAGTTTCACATTTATGCCCAGGTGGCCTGGACTTCATTCCTTCTATTTATGCTTCCCATAGTAGCTGGGATGGCAGGCACATACCACCATGCTTAGCTTTTTCTGTTGAGATGGGGTCTCATGAACTTTTTGCCCAAACTGGCCTGAAAATCACAGTCTTTCTGATCTCAGCCTCCCACATAGCTGGGATGATAAGCACACACCACTGCACTCAACTCTTGGTTGAGAAGGGGTCTCATTAACTTTTTCCTCAGGCTGGCCTCTAATTGTGATCTTCCTTATCTCTGCCTCCCAGGCATAAGCCATTGGCACCCAGCTCAATTTCTTAAAGTTACAAAGTTAGAACAGTACATTTCCATATACCCTTTACCCAGATACTCAACTTAGACATTTTTGGTTCTTTGGAAGTTTCAGGGTTTGAACTCAAGGCCTTGCGCTTGCTAGGGAGGTGCTCTTTCACTTGAGAAATGCCCCCAGCCCTTTTTGCTTTTAAGTATTTTTTTGAATAGGGTCTCATATTTGTGCCTGGTCTATCCTAGACCTGATCTCCCTGTTTACACCTCCCTGTAGCTGGGATCGTAGATGAGTACCACCACATCCAGCTTTTTATTGGTTGATATGAGGGGGTCTCACTAACTGTTTGCCCTGGGCTGGCCTTGATCTGCAGTCCTCCCAATTTCTGCCTCCCTAGTAATTAGGATTATAGGTGTGAGCCACCTTGCCTGATTTAAGTTTTTATTTTACTTTTTTTTTGGTTTTGTTTTGTTTTAAGAAAGTTGCCTGAAGAGACATGGGTATTGCTATGGTTTGAATAGGTTTTTCCCCTCTGAAACCCTTAGCAAAATTTAATCACCATTGTGAGATGTTAAGAGGTGGGACTGGGTAGGCTCTGCCTTCATGAATGGATTAATTCATTCATGTGATTCATGAGTTAATGGATTATTTTTAGAGGGAGAGCCTGCAATAAAAGCCAATTTGGCTAGGTCTCTGAAGCACTCTGTCTCTTCCCACAGGATGTCCCACCTTGGGACTCTGCCACCAGCCCTTATGAGCCAAAATAAATCTTCCTTTATAATTTACCCAATCTGTGGTATTGTATTAGCAACAGAATATGGATTGACATCTACTAAATGTACATGGGATCCTGGAGCAGAAAAGGAACTTTTGGTAAGAACTAAGGAACTCGCAGTAAAGTATGGATACTATTTAATCACTGATTGTAACAAATAAATCACACTAATGTAAGATGTGAAGAATGGGAGAATTGGGTGTGAAGTATCTAAGAACAGTGTTTCTGTAGATCTAGAACTTTTTTAACAATTGTTTAAAGTTTTATTTATTTTGTTCTATACTAGAGACCAAACCCAGGGCCTTGCACATCTGTTAGACAAGTACTTTACCACTGAACTAATCCCCAACTCAAAAAATTTATTTTTAAAGATATTCCCTTAAAAAAAAGCATTATTCAGTATCTGCTCTGTCCTCAGCACTTTTTAGTCTACTTTACAAGTATCAGTTCTTTGTAAAGCCATAAATTCAGTCAGAATATGTTCTTGGAATATCTGTTGTGTTCAGGCACCATTTCAGCTGCCTAGGATACAAAGATGAGGACTGCCACCCTATAAAAGGCAAGTGACAACATGCAGTCATTCCTGTTTGGATTTGATCATCTTTTTACCTGTTGTGTGCAAAGAATCATCTATAAGTAAGGCCCACAAAAAAATGGAGACAAGCCAGAGAACAAAAGAATCACAAAAATAGAAAATAAAATTCACTTTAAAACCAAAAAAATTGCAAATTGCATAGAAAAGGATAAAGATTTCTACATCCTTAACTTTCTAGGGCTGTACTAAAAGACTTATTAGAAGGGCACTGACAAAATGGTGTTTTGAACAGAAATTAGGAAAATTTAATAAAATATGAACATTAGGAAAAACTTCCTAGTGTAAGAAAATTCATACATACTTTAAAGTTGTGTTTTGTTGGAGTTCTAAAAACAGATTTTTGAAAAGTGATACAGAGATAATTGATGACTACCAACTCTTGAGATAAGTGGGGTACTCTTTGATTTGAAATGGTTTTAGATCCTGACAGTGTTTTCATATGGAATATCAATGATCATTTTGTAATCTTAATGCATAAATATGACAGATTCGCTTTCGAGTTTCGATCCTCCCAAAAGGAAATCCACCAAAGCAAAGAAGCCCAGCTGGCATAAGCACTTGACAGAATCAATAGACATCAGTATGCTCTATCCTCAACCTTTTGTTTCAGCCTTAACATTTTTATCCTTCCAAATGCTATTCTACCTGGTCCGCCTGCATCAAATGAATAATAGCTTTTCAATAACAATAAAAACAGCATGGTACTGGCACAAAAACAGACATGAAGACCAGTGGAACAGAATAGAGGATCCAGATATGAAGCCACACAACTATGAGCAACTTATCTTTGACAAAGGAGCTAAAAATATACGATGGAGAAATAGCAGCCTCTTCAACAAAAACTGCTGGGAAAACTGGTTAGCAGTCTGCAAAAAACTGAAACTAGATCCATGTATATCACCCTATACCAAGATTAACTCAAAATGGATCAAGGATCTTAATATCAGACCCCAAACTCTTAAGTTGATACAAGAAAGAGTAGGAAATACTCTGGAGTTAGTAGGTATAGGTAAGAACTTTCTCAATGAAACCCCAGCAGCACAGCAACTACGAGATAGCATAGATAAATGGGACCTCATAAAACTAAAAAGCTTCTGTTCATCAAAAGAAATGGTCTCTAAACTGAAGAGAACACCCACAGAGTGGGAGAAAATATTTGCCAATTATACATCAGACAAAGGACTGATAACCAGAATATACAGGGAACTTAAAAAACTAAATTCTCCCAAAACTAATGAGCCAATAAAGAAATGGGCATGTGAACTAAACAGAACTTTCTCAAAAGAAGAAATTCAAATGGCCAGAAAACACATGAAAAAATGCTCACCATCTCTAGCAATAAAGGAAATGCAAATTAAAACCACACTAAGATTCCACCTCACCCCTGTTAGAATAGCCATCATCAGCAACACCACCAACAGGTGTTGGCGAGGATGCGGGGAAAAAGGAACCCTCTTACACTGTTGGTGGGAATGTAGACTAGTACAACCACTCTGGAAAAAAATTTGGAGGCTACTTAAAAAGCTGGACATCGATCTACCATTTGATCCAGCAATACCACTCTTGAGGATATACCCAAAAGACTGTTACTCCAGAGGCACCTGCACATCCATGTTTATTGCGGCACTATTCACAATAGCCAAGTTATGGAAACAGCCAAGATGCTCCAGCACTGACAAATGGATTAAGAAAATGTGGTATCTATACACAATGGAATTTTATGCAGCCATGAAGAAGAACGAAATGTTATCATTCGCTGGTAAATGGATGGAATTGGAGAACATCATTCTGAGTGAGGTTAGCCTGGCCCAAAAGACCAAAAATCGTATGTTCTCCCTGATATGTGGACATTAGATCAAGGGCAAACACAACAAGTGGATTGGACTATGAGCACATGATAAAAGCGAGAGCACACAAGGGAGGGGTGAGGATAGGTAAGACACCTAAAAAACTAGCTAGCATTTGTTGCCCTTAATGCAGAGAAACTAAAGCAGATACCTTAAAGCAACTGAGGCCAATAGGAAAAGGGGACCAGGAACTAGAGAAAAAGTTAGATCAAAAAGAATTAACCTAGAAGGTAACACCCACGCACAGGAAATCAATGTGAGTCAATGCCCTGTATAGCTATCCTTATCTCAACCAGCAAAACCCCTTGTTCCTTCCTATTATTGCTTATACTCTCTCTACAACAAAATTAGAGATAAGGGCAAAATAGTTTCTGCTGGGTATTGAGGGGTGGGAGCGGGAGGGGGTGGAGTGGGTGGTAAGGGAGGGGGTGGGGGCAGGGGGGAGAAATGAACCAAGCCTTGTATGCACATATGAATAATAAAAGAAAAATGAAAAAAAAAGAATAATAGCTTTTTTATAAGTAGTGGTAATTTTTTCTGCATGTAGACAGTAAGAGTGGCCATCTTAAAAATTGTTTTAGGAACTAAAACAATTTCTTTTTATTTGAACTAATTACTTAGTGCTTTCAGAGGTTTGCTTTTCATATACTACATATACTGTCGTCACACTATGTCCTTAGTGTTTGTTTCAGTTTATAAAGAGCACAGTTAGCCTTTTTAATGCTTGGTTCAGTCACAATTAGAACTCCCCTAATGGTAGGGATTGCTCGTTCCAAGGCTGAAAAGGTGTTTTTAATTATTCATTCCTTGGCTTATTTCTTACAGCAGCCTCAGCTGTGCTTTATTATTGAAAGGTTAATGCAAACTGAGAAGTGGATAAATTAAATCTACTTGGCAGCCAACAACCTAACGTATTAGCACATGCTGCAAGATGAGGAAGGATAGTGTATGTTCTCTCCACCATTGCAGTACTGCCAAAGGCAAACCCCTCCAAATCCCTCAAACATAGCCCATGTAGACAGGAATCATTAAGGGATACTACAAACTGATGGTTCTTAAAAAGCAGACCTGTAAAATTTGTGTTTGTTTTGCTTACAAAGAGAGAACGCCAAGGCCAAAATCTGAAATAGCTACTGTAGAAAATCGATGTAGATACCATGACTAACGAACTTTGTATAACATTAAATCACCAAGTTGAGTGCTAAAAGTCACTTCTATAAATATTTTACATGGGCAAACTATAAAATCTCCCATAAATCTGAGGTATAATAGACCATCCTTAGACATCTAAGCTGTTAAATAGTAGATGGAGACAGGGTATTTCATTTTAAGGAAAATAGATTTTGTGAGTATACCAAAGGCCAAAAAGTAAACTTCTTAGTGTTTATTTTGATAACATTCCTTTCCACTAAACTGTTCTGTGTGACTGGTCTCTTAAAAACTCACTTCCAGCTGGGGCAACACTTCTACTAAGAGCCTCTTATTGCTCATTTGAGGACCTTCCATCCTTTCTCTGTGGAGCAAAGTAGATAGATAAACCTAGGTGGTGCTGCCCATCCTGTTTTTACTCCTTTTGACCAAAACCCCACCTATATTCTTGATCCTTACTAGTGAAGGGAACAAGAAAGGAGATGAGATGAGATCTGTGCAGGACTTGGAAGGTAAGTTCAAGGTCAACCTCAGCTACATAATAAGATCCTGTCTTAAAAGAAACCCAAAATAACCTACAAACCTGATTTCATGAAAGCACAGTGAGTTATTAGAAAATCCAGGTTTATGAAATTAATAGTTATTTTTGTTGTTTTGGTTACATTTTTTGTTTCTTTGCTTTTTGCTGATTTGAAGATTGAACTCAGGACCCTACCTTTGCTAGGCAAGCACTCTGTCACTTGAGCCACACTCCTGTCCTTTTACTTTTCAGATAGAATCACACACGTAACTTTGCTCAGGCTGTTCTCAAACTAAGATCCTCCTTTCTCAGCCTTCTGAGTAGCTGGTATAATAGGAATGAGCCACTGTATCTGGCTTATTTTGAGATGAGGTCTCACTAGCTTTTGCCTGTGCTGGTCTCAAACCTGGATCCTCCTTTCTCTACTTCCTGAGTAACTAGAGTTACCGGTGTGACCCACCACACCCAGCCCTTAAAGACTTAAGGAGGAAAAAGTAAGTGGGGAAATCTCATTTGAGAACAAAAATTCTGTCGCACACAGTTGTAGTAAGGGTAAAAAGAAGACAATGCATATCAAAATGCTTTGTCAGCTCTATAAACCTATCCAGAGATTAACTAACTTGCTAACTAACTAACTAAATTTAGTTAGCTAAATTATTAAGTGTTTAGGACATAGATTTATTTTCTTATCTGTGTTTTGGCACCTGTTTATAATGTCAGCCAGTTCTGATCTAATAAACAGTAACGTAGGGAATTACATTTAGTTTATTGCCAGTCTATCACAGTCTTCCATTTTTCCTTCTTCTAGTCTACGCTAAGCCTCACTGTCAGTGGTGTGTAGAAAGATAACTTTGAATACTTATCTGAGCTTCAAACTCAGTTCCACCATTCACTGTCTAACTGTTGCCAAACCTCTGAACTTATTTAGCCCTTTATTTTAGATATCATTTTAAGTTTACAGAGTAGCAATAATTTGAAGGACATAGGTTAATAGTAATAGTTATTATTTTTAAAAAATCAACTCTTTGTCAGACACTGCACTTGACATATATAAATAGAAAGTATCTGATTTTTAGGACACCCCTGCAAAATAAATAATGGGTTGTTTTGTTTTGTTTTGTTTTTTACAGACAAGAAAACTGAGACTCTGAGAGGTAGAAAAAGTGCCTGTACAGTATCTGGCACATAGAAGATACTCAGTAAATGGTAGATTTTTTATCACATGGATTTCATGTGTGTTCCCTACTTAGAGCCTCCCAGTCAGCGCCTGTCATTCATAAATGTACACAGTCATCTGCACCCCAGTCATCTGGAAGTCTTGTTTAAAATGTACATTCTGGTCCTGTAGAATGTGCCTTAATGCTACTGCTCTCGGGACCATACCTGGAGGCCCTCAGTGACTCCATAGGCTGACTGGCTCTACACAGTGGTTCCGGGTGAAATTACATCCTGAATAATTTGGTTTTGTTTGGGATTCTGAATTTTTTTCTGTAAGCTCCCGAAGTACTACAAACATTTTTTTAAACAGTAGACTCCCTTTTTTACAAAGGACATTTGAAGAAACCATGCTGTTGGTGTGCACATGCAAGTACACACAGTGGGGTTTCTGTTGTTGAACCTCAGGTGAGGAGGAAGCAGAGAACTCAATGGCCTCCAACGCCTTGGTGAAACCCTGCAGCCCTAGAAACAGATTTCTAAACTATCTTTCCACTTGCTCTTGATAATTCAGGTCCTACTCCATCTACCCTAGCCATTCTGGTGTCTTCCCTGTTTTTTCCAACAGGCACATGACTTTCTTCCTCCTTATTTTTGTTTTTGTTTTTCCCCTGAAGTGCCTACAACCTGTTGTGTTGAAAATCTACTTTATCTTGATGTTGTGTTTGTTTGTTTGTTTGTTTTTTAGGCAGGGTCTCACTCTGTAGTCCAGGCTGGTCTCGCACTCACTATCTTCTTGCCTCAGTCTCCTGAGTGCGGGGAGTAAAGGTGTGCACCCCTGTTCCCAGTTTCTGCTTTATCTTTCTAACCTAGCTTAGTTGCCACCCCTTTTATGATGCTTTCCCCCAGAAGGGCTGCTGTTCATGTCAGAACCACCCGTGGGACTTACTCATACCGTATGCTTACCCTGAAAGTCTAATGTTTGTCATTGCTGAGGTGAGACGTGGTACTGCTGTGGTATAAGGCAGGGCTCCCATAGTGGCATCTTGCCTTCACTCTCAATGCCTACATGGGATGCCCTTTAGGGGTCTTCACTGTTCTTGCCCTGTCACAGTACAGTGTCCTGTGAATGATAGGCACTGAGGACAATAAATCTCAGCACCCTATGGTCCTATGGGGATCTTGATCTCCTGAAGTTACCATACAGAAATTTTTGATTAGGCCAGCTAACCTTCACCTCTTATTAACAAATATCAATATCTTTCTCTTTGTGTGTGTCGGGGGGGAGTGGTATTGGGGTTTGAACTCAGGCACTCTACCACTAAGCCACAACTCCAGCACTGTCTTTTAGTGCTGAGTTACTATTTACAGGGTCTGTTTTAGCCACTGAGGATCTTTTTTTACCCTACACCACTAATATTTAGTCTTTCTTTTCCTAAACTTAAAAAAAAAAGTGTATATAAGCCACTGTTAAAGAATATATTCAACTTTGTTCTGGTACTGTCTCAGATATGTTACAGGATGAAACATGTGAAACTGATACCATTCTTTTTCTGAATTATAAATCAAGAAAAGTGAACCTTACCAGTCATCTTGTATGAACTCAGCATTTAATGAGGAGAATATAGGAGATGGAGGGGAATATTAGCATGCCAGGAATCCACAAGGGAAATTAGAACACTTAAAGAGAAACTTTTCCTCTTTCCATGTATGGAGTCCTGCATTCAAGGGAAAGATGAGCTTCAGGACCCTAATCCAGTCTTAATAGTTCCTCACTTAGCCTGATTTTAATAACAATATAAAGGATAAACTTGTGTATCCCTTACTGGTAGGCCAGGCATTATTTTAAGCACTTTCCATATTTTAGCTTATTTAATGTTCATGTTAGCTCTGAGATAGCTACTCTTTCAGAGATGAGGGAACTGAAACATTAAGAGGTTTAATAACTTATGCTAGGTTATAACGTAAGTGGAAGTGCTGGGATTCAGACCTGGTTGTCAAGATCTGTAGCACATTTTATTTACCTCTAACGCTGTACAGTAGATGACTGTCTTACTGAAGACATGTGTGTGTTATTCTTCAGCAGACTTTTATGAAGTTTTTTTTTTGGGGGGGAGTTCATTTTTGCCCCAGCCCTCTGGTTGACTTATCTTCCACCTCTGTGCCAACATTGTACTTGGTGGAAGAGCACAGTGATGTTATGTTGAAACCAGATGGCAGCATCAGGATACAAAAAAAAAATGCATGCATGTGAAGCACACAGAAGTTGTAGACTATCATAACTAGCCTTGTAAGTAAGTTAAGTTGCTACCCCAGGAAACTTGCTTACCATATTCCTGTCCAAGAAATAAAGATGTCTTCAGCCAATAAAAAGCACATTGGGCATCTTGCAGGTATTTAACCTACCTTGGAAACAAATTGCCATGACAGGGTCTCTAGGTACTAATTACAGATCTTTACTGTCCTAAGAATCCTTATTTGTTCTAAAATCTGCCTCCTCTTAACCCTTAAAGGATTGATGGGCTATAAATGTTAGAAAGTGATAATGTTACGATTAGAATGATACCAGGGAGCTTTACGTTCTGTCATGTATGAATGGTAACATTTTGAGAACTGAATTTTTTTTTTTTTAGGAATTTTGGCTTCTTGGAAACTGGACCAGGCATTTGCTCTCCTGTCAAAAACTTATTTACACTGCAGATAAGATCAGCACACATTAAAGCTCTACAGCCTTCCTGTCTAACACATGTGGGGGATTAAATAATAAATATTAGTTGTCGCATTGTCTAGCTTACAAACCAAAGTAGTTCTTACAGATGCCATGGTCTCAGTGAGAATCCTTCTCCATAACTCATACATGGCATGTAGTTTACTCACTGAACTTACTTCCCTAGGGGAAAGAAGTACTGTGATTATTAAATTTTATTACACAAAATTTTATGTGTAAAATCTTCTTTTCCTCCTGTTTCTTCCTTGTTGCTAAGTTATTGACAGTATTAACAAAGGGTATCAACAAAGTAGATTAATTACAGTAGTGACTTCACATAAGATTTGGTGAATAGGACCTACAGTCAACTATAATCATTTTTTTTATTTTTGTGCATCAAATCTGGAAAGTATAATCAAAGTAAATAGCCTTCCCAGTCATTAAACACTCATGGACCATAAAATATAATTTTTATTATTTTCATGGAATTCTTCAAGAGAATTAGAACTAGACACTTATGGACTAGAAAGAAGCCTTATAAAGGAGAAAAGATTAATGGCCCAGTTCTACTTGGAGCTTAGTGTACAAAATGAGTCTTTTCTACCAGCACTATTATATCCTGACTTCCTAAGCTGTTTTGGTAGACTTTGGTGGCATTGTGGGGTTTTTTGTTTTGATACTCATTACTGAATACAATTTTAGGAAACCTCAGGAGCCTTTCTCCATTTATTCTCGCAGGTGCTACAGTCATAGACTGTTTCTCAACACATTGGGCACTGCCTTTTCACTAAGAGGGTAGAGCTCTTTATTCCTGTGATCCACATGTTTCTTCTTTTGCGCTTTCCCCACTATCAGTGGTTTCATGCATATCTGGTTTTCTAATGCTTATATTTGCACAGAGTGTTAACCTCATCAAAAGGAGAATTTAGGGGTAGAGAATATGGTCTGGAGGAGGATGCATTCATGTTCAGACCTAAAGGTCAAATAGAATTGTCAGTTACAGAGCATCTTATCCATAAGTCAGGAGAAAGCAAGAAAGAGCCCAGCTCCCTTGGTATTTCTAGTAATTCCAGTATGGTTGGGAAATACAGTTAGAGAAGAGGGGAGTGGCAAAGCATGAGACGGAGATATGAGCTGGAACCAAATCTTTATAGAAGACTGTGTGCTACAAAGGAATTTGAGCTTGATATTTAAGATACTAAGAAGCTAGGGAAAGCAGGCAAGTAAAACATCCCACTTCAGAGTTTCTTGAAATTGCCCTATCTGCATCTTAGAAGATGGATTAGAAGCAGAGAAACCACAAAGGATATTAGTTCCATAATCTGACAGAGAGCTGATAGACAGATCTGTAGACAGATTACAGAGATACTATGAGGATTTGGGTAACTTAGAGGAGAGGAGGAGGCAAAGTCAAGGATGCCTCTCAGGTTTCTGACCAGACTAGAAATGCCATCAATGTTTGGTGTAGGAAATTGTCAAAGGTGGATAATGAGATACTCAGAATGAAGAAAAAGAAAAAAGGCAGACATGGAAAAGGTATAATTGAAAAGAACAGATAAATTATAGAGTATGCCCTAATTAGAGGGAGACTCTTGGAGAGATACCGAGGGAACTGAGTTTTTCAAGAATCAGTGTGTGGCAGCTAGTAATAATTCTACTGCAATGAAAATAAAAAGCACTGTTGGATTCACAGCAAGTCAGTCCACAGCTTTGAGAACACTAAAAACATTTTCTCCCTTGAATTCCCCACTCCTATATATTTTTTCTCATTTTAATTGTATAGTTTTATAGTGTTTTCCTTTTTAAACTTTTTTACTGTCCTTATCTGTTGCAACTGATCTGAACCATGCCTTCATATTTTCTTTTTTTATTGAAACAATTATTTTGTTGCTTGGATACACAAGACAAATTTATGCCACTAGGGGAGAGGCTGTGGATGATTCATATTTCCAATTGCGGTGAAGTGCCCACTTGGTCTTTATAACATCAAGCCCACCGGTGAACTAGGCTCTCTATCAGAATCAGACGGAACTTAGCATCTCTATCCTTTCTGTTCCTCTCAGGATGCTTTCAGACAGCAACTGCTTTCTTAATTAAATGATAGAGATCCTTGGGAAGATCAGGAGCCAGTCCTTTGGACTTAAGGATTCTTAAGATTTTATTGCCTGTCACAAAACGTACTTGTGCAACTCCATGTGAGTCCCTGAGGATGACACCGATTTGGGAGGGAGTCAGGCCCTGCTTGGCCAGTTTGTAAATCTGCTCCTTCATGTCATCAGACATCAGCTTCAGCCAGGTGGGGACGCTCCGGCAATAGGGCAGGACTTGAACCGGCCCTTCCCGGGAGCGTGCATGCAACCCATGATGGCAGTGGTCTGGCAGCAAAAAGAGAGCAAGGTTGGATCCCTCATATTTTCTTTTAATAAGAAGAGACTACCCTTTCCTTCCAAAGCTCGGTGTTCCTGCACCTAACTTCCAAAGCACCTTTTGAACCTAAGTGGATCGCATCATTTGAGTGGGAATAGTGTGCCTTTCTGCTAGAAGGTTACTTCAGTTAGAATCTGATATATAAGCAGGAATTACTAGTGCTTCTGAAAAACTCCTCACACTGTCTTCTCACTGTCCTATCTCTGTCAAGTCCATATCAGCCCCTTGCCTTGAGGAACATCTCTATTAAGTTGGACCTGCAGGAACTGAATGCACTTACTCTTCAGACAAAATACCTATCCACACTCAACCAACAGCAGATCAGAACTATTCAGGGGAAAAATTATGTTGCTCTAAACATGGAAAGACATTTTTCCCTGTTGTTATTCCCTAAGTAATACAGTTGTAGAATTTACAGTTAGGCATAGTAAATAATCCAGAGATTATTTAAAGTATCTAGGAAAATATGTGTAGGTTTGTTGTTATACTGAACCATTTTATATAAAAGACTTGAGAATCCACAGATTTTGGTATCCAAGAGGTTCTGGCACCAATCCCTTTGTGTGTAACAAATGATTATACTGCCTACCTGATCAGTCTCACTCACACACACACACACACACACACACACACACACACACAGCAGCTGTACAAGTATGCTTGAATTTCTAAACATTACTAAAATAACCCAGTGCCTGCAGTCTTGATGTTAAACACTCTGTTTACTGTCAAATTAGATCTCCTAAGTATAGCAGCTATGGATTCTGATGATTTCTCAAGTTCTGCCCTACCTAAATATACATCATTATTACTTTTTTAATGCACAGGTCTTGCTAGCCTGTCTTCTAATCCTAGGATCCTGAAATCCTTCTTGTAAGATCACTTGTTAATTAACCTTTTGAGTGTGTTTGTGAGCTTCCATTTTATTGACAGTGCACAACAACAACCACTAAAACAGAAACATTTGTAGATTTCCTATTTGGGCTCTTACAGGCTCCATTTTCCAGGCTTTATTAGTACAGTTCTACTAAAAAATTCACTATTGAGGTTGTGTTCTAATTACTCCATTTTGCAGATTGAGGGATGGCACATTTGCTCAGGGCCATAATAGATTTTAAATGGTAAGGCTCAGATTCAGATGAGCAAGTCTAAGACCAGAGCCTGTTCATGTTCTTTCCCATTGTTCTATACTGCAAGTGTCCTCTGCCACCAAGCTTTATTTGCTCTTCTTAAGGGAAAAGTGATAAAAATATACAACAAGGGCTAGAGAGCATGGCTTAAGTGGTAGAGTGCCTGCCTAGCAAGTGCAAGGCCTTGGTTCAAGCTCCAATATTATCCTTAAAAAAAAGAAAGAGGTTGGGATATAGCTCAGTGGTAGAGTACATACATGCCTAGCATGCATGAGGCCTTCCTTGGATTAAATCCCCAAGATACCCTGGCAGGAAAAAAATTAAAAATTTTTTAAAAATTAAAAATATATATATATAAATAATTTAATCTTCACTTCTTTGATCCAAGTATAGTATATACAAGTCCATTCTTCTGGTTTGTGTAGATCCAAATAATTTTTGCTATATTAAGAAACAGTTTGGTCAGTCTGCGCTACTAGAGACTCGGGACCTGTGCTGTCCAATGCAGTAGCTACTGGCCAGTCGGAGCTATTTAGATTTAAATTCTTTAAAATCGAATGAAATTGTAATTTCAGCTTTGCTCTCACCAGCTTCATTTCAGATCCTTAAAGGCCATGTGGCTAGTGACTGCTGTGTTAAATAAGGATAAACTGAACTAGAAAATTACCATTATCACATGACTTTTATTGGACAGCACTTCTCCAGCACAGTATTATGGAATAGAAATGTAATATAAGCCATATGGATAATATGGTAAAAAGAAGTAGGTAAATTTCACTATATTTTAGCCCAGTGTATCCCAGATATTACCATCTGAACATGTAATTATTAATGAAATACTTCACTTTTCTTCGTATTAAGTCTTCAGAATTCAGTGTATATTTTACATTAACAGCACATCACTGTTGACTAGAGTCACATTATAAATGCTCAATAGCCACATAGGCACCACATGATACGACACAGTTCTAAACTTTCACACTAAGGGTTCATCTGGAACCACATGATACGACACAGTTCTAAACTTTCACACTAAGGGTTCATCTGGAACATGACAAATAGGAGTTAGGCAGAGGGCTATATAGTTCAAGAACCACTGCTATAAACTTTACAGTGCAGATATATACCCTTTTTTTTTTTTTGACTATACTCAGGTTTGAACTCAGGGTTTCACACTTGCTAGGCAGGCACTCTACCACTTGAGCCATGTCTCCAGCCCCAAGCCCTACCATTTCTAAGATGATAGAGGAAGACAGATTGCTAAAATTCAGTCTGTATAGAATGGAGATGATACTAGATTCACATACATTTTAAAACATCAATCTGTTTTTAAGATGGTGTGTTGCTACTAGCTAAATATTTCTAAAAAAGACACACCTTCGCAGCATAAACCAACACAGAGGGTAATATTAGCTGTGTTGCTTTAGTCCACTGTTAATAACTGCATAGACAGCTGACTGAATTCATTGAACAATAAAATTTGGAGTTCTGATTTAGAGACAGATAAAACTTGAAATGAGCGCAAATTAAGTTTTAAATTACCAGCCTTCAGTGCTTGGAGCATAGCTCAAATGCTAGAGCACTTGCCCAACATGCACAAGGCCCTGAGTTCAACCTAGTACCACCAAAAATAAAAGTCTGCGGACACTGTCCTCCTTGCTGAGGTATCTTTTGTCTTCTACTTCTGAGTCCCTTCCTTGACAGAACTATTTGGGGACTACTTATTTAGCCTACATTATAAACTGTGGTTACCATTCTCAGTAGATTATCTTAACAGTTTCTCAAAGTGACTCAGGGAAATTATATCTTCCTTATTTGGGATATGTTTGTATACATTGTTTTATTCATAGCCACATACTCTCTTGAATTTTTTAACTTGAGTTTCTTCATCTACCTTGAAATAATGTTGTAACTAAACCTATAATTTACTTTTAAGCTCTTTCTTCTGATAAACTTATCTATTCATATTGGGTCTAATTATAGCTCAGGATGTAAGCATGTGTATTATTCATCTGAATAAGTGAGCTTGTCTGGCAGCAAAAGGCTGTTGTTACCAAAGCTTTCTTGTCATCAGGGCAGACTCTATCCTGTCTGTGCCTCATAGCCACATTCAGGATGATTTGATTCATCTTTTTTTTTTTTTAATACAGCAGACCCTTGGTATCCATGGGTATATGGTTCCAAGGAGACTGCTGTTGAGGAAAAACCATGATGCTCAGTATGCATAGAGTTCAGTACTGTGTGCAAAAGATGCTGGATTCATCTTTCCATAACACCACCAACTTCTGCTAAACACATCTCACATTTTCACTTTATCAGTTAAACTTAGTATATTCCCTGTTAGTTTGCTTTGGGGGCACTATTTGCTTTTGGGGAGGCATGTATTCCTAAAATTAAGGGCAGGGAATCACTCAGCAGATTACATAATGATTTAAACGCAACTGATAGTAATGCTGGGCTGACTGAGAACTTCTCATCAAGTGAGCTGTGAAAAGCACATTCAGGAATTTAAAATGTTTGGTTTTGAATTTCTTTTCATTTTTTTATGTATTTTTTGGTGGCAGATGGCCAAAATCATGTGTAATTAATCTGCAGATACGGTGGAATGACTTTCAGAGAAATCAAACACTTGAAATGAAAAACAAAGCAGAGCTCACTTTTATCTCTACATCTATTTCCCTCCATCTCCACACTCCACTTACCTCGTGTTCCATGCACATTCACTATCATAAATTTAAGTATATCTTTCCAGTGCATTCCTTTGCATTGCTGGGAATGGAACTCAGCGTATTGTACATGTAAGCAAGCACTCTACCATTGAACTACATCCCTAGCCCTACAGTCCGTTTCTTAAAAGACTTTGACATAGATGTTTACCTATAAACATTGCATTTGCGTAGTAGGATGACCTGGGTTTTGTTTGGTTAGTTTTTTTATTTTGGCATGTGGTGCTAGGGTTCAAATCAGACCCTTGCATGTTACGCAAGTGCTCTACCACTGAGCTAAACCTTCAGCCCTGGCTCAGTTTTTAATTTATACAGTAAGTTCACACTGTACGCTACAACATGCTTTTCTCACATAGCATTTTCATAGACTTTTTTAACATAATTTTTCTTTATGTAAAAATTTAATATATACAGAAGACCATTAAGAACATATCTAATGCCATGTAAATAGGTTAGAAACAGGTCATTCCATAACTAGAACCACTGATTTGTGTGCTGCCCCTCCAACTTCTGTACCCACCCAGCAAGCCACTCTTCCAAACTTTTTTCTTACATAACTTCTTGCCTTACCCCATATTTATGTGTCCCTCAACCATATACTCTCTTATTTGCTTGTTTTTAAGCTTTGTAGACAGTACCATATTGAATACATTCTTTTTAGATTTGCTTTGTTATTCCATGTATTCTTAGGATTTAGTAATTACATTCTATGTTTTTTACTGCCGTGTAGTGAAATTGAGTAAATTTATCCATTTTCTGTCAGCAAACATTGTGTTGCTTTCAATTTTGCTATCACAAATAGTTCTTCCACCAGCACTCTCATACATGTCTTCTGATACACACAGATGAAAGTTTCTGTGGGGTAAATACTAGGTGTGTACTTCCTGTGTTGTAAAATAGTATCTTCAACTTAAATAAGTGCACCTTCTTTTTTAATACATGTTTTACTTTTAATTGATACAGTAATATACATATTTATGGGGAACATTGTGACATTTTGGTACTTGTGTACTATGTATAGTACTAAGATCACAGTAATAGACATATCTATTAACTGAGATATTTGTCATTTCTTTTTGTTGGGAGCATTCAAAAATCCACTCTGCTAGCTCTATTGAAATACTCAGTTATTTTCAACTATAGTTATCCTACTGTGCTATATGTAGTATAGGAGAAGTTGTTCCATTTATCTATCTGCACCCCTGTATGCACTAACCATCTTCTCTCCACTCTTTACCACACCGTTCCCAGGCTCCAGTAACTATTCTACTCTCTACTTCTGTGAGATCAACTTTTTTAGCTTCCACATATGAGTGAGAACATGCCTGATTTATTTCATTTAGCATAATGTCCTTCCGTTCCATCCATGAAACTGAAATGACAGAATTTCCTTCTTTATAACCTTCCTGTAGTGTTATTTTTTTCTTTTTTATTAATGCATATTAATTGTAATAAGAGGTTTTGTTGTGATTATTTCCAAGGGTGTATGTAATGTACTTTGATCAAATTCATCACCTCTTTACTCTTTCTATTCCCTTCCCTCCCTTTTAAAATAATTTAATGGGTTTCAGTTTATTTTCATACATGCATATGAATACATTTTCCAATACTGTTGGCATACTGAAGTGATCTAATATCCAGCTACTTTGTTGAACTCTTTTACGAAGTTTAATAAGTTGTATATAAATTTGGGGGGGAGGGTTTCCTGTAAACATAAATACTGTAAATACTAACAGTTTTATTATTTCCATCTCAAACCTTGTACCTTTTTTGCCTTGTATTTTTCATACTTTAGTGAATGTGATCTCTAATACAGTAGTCATTAAAGTGAAAAAAGCAAGCATCTTTGCTGTTCCTCAGTGTAAAGGAAGTGCTCCTAATATTTTACTACTGAATATAATAGTTGCTGTGATGTCTTGGAGCAGATGTCCTTTATCAGGTTAAAGAAGTTTACTTCTATTTGTATTTTGCTAAGAGAACTTTTTGTTTGATTTTTAAATTATGAATGGCTATTACAGCTTATTAAAGGCTTAGTATGGTGACCCATGCCTATAATTCTAGCACTCTGGAGGTTCAGATGGGAGAATTGCCACTTTGAGGCCTGCCTGGGCCACATAGCAGGACCCATTTTGGGGGGAGGGAAGCCTATTACTAAGTCTTTTCTCTGCAGCCATTGAGGTTATCATTTTATTTTCTACTTTAAAATATTATAAGGTAAAATTTTCCTGTTCGACCATCCTTGTATTCTTGGAATAATCTCAACTTGGTTATGATAAATTTTCTTGTAATATGTTACTCAGTAATGAAATGTTGTAGATAAAAGCTAATTTCAAAATAAGAAAAAAGCTAAATTTTCATGACAATAAAATCTTTGCCAAGCACTTTAATAAAATTGCCCATATTGCTACAGGGTATGAGGGTTTCTAGCTATTAGATGTAGGTAATAGCTTAATGAAGCAGAAACACCACTGGAAACCTTTCAAACCCAGGACCTTGCACATGCTAGGCAAGTGCTTTACTACTGACCTAAACCTCCAGTCTCTGGAAAGCTAACTTCTTGTCTCCTTTGCCCTGCTGTTCACCTGAGAGAACTAATACAATTCACTTGACTCATTTCTTGACTCATTCATTGACTTTTTATTTTCCTCAGTAAATTTCTCTGAGATTCAGAGTCATATGTTGGCTACTTATAGCCATGTGACTTCAGTTGCTTTGCTATTAACCTACATTATGTATTTACTAGGCACTTAGGACAATGCACAAGAAGTTACTTAAGGAATTTCTATTTTAGAGAGAGACAGAAGAATTGATGATTCGTTTTTAAATACAAAAGGATATAGCTTATCTACAGACCCTGGTGGTTATGCTATAGGGTTGCATTGGGGCACAAGGGAATCTTTAGAGTGAGTGAAAAAAAGGAAGAGAATTCTGATTGGATATGGTAGTTAAGCTGAGTCTTCTGAATGATGGTCATCGATTGAGCATCCCAAACCTTATCTGTGTTTTCAGTTGTTAGCAAAGTGTCTAGACTAGTTGTTCCCCAGTGCCCTTTCTAGCTTTGAAATTTTATCTTTTTGACCCTAGGTCCATATCACCCTTTTCAAGACTCCACAAATAATTTCATATTTAATCAATCGGTGCTCCTGCATCTGCCTGTGGTTCTTGGAATCTTTTGTTCTATAGGCTTAGAGTCATGAGGGGCATAACAGAATCTTCTTGTTGCTGTTTAATTAAGCAATACCAGCGTAAGTCACGTAAGGAATAAGGTGATAATGATGTGTGAATCATAAATAGAATTAACCTGGTTATGTTTTTACAGAATTGCTCAGTTTTTTGCTACCATAAATAGATTTTTTAAATTCCAAACTTTATGTAACTTCTAAGCACATTTCATTTGTATGTCTTATTTCAGTGCTGGACCCAAAGGAGACAACATTTATGAATGGAGGTCAACTATATTGGGACCCCCAGGATCTGTCTATGAAGGAGGGGTGTTCTTTCTTGACATTACCTTTTCACCAGACTATCCGTTTAAACCCCCTAAGGTCAGTATGAAGTATTCACCCATTTTTAGCAATATGTATTATTACATGTGCATATATATATTTTTTTACATATACATATCTAAGAATATGTATCTGTCTGTTGTGTTAGCATAGTCAACTCACCAAGGCTGCTAATGTATAAGAGGAAACAGAGCATGAAAAGTTATAGATTGATCCCTTGCCCAAGCTTTTTACTTACATTTCATTACTTTTTCTCATCCTTTCTCATTGTCTCCTTTCTGTGGTGTATGTTGCAATGTAACAGAAAACATATTTTATGGGTAGAAATGGGGTATTGAGATTGGACCAGGACCAGCCCAAAGAGCCAGAGCCAAGTTCAAGAGCTAGACTTAAGGACAGAATAAACCTCACAAGGCAGGTTTATAGTATCAGCTATGAAGCTGTGACTTTTGATTGCCTCCACCATTCAGCTCCCCACGTGAAGCACATATGCACTAGAACAGAAAATATGACCAATAGAGACTTAGAAATCATACCAAGAAATATTTATGGGGCTGAAGGTATAGCCCCATAGTACAAGCTTAGTATGCACATGGCTCTGGGTTCAATCCCTAGCACTCAAAAAAAAGTTTTATAATAACCCATTAATAAAGCTGGTTAATTAATGAAAAGTCATTGACTTTTTTACATCCATGTTTAAAGGAAGAACAAGAGTGCAGTGAAAGCAGAACAGAAGAACTTTCAGTTATTTAAGATGAGATTATATGCTTTGAGAAGCTTCACATTCCTGTCTATTGCCTATAAGTCAGTCATTTGACTGTTTTAAAACTATCATCTCCACTAGCATTTGTTCCTCTGGCAGAGGAAAAGACCCTGAGGATGCTGGCTGTATATGTTAGTCACCAGAAAGGAGTTCTAATCTGTCTCATACTTAACTTCTCAATGCGAACATAAAACTTCATTGAGTTGTAGGTTGGAGTAAACAATTTTAAAAAGCAAGATCGAGACCTGACCTTCAACATGACTTTCTAGAATTCCTTCCACCTTTTTTCCCCCTCTGCCTTCCTTTCTTCCTTCAGTTCCATTGATATTTGGATAGTGGACACCAAACCAAACAGCAGTAACTACAGTTACCCTTATTGACTGATGAGGAAATCAGCTCAGATAAAATAAGTAACTTCCCCAGAATTATGCAACAACCTACTGTGGCATCAGGAGTTGAACCTAGAAAGTCAGATCCCCAAATTCTTGCTCCTTACTGAATTATACAATATTTTTATCCAAACTGACAGAGGTGGTGGTACTGGTTACCACCTAGAACTTACATTTAGTAAGTTTTCCATGATAGCACCATAGTAAACCTAATACGTATTTTCTCTTTTGCTGGGTGAGAACCTTTTTATCTTTTGTTCTACTTTTGACCAGCCCTTAAGTCATCTGGAATATCTGCTGCTGTCCTAGTAATGTGGAGACCTTTCTCTTGACAGCCTCTGCAGTGAAGGATGTGAAGAGTAAGTGGAGGGAAAACAGATCAGGTAGTTGTGCTGCTTATAAAATTGGTATGGCCTGTTCAGTGAAGTGGACATTTTAGAAAATGTGTGAACTTATTCACATTGTGCATGACAATTTTATAGATTAAACAAGGCTAAAATAGAGAGCTAATAAGTTGGATAAAGAAGTTAGTTGGAATGGAAGCTCTGATGGAATGGATGGGTGAGCCAAAACTAACAGGATAGAATCTATATGGCTAAATAAATATGCAGTATTTCACTGGGAATCAGAAAAAAAATCACAATGCAAGATAGGAAAGGTATGCCTCCTCTGTTTTCATGTAAAGAGAATTTTAGGGCTCTTGACTTACCAAAAACTGGGAACTTGAGGTTCTTGTACCCATAAGGAGACATATTTAGAAGAGCAGTACCTATAACTCTGAGCTAATCATGTTGTGTCTGAAATGCCTTATTCACTTCTGGACTCTTCACTTTGGGAAGAACAAAAAGGAATGCCCTGTACTGGGCATCAACTATGCTAACTCATTTCTTCTCTAATAAAAGGAACATCACAGCTTTACTATGGTGTTCCCCTTTCACAGATGGGAAACTCAGATGAGGCTTAGAAAGTTTTAAAAGAAAATACCACCAGGAATCTACTGAGTGACTGACCATGTACTTTCCACCTAATTATACACAGTCATCCTGGAGAGACTTACTAGTAAAAATAGGCATGAAAGAAAGGAATGTGGTATCTGTCCTCGGGAGTGCCAGAGACTGTGGTGTAGATTAGGGTTAGACTTTATTTTGAATGGCTAGATGGGACAAAAATGGTAAAGGGGTGGGAGGAGTGTCACAGGGAAGTAGATTTCTATTCTTTATGAGGAAAATCTGACCTACCCTTGAACAACCCACTTTAGAATAATTCTATTTCTGGGACTTCTTCCCTTTATTTATAGTATTCAAGGAAAAGCTGAATTATTATTGGGAATATTACCAGAAAAAAAACAAATAAACTTAATAATCCTCACTGAGTGTGAATCCTCATTAGACAACCTCTAAGGAAAAAGAAAAATCAAAGTCTGGGAACTGGAATCACAATTTAAAGGTACCCTTAATAGAAACCTGTTTTTCAGTGAATTATCATCCCTAATTAATCAGTTTTAGAACTGGATTTGGTAAGCAGATAACCTTACTCTAGAGAGAAAGCTGCTAACCAAAACAAGACTTTTTTTTATCATTAATAGTTTTGAAATACCATATCCATGCCTTTCTAGTCTGCTACCACACATAGTCCACATTCGGAGTTGTCTAGTTATTTTCTCTGCTGCCGTCACCTTCTCCTTTTTTGCAAATCAGCCATGCATTTTGATTTATGAAACATTCCCCGGTGCACTGAACAATAAACCAGGGAAGCCATAGATGTCAGAGAAAATTACTGATGAGAGTAAAGGCTCACAGATAACCAATCAGACTTATCTGGTAAGTCTGACTGATTATCTGTGTAAATATTCATAGCATAAAATTAGCCCATAGCATGACTGGATTCATGATTTCTTCAAATTCTCATAGTTGGAACTCTTAACCACCACTTTTAAACAGTATGCACTGTGGAGCAGAAATACAGCCTATAGGTCAGTGGAGTGATTGAAATTCCTTTTCTTACTATAGGAACTTTTTGGGATGAGGGCTTCATCAATTTGAATACCACATACTCCAAAATCAGAGTGCTTAACCACTGTATATATTGTAAATATATGTTTAATATTATGATCAGATATCTATTCATAAAACACGATTGCTTTGTATTCCTGGGGATTGCATTTTCTTACTCATATTATGAATACTTCTATGTTCAAAATCTACATTTCTTATTTTAAAAGTTTAATGTATTTTAATCTTCCAGTCTACATGTTTGTTACAGAATAAAAACCAATTGCAGGGAATGAGAAGGGGAAAATATTACTTAAGATTTAATCCCCCCAAACTAACTATTCATGCCATTTTGGTGTATCTCTTTTGAGATTTTTGTTATCTGTATATATATTATACACATACAAGTATGCATACACACACATTCCTTTTCCCAGAATTGGGCTCCTACTCTCCATGACTTCATAATTACTCTTTTACCTAACATTGTATTTTCCCCCAACAGTACATATTATTCCAGTAAATATAGAATTGTATTATAATTATAGAGGCTATATAATCTTCCATTGTATAAATACACTAAAATTTGATCAGTTTCCTGTGGCTGAAGATTTAGGTTTTATCAATACTTGTTATCATCAGTGATGTGATGGACATCCTTATAGTTACATATTTTATATACTTGTATGATTATTTGTTGTCATGATATTTGTGTGTAAAAGAGTTTGCACATATCTGTAGAGTTTTTGATAAAGGTTGGCAAATTACCCTCCAGAAACATAGTATCAGTTCACATCATAACCATCAACATATGTTGCGATAGAACTTCCCTACACTATCCTCAGATTAGAGGATTCTGGAGCCTTCCCACCTCCAACCACAGTACTGAAGTTTTTTTAACTCAACCTCATGCTTGTGAGGCAGGTGCTCCACCACTTGAGCCACCGCCCCCAGCCTTCTGAGTCTTTTTTATCTCTACCAGTCTAATGTATGAAAAGTAATACCTCATGATCGTTTTAATTTACATTAATTCAACCACCAGTGAGATGCATGTGAATAACTTTCATTTTCATGTATACTGTTGTCCGGTTATTTTTCCTTGTGAAACTATTTTTTCCTGAAAGTCCCACACCAAATAAAATTAACGTGTATACTTGAATAATTCAGAAATGTAATAATGAGGTATGCTATACTTGTGTGTGTATATTAGCAAAAACAGTGTGAAGATAATTGTGATACCCTGCCTCTAATGTTTTGTGTTCCAGAAATTCTCATGACATACTTCCTAACTAAGGAGTCATGTTAGTTAGGTAACAGGTCAGATATTTGTTCTTACAGTAGAAATGCAAAGCGGTCTTTAATTTGGCTATTTTTGCTTTCTTGTGGATCTGGACCTTGTATACAAAATAATTGAGCATTCTAGACCAATTTAAGATGATGTTAATAGGAGAGTTAAGCATGTTTGTCATTTAGTTTTAGTTTTTTAAATTTATTTTTAGTATCTCAAGCAACCTGTGCACAAATCAGGCATGTTGTGTCAGTGTTCATATCTATTACTAGAAAACACCAAGAAAGTAAAAAAATTACACATACACATAAGTATCTGTGTAAAAGAAGTTAAGAATAATACCATACAGCTTTAATATAGTTTCATTACGATTTTATCAAGTAGGTCTTAAAATAAATCTTTAAAGAATAATCCAGAGAATATCTCACATTTTATGAGAGTCAGCAGTGTGTCCTGCAGCTTCATCCTAAACTAGGTAATTGTTAGGCGCTCATTTTTATTGTTGCCCTGCTGCTGCTCAGAGAAAAAAGCTGAGTGTGTCTCTCAAAGTTTTCAAAAAAAGCAGTGATTTACATGTGTATACTCACCTACCCACTCATTTACTCCAGCTCTGAATAGAGAACACACAGTTATCATGGAATAACATGAATTAACTTGTTTTAACTGGAGTTCATACATTCATTTAAAATTTGGTCATGGATAAAGTCCTTTTATATGTGTTTAATTGCTTATTTGACATCTCCAGTTGAATGTCTAATACTTATCTTAAATTTAACAAGTCTAAAACATGATTACATACCTTCAGCCCACTTAGACCGGACCTTTGCAAAGGATGTTCTTCTACAGAGAAGTTATGTGAACAAGAGACTAGGTTAAGACATTCAGAGGTTTGGGAAGTGAGGAACTTGTTTGAAATTGGGACCCAGAAAAGATGACAACTCAGAGGTGACTTTTCCAAGAAAAAATTCTCAGATTTACACTGGTGACACCATCTGCATATAGGGGTTTTCTGAAGAAAGGAGGAATAGGTTATCTCTTCAACTCGAAGTCTTTGGTATCCCAGATATGAAAGGTAAGTGACCTACTCATTAGTCCCAGAAAACAATGAACACTGGAAACTCTGGGTAGAAAGACCATGAGTCACACAAATGAGTAGTCTTTTTAAAATTTATTTTTATTAGTGTTTATTAATTGTACAAATAATGGGTTTAATATGACATTTTTGTAAATGTATCTAATGTACTTAGATCATACTCACTTCCCTCCTACTCCTCCTGGTCCCGTTCCTTTTCCCAAGGAATTGGAAGGAAAGTCATGTAAAGAGGAAAATCTTCTTTAAAACTAAGTCAAAGAAGCTTCAGATTTGGCATTTTTTTAACCTTATAGAAAGGCCCTTCATGGAACCAGATCAAGATATGGAACAGATACCCAATGTTGGTTGTCTATAAATTTTAAAATAAATCATATTTTATTGTCCACTTGAGAAATGGGAGAGGAAATAATATTCCACATATAATAACATAATTATAATATTCTCCATTTAAATGTATACCTGCTTGGATAGATGTGTGTAATGCTAGTCATTTTGTTCAAACCTAGATGGAGTAGTCAGGTCTGAGTTCATTTTTAAGACTGCTCACTAAATATCAGTCCCTTTATGGCAAGTGATCAAGTTGCCTTTATCTCCCTCCCCCATCCTCTACCTTAGAGTTTGAGCTGTATCTCTTGATAAGGCAGCAGTCTTTTTAGATACTTGCTCAAACAAGTCCATGGAAAATGAGGCAGGGAGAAGGGAATGTTCTCAGCTCCCAGCTAGCCAAGATCAGTGTCAGTATATAATTATCATTTGTCACTGAGTTAGAGAAAAGATATGACCAACCAGCCTTTTGTAGGTATTACACCTTGTATAAAATAAAGAGAAACAAAGTCAAAAGTAAAGGTGGTAAATAAAATTGATCTAGGACTCATATGGATATGCTGTTCTAAGCTATCAGGTACATTTTTGTTATAGTATTAATATGTGAAGCAATTAGGCTAGCAGAGACCTACCACATTTTCTTATAAGGTGACTGCATTTTGAAATCTCTGTTTTAAGGCTAATTTAAAAGCAGATGTGTCCTAAGTAAGATAAACCTTACGAATATGGATACAGGGAGAATAATTAAGAGTTAATGCAATGTAGTCCAGGCCAGGAAAGAATTAAGGCTAAGCCGTGAGAGTAAAAACAAAAGCAGTAATACATGAATTCTTTTTTCATTTCTTTATTCAGTGCATATATACCATGCAGCAGTTTAGGTACCAAACATAAAGAGGTGAGTAAGAGAATGCCTCTTGAATATCAAGATATGATAAAACGGGAGCTGATGGAGTGGCTGAAGCAGTAGGACAGCAGTCCTAGCAAGGGTGAGGGCCCCAGTACCGCAAAAAAAAAAAAAAAAAAAGATAGAACAGGGTTTTGGCAGAATTGGCATTTTGATTGAGATAATTATGTTTTGTGTCGGGTGTCCTTTCCCTTGTGATAAACAAAAATGTCTCCAAATGCTGCCAGACATCCTCTGAAAGAGGAAGAGGGAGGTCATACCTGGTTGAGCACTCTATCTTAGCAGCAGTGTCCATATCTACTAGCAACTAATTAGAGGCATTTATGAGGACTCTGGTTTCTGATCTGAATAATGAGGTGAGAGTGTGTTGCCTGTGAGGGACTTACAGGACATCTAGGTGGGAAATGTTCAGAAATGTTTCAGCTGGCAGCTTTACAGGTCTGGGGTTAGGTGAATGTTGTGAGCTACTAGAAATATGAGACAATTTCCCTATCATGGGCATATAGCTATGCTATACTCCCAACTTCATTGACTGGCCTTTTCCCTGCATCCCTACGAGCCCTGTGTTGCCTCAGATCTGTTATCTCTAGCAGCCCAATGGCAGGGAAACAACATGTAATTGTAATTTTTCTTACTGAAAAGAAACCTGTGCTCCAGGACCTCTTCATACTCTCCAAACTTGCAATTTAGATGACATCAAATTCTTTTGTATTTTCTATTTTATTTTCATCATAGAAAGAGAAGATTTAACAATCTGCACACAGAATAAGCAAATAATTGGCATCTTAAATACAAGTTCAAATAATACTCAGTACATAGGCCAAATTTTGCAAAGATAACTATATAATCTAAGAATTAAATATCTTCTCCTATTGATATTTCCTTTTAATATGAACATGCTCCCTTTCTGTGTCATTTTTATAAACTTCAAACTTTAAAGTCATATCATAGAAGCTAAAATGCGTGTGCTTATTTGTAAAGCCAGACTTAAGAATGTGCAGACTTTCTTTGCTGACATCTAGTTACATTGCACAACTGTTATTTCTTAGCTTTATTTAAACAGAAAATTACTGAAAAAAGTGTAGTAGAATAGAAAAATAAATTATGACATATTCATATAATGAAATAAGTAACAATGAAATAGACATAGAAGAATTTGCAATATGACTACCAAAAATATATCAAAAGAAAAAAGCCACAAGAGTACTGAAGTATATAGATGTATGATTCCATTTACATAAATTCAAAAAACAGAAAGAAAAAACAGGAAAAACTAATGTATAAACCAGGCATGTTGGCACAGGCCTGTAATCTCAGCACTCAGGAGGCTGAGGTAGGAAGATCATGTCTTCAAGGCCAGCCTTGGCTACAGAGTGAGTTTAAGGCCAGCCCAGACTGTGTAACAAAACCCTGTCTCAAACTTGACACCCCCCACATACACCAAAAAAAATAATAATGTGTAGAAGTAGGAGTCACAAGGGAGATTCTGGGGTGCTAGCTATATTCTGTGTCTTATTGTAGGCAGTAATTAGGTACATTAATTTTGTAAAAATTTATCAAGTTATATGCTGACTTGTACACTTTCCTTTATATATATTTCAGCTTTTCAGTAATCCCCATTTTAAAAAGCTCTGTATGATTATATTTAGGCAAGGTCATAGCCATCTTATGAAAATTGCTGCTTTTAACCTAAATGTCAGTCTTTTTTTTTTCCTGTTAAATATCTATTATTTTTTATCGCATATAAGATCTTTTGATTCACTTTTGACCAGTAGATTAGCTATCTATCCGGCTATTTATGTTATCCATAGCTTTGATAAGCAGCTCTTTTATGTCTACTCAAACCACTGGTAAAATACTGAAAAAGGGCTAGTCACTAATCATCCCCCTATAGGGCTGTTTTGTGTCAACTTAATTTATTTGGTGCTATGGTTTGAATGTACCCACCAAAATTTAGGCTGAAATTTAATCCCCATTGTGAGATATTTAAGAGGGTAGAAACTTAACCAGGTATGGTATTTGGAAGTGAGACCTTTGAGAGATAATTAAGATTAAGTAAGGCCATAAGGGTAGGGAACTAATCCAGTGAGAAGTGTGGCTTTATAAAACAAGGAAGAAAGACAATGTGAGTGAAGGTGTGAGCCTTCACCAGATGAAGCCCCTGAACCTCCCAGTCTCCAAAACCATGAAAATATAAATTTTTCTTTATAAATTCCCCTATCGCAGATGTTTTGTCACAGCAGCAGAAAACAGACTAAGACATTTGATCATTTAGCCAGACTGTTAAAATTGCTGTCAAGCCTATTTTGCATCTGTCACACTGGAATGCCATTCAGCCTGGAATTCTCTGTGCCTCTAAGGATGTACTCAGAATGAAGCTTGCAACAGCCCAGTTTTCTTTTGGACCATACTGTTTACAATCTATTTGCTCATAAATAATAGTTCCCCATAAAACTTGAACAACTGCCAGGCTGGTTCATTTGTTTTGGCATTAGGCCAGTGCCATTGACAGAAATAAAGAAAGACTTCTGAGACTTTGATTGCATGTATATCTGATCAGTAAAGGAAGAAGCTGTTAGTGGGTGTAAACAAAGAATGGTGTGATCACCTCAGCAGTGTGACTGGTGGCATTGCACCAATATGCAAGAAGAATCTGCAGGTGCCAGTGTGTACAGTGTGACTTAAGTCTTTGAAAAGACCTTATCATTTACTATGCTGGAGTTCAGATGTGCCATGGCTGCTTCATTCCCCAAATCTGTAATTTTAATAAACTGTATTGAAAAGGAAATGGAGTCATGCATGACATAATCTGTATTTGGTGTTTCCATGCTTAATCCTGTTATCACAATATTGTTTTTGAGCTACTAACAAGTAACCTGCTTTAGTAATCCTTTCTAGAACTTTGTTTAAAATCATATAATTCTCCTTGTTAACAAAATAACGTAGAACTTAATATAATTGAGTTGAACTGTTAACTCAATTGATTGACTTGTCTTCTCTTTGCCATCTGTTAACTTGTACTACCATCTACTGCAAGCAGTCATTCTCTTCTTTAGGCTGCCCATTCTTGCTTGAAAATGTTTTACTTTAACATTTTTCTTCTAATCCTCATTTCTGGATCTGTCTAAACCCATGAAATGACTTTAATGACAGGATTTTAAGGCAATTCAAAAGTAGAAATAAGAGAAAGCAAGAAGAGAGCCCTTGAATCAAAAAAGGCCAAGACCTGAAGAATGGTAGCAGTACTTCTTAGAGGAAAGTAATCCTGGCTGGAAGCACACATGGAGAGAGGACTGCAAGTCTGGGATCTTTTCAGGGCATCTTGTCCTTGGAGAACTAGGACCCTGCCTAGGTAGGCAGATATGCTACCTGTAGGAGTTTAGAGATTTATCCTACCATCAGTAGAGACGTGGACAAATTTGCAAGCTGGAAAGATTACCCTTGAGGTAATATGGAGCATGAGGTTGGGGAGGAGAGACCGAAGAAAAACGGTGTCATGACAGAAGCTGCTTCAGTAATACTATCCAGCACAGATGAATGCCTGAACTGGACTATTGGCAAGGAGAATGGACAAGTAGAGAGCAAGGAAATGGGGTATCGCTTCATGTTAATCACCGTGTTTCTTGACATATGTACTAATATTACTGCGATGTTTTTTCTGAAAATCTAAGTTGGTTATACATAACCGTTACATTGTGCCAGTCAGTATGACTGCATTTTTTTTTTATGGCACTGGTGTTTGGACCCAGGGCCTTCTACTTGTGCATTATCCCACATAAGCCACATTTCCTGTGTTTCTCGGAGCACAGGTATGCACCACCAAGCCTGGCTTGTTTCTTGAGATTGGGTCTCACTAGCTTTTTGCCTGGGCTGGCCTTGAGCATGATCCTTCCACTCTCTGCCTCCCAAGTAGCTTGGATTACAGATACCAGCCACCATGCTTGGACAAAATTTTATGTAGACATATGAAACTGTTCATCTTCATCTTGGTGAACAGTTTTTTTTGTTTTTGTTTTTGTTTTTTTGGAGAAAGGGGAAAGATAAGCAGCAAATCCTGAGTCCATGAGTTTTACAACTTCAAAATGATTTCAGGGAAAAAAATAAATATTGGTATTTGTGCACATAAGATAGAGTAGATTTGGCAAAGTGTTAAGCAGTTTAATAAAAACTGAAGAAATAAAAAGAAAACACAGTGAACTACATTTGAGCATGCTGAAGAGTTTCCTTCAGCATGCTCAAATGTATATGCCCAATATTCCACTACTGTTTGAATAAATCAGTAGTAGCAGGGAAGGCTCTCTTAAGGAAATACTGTTTAGGTGGTGCAGGACAAAAGAAACTTTCAGTAGGGAGAAAAGAGAATAAAGCTTACCAAGATGCAGAGTGACCATTTTGAAATAGGGAAATGTAGGCCTTTTCTCCCTATCAGAAATATACACCCTCTCTTCCTAGGAATTAGATTAATGTAGATATATTAAAATAACAAGACACCTGAAGTTATAATACATATATGAATAAAAATTAACAGGAAGTAACCATATTAATATTTCTTAAGAGTGTGCTCCTTTAAGTCATTCTGCTTCAGAAAAGATACTAGAGTTCAAATACAGGTAGAAATTTAGACAGTTTTAGTATCTTGAATACTAAATACATTGACTTCCTTACCATATTTCTAGATCCAGGGTTAAAGGCACCTTTTTTTTTTTTTTTTGAGAGATTCTGTGAAGTAACCAATAAAGGCAAAAATATTTAAATATATGCATACACACACTTGTATATCAGGGCAATTGTATTGTTTGCTTGTGAAAATACTCAAAAGCATTTTCTTTCTTTCTTTTTTTTTTTTCTTTTTTTTCCATTTATTCACACATGCATACATTGTTTGGGTCATTTCTCCACCCTGCCTCCCCCTCCCCACTCCGTTCCAGGCAGGTCCTGTTCTGCCCTTATCATTAATTTTGTTGAAGAAATGACATAAACATAATAAGAAAGACAAAGCATTTTTGCTAGTTGAGTTAAGGACAGCTATACAGAGAGATTCCTACTACTGCTTTCATGTACCCATGTGTTACGACCCATGTTGATTCAACTCTTAACTCAATGATGTTTACATTGGTTCCTGATCCCCTGCTCATGATAACCTCTGTTGTTTTAAGGTTTCTGTATTAGTTCCTCTGGAGTGGGGACATCAAATGCTTTCATGTTTTGGGTTTTCTGCCTATTTCTATATCTCCCGTGTGTGCTCTCCCCTTGTCATGTGATCCAAGTCCAACCACATTACTGCATTTGCCCTAGATCTAATGTCTGCATATGAGGGAGAACATACGATTTTTGGTATTCTGAGCCTGGCTGACCTCGCTCAGAATAATGTTCTCCAGTTCCATCCATTTACCTGCAAATGATAAGAGTTCATTCTTCTTCATGGCTGAGTACAATTCCATTGTGTACAAGTACCACATTTTCTTGATCCATTCATCAGTAGTGGGGCATCTTGGTTGTTTCCATGACTTGGCTATTATAAATAGTGCTGCAATAAACATGGGTGTGCAGGTGCCTCTGTAGTAACCTGTGTTGCATTCCTTTGGGTTTATCCCCAGGAGTGGGATTGCTGGATCATATGGCAGGTCTATGTTTAGATTTTTAAGAAGTCTCCAAATATTTTTCCAGAGTAGTTGCACCAGCTTGCATTCCCACCAGCAGTGGATTAGGGTTCCTTTTCCCCCACATCCTTGCCAACACCTGTTGTTAGTGTTGTTTTTGATGATGGCTATTCTAACAGGGGTAAGGTGGAATCTTAGTGTGGTTTAGATTTGCATTTCCTTTATGGCCAGAGATGGTGAGTGTTTTTTCATGTGTTTTTTGGCCATTTGAATTTCTTCTTTTGAGAAAGTTCTGTTTAATTCAGTTGCCTATTTCTTAATTGATTCATTGATTTTAGGAGAGTTTAGTTTCTTATGTTCCCTGTATATTCTGGTTATCAGTCTCTTGTCTGATGTATAGCTGGCAAATATTTTCTCCCACTCTGTGGGTGGTCTTTTCAGTTTAGAGACCATTTCTTTTGTGCAGAAGCTTCAAAAGCATTTTCTTAAAGCAATTCATAAAAACTTGAGTTCCTGCAATTACTTCAGCAAAATGGCATTATCATGAACAAATCTGCAGGACAAATTTGTGAGGGGAGATAGGTTTTTATCTTCCTCAGATACTATTAAGAGAAAAAGGAAAGTTTAATAATTCTATGGCAAAAAAAAAAAACTTACAGTGGCAGTTGTCTAGCCAAAAATATCATGTTCCTTCTCTGACCTTAGGGCATTATAGCAGTAAACAGTGTTTGAGAAAATACTGTTACTGCACTAAAGGAAGACAACTCAAACTGAAGATGTAACTCTTCAAAAACTTACAGGGCTGGGGATGTCGCTCAGTAGTAGAGTACCTATTTAGCATGCATGAGACCCTGGGCTTAATCGCAAGCCCTGCCCAAAAAATTTTAATAATTAAAATAATAATAACAAATTTGGACAAAGTGTTAGGCTTATTCTTGTGTCTTCTATTATTACCTACTTTCATGAGTTGAGTTTTGTGGCAACTGGGGGATATGATTACTTCTAACCAGGCCTAAAATATTCCATCTTGTGCCTATAAAGTAATGACAGAAGTTTTAAGTACATACATGAAAAATTTATTAACTAATTGAGAATTTTACCCCACCACCTTACTATGGTTTATTAGTTTTTGTTTGCTTAGTACTGGGGTTTGAACTCAGGGCCTTTACCTTGAGCCACTCCACCAGCCCTTTTTTGGGTTGGGTTTTTTTGATAGTGTCTTGTACACAGCCCGGGCTGGCTTCAAACCACAATCCTCCTGATCTCTGCCTCCTGAGTAGCTAGGATTACAGGTGTAAGCTACCGGTACCTGGCGATTTATTAGTTTTATTTAAAAAAGAAAAAAAAGAGGTTGCTCTTTTCCTTTAATGCATACAGCACTATATAGTTCTAACCAAAGAGAGAGGGAGAGAGAGAGCCAAAACACCATACAGCCTCTTGAAGAAAAGTGAATTCTGCTAATATTGTCAGAGAAAAGGTACATGAATCTTCTGGAGACAGAGAAGTGTAGTTTGTTAGTCATTTCTACCTAGACATCTCAGAGTTTTTAATTCTTTGTACTGTTTATTTGAAGTAGACACAATGTAATGCCTACTTACAGAACTTTCTATCAGCTCTGCCTTCTAATTCAATTTATGAAAGATTCTTAACCCCAGTGCTACCACTAATGGTGTAATGTAAGACTTTGAAAATCGCCCTAAATCAAAATTTGAATAGCAAAGCACATTTCTGTTTAGAAATTGGGCACATCTGTCAGTTGACACCCCCAAACTCCAGCCCCTCAAAAAAGGCACTAACCTAATGATTGGAACCTCAGAAGTTGTTAATGAGTTGTCTCTTTTAATTATGGGTATGGCCTCTTTAAAATGTAAGTATTCTGATCCAAGGTGATTGATTCCCTCTCCAAGGGACCAACTAATGCCTTCAGGAAAGTAGCAACTTTGAAGAAAATCTGGCATGCCTAAGGTTTTCGGGGGACAGGGGATACCCATTTCCTTTGGCTGCCTGCATGTTAAAAAAATGTAAATACGATGTATTTTTCCAGTTAATTTGTTTATTGAACAGGTACATGTTGACATTCTGTTCTCCTGTAGAAGGGATAAAAATCAGTATCAGAGGTATTTTTGTCCATAAAGTCCTTATATAAATTTGTTGTTCTTGTAAATTAACATCTTTGCTAGCCTGAATATAATTCAGATCTAAAATCTTTAGCTATATACACAGTTACTAGTTTTGTAAAATGATGTCAACTCTATTTATAAAAAAGCCACATGCAGTGCATTGTTGGCTTTCAAAAGGTAATATTTGTTGTTATATTGCAACAGCCAATTTTCTGCAATACAAAAATGAAGAAAAAAAAAAAAGCAGCCTGGAGTGTGTATTTAGGATACTACTTCAGATTTCTTTGAGGCAGAGGAGATTCCAGCAGCAGGAATAATACATTTAAAAAAATGGAAGTCATCTCCCCCAACCCCAGCAGTTCTAAATTGTTGCTATTCATCTCCCCCACCTCTCCCTACCCTGAATTCAATGGGAAAATTAATCTATTTTTTAGGACAGTTGTGTTACAGAAAGTACTGGAGGAGAAAAAAGAAAAGCTAAACCCAAAAGAGCAGGCCTTGGAACCCCTGGAATGTGAATGAAGCAAGACAACTTAGAAGGAGAAAACAAGACTAGAGAAGTAGTTTCAGACATGGCCATGGTAGCAGAGATTAGATTGTGGAAAAGTGAATAATATGAAAGGAACAGAAAAAGAGAAAAGAGATTGCTCGAATCAAAGTTAAGGCATGAACATGTAAGAAAGAAACCAAACTCATGTAGCTGTCACTAAACAAAAATAAAATTAAAGGTATCCCTCATACTAAATTTGTTAATTTTCCTTCAGTAAAACTAACAAATAATTCTTAAATACTTGCCTGTAATGGCTATGTTGGTGAATAGTCCTTGAGTTCTTCACATGCATTCAGGACCAAATTCTATCTTTTTTGGTGAAAAGGGAAACTTAACATCCATCATTTTAAGAAGACCTTGACCTAGGGAGTCATAATGCTTATCTTGGGTCTTCTCTTACACATGTGCTGTCTTCCTTTCCCTCTTTCATCTTCTCACCAGGTGGGCTTCAGGAAATGATGAGGCCATGACCAGAATTAGTTTTTCAATCATTTCTGGTTGTTCTTTGCATGCAGTGCACGGTTCCTCCATATCTGCTTCAGATTGTGGATTGAGTTGTGTTATCTTTTCTCCATCCCCTCACACACACCCCCCCTTTGCTTTTGTTTTCATCTATATTCATTTCTCTCTTGGTTTGGTTACCTGTTAAGACAGTATATAAAAGTTTCTATGGTGTCAGTCACATAAAATTCATTGTGTGGAATTAAGTTGATGGCATCTACCTCAAAGGGTGTGTTCTTCAAGAGGCTAGTTTAAGAAGGAACGTTGTGTAACCATCCTATTACATATTTCTGAAATACCCTTTCATCATAGCATTGCCCTAATCAAAAGCTACAGGATATGAGATATTATCATTCATATCACCCCCTCATTCTTCCAGTCAGACTTTTTTTATTGTTAGCATACTATAGTTGTACAGGAGGTACATTGTGCATTTGCATATGTGCTTGCAATATATCTTAATTAAATTTACCTCTTCCTTGTTTCTCCTTTATCCCTCCCCCTTTAGAGAAGGTTTAGTTGTTCTATTTTCATACATCAATACAAAATACTTTCACCTTTTTTGCCCTCCACCATTTCTTTATGTCTTCCCTTTACTTTTTTCATTTACCTTCCCCTTCCCACTAGTGCCCTCCCCGTAACATGACCTGTTTTACCTTCCTGTCCTTCATTGTTTAGATGTCTGTCTGTTGTTCAGTGGGAATTTTGCCTTGGTATTTTACCTATAAATATATTGTGCTTAAGTCAGTCTAGACCCCTCCACTATTCTTCCTCACTCTTTTACTCCATCCTGTGGTGTTCAGCAGTTTTCAATGTGTTTTGTTGTGTCTTGTTTCTACACAGATATAATGTATTTCATTATTATTCACTTTCTGCTATTTTGACTTTCTTTTCATCCTCCCTTAGTCTCTTCTAACAGTCTCACTTTTGGAAATATGTTTCTCTATATATATAGATAGATAGTATAGTTACATACATATACAATACATGTATACAATACACAATAATGCTTATATTTGTATTGGATCTATATTCCACATATGAGAGAAAGCATGTGATCTTTGTCTTTTTGAACCTGACTAACTTCACTTAAGATGATGTTCTCCAGTTCCATCCATTTACCTGCAAACAGCAAAATTTCTTTCTTTTTTATGGACAAATAAAATTCCATTGTATATGAATACCACATTTTCTTAATCCATTCATCAGTTATAAGATATATGGACTGTTTCCTTAGCTTGGCCATTGTGAATAATGCTGCAATAAACATTGGTGTACAAGTGTCTTTATTGTATCCTGACTTATATTCCCTTAGGTATATGCTTAGAAGTGGTATCACTGGTTCTGTTTTTTAGTTTTTTGAGGAGCCTCCATACTGTTTTCCATAGTGGTTGTGCTAATTTACATTCCTACCAACAGTGTATGAAAGTTCCTTTTTCCCCTGCATTCTTAGCAACATTTCTTGTTGTTTATCCTGTTGTTTGTCCTCTTGATGATAGCCATTCTAACAAGAATGAGATGGAATCCTAACATGGTTTTGATTTGCATTTCCTTTATGGCCAGGGACACATTTCTTCATGTGTGGTTTTTTTGTGGGTTTTTTGGCCATTTGTACTTCTTTTGAAAGTTTTCTGTTCAGTTCATTTGCCCATTTCTTCATTGGATCATTGATTCTTTGGGAGTTTATAGTTTTACGAGCTTCCTGTATATTCTGGTTATTAATCCCTTGTAAGATGTATAGTTGGCAAAGGTTTTCTCCCATTCTGTGGGCTGTCTCTTAAGCCTGGTGACATTTGCTTTGCTGTGCAGAAGATTTTTAGTTTCATGTAGTCCCATTTGTCAACCCTTTCTCTTTGTTGCTGAGCCACTGGGGTTCTATTTAGGAAGTTGGTGCCTATGCCTATGAGTTCTATGTATCCCCTACTCTTTCCTGTACTAGTTTCAAAGTTCAGATCTTATATTAAGGTCCTTGAATACCACTTTGAGTTGATACTTGTACAGGGTGAAAGACATGGGTCTGGTTTCAGTTTTCTACATACAGATAGATGTATAGTTTTCCCAGCAATATTTGTTGAAAAGTTGTCTTTTCTCCATCAGATGTTTTGGGTGCCTTTGTCAAAAATCCAGTGGCTATAGCTACGTGAATTTATGTCTGGGTCCTCTATTCTGTTCCATTGGTCTTCATGTTTGTTTTTGTGCCAGTACCATTCAACAATGAATGTCAAGTCTAGGACTTCTCTTTTTTGGGAAAACCTTTTTTTTGCTCCTTCAGTTTTACTTGTTTCCATTTATTTCATGTTTTCCCTTATAACTTCTTTACGTACTTTTGGAGTTGACTCAGTAATGATCATTTGAGTTCCTTTGAGCCTGTCTGTTATTTTATCTGTAAAATGGGAGAATAATAGTATCCACCTCATAGAGTGACTAAGATTAAATTGTTTGATAAATGCAAGTCACTTAGAACAGTATCTAACACATTTAACATTGAATAATTGTTAATAATTTTTATTTTCATCATTTTGGTTACATCTCTCTATAATACATATAGTATTTTAAACTCCCTGGTATAAACATAGAGAAGTAGTATCATTATCCTCTAGTGTACATACAGAGTTTTGAAACTCTAATGATACTTATGAATTCTCAAAGGATGAGACTTACAAAGAAGGTCTCTTCTATGTGTTACATAGTATTTATCAAAAGAATGGGTATTCAGCCAACTGTATAATTGCTTTAAGTTTATTTTATCATTAAAAGAATTAGTCATTGTTTTATTTTAGACTGTGCTAAAATATCTGTACTATTGTGGGCTTTATGAAAAACAAATTGTCACTTCTAACTAGTCATGACAGATACTTTGTATTATGTTGTATATTACTGGACTACTAATCTCTTTTAAGATAAATAATTGCCATTTCATATGCCTACAAACATAAAATTTATTACTTCTTTCCTGAAAGATGACAGAATCCTGTATATTACTTCCATTTTTATCTGTAAATATGCTACATCTTATAGAATTACCTTGGGCAGTGTGAGATGTAATGTAAATGTAGACAAATAAAAAGAGGGCATGTTCCTTCTGTTTATGTTTATGCCATTGTCTTTAAAAGCAAGTGTCATATGGTCAGTCATTTACTGTATACTTTACGTAGAATCATTATCACAGCTGTTGTGCTTCTTTATTAATTGCTGTTATGTATGTGACACTTTCGCAAGTAAAAACCAGAAATGAATCATCTTGCCTAAGAGATGTAGGTTCACTGGGGATCTATTGTCTTCTTGGTATAGTGCTAATTAAAAAAATAAGTTTTATTAGATTAAAACAGCCCCACATAATGGTTGGAAGTACAGTGTTCAGGAGTGACTATTAGTATCTGATTTGGGGGCACTGATGGTGCTGGTGGGAAAATTAAGAAAACTGTGTTCTGCATGAATGTTTAAGTGATTGTTTGAGTAGCTGCTTAAGTTTAGATATCAGGTCGTCTTCATTTCCACCTCAGTTGTTTGGGGTTCAGTGGTTTTTAATCCACAGTGATTATGTTACTGGAAATTTTGACCCAAACCATAAAAACTTACTTGTAGAAAACTCATAGCCAGCTTTTTAAAAAACTAATTATTTTAAATTGTTGTTTTGCTTTTAAAGATTTGTTAAAATCTAAGCCTTCAAATGATAAATTTGTATTCTTAGAGCTTTATTATGTTTCTGATCTTCTTTCTCTCTTTTTTTTTTTAACTGATTAAAACTATATGCATGCTTATCAGGCCTTGATTAAGCTGGTTTCAGGCCACTGTGTCTTTACCAGATAGTATCTTGTTCAAAATAAAGTGATTGACATACATAAGAGCTGTGTGTGAAGATTTGAATGTAAGTCACCTCTTTTTCCTAACAAATACATTTTTACCTTTTATTTTGGCATATATAGTACAACCTCATCTCAAGCTAATGTTATCCCTGTGAAGAAGCAAAAGCAAAACATTCCACAGCCCTAGGCACATGGGACTTCTACAGAAAAATAAACGATGTACGTGAAAAATGAACTCACACTCAAAGATGACCACTTTACCACTGAGCCATATCCCCAGTCCCCAAATCAGTCAGATTTTTTTTTTCTCAGACTGGTCTCCAACTCCTGGCTCAAGTGATGTTCCTGTTTCAACTTCCCAGATAGCTGGAACTATAGGTGTGCACCACTACATCCAGCAGAAGGTCTTTTATTATTTAATCATTTAAATTGTACTTGAAAGCTTTAAAATAGTAGCTCTGTCATAAGGCGTCATCTAGCATATAGCATTCATAGCTGGGTAGGTGTCATCTTTAAGCATTATGATTTCTAGGTGATGGTAAATTTAAAATTCTTTGCTGCCAGTTATTCATGGGCCAAATATATTTTCATTGTTTTTTGGGAGAAGGTAGGGGTTTTTGTTAGTCAGGTGTATATTTCATAGGTATACATATTTTTTGGTATTTGCGATTCTCATTAATGATGGATTTTTCCAATTTTTATTGTGTCACTATTATACTTAAAAATCTTAGGACTGGAGGTGTAGGTCAGTGGCAGAGCACTGGCCTGGTATGTGTGAGGCCCTGGGTTTTATCCCTAGACTTGTAAAACATACAAAAAGCATTTAGGGCATGCTATTTATTAGCATAGCACTCTTAAATCTGTTTTAAGAAAAGCATATGGCTGCCGTTGATGGTGCACACCTGTAATCCCAGCACTCGTTTGGCTGAGGCAGGAGGAGTTTGTTCGAGTTAGTGCTGGCTACAGAGCTGGGAAAGAAAGAAGTAAAAGAACACTTGAAATCTCAACGATGAGTGTGACACTAATTTTTTTTTTTAATGTATACTAACTATTCATTTAAACTACAGTTTCATAGTGAGCCTAAAGCAAAAATCCATTTCAATGATGTTAACCATGCTATTTTGGGACCTTTGTTACAGATTCATGGCAGAGAGACTCCAAATATTTCCTTTTTGGGTCTCCATGGAAAAGTATTGTTAAGAAGATTGTCTTCCTTATTTCTTGCAGATCTTATTATACTTCCTCAGTAAAGTCGCAGTACCATTTATCCAGATCTTTTTAAATAACCTGTTTACACATAGCCTCCATTAAAAAATTATTTAAAAATCTTGGGGGACTACAGGTGTGACTTAGTGGTAGAGAACTTGCCTGGCATGCACGAAGCACTTTTCTCAGACCCAGACTGCAAAAGTACTTTCATGATCATTTTTAATGCCATTGTCACAACTAGTTTTCCAGCTCTGTGATGCTTGTTTACTTTTAAAATATTTTTCCAGATTAGTTTGGCGGAAAGACTTTATTTTCTTCTCTGCACTTGTACCTCACATGATCTCTGTCCCCTTATAAAACCACTCCACCTATATATGAAGTGTGGTCTGTACCTTGGAACAAGGAATAACATAAAGAGAACACATTATAATCCAGGTGATAGCCTGTTATATGAACACATTCCTTCTCAAATAATTCTGTAACTAGGGGGTGGGCAAGGGGAAGGGAGAGTGATAAGATTCCTGCTGGGCCCCAGGCTTGGTGTGAGAATTGTTTCTGTCCTTCAGTCTTCACAGCTCCCACAGCTGCTACTCTCACAGATGAGTACACGAAGCCTCCCAGATGCTAAGTGATTCATCCAGAATCAGGATTCCAAACTAGCAAACTCTCAAACCCATATCTTTCCACTATCAACTCTTGCATCTTGGAACTAGAAGGGGGCTTAAAAATAATCTAGTTTAAGTCTCTTGTTTAGGAGGAGATAGTGACCTATCCAAGATCAGACACTGTTTAGGTTTTTTTTGCATTTTTGTTTTATATGGTATACTATATGGTAACTACCATAAAGAATTGTTAACTCTAAAATTATTTTTTAAGAAGAGGTGACATACAGAAATACCTTCATTTTAAAGTATTTTTTTAAATTATGAAACAAGTAGGTAATGCTTACATGTGTATTAATTTCCTATTGGTGCTGTAACAAATTATCACAAACTTGGTAGCTTAAAACAGTATTAATTTTTTATCTTACAGTTCTGGAGATTAGAAGACTAAAATTAAGACACAAACATGGCTGAGTTCTCTGCATGAATCTACTTTCTTGCCTTTTCTAGCTTCTAGGGACCATCTCTATTCCTTGGCTCATGACCCCTTCCTCACATCACCTATCACATCTCTGTTGCTGATAATTCAGGAAATTTACCCAATCTCATGATCCTTGACCCAATCACAAGTTCTTTTACCATGTAAGGTAACATTCATAGGTTCTAGAAGTGGACACTTAACATGTCTATGTGAGTTTTTGTATATCACACAAAAATTAAAACCTTTCTCATCCAGGAGCATCTAGGAATTACACCATTCTAGATAAACAGACTGTCATTATATGCAAATCCATTTTAGTTTCCTTATTTATGGAAAATGTTCTAAAAGGCATTCTCCTAAAGAGTGATGGTTATTATCGTTGTAAATACCAATTATTGAGACATGCTTAAAATACAACTATAAATGCAAATGTCGGTGTAAGTTGTTTGATACAGAGAATTCACTGAGTATTGCCTGAAACTGGAATTTGCTTTATGGTCACTTCTTGTCATTTTGTTTCTTTGTCAGGAATGTGAAGAAAAGGCTATACAACTGCCCAGCCCAAGCAAGATAAGGGGATGGGCTTTCTGAAAAATTGAGTCAAAGATCAGAGCAGTCTTCTCTAGGGAGAGAAGGAAAGAGGGTACTTTCTTAGCCTTTAAAAGTCTTCTTCTGGCAGTTGCTGATCCTTTGCTATTTGTCAATATTCAAAGCACCATTTCTGATTTCTGGATCACTAATGTCAAAGGACTGCAGACAGTCCCTTACCTGTTTGCATGTAATCTCTCTCATTTCCCCTGTTTGTTGGAAGGATCTGGAAGAAAATGCTGGTTGTCCCAAAACTTTTACTAGTGAGTTTTTGCCTTGATTGTGGAACACATTTGCTGATATGACTAGGCCACATGTTTTTTATGTTCTCTTTCACATTTAAATAGAATTTAGCAAAAATAAAAATGTTATAATGAGTGCTTATTAGATTCTTACTATCATTTACTATTGGTTTAATTTTTACATAATCTCCTGAAATAATAATCTTTTTATTGCATACTGACTTTAGTTTTCTTTTTTCTTATTTTTATTTTTCCATTTTTATTATGATATATTCATTGTGCAGGGGAGATTCATTGCAACAATTCTGAATAACCTTACATTGTACAATTTTACATTTTAAACTCCCACCAAATCCCTCCCTGCGCCACTTAAAGCAATTGGAAGAGGTTTCATCACTGTTTCATATATGTATACGGAGCCTGTCAACCACACTCCCTCACCTTTATCTGTTCCATTCACCCTCCCCCAATGACTCACCCCCATATATACTTAACAGTCCTGTCTTTCATTGATTCCAAAGTCAATGTTCAAAGGGGTTTCTCCAAGTACCCCACTATGAGTACACTTTCCTTTGACATTTCAGCCCCTTCCATTACTGTCCTGTACTCCTTCCCTCCCACCCCCATTATCAACAGTTTTCAATACATATTGTTACATCCTCTACCTACATAGATGTAATGTATTTCAGTATTGTTTACTATCATTCTCTTTTTCTTTACCTCCTCCCTAAGTTCCATAGAGTAGTTCCAATTATTACAAACATGTTCTACGTATAAGTTTGTGTGTGATCATGTTTGTTTTGTATATGTGTTTATTTTTCGGATATGTCTTCCACATGTAAGAGAAAACATGTGGCTTTTGTCTTTCTGAACCTGGCTTACTTCGCTTAATATGGTGTTCTCCAATTGCATCCATTTACCTTCAAACCACGTGGTTTCATTCTTTCTTATGGCTGAATAAAACTCCTTTCTGTGTGCATGTATGTATGTATATATACATATATACATTTTCTTAATCTGTTCATCAGTTGTAGGGTATCTGGGTTGTTTCCATAGCTTAGCTATTATAAGCATTGCTGCAGTAAACATATGTACAAGTGTTTCTATTGTATCCTGACTTACATTCCTTCGGACATATGCCCAGGAATGGTATCATTGGATCATATGGCGTTTTATTTTTAGTCTTTTAAGGAATCTCCATGTTGCTTTCCATGATGGTTATACTAATTTACATTCCCAAAAACAGTGTATAGGGTTCCTGTTTTGCTGCACCCTCATCAGCATTTGCTATTGTTTGTCTTCTTGATGATGGCCATTCTAACTGGGTTGAGATGAAATCTTAGTGTAGTTTTGATTTTCATTTCTTTTAGGGCCAGAAAAGTTGAACACTTCTTCATATATTTATTAGCCATTTGTACCTCTTCCTTTGAAAATTTCCTGTTCGATTCATATGCCCCTTTCTTCTTTGGGTTGTTGATTCTTTGGGAGTTGAGTTTTTTGAGTTCCCTGTAGATTCTGGCTATTAGTGCCTTAGCAGATGAATAGTTGGCAAAGATTTTCTCACATTCTGTGGACAGTCTCTTAATTCTAGTGTCTTTCTTTTGCTGTACAGAAGCCTTTTAGTTTGATATAGTCCCATTTGTTCACTCTTTCTCTTAGTTTAGTTGCTGAGCCATTGGAGTTCGATTTAGGAAGTTGTTGCCTATGCCTGTATGTTTGAATATATTTCCTACTACTTTCTGTACTTGTTTCAAAGTTTCAGGCCTTATATTAAGGTCCTTAATTTACTTTGCGTTGGTATTTGTACAGGTGAGAGACATGGCTCTAGTTTCAGTTTTCTGCATGCAGATAGCCAGCTTTCCCAGCAACATTCGTTGAAGAGGCTGTCTTCTCCATTGTATATTTTGGGCACCTTTGTCAAAAATGAGGTGGATGCAGCTGCATGGATTCATATCTGGACCTTCTATTCTGTTCCACTGGTTTTCATGTCTGTTTTTGTGCCAGTACCATGCTGTTTTTACTTCTATGGCTCTGTTGTATAGATTGAAGTCAGGAATTGTGACACTTCCAGCGTTGGTCTTTTTGCTCAGTATTGCCTCAGCTATTAAGATCTTTTGTGCTTACATATGAATTTTAGGGTTAACTTTTCAATCTCTGGGATAAATGTCTTGGAATTTTGATGGGGATTGTATTGAACATGTAGAGAGCTTTTGGTAATATATCCATTTTCACAATATTGATTCTGCCAATCTATGAGCATGGGAGATCTTTCCATCTTCTGTGGTCTTCTTTGATTTCTTTCTTCAGTGGTTTATAGTTTTCATTGTAAAGGCCTTTCATTTCCTTTGTTAAGTTTATTTCCAGGTATTTTATTTTTTGAGGCACTTATAAATGGAATTGTTTCCTATGTCATTTTTCAGTCTGCTTATTGTTATATAGAAAGGCTACTGATTTTTGTAAATTGACTTTGTATCCTGCTACTTACTGAAGGTGTTTATGCTGTCTAGGAGTTTTTTGATGGAGTTTTTTGGGTCTTTTAAGTGTGAATCATCTGCAAATAGAAATAGTTTGACTTCTTCCTCTCCTATTTGAACTCCTTTTATTTCTTCTTCCTGTCTTATCACTGTGACAAGGAATTCCAAGACTGTGTTAAAGAAGAGTGGAGAAAATGGATACCTTTGTCTCATTCCTGACTTTAGAGGATATGGTTTCAGTTTTTCCCCATTCACATGTTGGCTAAAGGCTTGTCATACATAGCCTTTATTTTATTGAGGTACATTCCTTCTATTCCTGGTTTCATCAGAGCTTTTAATAATCTATAGAAAACATTGACTTTTGGGGTCAGCAAAATTGTGTGCAAATACTGGCTTCCCCACCAGCACATGTGGAACCTCAGATCAGTTCAAACACTCTGTACCTCACTTTTAGTTTCTTAAACACTGTTTACCTCAGTTTCTTCATTTTTTAAGGTGGCTGTAATAATACTTCCCTCATTGAGTTGTGTCAACTTAGAGTAACCAGTTAATACCTGACAGCCTTTAAAAATACTATTATGTAAGCCACTCATCGTGTACATTGGATCATAAAACTTTTATCACTTAAAGAACTAGGCAGTCTAACTTCTGTGGAAGTTTGTATATCACTGGGTATTCTCTGTTTCATTAACTTCTATTCAGGTCCTTATTCTTCCATGAGGTTTACTCTATTCTTTTGAAACTATATATGTCTCTTGTGTTGCTGGTTTGGCTAAATCACAGATTTTGATATTAGCAGCCCAGTATTTGCATTGTCATTTAGCTATAAATGATTTTTTCTTTGCATTATTTGCAAATGTGTTTTTCAGTTTCTAGACATACATGGAGTATCTTTTCATGTATAAATTCTGACCTTGTGTTATAGTCCTAAAATATCAATTCTTTGAAATAGCTTAAGCTTCGTTTGTGACTAACATACAATCAATTTTTATAAATATTATATGCTTCAAAAGAATGTGTATTCTTTAATTGTCAAATGTAGAATTTTATATTCATCTGATCCTTTGATTTTATGTATTTGGTGGTTCAAATTTTCAGTATCCTTACTAATTTTTGGTTTAATTAACCTATCTGTTACTGTCTTGAAATGTCTCTCCATAATTGTAGATAGGTCATTTTCTCCTTATCCTGCCAATCTGTAATTTTGACTATATTGTTTGGTATAACAGATTCAGGTCGCTGATGAATGATTCATTTTTTCATAGTGCAGAGACCGTCTTTATTCCTAATAGTGCTTTTTGCCTTGAACATACATCTGATCTGAAAGTACTCTTTTTAGTTAATGTTTGCGTAGTATACCTGTCCATGATTTAGAATTTTCTTGGGAGACATTTTTTTCCCCAATCCGGAGCACAGGCTTTTCCCTGACAAGTTTCTTTGTTGCCTCTCCTATAATGCATGTCTTTTCAAGTCTGTCCATTTACTGAAAGACTAGATACTTAAGTGCTGTGATCTATGTAAAGGTTCTTATTTCAAACCCCTTGCCACGTACAGGCCTCAGGTTTCAACCACTTTTGTCCTTGAGGGCATCAAAATTAAAACCTTCATTTTATAAGGCTGACTTCCATCCTTTATGCCTCTCCATCTTCTCCAAACCCACCCCTGACAGTGCCACTGTCAGCTCATGTGCTTACTGTAATTTTTGGTTTTCAGTTTGGGCCTCTGAGGATTCCCCTTGCAGAATCAGCTATGCATTTTAAAGAATGTTGGTTATGTATTCCTCAATGTTGCTAGGCATTTAAGATAGGTATGTAGGGAAAGATATCAATGTTATTTGGTCTGGCATAGTGCTAGAAAGTTGGTTCTGGAGTCCTGATCTAGCCTGCATGGTGATATTCATCAGCTTGGAAGACTTTGGGTCTGTGAGATTTGACATCATGTAAATTATACACATCTGATGGTGAATGCCCTTGGTGGTGTGGCAAAACCTACAAAGACCTGAAGTTTTTCCTGGTTCAAAGCTATTTTAAGCTTAGGGTGCCAAAGGGTGGTCTTCAGAATACCAAGGTTTTTTTTACATTTCAACTTACAAATTAGAGGCCATTTATAATCATAATCTTAATAAGCTGCATTAAAATCTTGTTATATAAGACTTAACATAACCAAAACTGATTTTTTCAAAATTATACATAAGCAAAATATAGTGGTGATCTTGCTGTCATAGGGAAAAAGTAAGCTTCACTAATATTGCATTCAAAATAAAAAATTTTTAAAAATGTATAATTTAATAAGGAATAAACCTGTAAATTATAAGTAGTACAGTATTACTAGTATAACGAATTGACATGTAGTTCTATAAATAAGGCATATATTTACATACATGTCCTAGTTCATGTTTTAAAATCATCTTATAGAATAATTTTTTTATTAGTTATACTCATGAACATTCCTATAATTGCATCAGGAGTAAATTAAGCCTGGCATAGTGGTACACACCTGTAATCCCAACACTCAGAGGATCTCAAGGTCAAGGTCAGCCTCAACTACATAGCAAGACCCTGTCTCAAAAAAAAGCAAACCAAAAAAGAAAAAAAAAAGAGTTCCCAGACAATTAAGACTCTTCACTAGAAGCAGAATGTTCTGGTTTTGCTGTTGGAGTTTAAGCACCTAAGGAAAATTCAAGTGTATTTTAACCAGTGACCTAGAATATTTTGCCTATTTTTCCAGGTTACCTTCCGAACAAGAATCTATCACTGTAACATTAATAGCCAAGGCGTGATCTGTCTGGACATCCTAAAGGACAACTGGAGCCCAGCACTAACCATCTCTAAAGTCCTCCTCTCCATCTGCTCACTTCTTACAGACTGCAACCCTGGTAAGAGGCCCTGAATCTACTCTCCCTCTGACTTAGTTATGGGATCCTAGAACTTGTTTCTGTTGCTAGCACCACCACTACTGTTATTATTGTGGTTGTTGATTTTCACTTTCCATAGAACGTAATGGGATTGTTTTGTTTTGTAAATTGGGTCTTTTCAGTCCTTCTAACACCTATTTTCAAAAAAAGGAAAAGGCATAATGCGATAAAAATGAATGAAAATCATTTTAGATTAGAAAATGAAGAATGCATGAAATTATCTTGCCAAATAATAATACAAACTCAAATTGAATAACTTAATCTTTAGTTAGATGCCTGCTTAACGATGTTAATTTGAGAAATGAGGGCTATTAAAATCTGTTAACAACTAGGTAGCACCGTACAGATGTGACTTGTGGTATCTTAACAACCACGTGTCCTGACAACTATAAGAACAAAAAAAACTGACCAAGTGGTCCTAAAAGAAGAAATACTACTTCCCAGGAAAATTGAAGTCTGTAGCCAGAACTTAGGACTCTAACACATGTGACTACATATTCTTTGACCAGTTTCTTTCAAGTAAAAGAAAAACCAACTGTTGATTTTTTGCATTTTTGGATTTATTTTAGAAAGTACAGAAATCCAGAGGATAGGGTTTTTAATGTTCTCAATGGATTCTGTCTCCCATGTTTAGGGACATGCTTGCTACTTTTCCAGTAATTTAAGAACTTATTTTAGTTAATAAAAAAAAGAATAGTAAATTTTCAATGTATTTAAAATGTTTTAAAGTAACAATTCTATTTTAACACCAAATGGAAATAATAATCATGTAAGATCATAATAAAATATTTTTAAATAGTGAAGGCCAACAATGCTATATACTAAGTTAAAGTTGATTTTGTTCTTTCAATCCCATTTATATCTGTGACTGTGTATAACCTTCATTTAGGTGTAATGTTACTAGAAGGCTTTCTTTTTTGTTTCTTTTTGTTTGTTTGTTTGTTTGTTTGTTTCATTTTGTTTTATGATTTGAGGCCAATACCCTGATCACCTGAATGTGAGAGTCTGTTCTCAGTATAGGTACCCTGCTTAAAAGAATGGTGTCATTCCTCTAATGCCTTCTCTCAGTGAAAACTAGCACTCAGTGAAATAATGCTTTTGGAAAAGAGGGGTTGTGTTAGTTAGTTAGTTTTTGGTTGGTTGTTTTCGCTGTGTCTCAGAAAATTATAGATACATTGTACATAAAAATAAAAATCACTCCTGACTAAAGCAAAATTCCATAAATTAAAGAAATACATTTCAAGAGCAGGACATGGTAGTATACACCTATAGTCCCAGCACTAAAGAGGTTGAGGTAAAAGGATTGGGAATTCAAGGCCAGCTAGGTTACAGATGGAGACCCAGTCTCAGGCATATACAGAGAGCGAGAGAGAGACAGGCAGACAGACAGACAGACAGACAGACAGGGTCTCACTGTGTAGCTCAGTCTAGCCTCAAACTGTCCTTCCACCTCACCCTCCCAAATGCCACCATAGTCAGCTAGATTCTAAACAACTCAAAAAGTCCATTTCTCAGCTGGGAGTGTGGCTCAAGTTGTAAAGTGCTTCCCTAGCAAGTATGAGGCCCTGTCAAACTCCAGTACCACAAAAAAAAAAAAAAAAAAGAAGAGAGAGAAAGAGACAAAAGGTCCATTCCTTTTGTTTAATGGACTTATTTCACACTGTTATCTGGTACATTTTCAACCTCTATAGGTTTTTTCTACTTAGATTTAAGTTGAACTTCAGTCTAGCCTCTCTTCAAATTATCACAAATATAAATTTGGTAGAATATGAGTAAATAAAATTATCCTGCACTGAGTTTGTTGAGTTATTTAAACACCAGAAATGCTGTCACATCAAAAGTAGGCCCTGCATGGTGATACATACTTAAACAGCTTTAAAAATGGAATCACTGTTATCCCTATATGAACTAATTTTTTATTTTTTTCATACTTTTCTCATAATCTACATTAGTCTCCTTCAAGAATTTTGAGGGGACTAAGCATGGTGGGACACACCTGTAATCTGAGTTACTTAGGAGGTAGAGATCAGGAGGATCACAATTTAGGCCAGCCAGGACAAAAGTTTGTGAGACTCCCATCTCAACCAACAAACGTGGTAGGGTGTGCCTCTGATCCCAGATATATGGAGGATTTCAGTCTGAGGCCAGCCCTGGGCAAAAGTATGAGACCCTATCAGAAAAATAACCAAAGCAAAAAGAGGTGGGGGTATGGCTTGAGTAGTAGAACGCCTGCCTGGCAAGCTCAAGGCTCTGACTTTCAGACCTCACAGCCACCCAAAAAAATTGCGGGTCCATTAAAAAACAAATGTTTCCGGGCATTATGGCACACATCTATAATTCTAGCACTTTGGAGGCTGAGGCCAGAGGACTGTGAACTTGAAGCCAGCAGGCGTGGATTTAAAAGTCAGGTCCAACAGGTCTTCTGTTGGTTGTGTGACCTTGAACTGGTCACTTAACTTTCCTCACCACTCAGTTTCTAACAAAGAATGGGGGTATTACCAGCCCTACATAATCAATGCGTTCCTGAAAGTTTAAAGTGAGATCTTGTATGTGAAAACCTGTTTTCACCATTTTTTCTCCCAGAATATTCATGGCACCAAATGGGCATACAATAGTTGACTGATAAATACCCATTCAGTTGAATTTAGTTGAGAGAAGACAGTACTAAATAATCTCTAACACCAGCACATTGCACTTACACTCCTGAATTAGGAGTGCCTATTGTATTATCACTTGAAGTGAAGTCTCAGTTGGTAGGTGTCTGGATCAAACCCAGTTGATATGTACACACCAGTAATCATTCTGTTCTCAGTGCAGTGATCTGGGTGGATCTAACTGGTGGCCTTATTAAACCATCACTTAATCATGGTGTTGGCTGATACAGCACTCTTACTTGTCAGGGATTACCAGACTGCCAGGGATTGGCTGTGGCACACAGCCAAGAACAGTGGCAGCATGGAGGAATAGTGGAGGATGAAAAGCTCCAGTGATTAGCACCAATCTCCCAGATTCTCTGGGGTTAGCACTGTTTGGGGAATAGGATTTAGTTTGGATTGCCCAAGTTGAGAAAAATTTCCATTTTTCATGGAATGCTGTTATTTATAAATACTGTCTTTTCAAGTCTTGCAGCATATATAAATTTTAAGTTCTGTTTGTTTCATCTTTCTGTTTGTTTCATCTTTCAAGGTTTATTTTTGGCTGTTTTGTGAATTTGTTTTTTTAAAATTAGGTCTCAGATGTTTTGTTATATTCCTTATATAAAACCTGTTTGTTTAGAATTATTTAAAATGTGCTTACATTGTGGTCTTTAACCTGTAAGTAGTGCTTTACCTCATGCAAAATCACTGTACATGGAGCACTGACACAAGATGAAATGAGATCGGCAGTTTCCCATATTCGGTGCTCCATTTACAGGATAAATGGCATTTTATTAATCTCCATTCTTCTTTCCCATCAACTAGTAAAGTATTGTTGGCTTGTTAAGTATTGTGGGCTTGTTTTATTCTAAACACATTTCTAATACTGTATCAATAAAAATTTCCAGAACATGTATGCCTCTTTTAAGATAATTGGAAATTTAAGGAAAAAATAGGTACTCTTTAAAATTATTTGCCAGAAAATTTTAAGCATGATAATGGAACTGTGATTGTGAAATTTTTATGTCCTTATCGTTTAGAGATACATAGTGAGCTGTTTGCAAATAAACTTTTTGGTCTCTGAAATTTGCCTCAAAGTAGTCCGGAAAGATTGTAGGTGGGTAGAGCTGTAAAAGATACCAAGACTGATCTATACAGTTGTTGAATCCGAGTGACTCGGACATGAGGGTTCATATTAGTCTTTCTACCTTGAATATGTTAGAAATTTTCGAAAGTAAAGATCTTTTTGTTTTAAATTTCCAGAGATTTGGCTCTCTCATGCTCTGGGGGTAATGACTTGGTCTCCAGTTCTGGCCCTGTTTATGTCTTTACCATATCATCTGACTTCAGACTGTTAGGCTGCCTCATGGTGCAGCGGGAGGGGGTGGAGTGGGTGGTAAGGGAGGGGGTGGGGGCAGGGGGGAGAAATAAACCAAGCCTTGTATGCACATATGAATAGTAAAAGAAAAATGAAAAAAAAAAATCAAATGATTAATTCTCCCCATTCTAAAAAAAATTTTTAGGTGACAAGAAAAAATAATTATGCAAGAATTACGTATTTTAAGTCAGAGATTTTTCCTGTCCCTCTCCTTCAGTAACCTCTCACAGATTTTGTTAGTGTTAGGAGGTTGTTTTGGGGGGTTTTGTTGTTTTGTTTTGTTTTTTTTTTTTTTTTTTTTTTGGTTTTTTTTTTTCGGGGGGGTGGTTCTTTTTTGTTCTGGCAACCAGATAACAGCTCTGATTTAATGCTTAATCACAGTCACTGCATTAACCATCTTACAATTTACATATGTGCTAATAATGTATGCTTCTTTCCTGTAGTTTATCCATGCTTTTCTAAACAACCTTGAGTTACTCTGTTTCTGGTATAATTATTTTATCGAGCAAATTTACTTTCTTGCAAATTGTTTGAGTCTTGCTTGGCAAATGAGTTGCAAAAATGAGAACTCTACTTTGTGGTAGGCTGAAGGACCACATATCATAGGTACCCTGCACTCAAAACCAAATATTTATAGCTTCTTTCCAGAGAGACATAACTGTCGGGCTTTGCTAAGTGGTTTTGTTCCAACAAGACTTTTTTTTTTTTTTTTTTTTTTTTAGTCTATTGTGTAGCTGCTCAGTTCTGTTGTGTTTCTCCACACAACAGAAAGATTTCAGATGTTATTCTCAGGTTGGGATTTACCACAGCTGTGTTTTTCTGCCATTTACCTAGAAGGAGGGTTAGAGTGTAGCTCAGTGGTAGAGCATGTGCTTAGCATGCATGAGGCCCTGGGTTTAATATGCAGTATCAAAAAAATCTAGAAATAATGAGATTATTAAGTAGCTGGCAGTTCTCTTAGTTCTTCACCATCAGAACTCTAAATGCTGTTTCTTTGGTTAATTTATTCTACAATTTCAGTTTCTGTTCCCAATTAGTCTATCTGTCATGTGGTTTTTTGTTAGTGCGTTAAGTTTATTAGTGCAAAGTAAAATCATTCTAGTGGAACTTACTGTCAGAGTCAGTAACATAGAATGGATTTTACTTTGTGAAAATTTTAAAAGTAGATATATTTTGAAATTTGATAACTGTAAAAGGCACTCCAGGATGTTGACTGCCCATCCTATACTTAGAAGTATCTCTACATGTAGAGACCATGGGGTAACCTGATCTTCTCCTGAGCCAGAGACCTCTTCTCTACCTCAGGACAGTTGCCCCATGGCTATCATATTCCCCTTCTAGGGCAGCCTTTCAGAGGGGTACTGCCTTCTGAGATAACTGACACCACTGCCCAACACTGAGGAGGCCCCTTTGTGATTACACTGACTTCCCCTCACCCCAGGGCTAGGGATCAAACCTAGGGCCTCACACATGCTTCCAAACACTCTATGTGCACACACATGCACACGCGCGCACACACACACACACATACACACTCTGACTTTTAAAGAACTTTATGTCTGGAGGATTTGTTAATGAAGCTATTCTTTTACTTTGTTAGTAGGTGTCAGATGTCCTCAGGGACCAGGTTTAAACAGTGTTTGAACAGTTTGAAGGATAACACTTCTTAGCCTACAAACAGACACAGCCAAAGCAGCATGAACAACTGGTTTGTACTTGTGTTCTCACATCAGCTTGTCCATTGCTACCTTCTAACTACTGCCTCTTTCAGGAATTTTTAATAGAAAAAGTAGTATAACCCATCATCTTTCCCAGCATATATCAGAGCATCATATAAAGCTGTACTTCTCAGCCTTTGTGACTTCACACCCAGCCAGTCTTTCTTACTCATTTTGACCTGTATCCTTTAGTCCAGGGGACTCATGTTTTGCTTTTCTTCTTTGAGTTTGTAGTATAAAAACAGTTGACCTCTATGTATTCAGAGTTCCTGTGCACAAAGTTCACCTGCACCCCAGTCTGATTTGTCTCCACCTTCAAACCTGAAGTATGTCCCCTTTCTCAAAAAGAATCACAGGCTGAAGCCAATGGCAAAGGAAGTAGACCAGCACTTTAGTCTTTTTAGGGGGAGCTTTGTGATGTGTCCTTAGTTATTCCTCATCCTTGAACCTTTTCCCACTAGCAGGTCTCTGCTCAGCATCTCTAGTCTTCTGATTTTCCTACTATTTCCTCTCTTTTCTTGTCCTTATTGGTCACCTGCTGCTCTCTCTCAACTCTTAATTTCTTTTATACTTTCTTGCACCCAGTAAGATGTTTTAAAACAGATGGAAAACCAAACTATATTTTTTATTTACTTTCATTTTAGAAAAACTTTACTTATTATCTCAATAACCAATTGATGTAGCATATAGCATCTATTATCCTAGTATAATCCTGGAATATCCTGTTTCACCTCTTATGCCAAGTTTGGGGCTCTTGTTCTCCTGGTAACTGGTCACCTCTCAAGAGGAATATAATGTCAATCTGACAATGTGGCTGAACACTGTGCATAAGTTACAGTTCTTGCCAGGCTCAGTCAGTACAAACCTTCTTAATGTCATGGCCTCTTTCCCCAGTTAAACAGGTTGTTGTTGTTTTGTTGTTTTTATCTAGTTTGGAAAATACACTAAATATAAAATCCTATGTTCTGTAAGTAGAACTGCCAAAGCAGTATCATGCATATAGCATAATAATCTCTTTTTGATGTTGCGAACTTCTTTGTCCTGGATAGCAAGGTCTTATATGAAAACATGCAAGTTGATCCATAGTGTGAGATGGTTTTATGTTGCTTAGCTTTATGCTGTTGCCCTAATCTTCACTGCATTTATGCCTGACTTCTCTAAGTCATAATGACATGCCTTGTATACATCTTCTCAGATGCCCCTTTTCTTTGCATGCCCTTTGCAGATCATGAACACAATACAAGGTTATGCCTTGCTGTGTTAAAAAGATTTAAGTCAGAGAAGTCAAATTATACTGAATTTTGAAACCATCAGAAAAACTGAAGTCTTGACCCAGCTCTCTCTCTAACTAGCTGATGACCTTGGATAAAAAGATGCCTTCATATGTAAATTGAAGACTTGAAGACTGTACTTCTGGCCCTATCTTGCAGGATATATGGAGAGATATATATATAATGAGAAAATGGTGTTAGGTAGACCTTAATAAATACTTTGAAAGCTATGAGTATCATTATATGGAATGTACTCAACTGAAGGCCCATATTAGCTGTGTGAGGTGTGATGAACTGGCCTTTGAGATGCCTTTTTTGAAAAAAAGAAGTTTTGTTTCCTGTGTAATATCTTCAAATGATTTCGTAGTTTTTTGAGTTTGGAGTTTTCATATGTGATGGAATATATTTTCTGAAAGAAAATGAGTAGGAAGAATGAATTATAATTTATATTTAATAATTTCAATTTGCTTTAGACTCCTATCTTTTCCTCTAGGTCATTTAAATATTTAACATTACCCCTGTCAGCTTTACAACTGAAGTCTTCATTCTGAGCACCCATAATGCACATACTCTGTCCCCTCATGCAGCTCCATCTGGCTTCCATCTGCAGAACTTTCCAGCAAACCACAGCATTCCAAGTCCAAGTCTTTTTAAACCTAGACTGCTACCCAAGTATTCATTTGCTCTCGTTCTTGCCTTATATAAGAAGGGTGTCTAAGGCCTAAAAGACAACTTAAAATATTGTCAGGGTCAATGCCTGGGATGTGGCTCAGAGGTAGGGTGCTTGCCTAACATGTACAAATCCCCAGCACCACCACCACCCCCAGAAAATATCAGGCTATTACATTGGATGTCATACTCCAAGGAGGTCATTGCCTGTGAATAATTGAAATATCAGTGAAACTTCACTTATTAAAAGCTAGGTTTAAGCAAATGTAATTGCTAGACTACATATACTTTATTATCTGGGTTGTTCATTATGTTTTTTGCAATATGTCAATGTGGACTTCTGTTTCTGGCCATGAAGCAATAACAGGAACCAGATTTACACTCTTACCATAAGCCACTAGAAAACTCAAGTCCTGGAAAGCCAGGACTGCAGTCCTGAGAGAAGAGAAATACGACTGCAAAGCTCACTGCCTCAAGGCAGTCTGTACTATAGACAGAAAGAACTAAAGGAGTCCAGTATTCTTACAGTAGAAACTTGGAAAGACCAAGATGGGTAGTGCTAGGGGACCGAAACACAGGGAAGAGAAGCTACACAGAGAACACTGCAGAAATCCGAAAAACTATTCCCTTGGGTCTGGTTAAGTTGGCATGTACTCCTCAGGTACTGCCTTGTTAGTGGGAAAAAATTAGTTCTAGACTCTACAGAAGCTCCACCTTAACAAAGTTTAAAGCAAGCCTTGATAGGATAAATGATTCCTAAATAATATTTGTTAGAATAAACTACAGTATTCTTTAAGGAAATAAACACAAAACAATGTAAAAGGATCATTCAACATCCAGTAAAATGTTACCAGCCACTTAAAAAGCAGGAAAATAGAATTTATAACCATGAGAATATAAATAAAAATAGGAAAGGCTAAAGTTAAATTTAGGATTATAGTTTCTAATTGATATTTTCATATTTACCCAGTTCTTAATGTCATGAAATACAAATGCATTAAGGATTGACTGGCATTTTTTTTTTCTTTTCTTTTTTCTCCTGCAAATCAGAGAACTGGAGGGTGGAACAGGTCCTGCGTGGGGGGTGGATAGCATTGGGAGGGGCAGGTGGTGGGGAAAGGTGTAGGAGGGTGAATGTGGTGCAGATACTGAGTATACACATATATAAATGTAAACATGATACCTGTTAACTATTTCAGGAATGGGGGAGGGGAATAAAGGACAATCATGGAGGGGGTGAATTCAGGTATGATATATTTGACACTTTGTAAGAACTTTTGTAAATGCCACAATGTACCCCCATCTACAACAACAATAAAAACAAAAAGCAAATAAGAACATTATGCTAAATAGTACAGTTTTTGAAAGAATCAGTAGTTAAATAATTAAAAGTACTTACATTTGCCACTCTTTAAAATTGAATAATAAAATGTCTAAATAATAATACTAAAAAAGAAAATTTGTATAGATCATACAGAGAATACACATATATCACTTACCCAGCTTCCACCAAAATTAATATTTTATATAATTTTCCATAATTATTAGAATCAGTATCTATTCTCAAGATTCTAATAGAAGTCCATTAGTTTTCCACAACTGGGTTACTTTTTTCCACCCCAGGATCCATTCAGAATCATACATTGTTATCTTTGTGGTTTTTTTCTACAGTAGTCTTCTACAATCTATAATAATTCTTGAGTGCCTTTGTCATTTATCATCTTGACATTTTTGAAGCACACTGATTAGTTGTTTTGCTGCATGTCTCTCAGATTTGTCTGGTGTTTTCACAATCTTGGACTAAAGTTAGGTGTTTTTGTCAAGGCAACCAGAAAAATGACATGTCTTTTCAGTGCATCATGTCATGTTTTATAATGTTGAGGGGATTCACTACTTATCGTGTCAATGTTGATCAATAGTAAAGAGATTTCTGCTAAGAAAAAAAAAAGAAAGAATTGACTGGTGTGTCTTTGGCTTACCTATCACCAAAATTATAAATGTTAAGCTGGACAGAAACTTAGGTTGGCTGTGCAAAGCCCTGTACTATTCAAACTTAAAGTAAGTTATTGTTACCTTGGCTGTGTTATAAGAGGTCTCTATACCTTCTGTGGTTTCACAGCATCAACCTGTGTCCTTTCTCTCTAGTTGCTGATGGCTCACTTATAAACTTAAAAGTTTCTAAAGAAGTTCTTCTGTTTCATGAATAATTAAAATGTTTATATTTAACTGCTTTCTTGTACTGTGTTGAATTTATAGAGAATTAGAAAATAAAAATAACACATTTCAGCCAGGTGTGATGTTACCCTAGCACTCAGGAGACTGAAGCAGGAGGATCACTGACACTTACTTGAAGCTACATAGGGAGACTCTTCCTCAAAAAATAAAATAGTAGTGCACACCTGTGATCCCAGCTACCCAGAAGGCAAAGGCAGGGTGATTGTGAGCTTGAGGCCAGCTAAGGAAAAATTAGCAGACTCTATCTCAAAAACAAAATAAAAATAAAAGAATTGAGAATATAGTTCAAGTGGTGGAGTACTTGCCTAGTATGTGTGGAGGCTCTGGGTTCAATCCCCTGTACCACTAGAAAATAAATAAATAAAGTTCAGAACTAAAGGGAAAATTAATTTTCCTTTTCTTCGAGAAGTTTTAGTAAAATTGAGAAGTACTGCTGTCACAAGATAATTCCCTGAGGTCCACTCAGGAGAAAAGGAAAAACCAGGCATTATCCTCCATCTAAGCATCTGGAAAAAGTATGATCTTCTTGTTTGTTTTGTGGTCTTCGTGGTAGATAATTAGAATATTTCTGACAAGTTTAAAATTCTGTTTTTAAATGTATACTGAGTACTTATTTAAACAAATCATCCCAGTAGTATACATTGCCATTGTAGTAATCACCAGAAGATAGGGAAAAAAAATTGACACCAAGAAGAATGTTCTGGGGACTTGACATTTCTTCTTAAATGTTCTGTAGTCTAACAGTCTTTAAATAGTTACAGAGGCAGTGGGTGTTGTACAATTTAGGTAGCCAAATAAGTGATAGCATTATTATCCCCATGCCATATCCCACCCCCTGAAAATCTGTTTACAATGTAGACTTTCTGATTGTGGCCCTGTAGATGAAAATTGAGTCCAAAATGTCATATCTTAGCTGTGCTTCCACATGACCACAGTTGGATTCTCACGAGTCACCACTTTCTGATTTCACTATCCATGAAAATGAATGTTAATTACTGTGGGAAGAAACTTAGACCAAGGTGTTAGTAGTTTTCAGTTACCACCAAAGTATAGAGGCTGCAGTTGGTGTGGCACCAGAACTGAAGCAGATCCATAGACAGCACCTAGTAGACCCTTGGTCACTCTCAGGGTCATCAGTGAATTCAGGAGAAGACAAATATCTTAGAAGCCAAAATGTTGCCCTTCATGCATCATCATCCAGGCTAGGTATATATCCCCAGCATCACAAAAAATAATGCTAATAATTATCACCCAACAACAATTTGAATGTATTTAATTCCTCCGAACTACATGCTTAAAAGTGTTTTAAATGGTAAAAGTTCATATTTTTACACACACACACACACACACACACACACACACACATATGGAGTCATAAATAATCCTTAGGGACACCAAACAGCTTTCCCTAAAGGTTAACTTGTTGAACTTTATCAAACTCTGATTCAGGATCTAGGCCAGGGAAGGAAAGAAGGGGTAGTTAAAAATAAATAAATTCTCAGGTCATAATCCTTGATTTTAAAGAAAGACTGACAGGAAACAAATCGGCACTGGAAAATGAAAGTCAAGGCCAGAACTTTTGCTCACCATGAGAGCCAAAATGGAGCGATTGAAAATCTTCTTAAGTGATTTGTTCACCAGTCAAATCTATTGTGGCTTACACTCACATGCACATTACACACTTACAGTGTCTTCAAGGAGCACAATTTTAATTTGGAAGTTAGTTTTGGCCTCCGTAGAGTGAACTAGAAGAAACTGCCTTTGTAGTTCTGAAATACCTCATCGCCTTTTATATTGAATTTTTTTGGAGGAGTGATACTGGGGTTTGAACTCAGGGCTTCACAGTTGGTAGGCAGGTGCTCTACCACTTGAGCCACTCCACCCACTACCCCAGAGCCTTTTGCAGAGGCAAGGAGTTATACATAAATGTTCTCTGCATTTATTCTGTGTAGGTTCTTTTCTCTCTGTTTAGTGAAATACTGAGCTGAATTGAAATCCGGTGATTCTAAGGTGCCAGTATCTTTTCCAAGGTATCTCAGATAATAGAGTAACTTGCTCTTGGCAATTAACGTACCCCACAAGTCTATCTTAAAGGAATGTTCGGGAGCAAGCAATCTTTTCAAATTGTTCATCTAGCTCAGTCTTTCAATGGCATTCCACTTAATATATTTCTACTCACAGATATTATTCTCACAAATTTCTGAATATAAAATAACTTTCCTGTTCACCATTAGTCACTTAGAATTGCCCTATTAATAGATAACCATTGCGATTGTTATTAATTACTGTAATTTTAGAGCACTCAATTCAACAGATACTTATTTTTAGTGGTAGAAGTTGAAAGGAACTGTACTAGGCACTGCATGCAGGCAGGGTATTCTGCAGAGGCTGCTGTCAGTACTATCCTATGGGAGCTACTTCTCCAGCCACTTCCTGTCTGATGGAGGGTGAATGATAGATAAGGGCAGCACTAAAATAGTATGTTGCCTTATTGGAGCCCAGAGATGATGTGATTAGAATGGCTGGGAGCAGCTAGTAGAGGGTTGTCCTGGGGTAAAAGGAAAAAGAAATGTGAAGGTGAGTGTGAAAAGGATAGCTGGCTGGAGAGCTTTGCTTCTTGAGAGAGAATGAGGAAGTGTAAAACATGGTTTGTTATAACTGGCCCCAGGGAAAGCAGCTCTTAGGGTGTGCTGTGAACTGAGGTGGGACATGCACACCCCAGAATGAATATATCTAAGCCTTCGTGATCAGTAATGTGACCGTATTTGGAGATAGTTCCTATAAAGAGGTCATAAGGTTGAATGACATAAGGGTGGCATCTAGATGAAAAGATGAGCAGCCTTAAAAGACGCAGGGGCTGAGGTGTCACTCAGGGTTAAAGCGCTGCCTGGTATGGTATGCACAGGGCCCTGGGTTTAATCCCCAACACTACCAGAGTTTGCTCATTCTCTCTCGCTCTCTCACCAGAAACCTTTCTGTTGTCCATGCTGCCTGGTCTGTGGTATTCTGTGCGGTAGCCCAAGGAGACTAATACAGTGTGTATTGAAAGTGTCAGCCAACATGTGACTAAAAGCACTCTGCATGCTGTATCATGGACAAGAAAGAGGATTGTGGTTTGAACAGTTCCACAGTTGAAGAAATGGGTAGATGAAGGAGATGTGCATTGCTACTCTACAGCTCAGTCTCTTTGTACAGTCAGGAATTCCAGTTCTTTCATTATGAGTGACTAGGTCAATTTTTTCTTCTGTAATAGCCTCTTCTACACATTGTACTTTGGAACTCTTAAGATTGTAAAATTTTGTGGCATCTTATACTTGGAGCTGACCTCAGCTTTTCATCAGTTTTTACCCCATGAATGCAAGTACTGTCTGAAATACTCCTCAACTACTATTCAAAGTTCTGAACATGCAGATATGGCCATAAGTCATTCAGAAAAATATTGACCTCTACATTGACTAAAATTCCAAATCCTGTTTTTCACCATTCACTGCTGTTTTCAGCCTGTCTTGACAACTACCAGCACACTTATAAAAAAAATTAATTTTGAAAAAATGTATTAATAACTTCTATATAACATTTTAAATATCTTTTGAATTTTGGTAAACATTTTCTTGTCAATTTTTAATCCCCTTGAGTATTCACTATAGATTTCTGTAGATAAAAGTTGATGATTTGAAGGGGAAGATGAGAGAAAATGTCCTTTATCAGCCATAAAGTTAGCCTGTGACCTACTTAAATAAGATAACAAAATTAATAAATGACTTCATACTTCTAATGTTAAGGAAACAAAATGTTGTACATTGTCTTCTCATAACATGATAGAAACATTTGGTAACACCCTAATAAAACAAAATGCCATGTCAAGAATCAATTATAATAAACTTTGTACCTTTAAAAAAAAAATCACGTCAAAAAAGCATAGCTTGTGGGCATGTGGTGAAGCAGTTCCCCATCACAGACAGTGACTCTAGTTTCACTCCCCATCTGTCTATATCTCACTATACTGATAGCCATAACTGCAGGGCCTTTTTTCTGTTGCTGAATGAGCTGAAGTAGACTCACATTAATCACCCAAAATTGGACACTTGTTTCTGAAGAATTTGGTTTGGTTTTCTAAATGCATTATACATATTCCCACATATATATATTTGTTTGTTTTTGCGGTACTGGGGATTGAGCCCAGGGCCTACTTGAGCCATGCTTCCTGCCCTTTCATGTTTCTTGTTTGTTCCTTTGGTTTTTGGCAGTGTTGGGGTTTGAACTTAGGGCCTCATGGTGGCTAGGCACATGCTCTACTACCACACCCTCAGCCCGTCTCTTATGTTTTTATCTTGCTTTTGAGATAGGATCTTCTGGAACTTGAGATCCTCCTGCCTCCACTTCCCAAATAGCTGGGATTACAGGCATAGGCTACCACTCCCAGTCTATATTCATTTTTCCAATTATTGACAATCATTCATTGGATTTTTTTTTAGACATAAAGAGGTGTTTTTCAAAAGCTGTAACTATCTAATAAATGAATTTTTGTATCAGTAAACTTGAAGGATACAAAATTCAAGATACAAAGGTTTGGACATTTCTATATACAAATCACAACCTAGCTAAAAATGAAAAGAAGAAAACAGTCCCATTGGCAACAGGATAAAAAAATACTTAGAAATAAATGTAACCAAGAAGGTAAAAGATCTGAATACTGAAAACTGTAAATGTTAATGAAAGAATCTGAAAGGGACATGAGTATAAGGAAAGACATCCTATACTATGGATCAAAAGAATTAATGTTAAAATTTCCATAGTACAAAGTATGCAGATAGTTTTAAGGAGATTTGAGACAATTAAAGAAAAAAACTTACAGAATAACCACAAAGCCTGCAAGTATAGAAAAAAATCAAGCAAAGGCTAGGTATGTCATGAACACATAAAATATATGTAAACAATAGTCTATAATTCACTACTATAAAATATAAGCAGCCCTATTATTAAAGTTTAGTATTTTTGCACACAAACATGGCAGTCAAAAATGTAAACAAACAAAGATGTAATGTTAAATATTACCTGAATAAAATTAACTACCACACAAACTGAACCATTGTATAATTACCCAGCCACTTCCTGTTGCTGTGTATCTACTCACAACACTGTGTGACTGTAGCCATCTCTGTGTGAGCAGTTCATCTCTCTAGTACATTGTGTATGGAATAAAATGTGGTCTCTGAGGGTTGGCATACTTTTCACCATGTATTTAAATATATAAAATATGTTAATATCTGTTTGTGTTGTTGGTAAGACTTCCAGACTAATAGCAGGCTATTAGTTAAGTTTTGAGGGTATCAAAAATTATATACAGATTTTTGAAAGTGGATTTGAGAAGGGTATTCCCATTTTCCTCAAGGGTCATCTCTATCTAACTCAATGCAGTCTATCAAAATTCCAGTGGCATTCTTCACAGAGACAGAAAAAAATAATCCTAAAATCACATGGAACCACAAAAGAGTCCAAATAGCCTCATTAATTCTGAGGAATAAAAAACAATTAGAGACATGGCACCTTCTGATTTTAAAATACATTGCAGGGACTGGGGGGCAGGAGTGTACTAGTGAAAAGAGTTTACCTAGCTTGTGTGAGGCCCTGGGTTCAATCTCCACCACCACAAAACAAACTGTAAACTGTAAAAATTGTATTACAGTGCTGTTATGAGCAAAACAGTTGATACTAGCATGGGAAAAAAAAGACATGTAGAGCAGAATAGAAAGTCCAGAAATCAAACATGTATGGTGAACTGATTTTGACAAGGGCACCAAGAAGACACAATAGGATAGTCTCTTCAGTAAGGTCTTGGGAAAACTGGATTTCCACATGGATGCAAAAGAACAAAATTGGACCTTCATCTTATGTCCTTCACAAAAACCTGCTCAAATTAGATAAAATAAAAGATCTGAAACGATGAATTCCTAGGAGAAAACAGAAAACGTTCCTTAACACTGGCTTTGACAATGATTTCTTGGATGTCACACCAAAGGTCAGGGCATAGAAACAAAATAAATGAGGCTACATCAAACTGAAAACCTTCTGCACCTCAAAGGAAACAACCAACAAAATTAAAAGGCAACCTGCAGATAGGAGAGAATAATTTGCAAGCCATATATCTGACAAGGAGACAGTATTCAAGATCTACTAAAAAAAAAATACTAAGCAACTCAATAGTAAGAAAAAATATAACCTGCTGGGCATGCTAGTGCACACCTGTAATCACAGCTCTCAGGCTCACAGGAAGCTGAGACAGAAGGATCAAGAGGGCTACATAGTGAAACCCTGTCTTAAAAGTAAAAAAAAGATCAAATACATAGAGACAGAGAATGAGGAAATAGTCAAAGGATGCAAAGTAGCAAATATATCCAACAAACAAGTTAAAAGGTCTAATGTACACCATGAGACCTATAGTTAATAGTTTACTGTATTCAGGATTTTTGGTAAATGCAATTATAGCTGCTTTTGAGGGGATGGGTAACTGTATGAAGTAATGGATGTGTTCATTTGTTTCTAGCATTCATTCTATATACATATAATATTTCATAACACATTGTGTATCTTCAGTATATACAATAGTGGTCTTTTTTAAATGTTTGACCTATTTTGTCAAGTCAGAAGTAAACATGAAAAGAAAGCATATTAGAATTGTTAATATGGCATCAATGTTAAAAAAAAAAAAAAAAACCACTGATTGTGGGTTTCAAATAAAACCAGTATCATATATATTCATTAAGTTTATTTGAGGCTACTGGGTCACCCTTAAAACATGTAATACAAATTTATGGTTAATAATTGTACCCTTTTTTGCCAAGTATGATGGCGTACACCTAGAATCCTAGAACCCGGAAGGCTGAACCAGGAGAATTGAGAGTTCAAAGCCATCTTGGGCTACAAAGCAAGACACTGTCTCAAAAGAAAAAAAAAGAATTGTACACTTTTTGCCACTCATTTGGCTTAGCCATGTGTATTTTAGGAATCTAGTATTTCTTTCTCTGTCCCATCAAATGGGGATTTTAACTTAAAAAAAAAACCCTACAGAGTTTTAAAGCGAATGTGGGCATTTTGTGATTCAGAAATAGTGCACAGAATTGGTGTATTCCACAGAATTATTCCTTTCTTTACCCATCAGTTATGTAACCCACACATTTGATGAGATTCAACTTCCCATGTGCTCATTTTTCCACACATAAGGAGCATAACAGATATATCTATAACTTTTTCCAGTGGTAATATCTTCATTCTTTATTGGCAGGTTACTCTGTCACTGTATTTCTCTACTTTGTTGTCCACAAACCAGGTTTAACTAGCCTTCCTTGGAGTTTATGGCGCTCTGACAAATTCCATTAGAAAATCAATCTAGCTTTTTGTCTTGACATCAACACATTAGGTCACTCTGAGTCCAAGAAAAGCATGTCAAAAGGGCTGTCTTACTGCATTTCTCATTGTTGTTTTCTGTTTGGTATCTCTTGAAGGTCATTTTATAGATCCTTTTATCAAAGGCATGTCAACAATAGTAGCTGGGCAAGGGTTGGTCCTGCTTGATGAGATATGTCCTCCAAAATCACTAATGGCTTGATGCCCTGACGAAACCTGATTGCCAAAATACTTCACTGTGATTTCAGGCTAGTCTCAGATTTACCATGCCTAATATGCACATTCTTTCTCTGACCTCAACAGTACATTGGCTTAATGCCTCTTACTCCGCAAATACAGGGTAAAAGCTCATATAAATGCAAGCATGGCAAACAGTGTTTCACCTTATTCTGCTTCTCCTTTGCCTCTCAGTTATATACCTAGAACAAACACATACAGGCATGTCTATTGTTATATTCATACATCTTTTCAGTTTGATATTCAGTTCTCAGACTTACATAAAAGTTAAGTCTGGTTTTAAATGAGTCCAGACTATGATGTTTGAATTATCCTGAAATCAAACAACCTCCAAGAAAAGGTATTTTATGTCTGCATATTTTCCCTAAAATAGACTTTCCTTGTGGTTAAGTTGTAGAATGTCATTCTTAATCTAATTTGTGGTAAATTGGAGGTGGGTGAGAGGGATGACCTGTACTAAGTTTTTGGATATTGCATAGTCTTAGCTTCCATTAGCTAGATATTTTCTCTCCAGAGAGAGTTTCGGTACTACTCTTTACTAAATCCGTTTGTCTAAGTGTTATTTTTTTTATCAGTTCTAATGGTAAAATCAAATTTCATAGGCATTTCCATCTACTAAAAATTGTAATATGGTTGGTCCAATAAATCACAAGAAAACTATTGTCTTAACACGTTTGCTATATGTGAGTGTGGGATGAACACTAGACCTTAGTTTTAACAGATTAAAATAACCAGCTAATGAAATTAAGCCACTAAAATTTTATTCTTACATTATCCCTACAGAAATAATGGTTCATTTTTATTTTAGTTTATAACTTCATTATAAATTGAGATTTGACTTGTCAGTAAAATCATATGCCTTTTAAGGAATTCAGGTGCATTTGATTAAGCATATAGCATCACTCCTAGGGACAAGCAATCCCAAAGAGCCATTGGGCATGGAAGGTATTAAACATACTAGTTTTTCTGCCTTGTAATCACCTTCACAATGACCTGCCACCTCAAACACCCACGCACCCACATACACACTAGATTACCTAGGGCCATTCTGTGTCAGGAAGACAGTCAAGAGACTTGAATTTAGTAAAAATGAGAATTAGATTTAAATTACTAAGCTAATTTTCATTTCTGATTTTAATCAAAATTTAAATATTTGCCTCTAGAAATAAAAAGTAGTCATATTTAATACCACCACCCGCCATGACTAATTTATACGTTCTTTCTTATTTTCCTCTTCCCTTACTTCACTCTCCTTCCTTTCTTCCTCTTTCTCTCCTTCCTCCACCCTGCCTTCCTCTGTATTAAGGACACAAATACATCTGCATGTCACTCCAATAAGTTTTTAAAAGTCCAGTTAAATTATTGAGGGTGGAGAGTGTGCTCAGTGTATGTGTCCATGGTTTTGATCTCAGCACCACTACTGACACTACAGTAGCTTCACTTCGTGTATATTGAAGTAAACTCTTAGGTTAAATGCCATTTAATTCTTTTGTTATACTTATAGGAATAATTAACTAATACTTATTTTTCACTGATTTTTTTCTGATTATCCTAGACTGGTTAGGTAATTTAAAAATGTAAAGCTCTGTAGGTACATACTGGACCTAATTTATTTGTTTTTATTTTTTATTATTGTTGTTGTGCTAGGTGGGGGTACACTGTAGCATTTACAAAGGTTCTTACGGTATGTCAAATATATGATACTTGAATTCACCTCCTCCATTGCTCTCTTTCATCCCCCCCCAGCCCCATGATTCCTGGAATAGTTTCAACAGGTATCATTTTTGCATTTACATACATGTGTATACATTATTTGCACAATATTCACCATCCTACAACCTTTCCCCATCACCTACCCCTCCCACTAGTACCAAAACCCTCCACCCCACGGCAGAACCTATTCCACCCTCCTGTTCTCCAATTTTATGGAAGAAAAAGCATAAAACATAATAAGTTACAAATATGAAGACAGTCCTTGTTAATGTAGGTAGATAGTTAGATGTGTTATCACTTAGAGGCCAAGAGGCCTTTTACTCTGCCTTTGTTAATATGGACCTGTAAGTGACTCCCAGTGTGCTCAGCAGGTCATACTGTTCTCTTCAATGTTTTTCACTCTGAAGCTTTTAACTTCTTTATCTGAATTGCATTCTTTTAAGAATTCAGTACATTTCAAATTGATAATTTAAGGATATAAGCAAGAATCCTCACTGAAAGTATTTTATAAATGAAATATTGTCAAGTAGATAAAATTAAAAGGGGCATCCCTTTTATTAATATTTGCCACAAATAGTTATTGAGGTGTATGTACATTTTCCATAGGGGTACATTTCTTGTTTGATTTTTTTTTCCCCCTGGACCTAAGTAAGATAATACAACATGTGTAAGTGCCAAAATTTTGCTTTTATTCTATCTCACAAAAATGGAGCAAAACTTAACAAGCCTAGAGGGTTGATTTAACCTTGCAGATTTATTTATCTGTATATGATATATATAGATAACAATCATTCCTAAAAATAGACAAACAGCTACTATGTTCATGTATGAAGAATAAATCCAGAAAACATTTTAGGACAAGTGATACTTCTTTTGCAAGTGAAAAATGTGATTGTTCATACATATGTAAATGCGTTCTCATTTAGGGCAGCAGGTACTTACACTTCATGGCCTCTTCTTTTTTTTTTTCCCTTCCCCGCCCCCCCACCCCTCCCCCACTCCAAATGCAGTCCTAGTCATATAATTGCTATGCAGATCTAGTCAGCATATTTACACAAGGAACAAATGTAGCCAATTATAGAAAAATAGGTGGAAATCTATCAGGAAGGAGGGTAAATTAAACTTCCTAAGGCTGCTATAAAAATAACTACTTTATAACTTAAATATGGTTCTGTAATTTAGTGCTGACTTTCAATTTTATCACCAAATTTCAGTCTCCAAAAAATACTTCAAATGAGGCTTTACATTTGGGAAGCTGTGACTGTGTCCACCATATACATATTTTAAAATTAGGGCCTCAGCTTGTCCCATTTCACGTGGAATTAAGAGTGGCCTTTGCATTCCAAAAAGAACTCTATGAGGGGTTTTTGGGTGTAGATTAGTGGTAGAGGGCCTTCTTTGCATATGCAAACCCCTAGCACCAAAAAAAAAAAATTCTCTGATTTGACTATTCTGATTTGACTTACTCAAGATTGTATGGGCATCATCCACAGAATAGAAAGCATGCTCCTTCCTACCCATGGTCTACATGATCACAAACAAGAAATCAGTGTTCTGTTTTTTTTTTTTTTAGCTTTAGGTTTTTATTTGCAAGTTGAGAATCACTCTAGTAAGCAAAAGGATGCTCACTGATAATATATTTCATTCAGGATTTCAAATTAGACTTTCAAACTAGATTATCAGTCATTATTTTAGTCTTAATGCCTTGCCTTTGTATCTATTAAATAAAAAATTACTAGATCACAAGGCAAGGTTCCATATCTGAGGTTCCATATCTGATAGAATGTCAGAACTTATGAAATCAGTGTTCTGTAACCCATTTTCTTATCTCTAGTGACGTATCTTGGAGAAAGAATTAAAGTAGTTTGAATATGAATGTTAAAATGTAATTTTTTTTCCTTAGGGCTCTAACAAGACCCTTTTATTTATTTTTTTTCTTTTATTCATATGTACATACAATGTTTGGGTCATTTCTCCCCCCCTTCCCCCACCCCCTCCCTTAACCCCCCCAACCCCTCACTACCAGGCAGAAACTATAAATGTAATTTTAAAAGCCAAAGCACATTCAGGTGACTGAGGCAGGAGAATCACAAGTTTCAGACCAGCCAGGGTTATATAGTAAGACCCTGCTTCAAAAAAAAAAAAACCAAAAACCAAAGCGCCAAATAATCATCATCAAGGTCAGATTTCCTTCCGTGAAGGCTGCCTAGCACAGTTAGTTACGTGAGAAATAATGGTGGAAACCAAGTTAATGAGAGGGAATGGTGCTGTTTTGCACCAGGCAATGTACTGGGTACCTTTCAGTGGCAGCGTGGATGGCTTTCAGCTGTGTGATTTGAAGAACACAAAATTCCTGCTTGTCAGAAAACAGGACTAAACTATGTATATATACACCCTCTCCTTTGTTTCCATTTTATGATAAGCTTCATTTTTTTTGTTTGTTTTTTTGCTAAATGTGGCCTTCTTTATAGTTCTCTTTGAAAACACACTTTTCTTCTGGAAAAGATGGTACATTATGATATAAATTGAGGTATATGGACAGTTCTTTAGGAAAAGAGTATCTGTGTCAGAAAGGGAATATAAAAGAAGAATTGGCTAAATGGGGAGGGAGGAGGGGCAGCCGGATGCAAACTGGATGTCCCCTTCTTTTTACAGAGCTGCTCTGCAGTCATTTGGAGGGAAGCCCAACTTTTGAGTTAACTGCATTCTTATAAAGAGTGAGATACTTATAGAGTTTGGTTGTATGGCCTTGTCCCAGAATAGTCCTGGCATTTTCTTTTAAGTAAGAGAGGTTTGTACGTGGGCTGAGAATTGTTAAGGTAAGAAAGCTCAGCAGGTTACAGAGGCCAGGGCAACAGGATTTGTTGAATATAATCAGAGACCTACTTGGGAAAATAGCAGGAAGCAGAGGACTGGGCTTTCCATCCTAGAATGGTTATAGGTTATAGGGGTCATCTGGCTAGAGAGAAGTTGCTCAGTGCTAAAAAGGTTTAGAATCAAGTGTAATGTGATTAGAAAAATCACATTACAATAAGCAATTTAGTCCTTTTATTTTTCCCTCTCATGTGAAACAAGGTATTTCTGCCTGAATAGTTCAGCTTTCTTTTAAAGGAGCTAATGGGACTGCAGATTATTTTAATAACTGCTTCTTTCCTCCCTACTGTGCTCTAAGACATCTACCCTCGCATGCAATCAGTGGTTCCATTTACTTCTTCCTCAGAGATTGGAGTGTCTAGAGAAGAACAGAATGACCATGTAACCTGACTAAATTGTTGTCCAGAGTTCTTGTTCCCGAGGTTCTGGAGATGAAACCACTGCATGTGGATGCATTGTGTGAACACACAGACTGGTCCTTCCTACTTGTGAATAAAGCCTCTTGCCGTGCATTCCCTCTTTAAACAATGCTTTCATACTGCTCTTAGTCTTCTCTTGCATTACTGTGTTTGCCTATTTCCAAACCCCTTACCTCCAGAAACAGTGAAAACCAAAGAGGACAAAATATTAGAAAAGTCCCTACTGGAAATAGCAGAATGATGAGATGGTAGACATAGTCAGTAAAGAGCATCTGAGACATCAGGTTGTTGTCAGAAATACTTTTTTACACATAGTAGGCCTTGTCATTGGAAAGCTCACTGGGGTGAGTGGGGTAAAGAATTTTTAAAGAGGAAAGTTACATGACCAAGTTTGTATTTTTAGATACTAAAAATGCATTACAGGAGCAGTGAACATTATTTACTTATTTCATGGTACTAGTGGGTTAGCCTTCCTGTCATCCCAATTAAAATAGTCCCCATTTTCTGCTAACAGAAAAATAGAAAACAAGTTGTTAATTTGCCACCTCTAATATATTAGGATTTGTTTAAACATAGTTCTTTACCTCACTAGGCAATATAGTTAAGAGTTTGAATCCACTTGACTGAGGGAGGAGTAGGAAAGAAGCAGTGTATATGAACGAAGTTTGGTTTGGTATGGTACAATATGTTGTCTAGAGAGTGAAAACAATAGTAGGTTCAAGTTCAGGCCAGGAAGTCAGTAAAACAGGAGAATACTGAATGCAGACTAAATGTAAGAATCTTTATAACATAAGAACTGAAGCCTTTAGGAACTAAAAGAAAAAGATTGCAGAGGAGTTGAAGACAGAGTAAGAGGTCAGTTTAGGAAATGGATCATATGGTCTCTTATAGACTTGAAACAGATAGCTAAATATTAAACTCTAAAAAGTGAGACCATGCCTGACAAAATGCTTATTACCACTTCAAGTCTGTGGCTTGGAGATTTGCTGATCCTATAGGTATAAATGTCATTTAGGGCCAAGCATGAGAAGGATGAAGGATTACTAGTCAGGAAACTGTCACCACCCACGAACTAAATTCATCCTGATCAGTGGGCCTAATTACTTACTAATTCAATTAATAGTTATTACATGGCCATCTGCAGTGTCCCAGACAGTTTGCTGGTTTTGTGGTATAAGACTGAAAGAGAAACGCTACTTACCCCAAAGAAAAGGAGGGAGTTGACAAGTATACAAGGATAAGTAAGTGCCCTCCTTGATAGAAGTTACAGTTGGTTCCAGGTTTAGCAGAAGGTTCAGCAACTTCCCCTTGGAGGAGACAAGAGCAAGGCCTCAGCCCACAACAAAGCCCACACCTTTAGCAGACAGTCTTTCCTCCATATAGACACATCCGTGGCTGCCTGAACCAGATTTCCAGCAATCTTGGGGCAGGCAGGCTGTTCTAGCAACCTGACACCACTGAGGCTCTGGCCCAGCTGTGGCTCTTACTCAGGGTATTTATATCTCTGGGCTCTAGTCCAGACACCAGATGCTGTGAAGACTGTGGACATAAGTGATGGTACTTAGGGCATGGCTGCTGTGTGCATGACCCCTTTCACAACCACTTCCTGTCTATCTCCTGGTCACTAGAGAGAGATGTGAGCAGAAAAGTACATCTGATGACTGTAGGTTTAAGAGTAGTTTTTATCTTGAAGAAAGTTTGCACATTATAATTATTAGATTACTTTGATTTTTATGTTTTCATCAGAGGCAGAAGTAAAAGGAAGAAAGAATCAGGATAGTCTGTTTCTTACAGCCAGTGACCATGAGGGAAATAATCCAATTAGAGAGTGTATATGTTCCACAGTTGGCAAGCACAAATGTTTGTTTAAAGAAATAGGCATGAGCTCTTCTCCCTTTAATATCTAGCATTCACTGTGACTGGGAGTTGGCTCACAGTGGTAGAGAGTGTGAGCTTTGGGTCTGTGCAGTCCTGGGTTTGATCCTCAAAAATAAAACTCTAGCATCCATAGTTATTGTCAGTAAAAATATATATTGCTATTAAGAATGTAAAATGGTGCATCCACTTTAAAACAGCACTTTGACAGTTACTCATATGGTGAAACATAGCTACCAGTGATCAAGAAATGCTGAAACTAGATATGCTCAAGAGAAATGAAAGTGTATGTCCACATTATGCAGGCCAGGCATGGTGGCACACAGCTGTAATCCCAGCACTCAGGAAACTGAGGCAGGAGGATTGCAAGTTTGAAGCCAGCCTGAGCTACTTAGACTCGGGACCCAAAAAAATTACATTCAAATGTTGTTAGGACCAAAAAAGTGAAAATAGCCCATTTGGCTATTGTTAGTGATTAGATAAACCCGTTTAATTTTGTCAGTTTTCTGTCATTGTGACAAAATACCTGAGATAAATCAATTTAAGAAGAATAAAGGCTTATTTTGGCTCACAGTTTCAGGGGGTTCAGTCCATGGTCACTTGGCTCTGTTGCTGTGGGCCTGTGGCAGCATAGAACATCATGGTGGGAACTTACGGCAGTGGAGTCCTCTTCATCTAATCAGCAGCCAAGAAGCAAAGAGAGACAGAAGGGAGCTTACACCCTACCTGCTAAAGGTTCTGTCATCTCCTAGTAATGCCACAGGCTGGTGACAAAGCCTTCAGTGCATTGGCCTTTGGGGGACATGTAAGATCCAAACTATAAGGGTGGTATATTTACAAAATAATATAAAGGAATGAAGTATTGATGCATGCCACAAATGGATGAACCTTGAAAATGTGCTTTGTAAAAGAAATTAACCATAAAAAATGTGTATTATGATTCCATTTGTATGAAATGTCCAGAATAGGCAAATCTGTAGAGACAGAAATAGATTAATGGGTTCCTAGAGCTAGGGCTGGAGGATTTGGGAGCAGTAGAGGTGATTGCTAACAGGTTTGCTCTGGGAAGATAGAAGTACTCTGAAGTCAGTTATGTAATGGCTGCACAACCCTGAGTATACTAAAATTCCTTGAAGTACGTACTTTAAACAGGTGAATTGTGCATCAGTGTGTGGGTTATCTCAATAAGGCCATTTCAAAACAAAAATTATAATTCTGATATTTTGAAATCTTTGACAGTTTTCTGGACTACTTGATCCAGCCTCAACCCTTTGCTATGGTATTTGGGGAAAGTAATGTCTGGATCTCTGGTGTCTTAAGTCCTCTACTTGTAAGGACATTTTCTGAGAATTCATTAGGAATTATTGCTTAACTAAGCCTGGAATTGCAGTTCAATAGCTTCTCAGCAGGAATGCACCATCTGTGCTGTTATTTACATGAGTCTATTCTAACAGAACACTTTGTTTCAAAACACATAGATTTAATGTATATAGGCTTATAGGATGATTCTTTTAAGATTTGTTAAAATATTTTATGATGTGTGTATTTTAGGTTATAGCCATGTGTTTTTGCTGTTTGCTGAACAGTCTCTAATCAAAAGACATTAATTTGGAGTGGTTTTAGTTTTCTCTTGATACTGCTTTATGCCATGTTTTGTTGAATCTCACTTTTCTGTCCTGTAACTATCTAACAGATCTTACAGCATTCTGTTCTCTTTCAACTAATCTGGTCCATTTTAAACTCCTGTCTTATACCTAAGTCGAATCTAATTTCCTCCCTCCACTCTATTGGGGTGGAACGTAGTGTGGCTCTCAGATACCTATTTTCTTTTCTCTTTTTATGGCCTAACCCCTTATGACTGAGGGCTAGGTAATGGGTGAGAATGTTCTTTACGTAATTTCCCATGATTACCATCTTTCCTGCATCTTTGACCAACATTGTCTTGCTATCCAAGTGATAGGGCCACAATTCTGCTTCACATTGTGTAATTTGGAGCTCACTTCCCAGGTTCCTGATTGTCAGGACCTATCCCTGACTTAACCTCCTTCACCAACCCTCTCCCCTGGAGTGTACTAACAAATGCTTAACAGCTGGCTAGGGACAAGAAGGAGGTAGTGGAATGTGCATATGTGCATACTTGTGTTTATTATATATGTTCCTGGCATAAAGAATGGGCAGTATACAATCTACAGATAATAATAAAATAGGCAATAGTGCCTGTTATTATTAGTGCAGGTTTCATATGGCCAAATGATGCTAACAGAAAACCCATTGATTTTTGCCACTCTTTTATCTGCATTCGCCCTGTGGTTGCAGCTGACAAATGAGTATAATTCTGACACGAATGTTGAGTGATATTTGCATTTAAAAAGTGAAACAGAGAAGGATATTGGAATTTGACTTGTCGCTTAATGTCATGAGCACCTTCTTTTGCTAATCAAATACAGTGGTCCATCCCTCTTATCCACAGTTTTGCTTTCTGCCGTTTCAGTTACCTGCAGTCAACCACAGTCTGAAATAGAAAATTCCAGAAATAAACATCTCATAAGTTTTAAATTGCATGCCATTCTGACTAGCATGATGTAACCTTGTGAATCACCCCTGCCCAGCACATCCTCACTGTATACACCCCCAGCCCCTTAGCAGCTCAGTATCACATCAGCTGTGTCAGTATCACCAAGCTTATGTTTAAGGAACTCTTGTTTTGCTTACAAATGGCCTTAAACCACAAGAATAGTGATGCAAAGAAGGCATCAGGGCATAAAATATGAAAGGTCAGATTAACTCTTAATTCTGGTGCTGTGTGGCAGCACTATAGGGCAGACAGGAAAAAAATAGTGCACATCAGATTCAGTACTATCCATCCACTGCAGGTGAGGGAGGACTACCATAATAGTTTTCAAATACTAGAAGAAGCTGGGCGTGGTGGTTCAGGCCTGTAATCTCAGCACTCCGGAAGCTGAGGCAGGAAGATCATGAGTTCTAGGGCAGCCTGTGATACATAGCAAGACCTGTCCCAAAGCAAACAAAAAAATACTGGAGGAATATGTCCTCCAATTTTTATGCTGCTCACAATGTAAAGACAACCCATATAATACACCTTTAAGTTTAATCTGCATTGTTAGCATTTTATTCATCACTTCCTAGAGTCTAGGACAATCAGCCAAACAATGAATCAAGGCCTGATTTGTAGCATTGGCCAAGTGCAAGCCACCAGTCCAACCCTTATCGAATACTTAGTTAGGACAGGATGCACAGTATCACACTGTTCTTCCACTCTACAAACAGGGCAGGCATAGAAGAGCATAGATGACAGTAGTTATGAAAGGCAGTACAGTGATCATGTGGTGGTCAGTTTTAAGTCTTTGTTGCTTTTAGGGGTTTTTTTGGGGTTTTTAAAATATTTTTATTAGCATATATTAGTTTTTTTAGGTGGTTTTATTGTGACACATATTGTTTCCTGTGTTTCTAATACCAGTTATATAATTGTAAGTTTATATGATTTAATTTTTAATAATGGATATGTCTAAATTCCTAAAAATTTAAAAGTGCCTGGCAAGTAGGTTCAAGAGCACTACTACCTCTCTCACACAGCATTCTTCTAGGAGTCTCTTTGCCACTGGTATCCCCTTACCCTGTTGGGCTGCCTTCTTGATAGAATACTGACAAAACAGCAAGAGTAGTACAGGCTGCTTCCTTGCTATTCTCTCTTCTTCGCTAATCAAGGGCAATGGGTGGGTCAGAGCCTAGGCAGCTTGTATTGGGTTAAATCTGCAGCCAGAGATGGTATTCAAGAGTTTCCTTCTGGCAGGCATACCTAGTCTGTACTAAGAGGTTGCTTTGTACCCTCCCCACATAGCTTAGGGAGAGAATAAGGCACCCCCACAATAGCATACACTACATCCCCCAGGCAGTGGCTTCACTCCTCTCTTTCCCATGTTTTATGAAAGGCTCCTGGAGCTGTCTTCCTCCTAATTAGTCCTAAGGGAGCTATTAATGTCACTACAGTTTGGAATACTCATACCTCTTTTAACACCCCTAACTGTACTCTAGAGTGACAGCACATTTTGCTAAACTTGTATGCCATTCTATTTAGTATTCTCAATTTTGAATCTAGTTTTATAATGTATACCATTTGATTTTAATCAGGGGAAGGGTCATTTTCTCCCTGTTATCATTGGATCTCAGATATCTCCAGAGGCCATGTGATGAAGACTTGGTTCCCAGCATGTGTCCCTGTTGGGAGGTGGTAGAAACTTTAGGAGGCAGGGCCTAGTTTAAGTAAATAGGTCACTGGGGCATGCCCTTGAAAGATACACTGAGACCCAAAGCACATTTCTCTCTCATTTCTTTCCTGGCTGCCATGAGTTCAGCGGACACCTCTACCACTTCCTCCATGATGCACTATGCTGCCACAGACCCAACACAATAGGACCAAGCTATGATGTTGGCAATAATGGCGCCGATAGGTTTCAGTTCTTACTGCACCCTTAAGCTTCCGTTTCCCAGGGTCACAGTCCTGCCTCAAGTCTAGCTTGAATCCTCCTTCTGCCCCAACCTCCAATCAGCATGAACCATAAGATCCTAACTAATCAGATCATGCTGAATCTCACTGAGGGGTATTTAAGCCTCTCCCCTCTCCCCTCTCTCCTCTCCCCTCTCCCCTCTCCCCTTTCCCACCCAGCAATAAAGAATCTCTTAGCCAGATCACTTCTCTCCACGTGGTCATTTTGGGCCTACATTTCCAACATATTAACTAAAGGCTCCAAAACTGTGAGCCAAAGTTAATTTTTTTTTCTTGTAAGTTGTTTTTCTATGGGTTTTTGTCACAGTAATGGAAAGCTAAATCACTCAATGAAACACACAGACACATGTAAAACACACAAATACACCTTTTTAAAATACTTAATCGTTGGGCTTGAGTTAAACTAAAGTTAGTAGTGTGGTTTCTCCACATTTCAAAATATAAAACTCCAACCTCGTCCTAACTACTTGATCTTTTACTAGCAGACCTAGAGGAATTCCAGTATTCCTGAGAGTCCTCCTTCCCTGGGGTGAAATACCTTTCATTGCTCTTTTTTTTTTTTTTCCTCAACACTGGGGTTTGAACTCAGGGCCTCACATTTGCTAGGCAGGCGCTCCACTTGAGCCACTCCAGCAGCCCTAATTGCTCCAAGTCTTAATTTCATCAAGATGAAGGTTCTTTCCACAGGAAGGAAAAGAATAGGGCACAGGAAGGGCTTATTATCAAAACCTGTGATAAAGCTATCATAAAAACAGGAGTGAATTCAACACACAATTTATCTGGGGCTCCTGGTGGCGTAGCTCAGTGGTGTCAAGCTTTTGCCTAGGATGTGTGAGGTACTGGCACTCTGGGGATGTAAAGAGAAATTAGTCTTCTGAAAAAAATACCATGCGCAGAATCGGGTCCAGAGAGTATAGCAGTCTCGCAGATGATAAGGCTAGCATTTCTCATAAAAGTTACCATAAAGGAGAATGTAAATACAGGAGAGTGTTTCTAAAACACAGTGAATGGTGAGGGCCTTCATAAGCATGACATCAAACCAGAAAGTATTAATGAAAGACTATACTTTCACCCCTTAAAAGTTTCAGATTTATATAGCAAGAGATATTATAAAACTGGGTTAAAGAACAAATGATATACAAGAAGAAAATATTTTTTCCACACATAACAGATGAGCAGTATTTTCCTTACTGGTGCACAGAATTTATTTTGACTGAACGTTGAATAGCCTGTGTTAAAATCAGTGAACAGCCTAAGGCAAAGTTGAATGTTCCCATCACAAAATGAACTTCTGAGGTACATGAATGAGTATGAAATTTTATTTTTAAGAATATAAGTAATATTACAATTTTATTATCAAACTTTCAATATAGTTTTAAATTTTGTCATTATGATACAGTAATATAATTTCTCAAATTATATAGCAATATAATTTCTCAGCTCAATTTCTCAGCCAGCTGCTAGGTGGCTCCTCTGCACATTTGCGATATTTAACTAGAGGCTTATTTTTAGCTGATGAAAACCATGTGTTTGGGGGCTGTGTAAGCCAGTTTGGGTTACTGGTAATGGAGGTGTGATATTGGGTCAAAAATCTTTTCTTTTTCTCATATTGTGACAGAAAGGTAAAGACTTCTCACTTCTAGACTTAGAGTTTGTCTGGTGGTGATGATGCAGTGTCACTGACACTACTCCACAAACTGAAGCTTTTGTGCAGTGCTTAAAGAAAATGCTTCCTGATAGTTAAGAAGCAGGTGTAAGGGTTTTTGCTCTAACTGGGGGTGTGGCTCAAGTAAACACAAGGCCATGAGTTCAAACCCCAGTACCACCAAAGAGATTTTTATTCTGATATTTTTGCATTCTCTCACTACTTTACACAACTGTTGGATGTGCTACTTTCTCTGCCATTGGTGGTTAGCAAGTCCTTTTCTGTTGGTATTAGTGCCCACATAGATGCTAGTACAACCTGCTTTATTCCTGCGTCCTTTCAATACAAAGTAGTTGCTGTCCTTCTCCCTTTGAACACTTGTGTGAATATACACATGGACAGGGTCACGTGTTATCTTTCCCTTGTGTGTTGTGAAGTTTATCATTAGCCTTAAGAGGTTTGCGGTCTCAAGTTAGGTTTTAAATGCTTACCGATATTTAAAAGTTAGTATTCAGATATTAGCAATAAATTCAAGTGATGATGATATGCTTGCTAGATATTATGATAAACCAGTATGATCTTTGATCTCCACAAGGTCAGTAAAGTAAAAAATAGCATTGAAGCTGGCATTTGGCTATTCGGTCTTCTGAAGTCTAAAACAGATTTTTATCTACTGAGATCAAAGCTGACTTTCAGTACTTTCTTAATATATATACTATATCTAGTGCTCCTTCATACTAGTAAAGAAAAAAGTGCACAAAAGGACATGAGCAAACAACTTGCAAAAGAGCTACAAATGGTGAACAAACATCAGAAGATGTTAAACCTCAGGAGACATCAAGTTAAGTGCAGGTACATTTTTCTCTGTTACCTTGGCAAAAAAGAGTCTAAAGGTGATAGTTTAGTATTGGGGAGAATGTCCAGAAAGATGGCCCAAAAGGCCAGTTTGGCAATATTTTGACTCAAGTTCAAAATGTGCACCCTCTAGTCCTGCATTGTCACTTAATCATCCTCTAGAAGTACTCAAAAATGTTCTCAAAGATTTATAAAAGATTGTAACAGTAGCTCTAACAGCAAAAATAAATAAATAAATAAGTGGAACTGTTACAAGAATGGAAAAACTAATGCTAATTATGCAAAGGAATACTCTGTAGTTAATAAAAATAATTACTTTGATCTATATGTACTGTCTCCAAAACACAATTACAGTATATTGTTACAGAAGAAAATTCAAGTTGCAAAATATCTATCATGGGATTCCTGTTTGATTTAAATATAATAAATAATGGAAAAGTATGGGATGTGTCAAACCATTGATAATGATTACCTCAAATGGAAGGAAGGGATATTAGCTTGGAAGGAAGAAGGTAATAGTTTTTTAACTTCAGACATGCTTTATTGTTTGAATTTATTATAATGTACATCTGTTAGTTTTTTTTGTTGTCCAACCACAGCAAACCTCCAGTGATTTGATATGTGGCTAATCATAGAGGTAATGGAGCAGCTAGAGAAGCAGCACATTGTAGTCATGAAAATCCACGAAGTGCCAGTGTATCAACAACCAGTTCCGATAATTAAATAATAATGATTAGATCAGAAAGAATCACCACTGTCACTGTCTCTGACTCTCTAATATTCCATTTATCCCTATACCAACTTCTGAGATGAAATTTATTTATAATTTTAGTGTTGCAGAGGAGTAACTGTAGTTTTAGCTTGTATGTGTTTCTTTACTTATATTCTTCTGTCCATCCATCCTTGCAGTAAATAAAGGGTTAACAAGAAGGCTATAGAGATGGCATACTAAGTCCCAAGACAGGAACTTACTTAACAGTGGTTTCCCAGTACCCAGGACAAAGTAAGAACTCAGTAAATATTTGCTGAATGACTATATGGGCTCCAGTCCAACGGGAAATATGGACCAATAAACAGATAGCTAAAAGGCAATATTAACAGTGCATTGTTAAAAGTGTGAGGCACTTTAACTTACTAGGAAACACCTAGAAGACATTCCAGAGTGGGCTGCACTGGAGCTCCGTTCCCCTGTTGAAATACTACTCACACTTAATGCTTTTCCTCCTCCATCCTCACTCTGCTTCCTTCCAACATTAACAGCAGTTCCCAGTGCAGGAATATGGTTTTAGGTGGAGCATTAATGTCTGGTCATTCTCCTGACTCAGTTTGTTAGTTCAGAAATGCAGATGGGCCTTTACTGTGTTTCACAAATACAGGTTCTATTTAATGAATCACTTCTCTTGAGTGATGAAGACTTAAGCTAATGAGGGTACCCATGTTTCACCCTAGGCTTTGTACTCTAGATTCCCAGAAATTGAAGCAAGTTAATTTGTTTCAAAGGCAGAGAAATGTGACACAGGTTTCACTTTGGGTCTTTTTGACCCTACAGTCATTACTTAGTCTCAGCTGAGAGACCACATGTTTTTGAAGCGGCTTGACCAGTTCCCAGGTATTTTGTGTCCACATTCAGTATTGCTGGTTTAAATCATCTTGAGTCCTGGCTATGCTAATTGAAGTGGCAGAGTTTCTATTTCAGCATTTGGGAGAGTGAGGGATAATAATCACAAAGAGTAAGGCAGAGAAGCAGAAGTTCTGAACAAGCCCATATGCCAGGTAGTCTGTTAATTTTTTTGTGATATAAGCAAATGTAGGAAACTGGCTTTCTCTCTAGAGTAATTACATAACTTAGCACAATTCCAAGAAAACTTACTCAAAGTCTTGTTTGGTGGGCATCTGCAAGTTTTGCCATCTACATTAGAAGATCAGTTAAAACATGGGGTCCCTGTTAAGCCTTTAGTCCTGAGGTCTAACAGTATCTATAAAGTCTCCCAGTCTTCCTTAGTTATGTATTATCAGACCACATATTTCCATTCTCTCCCTTTTTCATATTTAACATTAGCTTTTGCTTTGTACTTTCTCCCCCTGTGATTCCTTTTTATCTACCTTTTAAAATAAACCCAAGTTCTCAACATCAAATATAAGAGAAATAATGGAATTATAGAATTGGAGGGAACTGGGTGAATTCTGGGATCTCCAGGAACCTAAGTTTCCTTTTATTCATATCTTTGATTTTTTTCATTAAACACTGATGGTAGGAAACCATCCTCCCCAGCACCCTATAATTTAGGTCATTGCCTCTGGCTCCACGCTCTGCTCCATGTGGATAACTGACTTATCCTGCTTCTCCTTTCCCCTTGTCAGCTCCCTCAGTGAATGTGGTAAATCATGTGAGCACTTTCTAACACTTGTCAACATTTTTGTAATAATGAGCTATGTGGATTTTGATTGAAGGAAGTAGACCATCTCACTCACTTCGTTTGCTCCTTGACTGTGTTCTGCCAATGCTCTCAATGTTCCCTCACAGCAGGTATTAAGAGTCTGAGAGCCACCACTGCTGTGGTGCTAATCCAAAGGAAAGGGGTTGCCCAGGTCTTCTGAACCTCTTCCCATATCTCATCCAGGACCCTGGTGTCACCCTCCCTCAGTCCACCTGTACTTTCTCAGTGAAATATGTGCTTGAAGATGAGAACAGCAACATAAGTGTGTGGTGGGGCCATGGAGAGCGAATGAGATTTGTGAAGAAATATAACAAGTTATCTATAAACACAGATGACTCTTCAGGCAAGTTGTATGAAATGACATTCCAGGCTAGAACAGCAGCTTCTTGCCCCGAGCAAGGGCCAGCTTTCTGGCACCTTGTCTGAAGAGGTACGCTGTGTTTACTGACTCCTAACTCTGCTTCCCTTGCAGCCGACCCTCTGGTGGGCAGCATTGCCACACAGTACATGACCAACAGAGCGGAGCACGACCGGATGGCCAGACAGTGGACCAAGCGGTACGCCACATAGGGGCCTGCTGTCTGCGCCCCTGCCGGACCTGTGCAAGCACACTCACCAAGTGCATCAACCCTACCCACCCCTCCAGACCTCCGTTCTTATTTTCCTATTTTTATTAAATTTTGAACTGTTTTGTGACGGTATGTCATTATCCTTCCTTCTTCCCCTCTCCCCCTTTCTCCCTAGTTTTATTTCCTTTTTGATTTCTGTTAACTTGAAAGATTTGAGATATTTTTCCCCCACCTCATTGTGGATGGGAACTTTTGTTTTCAGTGCAAACAATGTTGAATCTGTAATAGTAAGAGCTTTCTTACAAAGCTTTGTATTACGTGTTGTTTTGGGTTTTGTTGTTGTTTTATTTTGATTTTTTTTCCTTTTATGTGATCTTCAGGAAAACATGTTCAAAATTATATCTCGTTTCTACTTAAATGTAGTGTTTAGGGTTAATTTTTTGTACTGAAGTCTTTATTGGTGGGTGCATGCTACTGGGAACAAGATTTTGTACAAAAGCTTCAATCAGAATCACTGTGCATTACTGAGACTCTGTTTATCACTAGCCTTCTGTCCCCCACACAGAAGACTGTTGCATTGAACAAAATAATATGTATTTTGATTTACTTAAAGTGCTTGTAAATTTCTTAGGGACCTGCCACTTTTGACTGTGGATCAGTTGATGTACACTTGTATTATTAAAGCGCTCAATAAATCACTGTGGCTGATAAATTCACTTCTGGTAACTGGGAGCTTGCTTTGTGTCCTAGTGGCAGTGAGGCTTGACTAGTACGACTACCCCTTCCAGCGTACTTCTCATCTCAAACCCCTAGAGTTTCTTTGAGGTAGAGTTGTTTAGCATGTGGGAAATCTCCAGTTGTCAAAGGCTTGATGATTTTATGGTTGCTTTAGGAGATGGCTTTCATTTTACATTTGACTGTACATCCTTACTCTTACAACCTTCTTTACTCAACAGTTATAATGAGGCCTCACAAATAGCTTCTAGTCAAAGTGCAGTCTGAGCTGATCATTGTGCTCAACCATGTCACCTTTATTTCTTCGTTTTGCTCTGAAAATTTTATGGTGATTGTCATCCAACCTTGTTTTGTTTTCCCTTTAATTTTGTGTCGGTCATGGTCACACATCCTATGACAGGGTACATCTGCCTGGCTTGATCTTCAGGCTGAGGACTGGCAGAGTGGCTCAAGTGGTAGAGTGCCTGCCTACCAAGGATGAGGCCCTGAGTTCAAGCTCCAGTACCACAAAAAAAAAAAAAAGATCTTGAGCCTGGTTCAGTGTGCAGACAGGAGGCAGAGGAAATGGGTGGGTGGCTTTCACACTGGCTTGCTCATTGTTGCTCATGCTCTTTGGGTTATACGCACATTGGAAACCTCTGCTTCCACCAAGCAGTTATAGGCCATCCTACAATTTGGTTTAAGTTAAGTAACCACTGATATCTTTACTGCTAAGTAGGATTTACAAATATGTTACTCTTGAATAGTTCACATTTTAAATGTCTGATTTTTTAAAACTACATTAAAATGTAGTTTTTGTTATTTTTCAGTGGTCAAAAAGGAATCCTGAAGAAAATATATCTGAATATTGAAAACACTGCTTTTAAACCCAAGTGCTTGGAGATATTTTTTCTCTTTTTAATAATGATATTACCATCCCTTTTATTTGAAAGCCTGTTCAACACAGCAGAACTCTGGTCTTTGTTGAAACTAATCAAACTCTGCAGTTGTAGCAGGAGCCACAGACAGTTCATAAATGAGTGGGCATATGCTTGTTCCAATATAACTTTATCAGAAGAAGCAGTAGCCACATTTGTCTCATGGTTTGTAGACAGCAGGGTGGAGAGTCAGATAACTGTCATCTCTTTCTTGAATATAAAATGCATTTAATTAGTATAATACATGACAGATTTTCTTTGGCAGTGAGCAACTTTACTGTAGTTAAGAACCATTTCCTTTTAGCTTTTGATTTCTTTTACTTCACCCATGGTAGACATACAGATAACTAGATAGGTAGCTTGGTAGATAAATGGTAGGTAGGTAGGTAGATAGAGAGGTTGGTCAATCAATCAATCAATAGATTCTTTTTTGGGGAGGTGGTACCAGGGCTTGAAGTCAGGGCCTACACCTTGAGCCACTCCGCCAGCCCTATTTTTGTGAAGGTTTTTTGAGATAGGGTCTTGCAAACTGTTTGTTGGCTTCAAACCGCAATCCTCCTAATCTCTGCTTTCTGAGCAGCTAGTATTACAGACGTGAGCCACCGGTGCCCAACTGATAGATTCTTTTTGTGAGAGATTCAGGCTGTATCTGTTGGTAATGAAACAATATTAAAAGTCCCCTACTGATGAAATTTATTGAAATTAATTTTTTTTAATTTTTCTATTGTGCTGGATGGAGGTACATTGTGTTTACAAAAGTTCTTACAATATATCAAATATATTATACTTGAATTCACCCCCTGCCATCATTCTCCTTTATCCCCTATCTGTCTTTATCCCCCCACTCCTGGAATAGTTTCACCAGGTATCATTTTTCCATTTACATGCATGTATACACAGGATTTGCACCAAATTCACCCTCCTACACCCTTCACCGACCTCCCACAGGTGACAATTGGTTTTATGCCAATCTGTGATGTGAAGGAGCTATAAAACTTCCTCCCTGTCTTTATGAACTCCAAATACTTGGTGACTAACAAACTTACTCTGCTTTTGAAATGTAAAAGTGAGGGAAACTCCAGAGAGACCAAGCAAGCTCTTGGTAGAGCCTATGAGGTCTGCATGCCAGATCACATGGTAACTTCACTTGAACTCTGTAACCACAGCAGGCCACACAATGCCAAGAAACCTTCAAAAATGCTTGTAAAATAAGATTTAGAAGTAGTTTGCACTCAGAAAGCTAAGTAGTTTTGCTAAAAGATTATGGGAATAACATTCCTAAAATTCAAAAATTATTCTGTACCCTAATACCAAATTTTCCACTTCAGTTATTACCACTAACAGTGTTTTGTAACTTTCTAGTTAAATAAAATGTTGACAGATCCTTGATTGAAGCAAGACTATTGGTCATTGAGAAAATAGTGTGAGGTGATACCTGTCAACCTTACTTAAACCATTCAAAAGGTTGTAGCCTTAATTTATCAACAGACTGCAAATAAACAAGATATTCATGTATTCTTCTATAGGAATCCATTAACGATAGCAGTGGTGGAGATAGCAGGCCCTTGCTTATTCCAAGTTTAGGAAATGCTATGGTTTGTATTGTTTGAATATAAAATGTCCCCCACAAAGTGTTGAACACTTGGTTCTCACCTGGTAGCCCTATCTTGGGAAGTTCTGAAACCTTCAGGGGGGACGAGCTGTACGAAGTAGATCACACAGGATGTGTCTCAGAACTGGATCTTGTTCCAGGCCCCTGCCTGTCTCTCTGCCTCCTCCTCACATACTCCCTCCGCCATGACATTCTGCCTCACCATGGGCCCAGAACCAACAGAGCCAAAGACTATGGACTGAGGTCTCGAAAGCCAGGAACAAATAAATCCTTCCTCTTTGAAATTATCAGGTATTTTGTCACAGCGACAAGAAAAGTAACATATACAGCTGGAATGTATCTTGCAAAGTTCTTGTGTCAAAAACTGAATCCTGAATGAAACAGTGTTAAGAGGTGGGATTTTTATCTGACCTCATGAAAGGATTACTTTTGTCACCACATGATGTGTTCCTGATTTGAAAAACAAAAAGTTCAGCCCCTCCTTCATCCTTCTCACCCCCCAATGCCCTCCTCTCTTCTGCCTTCACCACATGCAGGCCCCTTACCATTAAACTTCCAGGTTCCAAAACTGTTAAGAATTAAATGTCCGTTCTTTTTGAGTTATCCAGTCTCAGGTATATTCTGTCAGCACAAAACAGACTTAACACAGGAAAAAACAAGTTCCTCATGGAATACTGGTTTAGGAATTAGGAAGAAAGGAAGTATTTATTTCTAAGAAACTGGGTAGCTGGCAATGAAAAGTGGCCTAACAGCTTTAGCCTTTATTTGGGGTGAAGGTGGCCTTAAACCACATGAAGTTATCAAAGGGCCAATGTGAGATTCCCACTCAAGCATGAAACACCAGCACTCTTACCATCAACTACAAGACCACATATACCTTTCTTCCACCTACAGGGCCATCCTGTAACAATAAATTGTCACAACTGAGTCTTAGAGTCAGGTAGTGTATCGTACAATTTCTAGTGGTGGAGTTTTGCCATCTTCAATAACTGAGGGGGGAATGTTTGAAGAAAGGGTGGACCTGGTATTCAATGAAGACCAAACAATGTCAATCACTTTCTAAGCTTACAGGCCCCACACAAACATTTGACCTGCCTGGGGGAAGCATTTCATCTCAATACTGCAACAAAAGGGATATTAGCTGGGCACAGTGGTGCACACCTGTAGTCCCAGCTACTCAGGAGGCTGACACAGGAGGAGTTATTGAGCCCAGAAGCTTGACAACATAGCAAAACCCTGCCTCAAAAACAAAGCAGATGGTTAATTACTTTTAGATGTGACAACTTGTAAATGTCATGTCTTTACAAAGATTGATGTTCATAATACTGAAAACAGTTGAAATTCCACAAAAAAGATCTACCAGAGGATTCCAACCTTGTCACTGTCAAAATACTCTGGGCAGAGCTCTGGTTGGTGGACACTCAAGCCAACGAGCACACCGTATATGTAAGCTAGTCGTAGGGTTGTCCTCAGACCAGGGAGGGGCTAAGAGCAGCATGGCCTCTCTATAGTTCAGATCTTGAATGCCCCCCAGAAGTCCATGTGTGGAAGACTTGGTTCCCAGGGTGGTGCTGTTGGGGAGGTGGGGAGCCTTTAGGAGGAGGGACGTTGTAGGAGAACCTGGGGTCTCTGGGGTGCACCCTTGAAAGGTATAGTGGGACCCTGACCCCTTCCTCATCTTCTTTTGCTTCCTGGCCATGAAGTGAGCGGTTTGATCTGCCCCCAACCCCTCCACCGTGATGTCCTGCCTCATGAGAGTCCCAAAGCAATGGGGTCACTTGGGCCAGAACCTCTAAAACTGTGAGCCAAGGTAAACCTCCTCTCTTTATAAGTGAATTATCTCAGGTATTTCATTGTAGCAATGAAAAGCTGACATGGTCCTAGGACCACGCATTTCCCCCACATTCTTCCCCGGCAAGACACTTTTCACTCTCGCCTCCTCCCGTGAACACTGGTAATACGGGCTAGGGTTATCTTAAAACAAAAGCGCCATGTCTCAGGCCCCCCGCAGCCTTGTAGAAACCCCAACTGTTGGTCAGCAAGTTTTCATACTAGGAGCGAACTTCAGCACGACACCGCAGACAGTCCACAGGACTGGTTGGGCCCACAGAAAAGTCTTCCTTAATATTTAACTTGATGTACAATCATCTCTTCAGAAGAGAGGTGCACTCCTCCCACCCTATGACCTTCACACCCAGCCCTTTTCACTCATCCCCTGGTTCTTTCTTGGTTTTTTGAGACAGAGTCTATGTAGCCCAAGATAGCCTAAAACTCTCTACCTTCTGCCTCTGCTTCCCGAGAGCTGGGATTATAGGCATGAACCACCACACCTGGCTTACTCTCTGGTTCTAAAAGCCAGTGAGGGATTTAAGCTACCTGCAACCTCCTTTATGTCACCAAACATGACTTTTGCTGTGTACACATTTCTGTAAATGAGTGGTGTAAGACATAATGGGCCTTTGAGATTTTTTTTTTAAAGAAACATTCCAGAGTTTTAAAATTCCCTCACAGGATCCACACATGAAAATGGAGATGATACTGTAAATACTGATCTCTCTTACAGTTTATAAATCCACATAGTCAAAGTGAGAGCCAACCCAAACTCCTCTGGACCACCCAGTATGAGGCTTGTTATTGCTGGTTACAGAAAAAGCCTTACCCACTAACCTTGGCCTCTTTGGGAGACATATGACCCCCAAATTTCACTCTTGGATTATCTCTACTCCACTGAACAGTGCCCTCTTCTCAGAGTTGATGGGGACATTTAGCCCTGAGGAATTCTGCCAAGCCCTGCTACAGAAAAACAGCACATGGAGAAAACCAAGCAGGATTCTCCTTACTCCCTAGTACACAGGGGCAGTGAGAGGTCTCACTCAGGGACAATCACTCCTGGGCTGAAAATGCCCACAGGTAAGACGATAGCGTTAACTGACTGCTCAGTCCCCACCTTGAAACTACTGAGGAAAAGATAAAGGAAGATGGTCACCACCATGAATCTTGAAAAGCTTTGATCCCCAGCCTGCATTCCAACAGCTGACTGTTCACCACCAAACAGCTCGCAAGAACTGATCTGAGGACTCACAGCAACTTATGGACAGCTACTAGAAGCACAAGAACTCCAGATGTGGATGACTCCCTGAGAGACTCCCATTCCCTTCAGCAACAAAGGAGCAAATGACTTCAAATTCAAGCATGACTGTGCATTTTTCCTGAAATGTAAAAACATATGTTCATATGAAAGAACCCCAAACTCCCATATGTTCTTAGTGTGTGTAATAAAACACCAGGATGCACTTGTCAGTCCAGATTTGGGTAGCTGGATTTGGGGGATTTTTTTTAAATATATATTTTATATAAATATATATATTATAAATTTATATTTTATGTACAAAATATATTTTTTAAAAATAGATCTGAAAGAAAAATTGTTTTTTAGCTTATATAAAAATTACTTTTCAGTCAGGCATCGGTGGTTTATGCCTATAGCTACTTAGGAGGCAGAGATCATGAGGATCAGGGTTCAAAGCCACCCCAGGCAAAGTTCACGAGAGCCTATCCCAAAAGTACCCAGCACAAAAGAAGGAATGACGGAGTAGCTCAAGTGGTAAGAGTGCCTGCCTAGCAAGCATGTGAGGCCCTGAGTTCAAACCCCAGTGTGCCAAAAAATGGTTTTTTTCATATGACAAAATTTATATAGAATGAGTATTATTCCATACAGGTATGGGAGGGCCCTCCTCCCCTGGGAATGCATCCACCAAGGCCCTAGATTCATCTTGACCTTCCTCAGCTGCCTACCTGTTTCCTGAAAGGTTGTACATAGCCCTTTTTTCCCCTGTGGCCTATAAAACTGTAAACCCTTAAGAGACTACTGTAAATGAAAAAAAAAATTTTTAATAGGTTTATATAAAGATGCTACCTTGCTCAGCACTACAAAATAACCCAAGGACTATATGTATTAACGCCTCCCAAAAAAAAAAAATTTGTAAGCAATTTATATCCTGTGTAGCTTCTCCCATGAACAAATCAAGCCTTTTCCCTCCCCCTTGGGTTGGGCTGCCTGGTGACCTGCTCTGGTCACAGATAGCTGAAAGTGATCCTCCAGTCTCCAGCCTTGGCCTCCAGAGCCTTGTGCACTTCACCACTTTGTGGGCTCCTTCCCCACCCTGAGAGGAAGCACCAGGCCATCTCATTAGAAGGTGAGAACCCAGATGGAAAAGAGCCAAGAGGATCCAGCAATCCCTGCACGTACGGCCAACACCAGAGCCACTGCCCAATCTGCAGCAGGTGGCAGTGGAGATTGGATGTACTGGCTGCTTGAGTCTTCAGCTTGTTAGCAATAATACGTGGTATTGATTTGAGCCACCGAGTCTCAAGAGATTAGTTACACAGATATAACTGGTTGACACACTTCCTTACTGCTGGGCATAACCAGGGGATCAGAGAGCACATCCCAGGTCCCATTCTGTGAAATGAGCTGCTCAACTCCACCCCTCCTTACTCTTTCCTGTGATCTGGGGTGTAGACATGGTGCTGGTGGGTCAGTGTGACCCTATTGACAAGGCAACACCCAAGAATATGGAGCAAGAAGACAAAGTTGAAGTCAGGCACAGTGGCTACCCAGGGGCAGAGATCAGGAGGATCATGGCTCAAAGCCAGCCCAGGCAAATAGTTCAATGAAAACCTATCTTGAAAACAACCAACACCAAAAAAAGGGCTGGTGGAGTATCTTAAGTGATAGAGTGCCTGACTAGCAACAGTGAGGCCCTAAATTCAAAGCCCAGTTACTCAAAAAAAAAAAAAGTTGAGTTTTGGGCATGGAGTACATCCAGGTAGAAGTGTCTGGCTACTAGATACACTTCTCTACAGTCAAGAAAGCTTGACATCCAGGATCACAGATAGGAAAATAGGAAGCATCCCAACATGGAAAGGATTGTGACAGTGGACAGTAGGAGACCACTAGAGAGAATGAGAAAAGGCCAGACCCAAGCCTTACCTCACTGACTTGCCACCTGTCTTGCCCAGGATCTCCAGAATCAAACCCACAAGCTCTTACATATACCAGGTAAGTGCTCTACCACTGAGCTACACTCCTGGCCCACAGCGTTTATTTTTAAATAATATATGTATACTACTGAGTGAAAAAAAGATTGCCACTGGTAGATGCCATGTTCTGAGGAGTTTGGGGAAGACAGTAACTGGAAGTACTAATGGAATCAACAGCAGAAGTGAATACAAAGTAAAGCTCACCTGAGGGAAACTAGAGGTGAGACCCATCCACAGGGTTCCTCCTTCCTGTGGCCCAAGTGCTGCCTTAGAATACAAAGGGGTGGAGCCTACTCCTGGACACCTGGACACCACCAGGCTTTCCTGTGACAAAAATCAATTTGGTCTTCTCTCCACCTTTGCTGTGCCTGAACTTCTGCCCAGTGAATATACACACCAGCTTTCTGAGGGTGGTTGTCTTCTGGCTGGAGCAAACGCAACCAAAACACAAAGGAAATGTTTCCATTTTACCTCTGCCACTCGATTTCTTCTTAATAGAAATAAAAAGCCAGTAAGTGTGACACCTGTGCTTGACTACACCGATGTGTATACACATTTCTATGACTGCACACTGTGATGTTCTCAACTGAATTTTTCTATATGTAAAAATGGTTCCAAATTAAAAGAAAATGTTAGAAACACATCTAAAGTGAGCTTTACATATGTGTGACACATTTCAGTCAAGTTAGGATTTTTTTTTTTACAATGAATGTGTATTGCTTTGTAAGCAGAAGAAAAGTAGAAAGAAAACAGCGGTGAGATTTGGAATGGGTAGACAGCAGAGGGAGAAAAGTTTCAGGAAGTGTTGCTTTCTAAGGAGAGAGTGATTGGGGTAGTGTTTGAGAAAGATGTTTGGTCAAAGGAGAGGCTTGAAAACAGAAGGGACTAAGAGCCTGCTCTTGATGAAAATGGCCTGGAGAGAAAGAGGCATGGGACTATGGTGTACTACCGAGACTGAGACCACAGGTATCACTTGGAGCTTGTGAGAAATGCTCCCGGGCCCCTGGGCCAGACCCGCGATCAGAGTCCGTTTTCCAAGCTCCCCAGGCAGCTCACAGGCACTGGGATGGAGCATCAGAAGCAGGCAACCCCTGTGTGTGCATGTGTGTGTGTTGGTGGGGTGGGGGTGCTGGTGCACAGGCTGGGAACTTTGTGGATTGACAAAAGAAAAGACGGAGGCAAAGATGAGGAAGGAACTGAGCAAGAGGTGCACCCTGAGATCCATCCTGGTGGTGCAAGTCCAGAGTGAAGGAAGGATGAAAGGCAGGATTCCTGATAAAACAAAGGCAGTCTGGGTGAATGCATGGCCCCGGGGGCCAGTCTTTGACCGCATGCACGGCAGACAGGTTATTACCATCAGAACGCTCTGATCGAGGACATGCTATCCACAAGAGCCAGACGTGGTGCAGTTTGGATGTGTGTGCCACTGTTGAAGATGGAGGGCTCTGTCTTCAGCTATGACGTGAAGCCTGAGAAGAAGGGGAAAAGAAGAGTCACCAACACGCTGACCAGGCCAGATTCTTCACATCTTGTTCTTCTCTAAGCCCCAGGACAAGGCCTGTAAGACAGGCACAGTCAGCTCCCAGTTTTGGGTAAGGAAACACAGCCAGAAAGGTTATGTAACTTACCCCAGGTCACCCAGCTAGAAAGAGTGACCTTGTCAGGACTCAAACCCCCCAGGGTTCCACAGCCTTCCTCTCACACCCTCCCAGTCACTCCCTGTGAGAAGCTTGTGCACACAGGTGCACTTGGCCTGCTCACACCTTCCACGGTTCTGGACACGTTTTGTTTAACTAATAAAGTAACAGGACGCCGTGGGCAGAACATTCTTGGGTGGAGTTGTGAGTTACTGAAGGCAGAGGTTTGCCTTCAGATAAGAAATGACAGCATTTCTTATCTGTAGATTTAAAGAAAAACCCTTGGCTTTCCAATTGGAAGAAAACTTCTTCTAGTGTTACTAACATAAAAGGCTGAGGTTCTAGAGAACTGAAAGTCCCATGCCTTTGGGCAATAAAAATAGATTTCTGAGGCAAAGCATTTGGGGCTGCTTTTTCGTCTTTGTTGGCTCATTTTCACTTTGTGATTAATGAATACAAAGGGCAATCTACTGTGACAAAATCCTGTATCTATGCTTATTACTACATTGCCACCATCATTATCTCCATAACAACTACTCTGTCTCCCCATTGAAGCCAAGACCTCCAAAACTACCCATGGTGAATATTCTCCACTGTGTAATATTATCTCCAGCACACAGCCACGGAAACCGAACCCAGACGTTTGAACAGATCCAAGCTCGTGTACCTGCTAAGTGGCAGAGCCAGGTCTCAAGGCCAAGTTGAGTGGCTGTGAAACCCACGCAGAACGCACTGTGCAGTGTCACATCACTTCCCAGTCCACGCAAACTCAATACACATCATTATGGATTTACTAATTGCCAAATTAGGGAAATGACTGAGTTTATGCAACCAAGACCTTGATGAACCTGAGGCACACTCAGTCTCAGTGTCAAGTGGGCCTCACTAAAGCAGCTCTTCTGGGTTCCATAGCCCTGAAAGACAAAGCTAGGGACACAAAACAGGAGGAAGTGAGCCCGATCCTCCAGTTTGGTGTTTGGAAGAAACAGCACAAATCAGCTCCTGCAGGCCTGGAGACCCTTGTGCACTGGGGGAGCCAGACATGGATTTCTTCTTCCTACCAGCAGTAGCTTTCTTCATTAGTCTTTTTTTTTTTTTTTTGTCTTTTCCTCCTCACAGTTCCCGCAGAAAAATTTTCAGTCATCTTATAACTGTATTCGGTGGAAAAGTAATGTTTATTCTATTCCCAACCAATTTGGGCAGAACACATTTCTATTCCATAAAATAAGGCATTGATACGGTTGTGAGTCAGAATTGCAGCCACACTCCTTGTTATGGTTGTGTTTCAGGCTGGATGAAATTAAAACATCACTCCTCTTTCTTGCCTGTGGATTCACTTGAGTTGCCCTCATTAGGCAGAACTGGTGCTGCGGGGAGAAATGCCTAGCTTCAGAATAAAGACCGCATAAATCCGACCTCATTCAGTTCTATAGCCCCAAAACAAGATCCCAGGTGAACATCAGAATTAAGCATTTCTCTCTCTTCCTCTTCTCTCATTTTCCTCCCCTTCCCTTCCCTCCCCCTCCTCCTCCCCCTCCGCCTCCTCCCCCTCCTTTCTCTCTCTCATGCACTCAAGATACATTGGCTGCCTGCCTCTGTAGACCATTTACAGTTGCAGGACATCACAGAGATAAGACAAAGGTCATCCTATAAGGAGCCACTTCTGCCTGATACGATGTACTCTTGTCCTCAAGTAAGTGGAAATGGTTCCAGGTCTGCCAATACGGTTCCCCACACCAAAAGGAAGCACAGGCAAGAGAGCCACAAGGAATCAGACAAGCCAGAACATAGGTAACTTGCCTAACCTCCCTGACACCTGGGTACCTCTCTACAAATAGGGATTAAAAACACCCACTTGGCAAGAGGTGTAGCTCAGTGGTAGGGCGCTCACCTAGCATGTTTCAGGCTCTCAGTTCCATCCCCAGCACTGCCAAAAAAAATAACTCACCCACATTATGAGGTCAAATTTAAAGTGCCTGTCAAGCAGCAGGTACTTTCTTTGCCTTCCCTAATTCTTATTCTGACAAGATTTATTGATCACCGAGTATGCGCCAGCCAAAATCTCCGTTAGGAGCCAGTGGTAGTTAGTGGCTGGGTCTGCCCTGTGTTTACAGAAATGTAAAAAGGCTAAACTGTAATTAAAAGAGGATGAGAAAGGAAAGAAAATGAGTTAAGCCGGGGTCAGGGTAGAACACTGAGTCAGTGGGGATTAAAAGTTGTTCCCACAGTTATGTAATTGTGGTGAGCTTTGTTTAGAGACAGTCGTGCACTGTGTAAGGATGTTTTAGTCCTCCATAGATGAGATGCGATGGTCCCTAAAGATTATAATGGAGCGGAGAAATTCTTGTTGCCTTCCTCTTGTGCTCGTGGAACTGATGGTATAAACACCCCTGATGAGAGGGCTTCAAAGCACAGCGCCGTTGTGTTCCCACCGTCTGCAGTGCTCGGGACAGTAGTGTGCTGTCTGAGTTTGCAGCCTCAGGTACTAACGGTGTGCCACATGGCCTCGGTGTGCACGTGTCTGGACCTTCCAAGTGTGTGTGGGTTCATCCTATGATCTTCACACGACAAAAATCACCTAACAACGCTTTTCCCAGAATGTATCCACACTGCTAAACCACATGCGAGTGTGTTTCACCCACCACCATTCCACCTTCGGGTCTCTAGAAGGGGGAAGCAGTGACAGCAGTCCCCAGTAGGAAGGGGCAGTTCAGTTACTAAAAAGAACCACAGACAACACTTGCTACCACCAGTCTTAGCATTGTATGAATTTTAACACTTTGTATGCAACTACTCTATTTTCAAACACTAGAAGCTTCCAACCATCAAATACACACACCCAGAATTCTCTCCAGCAAACAGAGGACAACTAGGCAACCGCCCTAAAGTACATCTCTGTCTTTTGAAAATAAACCAAAATTAGCTCATAAAAGATGCAAGACCTCCAAGAGCTCACCAGTGCCTGGCGTGCCATCGCCCACCAGACAGGCCTAGTCACATGTGGTCCTCACTTTCAGTCTGCTGCAAAAAAATGGCCCCATGGAGCCCTGGGCATGGGAGTCCCCAGAGTCCTCACTGAAGGAGGGTGGGGCTGGGAAGTCAGGGGGATCTGTTCCAGCCTGGTCAGCCTTGGGTTGACTGGCCTTCAGGCCTCTGCGTTTTATGTTTCACTCCAATGAAATGTGATACGTGAGGTCATTCTCTAATCCTCTGACCTGTGGTGCTGTCTGCACAGTGGTTAGACCCCTCTCCCCTCCCAAGCCCCTACAGGCCACAGCCTTTCTCTGTTCCCACCCCTCGAAAGGCCTGAAATCCTCAGGCCAGGGTGCCTTCAGAGCTTCTGATGACATTTCTGAAAATGTCCTCTATCCCCTGGAGCTCCATAGGGTGCTCCCAACCACCAGGGATAAGAAAGTGATTGGGGTGGTACACTGACACTTATCTCAGTGGCTATATGCTTGTGATTATCGTGTGATTTGTGTTTTTTATGTGTTTTTTGTGTTATGTTTCCGTTAACTTTCTGATGCCTTATGATACTGGTTTTCTACTTATGGTATGAGCTTTAAAAATAAGAGCTAAAAGCAAATAAACAGAAATAAAAGTGGCATATTATTCAAGAGAATAAAAACAATTTCAAAAATGACTGAACTGGGTGTGGTGGTACATGTCTATAATCCCTGCTACTCAGGAGGCTGACACAGGAGGATCGATGGAGTCAGCCTGGGCAGTAAGTCATCATCTCAAATAAAACAACAAAAGTGACCACTCACGGAGGAAGCACCATGGGTCTGTCAAGGTGCTGCTCTTCTGGCTTCGTGTGATTGGAGGACTGTCCCCTCCATGGGGGACTCACCACCACCATGACCCGAGGAGGCTTTCTTGGTAACTCCTTTTAATAATTAGCATGTTAGCCTAGTCTCAAATTCCTTAGTCTTTTTTTTTTTTTTGTCTCATCCCTAATTTGGACAGGACCCCACATCAACAACTGAACATTTTTAAAAACCATTTCTAGAAGCTAACCACTGCATCATCGATCTACGTGTGGTTTGGTAATCGCCATGGTTTAAAGTGTCCTCTCGAATATTCAGGTATTGCCAATGATATTTTTGAGATGGAGTTCTTGAGAGAAATAGGTTGTGAGGGTGGATCCCTGGGAAGCAGAATTAAGGACCCTTTAAAAGAAGCTTCTCAAAGCTGTCAGTAGGCTTGTCCTTCCACCCTCTGCCATGTGACACTCACTAGAACAAATGCTGGCACCTGCATCCTGACTGTCCCCAGCCTCCAGAACTGTGAAAAATAAAGCTCTGTTCTTTATGAATGGCCCAGTGTAGGGTATTTTGTTATGGCAGCACAGACAGGCCACGGTGGTAACTGAGCTCTTTCTCACAATGGCAACTCTGAGGCAGCATTCACCCTGTGCTGCCTTCCTCGCTTCAGGACACCACTGATCACGGGGCTTATTCATGCTGGCGTAGAGAAGTCATAGTCCACACTCCTGGCCTGGGGCCCATGCCAGTTGTGTGGCTTTGTCCACCCCCTCTCTGTGCTTGGTTTCCTCATCTGTCACATGCCACAAAGTGCTGTTGTGAGGATCTGTGGAGACTGTCTATGACAAAGGGCTTTGACACTGTGAACACAAGAGGTATTTACCAAATTTTTGTTGAGAACATCCTAGGTGTATGTGTTAATGATGGGAATATAGACATGCATACCCACCCCCCTTTTTGAGACAGGGTCTTGCTATGTAGCTGCTCTCTAACTCACTACATAGCCCAGGCTGATCCTTCTGCCTCAGCTTCCCAAGTGCTGGGATTAAAGGTGTGTACTGCCACACCTGCCTTAAAATCACAAGTCAACAAGATCATAGCTGTCAAAAACAATTACCAAACAAAGATTTTCATATAGTGAACACAATAGAGTCAAATTAAATAAAAAGCTAGCATGTTCTGGTACGGAGGAGCCTCTGCAGGCTGGAGGAGGGTCAGGAAGGTTCCTGGACCTCAGGACATAGAAGCAATGGAGGAGTCAATGTCGGTCCAGAGGCCACTGTGAGCGAAGGTACTGGGCTGGGCAAGGCCAAGCCTGTGCAGAAGCCATGAGAATCCCAGGATAGCAGGAATGGGGGAGAAGCAAGATGAGGCCTGGCTCGTTCTGTGCACGACAGGTTTGAGGCCGCCTGGACTGCAGGTGGAGAGTCTGCTTGCAGAAGAGGCTGCATTACATCAATGAAGATACTCGGGCAGGAGCTAGGATGGGGGTTGGGGGCTGGTGCTGCACTCAGCCAGGATGGGCGCAAAGGAAACCAGGAAGGGCCTCTGCTCGGGGTCTGATGGAACTCAGGGAGGGGGCTCTGAGAAAAACAGGACAGGCTGGAGGTGGGGGCGTGGGAAGATGTGAATGGTGACATGTCATGGGTTGGGGGGCTTCAGTGAGTGCCTTTCAATTCATTCAGTTAAAAACAACTTACTCAGACTTTGGTGTGCCCTCACCCCTCAATGTGCACATCCCCTGTGGGCCAAGTCCTGTTTCTGCTAAGGAAGAAAAGTGAGTCTAAGAAAAGTTCATTAACTGGTGACTGTCCTACAACTGGGGATTGTGGAACTGGAATTCAAATCCAGGCCTTGAGACTCCCAAACCTACGAAGTTTAGTCAGGGTCACATTTAATAACAATGCAAGAGATTTCTTGAAGTTCTTTTCATTTGTTGTAAATTTTTTAAGCATACAATAAAATGCATAGGTCTTAGATGCTGGGTTGGGTGAATTTTGACAATTACGAACTCCTGTGTAACCAGGACCCAAAACAAGATGTAGAACATTTCATTCATCCCAGAAAATCCCTTTATGCTGCTTTGTTGTCAATTCTTCCTGGTGCCCCAAGGAACATGTTCGATTTATGTCTTCTTGGATTGGTTTGCTGTTCTAGAAGAAGCAATTGCGTAATATGTTCGTAATATTTTAAAGATATCAGTGTACCATTCCCTTTGAGCTTTCTGAGAGCCTGGCCTTCTGGCTGGTGCACCTGAGGTGTGCCCTTGCCTGAGAGGAAACAACTTGACAACGGAAGGAAAGCCAGGAGAAACACCGACATGCTGCAGACTTGCCTCACAGGATGACTGGCGAGCTAACTTTTCAACACAGAGTTTCTGAACCACGTTTTAGACAATGGCATTTTTCCCCCTTTTCAGTGCAATAACCTTTTATCCAAAAGCACACTAAATATGCTATACATAGTGATAGTTTGACATCCAGTCAGGCAAATGCACGTTCAGCAATTTAATTGACACAACAGTGTCCTGTCAAGGATTGACCCATGCGTCATGTTTGTGTGCACCCTGTGTGCCAGGCAGGATGAATGAACAGGGAAGGAACTCCTTCTACAGCTCTCACACTGTCCATTCTCAGGCACTCTTGCATTCCGCCTTGGATTTTTCCCTAACAATGTTTATCTGTAGATAATTTGAAACAGAGTTTGAGGGACAAATAGTTAGGAGCCCAAGGATTGAAAAATGAGTGAAGAAAACATGAAGAAAGAAGAATGAACCTCCTAAAGTATCCCTCCCTTCCTCCCTCCCAGGCCTCTTCCATCAGCTACTCTTGCTCCATTGGTGAATGCAAATACCTTTGTTACAGAACATTGTATACACAAACTAGATTTCTCTGCTTTCATTTTGTTGATCATTACTTGTGTAAACTTATTTTCCTTGTTCCACTGATAGAGTTTTCGACCTGTGGAAACTGTATGGATCTCAGGGATTGGGGAAAGATGCATTGTTAACTTTGCCCCCTAAAATTAATGGAAAAATTGTATTTTCATCAAATGGCTTCTACCTTAGTGACAAGATGTTCTGGAATGAATTGTTTGGTAATCAGGAATAGGTGGCATTACGCTTCTGATTTCCAAAGATGGGACTGTGCACCACTGACATGGTTTCACTCCGGGTGTCTCCTGCAGCACATCAGGTGAAGACTCAAATGAGAACAACCCAGACTGAAAGGGACCATGGACAGTGGCCCCTTGACCCTGCAAGGGTGGGAAGGAAAGAGGAGAAAGAGACTAAGGCTCTGACAAGAGAAGAGAGATAAAGCCAGGCGAACAATGGATCTGGACACTGGTTGCTCTGTGCCAACCTGGGCACTGGCCACACTGAGGGCATTCATGTGAGGCCAGAGGTTTTACCCTCCATTCCATGTGGAAGGGGCTCCCCCCTGGAGCTGCTGGGCCTGACATGTTTGAGGCCTTGAGTTTCATCCTTAGCACCACATACAAAAAAATTATTTCCTGGAAACCTGGGGAAAGTTAATGTCCTTGAGGAATTGCTCACTGTGTTTGATATGAGGACAGTATTGGGTTATCTGGGGTTTTGGGAGTTGCTGTTTTCTGTTTTTCTGTGTGCTGCTGGGGATCAAACTCAGGGCCTCACACATGCTAAGCAGGCGGTCTACCACTGAGCTACACCCCAGAACCTGTTTCCTAAAAGAGCTGTCACATGTGCATTCTGGAACATCTGCCAGTGAAGTGATGAAACCTAGGATTTGCTTCAGACCGGCACAGTGGGGGAGGGGGTGGGGAGCTGGGGAAACACACTGTGGCAGTCATTGTTGACCCAAGCAACAGAAACACAGACACTCATCATACTATCTTGTCTAGTTTTGATATGTTTCCTTAGAATAATATCTAGGAAAGGAGGGAGAGGAACGGAAGCCCAGAAGTGAAAGTGATGTCCTTACATCTGGGGAGAAGTGAGGCAGGCAGGCCATGCAGGAGACTGCCTCAGCCTTGAGCTGGACCTGGCATAGAGGAAGGGAGGGAGAATGGAGAGACCAAAGGCTTCTAGGAAGAGGGGACGGCTCCGCAAAGACCTGGAGACATGCTCGGGGCACTGCACATTTGAGCGCCAGGACATGGAGGACATGGAGCCAACATTGGGAAACAGCTGGGGCCCTGTGTGAAGAGCTCTGGGCTAGTCACCAATGGAGCTGGGTTCTGGAAGCCACTGTGAACAATGGGGCAGTCTGGTTGGGTTTTTTTGTTTTGTTTTGTTTTTTTGAGGTACTGGGTTATGAACACTCAGGGCCTCATGCCTGCTAGGCAGGTGCTCTACCACTTAAGCCACTTCACCAGCCCTTTTTTGTGTTGGTTATTTTTGAGATAGGATCTGAAGCACTACTTTCCTGAGCTGGCCTCAAACTGCAATCCTCCTGATCTCTGCCTCCTGAGTAGCTAGGATTACAGGTGTGAGTCACCAGCGCCCAGCCAATGCAGCAGTTTTGAGCAGGGAGATTAGCCTATCAAGCAGCTGGACAGGGACAAGCCTGGGACTGGGTGTCTTGGAGGCTGACCTCCAGCAGAAGCCCTGTCCCTCTTCTGTCCCTGTACCTGAAACCTATGAAACACCATTACTCTTGAACCACCAGAGTAAAACAGATAACAGCCAGAGAAACTCAGCAAAGGGCAAGATTTACACTGCTTAAGAAAAATGAGGGACAGCAACTAAGGACCCTCAGGAGCAGTTCTGGAGTGAGAGTGGAGAGAGTACAAGACAGGGGAGGGAAGGGAGGGGAGGGGAGGGAAGGGGCAGGGAAGAGAGGAAAGTTGCAGGGAAGGGAGGGGAGGAGGGAGAGGAAGAGAAAGGGGAGGCAAGGAGAGGAGAGGCAGCTAATTTTGCTCCTTGAGTAAAACACTGGCTCCTTCAGAGCCACGGGCTGGTGGCCAACCACAGGGCAAGCACAAGGCCTGGAAGTCAGGGTGTGTTCCAGGCAAAAACTCCCCAGTGGAAATCTTACCTCTGGATTCTGTTTAAAAATAAATCTGATGAGAGTTCCTCTTGTTTTGATTTCTACTATTTATATACTTAGGATTCATTTGCTACCTGTTTCTAAAAAGAATTGAAGGACTCTGCTGATGATATTTGCAAATTTTCTTGAGATATGCTTAGATTTTGAAACCAGCCCTGGAAAAATAATTTGCTGTTAATTTATGTCTAGCATTATTGTGATATGTTCACAAAGACCTGAATCATGATGATAGAGAGAAAGAGATGAAGGGAGAAATTATTTTTCCATCTGCATTTTACCTGGCTTGAAAAAAGTCTGTGGCTAAGAACTTGAGGCAATGAACACAGATAAGCATTCTAGCTCATGACATGATGCTAAAAGGAGGCTTTGCTTTACTGTGATACCGATTTGCCAATTTTATGCTTTTCTTTCTAGTGTTTGAACGGGAGTGACACCTCCCTTTCCCCTTTGGTTTGAAGAAGCAGGTGTCTCTCTGTGCATAGGATCTCACTGAAAGTGACAGTCCTTCTGTGACCTCCAGGCCTCCAGGGCTGGGTTATCACAGCCTTTTCCAAGTTCTGCAGATTTGAAAATGCAGCCTTTGTCTCAGGGCCCAGGTCAGGAGGACCTGGGATTTGGACACAACTTCCTGGCTGGTGAGGGCTTGGAGCTGTTACTTAACCTCTGAGTTTCTGAGGACTGAATGAGAAAATTCACCAGCCTTGGCCCGTGGTGACCACTGTAATGCCGTCTATGGAGGTCATTACTATTCATCACAGTTACTGCCAGCATTATTATTTTATGGGCATAATGAATGCTAATGCAAGCTCTAGCCAGAATTTGGCAAGGCCACAATAAAACCAGAAACTGTGCACCTGAGGCTTGCAAAATGCTGTGGCTGGTAGTGCCTCCCCCTGCTCCTCTCCCAACTTTCAGAAAAAAAGCTCTCAAGGAGTAGGTAATTCACTGCTGGGGACTGACAGACCCAGAGATTTTTTGGGTTTTTTTCTCAGTCACCTTAGGCCTTTTTGTCTTTTGGGACATGCCCAAAGAGGGCCTGGAAGGATCCTAGAGCAAGGAGGTGATCTTCACCTGAGAAAAAGACCAAGTGGGTGAGTGTAAAGCTTCTTGCTAAGGGGAGGTTGGAGAGGTGGGTGGCAGTTTTTGTAGTGGTCGGGGGAGGAAGTGCAGCTGGGTCAATAAGGGAAGTGCTAGTCCTCCTTATATCCCAGGTGGGTGCAAAGACTTAACCAGCCTTCTGCCTGCCCCTGCCCCCCTCCCCATACGTTGAGAGTCCCAAATGCACTGGAGCACTGTAACTGGGGAGAACAGGGTTTTAGGGAAAGTACAGGGGCCCAGGCAAAGGGTCCCTGGTCAGGGGAGACTCATGTCCCTCATTGCCCTGGGCAATCCCATTATCTAGTCCACTCTAAACTGGTGCTGCTTGGAGAAAATTCCAGGGCCTTAAACTCTGAATTGGCTGTGTCTCTCAGAGCTAAAGGGAAAGGCCAGGAGGAGGCTGCCTTTCCACTTTAAGTCATTTCAGGAAGGAAGGCAATGGCCCAATAAGGTTCTCTTAAAAGAGAGACAGAGGTGGGGTGACAAGACTGAAACACAGTTCACTCCCTCTTGTTTAAAACACCATGCCTAAATTGCCATCAGGCAGAAATGTGGAAGGAAAAAGGGAAAAGGCCCATGTGGTAGGGGTGGAGTCGTGAGGCTGTGGGTATTAGGGCCTCTTCAGCAAGCCTCCCCACACCTCTCCCCGGAAAGTGACTTTATCCACTTCCAGCTCTGATGAGTGCAAAGAAACAGGGCTGTAACCCTTTTAGGGAGTGAGGGAAAATGTTTTGTGTAGGTCATTTGACTACAAACCAGAATTCACCAGATAACTTTATACCATTTCCATAAATGTTTATTGACTTAGATGGTCAGGTTTTGAATTTCTATGACACATTTTCGTAAGCAAGAACAAAGCACATTTCTTTGATTTAAAAAAATCCCTGTGAAGTAAAATCCAGAAGGTACTATCATCCCTTAAAATAAAATCTCCAAGGAAAATGCTTCTGTGTTTCTCTCTGCCCCACCAAGATATATGTTTGCATGCTGTAAGAAATCCTTTCGGTCACAAAAGAGTCCCCTGATAATTGTTAGGGACACTTTAATTTTATTATGGGAGGCTGCTTTATTAACTTCTGAACGGCTGGAATTCAGCTTTGAAGCTGTAACTTCTTAAACCCTACTTTCTCTATTTAAACATCAGTCTCAAAATAATAGTTTTAAATATTTAAAAGATCAGAAGAAATGTTTAAATCCCTCTTTAAGACAGGGACAATCCCCCTCATCAGATGCCCAACACTATAAAGGACTTCTTATCTTTTCATTATAAAAATTAATTTATTAGATGCCATTCCACTCTAGTGAACAATTTAGAAAGTGTAGAATCTTCCTCTTGTGGGTACCAGAGGAACAAAAAGCTTAGTAGAAGTTGCTGTGGTCACAATCAGGAAATACTAAGGCGGGGGTGGGGGGTGGGTAATTTTGAGTGTGGGAGGATGAGATCTGGAAGATTCCAGTATGGGACCAGCCTGGAAAGAAAGTTTTGAGATTCTATCTCAAAGGAAAAAAGCTGGGCATGGTAGTGAGGGGCCATCATCCCAGTGACAGTCCAGCCAGCCTGCGCCAAAAATGAGACCATATCTCAAAAATAACCGGAGCGAAAAAGGCAAAATCCTAAGTCAAACACCAGTACAGAGAGAAGGTTTTTTGGTAATTGATATATATATATATATATATATAAAATTATAATTCATATACCATAAAATTCACCTTCTTCATGCTCATGAAGTCATGCAACAACCACCAGCAGCTCTTCCCAGAACATTACCCATTAGCATCCCTTCCCACCCCCATCCTCAGCCTCTGGCAACCACTGATCTATTTTCTGCCTCTATGAGTTTGTTGATTGGCATTTCATGTAAAGGACCACACAATTCTTTCATGTTTTTAGGGTTCATCCACAATACACCACACTTTATTTAGCTTTCATCAGCTGATGGACACTTGACTTGTTTCTCCTTTCCAGCTATTGTGAGTACTGCGTCTATGAACAGTCATATACAAGTCTGTGTGGACAGATGTTTTCGGGTCTACTGAGTACATATCTAGGAGTGGCATTGGTAGGTCCTATGCTAAATGAAATTTTAACATTTTTTTTTAAGAGTCAGTGTTCCTCTATCTAGCCAGACTGCCCTCAAACTCTCAATCCTTCTGCCTCAGTCTCCCAAGTTCTGGGATTACAGGTGTACCACCAGGCCTGGCTCCGTTAAACTTTTTGGTTCACATTTATACACATTTTATATCTCCTCCAGCAATGAATGGAGGATCTAATTCCCCACGCCCGGGCAGCCCTTATTTTGATTCTAGGCATCCCAGTGAGTGCAAAGTGGTACCTCATGGTGTAAGGGGAGTGGCAACTCTAATCATCTATAAAGGTTTCCAAAGGCAATGCAACTGTTTTTCCCAGAAGTCCAAATACTTGCCGCTTCATTGTTGCATGTCCTGAAATTTATTTCTAACTCCTTTACTGTAGCAATGCAAGATGTGTCATCCGTGTGTTAGAATGTGAGTAGTGACTGAGTAAGGAACAGGAATGAGTCAAGCCTGAATATTGCCTGCTACACTCCAAAGATGGCAGTCCCATCTAAATACAGCTTTTTTGGGGCTCCAACTGCCCCACAGACTGGCAGCTGTGGCTGTCCTTAGGTGACCAGCACTCTCCATTCAGCTGGCAGGGGCCAGCATCAGATCACAGGGCCCATCTTCACCCCCAACTGAGACCAGCATCCACCAGCCTTGGCTTAGAGCTTCAGACATCTGTTCGGGGTAATGGGGGAGAAAGGCAGAACTCAAATGGTTACCATGGATTTGTTGACCCTTGGTGGAGAGAACTCAAAGAGGTCTTTTATCTACACAAGTTTTTTTCAGGGGGAGTGGGGGTGGGACTGGGATTTGAACTCAGCTGGTCCTCTGCTGCTTGAGCCACACCTCCAGTCCATTTTGCTGTGGTTATTTTTGAGAATGAGTCTGGAGAACTAGTTCCCTGAGCTGGCCTGCAACCTTGATCCTCCCAATCCTCCTTATCTTAGCCTTCCAAATTGCTAGGATTATAGACATGAGATATTGATATTGTACAGGTGCTTGAAGCCAATAGTGAAACGGATTCTGAGTGTTGTTGGCACAAGCTTGCTTTGGTGGCCAGAGACTCAAATCACCTTCTCAATTTACTCAGAGTGGAGAGACTGTAATTGGGCAACGTCGCGGAGATCCCATGCCCTCTCTTTTTCCTCCTTTTATGGTGGGGTATTTCTGGTCATGGCAGCTGGCGGGTGTGTCATTTAGCATGCAAATTAGGTTATAATGAAATTAGAGATTAATGGTCCCTCTGGTAGCCATCTTAGATCCTACTGTTTCAGCTAACCCACCTGAAGAGAGACTCCTGGCCTGCAGGCATCCTGTCCTCCAGACAGGATTAGGGCGGGGTAAAAATTCAGCTAGTCAACCCACGGTACTTACAAACTACTTTTGCTAAAAGCACCGACTCCTTACTTGGCCCTGAAAATGCCCAAAAGATAACTAAAAGTAGGAGAAAAGCTTAACATCCCTGCCTCCATTTTGAGTCTGTCTCTGCTCTCAGCCATTCTCTCTCTGCAGCCACCTTGGAACCCAGGAAGGACAGGACTGACTGATGGATAACATCTTTATGATGAGAGCTGAAACTATCCCCAAGGAAATAATCAGCAGAGCCTCACAGGACAGACCACCCCCAAATGAGGACAATTACCTATAATGAGAAGGCTGCACCCTGGAGCAGGAGTTATCATCTCATGGGAACCAGATTATTCCCCTCAAGTGATGGCAGTGATATCAACTTGTCTGGAACACTTGGCAGAACCAAGACTGAGATAATGGTCAACCAGGTCACACTTTGCCTGAGACTATTTAATTATGCCTACCTCTCTCCCCCACCCCAGTTCTTCCTCTATTTAAACCTAAAGCTATGTCAGTACCCGAAGATAAGCTGAGGTGCTTACTTTGACTCTTTTTGCGGCATGCTCCTGTTGTGTAATAAAACCCCTTTTCCATGCCCTTCACTTCTTCTCAGCTCTTTATTTGGTGCATTGGAACAAGTGGCTGACCTGACACATTGAGCCCCTTGAGTTGGGCCTGTGACTCTGGTTACTACAGTCCTTTCACCCATGGCAAGTTTAGGGATTGAGCTTTTCTGATCTCTGGGCTTTTTCTGGTTCTATATCTCCTTCTGACACCAAAAACTCCAAGACTGAAGGCCTTCCTGAAGATGTGCCCTATAGCACACAGCAATGCAAACTCGTTTTTTAACAGGACTAATATTGAATACCCTTACATCAGAAATTCATGGGCACAGAAAAGAACCATATTTGTCTCTAAATGTAAGTAAATTAGCTCTTACACATTTTTCTGCTAAAGGTAAAAATCTCAATCTTGCTAATTCAAAACAACAATGAGTTCCAAGTTTAAGAATCACATTCTCTTGGGTAATTGCTCTGCAGTTGCTGGGAGGTTGTGTACAGTCTTGCCTGCCGTGTCCTCACGGGCCTCTATGAGTATGACTTGCCTTGGTGTGTGTTGGTTTCTGGTTTCTGATGTCCCTGTCCTGTAAGGGTCAGGCTTATGCCTTCCTTGGCCCAGGCATGAGGCCAATGCTGGTCACCAGGCTTCTGAGGCTCCACCCAGCCCAGCACCTAAGACACTGCTAGCTGATGCAGACTTCTCTGGAAGGGTGGAGTGTCCAGGCTGAGCTCTGGAGAGCCAGGCATTCCAGCTCCACTCTCAAGTCCTGGTCTCTCTGAGAAATTCACCCTTCCCCTCCATCCACCCTGTGGAAAGGGTACTGAAACGGCATCACAGAACATGGGCATTGCTCAGAGCCCCTGTCTGGAAGCTCTGGTCCCATCTGATGAAAGTCTTCCTTCTCTTCCAGCTAGGAAAGGAGGTCTAGAGACCAGTGGTTCTCAAAGTGTACTCTCTGGAGAGCAGCTGTAGCTTTGCCTGAGGCCTCGTGAGGCTCGTGCTTTAGCTCCATCCTTGCTGTTCCTGATCTAGCCAGAGTTTGAGAACCATCTCCACTTCCAGCCTTCCATATCTGCCTTGTCTAGCTCTTGATGTTCTAAATGAAGTCAGGGGCTGGGTACGGTGGTGCACACTGTGATCCCAGCTCCTCAGGAGGCAGAGGTAGGAGGATCACCCTCCAGGGTTGACCCCAGGCAAAAACACAAGCCCCATCTGAAAACTAACTAAAACCAAAAGGACTGGTGGCATGGCTCAGGTGAGAGAGTGCCTATCTAGCAAGTACAGGGCCCTGAGTTCAATCCCTGGAACTGCTAGTCTTAAGCACCAGGCTTTGAAAACTTCTCTCTGAGGGCAGAGAAGGCTGCCTTTCTGCCCAAGACAGACATACAATTAGCTACTTGTGTTTGAAGTGTCCAGTTGGACAAGTTATAACTGCACATGCATGGGAAACCTAGGCCACATTGAAGATTCTCTGTGGCCAAGATTTCCTATTCCTGTTTGTCAGGATTTTGCCTCTGGTTACTAGTCTCTCTTCTCAGGGCAGGATGAGCCTCAGCTTAATCTGGTTTTCATGGTGAGCCCCTGGGAAGGGAGGAGCTGCCAGGACAGTCAGCCCCTTGGGCAGTAATTGTCACTGCGGTTCTCTCCACACCCCTATGTAAGAGGAAAGACTGGTTTCTTAACACCATGCTGGGAACTGGTGTACCAGCATGAACAAGAAAGCATCCTGATTCCTGAGGAATCGGTGTGTTTATCATCCACCACTGGGTGTGCCTCCGAGGGTGTGCTAAGCAAAGAGAGGAAAGCCCTCTCCCTGCGGGAGAAAGAGAAAGTCTGGTCTTGAACCTGGGACCTGGAGGACTGTCTGATGGATAGAGTCCTGGCAGAGAGAGCAGTCAAGCCAAGCTGGCAGCTTGAGCAGGGAGAACCCAGCCACAAGGCCACCCTCCCCTCCAGCACCTACAAGTGAACAGGTCAGCTTTCGACTTCCTCTGACTCATTATTTAATTCCTGCTGGGCTGACTCTGTTTGTAACGCTGCTCTTTTGAGTTCAGCTTGCAGGTTTGTAAGCATGAATGCCACAGCTCGGTATGTCATACATGTCACATGTATTTCGTTTTTCTAAATCAGATTATTTAATCAGCTCATTGCCCCACCTCAACCACCAGAGTGGAAAAGCCTAATGTCAGTCTCAGAGGAGACTGTGCCCCTCCCCCACTGCTCCTGGGGGTCTTGGGAGGGAACTGAGGGTATGACCCGATCCAGAACAGGCATCGGGGACCCTCTGGTTTCTGGACCTCTCTGACAGTTGGCTGTCGCTGTCAGGGTCAAGACAGTCCTAGAATATGGCAGATTCATGTCCTAACCATGCTTGGGTAGCAGGAAGCTGACTGAGGCTGGGTGTCCCAGTGCTTTGGGTAGAGCAGGGCGTCTCTCCAGGGACCCTGGCAGGGAATGGGTGTGGACTCTTGCCCAGTCTCTGTCCCCAAGCCGGTCCTTCCACCATGACCGCATCCCCTTCCTTCTGGGCAGAGCCTCTTAGCCTCTCCCTACAGTCACCTCTCCTGGGCTACCTCTCAGTGTTTTCTGAGGAACGAATGCCCCCTGTCATTCCACCTCGGTTAGCACTGGGGTCCAGCACAGGGAATCTGTCCCCATCTCTGTGTGTCCCTCCAGAGAACGAGGTTGAGTTGCTGTGACACGGCCTTTCTGGGTTCTCACTGTCTTTCTTAGGACAGGAACTCTGGTAGGCAGAGCAGCCTCCCCAGGACTGGGATGGATCGTCCACCTCTGAAAGGCCGTGACTACTTGCAGGGTGTCTGCTCCCATCTCAGGCCTCTGCTGGCCCACCCTGCCCTGGCTGCACACCTCGGGGCCTCTGTATAACCAGGAGAGGAGTCATTGTCCCCAGCTGAAGAGGACCTGGACAAAGATTTATTCTCAGCCAAGACACTACTGAGGGTCTCTGGCCCCAGAATCCCCCATGCTCCTAAGATGGGGATCTGCCTCCTCCCCCAGATCAGACGGGGAGACCCCAAGTGTACCTCCATGTAGCTGCAGAATCCCACGTAGGGAGAGAACCAAAAAAACTGCCCATTATTCAGTTGAATCAGAGAACTAAAACCCATCTTTGACTGTTATTCGGGCCCCTCTCTGTTTTCCTCCAAGTAGACAGTCAGGTTGAAAGATGCCATCTATGCTATTCTAGAAGGGTTCTCAAAAAAATCCACCATTAAAAAGGGCTGGTAGAGTAACTCCAGTGGTAGAAAGTCTGAGGCCCTGAGTTCAAACCCCAGTACTGAAAAAAATAAAAGTAAATATTAAACCCTAGTTAATGATGTGCCTGCTGAAGTGTTTGGGGAATGTTGAGAAATTGCTAATATCTACAATTTTCTTTGAAAAACATCTTAAAAGAAGACAGGTGAACAGAGGCAAGGCTTCCTCTGTGTCAAAGCAAGTGTAGCAATATGTTAAATGTGGGCTCTGGGTTTGGGGTTTCCAGGTGCCCCTGAACAGTTGTTTCTGTGTGGTTGAAATTTTTCATAACTCATCTCACATGGCAGCATTGGACTCAGTTGCACCAGGCCCTTATCGTGCGTAGCTATGGAGAGACATGACACCTTCCCAAGCAACTGTATCTGCTTCCACTGGCTCTGCACGGATATTAAAAATAAAACTTTAGGGCAAGAGCTGAGCCTGCTGGATCATTCTTGTCCATTCTTTCCCTCAGTTTGCTGCTTTCATGGAAACCAGGGCAAACTGGAAAGCCATGGAAATTGTCTCCCTGGCTGTCAAGCCCCCCCATAGATGTGTGGCGTAGCGTGTTGACAGAGGCTGTGAGGTGTAGGGACAAACCAGGGAGCACTGGAGGCCTGCAAATTCAGACAGACAGCCCCAAGGACCCACCTGGCCCAAGACCCCTGCCTAAGCAACTGGGAGCCGCTCTTGAATTGCTCATGGCTGAGACGGTGGCACAGAACTATCATCTGTTCTTGGACAGCAGCCACTATGGAAGACCAATGGCCTGTCTTCCAAATTACTCCCTTTAAAATAAAAATAAAGCAGAGACACTTGTCCCACGTGCCACATGGGGAAATGAACATGGTCATTGCTCTGGCTCCTTGGGTCATTTTGTTTCTATTTTTATTTTATTTCATTTTGTTTCTATTTTTACAGTCCTGTTTCCTTTAAAGCTTTTCCAGATTGACAGATCAGCCCCTAATGCCAGCAGGGAGGCCGGAAAAAGGTGTCTGAGTGGAGAAGCCTGGAGTGCCACATGCGGAAGAATGGCTGTCGCTGCACTGCAGCCCTTCCTGGGAAGCTGACAAACAAAAGGAGGCTGTGGACTGGAAAAAAATACACACACACAACTCCATAGGAGGTGTCCTTTGGGGGGCTGCTTCCTTCTCGTTTTCTCTAGTGACATTGAGCAATGGTTTCTTATGGAGCCTGCAAAGGCAGCACTGAGAGAGAAACTAGATTTGACTCTGTCCAGCACAGATATTGTGAGTACGTGCAATACAGCAGACAGAGGACAGAGGCGACCAAGACAGAGCTGTCCTCGAAGGTGCAGCCCGGTCAGGAGCAGAAGGAGAGACCCCGGGAGGAGAGGGCAGCAGTTAGTGAGCTGCTTCCACAGTGCTGCACCGCACACCACCCAAAACTTGCTCTCTCGCTCGTGTGTCTGCAGGGTGGCCTGGGGTTGGCACCAGACTGGCTTTGCTAGGTGGCTCCAGTTGGCACCCAGGCCTTGCTGGGAGTGGCTCCTCACTGTGGGGCCCAGGCCTGCTCCATGTTGGTTCACTGGGGCATTTCCTCTCATGGAGACACTGAGGCAGGAGAGGGCCACCCACCCACACAGGCCACCTCACCTCTGCCATCACTTCTGCCAACAGCCATTGACAGGAACAAGGCACATGGCCCAGCCCAAAGTCAAGGACTCTACCTCTTATGAGGGACTGAGAAATTCAGTCTGCCATGAAAGGGCCTGCCAGCAGAGGGGGGCCATGGGCCAGCAGCACAGAGTTGGAAAAGGGAGCCATGTGAGGAGAACCAGTCACCCTGTGTGAGGAGGCTGGACCCCACCCATAGGTGCTCAAATGTGGAGGAAGCACTGTTTATGAGCATCCCTTGCTGCTTTCACTGTGGGCCAGCAGGCCAAAGGCTCTGGCAAGTCCTTCCAGAAACAACCAGAAGCTTCGCTTAACTTGATCTTTCCCAAGCTCCCATCACTTCAGGTCTCACCCTCTGGAGTAACACTACTACAGTTGGACAGAATTTGCTTTCAGCAGGGCTGGATTGGACCACAGGGTGCGCACAAGAGAGAGACTGCAGAGCAAGGTGGAGCCTGCACGTGGCTCTCGAGACAAAGTAAGGAGATCAAACTCACCTTCCTAGACAGTGGGCACCTTGAGAGGTTTAAGAAGAGTGACGCCATAGGAAGTGTCTTTCTGCCTACTCCACCCCTTGGTTCACAGAAATGTTCTATAAACATGTTTTTAATAGGGCTTCCTGAGAACTAAAATTTGGAATAAGTCATGGTTTAAGGTTATGTTTGCAAAACGTTAGACATTTGTATATTATGATCTTGCTCGTCTACACCACCTATGCTCTGAGCAGTTCTTTAAAATGGACTTGCTGCTAGCATCTATGTTAAAAGTATAACACACTCACACACACACACTCACACACACACAGAGTTGCTAAAGATTGAACCCAGGCCCTTGCACGTGCTAAGCACATGCTTTGCCACTGAGTCACTCCCCAGCAACTGAAATGTATTTTAAAGAGCACTGTGGTAGAAAGCCACTACCTACCCATAAATTGTTTTGCTATTCTTCCTTTCAGCATGTGCCATCTAATCCTCCTTTGGAGTGTGGGCTGGACGTAGTAGCGGTGAGTCATTTCTAGAGAATAGAATGAAACAAAAGTGAGATTTCACTTCCTCTGTCTTGAGTCACCCCTGAGGAAGGTGACTGTCTTGTCTTCAGCAGCCCCACGTGGGCGCATGCTGGAGCACGGAGGCCCCCTGCCAGCAGTGAGGGAAGGAGCTGAGGCCACCTCAGCGGGCCTTCAGATACCCGTGGCTCTGGCTCCGTCTTCTCCACAGTCTTAAGATGGGCTCCAAGCCAGAGTCCCCAACTGTGTCACCTCCCAGACTCCTAACCCTAGAAACGAATGGAGCTAATATCTTACTACCTCCTCTAACAAAAGGGCCATAATCAGGAACAACAGGCATTTATTTCTCACAGTTCTGGGGGTGGGAGTTCAAGGTCAAGGTACCACCAGATGCAGTGTGTTGAGGGCTACTTCTTGACCCCTGTCTTTCACTGACCTCACCTGGTAGAAGGGGTGGGCATGACATCCGTTTGTGAGTTAGGGCAGACCCTATGACATAATCACTTACCAAAAGCCGCACGTTGAGGTTAGGATTTGAACATAGCAATGGGTTGGAGTGGGGTGGGGGGACAGGACGGGGGGTGGGGAAAGCATTCAATCTATTTCAGCTAGTAAACGTGAAGTTGCTAAGTTTCAGGGTTATTTTGTCACACAGCCATGTATAACATAAGGACGTGTAACACTAGGTGGAAAACAAGCACCATTTGCCACAAATAGAAAATATCCAGAAAATATAAAACCTACACAGCATTCGTTTTAGTAGCCACTTGACTACCAAGATTCTGAATCTAGCCAACCCTCTTTTTTTTTTTTTTTCTGCACTGAGGATCAAATCCAGAGCCCCATAGTGGATAAGCCCTTTATTGCCAAGTCACATCCCTAACACTCTCTCTCCTTTTTTTTTTGGTGGGACTGGGGGTTGAACTCAAGGCTTTGTGCTTGCAAAGCTGGCTCTCTACCGTTTCAACCACACCTGCAGTCCATTTTGCTCTGGTTATTTTGGAAATGGGGTCTCCTGAACTATTTGCCTGGTCTGGCCTCGAACCTCAGTCCTTTGATCTCAGCCTCCCAGATGTGTAATCCTAGGATTATAGGCGTGGGCCACTGGGGTCTAACTTAAACCCTCTCTTAAGAACATACATTAGGCCAAGAACTGTGGCTCACACTTGTGATCCCAGCTACTACAGAGGTAAAGACTGGAGAATTGTGGTCAGGCCAAAAATTAGCAAGATCTGATCTCAATAAACAAGCTGCATCTGATAGTACACTCCTGCAATCCCAGTACCTGGGAGAGGCACAGGTAGGAAGATCAGGGTCCAAAACTGGCCCTGAGGAAAAAGCATGAGACTCTATCTGAAAAATAACCTAAAAACCAAAACAGCTGAGGGTGTAGCTCAAGTGGTAGAGCACCTGCCTAACAAGCACAAGGTCCTGAGTTCAAACTCCAGTACTACAAATATATATATATAATATATATATGTAATATATATTATATATACTATATATATGTAATATATATAGTATATATATGTTATATATATTATATATACTATATATGTAATATATAGTATATATATGTTATATATATTATATATACTATATATGTAATATATATAGTATATATGTTATATATATTATATATACTATATATGTAATATATATAGTATATATAATATATATATTAGTATATATATTAGTATATTATATGTATTAGTGTGTATTAAAAACATACTAGGTCAGGCCAGGTGTGGTACTGTACACCTGTAATCCCAGCACTCAGGAAGAGGAAGCAGAAGGTTTTTGAGTTCGCTAGCTCAATGGACCCTGCTCAGCAACGAAAACAAAGTACTTATGTATGCAGCAATGTGAGTGAACCTCAGACACCAGCACTGTAGGATCCACTTTACACGAGCTGTCCAGAGGAGGCAAACACAGACTTGGAAGCAGGAAGCAGGTCAGCGGTTGGAAATTGAGGGAACTTTGGAGTATGATGGAAGTCTTCTAAAACTGGGTAATAGTGATGGTTGTGTATACTTACTAAAATTCACCTAAATGTATACTTTAAATGGGTGAATAGCATGGTATGGAAATTCTATCTCAAACGAAGATGCTAAAACAAGAAGAAGGGAAAAGTGAAAGCACATTCCTAAAACCAGCACCTCACCCAGCACTGGTGTTGGGCTCACCAGACTTTAGGAAGCTGTAGTTCAGAATGTCCCCTCCTGCTGGTGTTCTCTGTCCTGGGCTAGTCCCCACGCCCAGAGGCACTGGCATTTGTGGCAACCCAGCCTTGCAGAACCAAGCACTGACTTCTGCTGTGTTTCTGGCTGGAGGCACCAGGAAGCACCTACCTCCAGCTCTTCTGAGGACTTGGGGGCAGAGAGCCCTGGGAAGTCCCTGGGGAAGCAGAGGAAGTGACTGTTGGGCTTATAGAGCATTTTCTACAGTAGGCCTCAACTTGGGGAAAACACTCACTCAATGCTTGTGGTCCTTCCTTTGCCATGGGACTTTGAGGTTCTTTTCACTGAAGTCCCCTGCCCCTCCATCTGAGGCTGGGCCATGTGGCTGTCTTCGCCAGTCCAGTGTCAGCATGAAGGCTCAGTAAGGGCTGTCTGCACTTATTCTTGGAGGGACAGCCCAGGAGCACAGCTGAGGTCTGGGATGGGGGCCCACGTCCTCCTGGTGAGCAGTGAGCTCTTAGGAGAGAAGGTCAGTGTGGGGACACAGGGGAGAGCTGGTTGGAGCAGGTGAAGTGACACTCAAGACTGGGAAGGGGCCAAGGTCTCACCCTGCTCACAAGTCAGCCTGATGTGACAGTGGACACAGACGCCTGTGGCACACACAAGGAATAACTCATGATTCCTAGCAGCACTGTTGTCCTGGGGACCATGTGACAGCTTGGAAGAGCAAGTTCTGACCTCTCTAGGTCCACTGCTGTCTCAGCAGGTGGCTTCCTGCTTTGCCCTGGGTCCCCTCCAGTCCACTTAGCAGCACACAGATCAGGCTGCGCCACCCAACTCTCCTCCTCCCCCAGCCGGCCGCACTGCCTCTTCTTGGAGCTCTTTCCCTGGTCAGTCCTTTCTCTCAAGTTCAATGTCACTTCCTGGGGAATGCCATTAACTGTTAAATGTGGACCCCCCACAGAGCCAGCCCCTTTCCCTCATGGCACCCACCACATGTCTGAGCTCATTAGCTATTTCTTCCATTTGTCCTCAAGTCACCACTGGAAAGTAAGTTCCCCGGAAGGCAGAGACCCTGGCTGCGTGGCTTCAAAGTGTTGTCTGGTAGCTGGCACCCAGGAGTTTCTCAGTAAATATTTGTGTAATCCAGAATTATATTTTCCAAAGAATGGTCTATGCTAGCTGACCTTTGGTCAAATAAATCTACCAATCACAAATTCCCTGAGAAAAGATTCATTTTAGCTGGGCCATGGTGGCTCACGCCTGTAATCCTAGCTACCTGGGAGGCAGAGATGAGGAGGATCATGGTTCAAAGCCAGCTCAGGCAAATAGTTTGTGAGACCCTTTCTCGAAAATACCCAGCACAAAATAGGGCTGGTGAAGTGGCTCAAGTGGTAGAGTGTCTGCCTACGAAGTGTGAGGCCCTGAGTTCAAACCCCAGTACTTCCAAGGAAAAAAAGGCCTATTTTAATCATTTCCTGTGGTCCTGGTGTTTTGGAAGGCTTATTCCAGAAAGCATCCTATATAGGTCGGAGAGTTTTTGATGGCCTCTGGACTGTTTAAATGATAAAAGCTCTAATGAGGCTTTAAAAGTTAAAAAAATTAAAAACAGGGAAATTTTTCCCAGGAGCTGTTGAAATACACATTCCTTTTTATATTTCCTCAGCTCTCCGAGCTAACAGCTGTGTGGTAAAGCCTCCCTTGGTATCATCACATTGGGGAACTCTCCTGGAGTTAGTGTCTAACGCATCTCATTTGTAAGCAATACTGACTATTCCCAAATGACACAACTCTGGCTTGCACACTACTGTTAATAATGAATAAATGAGTATCTGAGTTGTTGGGTGATGACTAATAGTAATGGTTTCTTTTCATGTGTAAAGTGCTCTCAGAAGTAACTCTGATAGGCATCCACCTGGATTTCCTTTCCTTTCCTTTCATTTTGACAGGGTCTTGCTGTCTAGCTTAACCTGGCCTCCGACTAGTGATTCTCCTGCCTCAGCCTCCTGAGTGCTGGAATTACAGGCATGTACACTGTGTCCAGCCTGACTTTTTTCTACAATGCCTCATGTCAAAGAAAGACTACTCCCGTTCACTTCATTAGATGTTAAGCTATGCATATATTGATGTTGCTTTTGCTTTCTTTTTTCCAATTTTTATTATCGTGTTATTGTTGTACTGGGGGATACATTGTGACATTTACAGAAGTTCTTCCAATTTATCCGAGTTGAATCCACCCCCTCCACCATTCTCCTTTATCTCCCCTCCCCCCAACCCTGGAATAGTTTCAACTGGTCTCGTTTTTCCATTTACAACATGAGTACAGAATATTTCCACCATCTTCACCCTCCTCCATCCTTTCCTTACATGCTTTTGCTTTCTTGATTTAGAAAAATAGTGGATATAATGGGCACAGCCCCTTTTTCTTCATCCTTTCTTCTAGCCTTGAATGCGCTCTCAACAGCATTGCCAATTTTGTCAGTCTTTTGAGAAGCAGCTGCTTAAGTGAGATTACTGTCTTAACATTTTATTATGGGATATTCCTGTGGGAGGGAAATGGGGAGGGAGCTGAACAAAACTGGAGAGCCCTCACGGAGTCAAGTGAAGAGGAGAAGGAGGGAGAGAGGTTGAGTGGAAGAGTGTTAGACTGTGCTATGGTGGAAGTGAAGGCCAGCAGGGTGTTGAAAGCACAGCTGGTGCCAGGTCTACAGGAACAGATCAGCCCTGGTTGACCCTTGGTTGATGGAAATTGTGGCTTTAGCAAATCACTGCAAAAGGTGTTGGACAGCCACAGCTGGCGCCCTCAGCCAGTTGCACCCTTGGAGCTGGCAGTCATCTTTCCATGGTCACATTGAACCACTACAGAGTGAACTTGCTCTGCTATGCTTGCTCTAGAGACGAACAAGCTCCCAATTGTCTGTGCCCTCGTCCCCTTTCTATTACTTGCTGCCCATTGCATTCCAACAGCCATATCCTTCTCCAGGCAAAGGCCAGCCTCCCCCCTGCACCTCCCTCCTGCCTCCTCCTCCCTGTCTCTTCTCTCCCTCTCCTCCCTTCCATTTCTCACTCAGAGTGGCTCAACTCTGGCTCTCAAGGTCCCAGCTTCACCCCAAGTTGAAGTGGCTTATCAAGTTGTTTTCCCAAAATATGAAGAATCTCTCCCTAAGAGAAATTCAGGTGCCAGATGGTAAGATAACACTGGAGCTCATTGTACACACACACAGGTGCACACACACACACGCACATTCACACGCACACGTGTACACACTACGTTGTTCTCTAGAATAGATTACTGTTCTACTTCCCTGGCATGTGAAGTGCTCTAGACTGAGACCATATCTGTTGTGTGTAATTTAATTATATTACTAATTATTTCACACCTATAGCAAAACATCTATAATAAAATCCGGGAGCGTGCCACCTGGATTTAACACTTTACCATGTTTGCTTTGAGTGTTATTTTAAGAAACAAATTATTATAGGTAATAATAATTAGAATAGTGTATGTGCCAGACTTCACATGTATTAACCCCTTTATTTTTATTTGTTTACTTATTTGGTTTTTGGAGACAGAGTCTCACGACATACCTCACACTGACCTTGAACCCATGATTCTCCTGTCTCAGCCGCCTGTATGCTGAAATTACAAGTGTGAGCCACCATTTCTGGCTCTGTATTAACCCTTTAAACCTCATAAAACTTGTGAAGTACATACTAACATTGCCTCTATTTACAGGCAAGAAACCTAGCTCACAGAGATGGTAACTTGCCCAAAATTACACAGCGACAAAGTGTAAGATGCAGGATTTGAACCCAGGCAGACTAGATTAAATGCAGTTTTTTAATTTCATTTTGTTTATTCATATGCTCAGAATATAATGATAATACACATTTGTTGAAAGAATGAATGAAGTTATTCATTTAGGGTGTAAACAAATGAATGACTATCTGGATACTGGGAGTATCCGGCTCAGTGAGACAAACAAATTGATTTTATGAAATGACCCAAGCTGTCAATGTCATAAATTTTCTATTGAGATGCTATTTATTATCTTGGGTCCTAACATATTTTTAACTTCCCTTGTCTTGTGGCTTTCTTCCAGGAAGAGGCACGGCTGTATTTAAATTCTCTGCTGCAGCATGACAACTTCTCCCAACACAACTACAAGTGGCCCCATGGTCCCTTGCATTGGGGTTCAGAACATGATAAGGATGGACAGCTCATACCCCATGGCATCCAGGATCTCAGTGGACACCTGGAAGCTAGGCTGGCACTTGTAGGAGGTTCATTCACTTTCTGCCTGGAGTTGATGCTGGTGGTAGCCTGGCCACTGTCAACCTGGGCTTCCTACTGACAAGAAGGTCCAAGGACAAGTGACCAGGCAGACAGAGAATCAAGCAGATGCCATCTTGCCTTCTGTGACCTCCTATGTCACACAGTGTCACCTGTCCCTTACTCTGGGTGAAGCAGCTCTGAAGCTCTGTCTGGGTTCGAGGAAGGAGCACAGAGCCTGCCTCTAGATGAGGGTAAGGCAATGCACCTTGCAGATGGCTGGTGGGTGAGAAGACATAATGACCAGCACAGAGCCTGCCAGCCAAAAGGGAGGTTGAAGCCGGGCACCAGTGGCTCACACCTGTAATCCTAGCTACTTGGGAGTCTGAGATAAGGAGGATCGCAGTTCAAAGGCCAGCCTAGGCAAGTAGTTTGGGAGACCTCATCTCCAAAATAACCAGAGCAAAATGGGCTGGAGGTGTGGCTCCAGCAATACAGTGACTACTTTGCAAGCATGAAGTCCTGAGTTCAAACCCCAGTCCCACAAAAAAATTTTTAAAAATGCTAAAATAGAAATTGAATCTAACCAACCACGGGTATGGACAGTGTACCTACTGTGAAAGCAGAAGGGGAGCATGGGGGACCTCACCCCACAGTGGTACAACTAGTGCCTCTATCTCTCTGCCTGTTGGAACACTGAGTCCACAGGCAGCCCTAGTAATCTAGCCACGCCTCCTTCCCCCAAGCTTCTGTATGACAGGGGCCAGGCCCTTCCCTCCTCGCCGCCTTGAGAACCCACAATCTGCCGATCACTCAGGGGCCTGGGGTCCATCAGCACCAGCTTCACCCACAGGTGCATCAATAAACTGTAACTCAGAGCAGATTTGGCAAAGGGCAGGTGCAGAGAAAGACCTGGTGCTCAGCTACTTTATATTTCTGGATTGCAGTGGACGTAATTCCTGCCTTGAAGAAATAATGGTAATATCCTATTTGACAGTTTAAAGGGCTTATTCTTTAAATAAGGAAAGTATCTACTTCCCAGAAGTGAGTAAGAAAACATAACAAGGTGCAAACTTCTCTTGAAGAGACAGTGATGGTGCGTCCAGGAACCCCGTGTGTGCTCTGGCTGTCACCTGAGGAACCCCATGTGCTCTGGCTGTCACCTGAGGAAGTGCTAAGTGTGCCCAGGTGAGCGTCTAGGTGGACAAACACCTCCGTCCTCGTCTGGAGCTGTGGGTAGAGGAAGAGAAGATGGCTCTGTTTGTGGGCATCTTTGCTTCTTTGTTACTGAAGCAAACAAGCCTTTCTCTCATTTCCTGTACTGCTTGGTTTCCATGTGGCTACATAAATAACTTTGTGGGTTTGACCATCATTTTTCTAAGGGACGAGTTAAATTTAAGTTCTCTAATTTAATCATCCTGAGATGATCTTCCTACCTCAGTTTAATAAAGGAAATTAAAATGTGTTTTCTTTTCGTTAGTATCCTCAGCTGCCATCTGCTTAAAAAAATGTGGATATACTGAACCACTGGAAAGTATGAGAAACAGATCATGTTTACAAAGAAGTTTCTCTCTTTTGCAAAAGCATGTGAATAAAAATTTAAAATCCCCATGAGGGGAAAAAAATCTGCAAGAAGTTTTAGTTGAAAGAGATTTCATTTCATAGCAAGAGCCAGGAATGTAAAATGACCTCTCTAAACACAAACCCACAGCTTTCTGGTAATTGTGTTATTTTTAAGACAAATAAGATATTTTTTAAAATTTATTGTTTTCCAGAAACTCTTTTTGCAGTCTTTCCGGTAGCAGTCAAGGGGACCAAATTCATGCCACCTGTTCCCATTGGTTTTCAGTCTTACATATCTGGAAAAATCACTCTAGTTGTTCTCCTATAAAGATTTTTTGGAACCATAGATACTAATTTTATATTAACATGAATTATTTTTGAGTAAGGGGCATTTTCTTCATCAAGGAAAACACACACTGAGTTTTAAAACAGCTTTATTGAGATTTAATTAGCATACTTTGCAAATGTACTTATTTAGTCTGTGAAATTCAGTTTTCAGGTCTACTATCCACAGAGTTGTGCATCATCACCTTAATTTACTTTTAGAATATTTTTGTCTAACTCAAAAAATCACTAGCTGGGTATGGTGGCTCAAGCCTGTAATCCCAGCTATTTAAGAGACAGAGATCAGGATTAATTTGGGTTAGAGGCCACTGGGGCCAAAAGTTAATGAGACCCCATCTCAACAAATTAGTCAGGTGTGGTGGTTCACTCTGTGATCCCAGCTACTAAAGAGACATTCATCAGTCGATAAATGCTTGAGTTCTTTCAACTTTTTATTATGAATAATACGGCCAAAAACATTCACAGCCAAGTTTGTGCAGGTGTATATTTTCAGGTGGGTATTTGGGTATATTTTCTCTTGGGTATATAATAAAATTGATGGCTATATGGTGATTTGATATTTAAATTTTTGGGTCTCCACTAAACTGTTTTCCACAGTGGTGGAACCATTTTACATTTCCAGATTCCTCCATGTGTTCACCAATGCTTGTTATTGTATGGGTTTTTTTGGGGGGGAAGGGACTGTGAAGTGGTATCTCATTGTGGTTTTGATTTGCATTTCCCTAACAACCAGTGATGTTTTGCATTTTCTCACAGACTTATTTATCTTATTTGGAAAAAATGTGTACTTAAAATACTTTGCCCATTTTAAAATTATTATTATTAATTATTTTGGAAACAAGGTCTTGCTGTGTAGCCCAGGCTGGCCTGGGACTGTCTCAGCTTCCTGAGTGCTAGGATTACAAGTGGACGCTTCCATGCCTGGATTCAATTATTTTTTTAATTATTGAGTTGCAAGGGCTCTTTCTATATTCTGGAAACAAGTCCTTATCAGACATATGGTTTGCAAGTATTTCACCCATACTGTAGGATATCATTCTACTTTACTGATAATATTCTTGCCTGTACAAAGCTTTTTAATTCTATGTGGTCCAATTCATCTGTTTCCTTTTAATCTTTGTTTTGGTGCCATATCTAAGAAAAGTCACAAAAATTACCTCTGTTTTCTTCTAAGCATTTTATAGTTCTAGCCTCTTACATTTGGATTTCCAGTTCATTCGTGTTCACTTTTATATGGTGCACAGGAGGGAGTCCAGTTGCATTTTTTGTATCAGTATATTGAGGTGTGCCAACACCATTTGTTTGAAAAAGTCTTCTTTCTCCCATTGCTGTGGTTTGGGAGACCAAACCTTGCGATGCTGATGTTCTCTCCACCGTGATGTTCAGTAGTCACTGCAGCCATGGTTCAAACGGGCCCGGGGTAGCTCTAGCCAACAGCTGACCCTGGTGTCCACGTGGAGGGACACAGGATGCAAGAACTGTGGGGTCATTGGCAGCTTCCACCAAGATTTCAAAGGAAAGCCTGGGAGGCTAGGCAGAAGTTTGCTGCAGGATTGGAATCACCACAGAGAGACCCCAGTGGGGTGATCCCTGGAGGAGGCTTAGGAGTGGGGACCCCAGATAGGCAGAGCAAACAGCCAGTGTATCTTGACAGTCTTAGAAAGGTGTATAAATCATTGTGTAGCCTGAGAGTGGCCACAGGGACTACCACCATCAAAACAGTAGGACAGAAGCTGTTTGAGGCCTTGAGAACACACCCTTCACCTCAATGCACACAGACACCAGGACTTCACGTCTGGGCTGGGGGGTTTCTGGGCTGGGGGTTTTCTTTGGGTCCATTACTCCTTTCTCTTTGCCTTTTGGAAAGGTAATGTATACCCTGGGCCTGTGCCACCACTATATATTTGAAGTAGATAACTTATTTTAATCTCTCTCTCTCTTTTTTTTTTTTTGGCCATATGGGGTTTGAACTCAGGGCCTCATGCTTGCTAGGCAGGTGCTCTACCACTTGCACCACACTCCCAGCCCTTAGATAACTTATTTTGATTTGGTTTTACAGGTTCACAACTTCAAGGACACTGCCTAGAGTCTCAGGTGAGACTTTGGACTTTTGAATTAATTGAAGAACAATGTAAGACTTTGGGACTACTGGAGATAGATGACTGTAGTTTGCATTGTGAGAAGGATGTGAACCTTGGGGACCAAGGGAGAAATGCTGTGGTTTGAGTGTGTCCCTCAGGGTTCATGTGTTAAAATTTAATTCCCACTGTGAGATATTAAGAAGGTAGAAATTTAATACAACTATGTTGTCTAGAAGTGGGGCCTTTGGGAAGTGATTAGGACAAAGTCATCAGGACAGACTCCCGCAATTGGATACTGGTGGCTTTATAAGAGGAGGAAGCAGACAATACCCTCTGATACCCTACACCTCCCAGGGCTCTGCCAGCAAGCAGGCCATCAGCAGATGCAGGCCTCCAAGCCTGGACCTCCAGAGCCATGAACCAACGTAAATTTATTTTTGTTAAAATTTGCAGTCTGTGATTAATATACCCACTAAATTACATTGGCACCCTTGTTGAAAATCACCTGATGATAAATGTTGAGGCTTATTTTTGAATTCTCGATTCTTTTCCATCAATGTATATTAGTACTGCACTGTATCGATTACTGTAAACTTGGAGCAAGTTTTGAAATCAAGAAATGTGAATCATCCAACTTTCATCTATTCTGGATCCGTTGTGTGAATTTTAGAATCAGCTTATGAAATTCTGCAATAAATCAGTTGAGATTTTGCCAGAGATTGCATTAAATGTGTAAAACAGTGTGGGAGTACTGTCATCATCGTGCTACTGAATCTTGCGAACCATTAGACTATTCTGATGCATCTTTAATTGCTTTCAATAATATTTTATAGTTTCCAGTGTATAAGTTATGCATTTTTAGATTAAATTTGTGCCTATTTTATTCATCTTGATGCTATTGTCAATGGAGTTGTTTTCTTAATTTCATCTTCGGAGTGTTCATTTTCAGTGCATAGACATAAAATTGACTTTTGCATATTCATCTTGTGTTCTGTAGTTTTGATGGATTGTTTGTTAGTTCTAACAGATTTTTAGTGGATTCCATCAGATTTTCTACATACAAGATCATGTCATCTGAAAATAGAGATTGTTTTAATTATCCCTGTCTAATATGGATGCTTTATTCTATTCATAGTGTGTATTACGTTAAATGATTTCTGACTATAAACTCACCTTACAATTCCTTGTGTTGACCCCCCTTGCTCGTGGTGTATAATTGTCTTTATATGTTGCTGTACTTTGTTTGCTAGTATTTTGTTGAGAATTTTTGTGTCTGTATTCATAAAGGATATTGGTCTTTTCTTTTGTTATGTCTTTGTCTGATTTTTATATCAGGGCCTCAGAGAATGAGTTGGGAAATATTCCCTCTTCTTGGAAGAATTTATGAAGAACTATCATTATTGCTCTGGTATTATCTATTTCTGACAGAATTTATCAATGAAGACAATTGGACTTGGGGTTTCCTTTACGGGAAGTTTTAAAATTACTAATTTGATCTCTTTGCTTGATATAAGTTTATTACAATTTTCTACTTCTTTAATCAGTTTCAGTGGTTTATGCCTTCCTAGGAATTTGTCCATTTTATTTAAATTATCTACTTTTGGCACATCCAATTTGTAGAATTCCCTCACAATCCTCTGCATTTCTGTAAAGTCAGTAGTGATGTTCCCTCTTTCTTTTCTGCTTCTAATAAATTGTGTCGTCTCTCTTTTACCTTGACCCATCTTGCTAAAGCTTTGCCAGTTTTGTTTATCTTCAAATAGCTGGCTTTTGATTCTTTATTTTCTCTATTGTTTTTCTGTTCTCTTTTTTGTTAATTTGCACTCTAATCTTTATTTTTTTATTCTTTTAACTTGCTTAGTTTGCTCTTCTTTTTTGAGTATCTGAAGATAAAAATTTAGATTATTGAATACTTTCTTCTTTCCTAATATGGTCATTGACACCTATAAAATTCCCCCAAAGTAGTACTTTAACTGCAATTTAGAAGTTTGAGTTTGCTGTGTCTTCATTTTCACTCATCTCAAAATGTTGTCTGATTTCCTTTTGATTTTTGTGCCTGATGAAATGTATTGTTGAACCCCTCTGACTTTTTTATTTGCTTGTAATTTCCAAGTTCAGAATTTCTATTTTATTGTTTTTAACAGTTTTTCTTGAATGATACACAATTTTTCTTTTTTCTGTATTGCTAGGGATCCACCACATAGTTTTCTGCATGTTAAGCAAGCGTTTTGCCAACTGAACTACACTCTCAGCCCCTGAGACTTTCCTTGATGAGACATTGTCATTGTGCCATCCTCTGATTCTTTGAGCATGCTTTTCTTTTGTTCTTTGAACATTGCACAATAACTGGTTTTGAAGAGTTTGTCTGCTAGGCCTTCTATCTTTCTAGACTCCTTCAAAGGCAGTTTCCATTGCTTGCCTTTTTCTTGTGTATAGATCACATGTTCATTTTTTTTTAGGTTCTTGGGTTTGTTTGTTTGCATATCTTGCCATTTTTGTTGAATACTGAACATCCTAAAGAATATTTTGTAGCAACTGTGGATACTGAGAGCACACCTGGAGGTGGTTGCTGTCTGCAAGAGTTTGGTTCAGTGATTTGACTAACACCAAGCTGTGTTCCCCTACAGTGTGCAGCCTCAAAATTCTCTCACCTTTTTATTGTTAGCCTGGTCCCTGGGGCTAGGAATCGCTAGCCACTTGTTGGTCTAAGGCTTTGCTCATCTATTTTGATGTTTATACTGCTTTACTGGTGCATTTGTGAGTGGGTTGGCCGTTGGTAACCCACTTCTTTGGGCACATTCTAGCATCTTCTGTGATCTCCTCCTCTCTAATGGCTCCCTGGGAAGGTACATCCTTGGACATGCACAGTCTTTCAGACAATTGAAGGAAACTGTGCTGTTATGTTAATACTTGGGTTCCTAGAAGCTGCCCTGGATCAGAGTAACTTGTTTGCATTCAGTGTTTGATCAGAGGCTGTGTTTAAGCCCTTGAGTCAGTTGGCTTCCCTGTGTTACAGGGTCTGTTTGAGACTTGGGGGATGCTTTGAGGTCTGCTCCATGTCCTGCTAAGATGGTTCCCAAGTGGGCACATCCCCCACCCCTGAGGCCACTGGGATCCCAGCACAGCTCTCCTTGGCCACCTTTCTTTCTCTTTCTCGTGTGTGTGTGTGTGTGTGTGTGTGTGTGTGTGTGTGTGTGTGTGTGTGTATTGATTGTGCAAAGGGATTTCATTGTATTATTTCCATTCATGCATATACTATACTCTGATCATATTTTCCCCCCCTCTATTAATCTCCCTCCTGCCTCCCTCTTCCTGACTTTTGTTTTGCAATTTTATGGGTTCTATCATGTCATTTTCATATTTGCATATAATGTTCTTCAATCATATTCACTCCCCATCACCTTCTCCTTTCACCCTCCCCCTTCTCACAGTTTCTCTCCCCTAAACAATCCCCCTTTTATATTAATGTCATAGATGATAGATAGATAGATAGATAGACAGACAGTTAGACAGACAGATTCTGCAAATGAGAGAAAACATTCAATATTTGTCTTTTTGAGTTTGGTTTATTTCTCTTAACATGATGATTTCCTTTTCCATCCATTTTCCTGCAAATGACTTAATTTCATTCTTCTTTATGGCTGAATAATATACTCCGTTGTATATATTTCAAGAAAATATCATTGGGTACCTGTGCTGGTTCCATAGCTTGGCTATTGTGAACAGTGCTGCTATACACATGGGTGCACAGGTGTCTCTACTGTAGTCTGACTTATACTCCTTCGGGCATGTGTCCAGGAGTGGTGTAGCAGGATCATATGGAATCTGTTTTTAGTTTTGAGGAGCCTCCATACTGATTTCCATAATGGCTGCACTAATTTACATTCCCAACCAAAGTGTGGGGGTTCCTTTTTCTGTGCATCCTCGCCAGCATTTGCTGTTGTTTGTTTTCTTGATGGTAGCCATTCTGAGTGCAGTCAGATGAAATTTCAATGTAGTTTTGATTTGCATTTCTTTTATGACTAAATATTTGAATATTTCTTCATGTACTTATTGGTAATTTGCATTTTTTTGAGGACTGTCCAATTCATTTGCCCATTTATCAATTGGATTATCTGTTCTTTTGGTGTTTAATTTTTTGAGCTCTTTATTTATTCTAGTATTAATCCCTTGACAGATGAATAGCTGGCAAAGATTTCCTTTCATTCTGTCAGCTTTCTCTTCATTCTGGTGGTTATTTCCTTTGATGTGCACAGCTTTTTAATTTCTTTTAATAGGCACTCAGAAATGTTTTTATTCAGGAGCACAAGAAAGGATGAACAGATCAACACAATCCCAATGCACCGCAAGAGAGTAGAGCTTGTGTTCTAAATATGAAATAATTATGTACGTCCAATTTTATGAAATGCCTCTTGGTAGCCTTAAAATTACAGGTAATTTTTGTACCAAGATACAAAAACAATCACAAGCCTTGGTCTTTGTATACATTCACAATGAAATCTACCCAAGGTCTGTTTAAAGTTACTATGGTAATTTCATACAAAGGGTAGAAATAGAGAGCTATAATGGAGCTACAGATGGAGGTTTAGCCAGAGAGCAGCTTTTTAATTTAATGTTGGAGAAAAAGACAGCTTCTTCAACAAATGATATTGAGAAAACTGGATATCCACATGTAAAAGACTGAAACTAGATCCCTATCTCTTACCCTGCACAAAAATAATTCAAAATGGATCAAAGGTCTTAATGAAAGACTTGAAACTTTAAAACTACTTCAGGAAAACACTGGACAACACAGGCCTATGAAATGAGTTTCTGAATAGGTTTCCTTGTCCATCTCTTTCCTGCCTCTTTCTATTAAACTTGAGGCAGCCCTACTGTTTTGCTCATACCAGAGCTGCCTACCAGCTTCCTCTTCATTACTGTTCTCCCAAATCCCATTGTTTTCCCTAGCACTTCTTAGCATGAATTTCTTCACTCTATTTCCTTGGAAGTCAGTCCCCTGAGCACAGCTGCTGAGCTCATATGGTTTGCCCTCTCCTAGGGCAGAACTCTGCACCAACTGCAAGGAGCTGGGGTGAGGGACCCACTTCTCCCAGCATCACAATTGCTCCTTCCCCAAAGTGTGTACTTTGGGTGAGGGTGGCTAGTCCTCTGTGTCAAGGAATCTCCACCCTCCTAGTGAGGATCTGGGAGAGTGGGGACCCAGCCTGCTTCACTTTGAGTGGATCTTGTACCCTATAAGCAAGCGCAGTTAAGGTGGGGACAGGGAGACCGGTCCTCTTGGCTGTACTACCTAGAATGGAGTTTCTGTAACACTCAGCTGGGGGAAGTGGCCTGCTGCTCTGGGGAGACCATAGCTTCAGCCTGGGAGCTGGAGAAACAGCTCACCTGCAGAGGAGAAGGCCAGTGTGGTAACACTGCCGTAACTCAGCACTTCCTGACAAGGAAGGAAACAGGATGTAGCTCACAGGCCACAGACTCTCACTCTTCTCACCAAGGTTTCATAGATTTTCTTCAATGACTTTTTCTCCGTTTCCTGTAAGATCCTTTGAACAATTTCCAGGGACTTTATGACTTTTTAAAATAATTTTCTGCAATAGTTGTTTTTCTGCAGAGAGATCTGTTGAGCTCCTTACTCCTTTATTCTGAAAGTCCTGCCCTAGGTGGATTCTTCTATCTTGATATTTAATTGGATCAATGAGACCTTGACTGTTCCACTGGGAAGGATTGAAAGCTAAGAAATTCACTAGGGGCTGAGAGAACTTATGGCTGTCCAACAGTTTTGTTTTTTTTTTTTTTTTTGTATTTCAACCAGGTATTTTATTGGTCTGGCAAATGCAAAATATACAAATTTCTTGAAGGCATCCCCTGTTTGAAAGCTAGCACAGCTTCATCCCAGGTCATTAATTCAGACAAATATACAGAACACAGAGAAGTCAAAAATCACACATAAAAGGCCCCCAAATCAATGAACAATTAAACCTAATCTAGACTGCTTTCTATTTTTTAGGCTCCCTTATACATATTAAATAAATAAATAGCACATCTGCTATCAAAATAATAAAAAAATAAATTTCAAGTATTACAAATGAAAATATCATTGGTGTGGTTCAAACAGTTTTTCTTCTCCCCCAAAGAGAAGAGCTTTTTTGCCCATGGTCAATGGAGAGGGGGAGAATCACCCAAAAACAAATATGCAAAGTTAAAAACATTGGTCCCTGTTTTGTTTTGTGGGGATGAGAAGGAAACCAGTAGAAGCAAAAGTTCCATGACTGCAGCTCAGAACCCCCTCCCCCAATGCCTCCTCAAAATCAGGTCACTGCTTTTCCCCAGACCTTACTGATGTGCTCTCTACCCTTACCAAACTGAAGCCTTGTGCTAAGCAAAGAATTCTTTACTCATGCATTGATTTTAGGTCATCACACCCTCATCCAGCCCCTGCCTGTCTCAGACTTGAGAGTTTACGTTCAAAGACTTGGCTCTGAAAACTAGAGAGGAAGAGGTCAGAAAGTGGCCCCTAAGAAAACAACCTCAAAGGCAAAACCACAGATCTCATAATAGGACCAGCCTGTTTTTTTTTTTTTTTAATTTTATTATTCATATGTGCATACAAAGCTTGGGTCATTTCTCCCCCCTGCCCCCACCCCCCTCCCTTACCACCCACTCCGCCCCCTCCCTCTCCCCGCCACCCCCTCAATACCTAGCAGAAACTATTTTGCCCTTATTTCTAATTTTGTGTCCAACAGTTTTTTAATGCAAACTCCGATTGTCTCTTAAAATTTCAGTAATGTCATACATTTGCTCTTCTCCATCCTCCAACGTTACCACACAGAATGCTGACAGCTCACTTTCATTTTATATCACAAATATGTGACATACAGTATTTTTGAGTTGGAAGGAGACATCAGAAAAATGAGGACATAAGTCCTAAGAGGAAAGGACTTGCTATTCTAGTTTTCCAATTTTTGCATGAAATAAGAAATGGTAATCAAACAACAAATAATGTGTCTAAAATGGTATTTTCAAATCAAGTACTGTTTCTGGGTAGCACAAATTATTCATAACTCAGCAGTGTCACTGCAAGCTTTATGTTCTCCAAAGAATGAATTTTCTTTCCTGAGACACTGGGTCCCAGACAAACAGCTGAATTAAGACATTCTCTCACATCTCAGATCAGCAACAATGTTGAAATTCAGTTCAAATACAATTTGAAATCTAAAGGCCCTCAAATGTAACATGTTTAGATAAGAAGATAATTTTCTACTTAAAACAGTTATCCTGTCAGTTCTGTTTAAAAAAACTAATCATATTTAGGAAATATTTGAGAATGATAAAGACACAATATTTAATACTCCATGCCATGCTTTTCCCACTGAGATAGTAATGCCTAAGCCTGATAAGTTGTGAATTAATTTTTGTAAAAATTGAAATAATTGTAATGGTGTACTTTTAATTTCTATTCACAGAGCTGCCAAGTTTTTAACCTACATAAGAGTGTGGTATGTAGATGTCACAATAGTTTTTTGAAGATATTGTAATAATTTGTCCATTTCCATGGTCATGTGCTTCTCAGCCACATTTTGCAAACCATTTAGAAGAGTATTCTAGAAAACTGGAGAAAACAAAGCTGTAAGCTCTGGGCTACAAGAAGACTAAATGATTTTTCAAGAGCTCAAAAGCCAGGCTCTCAGCTTCTTGTGGATGGCCTTTCACTTGTGCCTCATGTGCCCAAATGACACATGAGAATGCAAGATAAGCAAAAAGGCATTTAATAATAGCAAGGTCACTTGGGGACTTTTTAGTCTGTAGGATTTCAGAGCCCTTTTCTAGATTTTATCTGATTACAATCCTGTGGCGCAGAAAGTAACAATGGTGGTACGGCAGTAGTAAGTCTGGTAACACCTCATTTGGGGATGAGGACACTGGTTCTTCCCAGGGCTCACTGATTTCAGCAGCATCACACAGTCAGGGAGCAGGAGAAGCAGTGTGAACCCAAGCCTTTCCAAGCAAACTTATGTACTAGACGCAGAGTGAAGGTCAATGAACCATGACACTCAGCTACCAAGGTGGTGCCAGGGGTGACAGGGCCTTGCCCTCAGGGATTATGTGCCCACTCCTGCCCTTCACTTGCTTTCCTTTTACACACGGGGTCTGCTCCACCACTAAGACTTGATTCAACTTTGACATTGAAAATAGGACGGCTAGGTGTGCTGGTGCACCTCATGGGGTAATCCCAGTCCTTGGGAGACCAAGTCCTTGGGTGGACAGTAAGTCCAAGGCAGCCTGGGCTACGTAGTGAGACCCTGCCTCAAAAAAAGAAAAAGAATGCCAGTCATGCTGGCACAAGCCTATAATCCCAGCACTTGAGAGGCTGGTGCTGGAGGGTCAAAAGTTGGAAGCCAGCTTGGAACACACAGCAAAACAAACAAGAATAGGACAAGTTCTCTTAAGGGCCACCAATATTTTTGCCCTTGAGTCAGTTATTTAACTTCCCTATGCCTTGGTTTTCACTTTAAAAAACAAAACCAAAAAACTTTCCAGGGAGGGAGAAGGGAGAGGAACAAGGGAATATAATGGTTGCTCAAAATACATGAATTTTCACATGAAACCCCCCTGTGCTGCCAATGAATCCTAAATGAAAAAAAAAAAAAGAAACAAAACTTCTACCTTCAGTTTGATATAGCAAAGGCCAGCTTACTACATAATACAATGAAACTTGAAAGACTGATGAGCGACGTATGGCACTTCTAGACACCTTTGCTCAAGCATGTTTATATAACAAATATTTTTATATCTTCATAGATGGACTACATCACAGCACATTAAGGACCTAGTTGCAGCAAGCGTTTCCCATGGACTAAATGTGTGTCCAGTTTTTGTCAATGTAGCATATCTTGTATGAAAAGTAGCTCCCTTAGACATTGTCTACACTTAACATCACATAAATTAAGGATGAATGAAGGCAAGGAGGACAAGAGCGGACATAAACTAAGAATTTCCCCATGTAGCTTCATTCTGCAATTTGATTCCCCTCTTTCTCCCATGAAGACAATCATTTCTTTCCTTGACATTGAACTGAACATGGAGACAGGGCTAGGATGGTGGCTGAAGTGATAGAGCATTTACCTAGCATCCATGAGGCCCTGGGTTCAATCCCCAGTATGACAAAAACAAAAGTAGGAAGGTCAGGAGAGGGTCGTAACTGGGAGGGTGCTTCAGTTCTCTACTGCTGCACAGCAAACCATCCCCAAAGCGTAAAGACTTACCAACAGTGTTGTATTGCTTCTTACTGTTCTGTGCTCCCATCTGGAGCCACCATTGTGACTCTCAGCAGCTGTTGACAGGGGCACCTTTGTTATCCACATGGCTTCTGCACAGCATGGTGGAACTGGGGTTCTAACATGGCAAAAGCAGAGACCAGCAGGCCTCTCAAGGGCTAAGTGGCACAGTGTCACTTCTGCATTCTACTGGGGAATACAAGACACAAGAGTCAACTCAGATTGCTCTACCTCTTGGCAGGAGGAGGGATGTGCTCATTGAAGACTGGAAGTGACTATTGGAGACAACTCACCACAAAGGAGTTAAAAAATAGGAGCCTTTTGACTTCTGTTTGGACATCTCAGACCTACAGAGAAACGTGGATGTGTGTCAGCCTTCTGTCATTATGACAAGATACCTAAGAAAAAACAAAAAAAAGGAGGAAGGATTTCTTTTGGCTCATGGTTTTAGAGGTTTCAGTGCATGGTCAGCAGACTCCATTGCTTTTAGACCTGCAGCAAGAGAGAAACATCACGGTGGAAGGGTATGACAGAGGCAAGTTGCTCACCACATGACAGTCAGAAAGCAGAGAGCCAAAGAGGAAAGGTCCAAGGACAAGATAAATCCTTCAAAGGCGTGCCCCTAGACACCCATTTTCTCTAAGTAGGCTCCACTTCCTAATAGCCCATTCGACTATGAACTCATCAATGGATTAATCCATTGATAAGCTTAGCACCCTCATGATTTAGTCACCTCTCAATAACACCACCAGCTGGGGACCAAACTTTCAACACATGAGCCTTTCTGGGGGAGGGGGAACACATCACATCTAAACCACAACAGTGGGTGAGGTAAAAGAATCAGTATGGGTTTGCACCAGTTCTGAAGAGTCCAATTCAGTGGTCCTAGGCTGGAAATTCAACAGGACAGACATATCCACATTCCCACTCCCTCACCTCTAGGGAGGAAATAGAAAACTGAGGCAGGATCACAGAAGTGGAGGGGCTGAGGCCTGAACTGTGTCCCTCTCAAAATGTCTATACTGAAGTCCTAACCTGTAGAACCACGGAATGTGACTGTATTCGGAGGTAAGGTCTTCAAAGAGATCATTAAGTTAACAAGGCTGTTGAAGTGGGCCCTGAACCAGTCAGACTGGTGTCCTTACAAGAAGAGGAGCTGAGGACACACAGAGAAACAGCCATGCAAAGAAGGCAGTGAGAGGGTGGCCATCTGCAAGCCAAGGACAAGAGGCCTCAGGGGAAACCAAATCTGCCAACAGCTTGACTGGGATTTCCAGCGTGCAGAATGTGAGAAGTGAGTTTCTGTTGCTTAAGCCACTTGTGTGGTATTTTGCGGGGGAGCCAGAGGGGACTAATACCGACAGGGAAAGCCTAAGATTGAAGGGCCCAGGAAACCAAGATTCACATGGGAATGCGAAGAAAGGCCTGAAACACCACCAGAATTTCTCAGAGACTTGCCGTATCAAAGGTGCCCAGAGCTGGCTTGGGGTGTGGTGATATGTACCTGGGGCTCTTGGCCAGAAAGGTAGGTGTGCAAGATAATCCTCCAGATAAAGGTCACACAACCTGGAGACAGTCCTGGGTGTGTCTCAATGATCCCTCTCTATTTTCGTAGAAATAGTGATTAGAGGCTGGGCGTGGTGGCTCACACCTGTAATCCCAGCTACTTGGGAGGTAGAGAGGCCAGTCCAGGCAAAAAGTTATCCAGACCCCAATCTCAACAAATAAGCTAGGTGTGTTGGAGCATGCCTGTCATTCCAGTTATGCAGGAGGTGAAAGTCAGAGGAGCTAAATCCGAAGACTCTTGAGGAAAAATGTGAGACCCTATCTGAAAAATAACTGAAGCAAAAAAGGGTTAGAGGTGTAACCCAAGTGGGAGAGTGCTTGGTTAGCATATGCAAAGCCCTCAATTCAAATCCCAGTACTGCAAAAGAGAAAAGAAAGTGATTAGTTTTCAACATTTAAAAATAAGGAGGCTTTATCCTTTAAAATGAAGATATTTGGCTTCTCTAAAAAAATCAAAAGACCCCATGTCCCTTGAACAGTCAGGGGCTGGGACTTGGTTTTGCATTTGCATGTGCATTGTCAGCCTGAGTGCTGTGAACAACAGGTGGGAAAAATAGACAAGCACATTCTCTCAAAGTGCAGCACTTTGGAAGTCTTTATGGTAATTTATGTCTGGTCATGACAGTAAAGAGTGTGATTCACCCGCTGACTTTGTTCATTGTGATTTACAGTGGAGCAACTTACATAATTAGCTGCATCCAGAAGTGGTGGGAGCTTCCAATATCCCAGGTAGGGTGTTTAAAGGGTTTTTGTGATCTTAAACTGAGTTTTTATAGTTGTTTCTATTTCCGGATGACACTGGAAGTAGCTTGAAGGGTCCGTATGTGTTCAAATTACTTCTCACTTGACACTCTTAGGTACACATTGGCAGCTCCTAAGTTCCTTGATCAGTGTCTTGAAAAATCTCATTTTAATTTACACATCAAACAAGAGAGGGCCTGCTTACTCTCGCTGGGGGAGCCTTGATTGAATTTCTAGGCTTTTGAGACACAACATTCCCAGTTTGTTCGTGTTCCTTATACAGAATACCTGAGACAGAATCAGCAACAGAATTCTGTTCAGATCTGGTTTGCCTTTCTTCCAAGCACTTTGCATATTTTAAAGAGGATTCTCCCTGATCCCAGGTTAAAGTAGACACTTAGACAAGCTGCAGTCCCTGCCTTGGTCCCCAGAGACTTTATCTCCATTTGAAGAGCTGATACTACAGAAGGCTGGTGCTGGCTGTTCACACCTCCCAACCGGGCTTTATGGGAGCACACCAGAGTCTATATTTATAATCCTTATACTTAGTGACCTCCTTGCAGTCACACTACGGAGACTGGCTTTTCTCCTCTAGTCAGTCTAGTCCAAGATCAATGATGTGACAAAAATTGTTGTCTGTCTGCCACCTTCTGGAAGTCTTGCAGACTCGCCTGCAGTCAGGAATCCATGGGGTCTTATGCCACAGTGCACCTGTGCCCATAAAAGCCACATTGAGCATTTGGAGAGACCTCACCATGTGCCAAGGTTTTGGGTGGGCTGAATCATCCAACTGTCACCTCCGTTCACTGGAGTAAATACTCTTATTACACCCGCTTACAGGTCAGGAAACTGAGGCACAGTGGAAAATAACAAAGCTGGTTGTTGAAACCAGCAGGCAGCCTCACCCTACAGACCTAAAGCCATACATGTCTTTAAATGAATTGCTTATATACGTAGCTATGCAAATGGCCAGTTTGACCCAAAAAAAGCATTTCCAATGACTCACAGAATCGCAGAAAGATAAAATTTAAATCAATGGGAGGATAAATTGGGCAGCAGGAAATGAGGACAAGAAAGGTGGAGTGGAATCAGCAGCGATCTCTGTGCAGAGCCAGGGTGTTGTGGCCACTTCAGGGCCAGTGAACTATCAGCATTTCTATCTCTCTCACATTTTATATCCAAATATTTATCATAGGAATCTAATTATGATGAAAGGTCCATCCCCTACCTCTCTCTTTGTCCTCTCAATCCTGTTAGCACTGGGAACAGGAATTTCTACTTCTCTGAGGTCCTAGAATTTCTACCTCCTCAGCCACGCCCTGTGACTCAGCTGATTAGGGAGAGGTGGGACCTGTCCCATTGCCCACGTGTCTCTGCAGGGCTCCCCTGCACAGTGCACTCTCTCCTTGGGCTTTTCTGGGAGTTGATTAACTGCCAGACTCCTCCCTGCAGGGCAGGCCCTATCTCTCATGAGCCTGAAGTCCTTCAGCTGTTCTAAGTGGGTGAGGTTCAATTCACTGGGCCCTTGTGGGGCTGGGGATGTCACTCAGTGACAGAGCACTTGCCCAGCTCGGGTTTGATCCCCAGCACCACAAAAAGGGCAGTTGTGGGGCACCCATTTTGGCTTCAGATCCAGCTTTTTCAGTAACAAAGTTGATGTTTTGGTCCCTAACTGATGTATAGCTTCTTAAATATGATAACTCAGAATCTGGAAGGAAAGGGGTGATTTTTTTTTTAATTCTTTAAATTCTCCAGTGATAACTCGTTTTCTCACAAACATTTCTATTCTTAAAATAAGGGATCTTCTGGAGCTATATCAGTTAGGAAAATTTGTGATCGCAAGTAACCAAATCACTGGCCCCAAATGGCTGCATGAGATTGGGTTTTCTGAGAAGCAGAGGCCAAGACAGCATTAGATGGGTAAACCATTCGCTGGAGCAATGCTGGTGAAAGCTGAAAAGGAGGTGGCTGGGGAAAGTGGGGAGAGCCTTCAGAGCATGATGCTGGCCTGTGAAGGGAAGAAAGGGGACAAAGGAGGACAGAGAACGTCTCTGGCTGCAGTGTACAGCCAGCCAAGTTCTGGCCAAGACCAGTGGGGAGTCCTTCACACAGTGCTGCCATTGATGGATCCCCACATGGCGCAGCAATGAGCCTGCAGTGGCTTTTTGGCCAGGAGCAGCTTGTTAGAAGTGTGGCCTCAGCATCAGTGGAGGGGCAGATCCAAAAGAGAGGAACAAGGCTGTCCATTATACTCTCTGCAGCAGGAGATCTGAGCAGTGACCAAGGCAGGTTTGATCTCCCTTAAAATAATAAGTTCTAATTAGGTAGAACTACAGGCATGAGGAGTGGTGTCCAGCTAAGCTTCAGGCATGTCCTCACAGTCTGGTAATGACCAGCTGTCACCTCTGCTGTCAGCAAGGAGAAAGATAGACTGGCAGCATCTTTAGGAAGAAAATAAAAACCTCACAGAAGTATTACAGAAGCCATTTCTTCTTTCTCACTGACCAGAACTAAGCCATGTGGCCACTGCTGGAAGAGGGCTAGAGAGAAAGGAGTTAGGGAAGGGTGTTGGGTTAGTTACCATGATTGTGTGCCCACCACAGAGGTCCAACACTGGTCCAGAGGACGGCCACAATGCTAGTATTTCAGGCCCACACAGATGCCCTGGTGTGCTCTGTTGAGGGCTCCTAGAATGCGTGCTAATGTCACAGTCTGAAGCAGCATATCATTCACATTATATAGTACATTTTTCCCTCCCAGAAAAGTATTTAAAATTTTTTTGGAGGGCTGAAGCTAAGTAATTGGAAAGGAAATGATTTTTTTTTTTTCTTTTTTGCCAACCATCTCAGGTACTTTTACTTGTGTCTTGTCTAAACTTTTCAATGACCTTGTGTGTGTGGTGGATGTTATTTTAGGCTTTGAGGTTTTTTTCTCTCTGTCTACACTACTCTTCCCTCTTGTGGCAGCCACAGGATTTGAACTATGGATGCCAGCTCCATTGGGTGGTCCTCATTAAGTCAGAGTACTCTCATCCCTTTGGCAGTCATTGGTGCAGAAATGGACTTGAGACCAATTTAGCTCAATGGGATCTAGAGGAAGTTTGCATGGGCTTCTGGAAATTTTTTTCTTGGGCTAGAGAAAGGCCACAGGGAGAGGTTGTTTCTGTCTTTAGCAGGTATGAACAAGAAAACCAGGAATCCTGATTGCTTCTAGGTGCCATCGTGGGACCCTGAAGGGAGCTCCATGTAATGAAGCAACACTGTAGACAGCAGCCCAACCTGCATCCTCAAGGACATCACTGAGTTGCTGAAACAAAATCCCTGAAGGCTTCATAATGTGCAGATGCCTAGGTATAAGAGCCCATCCATTTCTTGACTGTTAAAGCCACTATATTTGAATTTTCTGCTACACTGAAAGCATCCTAACTGATCCAGGTGTCAGTCCCATTTTACAGAAGAGAAACCAATGTCTAGAGGGATGAAATAACTGGCCCAAGGTCACAGAGCCAGTGCATCAGAGCTGGGTTTGGAACCAAGGTGACTGTTGGCTCCACACCCTGCAATTAATCTGGCTGTTCACTGGGAGAGCTGACTCATGTGTTTCAAGATTATAAGAACAGCTCAGACATGTTCAACTTCCTAAGAAACTGGCATTGGACTTTTCACACTTCCTCTCTGAGTTCAGAGCTGGGCCATTTCCTGTGTAACACAGATATCCAAAACATCAAAAGACTTCACAAATCACTGTAATACCAAACCAGGCAGATTTATTACTGGTTTGCAGGATGGCATCAGTATTTTTCTCCATTTTTTAAAGCAGACAGTAATGATGAAAGAGTATTAAACAAATATATGTCAAGTAGTGGCTTCCAATTTTCTCTTATCACAGCTGACAACTGTCCTATACTTTGTGGGAAGTGTGGGTGAGAAGAGGCACTAAATTGTCAGCAGATTTTCATAGCACGGACAAAAAGACTATGCATGCAACAGTGCGATGACCAAATACAAGACCTTTTTCTAGGGCAATGCAAAATCTCAGCATTGGACAGAATCTGGAGGCAAGCTGCTCTAGTCTTCTACCACAGCAGGTAGGTGTTCCTTTCAGATTGTCCCCTGACAGTCATCCAGTTTTTCCTTGAAAATGCTGAGCACATGAAGAGAGGAGGGAGTCTTTTCCCTTCTCATTGCTAGGGGAAGTTCCTCATATTGCACTAACTTCATACTTACATTTTGTTATAAGCAAAGTTATTGTTCTTCAGAGTAGAAGTAGAACAGATACCAGCTTTTTCTTTTTCCTTTATTATTCATATGTGCATACAAGGCTTGGGTCATTTCTCTCCCCTACCCCCACCCCCTCCCTTACCACCCACTCCGCCCCCTCCCTCTCCCCCCACCCCCTCAATACCCAGCAGAAACTATTTTGCCCTTATTTCTAATTTTGTTGTAGAGAGAGTATAAGCAATAATAGGAAGGAACAAGGGTTTTTGCTGATTGAGATAAGGATAGCTATACAGGGAGTTGACTCACATTAATTTCCTGTGCGTGTGTGTTACCTTCTAGGTTAATTCTTTTTGATCTAACCTTTTCTCTAGTTCCTGGTCCCCTTTTCCTATTGGCCTCAGTTACTTTTAAGGTATCTGCTTTAGTTTCTCTGCGTTAGGGCAACAAATGCTAGCTAGATTTTTAGGTGTCTTACCTATCCTCACCCCTCCCTTGTGTGCTCTTGCTTTTATCATGTGCTCAAAGTCCAATCCCATTGTTGTGTTTGCCCTTGATCTAATGTCCACATAGGAGAGAGAACATACGATTTTTGGTCTTTTGGGGCAGGCTAACCTCACTCAGAATGATGTTCTCCAATTCCATCCATTTACCAGCGAATGATAACATTTCATTCTTCTTCATGGCTGCATAAAATTCCATTGTGTATAGATACCACATTTTCTTAATCCATTCGTCAGTGGTGGGGCATCTTGGCTGTTTCCATAACTTGGCTATTGTGAATAGTGCCGCAATAAACATGGGTGTGCAGGTGCCTCTGGAGTAACCTGTGTCACAGTCTTTTGGGTATATCCCCAAGAGTGGTATTGCTGGATCAAATGGTAGATCAATGTCTAGCTTTTCAAGTAGCCTCCAAATTTTTTTCCAGAGTGGTTGTGCTAGTTTACATTCCCACTAACGGTGTAAGAGGGTTCCTTTTTCCCCTCCGGATACCAGCTTGATTAAAAAAAAAAAATGGTGGCAAATTATCTGTTACTGTGTTCTGTTCCCAAAAGAGATATTCTGATGAGCCACCAGTAAGAGATATGTTCCTAAGGGGTGACCACATTTACTGTTATGGCTTACATCTGAATGCTACAGGTATGGTCGCCAGCCTGTGGCACTGTTGGGAGGTGATGCAACCTTTAGGAGGGAGGGCCTAGTGGAATGAAATAAGACCACTGGAGACATGACATTAAAGGGGACAGTGGGACCCTGGCCTCTTCCTGTCTCTCTGCTTCGCAGAAACCCACGCCCCCATGATGTTCTGCCTTACCACAGGCCCACAACAATGGGGCCAAATGACCATGGACTGAAACTCATGAAGCTATGAGCAAAATAACTCATTCCTTTTTTAAGCTGATTTTCTCAGGTATTTTGTCACAGTGAATGGAAAGCCAACTAACACACCTTCTTTTTTTTTTATATTTCTTTTATTCATATGTGGATACAATGTTAGGGTCACCAGTCCCCCCTTCCCCCCACCCCCTTCCTTTCCCCACACCCCTAACACCTTCTTAACCCGTCATCCCCTAACACACTTTGGATAGAATAGAACACACATCCTATCTATGAATTTGATGTAGCCCAAGAGAGAGAAAGAATAACTTCAAGTGTTTGTGTAGCTCAAAGGTGACCTTTGAAAAGGAAGATGGCTTCACTTTTAAATTTTTTTTTTCAAAAAAGCACACTTGTTTAGCTTTAACAGTAAGGTAGTATGACAAAGATAATAATGAAAAATAGCAGTCTTCTACCACACCCTCTGAATCTTTTTGCATCTCGTTTCCCAGAGGCAAAATCTAGCTATTTTGTCTGATGTTTATACTTACATTTCTAAGTAATGTGTTGATACTGTTATTTCTTGGCTTTTCAATTTTAGAGATCATCCCATTTCTTTCTATTATAGAAAATTAAGATGTAGCATGGTTTCACCTCCTTTTCCTACTCCTTGGTGCACCCCTTACTTCCTACCTCCACTTACCAACTCTCCTCTCCCAGCTTCTCAATATAGTTATACCATAATTTTTGGCTGGGTCAACATTTTACTGTTTATGTTCTGATGATGATGTAAATCTTGCTCACAGCTGCGCTGTGCAATGAAATCCAGAAAGAACAAAGAGGCATGACCTGACCTCAATAATAGAGTTTGACTGGGATGTGAGGTGCCAAAGCCTTCCCTGGTTTGTTCAAGACCAAATCACAGACCCAGGAAAAGCCACCACTGGGGTTACTTGCTCTGTGTCTGCTTGGGTCAAGGCAGGACCAATTCCGCAAGTATCAAGCAAGACTTTCCTTCCTAAAGATATGAAGATGTGAACATCTTGCACAGTGGACAAAGAGATGAAAAGAAGGGTGAGCCCAGGGCAGCAGAACAAAGCCATCAATCAGCCAACCTCTGTTGGTGTGGGAATCTCTCTGAGGAGGAGTTTTGTCCTTTTCTAAAGGACTCTGGGATCAGTCCAATGAAACATGCTTACTAAATACTTTTTACCCTCTAATTACCCATAGCCTTTGGTGATTCATATTGAATTGATGCTGTAGGGTACCCAAGGATCAGCCACTGATGGAAGCCATGCAACTTCCAGTTTTCTCTGCTTCTCAGCTGTCCTTCCAATCCCCTGCCAGGTCATTTCTGGTAATGGCCCTGACTGCTGCCATCTTGCCTTGCTGCTTGTCTGCCCTGCCTAATGGAGAGGGCATCTATCTGCCCTCCTTTGGACACCACAGTCAAGCTGATTTTGTTTTTAAGATAAATGTTGCTTTTCCAAAGATTAGAAATCCAAATTTCTACCATATACAACAGGACCAGTCTTTAAGACTTGCTCATTTGTTAAATTTCCCCCATATGTGTGTGTAAAATGGGATAACACCTATTTGTTCGTTTTTATTTCTGCCCTAAGAAAGTCTCATTCTTACTGAGATTTTTCCCCCCAGTGCTTGGGGACCAAACCCAGGGCCTCTTGCTTCATGATGACCGCTGAGCCACACTTCCAACCCCTCACTGAGTTCGTTTTTTTTTTTTTTTTTTGGAGGTACTGGAGTTTGGACTCAGGGCCTTACACTTGCCAGGCAGGTGCTCCACTACTTGAGTCACTCCACCAGCCCCTTTGTGTGCTGGGTATTTTTGAGATAGTCTCACAGACTATTTGACTGAGCTGGCTCGGAACCGAGAGCCTCTTGGTTTTTGTCTCCTGAATAGTTAGGATTACAGGCCTGAGCCACCAGTGCCCAGCCTTGTTGAGTTTTTATAGCCCCTTGAGAGGAAACTATAAACCTATAGGGATTTCATTAAAAATTCTACCCTAATGATTTTTCTTTCTTTGTTTCATGGTTTTGTTCAGTTTTTGTTTCTTTGTTTTGTCTTAATTTTTTTTTTTTTTTTTTAGCTGAGGTCTTGCAATATTCCCTACAAGGTGACCTGGAATTCCTGGGCTCAAGCAATCCTTGGGCCTGATCTCCCCAGTGCTGGGACTACAGTTGTGCACCACCGTGTCTGGTTTCAGGATTTTTCAACCTGAATAAAATGAAACAAACCAGGGAAAACCCCATTGATTTCCTGCCCCCCCCCCACCATGGAAATATTTAAATTACTTTTAAAAAAAGCAGATACCTAAGTGTCCTTTTTCATTTTCAAAGGATCAGCTTCAGTTTCTAATCGACCGAAGTCCACCTCCAAAACTCACAGTGACACTCCTAAGCAGCCTCATTGAACATGGTTCCAATTTAGGAACTTTCTTTTATGAGTCTGTAAACTTTTCACGATTCGGTTATGCAAAGGAAGGTAGAGCGCTGTCTTCCACGGAGAGAAGTCATAAATGGATGTGAAAAAAGTCATTTGAGCCATTGAAGCTGTTTACTGACAAAGCTGACCTTCCTCTTGTCTCACTGGATATTAATACACCTCTACTTGGTCATAGCTGTCAGATTTAAAGCTTGTCCTTTGCAAATAATTGGGCTTGATCAAAACTTGCCCACTAGCAGAGGTGATCAAAGGCTCCATTTTAGATGCAATTTTAGGCCAGAACACTACAGTACAGTTTTGCAGCCTGCAAAAAGGCTTTGATATTTAAAAATTGATCCATTAAACAAATGTGTGTGATAAGCAATAGTAGCAAGTATTTGCTGAGTGCTTAACTCTGAGTCAGATCCTACTTGTGTGTGTTAACACATTGGGTCCAACGCAATTCATCCTCTGAAGCTGACGTATTGTCAACATGTCTGTCCCTTCTGACAGAAAGTGGCTAAGCAGGGACTTGAACCTCAGGGACCAGGTGCGAGGAACTATACGCTTAACCACAGTAATACAATCCTGCTGTCTTCCCAGCCCACATCCTATCTTACAGGCCACAGAGCTAGTGAAAGACACAGAAAAGAGTTAAAACTCAGGTCTTTCAATCCAAGTCTGTGCCCCCCAACATTTACTTCTTTTGTCATCCTACATACCCAGGCAAAGCTAGGACCATCAGGTTTGTCTTTTGAAAGGCTAGAGCTAGGTTGTACATACCTCTGGAACAAATCATAAGGGGTTGCTGAAAATAGCTTAAAAAATATTTTTTTAAACTAAAATTGATGTAATTCCAGCACTCAGGAGACTGAGGCAGGAGGATCATGAGTCAAAGGCCAGACTGGGTAACACAGTGAGACTCTGTTTCAAAGATAAGGGCTGGAGGCATGGCTCAAATGGTATGGTGCCTGCCTAACAAGTGTGAAGCCCTGAGTTCAAACCTCACTACCGCCAATAAATGAATAATAAAAACAAAAATCGATATAAAAGCTCACAATGAGTAAAATGTCAAAATTTTAAATAAAAGTAGGCCAAGTCCCATCCCAATTTTTTTTTTTCAAGCTCTTTCCCAGTTCTGCCAGTTCTTATTGATTCCAGATCCTTCATGGCTTGGTCTTGAAGTACTTGAAAGTCTTGAGCTATAAATCATTTTTTCCAGATATATTCACATTTAGTTTATCAGGTGTGAAAGAATTAAGTTTTATAAAAATCACCAGCCAGGCTCCAGTGGCTCATGCCTGTAATCCTACTTATGTGGGAGGCTGAGATCAAGAGGATTTTGGTTCAAGGCTAGCCAGGGCAAATAGTTCCTGAGACCCCATCTCCAAAATAACCAGAGGAAAATGGACTGGAGGTGTGGCTTCAATGGTAGAATGCCTGCTTTGCAAGTGCAAAATCCTGAGTGTTCAAACTCTAGTCCCACCAAAAAAAAAAAAAAAAAGTGAATTGCCAGAATTGGACAAAGGGCTTGAAAAGGAATTTGGAGTAAGACTAAGCCAGCCTTTTTTTTTGGCTGCACTGGGATTTGAACTCAGGGGCTCACACTTGCAAGGAAGGCATTCTTAATGCTTGAGCCATTCCACCAGCCCTCTAAGCCTACCTTTATTTAAATTTTTGATATCCTATTCACTGTGAGACTTGTATTTTAATTGCTAAAAATATTTTGATTCAATTTTTTGGACAAGCCCTTAAATTTTGTTTAGATTTAATACAAGACCTAGAAACCAGTAGAGACAAACCATTTTCAAAACCAGAGGAGCAACCCTAATATGAAGTGCCCCCTGGCATGGAAGGAAGACAGCAAGACAGGCAGGGCAGGTCACCTGCTTGACACATACTTGCTCAACAGCTCTGTGAGGGAAAATGCTGATGTCTCAGAGGAGTTTGATAAACTGCCCAATGCCAAACAGCTACTGAGTGGTGAGCCTGGTTTTGAATCTGATTTTTCCCTACATTGCCACACCCTGGGCAATGGCCACTTTCTGGGAGAACCCAGGAGTAAACAGAATAGTGTGAAGGGGGTTACTAGACTATGCAATCTGTGCCAGGAATTCCATTTTGTCACTCCTTGATGATTAAAAACCAAGAGACAATTATGCTGTCCAGGTGTAAACACTAGAGAACAGAGGCCATTCAGAGCCTCTCCCAGTGGAGGCAGGAGGAAGCCTCTGACCTGTTCTAGTTTTTTTACTTCCCTTTGGCAGGGAGAATGGAGGCCATGCTTGAGCTGTAGAAGCCTGGAATGAGGACAGGTTGAGCTGCCAAATCACCAGGTGTGAGCAGTCACCTTGGAGAGCCACTTGACCTGCAGTGGACTTCCTGTGACTTCTTCTATGACTTGTACAACCTTTCCTAACACCCTAAGCTAAGCCTAGTACATTCTCCTTTTGCAGATGCAAGATGTTCCTGCTGAATTCTTACCAAGGCTGAATGGAGCCCAAAATAATGAAGTTTGAATTCGAATTGTCTGAAAAAGCATCTAATATATTTGTGTGGCTATGGACCCCCTTCCCCTTTGGTGCATGGAAAGGAAATACAAGTGTTAAGAGGGTGGAGTGATAGAGAAGGGAAAGGAAAAAAATGGTTCCACATTATCAAGTCCTGGCAACTCAACTTCCATTAACTTATTTAGTCATCACAACAACTCCAAGGAGATAATTACAGTCACATTTTTACTACAGAACAAACTAAGACACAAGGAGGTTCCCAAGGATACACAGCTGGTGGGTAGCAGTTCAGGAATTAGAATCTAGGTCTACCTAAATGCTTAACTCATCAGCTAGAGATACAGAAAGAGAGGAGAAAAAGAACTCCTACTCAGCTCCTCTCTGCCCCTTCTTACCTGCTGTGGCCAGTTAACAAGGGATAAAAGTGGTGCTCAAGCAGCCACCGCCCACCAAGCAGGGGCATCACCCCGCCGTTGCCAGTTGGTCCTGGCAGTGAGACAGAGTCCACCTGTGGTTGTTCAGGCTGCACAGAGGCGAGGGGAGGTGTTGTGGGAAGAGTCTGACTTGAGTCAAAGTTCCAAATTTGAGACCTAACTTAGTCCCTTTTGGTCTGAGACCTTAGGCAGTCAGTTAACTGGTTCAAGTCTCAATTCTCTAAGTTTAAAACAGGGCTACTGTAGCACAGATGAGAAACCCTGTGTTGTATGTAAGCTCAGACTCATCCCAGTCTGACTTGAAACCCCCCTGGGGGGACATTTTCAGATGCTGCCCTGCCAGGGTTGTGGCATGGATAGACAGGTGTGAGAAATAGCCTTCCAACGAGAGGCTAACGCACAGAATGAGACTGTGCTCTCTGTCGCAATCATTTTCTAAACACAACTTGTGCAAAACTCACGTCTTCAACTGTGAAGATCTTCTGAGCCTAAGGCCCACCTCATCGTACCTCCCTTCTTGTTATATTTCTCTCACAGAATCTGAGAATGGTGATGGGACTAGGCGAGAAGTCCCTCACACACCACAGGGGTTCTAAGACTGCCCATTTTTGTGCCTTTGTACCCTCAGCCACAGAGGCCCCACTCTTCCCTCTGAAGCTCCCCAGCCCAGGAAGGGAGCTAAGCTCAGTATACTGTAATTAGCAATTAAACATCATGTATTTACAGAGATCAAGTCATCACCATATTATGTAATAGTAAATACATGAAATGGTTGCCTTTGGGTTAAAAATAGTTCAACCTAATATATTTTATCAGTTAACAGATTCCAGGAAGGAATGTTCTCTCAGTAACTTAGCATTTCTTTCCCCGTTCCTCCTTGCTTTCCTTTTTTCTTTAAAAACATCGTGTGTGTGAGCAAAAAAGATGGAAGATGAAGTAAAAATACTTAAATAATAAGTGTAATTTTTTGCATGTCTGCTATATGGAACTCAGCAAAGTATTTGAAGCAGGAAAAGGTGAACAACCATAGCACTTACTCTTTTCTTAGGGAGAAAAGACATAAAAAGAAGACTGTTGAGCAGTATATATTAAATAATCTGAAAAAATATGAGAAAGTAAAATTATGCACCACCCCCGAGCAAATCCCACTCTGATCTATAATAGAACTAGAGATATTTAATTATGTGATAAAGGTCCTACTCTTTGGATTTTATTATTGTGTATTATTCCCCTTAGAAACAAATTATTGGCCAATTACAAATGTATTGAAGCATAAAATGCTTTATTAAGGCTGTGATTAGTCAAGTGTGGTTCGGAAAGATGCTTTCACATTGATGGGCTCGTTTTCACTGCGTTTAACTTTAACTCCATGGCTTTTCTACTCTATGCAAGTGATTAGCATATCTTCATACTTAATGGCAGTTGTTGGATCTATTACGTATTTAAGTCCTTGGCTATGACGGCGTAATTAGATCCCTGGGTGCTTTAAAGGAGAGGAGATAAAACAACAAAGGTGTGCGAATTGGCCCAGAAGGATATTTCCCGTCACAGCACCCACAGAGAGTATCCAGCAGGCACCTAAGAAATGCAGGTGTTAATGATGGGGTCTTTTCCTTTGCTTTTCTCTTTTTTTTTTTGTAGAACTAGGGTTTGAACTCAGGGTTTCATGCTTGCAAAACAGGCGCCAGGCACTCTACCATGTGAGCCACACCTCCAGTCCATTTTGCTCTGGTGATTTTGGAGATGAGGTCTCGTCTGCCTGGGCTGGCCTTGAACCACAATCCTCCAGATCTCAGCCTCCCAGTAGCTAGGATTACAGGCATGAGTGAGTCACTGGCAGTGATGGAGGTCTCATGGTGGGTGATACTGAATTCACCCATCCTAGCTGTAAGTCATCATAGCAGGATTTTAAATATAAGTTGATGACTCAGAGGTTAAAATTAGTAAGGTAGGTTTTCTATAAAGATTTTCCTATGGGTGGGGAAGATGGCTCACTCCATCTTGGCAGCCACTTTCCTCATGGCCACCAGGACCTGGCTCAGCAACTGTCCCTTCCTCTTGGCATGGATGGGTGTCCTCATCCTTTTCTTGATGAACTCGAGGCTCTATTTGTCTTTGGTGACCTTGAGCGTCACCTCTTCTGTGGGACAAAGCCACCATATCTGTTAGGATTCTATCCTGCAAGAACTTGGTGTGTTTTGTGTGGCACCCATGGTGCCGGCTGTGCATCACTTGCTCTGTTCTTGGTCACCTCGTGGCCCTTGCTGAGTTCATGGTGGTGAGAAGCCATGGCTGCTGCTCTTCAGTAGCTGCTGAGGTGGAAGGACAAATAATGGGGTAGTTTTACTCAAGCTGTTATAAGAACCTGGTCATGAACATCCAGAGTAGGGAAAGCAAGTTTAAGCCTAGACTCAATTACTAATGGGAAAAGAAGGAAGAAAGAAACTAAATGACATCATTAGTGATGATAGACTAGAGGAAGTGAAGCCCTTGGTTACCTGCTATAAATAAATGGTCATTAAACCTATGAGGTGTGGAAGATTGAAGCCCCATTTGGCACTGAGCAGAAAAGTGGCCCACAGGGTCTGAGACCCCAGCTATGATATTGTGACTCCCACTGTTCCATAGCTTTGCAGAGCTGTCCCCATTTCATACCCTTTTGGATCTTTTCTTTCTTTTTTTTTTCCCCCCAAGCAATTTAAAAATCCCACAAGTATTCTAAATTAAATTCTCTCAGGCAAAATTCAAACTCGATCTTCTTCATTGCTCATTTTCAAAGTTTCATAGCACTAAGTAATATTTTCTATTTGCATGAAAAATGTTTTTAAACAAAGCAGATTTAAAATGCGCACAAGTCAGAATGAACAAAGGTGTGATGTTTTATCATTAAAAAGATAATTAAGCTGGATGTGGTGACTCATATCTATAATCCCAGCTACTTGGGAGGCAGAGATTGGGAGGATAGCTGTTCAAGGTCAGCCCAGACCAAAAGTTTGAGAGATCCCATCTCAACTAATAAGAACCTGGGTAAGCAGGAAGGCATAAAATAGGAAGATCACAGTTCAGGCCAATCCAGGCATAAATGTGAGACCCCATCTGAAAACTAGCTAGAGCAAAAAGGATGGGAGTGTGGCTCCAATGGTAGAGCACCTGCCTAATTAATACAGGGTCCTAAGTTCAAACCCTAGTACCACACACACACACACACACACACTCTAAAACAATTGTAACTAACCGTAGTTCCAGCTACTCAGGAGGCCAAGACAGGAGGATTGCTTGAATCCATGAGTTCAAGACCAACTGGGCAATACAGCAAGATTTTTCTCAAGCTAATAATAATTAGAAGCAACAAAATAGTAGAGATAAAATGAAAGACTCTTGTAACCAATTTAACCTTCCTCCCCTTCCTCCCAAGGCATACAGGATCACTAACCTCACCTGTCCTTGTCGTTCTTGCTCAGAACTTCTACTGCTTGCACTGCATGTGTATCCCAAGCAGTGTGCAACATGACTGTGTTACTGCTTTACCCTTTCCATGTCTGTGTGCCCTTTTGCACAGCTGTTTCCATGCGCACTGAGCTCCTGCCGCACAGGCACACAGGTGTGAGATTGCATGGGCCCCACTGTGGCCTGCGAAGTAAGGCTTTTTGATCCCCACACATCCGATGGGATTTTAACTTTCATTTTCCTCATAACTACGGGGTTAGCACACCCAACTGAGGACGTCGGCCATTCAGCATTCTCAGATAGATGTGTCCTCTCTGTCCTGTTCTTTGCTATTGTCTTATGGGGCTGTCTTTTTCTTATTAATTTAAAGTTCTCTGTACATTTGCAATATAATCTGTTTTATTGGTTGCAAATATCTTAGTCATCAGTTCTTTAATTTTTTTACAGTGTTTGCAGATGTTTTTAATTTTGATGAGCTCAACTGTGAACACTTTTCTTTCTCTCTTTCTTTTTTGTGAGATGGGGTCAAGCTGGCCTGGAACCCAAGATTCCCCTGCCTCAGCCTCCAGAGTGCTGAGATTACACTTTATCCAGTTTGTAGTTTGACTTTTTTTGTGTCATTGCTAAGAGATCCTTAACTGTTACAATAAAAATATTGGGAAGTTTGGTTTTTCTCACACAGATCTTCAGTTCCATCGAGAGCTCTCCCCTGCCCCTCAAACAGTAGGCAAGGTGGAGCCCGAATTTTATTTTATTTTTTCTATTTGGATAGCCAGCTGTCCCAAATCCTAATTTGTAGGGCCATCGCTTCACAGCCCAAGATATAACCGTGTCTAGGATGGTTTCTGGCCCTTATCAGTCCATTTTTTGCTTGTTTGTTTCCTAACTTTTCCATTCGGTTCATCAAAACACTGCCAGGATCCTATGGTGGTATCCTGAAGTGGCTGTTTGACTTTATCAATATTTTCATGGACAGTGGTAACTTTTGCTTTTTGCTTGAGGAAATGGCACTGATGAAGGTAGGGACTGCACATCTCTTTGGGTAAAGTTTAATAACTGTTAAACAAAACAAGGAATTAGGACAGGAGGTTTGGGAGTGTGGGAGAAACAATGTACTAGACCTGGTCTATTGGCATAGTAATTCATCCAACCTTCTCAGTAGCACTATGACATGAGGTTTACGTGTTCCCATTTTACAGTTGGGAAGCAAGAGATCCAGGGATGTTCAGTCACTTACTCAAGGGCCCACAGTGAGTCAATCACAGACTTGGGAGTAATAACAGCCTGTCTGTCTCCAAAAGAATGCGTGCATCCATAACTGAAATCCCACAACAGTCCTGCAAAGTAGGAATTATCCTATTTCTTTTCATAGCAGTCTTTATTCATCACACATTTCTCCCCCTAACCTCTTCATAATGTATCCACCACCCCCTCAAAGCCCCAAGGCCCCCTCCCCATTCCTTTCTGTCACTCACACTACTATAACAATTCTATCACTTGGCCCATCTTTGAGTCTCATGTTTTTTGTGGGACTGCTCTGTGTGTGTGTGTTATTAGGATTGTTTTATTTGAGCTACGGTGCAATAGAAAATGTGTGCTTACCATGCACAAAGTCCTGGGTTCGAGCCCCAGTACAGACTGGGGGGTATTTTCTTGTGTTAATTTGTTGGACGTCAATTTAATTCCTAGCTCAGCCAGAGAACCTAGGAAGGTACAGGGAAACCACTTCTCCCTCCCCTAGAGGGTTTGTTTTTACCACTGGGCCTTCACTGTTAACCCCAGTGTCGTACCCATCAGGTGCAATGGAATTCTGCACAAAGGTTTAAAACCATAGTGATAGTTGCTTGCTTGGGAATCATCTCTACTTCAGAAACTTGTAGCTGAAGCCCTACTTCTATGACCACTGCATCTGGTTGGAAAAACTAAGTTGAGGTGAAGAGGAAAAAAGGAATAGTTGTCATGCCCTCTCCTCTTCGGAAAGAATTGCATCATCACAGCGACATCTTCCCATATCAGCTCTCCCTAAATCTACCAAAGAAACCAGAATCCATCTAGTAGGGACCTCCCTTGGCCTCCTGCATGTAAAGTGTGAGTACACACTCTACTGTTTTTCAGATGAGGAGTCTGAGCCACAGAGAAGGCAAGCAACTTCCCAAAGTTGCACTGCTGTAAGATATAATACCAGGGCTGTAGCTGAGCAATACGCCTTCGGGTGTATAGGTAAGAAAATCAGCTCCTGCGCCTGCCCCTCAGACCCAGAGCAGACGCAGCGCCCTGTGTGGGACTTGACTGGCAGAGGGTGATGACTGAGCCCCCAGGAGCCCTCAGACAGATGCCCTTGTACACCAACAGCCTGCCACCTGTATACAGAAGCTTTGAGTAGGACTTGACCCTAGGTTGGTCTGGCTCCCAACCTGTGTGTTCTCTTTCTCCTTCATCAGGACCTATAAACTGTCAGACTATCTGAGAAAAGGACTCCAAAGCCCTTCCCATTTCAACCCACCCATGGAAGAACCAGTAGGTGACAACAAAGGGTTATTTACACACAGATGTATTTGTTTTATTTAGCTGTATCTTTGGTAAATTCATGTTTGAGCCACAATGCCTACTAAGTAATGAAATCTATTCATTTGGGGAAAAAAAAATAAAATACACACAGCTGGACCTCTCAGGAGAGGAATAGAGTTCTCTGCATACTCAAGCTTGGAGTTAATTTTAACTTTATGAATTACTAGTAAGTGGACCAGAGTGGTCCATAAAAATGAAAGTCGATGAAAAGAGCTGCATTTTTGGATGAGCTCACAGCCACCAGAGACCTCACTGGGAGAACCACGCCCTTAAACAAAAAGAAAAGGCAGGCCGTGTTGGCGTTCTTTGAATTCCCAACAGAAATCCTAGCGTGGGAAAATTCAAGTGCGTTTATTACCACTGCATACATGAGCTATTTCCCATTCTGTCCAGATGGAGGCACTTTTCTGAGCTCTCGACAGAAGCTTATCTAAGCACAAAAGCCAGACACAAATCTGAAATGACTGCAACACCCCCCCCCCCCGCCGCCCCGCCAAACCTAGAAAGAGATAATCCAAAGTGGAACTGGAAGAGGCTCCAAGGACTAGAATCGAATTATCCTACAGGAAAAGATATAACGTTGTTATAACTGTGTGAAACACGCTCACAGGCCTGGAGACAGACAGCTTGATTGAAGTTCTAGGGAGAAAAATGGATTCCATATGTCTTAAATCCAGATAGTGTTCTCAAAAGACCAAGCTTAATAGCTGAATGAAGTAAGGAACAAAACAATGCCCTTTAGGGAGGAACAGAGAACCCCATACCTGTGACTGTCTACTCAGCACTTATGACTTTTCTGGACTCAGCAGAGATTGGCTCACACTCCACCAAGTGAAGACGTTTTCTGCCCATGTTTCTTTTCTACCTGGCCTCATGTCAGCCTCCTTCACTCATTTCTTGATTCCAGTACCTGTTCTTCAAGCAATCCTTTCATGAGAAAGACAGCAAAATGGTGGATTTTTGGGCAAAGAGTTGACAATTCGATTTGCTTTTTGGAGAGGAGATCCCCTCCTCTTTCCACGGTCCCCACTGTGACCAAGAGAGGAGCATGCAGCACCTGGCTTTGCTACTTCAAAGTTCTGTGACCCCAGAGTCAGTCCCTCTGTGCTTGGACTGAGCAGCACAGATTTCTTGTCCATAATAAATAGCCTGTTTTCTAGTTCTCAGTTTGCTGCTATTGATTTTCCTCTGTTTGCCTTTTCCAGCTGGGTTTGAGTCCCAGCTGTGTTCTCAACAATACCTCAACTTGATGGGGCTTGGCACTGTCTCTTTTAGTCACTGGTATGTGATGAATAAAGCTTATAAAAGCCACTTCCTTGAAAACTGTGTGCACAATCTTATTCCACAGGCAAAAGCCCTTTCCTGTCCTCGTCTGTAGCAGACCTACCTACCCAGAGTTTCAAACTGTCTTTTATAAAAGAGCCTAAAATTGATTCCTGGCAATTAATGCAAAAACTAGACATTTCTTTCTTTCTTTCTTTCTTTTTTTTCTGGTGGCACTGGAGTTTGAACTCAAGGCTTCATGCTTGCTAGGCAGTTGCTCTACTGCTTGAGCCCCTCCACCGGCCATTTTTTTATGATGGATTTTTTGAGATAGGGTCTCTTGAACTATCTGCCCAGGTCTGACTTTGAACCACAATCCTCCTGATCTCTGCCTCCTGAGTATCTAGGATTACAAGGATGAGCACCAGTGCTGGGTGAAAATTTGACATTTCTACTAGTCAGAAAAGAGTTCTTCTTTGACTTTTCCTCATCCCCTGGCCTCCAGTCTTACCAAAGGTAAAAGAGAAGTAAAGTCTAATTCATCCTAATTAATGTGAGCAACCAGCAGTTTTACTGTTTTAGCCAAAGAAACTACCCCAACCCCCCACCATTAAATAGTAAATAGGCAAAATAAAGAACTGATGTGTCTTGCCAAATTCACTCACCATAATTTCATGGTAGTCTCTGGCTGACACGGCATAACCGAACTTTAACATGACAAAAGATTTGAAAAGTCATATAGGCCAACCATCCAAATGGTGTTTGAATGGCCTTTGTTGTACCAGCGGCTGCCAAAACCTGGAACCACAGCAGAACAATTGGAGGCATTTGTCCAAAGTAAATTTGGCTTCACCTGTGCAATACTCTGAAGCAGCAGCCCTGGGGTGGACCTGTACTTTATTTATCTTTTTTAAATAGTACCCAGGTGATCCTGGATTGGATAATTACCTGACAGTGCCATGATGTTGGGCACATGAACTGGAAAGTGTTAAACACCTTTTCTTGGACATCCCTAGCACCTGGTCCTTTCTGCCTTCCAAAGAAGCCAAATTGAGGCAGCATTGACTGCTGGAAAATTCTTCTTCAGTCTCCATGGAAATGTGTCTCCTTACAACTTCCTGCTTCTGACTCTACACCCCGGAAGCAACACAGAAGTCACCTACTAGTGACTGCAGAGGTATGAAAATGGCGCTCATGGATCTCCTGAGCTCTCTTTTCCAAACCTCCCAGTCTATCAATTCCCAGGTCCAGTTCTGACCTTCTCCTCAGTAGGAATGGACCTGACTTTGGACTTTAGAACTCAGTAAGCCTCAATTCTAATATAAGCTCTTCCTCTTACTGTGTGGTGGGTGGCATGGCACTCAGCCTTCATGACCCTCCACTTGGTCATCCCTACACTGAACATGGTGCTGACCACACGATTGGTTGTAGGACCAGCATAGGGGTCTCCAACTCAGTCCCTGTGCACTTCCTGCTTTATCCAACTGTTCCTGGAATGCAGGGTTTAAATTACCACCATTGGATGGAAATGTAATGTGAGCCACCTGCAATTTTTTAAATTGAATTATATATGTGGATAGTTTAATGTAACATGATTACATTAATGAGCAACAGAAACAAGTGACAATCATCTTAATAATATGTCCTATTCAATTCAATATATATAAAATACCATTCAACATACAATCAACAATGAGATAGTTTACATTCTTTTTTTCACCTGATGTCATCAAAATCTGGTATGTATTTTAATCTTATGACACACCTCAATTAGATTAGCCTCTTGTCAAGCTTGAACAGTGCAGGTTCAGCACTGTATTTCTTTCTACAACACAGGATAGGAGGAAAAGAGCAAGGAAGGGAGGGAGGGCTACAGTAGAGAGGGGAGTAATTTGACTTCAGTACAAAGCATGTATAGGTATAATACCAAAGCAGAAATCCCACCGAGCAATGAACAGACACTTAAACAATGATGGACAAGAATGAAAACCAGGTCACACTAAGGGGAGGGTGTTAACAGGAGGGGGAGGGTAAAAGAAAGAGGTAAAGCAGGTGAATATGGGTGATGTACTTTCTATTACAAGAATGAATATAAAATTTGTAAACCTGTTGACATCATCATAAGATAGAAAGGAGAAAAATGGAGGGGAGGAACCAATTTAGGATATAATACATATATACAAGAAAATGTCATAATGAAAAGTCCCTGTGTAGCTATCTCAAACAAACAAAAATTCTTTTTTCAAAAATAAAGGGCAGCAAGGTAAAACAGGTCGTGTTTGGGGGTTGGTGCTAGTGGGAGCAGGAGGATATGGAAAGGGTGTAGGAGGGTGACTATGGTGGAAATCTATGCATTCATGAAAAAATGAGACCCGCTGAAACTATTCTGAGAAGGGAGGCAAGAGACAAAAGAGACTGATGGAGGGGGTGAATTTAACTAAGATATACTGTAAGCACTTTTGAAAATGCCACAATGTACTCCCTGCACAACTCTAATATGATAATAAAAATATAATTTTAAAAAATAATAGCTTCCCTCTCCTAGGGAGGGTAAAATCATCACCCCAACAAAGAAGACACACTTTAAAAGTATGTGACTTTTGCCCATTTCTTCATTGGGCCATTGATTCTTTGAGAGTTTAGTCTTTTGAGATCTCTGTATATTCTGGTTATCAGTCCCTTGTCTGATGTGGAGCTAGTAAAGATTTTCTCCCATTCTGTGGGTGGCCTCTTCAGTCTGGTGTCCATTTCCTTTGCTGTGCAGAAGCTTTTTGGTTTCATGCAGTCCCATTTGTCAATCCTTTCTCTTAATTGCTGAGCTACTATTAGAGTTCTAGTCATAAAGTTATTACCTATGAAAAAAATAAAGAGATGGATATGTTTCTAGGCAGTTTTTGCACCTTTCCTCTCTCAGGAGCTTCACTCCCGCTTCCTCCAGCCTTAAAGTTTCTCAGTGTTCAAATAGTAAGATCAGATCAAAACACAGTTCTGATCACAGTCCAAGTTCAGTCACTTGTCCAGCGCTGACCGTAGGCTAAGAGCTAGAGTTCACACTCCTCAGAGAGTGTGAATCTGCACCCACAGAATTATAAAATCAAGGCAGAATCATTTTGCACTCACAGAGTAAATATACTGAGGAATTCCTCTTGGAGACTGTTTGGTTGCTATGAAAAGTCCTACCCTACTTCGGCCACGTTCCCAGTTTGTTAGCCCATCAGCCCTCCGAATGTCTCCTACGAATCAAGTCGTTCTCTGGCTACGTTGGGAGTGCATAATTCAAGTAAGTGACAGGATACGGACAAAGATGGCAGATGCCTTGAGGGAGGCGTCCCCAGGAGGAAACACCTAACATCCCACATCCCCACCCAGGCCCAAGATGTGTTTAGAACAAAATCTCACACAAAGCTTTGGAATTTCAGGAGGAATGGGACCAGGGTTGGGCTGGTCACACCTAAGCCAATGGTTCTCAAGTCCTTTTGTATATTAGGATCACTTGGGAAAGTTCTAGAAACCCCAGTGTCTAGATGGCACCCCAAATTAATTTAAATCAAAATGTCTGGGGTAGAACCCAGACGTCACTGGTATGGTTTGAAACTCCCCCAGGGAATTCTGATGGGGCTAGGGGTGAGGACCAGGGATGCTGAGTAGGTGCTCCCAAAGTCACATTTATACAAGCCACCTGGGGGTCTTGTTAGAGCGAGGTATCTGAGGGGCAGGTGGGGCCAGGGGTCTGTATTTTCCTCTGGATGCAGATGCTGTTGGTTCAGAAAGTAGCAAGATCTCAATTTCAGAGGGAGCTTTGCTCACTGTCAGGTGTCAGCATCTTCAGAGGCTGAAAAGTTAACCTCCAGCTAAAGACAAGAGCAGGTGTGGAGAGAGGACCCAGCAAAGCTGAAGCGCAAAAGATAGGTGGGATTTCACAAGATGAAAGGGCAGGTGTGCCCTCAACAGGAAAACAACCACGGCTTGTCCCCGTAGAGAGAAAACAAAAACAAAATTACAGATGTTTGGAGGGAAAACATCTGACTAGGAAAGTATGTGTGGAACTCTAACTTGCTCCTGACAGCCATAGGGCTTTTTGACTTGAAGTGTTTTCTGGAAACATCTGGGGACTTATCTGTGTAAATACTTAGCTAAAGATAGAAACAGACCCAGGCAGTTATGCATTGAGGGCTCTGCAAATGCAGGACTTTGGGATGTGAATACAGAGCAGATAAATAGAGCCTGCTGGATTTGGGGAGGTACTGAAGTTCTGACTTTAGCTAATGGTCCTGGGGTAAGGTGGAGTGGAGACACTGTCAAACTTAGAGTAGCCAAAAATATTGCACATCTCCCCTTCTGGAAAAAGAATGATGGTGCAACACCACCACTGTGAACCAAGTCTAAAGACCTTGACTCACAAGTCCCAACAATTTAGCAGGTCACTGTCATGAAACCAAACGTCTTTTCTCCCTCCCCACCTCCCACTCCCCAAGTCCCAAGAGTATCTCAGGGACCCTGGCTTTGTGCACCTCAGGATTAAGAATCTGGGCACACTAACCACAGCTCACTGCCCCACGCTGCACTCCTGAGATTACAAGGCCAGTGGAAGTTTCCCATAAAGGTGTTCACTCACCTCCCACTCGTGCTTGCCTCCTTCTTCTGCCCTGCAGTTGATTAAGCATAAATTCTGAAGTTCTGACTTTGTGGTAACTTGGCATGGCAATCATCTGAACTCCATTCCTGAATTTGGGAAATTCCCACGGCTATGGTCTGAATATGTGTGTCACTCCAAAATTCTTAGGTTCAACCTACCCCCCAAGATGGTAGGATTAAGGGATGAGGACTTTGGGAAGTGATCAGGTTATGAGGGCTCCACTCTCATGGGAGGATTAGTGCCACATGGGCTTGAAAGAGACTTTTTGCTTCTTCCACCACATGAGGATCCAGCAAAAAGGCCCTGCCTATGCAGAACAGGCCCTTACCACATACCAAATCTACCAACACCTTGATCCTCGACTCTCAGCAAAAGTATGAGAAATACATTTCTGTTGTTTATAAATTACCCAGCCTAAGGTATTTTGTTATAGCAGCCAGAACGGACTAAGGCATATGTTTGGGAATCAGTAGGGCCAAATGCCCATTGCAAAAGTCAAAGGACAGATTTCTCCTCCACTCCCGTCTCAGACACAAGTGTGTTAACATGGGTGGCAAATCGAATGCTACCACCCAGGGCCGTGACTTGAGAATCAAAGAAGGCAAAGAAACAGAGGGAGGAAAACAGCCTTTCAATGAAACACCAGTGAGGGGTTCTCCCTGAGGAGGAGAGAGCTAGAGCAATCAGCTGTTTCCATCCACACAAAGGGGGACTCTGGGGAGCAGATACATTCTTGTCCTGGGTCCTTTATTTTGGATTTAAAATGGTCCAACTTAAAGTGCCTTTAGTAGGGAGACTGAAAGGCACTGAGAGTATCATGGGTGAACATCTATGTGAGATGCAGTTGGAAGGCATACCCCAAAGAGGAACTGGGTTGATGACATCCAAAAGCAGAGAAAAGAGGGCATGCTGCCCTGAGGAAGTGGAAGCAGAAGGTGGGGATTCTGTCCCCAAGAGGCGGTGTTTATGGCACCAAGCCCAGGACACCCTGACACTGCTAATGAAACCAACACTTGTCACATTCTTTTGTTTTCTGCCTCCCAGGAGCTCCTCAAGGGCAAAGTGTTATTGATGATGTTTGTACTGCAGCACCTGCAGAGTGCCTGGACCTGAAAGTCAGTTCTCAAGAAATGTTTGCTAAGTTTAATTGCAATGGCACACAGCTCCTATGACCGCAAAGTAGCCCAGTGCCTTGGGACTTAGCAAAGGGTAATGGCAGTACAGTGTTCTTCTAATAAAAGGCACGTGTAGAAAGGCAGCTGAGGGGACTCACCCTGCAGATCCTTTCTACTCCATTTTCAACACCAAAACAAGGACAGAAAACTCTACATGGCTGAAGCCCCAGGTCCGAGAGGTGGCAACAGAGGTGAGGATAGCAGGATTTGTGCCCTGGTATAGAAGACAAGGGAGCACAGTGTTGGGGGAGGGACAAGCAAAAGAGGAAACAGAGGGCTGGAGGCATGGCTCAAGGGGTAGAGTGTCTGTCTGGCAAGTGCAAGGCCCTGAGTTCAAGCCCCAGTATTGCCAAGAAAAGAAAGAAAACAATTGCAGTGAAATTGAATTCATGTCGGTTATGACATTTGCACATTTAAGTAAGATTGCAGGTGTAGATGTAAACACAAACAGATCTCAATTCTCTTTAGCACTGATCCTTTATCTGGGTGTGTGGGCCCCATCAGGCATGCTGCCTGGTTTTACACAGCTACAGCTGAGGACATAGATGGTCATGATGGTTTTCCCAGGCAGATAGTTGACCACTGAGGCTCAGATGGGGTCCAGAGCTAGGTCACACCTGACTTTGAGCAAGAAGAGGTACAGGATGGTGGCATAGGAAACAAAGGGGAGTCTACTGGAATTTGGGAAACTTTTCCTAGTTAGTATGGAAGAAGCCACCAGGAAGGCAGTGAGAAGCACTCAGGGGCCACCAAGACTAAGGGTGAGAATTAGACATACACTAAGTGTTCAGCACATGGAAGTGCTCTGGGAGATGGGGACCACCACTTGAGACAGACTCTTAGTCTTTCACTAAAGTCGACTTTATAATTTCCTTGGCTTTCTTGGAGTTTTTCAAATATTCTTATTTTTTAAATAATTTCAATTTATAGAAAAGCTGCAAGAATGGCCCAATAATTCATCAGTTGCTATATTTTCTCTATCATTTTGCATATTTCTTTCTTTTTTGGTTTTTTGAAATAGGATCTTGCTACCTTGGCCCAGGGTGGCCTCAAACTTGGGATCCTCTTGCCTCAGCCTCTGGAGTGCTGGGATTATAGGTGAGTAACACCATACCCCAACATAAGCATTTTTAAAAATTATTTGAGAGTTGACTCCGTGGTCCCTGAATACTTCCACACAACCTTCCTGAGAACAAAGACATTACAATACCCAGGGTTAGGAAACTGACATGGTACAAATTTTGCATTACATTTTGCCAGTTTTCCCAGGACCCTCCCCTGGAACTCTCCATGATGACACAGAAGGTTGTTGAGTGCCTAAGAATATGTCCAGTGTGATTTAAAAAGTCAATTTTTAATTTTGGTTAATTTTAAATAGCCAAGGTCTCAAATGGCTAACGAACTGACACAGTGGACGGGCAGCTTTCCAGAGAATTCCCCACCTCACCTTGTTCCGTCCTCCTGGGTTTTCAATAATGTTGAAACTTGGGGTGCTCTAAGGACAGTGCTTCTTTCTCAGGTCTCAGCTGCACCTCTCTCCCGCCCCTCCCCACCCCCCACCCCCCAGGTTATCAGGTGTGTTTTGCTCAGCCAGTAGGTGTTTTCTTTACAAGAAGTTGCTTTGTTTAAAAGCTGTGCAGTGTCAGGAAACATGGAAGGTTGAGCCCAGGGCTCCCTCCTGCCTGCCCAGCTCCTCCTTGCCTAGGCCCTGCTGTCCTCAAGGTCTGCCAGCCCCACCAGCATCTGCAGTTAGCAGATCTGAGCTGTGGCTACCTGCATTTTGGGCCTAATGCCATGCACTCAGGCTGAATTACAACTCCCTGCTGTGTGAACTTTCCACTTTGGAAAGAAGCAAGGAGTCACAGCTTGACATGGGGCAAGTAAGACAGCACCTGGTCCCTGTGCACTGGTAAGAGGGCCATAAATTTGGCTCCAGAGTGGCTGCTCTCTTTTGGCCCCGTGGCTGGCAAAAGTCACCTCTGAAACCCTGAAGCCCTCCATGTGTATGTGTATTTTCAAATGACCTTTTTATATGTGATTATTGTGACAATAATATACACCTGACATGAGTTTCCTCTCTTAACCTCTTACCTAAGAAAGGTCCATGTGCTATAATGAATGAACCGGTATTGATACATGATCAACTGAAGTCCACACTTCACTCAGGTTCCTTTTACTTTCACCTATGTCCTTTTCCTGCCCCAGGATTCCACACCCGTTCATCTTAGGCTCCTCTGGGCTATGACAGTCCCCCAAGTTTTCTTTGGCTTTGATGGCCTTTTTGAGGAGCACCCCTCTGTTTAGGATTTGTCTCATGATTAGTTTGGAGTTCTGTACTTGACATGAAGACCATCGAGGTCACCTCATAACAAGGGTGCATAGTACCAACATGACTTGCTATTTGTCATTGTGACTCCTGGTTTGTGGTACTGTTTCTTGGATTTCTCTGCTGTTGTCACTTTTTGCTCCCTTTTATAATGTACCTCTTAAAAGTGTCCACTATATGCAAATGGGTGGGGAGTTGTACTTCGTACCCCAGGGGCAAAGTACTTCCCCTGGAAGGTTTGTCTAGTCTCTATTTATTCAGTCATCTGTTCATATTAGCACAGGCTGTAGTATTTTTGTATTTTGGACTTTAATCCAGTGCTGTATTTTCTTGCTCCAATTGTCCCAGCTTTGGGTCTTGGGAGTTCTTTGAGACACTCCCATCATTGAGGGGTTGTTTTAGTTTGGGGACTTTCTTAGTTTCTGGCATTAGAAGAAGTTACAGGCTTTTCTTGTGTATTTCCTGCCCCAGCCATAGACACAGACACCTCTCTAAGGAGCCCTGGTTCCTTTCATAGAGGAGTGGTTTTAGAAACCAAGATCTGATTATAAGACGTACTTATTACACATGGAGGTCAGAGACCTGCTCAGCTGACAGAACAAGGCAATGTATGCATCCTAACTCTAAATATTTCTACATGTAATTATCAATTACTCTTAATTGAAAGATAAATTTCTACTGATGTCTACACAGACTATTCTAACCTCCTGCTCCAAAAACCTAGCACCATCCCCTATTTTCTTAATTGTTCCAATCCAGTAGACAATACAGCAGTAAAAGAATTGTTAAATCCTACTCCACAGAAACAGTTTTTACCATGAACTAGAGCGCAATGCTTACACAGATGCTTTTGCCTTTAGTCTTAGACAACACTCATTTCCAAAGTGACTAGAACAGCATTTTCCTACCCAGTCCCTTCAGTGAGCTTTTTTCATGTCTGTAACACAGTTGGGTTAGTCACATTCTACACTGCATTCTGGTATTCCCCTGGTATTTTCCAACCTCTTCAGTGATTTTTCAGTTTACAGCACACATTAAGGTTTATTCTTTGTGCTGTAAAGTTCTGTGGATTTTGACAAATGCAAAGTGTCATGTATCCATCACTACAGGATCTACATTCTCCTAGTGGCTCCCAAATCCGTATTTGTTTTTTTGTTTTGTTTTGTTTTTTGAGAAAGAGTCTCACTATGTAGCCCAGACTGGCCTTGAACTTGAGCTCTTGCTTCAGCCTTCTGAGTATTGGAATTAAAGGCATGTGCCACCACCAAAATTGTTCTGGTTCTCTTGTAGTGAGCAACAGGAAAAAAAAAAAAACCAGATCCACCTGGGCTCCATGGCCTGTAATCCTAATTATCGGGAGATGAAGATCATCATTTGAAGGAAGCCTGGGAAAAAAGTTGGCCAGACCCCTTCTCAATCAATAAAAAGCTGGGTGTGGTGGCATACACCTGTCATTCCAGCTACGCAGGAAGCATAGAAAGGAAGATCGCCATCAGCTGACTGGACAGAAGTGCAAGACCCTAATCAAAAAATACCTAATACAAAAAGCCTAGAGGTATGGCTCAAGTGGTTGAACGCCTGCTAGGCAAGCACAAAGCCCTGAGTCCAAACCCATATCTCTACAAAAAAAAGAAAAAAAACACAGATTCATTGCAAGCCCAACAGGTTTCTTTCCTCCATAGCTCTAATTTTCTTACTTTTCCTTTTGTTATTCTTTGAAGAAGAGTCTGACTTTCGGTACACTTTTAAAATACAGTGGTATATCTCTTCTGGATGGAGACTCCTGGATTTGAAAGAACCTCTGACATTTTGACATCCTTGCTCTGCTTTATTTTGCTCTGCATTACTCTTCCCCTAGCAACCATGGGATAGAGTCAAGCATTTGGAGTTAACAAGTACAATGAGCTATAACTCTTTCACCTGAAGTTAAAGGAGCAAAAAGTTTCCTGATAATATTGCAAGTTAATTTCCACAGTGTGGTCCAAAGATAGGCCCATTTATCCATCTCAGCCATGATGGAGAGAAGCAAGTGAACAAATAGTGCTACGTGCCCTCTGTGTGCCAAGCCACTATGCAGTATACTGTCAGAAAAAAGAAGAAAGGAGGAGGAGGAGGAGGAGGAGAAGAAAGGAAGAAGAGGAATAAGGAGAAGGAGTGGTAGCTATTTAGGCAAAAAGAAAATGATGTCTTTCCTGAGTGTCCATTTACCCCAACTTGCTGTGCAACTTTCCAAAGCTAATGAAATATTAAATGGGCTTTGTGGAGGCAAAAGGCTGATTAATGTTTGGTTTGATTTTTCTTGTAACTGGCAAGCAAAAGTACAGAGCTGAAGTTTGGGAATTGTCATTCAGAGCCCCAGGGAAGCACGACTGGACTTGAGAGGGGCTTGGGGACCTGGGCACACTTGGCCCTGAACTTCACAGCAGAGGGAGTTATAATTCTCCTCCAGACCAGGCCACCGCATGACTGTGTCTGTGTTTGTGGGAAGCCCTTCACCCTCGCTGGATCTCGGAACACTGTATTTTTCACATATGGCTGCCATGGCTTTCAAAGGCAGTTCACATTTGGTAAGATTCTAGAACCTGGGCTTTTCAGGTTGTTGAAAAACAACATGCTTTTTCTATACTCACTCTCACAACCTCAGTACTTCCAGAACTCTTCATATCTGATGCTGTCTTCCTGGTGTCACCATCAGATCCACAAAGGAAGGGCTCAGTCACACATGACTGCCCCCACTTCAGATGTCAAGTTCAAGTCAGGTTGTCACTGTCTGGCTGTGAATCAGACATTCCCACCAGCTGCTCCTCACTTTTGACCGTTTGCTAGAACAGCTCACAGAACTCAGGAAAACACATACTCAGGTTTACTGGTTTATTATAAAAAAAGATATCACAAAGGATGCCAATGAACATAGGGCAAGGTATGGAAGGGTCCAACTCCTAGGAGCTTCTGTCCCCATGAAGTTGTGGTGTGTCACCTTCCAGCATGGGGGTGTGTCACCAACCTGGAAGTTCTCTGGACCCTATCTTTTTTATGCAGGATTCAGTAAGTATAAACGGAATATTAGCCCTTGCTGGAGGATGAGGTGGTAAGGCTGAATGTTCCAAGCTTCTAATAATGACTTAGTCTTTCTAGTGACCAACCCCCATCCAGAAGCCCACCAGGAGTAGTCTTTTATGACAATAGTTGCTTCTACCATCCAGGAAATTTCAAAGGATGTAGGAGGTCTATGCCAGGAATCAGGGACAGAGATCAAACACATGTTTTTTGTATTGTTTAATGTCATATCCTTTATACATGATTGATGACAATAATCAGTAACTAATTACATCAGTCTTATGTATACTGTGTGATACATAGATCATGGGCTGACTGGTAAGACGGCACTTGGCCTTAATATTTCTGAACAGCACCAAACCAAACTCTATTGTTCTCCTTCAGGGTATGGGGGAAGTTTGAAGAGTCCAAGCTTGGCTGAGCCAAGCCCACCTCAACATAGGGGGTCTAGGAATTCAAATTCTTGTCATGTCCATAAATACAGTTAGATATTCTGATTGCCATATCATGATCAAATGGGTAAAAAAAAATTAGATAAGGCATCTCTAAAACAATGAAAATGCCTTCTTTTTTGTTTGTTTTTTAGTATATTATTGTTGTACTGGGGATATGTTGTAACATTTACAAAAGTTCTTACAACATATTGTTGAATTCGCCCCCTCCAATATTCTCTTTATCCCATCCCCCCATTCGTGGAATAGTTTCAATAGGTCTCATTTTTCCATTTTCGTACATGAGTACATAGTATTTCCACCATATTTACCCTCACACACCCTTTCCTTATAACCTCCCACTCCCACTGGTACCAAACCCCCAGACAGGACCTGTTTTACCTTCCTGTTCTTCATTAAAAAAAAAAAAAAAGACTTTTTTGTTTGTTTAAGATAGAGCGTTTCATTGTGAAATTGTGACCTTCATATGGTGATGTCAAGAAATACCTTCTAATTGGTAAGTGTTTCCACATATCAGAAGGAATGATTGTAATTGTAATTGTAATTGTAGTGATGATGGTTGTCACGTCAGAATTCAAGAGGAGCACAGTGATGCCTCACATTCAACACCATCTTAAAATGATTAAACAAGTGGTGCAGAACAGAAAAGAACATTGAACTCCTTGTGATAAACACAGAAGCAGGCAGAGGCAAAATCAAACACATTTGTAGACCATCCACAAATATGTGAAGTAACAGAGTAAGAAAAAAAGAGTCAGAATGAATGGGAATGTAAAAGCTTGCCTAAAAGTATACAAAGTAAAAAATAATCCACTGCCAGTACTCACTCCTGGATTAGTTTGGCTATGATCCACCATTAAGAATCAGATCATTGGTGAGGTCAGAAATCCTGAGTCTTGTAGGCTCTGTTCACAGCCAAGTTCCAGTTCCACCACTCACTGCTGAGGGACCCACAACAGCTCACTTCTCTGAGTCTTTGTTTCCTTTTTATAAATGTCCAAAGCAGAGTTGTTGTGAAGATTAAATGAGATAATATGTCAGGTATTTCATTTAATAAATGTCAACTGGAGAAAGTACTTGGTTTGTGATCTAAGAAAGGAAAACTTCACCTAGCTCCTAGTAAAAGTCTTCAAGTGAACTGAAGATAAATTTTTTGAACTATATTGCAAATCTCTTCCTCAGATGAGTGACTGAGACCTCAAGGGACAGACAGTCAGGACTGCAGAGTGTAAACTAGTGAGTAGACAGGCACAACTCTCCTTCCTTGCCCTCAGAAGGGCGGAAATCTTTGACACATCTTGGCCTGTTGTCAAAGTTAGGCCCAGGGCTCACCCAAGCCTCTGGGTCAATCAGCCAAACCCAGCTCCAGCGGGCACTCCATCAAGTCCTTCTGATGACCAGAAACAAGAGGACAGTGTGCTTGATGACAGGCTATTGTCAAGGCTTTGTTCCAGTACTTGCTAAAGTCCCAACATAGAAGTAATATTTAAAACTACCCAGCTTGCTGTGGTGTGGCTCAAGTGGTAGAAAGTTTTCTTGGCAAGCACAAGGACCTGAGTCAGAATTCCAGAAAAAAGATTAAAGAAAAAGTTTTTAAAAACCACCTAGCTTGAAGTGCTTTGTATGGTGACCTAGAAAACTAATATACACTGTGTGAAGATTATTTTGTGCTACATTTTAATAATTTTTTAGAACTATGATTAATAGTTTCCCGGGACTCTCCCTTCACTAGTCAACTGAGGGTTGATAAATTTTTCTGTTTTATTTCCTTCATTATATTTCAATTGTGCAGTCTCTAAGAACCATATTTGATCTCAGGGGTAGGTACCTGATGACGGGTAAATGAAAACATTCATCTCAAGTTGCCTTTTTTCAACCAAAACCTTGACTGAGATTCTACTAAAGGTCAGATAGCATGCCAGGAACCAGAGATAGAAAGATAAAATATGGCACAGTCCTTGTTCTAAAAATATTTGATTCTGGGGCTGAAAACAGAGAGTTCCAAAACTCTCCAGCTTAGACTTTAGCATACATCAGACTCACCTGGAGGGCCTGTGAAAACCCGTATGGCTGGACCCAACCCAGAGTGGCTAATTCAGAACAGGGCCCAAGAGTTTGTGCTTCTAGGAAGTTCCCAGGTGCTGCTGCTGTGGTTGGGGTACACACTGCTCTGGGAGGATGGGTTCAAGAGTGAGTGACCTCAGAAGGAAAGAGCACTGGCACCACAGCGGGTTGGGGGCAGCAGGAGCTGGGTTTTGAAGGACAAGAAAGGTTATCAGAAATAGGTATTGAGATTATTCTAAGCAGTGTTCTGTTCTGTAGGCCCTGTAGTTTGACACATGGTCATTTCTCCTCTTACCCTCCAAACTGTCACAGAACAGAATGGAAATCAGTTCTCTGAGCACTGGGGAGCCATTAGAGATTTCTGACAAGGAGTTTCATGCTCAAATCTGTGATTTTAACAAATTAGTCTGGTAGCATTGTGTAAAACTGGATTAGGGAGAGAACACGAGTTGAGAAGAGATCAGGACCCTGTCACAGAGGCATGAACCTGAGATAAAAGCCAAAATTAAGAGAGCGGATAAAGAGCATAGAGCAGTGTATCAGTTGCGCTGCTATAACAAATTACCATAGACTGTGTGGGTTAAACAACAAATTCTTCTCACAGTTTTGGAGGCTGGAAGACTGAAAGCAGGATTCTAGCCAGCATGCTTGGACTCTGGTGAGGATTCCTTTCCAGATCTCAATGCTCACCTCCAGGTATTCTCACGTGATGGAAAGCAGGCTCGCTCTCTAGCTTCTTCTTAGAAGGGCACTAATCACACTCGTGAGGGCTCTACCTTCATGACCTAATCACCGCCCAATAATTCGTGACCTCACCTCCTCACCTCACAATGAAGAATAGATTTAAACATAGGAGTTTTGGGGGATACAAATATTCAATCCCTAACAGGTGGATTAAAGGGTTAGCTATAAAAGACAATTGATCAGTGGGCTTGCTGATCCAGTTGGGGGTGAGCAGGTAACCCTCGCTTACAAAGAATTGTACTCATTTCTCCCAGTGCTGTATTTGAGTCAAGGACAACTGATTTCCTTTTCATGAATGAAGCCTATTTAAGTTTAGCATCCCTCCCAGATGCTAGCTGGACAGGAAGTGAAGAGGAAAACTGGAGTGAATCAGACAGCACTCCTTTCCTTTGGAATTCCCCATCAGATTCCAGGTGGGGAGACAGAGATTAGAGGTAGGCTGACCTCGAAGGCTCCCTTCAATGGAGTCAGAGACGGAGTTCCTCAGTTGCCTAGTTCTGGGTTGTCCTGCCTTTTGGACCATTCTCCTCAGCCTTCTCTGCAGGTTCTTTGTCCTTTATCCAGTCATCGCCTGTTGACACTCTTCAGGGATCTTCCTCTTCATGTGGAACACTTTCTCCCCAGGTAAATCCACTTACTGTCACTGCTTCATATCTGCTGATGAATCTCAGTTTCCTAACAATACTTTGAGGCTCTCAAAGTATTGAATATCTGAGTGCTTACTTCAAATAGACCTTTAAGGTCTGGGATGTGGCTCAAGTAGGAGAGCACCTACCTAGCAAACCCAAGGGCCTGAATTCAAACCCCAGTACCACCAAAAGAAAAAATGAAAAGATTGATCATCAAATAGACCTTCCAAGGGTGTATCAGCCAGCTTTTGACACTACAAGGCCTTATGGGTATACAATAAGCATTTATTGCTCAAGTGGCTGAGATGCCTGGCTACCCAGTCTTGCTGGCCTTGGCTGAGCTCGTCCACATGCTTGGGGTCAGCTGGTGTTGGCTGATGTAGCTGGCCTTGGCTTGGCTTGATGAGTGGGGCAAGTGTTCTGTTCCATGCATCTCTCATCCTCCAACAGTCTAGCCTGGGCATGTCCTTCTGGCCATGGCAGAAGCACAAGACCTCAAGTGGAAACATGCAAGACCTCCCGAGATCAAGGCTGAATCTGGCAATCAGCATTTCCACCACATTCTACTGGCCAAAGTCATGAAGTCAGCCCAGAATCAAGGAGTAGGGAATTAGGTGAACTTGTTCAGCAAGAGAAACTAGCAAAGATCATAGATACAGGTAAGGGAGAACTGAGGCCATCAGTGCTGAGTCTGCCCCAGGTACTTTGTGAGTGCTGTAAAATATCTATTTATGATGCTGATTCATCATCTCTCATGCCTCTGATATGTTTAAATCAATCTTAGTATGGCATTCACCATCACTCTGGTTTTGTTCTTCCCACTCTTCTTCACTCCTGGAATGATCCATTTGATCTGCCCTAACCCATTAGTCTGTGACTCCTGTATGGTGGGGCTGTCCAGAGACACAGAACCAGTAGGATACACACACACATGCATACACGTACATCGGTCCACACACACATTTACCTGCATATAAGTACCCACACACACACACACACACACACATACATACTCACAGAATGAGAGACTTTAAGGAACTGGCTCACGTGACTCTGGGGACTAGCAGCGCTTCAGGTAAGCATTGATGTTGCTGTCCTAAGTCTGAAATGCACAGGACAGGACAGGAGATTAGAAACTCAAGCAGGATTTCTGTGCTCCTATCTTGAGGCAGAATCCCTTCTTCTCTGGGAAATCTCCGTTTTTTTCTCTCAAGGCCTCAGGTTGATTGGGTGAGACCTGCTCACATCATGGAGAGGAATCTGCTTCATTCAAAGTCTATGGATTGGCTGGGGGTGTAGCCTAGTATGCATGAAGCCCTGGGTTCTATCCCAGCACTGCCAAAAAAAAAAAAAAGTCTTACTGCTTTAAATGTTACTCACATCTAGAAAATACCTTCACAGCAACATCTTGACTAGTGTCTGACCAGACATCTGGTCACCACAGCCTAGCCAAGTTGACACATAAAATCAGCCTCACAGCCTCCTCCCTGCATGGACTCTCTGGCTGCCTGGATGCTCTCTCAGGGTCTGTGTTCATTCTGCCCACACCCTACCATCTGCAGTACTTTCTTCTCTTTACTTAAATGGTGTCTCAGCTAAAGAATCAGACCCTTAGAACCAGGAACTAGAGAAAAGGTTAGTTCGAGAAGAATTAACCTAGAAGGTAACACACATGTACAGGAAATCAATGCAAGTCAACTCCCTGTATAGCTATCCTTATCTCAAGCAGCAAAAACCCTTGGTCCTTCCTATTATTGCTTATACTCTCTCTTCAACAAAATTAGAGATAAGGGCAAAATAGTTTCTGCCTGGTAGCGAGGGGATGGGGGAGGAAGGTGGGTGAGGGGGAGAAGGGAGGGAATGGGGGAAAGGGGGGAGAAATGACCCAAACTTTGTATGCACATATAAATAAAAAAATTTAAAAAAAAAAAAGAATCGACCCTTAAAAAGCCCTGCCTCGTTCTTCCAGCTTAGCTAACTTTGGTATGGCCCTACTCATCTACCTCTATTTTTCTTTCCTATCCTTCATACACTTTAGAAAATATGAATGCTTCTAACCAATTGCTTCACATCTTTCTGTTGGACTAGAAGCTCCTTGTAGTACCATTAGTGTTCCCATAGAGCCGGGCACATAGTATGTGTTCATGAAAACATGTGGCCTAAGTGATGGAGAAAACTGGATGTTTTCCCAAAGATCCGTATGCATTAGTGAGCCTCACAAGGATCAGACAGCAGGAGTTAGTCCCAGGTCTTTCATACCCGCATTGCATTCTGGGCTGGCTAATTTATTCTGCCTTACTAAGAAAGCCAGAGAGGGCTGGGGGTGTATTTCAGTGGTAGAGCTCTTGCTTAGCATGGGGGAGTCTCTATCTCCAACCATACAGAGAGAGAGAGAGAGAGAGAGAGAGAGAGAGAATGCCCAGTGGATGGAGGATGGATTCCAAGAGCAACAATAATGAATGCATCATATGTTTACTTGGTGCCAAACACTGTACTATATGTTCTGGGGCCTATCTCATTTAAGCAGTGCCTACTTATATACTACTATAAATGTTCTGTTTTAGACATAGGGAAACTGAGACATGGGGAATTTAACTAGCTTGACCAAATCTTATAGCAGAGCCAGGACTTCAACCTAAATAATCAAGATTTACAGCTCCGGTTTTTCATTACTCTGCCTCAGGAGAGATGAGCCTTGATGTGTCTAAAAATGTCCAATTAAAAAAGGGGGAAGGGCTGGGGGCACAAGTAGTAGAGTGCTTGCCTAGCAAACAAAAAGCCCTGAGTTCAAACTCCAGTACTGCCAAAAAAAAAGATTAACCACAAAAATGTGAGTTACATATGTGATGTAAACTTGCTTAGTAGCCACATTAAAAAAAGGGGGGGCAGTGGGGAGGGGAAGAAAACTAAAATTATTTTAAATAATTTTATTAACCCAGTATATCCAAAAAGTTATTTTGATATGACATCATTATAAATAATTATGGCTGGCAGAGTGGCTCAAGTGATAGAGCACCCGCCTACTGAGCGTGAGGCACTGAGTTCAAACCCCAGTACCGTAAAATAATAAATAAATTAATAAGAACTAGTTTACCTTGTTTTTTCATACTCAGTCTTTTGACTTTTGTATTTTTACCTCCCACTTCAGGTGAACCACATTTCAAGTGCAGTAGTGTTTGTGATTAGTGAATACAGTGGACCGTATTGGACAGGTCTAAAGACACGAAAATTGTCAGGCAGCTCATTTCTTATCAAAAATAACCCTACACACACACACACACTTCTTTCTCTCTCTCTCTCTCTCACTGTGTCCCAATCAGAGACAACCCAATCAGCTACACCTCTTTAGGATTTAAGCTATTGGAATACCCAAGCCTCCTTTTCAACTCAAGGGTTATCTCCATCCTCATAAATGTTGCTGTCTTTTTCCCCACATACAAAAGTCCAAATGCCATCATCTCTGTCATCTAGATTGGGATCCGGGTCTACCACTGGCTGGACGGCCAGTGCTATGTGTCATCCTGAGCCTTTCACTCCCTGTCAGCCTGGAGAGAGTCCAGCCTGGTGAGTCAGAGCCTGAATTATGAGTAATCCAGAAGGCCCTGGAACAATTGTCAATTGTCTTCCTGACTAGCTTTTGAATCACCCAATCTTCTCTGGGATCAGATCAAGTGTGTGGGGGGAGGGGGGTGTTGGCAGGGGAGGACTCCCTGCCCAGATTTCTCATCTGGTCCTTGCCTTTCCTTCTTGGCTCTCAAACAGTCCAGGCATTTGGCAGAGAGAACTTGAATTTTCTGGAATTGCTTTCACAGAGAATTTGGCATAAACTAATCAGCCCCTTCGTGTGGCTTCCCTTCTCTCAAGGTTTACTTCATTGGTTTTGAGCACCACTCCCCCTTTTCTTTAAAAAGCTCTAGCCACTAAAACATTACTCAGAAAGCTCACAAGTGGTTTAAATAAAATGAAAAACCAAAAGAAGATTCTGGTTTTGGTGTGTGGTCATCTCTCACTTGACCAAGACCAATCCTTTCCACCTGATTCTACCCCCAAGCCCCTCTGCCCACAATATTGGCAGAGACTTTTATACACTGGTGCAAAATTTTAAATCCTTGCCAGAGAAAGTGCTCCAATCCTAGAGGGATGCTAATGTTGAAAAGGAAATAAAACAATGGAGTTAATTAGCATTGCGTGGCTCACAAAGCCCCTCCAGGGGCTCCTTCTCAGAGTTGAGTCAGGGCTGTATGTGGGGATGGGACAGCTCCCAGAAGAGACCCTTTCCACAGACCCCTCTGGAGGAGGAACAGCTGAGCCCAGGGCGGGCAGCATTTCTCAGCTGTGTGCTACGTGTGTGTGTGCGTGTGTGTGTGTGTGTGTGTGTGTGTGTGTGTGTGTGTGTGTGCTGCTCAGCTGTGTGCTACGTGTGTGTGTGTGTGTGTGTGTGTGTGCGCGCGCGCGCGCAGGGGGCGGCTGAGGGGGCGGAAATGCTCCCACCCCACCTCCTGCTCCCCTCAGCCCTTTGCTCTGAAACCAGATCTTAACACTTTAGCCTCTTTCCTAGCCCAGGCCTAGCTGTCTCAGCCATTTTGTCTGTCTTTAGGTGAGCCTGGGCTTTTCCAGGAGGGAGAGGAAGTGCGGAAGGCCTTTGATCCAAGTCCTCTGCCCAGCTCTACCTAAAAGGGCATTTTCTAACTGACCTCTTCTTTTCCTCTGGCTATGAGCGAGATGGTTTGTAGATTTCCTGACTGCTCCCAACACCCCGGCTTGGTAAGTGTTCTAATCTCCCCTTTACAAATGAGGAAACTGAGACTCTGAGGGGGGACATGATTTTGCTAAATCTGAATCTGTAGAAGAGACAGTCCTGAAATTCCAACCCAGATCTGTCTTCTCCTAAGCCTGGCGCCAGCGTCCCGTTCCTCCTCCCAGGCCCACGTGGTGGAGTTACTGCTGCAACCATTGCTTCTACCAGTGATGGTGATGATGGGAGCAGCGAACACTTTGTGGCAGATTGTGTTTTGCAAAGTGGAATAACTAAATAAATAGAACACAGAAGGCCCTGGTCAGAGGTGTTTAGTGTGGGGGGAGGAGTCAGCTCAGTGGGAGCGCGTCCACCCTGCACGCATGCGCACACGCGCTCGGCCCGATTTAAATGCAAAGAATTGCTGGGTGGGGAGGTTTATGACCCATGCTGTGCTAGCTATAAATAATGGTATAGAGGAATGATAGCTAGCTAGCTGGCTATAGATGGATGATGGATGGATCGATAGACATGTAGATAGATCTACCTCCAAATACTTTTACAATGTAACTAACATTTATTCCACTGAGGGGTAGAATCTATTCTTGAACCTGGGTGTCTTAGAACCACTCCAAGTGACAGAACCCACTGGCAGTGATTCCGGGTGGCTTTTGAGGCTAGGTCATACAGGACTCAGGATCTCCCACAACCCAGCACTCATCTTGACTCTCACTGAGGAAGATGGACTTCTTGCCCGCCTCGGGACCCAGCCATTGGTCGGAGGTCTCAGCTTCCTGCCAGTGGGCTCTCCACAGGACCATTCATGACATGGAAGCTGTTTTCCCCACTGTGAGAGCTCTGGGGAGAGAGAAGGAAGTCAGGGAGGGAAAGCAGCATTCTTTTGTAACCAATCTCCAAAGTGGCACCTCATCTCTTTGTTAGGAACCATCCACCAGGTCCCGCCTACACACTAAGGGAGGAAATGACACAAGGACATGAACACCAGTGACCAGCTCCCTGGGGCGCCATTTAGAGACTGCCCACACCACAGCTTCCTCTATGGATCCCTCAATGGGATGCCGCCATGTCCATTACACAGATGCATGTGAGGTTGAATGCCTTAGATGGGGTTATGCACACCAAGCAGATGGTTGAACATACTTCAGAATAAATTTTCTGGCTGCTTTTCCACCTCTGGAATTTCAATTCCAGGAATGATTTGCTGCAGGGGACAGAGTCCATTCCAGTGTTTTAAACACCTCATAACTCTTGTAAACTTACTTTTCATTTAGTTATAAGATTCTGGGTTTGTAGAGATGCTCCTTGACTTGCAATGGGGTTAAAATCCCAATGAAGCTATCATAAATGGAAAGTATCATAACTGGAAAATGCACTGAATACGTACATCTACCCTAGTCAACATTCTAGCTTAGCAACAACATTTGTCCTCGTGAGCATGTGGTTGACCAGGAGCTGTGGCTCCCTGCTGCTATGGTGGCCCAGCACCATGACAGTATGGTCTGGCTGATCCATAGCCTGGAAAAAGATAAAAATTCAAAGTACAGTCTCTCTGTACTTGCCATCCAAAGGTCCCTGGATAATCCTGATGTACAAAGAAGGCTGTGAACTGTGCTCTGGACCCTCCCCACTTTGAGGTTTCCTCACCCCCACTTCTAAGCTGTGCTCCTGTATCCCCTTTCCTCTCTGGTGATCTTTCTCAGGAAGGTGGTGGCTTTGGACTGGTCTGACAGCAGCAGTGTTTGGGGCTGGTGTCCAGGCCGTCTAATCTCTCTCTCCAAGTGCCCAAATTCAGCATTAGCACCTTATCTCTGAGTTGAGCATCACTCTTTCCTTGGGGCCCTTTTAGAAATGTGACATTGCTAAGAATGACAACACAATAACCTCTAAAAACATCTCTTCAAAACTCCCCACTTGGCCTTTCTACTTCTGCCTGCTTTCTTGCCCATGCAATCTCCAAAATGCAGCCAGGAGGCTCTTCCTAGCATACACAATCAAATTACCCCCTCCATCAAGCCCTCTGTCAGCCCCATTGCTCAGGACACCCAGGCCCATGCCTTTTCTTCAGCTGCCACCATGTCCCCAGAACCTTTACTCACCCCAATACAGCTACTGCATTCTCTGAAACCCTGAAACTGGCCCAACTCCCCTGACCTTTGCCCTGGTTCTTCCCTCTGCTTCTGAGACTGACTCCTGGAGAATGGGGAGAGCTGGCCCCTCCTGGAATGCGTCCTTGACCTCTGCCCCTCAGCCCAGGAGCCAAACTGTTGACACCCCAAATGGAAGATCCCTGATCCTACTGAACCAACCCAGTGTGTTCCTCATGCCTAGCACCTACTCACAAGATCCTTGGGAGGAAGGCAGGGACAAAGGAACGAAGAGAGGGAGGGAGGGAGGAAAGAAACAGGCCTTGGGTGAAGGGGATTACTAAGAAAAAGAAGGAAGGAGAACAAGATGCCCTCCCTGTAGACACCCTATTTTAGCGCTGCATCTCATCTGTGTCTTCAGGGTGACAATGACTTCCTTCTTTGCAGAACTACCCTCAGTAGTTCTGGTCCAGCAGTTCTGGAGTTCTGGTCCAGGCTCCAGGTTTTCTTGAAGGATCTCAAACTTTCTTGCAAAACACATCTTCTCTGTCTGGTCACTCTCAAAATACCTCAGTCCTAATTCAGAAATGGCAACTCAGCTCTATAAAGCGTGGAGACATTTTTCATGGAAAATGAAACTGTACCTACCCTGCCACTAGGGGAAGATTACTGATCCCTGAGCCTTGTGACGCTAGCAGGTGGCTTTTCTGCTGAGTTGCAGTTGGACCCCAAGGAAAGGCAAAGCAAGGGGTCTTTCCACTGTGACCTTTCTCTTCTGCTGGCCACTCTCCCTTCCCTCTCCTGCCACCCAATCCCTCCTCTCACCGCACTGCTGGCTGCTTTTCAGTGTTTCTTGGTGCAACTTGATTCGGTTACAGCCTGAGACTTGCCTTACAAAATGCCCACATGCTCAGCTTTGAAAATCCTGGCTTGGCCTGCCTGGCTCAGCTGCCCTTGGATTGGTGTTCTGCCAAACTCACCCATGATGGGTAAGAGGCGTATTCTTCACTCCCGTAAAAGTACCTGGGCCAGTTTATAATGTGGATGAATGAGAGAGCCATTCACACACACACACACACACACACACACACACACACACACACTCTACTTATTTTTGTCTTGAGACCGGGTCTCAGGTAAACCTCAAACTCGTGGTCCAGCCTTGAGTGCTGGGGCTACAGGTGTATGCCACCATGCTTGGTTGACTCCACTCCTTAACAACAACAACAAAAGGACAGTCACTTGACAGCTATGATGTTTTAACTATCATTAGTAATAAACTACTGGTTATTTTCATTAAAACTGAATCAAAATTAATCCATGCAATCTAAACCAGAGGCTTCCCATAAACTTAGACTTTAATATGCACATAAAATGTCCTTTGGAAGATTTTAGTACAAGCAGAGTAGAAAAGTGTGCTTTATTGTAAAGCACCCTGTAGAACATGCTGGGGGCTCAGTAATGATTTAATAAAATAACTAATTTATGAATTGAGAGAATAGAAAGGGCTCTGCCCAGTTGTCACGTGTCATTGTTACTTGGGTCCCTGCCTAACCTCTTGGCTCCTTGGAATGCAGTATAGTGCCTGACACACAGTAGGAGCCCTATAAATGTTCACTGAACTGAATTGCATATCTGATGGTGAGTCAGAGAAGCGGCTGTAAAAAAGAAATTACCCCACTCGGAAAACTCCCTGTGGACTTTAGCCAAAAGTATTTTGGCTAATATGATCAGGATTAAAAACACACTTATTCACAGGGTAAAAAAATGGAAAGTCACTTTCTCTTTTTTCTCATTGGGTTTTTTTAAATCTTGAAATCATCCTCCCCCATTCTTCTCCATCAGCACTACATTAATGTGTTATGTTGCTGTGGAAATGCGTTCCCTGAAACACATCAAATGGATTAATGTTGGCACTTTATCAGGTACAATTTCTGTTTCCATAAAACATCTTTAGACACATAAAAACTACTTAAATGAGAAGGAGAAAATCCTTCCCTTCCCCGTATCCCGCTGACTGTGGGGAAAGATGACATTTCCACAAGCTGCAGCTGGGTTCCTCCCCAGGAGCCGTGCTTAGTGCAGGGCCAACTCACTTGCTGTGAGTCGCTTTCCTGGGCAGCATGGGAGCCCAGCTGACGACAACAGCACTGACAAGGAAGAAGGAGAGGAGCAAAAGGAGGTGGGGAGGCACAGAAGCTGAGCACGATTGACTTCTGGCAAATTGCATGGAAAATCTTCCTAGTTCTTGTCCTTGGAAGAGAAATAGGGCAGAAGCTAGCTTGCCTTGATGGACACCCCAGAAATGCATTCCAGCTCACTTATGTCAACCATTATTCCCTGGAGTGCTCACTGTGTGCCTCTACCCCACGTTATCAGCCCCTGATGTACCATGGCAACACGGGTGGGTTGTTCTCAAAGTGTGGTCCCTGGACCAGCAGCATCAGCTCCACCTGGGAATTTCTACAAATGCCAGTTCTCAGGCATCACCCGGCTCTGCTGGGTCAGCTGTCTGGGTGTGAACAAGCCCTGCAGAGGCCTGGGAGTCATCTTCAAGTTTAAGAACCACGGCACTAGCAAATCCTGGGGAGAAAATTTCTCCCTCTCTTAAACTGGAGAGGAGTCCATCAATTCTCCAAATTCCCTTGAGGTCCCCACCAGCTGAGGACTAATCTCATTCATTATGACTCTGACAGGTTTTCCAGATGTGGTAACGAAAAGAATATTTATTGAGTGCCTGCTATGGACAGATAGTCACAAACTGCCACACACCTTGCTTCTTTAAAATAATCCTCTTAAGTAGATAGGACATCGTTGTTATGGCTGAATTCTGCCCCTCCAGTCATATGTTGAAGCCTTAACTCCCACAACCGTACAACATTACTGTATTTAGACATGGGGTCCTTAAAAAGACAGTTAACTTAAAATGAGTCTATTAGGCTGAGCCCTAATCCAATCTGACTGGTGGCCTTTATAAGAAGAGGAGACACCAGGGATGTATGTGCACAGAGAAAAAGACAGGGGGAGAAGGCAGCCATATGTGAGTCAAAGAGAGACCTCACAAGAAGCCAACTTTGCCAGTGCTTTGACCTTGGACTTCCAGCCCTCCAGATGGTAGCTCAACAACCAGTCTGTGGTATTTTGTTATGGCAGCCCTAGCAAACTAATACAGCAGATAGTGAAGGGCTTTCCTGGAGGGCCCAGTCTAATGCAACCAGTTAAAGAAATCCAGACAATAAAGATGGCCAGAACTAACCCTTCTCCAATACCTGCTGTTAGTAATACTTGCACACTCCAAGAGTATCCCATCTACCTGCTGTAATAACACTAGCATGGAGATCCCATTAAAAGTCCCACAGACAAACATAGTGGTGCATGCCTGTAATCTCAGCACTTGTGAGGCTGAAGCAGGAGGATCAAGAGCTCATGGTGAGCCTACAAAGCAAGACCCTGTCTCAGGCACTGAGGCTCAGAGAGAGGAGAAATAATTTATCCAACAAGGCCCAGCTAGTAAATAGTAGAGGCAGCTTCTGCAACCAAGTGATTAGAGCCCAAGTTGTAAGTGCTTACCACCATTCTGCTCAGCCGCTGTGCTGAGCCTCAAGTTCATTATTTATTGTTCCCAGCAAATCAGGAGGCATCAGTCACCCTCATTGTCCCACTTTTCCATTTAGCCCCACTCAAAACTGAACCTGGAGGAGCAGCTCAGTGGTAGAGGGCTTGCCTAGCATGCCTGCGGCCCTGGGTTTGATCCCCAGCACTGAAGGAAGAGAGCAAGGGAGAGAGGGAGAGAAGGAGGGAGGGAGGAGGGAAGGAGGAAGGAAGAGAGAGGGGGAAGAAGGAAGAGAGGAAGAAGGAAGAGAGGGAAAGGGAAGGGAGGAAGGAAGGAAGAGGGAAAGGGGAAGAAAGGAAGAGAAGGAAGAGGGAAGGGAGGGAGAAAGGGAAGAAGGAAGGAAGAGAGAGGGAAGGAAGGGAGGGAAAAAGAAAGCAGAAGTTTAGTTAATATGAAGGGGAGGAAGGAATGGAGGGAGGGAGGAGGAGGAAAGGAGAGAGGGAGGGAAGGGGTGGAAGGGACAGAGGGAGGGAGGGAAGCTGAAGTTTAGTTAAGATGAAGGGAATCAGCCAGACCACATAGCTGGTAAGTCTCAGGGCTGAGAACTGAGTCACAGCCCTTTCCTTTCACTGACTTCCCTTCTACAGGGAGCATGATGCACCCAGGTAACTGTGTTTTCATAGGATTTTTTTCAAAGCCTTCAAGAGAATCCATCTTTGGTGGAGGACTTTTAACAAGAAGCAGGAAACTGTGGTCAGGAGTACTATAATCTTAGTAACACATTGCATGCCTTCCATGTGCCTAGCCTTGTTCTAGGGCCAGGATTCTCTCATTTCCGTGTGCATAGACACAGCACTGGAGAGGAGCAGTCGTGAATACAGCCAGACAGATCCTGGCTTCCTGACTCACTGGCTGGAAGTTACTGAACCTCTGTATGCCACAGTTTTCTCACCTGTAAGATGGGGAGGACTGTGATCAGAGTAACTCCTGCCTCCTGGGCATGTTGTGAGAACCAACTGTGTTAATACAAGTGAAGGAAGGGCCCAGGGTGGACCCAGCAAGTGGCAAAAGCTTTTGTAAGTATTTCCTGCTATTATTATAAAACAGATGGAAAAATGCCTCTGGCCTCTTGTCAGACAAGTTCTCAAGAGCTTTCCTTGCAGTCTCAGATTGTGGAGAAGTGTTCCAATAGCTAAGGATGAGCAGGAAAAAGAAGGGGAGAGAAATTGACTTTACAACCTGACTTATGTGTCCATGATTACAGCTTGCCAAACCTAGTTTTGACAATTTGTAAATAGTGTTATAATGAAATTAAGCCACAAACATGCCTCAATTTTGCTTGTCATTTTCCTGCCAAGTGCCATCATAACAGCTTGGCCTCACTAATAACAGTAACAATAATTACTAATGATAATGTATGCATGGCTGAGGATTTGCTAAAACATAAGCCAATGGGAACAAGGTGTATTTTGCAGTGCCGTGCACTTCCCAGTTTGTGAGTGAATTAGTGACATTACTGAGGTCATATTCCCAGGGAAGGTTGGGCGGGAAGAGATAGGTCACACTGCAGGACCTCCATTCAAGAGACTCATTGCAGCATTAGTAGCCTCCAGATGTCTGTCAATATACGCTGAATAAATAAAATTATGGGACATCCATACAGTGGGATGAGACGTAGCCCCAGAAAAGAATCAAGTGGATATAGTGCTGCCTACATGGAGCTGTCTGAGATAAATGACACATAAAAAGGTAAGACACCCTTAAGTGGGTGAATTGTATGCTATGGGAACAACTCAAGAAAGTTGTCTTTTTAAAGGACAGTCACAGCAATGTGTTGGGCATTAGCATTTGTTATTTTCAAAGGACATACATGAAATTACAAGTGTATATCTGTATTGATTGTCCAGATGAATGCACAGTGTGAGGGTGGAGAGTTGTGTGTTTGAGTGTCTTGTTGTTGTTTGGGGGGGTTGACAGCACTGGGGCTTGAACTCAAGCCCTCATACTTGCTAGGCAGGCACTCTTACCCCTTGAGCCACTTTGCCAGCCCAAGACTGAGGTTTTGAAATCATGTTCCTGTGCTCTGCGTGGATCAACGAAGATAGTCGTTTTACAAAAACAGAAAAAGGGGAAATCAATTTTTTTGAACAATAGCACGTGCCAGACACTGTTTTAATCATTTGATCCTCATTGTATACCCATGAGATTATTATTATCATTTATTATTTTTATACGTATCATCTCATTTTACAGAGGAGCAGGTCTCTCAGGCAGGAGGTTGAGCTCATGAAATCTACTTAAGCTCACCAACCCCTCCTCCAGCTTCCTTGGATTTCTGAAATCTTAAGAATTTGAAACTCCCTGGTGGGGTCTTGTAGAAGGTTTTTTTTCCATATAATATGGGTCAAAGTATTTTAAAAAGTGAAAGCATCTCAGAATTAATTCTAAAGTACCTGGCTGGAAGGTGACCTGGTATTTGGAAGTCAAGTTTGCATAGAGAACCACTCTCCTGCGCCACCCTCCACCCCAACACTGCCACCACCACCACACAGGCCATGGGGCAGTGATTTCCCAGTCCTGGACCACCCTGGGTCCCCCCAAAACAATGGGTGTGGGCCGCCCAGGCTGTGCCAGGCCCACAAAGGAAGTTTGCTTGGAAGCTGAAGGGATGTTAATTACAAAGCAGATGGGAAGCCAGCATCAGGGACCTGGCCCTGTTCCTTACAGGACATGCCCGGGGAGGGCTGGCGCTGCCCACAATTGTGTTTCTTCAGCTCTAGCTGAGTCCAGGTAGTGAGCTTTGAGGGAACTTTCCTTTCCCTTCCTTTCAATTTTTTACAATATATTTTCAATTAGTGTACATTAATTATAACAGGGGGTGTCATTGTGACGATTCCACTCATGCATGCAGTGTACTTTGAAAAGTCCACTCCTCCTTACATTCCCATCCCTACTCTTGCCTCCCCCTTCTCAGTGATGGTTTCATTATGCTGTCATCTAATCTATATATCTATATATCTATATATATGTAGCCTCCTTCCATCCTCCTCACCCCTCAGTGTCCTTTCCTTTCCCCCTCCCCCTCCCACTGATCCCCCCCCAGAAAGCCCCCCATATACACTCATTCCTGTCAGCATCAGCATCATCATTTTAGGTCTAGGTTCCACAAATAACCACTTTTGCAGTATTTTTGAGCTTGGCTTATCTCGCTCAGCCCAATGATCTCCAGTTCCAGCCATTTTACTGCAAATGACATCATTTCATTTTGTTTATGGCTGAGTAATATTCCATTATATATCTATACATATATACATATATATGCACACACATACATATATATATAATTTTATTTTCCTTATCCATTCATCAGCTGTTGGCACCTCAGCTGATTACACAATTTAGCTATTGTGAACAGAGCTGCACTTAACATGGGTGTGCAGGTATCTCCTTGTATATTGACGTACACCCTCCAGTTATATGGCCAAGAGTGACAGGAAACGCCAGGAGTCAAAGCTAGCAGTGGTTCTGAGAACATGCAGTGTAAGTGTCTCTCTCAGCAGCGATGTTCAGCGTCTTTGGAAAGAAACGCATGAATTAGGCTGGTCTTAGCCTAACTCCGAGAATTGACAACCCGATAGGACCTGCCACCTGTCTGTCAGAGGTATCTAAGGAGGTAAGGAAACTGCCTCTTCCTTCAAGCAAACGGCCCCAGAGCTCCTGGCTGGTTCCAGACACAGAGGGCGCCCCCATCGGGATTCCTGACCCCTTCGCTGTTGCTACCAGCGTCCTGGTCCTGCCAGAGGAGCCTCTGCCCCTCCCCTTGCTAAGAGGCTCGGGAGCCTGCTAACACAAGGCTGGCATGTTCAAACAACGGCAATTAAGGGATGACATCAAACGACCATGAATGGAAAGAGAACATGGACCTAGAAAACCTAACTTGGGGTTCATAAGCCACCTCCATCACATTGCACCCCAGAAAACATATCCTCCACTAGATTCCTTTCCATTCCCCTTGAGTCCCTTTGCTCATTCCTGTGCTCGTTTATTCAAAAAGTATTTATTAAGCAGCTATTACATGCCAAGCATTAAGAATATAGCCTTGAGCAAGACAGGTAAGTCCTATCCTCCTAAAAACTTTGATTTGGAGGGAAAAAACAGATAAACGAATAAATACCTATATAAGATAATCTGTGGTGATGATAGGTGAAATGCAGAAAATAAAATAAGGTCATATGATGAAAAGGACTCCCTGAAATGCTTCACTAGACAGCCATTTAAAGCAATGTCCTCATTTGGGGGATGTCACCCACAACCTCACCCGCTCCACTCCGGGCAAGCACTCTATCACTGAGCTACCCTCCCAGTCTTGTCCACACCATTTCTCCCTCTCTCTCTCTCTCTCTCTCTCTCTCTCTCTCTCTCACACACACACAGACACACGCACACTCATGCCAATTTATTGATGAGGGAATCCAGGCTCATCCAGGCTAAGTGACTTGGCCAGAGTCACAGTGGCAAGGCAGGCTTCATACTCAACTTTCTCTCTGGATGCCCACTTTTTCTGTCCACACTGTCTTGTCAAGGGTGTGTCTGGCCCCTTCCAGCTCTGTGGAAGCTAATAGGCTGGCTTGGCCTGTGGCTCTGGTTTTCCTAGGCATGGTGGCATTTGGCTTCCTGGTGGTAGCAACTCCTGCTGGGGATTTGTGCATCTAAAAACCAAAAGACTGAAGAAATCCGAGGCTGGTAACAAGATTGCTTAACCCAAAGCCTTATGCACAGTACAGGCTCAGTAACACTGGCCATGCTCATGTGTTCACTCCACCACCTTCCCCGCCCTCTGCTGATAACAACTTCACACAACGATTTCTTGACCTCAGACCTCACAGGGTTCAAGGGGAACTCAAACCCCACCTCTCCTGTCAGAGTCTCTCTCCCAGGGATTTGAAATGTTAGTGGAGGCTAGAAATCCCCCAATTTCTAAAGTGGAATTGTGAGAAAAGGTCTGAAAACCCCCACAACAGTCATCATTCCTGGCCTTGCTGAGACAGGAATTTTCTTTGAATTCCACAAGGTACACTTTTTTTAGTTGGAGCAAACCAAAGGGTGTTTCTGTTGCTTGCAACCCAAAGAGCACTGAATAATATATAAGCTGTAGTCTAGTGGTCAAGCAAGCAGACAAAGAAATCAATATGTAATTACAAGGTGTGATAAAGTGCCATGACAAAACAGAACCAGAGAGTGAGATGCTAACGAGGAGTCCAGGTTTACACTGGGGGTCGGGGAAGAGGCTTAGCTGAGATTCTTTTTAAATTGAAACTTCGGATAAGGAATCAGCTATTTGAAGAGCAGAGGAAAGAGTATCTGAGGCAGAGGGACAGTGTATGAAAATGACTTAGAGCAGGAAAGAGCTTGGCCTCATTCAGAGACTTCAAGGAAATTAGTGGGGCTGGAGCAAACACTCAGAGAAATTTATTCTCAGAGGGAAGCAAAGTACAGTTTTTCTCCTCTTGGGTAGAGAGGTGACTGTAGATTTTTTCCTTGAAAATGGTCAAAATAATGTATGTGTGTGTTGTATGTGTTGTGTGTACTGTGTTTTGTCTGTTGTGTGTTGTGTTATGACTTGGATGTTGTGTGTGTCCTGTGTGCTCTGTATGTTGTGCGTCACACATGATGTGTGTCGTGTGTTTTGTGTTATGTGTGTATCGTGTGTTGTCTGTGTGTGTCGTGTGTTATGTGTGTTGTGTATATTTCGCGTGTGATCTGCTTGTGTTCGTGTTGTGTGTTGTCTATTTGTTTTGAGTGTGTTATGTATTTGTGTGTGTTGTATGTAATATGTGTGTTGTGCATATTTCTATGCTTGTGGGTAGTGTATGTGTTGTGTGATGTGTGTCTTGTGTCGTGTGTGTTGTATATTTGTGTTGTGTGTATGGTATGTGTTGTGTGGAAGCCCATTTGGGAACTAGCAAGGTCATCCTTGTACCACATGAACTGCCTGCAGAAACTCCTGCTTAACTAAGAACTTGATGTCTTCAAGTCACCCTGTGTAAATCATACCAGAATCACGTGTCTGGGGCTGTGGGAGATCTGTGGGAGGGGGGCATGCAGAGGTATGGATGTGTTGGGTGGTGGTAGAAGAAGGAGGAAATGAGGAGAGGCCCAGAAAGAACTCTGCCACACCTGCACATCTGCCCACTGCAGGTATGTTCAGTACGTGAGGATGTGTGTCACCTGTCTATCGCTGCACAGCGAACTGTCACCAACATAGCAACTTCACACAGCCTCCACTTTTCAGCTTACAGGGCTGTAGGTTGGAAGGTGGGTGCAGCATGGCTGGGTTCTTCCTCAACAAGACTGGAGTCAACACCTGGTTCTTATTCATGCTCCTCTCCCGAGCTCATTGGTTGGTCTCAGAATCCATTTCCTTGTGGCTCTAGGGTGCAGTCCCCACTGTCCTGCTAGCTGTCAGGATGGTTTCCAGCATGGATGTTGGCTTTTCTCAGGTCAGTTGAAGTGCATCTTCCTGCGTCCCCTTCTGCTATACTCCTTGAGTGTGCAGCTAAAGAATAATTTCCTTTCCTTCTTATCTTTCCTCATACCTATCACCCGTTGTAATCATTTTCTGGACTACTATAACAAGTTACCACAAATTTAACTTAAAGTAATGAAAACTTATTCTCGCACATTATAGAGGCCAGGAGTCTGAAACCAAGGCATCAACAGGGCCACACTCCCTGTGGAGACTCTGTGGAGTTTCCTTGCCTCTTCTAGCCATTGATGGCTAAGGCATTGCTTGGCTTGTGGCTTTTGTGCTCCATTCTCTTCCTCTATCTTCACATCAGTTTCTCCTCAATGAATCTATATCAAAACTCCATCAACCTCCCTGTTATAAAGACACATGTGGCCTGCCAGGCATGTCTGTAATTCCAGCTACTTGAAAGGTACAGATCTGGAGGATCACAGTTTGAGGCCAGTCTGGGCAAAAAGTTAGTGAGAACCCATCTCAACAAAATAAGCCAAGTGTCACGGTGCATGCTTGAAATCCCAGCCACATGGGAGCCACATGGTTTTGCCAACCCAGGCAAAAATGGGAGACCCTCTCTAAAAAATAACTAAGGGCTGGAGGTGTGGTTCAATGGTAGAGCACTTGCCTAGCAAGAGCAAGGTCATGAGTTCAAACCCCAGTACCAGAGAGAGAGAGAGAGAGAGACAGGCAGACAGACAGATGATAGCACTTAGGGCTCACCTTGATAATTCAGGATAAACTCCTCTTTTGCTCTGTCATACATGGCAATATTCACTTTTTTAGCTCTAGGTCCTGGGGGTTATCACAGGGACAAATCTTTGTAAGGCCTTTTATCCAATCTGTTCCACTGTTCTGGATTCCCATCCCACGATCTAGATACCAAGTTCTATCATCAGATGGCAGGTGGCATCCTTCCCCATGGCTCACTCTGGGATACTGAAGGTGCTTTGTTCCTCTCTTTGTCATGAAAAAAAGAAAAAATGTTTGATAACAAAACTGTTTGATACCTGTATTCACTTATGCCATCACCTGATCTTGCAGGTATTTCCCAAAGCAAGTCACCCCAACTTCCAAAGCACTTAGGAGGGCTACATGAACCTCTATCGTGAACCTTTATCTTCAGACCAGCTGTGAACTTGGAGAGCAAGTGTGGACCATGCAAGGTTTTAGCCAGGTTCCTACATACCACGGTTACTTTTGCTTTAAGGGTTCGTTTCGAAATGGAAAAACAGAATTACTTACAGATCTCTCCTGTTTTTTATTTGTTTGTATTTTCCTTTTGTACTTTCAGATCCAAAATAGTTATGGGGGTTGGTTTAATTTAAAAGCTATTTCTTACAAATAAAAAAATAATACCTTCAAATGTGAAAAATAAAAAGTAGACCTGAAAGTAGAGTAAAGATTACTAGAGGTGGGAGCTTAGGAAAGGTGATGGAGGGGAAAAGGGTGGTCACATTGATTAGTGCAGACTGGATGTATGTATGAAATATCACACTAAGCCCTATTAATATGTACAAATCAGTGGGGCATGGTGGCTCACACCTGTAATCCTAGTGACACTGGATTGTTGATCCTGAGTTTGTGTCCTGGCATAGTTGATGATTGAAGACACCAGACCAGGAGTTAAGAGTAAAGCAAGCACAAAGTTTATTGAAAGGATAGCAAAGCACCCTGATGGGTGGGTCTTAGTGAAAGAGCTAAGCCAAACAATGCTGAAGTCGAGGACATGATAAAGGGCTTTACCTGGCTTAGGTCCAACTATTCTACCTTGAAACTATATTTGTGATTGGTTGGTGTCAAGTCAGCTTCTCACTGAACTCGGTCACCTGTCCGTCCCTCTCCTTATCGAACTGAGCATTCCAAGAAGGTTTGGTCAGCTTGTCCCAGCCTTGAGAGTCTGCTCAATTCATTCTGGCCTTGGGGCCCACCACCCACATTGTGTAGCTATGTTTTGTTATTTTGGTAAGGGGTTTGTTTGTTATTTCTCTGAGAAACTTGGCCTTTCCCACACCTTGTTTGACATCTGCTTTTAAAGTGCTTCTCATCCAAAATGGAGTCACCTCTGTCACTGCTCCCCTTACTCTAGCTACTCAGGATATGGAGGCAGGAGGATCTCGGGTTTGAGACCAGCTTGGGCAAAGTTATCAAGACCCTATCTCAGAAACAAAATACAGAGGCTGGCAGAGTGGCTCAAGTGGTAGAGTGCCTGACTAGCAAGCAGGTGGGAAGCCCTGATTCAAACCCCAGTACTATCAAAAAAAAAAAAAAAGAAAGAAACAAAGGGCTGGGGACACGATTCAAGTGGTAGAGCACCTCCCCGAGTTAAATCCCTACTATGACAAAAAAAAAGTATGATTAATACATGTTAATCAAAAATTTTAAAATAGGGTTGGGAGACTGACAGAGTGGCTCAAGTAGTAGAGAGCCTACCTAGCAAGCATGAGGCTCTGAGTTCATCCCAGTACTGCTAAAAAAAATTTTGAATAAAAAATTTAAAAAGAATTTTAAAATCCTAAAATCAGCTCCCAGTACTACCAAGAAAAAGCCCTAAAATCTAAATGATGCATACAGATTGCTTTTCAACTCATTTCATAATATATGATATAAAGATAAGCTTAAAATGAAATGATCCTGCTGGTTTGGTGGTGCTCATTGTAATCTCAGCATTCAGGAGGCTGAAGCAGGAGGATTGTGTTCAAGGTCAGCCTGGGCAACATAGAGAGACCTTGTGTCTAAAAAAACAGAACAAAACAAAACAACAAGAAAATGTAATGATTCCAAGTTAAATCTAGGATCTGATCATTTACCACTGGAAAGTTTCTGTCTGAAGAATACTAAGAATACTGGAGAAATGAGTCCACAGTGATTAATCACCATGTTCTACAAAGAGCAACAAAGTCCCGTTTATAAATGATCTCCAAGGAGTCCTGAAAAGAATGGGCCACCAGATGAAACAAGGGCTTGGAGGTCTTCAGAAAGAATGTTCCCTCTGGATTCCAACTGCCTGCTACTTCACCTGACACGATATCATTTTCAATGCTCGAGACATATTCATTTTTATGACAGCCTTTAAAAAATTGTTTGAGAAACATATCATGTAAAAAGATTGTGTATAATATACATACACAGCTTAAGATTAATAATAAAATGAACTCTAAAGCATTTTTAAAAAGAAAGCAGTAAGCACAGAAAGACATATCACTGGGCTTTGAAATATTTGACATTCTATTGTGGAAATGCCAACACACAAATTATCCTTGTTCATTTTTATTGCTATAGCTCTATATTTCCCCATATAATGCTGTACAAACATTTTATCAGAAATGGTAGAGGAAAGAAAACTCATTGTTAACCACACCTGATGAAGTAATTTGGTTGCCAATATTCTAGCCTTTGAGGTGGATGGTTATACTGTCTGCCATATTCAGCCAGGTGCAAGAATAAGTTAACATCCCATAATATTTTCACCTCCCTGGTTGCTTCCATTTGAAGCCCATTATGAAAATATAAGAGCGGCAAGGACCACTGATAACCTGAGACTTTTCACATGGTCCATGAGGTCTTGGAATTGATGCATCAAGATAGGTAAAACAAGCAGGGAGGTCAGAGAGAGTTTGGTCCACATATAACTGGATCAGAGCTGGTGGAGTGGCTCATGTAGTAAAGTACTTGCCTAGCAAGTGTGAACCCCTGAGTTCAAACCCCAGTACCACCAAAACAAACAAACAACCCCCCTCCCAATTAATTAGCTCATGCTGCCCCTCGGCCTAAAAAGCCCAGGTAGTGTGGGGAAGAGGCTGAGGACAGACTCTGGAACTGGACCACCTAGCTATGAGACCTGGCCTTCTGCCCCTGATGGCAGCACCTGGGAGAGTCCTCTTGCCTCCTCGTTAGTGCCTTTGTCTGTAACAATAGGAGGACAATGTTAGGATAAAGGGATGTAACATATATAAAGCCCCTAGTATCAGGCCTCAGTACATGTGAGTTTGCTGGATTAGGATTCCATCTTTCTGCTAGGCCCTACTGTTCTCCTTGTCTTCATCTCCTCCCCTCAGATCCATTCCAGCATCACTGGCTTGCCCTCTTTAATTCTTAACTGTTCGGTTGCCCCCCTTCCCTCAACCTTCCCTTCTCCATGGCTCCTTGGGCCTCCATCAGAGCCATCTCCTCAGAGATGCCCTGCCCTTGCCCAGAACAACAAAACCTCTCCCTCCTCCCACCTCCTGTCACTCATCCCTGTTACCTCTTTCATTGTACTTATCACCATTTGAAATTATAGTTATTTGTGTAGTCATTAGGTGTGTGTCTCCCACTGTACGGTGACCATACTTGTCCTGGTTTGCCCAAGACTTTCCCAGTTTTAGCTCTGAATATCCCACGTCCTGAGATTCCCATTACCTCCAAGCTAATTAGGATGGCTCATCACCCTAGTCAGGGGTAAGTCCTCTGAGGTCAGGGACTTCACCCTATCCACCTCTATTCTCTATCTCCGGCACCTAGCACATACTCACCCATCATGAACTGAGGAGTTCGTATTTGTGGAATAATTGGAAGATGAATCAAGCAACTGATAAAAACAGAGACTTAGTTGAAGAGTCTCACTATAAAGCCACTGTCGTCCCATTAGATGAGAGAGAGACCTCTCTGCAGTGCAGAATGACAGGCTGAATGAACCCTGCCCATAGTTTAACCCCTATAACTGACCACCTGCTCCCTGACACACTCACTGATGTTTATATTTCTGTCTCCATAGTTACCAAGACGCCGCTGAGGCCAGCAGCTGGTTTGCTTCCCAAGATCAACGCATACAAGTGTCTAGAGACCCCAGGTGATCAAGGCCAGGTTGACGTTTTGGAAGCTGGCACGGCTGCTCATGTCATTCCCTCAAGGAGTAATGCCTGCAGTCAGCTTGTCACAGGATCAAACGTGGCCTTCAGGGCTCTGAGCCCTCCTTCAACCTGCTGGCTGTAGACACCGAAAAGGCTTACAAACATCATTTTAAATCAGAGCAAGAGCAGTCTGCCAGGAAGGGAAGAAACAGAGACCACCAGGTCGTTGGAAATAAGTGGGGATGATAGCAGGAAACTGGGTTTCACTTTCCCTCTGATAAAAAAGTTCTGGTGGCTCAAGTGGTAGAGCATCTGCTCAGCAAGCGTGAAAGCCCTGAATTCAAACCCTAGTACCAAAAAAAAAAAAAAGACAGGAGGAAGAAGAAGAGGGAGAAGAAGAAGAAGTTGTTCTACCATCTGGCTTTCTGATTGAGGGAAATAGAGAAGCAGAGGAAGTCAGGAATTCACCTGCACCTATGGAAACTGAGTTAGGATGGTCTGATGAATGTGTTTTTAGGCTAGAAGTGAGCATCTGTCTTTGCGTGATGGAGAGTGGTAGTCAGTTTTCTCCATCTATGAAGGGGGAATGGTAATTTCTACCCAGACTTGCTCATGAGGAGAAAACATTACTATGTGATAATCAGACTGTTCCTGTGTGTCGAGTGAAGTAAACTTCCTTTTAGGGGACATGTTGAGTGGGTCCGGTCACTCCAGTTGAGTGAATAAATTAATTTCGGTTGACAGATTGGTTTCCCACTGCTCCCAAAGTTTTTTGCAACAGGGAGGATTTCATTTCTCTTAACCCAAAGAGACAACTGGAGCTCAGAACTATTTGGGGTCTCTAAAGAAGCAGTCTAAGGATTCATGATTATAACTTAACATTGGACATTAAATGCATAACTCAACTTTAATGCGTAAGATTCATTCTTGACACTATCAGGATTTTCTAGGCCTTTAACCAAGAGGCACAGAGGCAGACATTGAACTGTGCACTATGGGATGGAGGCCCCTTCACTCCAGGCGGGATCACAAACCAAAGTCTGGTTTCTATTCCAAGGATTCTGACTCCTTGCCTCACACTAAAGCCTAACTTCTCTTCCTACAAACCCTATGTTCTGGGTGACCCTTGCTTCACACCTTTGCCTAGATTCTCCTAACCTCCCAGAGCCCAGTGCTAACAGAACAGCTCTCATGCTCCCTCCTCCACGAGGTGCCCCCCAGCCTCCCTGCCTCTGAATATCCCTTCAAACCCTTTGTCCAGTTGTTACTGAGCTGGGTCCATTTGCACTCTTGTCATGTCGTAACTATCTGTAGCCCTCCTTTCTGTCTAAACAGCAAGCTTCCTGAATTCAGATCCCGGGCATTGTTAATTACTGTATTCTCCTGGAGGTGGGCACGGTATGCTGAGCACCGGAGGGACACAATAATTATTCATTAAATTGGATCCAAGTGGAGAGAGAGTCTCTGAAATTGACAAGAGCATCTGAGCAAGAGCCTGGGTCAGGTGAGTGCGATCAGCAGTCAGAGGCAGTTATCAGTGGCTAGGTCAACCTTGGGTCTCAGGTGACTGGGTTGTGGTTTATGTCAAAAACTGTGCTGCACCAGCGAGCCCACTGTGTGTGTTTGGTTTTCATGGTATTGTTTATCTGGAGGGGCAGAATTTTAGTTGTCTGGTGTCGCTTTCAGGACATCAACTTTGTATTAGGACCAGGATCTTGGTACCTGAATTGTGGATGTGCCCAGGAGCAGGGCTTGTGTGGATTCTGTTTTGATGTCAGGAAAAAGAGAGACAGGAATGGATGTAAATCAAGTGCCACAGGGAGGATTTGTTTCATCACAAGAAATCACCTAGAGGAAAAGTCTCCTATCTCCATGGAAAAATTTACATCCCCCTCCAGCCAGCTGTGTGAGCGGAGGAGAGACAGGGAAATTTGTAATAATTTGCAAGTTTGCCCAGAGGATGAGTTGTGTCACTTTTCCTGTGACAATCTGTGCTGCTGGCTGACAGCATGGAATTTCTTCCTGGATTGACTTGGCAACTGCTCACAAAAATAGCCAATTAGGCTAGGCAGAGCCAAAAGCAGGGACTTGTTGGAAGCTGTGAGAGACAGCTGAAGAAGGAAGGTGGACTAGTTTCTGCATTAAGGCCAGTCTGCACTGCGATTGCTCTCGGGGTACAGTTTGCTCTCTCTGATTTCCCCCAGCCCTCCAGTCCTTCCCGGGCCCAGAGTTGCATCTCTCTCTCCCTCTCTTCCCCCTGACCCCAGCCCAGCCAAGCCAGTGCTTTTCCCTTGCAGGCATCTGGAAGACAGATGGTAAAGTAACCCAGAAGCACTTCCTGGATCCAAAGTGAAGGGATATAGGTTTCAGATTGTTCAGAGGGATGCTGTCTATGATGCCACAGGCTGAACTAGGAAAGACAGGGCTTTCCTGTTGGACCCTACTGCAGAGAGGTTGGGGAATAGAGCTGAGAAGGGCATCCTCCAAGCCCTGCAAGCCTGCCCATTCTTCATGATTCACACAGCTCTTTTTTTGATTTGGTTCCTTGAAGAGAGGCTCCTCAAGTGTTCTACAGCCTACCCTACACAATCACCTCTGACATGATGGAGAGTGGAGGAAGTAACTTCTTGTGTTTGTATTTCTGATTTTCTAGCCCAGTGAATCTTTTTTTCATATTTCCCAAATATTATAGGGAACATACCTGCACAGATGCCCCTCAACTTATGTTGGAGTTACAATCCAATAAAACCATCATAAACTGGAAATATTCTAAATCAAAAAATACTTAATACACCTCACCTACTGAACATCCTAGCTAGGCAACTCTGGTGACCGGGTAGCTGGCTGGGAGTTGGGGCCTATGGCTACTGCCCCAACAGAAAGAGAATCACATCACATATCACCAGCCCAGGAAAAAGACCAAAATTCAAACGTTAGCATTCAAAGTACAGTTTCTATGAATATGCATCACTTTCACACCCACAAAGTAGAAAAGTCAGAACTCAAACCACTGGAAGTCAAACCAAGATAAGTTGGGGACTGTCTGTACTAACAGATAATTTGATATTTATCTGAAATTTAAATTGACCTGGGTTCTGTATTTTTATTTTATTTGTTAAATCTGGCAGCCCTTACCAGGTAGGCCCTGAGCCTTTCCATTACTCTCAGTCATCTGAGTTTATCTTGATGGCAGGAGATTTAGCTATTGCCACAAAAGTGCTGTGTAATGAAGCACCCCAAAACTCAGTGGCTTAAAGCAATAATTACTTGTTCTCATGGATTTGTGGGTTAGCTGGAAGCAAGCTAATGTAGGCTGGTTGGGTTGAGGCATCTCTGTTCCATGTGTCTCTCCTCCTCTTCCTGAGATCTGTGATCTAGATAAGGCAGGTCCTGTCACAGTTGTGGCAAAAGTGCAAGAGAGGAAGAACCTGTACACAAGCACTATTCAAGCCTCTAGTGACATCACACATGCTGACATTCCATTAGCCAAAGCAAGTCACATGGCCAAATGCAAAATTAGGATGCAGAAATGTGAAGACTATGAATAGAAGGAGAGGTGAAGAACTGGACCAAACAATTCCTCAGTGCTGGGAAGAGCACAGATGAGGACCAAGTAAGCCCAGGTTCTGTCACCTCCCAGCTAGGACACCTTGCAAAATCCATGTAATCTCTCTGAACCAAGAGAACCATGTCTCCTTATCCGTGAAATAGGGCTGTGGTGACATTAGAGTGATTTGATTGAGGGATCACTAAATGATGGCTATCATTATGGTCAAGAACACATGTAATTTAGTGAGGGCATGGCATAGCCCTAAACCATAAGCTTTTGATTCTCCTCCAACATTTCCATAATAACATAGCTAATGGGATATACGGAGAACTGGGCTGCACGGTGGGAAAGGCCCTGTACTACTGGTCTTCAGCCCCGAATACCTTCCTGGAGGACGGTAGTCAGCCAACGAGATCACACCATCCCTCAGGCTCTACTCTGACTGCTACAAAGGTTTTGATTTCAGTGTTCTTTCCTTCTCCATCCTGTTTACAGGAGGTGAAGCCTTCTTTTCCAAGAGCTTCTGGATTCAGCTCTGGTTTTTTTCTCCTTCTCAGCTGGGACCTTGGAAAAGTTTCTTACACTGAACATGGTAATAAAACCTACCTTCTGGGATGCTTGCTTTAAAGATTAAATGAGTGAACGTATGTACAGTCCTATTTAAAAACAGGTCCATCATGTTTTATGGACTTCAAAGTGTTGATAAGGGGTTCTGTGGATTCTGTTGTTTTCATTATCACTATTATTACATCCTGATCTTGTTTCATGGTTATAGCAGCTTAGCTTTTCGGTCTAAAATTTTAGTTCCTTTTTTTGTTTGTTCAAGTTCCTTCTGCTTCTTGCATTTCTGTTTACTCTGAACACTTTCATTTGTTTCTCTTTGTTTTTCTCTCTTTTTGCATGTTAGAACTTTTCCTCATATGTTTGGTAATCTTAGACTCTTCATGTTAGACACTGACAAGATAAAGGAAGATTCAGTAGCCTACCTTCAAGATGGCGTCAGTGATTCTCAACTCCTGGCATTCAAACCTGCTATACAGTTCTCTTGGATATTGAGTGGAGCTGGCCTGTGTAAGTGATGTGACATTGCAAAAAAAGATGCTGTGTGACTTTCAATCCTAGAGCAAAAATGGCATTGCAGCTTCCACCTCACTCTTTGGTACAACTTGCTCTGGGTGAGACCAGCAGCCATGTTGTGAGGATACTTAGACAAACCAGGGACAAGTACATGCAGTGAGGAATGAGGCTGCTTGCAACAAATACTAGCCATCCTAGAAGTGGGTCTCGGTCTCCAGCCCCTTTAGCCACCATGTTGGTTGTAACCTTGTGAGAGAACCTGTGTCCAAACTGCCCAACTATACTTCTCCCAAAAAAAATTTTTGTTTGAGACATGATCTTGCTCTGTAGCCCAGGATAACCCAGGCTGTCTCCAAGACTCTTGACCTAAAGAATCTGTGGATCATGATAATGGTAACTTACTACGCAGACACAGATAACAAATACAAGAAGGAAGGGTAGTTGGCTCGCTGGGTTGGAGGAGGGAGTCTGGATGTCTAACTATTCATTCGTCAATTAAACTTTCAATCAACCCTGGCATTTGGAGGTATTTGGTCCTCCAAATTCTGAGACTTTCTAGGGTCTGCCAAACAAACCTGTCTCCAGTCCAGAGGAAGTAGGTTTCAGCTTCTTTGTTCTGCTATGTCAGTTATTATTTTTCTATTTGCTTTCTCTTTTGCAAAATTGTATTGACATTGGTTGTTTGTTGCCAACTCCTCTCTTGTTGTCTTTGCCCTTGCGGGTTTAAATCACCAGTTTTAATGTGCTGTCATTTGAATAGTGTCTGAGGAGAGGGTAGAATGAATGTGTGCATTCAATCTGCCACATTTAGTCAGGCAAAAGTCAGAGGTGACCTTTAACCATTTGGAAATCCTCGTTGACTGCCTGAGACCATGAATGTGGCCAATCCATTTTAAATTTCTTTAATTAATTAACTTTAATTAATTAATTGCTGTGCTGGCTTGAACGCAAGGCCTCACACATGCTGGGCAAGCACTCTGTCACTGAGCTACATTTCCAGGCCTCAAACATGCCATTTTGAGAAGGCTAGTTTTTAAAGGACCCCACAGACCAAGGAACTTCAGTGTGCCCTGGTACAGGTGGGGGAGGTTCATCTGGAGCTTTAAGGAAGAGCCATGCCGGATGGCTGAAGAGAGAGCCCTGGGAAGATGCTAAGAACAAAGACTGTGTCACCAGAACTGGTTTGAAACTAGAAGGGAGGTCATGAGGAAAGGTTGTGTGCATATGATAAAATCCAGACAAATTCTACCCTGGGGAGACATAATGTTAAAAAACAGTCCATGGCTTCAGACAGCATGGTCTTCTGCAGAAGGTGAGAATAAAGAAAATGGCTAAGCAATATGACATTGTAAGAGCTTTTAGAAATGCAAGAATTAGAGCCTGGTCTCTATTTCACTTATCTATATTCTGGCTTCTAAGTAAGTCTCCTGGGCCAAATGGAGTGATTGAGTGTATTTTTCCTTTCTTTTGGAGTTTTCCCATCCATTCCCACACCCCTGAAAATTAATCAATACTTGTAGGTTTAGGATCTGCAAATATGTCAATGTAAGATACCATCCTATTATAGAATATCATAAAACAAAAGGAGTGAGGTAGAACTATTCACACTGCTGTGGAAATGACTCCAAGAAAAATTACTGAATAAAAAAAATGGAAGATGTAAGTTTATGTTACTAGTTGGTACAGTTTATATGAAAACAAGCGCTGATTAATACCATGTATTCTATCCATTTCAAGGTGAGTCATATAAAGTTCATATGAAATTGCTATTTTTCTTCCACTGTCAAAATGGAAGAAAGATAGAAATGGTTATTTCCTACACTACAATCTAATATTGCATAGAAAAGAGGTCTGAAAAGATACATACCCATCCATGAACAGTGATTCCTTCAAGGGAGGATGGACATTTGAGATAGCGATAAATAGTCATTTTAATTCTAAGGGGGGTTTCTTTCTGTTTAAATAGACTTTTTTTTTTTTTTTTGGTTTTTGGTTTTGTTTTTAAGGGTAGTTTCAGGTTCACAGAAAAATTGTGTAAAAACTACAGAGAGAATTCCCACAGTATACTATTCCTAGGCAGCCTCCCATATCATATAACTATGGCACATTTGTTATAACTGATGACCCCACCTTAACACATCATACCCAACTACATAGCTTACATTAGGGTTCACGCTTGGTGTTGTACATTCTATAGCTGTTAAGGTGCATCCGGTATCATAATATCCATATAAAATAGTTTCACTGCCCTATAACCCTCTGTGCTCAACCTATTCCCTCCCTCTCCCCAGTCCTTGACAACCACTAATCAATTCACTGTTTCTATAATATTGCTTTTTCCAGAATGTCATATGATGGAATCATACAGCATGTAGCCTTGGATTATTTCACTGAATAATATGCATTTAATGGTCTTTCATGTCTTTTCATGGTTTGAAAGCTTAGTTCTATTAAGTGCTAAGTAATATTCCATTATCTGGGTTTACCCCAGTTTATTTATCTAGTCATCTATGGAAGGACATCTTGGTTACCTCCATATTTTGGCTATTAGGAATAAAGATTATATAAATATCTAATTTTCAGAGTTTTGTATGTACATGCTTTTAACTCCCTTGGGTAAATTCTAAGGTGCCCAACTGCCAAACCATGTTTACTTTTGTCTTCCAAAGTGGGTGTGCACTCCCATCAATCACAAATGAGACTTCCTGCTACTCTATACCCTCTTCAGCAATTGGTGGTGTCAGAATTTGGAATTCGGCCCATTCTAATAGGTGTGTAATATCTCATTTTGTTTTGCTTCGTAATTCTCTAATGACATATGGAGTTGAATATCTTCTCATTTGCTTATTTGACATCTTAATATTTTCCTAAATTAGGTGGCCATGTCTAGCTAGTCCTTTATTAATATTTCTAAAGAACAAATTTTAGTCTCATTGGCTGTTGATTTTTTTGTTTTTTATTTTATTGACTCGTGCTCTAACTTTTATTTATTATTTTCTTCTGCTTAACTTGGATTTGATTTACTCTTCTTTCTCTCATCTCCTAAGTGGACACCGAGATTCATGATTCAGATATTTCTTCTTTCATAATATACACTCAGTGCTATAAATTTTCCTTTGAGTGCTGCTTTTGCTGCCTCTCGCAAATCTTCATATTTTTGGAAGTATTGGGGTTTGAACTCAGGACCTCACACTTGCAAGGCAGATGTTCTACCACTTGAGCTATTATGCAGCCCTGCCTCTTGCAAATTTTGATAAGCTGTAGTAGCATTTTCAATAGTCCAAAATATTCTTAAAGTTTTTTTGAGATTTATTCTCTGAGATTTATTTCTTGAGATTTAGTCTCCCATGTGTTGTTCAGAAGTGTGTCATTTAGCTGAGGTTGTAGCTCTGTGATAGAGTGAGGTCCTGAGTCCATTCCCTGCCCTCCCTCCTTCCTCCCCCCACACAAACCCAAAAGTGTGAGGTTTAATTTCCAATCATTTTTGGATTTTCCAGCAATCTTTTCTTCTTTCTTTGTATTGTTCTCTCTCCTTCCTTCCTTCCTTCTTTCTGACTTCGTTTTTATCTTTGAGACAGGTTCTTGCTATGCAGCTTAGGTTGTTATAGAACTTGTGATCGTCATGCTTCTACCTCCTGAGTACCTGGCTGGATTTTTCCAGCAATCTTTTTATTATTGACTTCTAGTTTGATTCCATTATGGTTCAGTCCACAAGCACACATGTATGGTTTCTATTCTTTTAAATTGGTTAAGATGTGTCTTAAGTCCCAGAATGAGGTCTCTCTTGTGTGTTCTATGTGAGCCTGAGAAGAGTGCGCATCCCGCTGCTGTGGGATGAAGTAGCTTACTCAACTATAATTATAAAGGTGTTTCCATGCAGGATCTAAGTTTCCTTCATTTGATTAAGCAATCAAAGGCTCAGCCTTGTGTTTTTGTTGTGCACCAAACATGACAGCTCGTAGAACCCAAGGCACCCACCAGAGAAAAGAAAAACACAATAGAGGGAACTACTTTTCCAATCTTCTCTTTGAGACATCTAACTTGTTATATCACTCCCTCTTTCCTAATGGAGATGGGCCCTAAAAATCTGAGGTTCAAGAGGAAACCACATCAACCAAAAATGTCTTGTAAATGCATTTGGAGAGCTAAATGAAAATAATCTAATGTTGCCACAAGTGTTCTGCCCAGCATTCTTTCCAGAGTTCTTTCCTTTGCAAATTTCTTTTTCTTCTTCTCCTTCTTCTTCTCCTTCTTCTTCTTCTTCTTCTTCTTCTTCTTCTTCTTCTTCTTCTTCTTCTTCTTCTTCTTCTTCTTCTTCTTCTTCTTCTTCTCCTCCTCCTCCTCCTCCTCCTCCTCCTCCTCCTCCTCCTCCTCCTCCACCACCTCCTTCTCCTCCTCCTTTCTTCTTTTTCTTTTCTTCTTCTTCTTCTTTTCTTCTACTTCTTCTTCTTCTTCTCCTCCTCCTCTTCCTCCCTCTCCTCCTCCTCTTCTCTTCAACTCCTCTTCCTCCTCCTCTCCCCTCCCACCCCCTCCTCCTTCTTCTGTATTTGGCAAGACACAAATACAGAACAACATCTGTGTTGTTCCAGGCTCTCTAGGGAATGCCTGCTTCGTCTAGCTTTCCCTGCACTGTCTAAGCTTCTCTAGGGTGGAGGACAATCCTAAGGACATCAGCCTAGTTCTTACAATCCTGTTTATTTACCCAGAACCTCAGGCCTAAAAGCAATACAAATGCACAAAGATTCACTAAGCATGCACCATGTGGGTGCACTGATACAGTAATATCCCTCATGCTCTCTGAGTGGAGTCAGGGTGGTGGGATGCTCTTTTCTAGGTTAAGACAGTAGCTTCGAGCAGTGCTCCTCAAACTACTGTTTTTCCCAATGCATGGAAAGCCAATGTGCTCTCTTACCACAATGACCACAGGAGTTCAGCTAATTTGGCTCAAGAGGAGTCCCTGGCTACATACTTGGGTGTCACGATGTCAATAAAAGTGTTGTACATGTCTACACTTAGTTTCTGTGAGGAAACTAAGCTGACATAGCCAATCCCATTGTCTTAGTCTCTTTGGACTGCTGTAATAAAAGTTCCATAAACTGGTTGGCTTATAAACCACAGAAGCATATTGGTCACAGTGAATTCAAGGTGAAGGTACTGGCAAATGTTGTGTCTGGTTCATAGATGGTGGCTTCTCGCTCATCTTCATGTGGTGGAAGGGGCCTTTTGTAAGGGCCACCATGAGCACTGTGCCCTTTTGACCTCATCATATCCTAAAAGCCCCATCTCTTCATACTATTGCATTGAGGACTAGGACTAGCACATGAATCTGGAGGAACCCAAACATTCAGACCATAGTACTCATTAAAACAGACTGCTCAGACTTCGCATTTTCTGCTGTGGTTTCAAATGCTGTTTGAAACAGGGGGGTATCAAGAGGAGCCTGGGGTAAATTTGTAGCTCAGTTGTTTTTATTATAATAATATCTGTGTGAAGGCACAGTGCAGGGATTGATGATAAGAAAAGTATCACACTTTTAAAACATCTTAATTGAGGCATCATTGACATATACTGAAACGCACAGTTTCTGAATGTATATTTGGATGCGTGTTTTTTAAATGCCTACACTTGAAGTGACCTCTCCTTAATCAAGATATAGACTACTTGGGCTGAGAGTGTGGCTCTATGGTAGAGTGATGACCTAGCATCGCATGAGGCCTTGGCTTTTATCCTCAGCACCCCCCGACACACACACACACACACACACACACACACACACACACACACTCACACACACACAAACACAAGTATGGAATACTTTCATCATTCTAGAATGTTCCCTCTGTTCTCTGCAGGCACTTCTCCTGGACCTATGTTCCCCTGCTTCAGAAGGAACTACTGCTTTCACCTCTATAATCATAGCTCAGGTGTTTTGCTTTGTTTTTCTATAACTCCACATAAATGGAATCACAGAGTGTGGAATGACCAAACTCTTGGTTTTGGTTTCTTTCATTCAGCCTAATGTTTTTTGAGAGTCATCCATGTTGTTTTTGATTGCTGAGTAGAATTGTAGAGCATGGAAACACCACAACTTGTTGATCCATGAGTGGTGGCTGCCATTTATTGGACCTTGACTATTGCCAAACACCATGTGGCTGAGTGCTGGTGGCTCATGCCTGTGATCCTAGCTACTCAGCAGGCAGAGATCAGGAGGATCTCGGTTTGATGTCAGCCCAGGCAAATAGTTCACAAGACCTTATCTCGAAAAAAATCCTTCACACACACACAAAAAAGGCTGGTGGAGTGGATCAAGGTATAGGCTCTGAGTTCAAACCCCAGTACCACAGCTGGCAACATGGCTCAAGTGGTAGAGCTCTTGCCTGGAAAAAAAAGGTCTCAAACCCCAATACCACAAAAAAAAAAAGCAAAACAAAGAAACACTACGTAAAGTACTTCCCAGATCAGGTCTCACAGGAGCGCTGGCCATTTGTGGGGCATTTTTATTTGTGATTTTTTTCTTTTAGAATCTGGATCTGCCATCCTGTGTGGTCTTAGAAGAAAGTGAGGTACAAGAAATCAGATCTTCCTTCTTGTTGGGGTGACTTGGGCCTGGTCAGGGTGAAGGCTGTCTTCAGGAAGTTTTGGGTCTGAGGGAGTGATGTAAATAAAGACCCAGCGCAGAAGAACTAGGAGATACAGAGGAGATTTGCCAGCTGTCTCCTCCACTGTGGCACCTACCAGCCTCCTGAGCATCCTAGCTTCCTGTCTGGTTTTCATACTTCCAAGCTCCCTTCAATTCCAGGTGATTTTTATTTTTATTATTATTTTTTTTTGGGGTGGTATTGGACACTGAGTTCGGGGCTTATACTTTCTAGGTAAGTGTTCTACTACTTTTGTCACAACCCCAGTCCGTTTGCTTTTAGTTTGTTTTCAGATAGCGTCTCACTAACTGCGTGAGCTGGCCTCCAGATGTGATACTCCTACCTCCACCTTCTGAGTAGCTGGAATTATAGGCGTGTACCACCATGCCTGGCTAGTAACATCCAGTCCTATTTTGCTGTAGGCAGACTTGGTTTCTGTACTTGCACACAAGACCATCACTGATGCACTAGTTACTATCCCCATTGTACAGATAAAGAAACCAAGGCCAGAGTTGGTGACTTCCGGGTCACAGTGACTAAAGGTGATAGGATGGGGATTAGAACCAGTATCACTCCATGCAAAAGGAGACACAACATCATAACTGTCGTTGGTGACTCCAGGCTCACTGCAGCCCTGTGACTGTCTCCTTGCTTTTTTGCCCAGGGGACAACATGGGTGTGGAGGCATAATGAGAAAGGCACAGAGTTCTTTCATACCTCTGCTTCTCCCAACAAGACTGATAGGGGATCCTGAGAAGGTTCCCTCTGACACCTCTCCCCTCTCCAGCCAGCTAAACCCCAGTTGCACCCACTCACTTACTGCTCTTCCTCTGACCAGAAATAAAAACCTTGCCCAGAGCACAGCACATCTTCCACGTCTTTCTGCGGCTTAGCTGGGCATTGCCTTTAAGCCTCATTCTGCTCTTTGTTTCATGTTTACAGGAGTGGATTCCTTTTATTCCTTTCTCCTGACAGGAATAATCCCTTTGGAATTTGAGCCCTTAAAGAGTGGCTCCTCAGGTTGTTTGAAAGGCATCCCTTGGGACCTGTCCCTTTGCGCACAGTCCTCCTGCACAGAGTGGGGCTGGGGCTGGCTCAGACCAGTAGGACACACACCTTGATGTACCTTGGGGTACAGCAAGCTCAGGCAGTCTAGGGAAGGGAGCTCTCAGCTCAGATCTGGCTTCTCTCCTTTTCGGTGCAAGTGCACACAAAGAGCAAGCTTGAAAGGAAAGAGGAAGAGATCCAGAGAGGCTGGCAGCAGGAGGGGAAGAGTGGGCAGAAAGATGCCCCTGACTTGTGCAGGGAGGGGAAGGACAAAGCCCCAGCCAGCCCACTCTGGGACAGAGTCACCCACTTTCCCAGGTTTGCTGCTACTGAAACATGAGGTCATCCTATAAGAAGGTCATGGAGGGTGGAAGGCAGGTGACACACTGCCCAGAGCCCTTTCAATAAAGTACTTTCTCCCCAGCTGCCAGGAAGAGGGCAGATGGCAGGGGCCACCTCAGCTGCACAGCCATCTCAGCCAGCATGTCACCCTTCAAGGGGTGGCCCATATTTGGCAAGTAAGGGCAGTAGGGATAGAAAATTCTGGTCATGTCAGCTCGTGGGGACACCTCTGGAAAGCCATTTCAAGTTCTCTATGGGGTCAGTGATGCTGCCTTTGGGTCTTAGCTCAGCTTGCTTCTCCTCTGCCCACTGCACCTCTGCTCCCTTCCAGGTGACAGATCCTGAGTGCATCCCTAAGACACACCCTGCTGAGAATGACATCTTTGCTGCTTCTCCACCAACATCTGCTTCCTGGGTAGCCCAACCTGAGAAACACATTGTTGGCATCATAACACTCTTAACACATAAAAATACAGTGCCATACCGTTGGGCTTTCACAGGATATTGATTAAGTTAAATTTCAAGTCCCGATCCACTCAGTGGAGTCCTTCAACGCTTGGCTCATATATCTGTGTGTGAATCATTTGAAGATAAAAAGTCTTATGAGGTAGCTATTATCCCCTTTTGCAGAAGCATCAGCTGAGACACAGACTGGTCAGAGCTTGCCAAGGTGACACATCTTCTGGCAGACCCAGCATTTGACCCAGGCAGGCTGGTTCCAGAAGCTTTGCTCTCAGGGCTATGTACCACCTGCTTCATTCCTCTGTCTGGAGACTGTTTCTACCTACCAGGCTAGGTAACCTCCATCTTAAACACTATCAGGACTGTAAAAGTAAGTGTAAAAATGTACAATGCCAGGCAACGGGAGATCACACCTGTAATCCTAGCTACTCAGGAGGCAGAGATCAGGAGGATCACAGTTCCAAGAGGCAGAGATCAATCAGGAGGATCACAATTTGAATACAGTCTTGGCAAATAGTTCGTGAGACCCTATCTTAGGAAAAAAAAGAAAAAAAGAAAAGAAAGAAAACCCGTCACAAAAAGGCTGGTGGAGTGGCTCAAGGTGTAGGCCCTGAGTTCAAACCCCACTACTGGAGAAAAAAAGAAAGAAAGAAAGAAAAAGAAAAAGATGTGTGAGAAAAAAATAGTAGGAACTTGAATATAAATGGCAAGTCTCAAAGTAAAAGTCAAAAAAGTTAAAAATGTGACTCTCATAGAAAAATAAAATGAGTATATGCCAAAGATCTGACTGATACTTTCCCTAGGGCTGTAGTGAATGTCTTCTGACCACAAAAACTTATTCTCCTAGTTCTGGAGGCCAGAAGTCCAAAACCAACCTGTCAGCAGGGCCCCACTCCCTCCAAAGGTTCTAGGGCAAGTCCTCCCTTGCCTTTTCCAGCTTAGGGTGGCTGCCCACATTCCTGAGCCTCCCTGGCATGTGGCCACGTCTCTCTGCTGTCTGACTCTTTGTCTCCTCTTCTCTCTTATAAGACACTTGTCTTGGGTTTAAATCCTAGAAAGGCAATCCAGGATGACATCATCTCAAGAGCCTTCATTTAATTACATCTGCAAAGACCTTTTTTCCAAATAAGGTGACATTCACAGAGATTTTGGATATAGACATACCTTTTGGAGGTCACCGTTCAACCCACTGCACTCACTAATGAGGAAGCCAGCAGGATGCTGAAGTTAATTCAAGGGAAATTCAAGGAACAGAGGTTTATCTGGTCAGCCAGCAAAGACAGCTGAAATAACTGCACAAATTGAACAGTTAATGTCTCCCAGGGCAATAAAATCCTAACCTTTGGGGTTATCTTTTCCCGCAGACGGAAATCTATTTGGGCAAAAATCCATAAGTTAACATGTGACTTCACAGATTCTGGGCCCTAATCAATAGTAAATCAAACAAGGTATATTTCTTAGATCCATGCTGCTCAACAGAACTTTCTGCATCAGTGGAATGTTCTATATCTGAACTAATACGCTAGCTACATTTCAAGTGCCTACATGTGGCTAATATGCCCTTGAAATGTGGCTAGTGTGACTGAGAACTGAATTTTTTCATTTTTCTTATTTTTAATTAATTTAGGTTTAATATTAGCCACAGGTAGCTAGTGGCAACAGCCTTGGATGGTCAGTCTTAGAGAATCAACACCTAGCAGAGCCTAAAAGTCAAGAAGGCGTTGAAAGGATTTCCAAGTCTTTATTTTTCTTAACACAGCCGACCTCAGGTTTTGGGCAGATTATGAGGAGTGTGGGGACCATGGAGAAGTGGCAATTGCACATCCATGTAATCAAGAAAGCACTTCTCTTTAGCTCCAATCAGTCACTACCCTATTGCCAGAACTACTCATTTTTCAGAAGGAGCCAGACATATGTTTTTTATGCAAAATGTCTTACTATTTACACACTGGCCAGAGACTAGTAATCTCTGCTTAGCATGGTGACACGTGCCACATAACCTTTCACAATCTGCTTTATTTCTAGTTACTCTTACTCATATAGCACGCCATCCAGTAGTATGCCTGGCACATACTAGACCCCCTCAGTAGTACAGGTCAATTCAATTCAATAAACACTTATTGAATGCCTGCCGTATGCCAGGGGCTGGCCAGGAAGCAGGCCACGGTACAGATGAATCAGATACCATTCTTGTTCTCATGGGTGCCCCTTCTGACAGAGACACAACACAAAGTCCTTTTGTGATGCTGGGTGTCAGGGCACCAGTGTCCCCAGGATCAGGACTGTAGTTAGGGATGGACAAGATGACAACTGAGCTGAATCTTGAGTAAGAGCTGGCCATGTGAAGTGAGACGGAAAGGGTGTACTGGGGTGAGGCACCACTGAGTGACAGGGAAGAAGGCATGGCACAGTGTGTGAGGGAAACTTCTAACAATCAGAATGACTGGACCTTTACATTTGAGGCCAGAAGTGGCAGAAAGTGAAGACAGAGAGGAAGCGAGGATCAGATCACGGAAGGTGTTGCATTCTGTGGTATGAAGAAAGAATGAACGGATGAATGCACTCCTTCAGCAAACAGCGACACTCAAGACCCTGGGCTACAGTAACTAACACCACGGAGTCTTTCTTCCCAAGGGGTTTACCGTAGCTGGAAGAAACAGTAAACAGTATGCAAATAAGAACGAGTTCTAAATCAAATTCATCAGCCTTGAAAAACCTAAAGCCACAACAAGGGTTGGGGTCCAGGGTGGTGAGGTAACTGCTCAGTGAGGTGGTTGGACCTGGAACAGGAACAGTAAGAAGCAGCCAGCCATATAATGACTCACATTCTAGAAGAACAGTATTCCAGGTTCTAACTCCAAGAAATCAACTAGTAACATTATTTTTAATAGCTAAACTTAAAAACTTAAAAAAAAAAAACTAAAGAGGAAAACAAACAGCATTTGTAAACAGAAGAGAAAATTCATCTTAACACCACTTCTATTTTCAGAGTGTATTCCCTTCAATTCCGGCCTGAAGGCAAAGGCATTTTGTATAATTGATCATAACATACAATTTTGTAGCCGGCTCTTTCATTTAACATATTTCTCAGGATGACGACTTTACTGTCCATCCAGTGAGCCTAACATCACCTTTCCTGTGGCACACACTGGTCGTTTCACAAATTTTCACTCTTAGGAGCAGAAATGTCTTTATATATTTTTCTCTCCTTTCATGTAATTTCATTAGGATAAATTTCCCCCAAATGGAAATCACTGTGTCAAAGAGAATACTTAATCTTAGAGTTAATGTTATAAGTTGCCAAACTGTTTTCCAACAGGGGTAGAAAAGGAGAGAGAAGAAAGGGGAGAGGAGAGGAGGGAGAATATGAGCAGGTGAAAATCCAAACCATCACTCCCCTGAGCGCAGGTCCTGGTTTTGTTTCTTGTAAACTCAGTGCCTGGAGCACAGTAGGGGTTCAACGAAGCAGAGCAGCTGACTTCCTTGCTCAAGTTTTGCAGCTCAATATTGATTAGCAGCTAAATTTATTGTGCTCCAAAGGACAGGAATTGCCCATTTGGGTACGGTACCATGGCTCACACCTATAAATCTTAGCCACTTGGGAGGACTGAGGTTCACAGCCAGCCTGGTAAAAAGTTCAGAAGACCTCATCTCACCCAATATGTTGGGTGTGGTGGCATGTCCCTGCCTTCCTACCTACAAAGGAAGCATAAATAGGAAGATCTTAGTCCAGGGCGGCCTGGCATAAATGGCAAAAACCTTATTAAAAAATAACTAAAGCAAAAAGGGCTGGGGGAGTGGCTCAGGGGGTAGAGTGCCTGTCAAGTACAAGTTTAAACCTCAGTGCTACAAAAAAAAGAAATCTAAAACTCTCAAACTAAATAAAGATAAATATTTATGGACACGGACCAAGAGGGCAGGCTGAGGATACATTTTAGTTTTCCCTCCAAAACCCTAGAAAAGACTTAAAAGATACAGGGGCCTAGGCTGAATATCTATGCTAACTTTCTATTTCTGTGACAAAATACCTGAGATGAACAATTTCAAAGAAGGAAAGATTTACTTTTATTCAGTTTCAGATGTCTTGGGCCCTGATTGCTCAACTTTGTTGCCTTTGGGCCTGTGGCAAGGCAGCAAATCACGGCAGAGAGTGTGTGGTCAAGAAAACCACTCCCTTCAAGGCAGTAGAGAAGTAAAGAGGAGGGGAAAGGGAGCCTCAACGTCCTCTTCAAAGGCATGCCCTAATGCCTAACTCCCTTGTACTAGGCCATACCTCCTAAAGGTTCTGCCATCTCCCAACAGCACCGCAGGCTGGTGACCAAGCTTTTAGCATACAGGACTTTGGGAGTCATCTGAGATCCAAACCATAACAATATTCATTGTACATATGTGTGTGCTCACTTATTCCATCTAGCCCTTCACCTGGCCACTGGATCCAGGCCATAGTACGCTGGTTCTATGTTCTCAGAAAGCCCAGGAAGAATGGGCTGGGGCATGGGAAGTGGGACAAGGAAAGGAGGCCACCCAAAGTGAAATAGTAGAGTCCTTCAGAGGCTGACTGGCCGGATGCAAGGAACTAGGGAGAAGGTACAGGTCACGGTGCAGTCTCATCAAGTCAGGAGGGACCTTCAGGCTTATATCTCCTGTATCTATCAGGACAGTAAATGTCCCCAGGGACAGGCACTTGTAGGTTTTAGGTGCACCAGCAGAGAGCCATTCAGCAGGCTGAGTCCTGGGCTGCGACAGAGACACAGACACCAGATACAAAGTTGACTCTCAGGAGTTAAGCATGAAGAGCCTTCTTTTACTAAACTCGAGCAGGGATTCTAAGGCAGGTCCAGTGGCTCCTGCTTCAAGCTCAGAAACAAACCACCCTGGAAATGGACCCCATGAAGGAGACATCAAATTCAACAGAAGAATAACGGAGGGAAAACGGGGCTGATTGAAAAAGACAGAAGTTGACTGCAGACTAAGTTTAGCCAATGTCGTCATGGACGGCTCCTGAATCTTGAGATCTCTCAGTAGAGATCTTGAAGGTAAGTTTTTGATCACTAACATTTTAAAAAGAAAGTAGATGCACTAACCAGCCCCTGGGAACAGCAAGGAACAAATGAGCAGGCTACAATGAACTCAGGAAGTCCTGAAAAGAGATGAAAAATAGGAAGGAAATGTTAGGAATGTGGAAAACAATTTCCTAAGTTCCTACATCCAACTAATACTAATAACATTTTTAGGATGAGAATGTAAAGAGGAGAAAATACTTTATCTTCTTTAATAGACAAAGAGGAGAAAATACTTTAAAAGATAATAAAAGAGCTGGTCACCAGTGGCTCACACCTGTAATCCTAGCAATTTAGGAGGCAGAGATCAGGAGGATCACCATTTGAGGTCAGACCTGACCCCCCCCTCCAAAAAAAGTGAGACCAATCTCAAAATTACCCAACACAGGGCTGGTAGAGCACCTGCCTAGTAAGCATGAGGCCCTGAGCTCAAACCCCAGTACCACCAAGATTATAGAAGAAACGTGCAAAATTAATGAAATAGATGAATCCTCAGAACAAAACTGCCCAAAACTAAAGCAAGAAAAATGAAAATCGCCACATACATTGTGATTTCATAGTAAAATTTCAGATTACCAAAGACAAAGTCCTAGCTGGGCATAGTGGTACACACCTGCAATTTTAGCACTCGGAGGCTGAAGCAGGGGGATGGTGAGTTTGAGACCAGCCTGGACTTCATTTAGAAACAAAAAAAAGACTGAGAGAGAGAAAGTCCTAAATCTTCCTGAGACGAAGAGGAGGAGGAAGAAGAGTGAGCGCAAGGCCCCCCTTGCCTACCATACTTGCAAGGAATTCTTGAAGAATTAGAAGAAGAATTAGAATGAAGAAGATGAAGAAGAAGAAAGACAAGGAGAACAAGAAAACCACTCTGACCCTATACATCTCAGTAGCAATAGTCAATGGAAGGTAGCACAGCTAGATCTTCAAGATTCTGTGGGAAAAAGTTATAAACAAAGACTTCAAGTGGCAACACCACTCACCTGGGAACAAGCACATGCAGTTCAGAAAAGCAAGCACCAGAAAACACACCATTCATAAATCCCGATTGAAAGGATTGCTGAAGTATGAACTCTGACAAAGCAACAAAATTTAATTTAGAAGAGTTAAAGCATCAAGAAGCAACTGCAAACTGTAGTGAGAGAATAAACCGGTGGGATGTAACATAAAGAAAAAACAAGTATTAACCAGGATTCCCATTTACAGAACACTTAAACTGTACTAAATGTGTAACACGTGCAACAAATAGTAACTGCTTATCATCCTCAAAGAAGTGTCAATCAACGAACCTTTTCACATGGACACCCTCTGCAATATTTTAATGAATCTCACTGAAAACTGATAAATGCGCAGAGGCAGGTCCCTCCAGTCCTGACATCCTCAATTTATAGGAAGATGAAATCAGTTCTGCCTGAGCCACATACCAAAGGTGTTTGTTAACTGGACCAACAGTCTTTGACAACTGGACTAACACACAGTTCAATCCTTTCCTCTGAAACTACAGATTCTCCTGTTTCATAAAACTTCTAAATGAATTTGTATAATTTGCACTTCTGGTCTTTTTATTTCAGCACTTAAGTTATTCTACTGAATCCTGCCGAACGCTTTGAGATGTTTAGCATTGACTGGACAGGAAATTGATTAACAAATGAGTTCAAGTCCAGGGGAGACCCCCGCTTGAAAAGGGAGGACCCAGCTACTTTTAAACAGTTGTGCGTCAGAGCCCCTATTGATAACACATCTCAGAAGTTTAAAAGTCTTTCTTTTTCTCAGGTTGATTTGATCCTTGAATTTAGCTGTCTCCTTCCAGGGCAGGCAGGTTGCTAGGGTGACCAGTTTTGTTTCACAGGAGGTGGGGCCATTGGTGAAGACAACGTATTTTTGTTTTTGTATCAGGACCTTGAGCAATCTCCACTCCCGAGGAATTAGAGATTGTTAATTACTTTCTGTACAAAAAGGGAGGCTCCTACCACATTGGCAGGTTCTCTAAAAATAGAAGCTAGAGGTTATTGTTAAAAACCCTCAACAAGAGATCATGACCGTGAGTCATATTTATCTCGTTTGCTTGCTGAAGGGAAAGCCACATGGCTCTGTGGACATTTTAAACCCTCCCTGAAACACTGCCACCTCTGCAGAACAGTCACACCAGCCCACAATGAGGAAGTACGGAGGATCTGGAAGATCCAGTTTAGCTTAAAATAGGGATTCCGCGTGCAGAGGATGCTCTAGCTCTTCGTGAGTTTTGTCGTGCTGCGGTACGGTTCCTTTTACTGTTAGCTCTGTTCTCTAGTTCCAGGAACGTTCATAATCTAATGAAGAAATATTCGCTAAAGAGGAGTTCCCTGGCATGGGAGTTATCAGTCCTCCCCCAGACATCAATTTCACCTGCTTACAGAACACTAAAAAGAAATTTTAAGTGATAAATGCATTAATTTACAGCTACTTACGATTAGGCTGTACTGGCTGAAATGGAAAACATGATCTACAAGACATCTTTCATACTCCCCAGGCACTTTAAAATAATGAAAACATATAAAATAATATCTAAGTAATTAAAGTAATGGCAAATAAAAACTTAGCACTGTATGGAATTGCCTGTCAGAGTAATACATCTCTTTTTATAAGCCCTTTGTGATACTGCTATTAATTTTTAAGTAACAAAATATTGCTCTTGCACCAAAAATGGGATATTAACTAACACGTACACTATTAATTGCTTTGCAAATGCAAAGTGCTAAATCCTAGCTTATAAAAATACACCTTTGAGGGTATCTAGTAAAATCTATACACAGTGGCCACTTCTGAGACATCAAAGCCATAGAGGAGACGTCCCTGTATTGAAGTCATAAAAATTGCTTCATAAAAAAAGAGACCCTGGGTTGTCTCTATGAGTGGATCTGTGTGCACAGGAAGCCTAGTTTTGTCTTCCCTCTCTCCCCACTTCAGGTTCATTCTTTCCATCAGCCCAACCTCTTCCTTGAAGCTCCTCTCCCTTTCCCCCTCATAGGTCCTTTGAGCCACAAAGTAAGACCATGCTAGCACTTTCTAAAACGATGTCACTTTCAAGTCCAGCCTGGTCTGGTCAATGTCACCTTCAAGTCCAAACCAATCATGACTGTAGTCCTGTGTGTCCCATGGAACTGGCTTAATGGCCAAGTTTTTCTTTATCTACTGGAGTGTGGCTGACTCAGTACATCTGAGTTACCCAGGCCCAAGAGAACTCAATTACCTGGGGACCACACTCAGTGCCCTAGTGTACAAGGCTCTCACCACCACCATCACCACCACCACCACCATCACCCTCCCCACCCCCCCCACCCCACCTCGCCCAGCCAGGACTAGGGCAATGACTTAAGGAGGTGCTTACTCTCTGATTCACATAAGTGCAGGATGGGAAGCTGCACGGGTCCAAAGGGCTTCCTTAAATTTTGCTCCACCTCTGGGGCTTTTCCCAAGCCCAATTTAATCACAGCCCAGCTAAATTGCAAGGAGGTTTCACTGAAAACAAAAGGGGAGCTGAAGCAGAAGATTACCTAAAAGTGGGTACAAGGTCCCTCTTTCCTACCACACTCTGCAAGGAATCTTTGTACTTCCGAAAATTCTGTCTCTGAAACTGGGAGATGGACTCCCCAGCTTCCAAAACAAACTTGTTTGTTTTGAACTCAGGGTTTCTAGTTTGCAAAGCAGGCACTGTACTGCTTGAGCCACATCTTGACTCCATTTTGCTCTGGTTATTTTGGAGATGGGGTTTCATAAACTACTGGGGCTGACCCCAAACCATGGTCCTTCTGATCTCAGCCTCCCAAGAAGCTAAGATTACATATGTGAGCCACTGGTGCCAGTCAAACTTGTTCTTAGCACCAGAAATGTCTATTATCAGGATTTATTTCTTTATTGAGACAGGGCCTTCCCATGTCACCCAGGCTGGCCACAAACTCCTGGGCTCAAGTTTTCCTACTGCCTCAGTCTTCCAAATAGCTGAGAGTACAAGTGTCCGCCACTGTAGACAGTCATCTAGCATTTCACGTCTTTTGTTTGTTGTTTGTTGTTTTTGTGGTGCTAGAGACTGAACCCAGCACCTTGTACAGGCCAGGCAAGCGCAGTACCACTGGGTCACATCCTCAGCCCCTAACATTTTCAGATTATTTATTTTCCCTCTTAGAGATTTTCAACATGTACTAATATATTAAAGATTCCAGGAATTGCTGAAGAAGGAAAAAGCGTGTTTAAATTTGTTTTAACGAGCATTTGACCACAGGACCCCTTTTGGGATGGGGGTCCACCTGTTCGGGTCATACAGAAATGGTGTTCCAGGGAACTCAGTTTAGGAAACCACAGAGAGGATAAATCTGTCACATTTAGGATGACAGTCTTGGCTGCTCAGCCTGCTCAGGAGTAGTAGGACTCTGCATGACCACTCACCTGGTTTCCAGGTCTGTAAATAGAGAGTTTGATCAGGTGAAGGCTGGAAGAACCTAGTTGCTTGTTTGGAGGGGGTTGGTTTGGTTTGGTTTGGTTGGTTGGTTGGTTGGTTTGTAATGGGGGTCTTGTTATTTAGCCCAGGCTGACCTTGAACCTTGATTCTCTCAATATCCCACTTGTAAAATGAAAGCGCCCTACAACTGATCTCTTCCTTCCTTCACTGAGGACCATGCTGCCATGAGTGGCAGGGCAAATGGATCTTTGTTTACTGACATGCCAGCTCTGAGGTAGCACTCTTATGCTGGGCTGCAGGCTGAGCATAGATCTGACTTTTTTTTTTCTTTTTTTATTATCATATTATTGTTGTACTGGGAGTATATTGTGACATTTACAAAAGTTCTTACAATATATCTTAGTTGAATTCACCCCTCCATCATTTGCCTTTATCTCCCTCCCCCCATTCCTGGAATAGTTTCAACAAGTCTCAGTTTTCCATTTTCATACATGAGTACCTAACATTTCCACCATACTCACACCCAGGGAAGCAGCCTCCATGTGGAAATTGGCTCCTTACACAGAGCAGAAACACATTTAGGTAAAATTGTACAGTGGAGTAGCCTAGTGCTAGTGTTTCCTTAGATTGCTCAGCCGCTGAGAAGATTCCCAGGGGCACCTGGAAAAGCCCCCTGACACTGCGACCCCTTAAGACTTTCCACAGTCTGATTACGCTCAGGCTTTAGATTCTGCATCTGCCTATAGTAACTTCAGTTCATTCCATCTTGGAGTAACCTTGGATGTTACCACTGATTAATTGTTGGCCTAATCTTTATTCAAATATATCAATACCTTTAAGGCCGACTTAAAAAAGCAAATATTTGCCTCTCAAGTAAAGTAGCTGACTTTTAAACGATAAATAGACTGTGCTTGAATCACTAATGACCATTTTTTATCGTTCTTTTTCCTCCCAAGTTTCAAGAGAGCTTGTCTAGCAAACTGTATTTACTAAGTAATTAATTTGTTTTCTCTAAAAAAATTAATCCAAATACATTATCACTTGGCTGTCTTCCCAGCCCAAAGCAAAGACACGTGTCATCTGAGAAATATTTATTCTTTCAGCTTTAGGTTTTTTTAATTTATTTTGTCTTACAGTGGTTCAAATCTAAGAATGTGTTCAGAACTTCCACAGTTCTATTGGACACCATGCTTAGTGAGTGCTAGTGACCAGGTTTCAGAAGCTATAGGACCGCTCCTCAGAGAACTGGTGTCCACTGACATTTCCTATCTTTGGGGTCATAAACCTGTCACCAAGATGCTATAACTACAGATCTGTGCTGCTTAGGGAGGACCCACCCCAGCCCCACGTGCCCCAGGGTGCCCAGAGCCCCTCACCTGCAACTCCAGGGGAAACACCTGTTTACCTGGGGGGGGGGGACCCGATTGCCCTACTGCTCCCTTAAGGCAGTGGGGCACAATTATGTGTCCTCTGAGGTTTAGGGTTCCTTTTTCTAGAGATCCATTCACTCACCAACCCCAAAAGGAGCTTGTGGAAAGTGCCACACGTCAGAGAGATAACAGTAAGAATGGATGCAGAGATGGAAAAGAGCACCAGGCAGGCTGCTGGGGTGGGAAAGGTTTCTGAGAGCTGACTCCCTACACCTCCTTCCTGAGATTCAGGCTGTTAGGCAGCTGCCTGGGCAGAGCAGAAACAAAGGCACCTTCCCTGACTAACCTACATGAGCTGACAAGGGTTTGCAGAAGCAAGACGTGAGCCAGGATTGAAGTTTGCCCAGAATTTTTTCTAGGGCTGGAAAAAGCAGAGACTTGGCTGAGGAATGCAAGGTGGGGGAGGAGCGCCTGCCTCCCAGAATAATCCCAGGTAGGCAGCAAAACCCTGAAGAGGTTTGTGAAAGTCAAGAGCTGGGTTCCTGTGCCCTGCCTGCCCTGGAACGTCACACAGGAAGTAAGACCCCACCCTAGACAGCTCCTGGGGGTGTTCAAGTTTCCCACCTGGCATGGTGGATCATGCCTGTAATGAAGGTAGGAGGAATATGAGTTTCAGGCTAACCTAGGAGCCCCAGTTTTGGGGAAGGGAGGAAGAGAGGAAGAGAGGAAAGGAGGAAAGGGGAGGGAGAGAGGGGAAAGGGAGAAAGAAAAGTAATGAAATGGCAAAATGGGATGGGACCTCTGCTTCAGCACAGGACCCAGTGGGGTGATTCAGCTTCTTGGGGTGACTAAGTAGAGGCCCGCCTGAAGACCCCATAGCCCACCCCCATCTTGACAACATATGAGCTCCCCAAGAAGAGGAAGGAACTTGATTTCAATGGAGATTCTACCACCCTCAGAAGAATGGAAACTTGAAGTTGGTGAGTTGTGTCAAAAATTAAATTGTGTTTATTTTGAATCAGAGTCATGGGCTGAGATAACTACCCAGCCACATCCATCATCAGTGCTGCAGATAAGGGGAAGTTGTTGGCCAGGGGGTGCGGGGGAAGACTGGGACTGCCAGAGCTCCTTTACCCAAGATGGGCCCCACCAGTGAAACTCTTGCTCTCTTGGAAGTCCAGCAGCCAAGAGCCACCTCTGAGCAGTGAGCCATAAACCCCCAGGCTGAGGGTCAGGACAGGGGCAGGATGTCAAGGACACTTCCAAACACCAAATGTCCATGACCTTGAGGAGGATCAGAAAGGGAGACAAGGGTACTCCAAGCCCAGGCAGTCCACCTGCCCTCGCACACAGGCAAAAGCAGGGGGACACCTGTCCTCCACCCACGTTCCTAGTCCCTTTTTCCTCTAAGAGTTTAGTGGCAACAAGTCAGGTGCAAGGGGAGAAGAAAGAGTTAATTTTCCTGTCTTTTAACACTTTCTTCTCCTTCATCCTACAAAATAAAAATCAAGTGTTTATACTTAGACCCTGACAAAATACCAGTGCTTTTACAAAAAATGGGCAACTGAATCCCAGAATTAATAACTCAGTTTCACTAACATCAAGTACTCAACAGAGATATATTGGTACACTGCTTTTGTTTGGAGGGGCAAGAATGATTTAAAAGCCAAAGTTCTTAAATTTAAGATTTGGCCTGAAAATTCTCCCACCTTTGTCTGTGACCTCCCTCAATTGTTAAAAGACTAAAGCTGTGACATAAAGAAGAAAAGTGGCAAAACCAGATAGGTTTCGTGTGAATCTGCTGTGAATTGTTGCCAGTTTGACCCATCTTCTGCTAGTGGAGGTGATCAGAAGTCCCCAGCCTCAATCCCCCTTCTCTATCATTTCCACTCCAACACCAGCCTTTTCTGATCTTTACCACGCCTCACTTCCTTCCAGTCATTTAAGATAGGAAAGCTATCATAAGATCCAACTCTCAATAGCCTACTCAATTAGTAAAAAAAAGAAAAAAAGTTAGCTGGGAACTATGATGAACACCTGTAATCCCAGATACTCTAGGGGATCAAGGTTCAACACCAGCCCAGGCAAAAAGTTAGTGGGACCCAATGTCAACAAACCATTTGGATGTGGTAGTACACTTGTGTAATCTTGGCTTCTTGGGAGGCAGAGACTAAGGCAAGAGACTGTGTCTGAAAAAATAACTAAAGCATAAAGTGCTGGGAGTGTGGCTCAAGTGATAGAGTGCCTGCTAGTAAAACCAAGGTCCTGAGTTCAAATTCCTGTACCACAAAAAAACAAACAAAATAACAACAACAACAAAAAACCCAAGGGATAAAACAAGCCAAGCTGTGTTGTCCCAGGCCTGTGATCTCAGCCAGCCTAGGCTGCATGGTGAAACTCTGTCTCAAAAGAAAAAATAAAAGAAGTAGAAGGAAAAAAAAGTTTATGTGGGAACCTGACATAATCCCGATAACTAATTCTAACTAGTAAAATTTGGGAGAGACCAGAGCTGCTGAAACAGCAATAATAAGTTACTGAGCAGAGTTTCACTTTGCAGTCTGCCATCTGCTGAAGTACTAAGGAGCAATGATGCCCCAGGAAGGATGAAATTAGGGAACTAGGAGAGGGACAGCGCCCAGGTGGCCTCAAGGACAGCCCATGATGACTCAAAGTTGCCTGAACATTTAACCACATCTGTTTGGGGTTTTCTTCTCCAGGTTTCATTGGCCATTAGACATGCAAATCAGAAAGTGTTTTCTACTTCCTTCCTGTCTCTCCCTCCTCCCTTGACTTCCTTCCTCCCTCCCTCTGTTCTTACCTACCTACCTTCCTTCCTTCCTTCCTTCCTTCCTTCCTTCCTTCCTTCCCTCCTTCCCTCCTCCCTCCCTAATTTCAGCTCACTGAGCAAAGGAGCCTCCTGGTGCTCACAGCACAGCTACACACAGGGCAGTTCTTCACTTCTCCCAAGCTCAGCTCCAGCTTTGCCCATGGGTGCCGCTTTGCTGGATGATCTAACCCTTTACAACCGTATCCTAGGTTTCTAGATGTTATCTCCTTTTCGTGTATGTTGTTTTTCTTTTTTAAGTAAATGCTTAAGAAGATTCTTTTGGTTGTCCCCTCTATATCTTTCAGAGGGGTTTGGGGGTTTTTTGGTTTTTTTTTTTTTTGGAGGCACTGGAGTTTGAACTCAGGGCCTCACACTTGCTGGGCAGTGCTCTGCTACTTGAGTTACTCCACCAGCCCCTTGTGTGTGTGTGTGTGTGTGTGTGTGTGTATGTGTGTGTGTGTGATGGGTTTTTTTCAAGATAGTGTCTATTATCCAGGCTGGCTTTGAACTGTGATCCTCCTGATGTAGCTAGGATTACAGGCTTTGACCTTGTCTTTTTCAATATGATTACCCTAAAGAATGAGCAAAATGGGACTACCTTTTCAATAAGAATTTTCTTAGAACAGGAGGCCTAAGAGAGAGCAGTCGGTGGGGATTTCTTCAGGTGACATAGTTGAAGGGTCCTGAAGCCTGACTAAGACAGAAAGTGCCAGCCACACTCTGCATCAGACTCAAGAGGCATTGGCAATTTAGCTTCGGAGTCCACATGTGGGAATAATTGGATATTGGCCTCTCTGTAGAAAAGTCTGTGTTTTGCATTTCCAGATCTCTATCTTGATGTCTACCCTAGCATTTTATCATCAGCTTCTGTAACCCTGGAAATGTGTTAGAGTGATGGTTTGCTTGAATTGAATAAAAACATTGCTTCCCCAAAGCACCGATACAAGAAGGAAAAAAAAGTAATCCTGCCTGGTTTTGTAAGTCGAAGCTAAATTAAAGTGATTGATCAATACTCTGCATGTCTTTTTCTGGACCTCTTGTAACCCTAATAACTTTTAAACCATTAACTAGGAGATAATCACCTTCTGGGAAGAAAGTGTGTCCCTGTCTTCAATTCAGATGAGATCAGGCAGGGTGGTACAGCCATAGATCTACCTTCTTCAATTCAGTACCAAAGAGTGGTGACAGGACTTGATTCTGGGACCTGGGGCTGACAGTATATTTTGAACACCTATCGCCTAGTAAATCAGGTGAAGCCAGGCACTGGTGGTTCACATCTGTAATCCTAGCTACTCAGAAGTCAGAGATCAGGAGGATTAAGATTCAAAGCCAGCCTCAGGCGAATGGTTTGAAAGACCCTATTTCGAAAATACCCAACACCAAAAAGGGCTGGTGAGTGGCTCAGGTGGTAGAGGGCCTGCCTAGCAAGTGCAAGGCCCTGAGTTCAAGTCTAAGTACTCCCAAGAAAAAACAAAATCAGGTGAAGAAGATCTAATTCTGGTAGGATGTGAGAGCAGGGATAACACAAGGGTCAGCATTAGGCAGAACCAGAAGTTTGTCCCTTCCTTACTCATTTTCAGCTCATCTCATTTAGTTCTCTTCTTTCCCTCCCAACCTGTCCTTACTCATTGTGAAGTACTAAAAAATGTTACATAGATATCTGAGATCTAGATAAACGTAAAGAATTAAAAGAGAAACCAAGAGTGGCGATACACACCTATAATCCCTGAACTCAGGAGGCTGAGGCAGAAGAATTTTAAAACTGGTGGAGTGACTCAAGCAGTAGAACAGTTGCCTAGCAAGCATAAAGCCCTGAGTTCAAACCCCAGTACTGCAAAAAAAGAAAAAAAAAGCCAAGACAATAGAACGGTTTTGAGTTCAGGGCCAGCCAGGGCTTCATAAGGAGACCCTGCCTCAAAGAAAGAAAAAAAAAAAGTTTGGGGAGAAAGGAAAGAAGAAGAGAAAAAAAAAGCAATGATGGTTAATTTTGACTGTCAACTTGATTGGATTGAGAAATGCCTCGGACGTTAGTAAAGCACACCTCTGGGGGTGGACGTGATGGGGTTTCCAGACACGACTGGATAATGAGGGCTCTGACCTGATCAGTGGATTAATCCCTTGAAGGATTCATAAAACCATGGCATTATTGGAAGGTAGTGAAAGGTAGGAGGTGGGGCCTTTGGACAAAGTAGGCTGTTGGGAGCGTGTCCTTGGGGGCTGTATTTTGCCCTGGTCCCTTCTTTAGCCTTTTTCCTGCCTCCTGTCTGCCATGAGGTGAACAGCTGTCCTCTGCCATGTGCTTCTGCCACCATGATGTTCTGCCCAAGCTCATGGGCCAAGCAACCATGGACTGAACCCTGTGAAACCATGAGCCAAAATAAACAATTCCTCCCTGGAAGTTGTTCTCAGTATTTTGGTCACAATGACTCAAAAATAATAGAAGGAAAGGGTGGCAAGAAAAGGACAGCCAATGGCTAAGCAGAAAGGACATGGTGTCAGTGTCCAGGAACCCACATAATGACCTTTGCTCCACCTGTCCCTGGGTGTGTGGCCTTGAACAAGCCACTTAATCTCCCTGAGTCTCAGCTTCCTCGTCAAAAACAATGGAGTAGTAATATTTACCCTACAGGATTTGTTGTAAGAATTAAGTGAGATGGTGTGTATGAAACACACGGTTGGTGCTCAACCATGCTCAATTAATGCTTTTCCCTGATTGGCCACGTAAGTTAAGGCTTACCAAAACTCGATATGCTGTCACTTTTCATGACCAATTTTTGCTTTCACATTTTCATAACACCATCTTAGGCTTCAACTCAAAAGAAGAAACCCTGCGAGAGTTTTCCACACTGGGGCAGATCAAGGGGAAAGGTATTTGAAACATTAGGACCTGTGAGAATTTATCCAATTATGCCACCAAGGCTATTTTGCCTCTGGACCTAGGGCTTTATGTAGCACCAAAGAACTGGCTTTGCTGTTTCTGCTGCTGTTATGTCATCATCTGTGCTGTCATTAAGGCAGATGGTGGCTTGGGCATGGCGCTCAGAGAGAAATCCAGGGATGAAACCCATTTTAGGGGGTCAAGATGAAGGTCTTGTTCCTCTCAACCTTTTCAGGTGGGATCAGGGTTAGAGTGACTATCAGGTGCCCCTGTTTGCCTGGACAGTGCTACATATATCTCTGTGGTCGCTAAATAATTTTTCTTTTTTTGTAGGTACTGGGGTTTGAACTCAGGGCCTTGTGCTTGCTAGGCAGCCACTTGAGTTATGGCCCCCGGCCCTTTTTCCCACTTTTAGTCTTACAATTACCCCAGGCTGGATAATGAATTACAAAGTTACTTTAATCAAAGTAAGTTTAGATGAAGGAAGACAGTAAGTCACAAAAAGGGAAACAGTGATATGTGCTATTGACTCTAGAATTCTCCAAATGCATCAACCATAGGAAGTAACATGATATCAGGTACCACTAAGCAAGAAGCAAGCCCACTGCATTCGTGTGCCAGAGCTGCCATATAAAGCACCACAGTCTGGCATGGAAATTTATTTTCTCACCATCCTGGAGGCCACTCTTCTGGGAGGTATGTAACTGTCTCCCTCCTGTGTCTTCACACGGCCCTCCCTCTGTGAGTGCCTCTGTCTAATTTCCTCCTATCCTAAGGGCACTAGACATATTGGAGTAGGGATACCCTAAAGACCTTATTTTAGGTCAGGCATAGTACACTCCTATAATCCCAGCTCCTGGGAGGCAAAGATAGGCAGATTGTGGTTTGACAGCAGCCCAGGCAAAAAGAAAAAAAAAGGTTAGCAAGACCCCATCTCAACAAACAAGCCAGGCATGGTGGCATGCATCTGTGATTTCAGGAAGCGTAGGTAAGAGGATCAAAGTCTAGGCCAGCTCAGGCCAAAAGTGTGAGACCCTGAAAAAAGAACCAACACAAAAAAGGATTGCAGGTGTGGCTCAAGTGATAGAGAACCTGCCTAACATGGGTGAGGCCCTTGTTAGCTCAAAACACGGTAACACACACACACACACACACACACACACACACACACACATACACACACACGACCTCATTTTAACTGCTTTAAAGACCCCATTTCCAAACACAGGACTTCACAAATTTTTTACGGATACAATTCAGCCCATAAACCCAGCAATTCCAGTCCGCCATGCCTGGGGTTGTTAGATGTGCTCTAAAGTCAGAGAATAAAGTGAGAGCCAAGCATCTTAGAACTGGTAGAACGTGGCTGGCTTGGAGGGGGAGTCCCTTTGCTGAGCTTTGGAGACTGTTCCTTGACACTGTCACTTTCTCCCTTGCTCCCTCCAGACAGACCTGAGAGAGGAAGGGAGCACTGAGCCATCCAGATTGACATCTTAATTGCTTCCCCTCCCGGGTGCCTCACTTCCTGATAAGTCTTTTGTCACAGTGCCTGTGACTCCCCCTTCCTTTCTCCCTACCCTCAGCTCCTAAGCCAAGCTTCCCACACCCATCCCATTCTTTCCCTCCTTGACCCATCCTCATACAAGCACTGATGACTCAAAATTGCCACCTTGGTCACACCACGCCCGATAGCCTTGGCGGGCCTTCCATTCCTCCAGGACCCAAACCAAAGATATCTTAGCTGAACACTCAGGCCTGGTGTGCTCCATTCCCAGCCTTTCTGCCAGGCGCATCCCCTGTGACCCCTGTGACCCTCCATCACAGCCAGCATTCCCACCCTTTGGCTCTAATCTGGCCTGAGCTGAGCCTGTCTAAATGTGACCATGTAATCATTGCATGAAATTTATATCTGTCTCCCCAACTAATAGCTGGCTATTAGCTGGCTATGGAGACCGAAGTGTACTCCATTAACCACATGGGCTGAGAAGGGAGCTGTTTCTCCTGGCCTCCTCCAGAAAGAATGAAAAGTAGATCCCTCCCCACTCTGGTCTGCCCCTGAGAGGAGGAAGCCAGGCTTTGAGGGACAACTCACAGCCTTTTGGTGTGCTTTCTAGTGGGAAAGAGGAAAGTTAGGTGGTGGGGTGGCTGCTCCCTCTCTTTTTGGAATTACAAATTGGTGGTCCAGGAAGTATTCTATATGAATTTTAAATATTAATCACAATTTTTTAAAGTGGGAGATTTCCTATGAAAATCTAAACTTCAAGATTCTTTTTGAAAAACTCAAAAAATCTTGCAATTCTGGGCTGGTATTTTCACATGACAAAATTGACAGGATCAGAATCAGGGTGGTCACAGACTTGCCATTTCTCACAGTCCCCACCACTGCCCAGAGCTGGACATCATCTACAGCTTTTACTCATGTGTCCACCTGCCCTTGGGAGGATCTGAGCTGTCAGTCCCTGCCTGGAGTCCCACTGGGGGACTACTCACCTGAGGGTTTTGAGGGGAAGGAGATGGAAGCCAGGAGCTTAAGAATGGAGTGAGCAATGGCCGCTCTACGGGTCAGGAACCCTCTTGAGGGGCGGCTTAAGGACAGAGGTGCTTGACTGGGTCTTTTCGAGGGTTGGGTGTAGAGAGGGGCTTTCACTTTGACAATGTCAGGGAAAATCTATGGCTGAGCTGGGCCTGGGGGAAGGGGGGCTGCGCCCAGAACTGTCTAAACAGATGCCTATCTTCAGATGGAAGCAAGCAAGGAACCACATCAGGGACATGTCAGCCAAAGATTTGGCCTGCCTCCACTTCCGGCCTGACACAAGCCCTGCAGCTCTTGTCCAGCCTGGGGGTGGGGGAGAGAGGCGGGGAGGGCAGAGGTGACACGTTGCTGATCATTTTAGACCACAGGACAGACTTTCTGCAGTTGGTATAGTGCAGAATCTGAGTTCATACACATGGTGGCTCTTCCTTGACTGGAGGCAGGGTTCCCTGTGTGGCAGGACCTTTCAAAATTACTGATTTGTATGTCTCACCAGCCTTGAACAGTGGGCAGTACATAATTTTAAGGTTTGTTTTGGTTTTTTTGCAGTACTGGGGATCGAATCCAGGGCCGTGTGCACACTAGGCACACATGTAACTACTGAGCTACGTCCCCAGCCCTGCAGTTATTTTTCAAATATGGTCTCGTGTTTTTGCTGGTGCTGACCTTGATCTTCCTACTTATGCATCTCTCGTAGCTGAGATTACAGATGTGCATCAGCTTATTTGCTCAGATAGGGTCCTACTAACTTTTTGCCCAGGCTGGACTCAAACTTTGATCCTCCCTATCTCCTCTTAAAAGTAAATATCATAAGTCTCACACTCTAAGTGTGGTTTATGAATTGAATCATTACAAAAAGTATTTACTTCTCAAGGACAGAAAGCATGTTTTGTTCTTCTATATCCCTTCATGGTGTTTTGAAAAATAAACGTATGAGTCCAGAATTTCTCTCCCCACTAAAACTTAAATTTTCCACATTCTTGTAGCAAGCAGACCCAGGCAAAGCTAGCTTATGTCACCCAAGCTCAGACTGAAATGCCTGAAGGCCCACTTCAATGTTTTGCAGCAAAAGGTTTAATTGGCAAGTGTGTTTCCATTGATAGTAACCAGGTACTATGCGATCTTTCCAGAATGGAGTACAAATAAAACTCTCTGACATTACTACTATGTCCACAGCCTTAAATTTTTGAGTCCCTTTGATCCAGAAATTCCATTTCTAGGAATTTGCCCTAAGAAAATGATCGGGGACTATTCCCTAAGACAAATGTATATTGGTATTCATTGAAATATATTAATTATAACAGGAGGAAGCAAGCTAAATGTTCAACCACTGGGAAGCGAAGAAATATATTATGACACATTTAGATGACACCACCTTTGAAAAGGACAAGCTAAGCGTTCCTGAATGGAGCGAGGACACTGCTAAATCTGTGGTTACTATTTAGAAGGTCTGACTGTTGTTAAAACAGTCACTCTGTTTCCCATCCTTCCACTCTGGGTTCAGCCATGAGGTTTTCTTGGACCCCTGGGACATAAGTAAACATGGTCCAAGGAGAAGATTGAAAACATGTAAGGTTGTGGTTTGCTCCCTCGCAATTCCATAAGAAGAACACAGCCAGTGTCACCCCTGCTTTTAGAGGAGGCGGAGGGACCACATCAGCTAAGCCAACCTCACCCAGCCAATTTACAGATCCCTGAGAATAACGCTGGCAAACCCCACTGATGGGGGCCGCTCAGGCAGCGTCTTTGTGACAATAGTTGGTTAATACAGATGGTACCTCCAATACCCAAAAGCTTGTTCCCTCAATGATAAAACATCCACAAACTGTGACTTTTTTTTTTCCTTGAAGTTGTCCATTTGGCCCACCCAGGGTCAAAGGGAGAAGACATAAATCAATAGAAAGAATAGCAAGGTCGTAGTATAAGAAAAACGTGTCGGACAAGAGATATTTGATAGCTGTCTTTGGAAATTATAATCTACCTTTGAAATTCTCAACATTGTTCTTGTAAGGACAATGCATGTGTTAGCTATTTTCTTTTTTCCTTTCATTTACGTAGTTAATAATCTAATTAATTTATTTTTTGAGACAGAGTCTCACTATATAGCCCAGGTTGGCCTCAAACTCGTGGTCCTCCTGCCTCAGCCTCCCAAGTGCTGGGATTATAGGTGTGACCCACCATATCCTGCTTATTATATATTTTCATCTAATAATTTGGTTTTTTTGCAGTACTGGGGTTTGAACTCAGGGTCTTACACTTGCTAAGCAAGCACTCTAGCGCTCGGGTTACATCCCCAGCCTTTTTTAGCTTAAGTTACTTTTCATATAGAGTCTCTCATCATTGCTGGGTGCTGGCCTCGGACCTCAATCCTGCTGATCTCTGCTTCCCAAGCAGCTGGGATTACAGATGTGAGCCACCAAACCTGGCCCTCACTCAACAATCTAAGAGACTGGGGTCTCACTAGATCACCAGACTGGCCCTGACCTCATGACCTCACACGATTTTCCTGCCTCAGCCTCCCCAGTACTAGAACTACAATTTCATGGCACTGTGCCCAGCAAATATTTATTGAACATGTAATGTGGCCCAGTCAGGACTGGAGATAGAGCAATGATCACCAACTTCCATGCTTAGCCACTGGAAAGCTGCCGGCTGACATCTGTTATTAAAACCTTACTAGCAACTAACCAGATGAGCTCTTGGGCTGGAAATAATTTTCTAGTAAGTAGGCCAGCCCCAGAAGAAAAGAAGAGAACTCTGGCTACAGGAGTGGTTTTGCTCTGATTGGGTCTGTGACAATGGAGGCTTTCTTGGCACTTTCTCTGACTGTAGGACGAGGAGGCCACAGCTCTTAGAGGGCTTAGAGTCCACTTCCATTTCATTTAGCAGATCCTAAAGCTTTAATGCAAAGCAGGTGCTGGACTTGTTTTTAAAAAGAACTAAAGGAACTTAGTTCAGCTTTCTAGTATCTGGCATTAGCCTCTCTCAGGAGCCAAATAGGAAAATGCAGAATCTTGGGCCCCACCCCTGAACTACTCAATCAGAATGTTGTTGGTGGAGCAGCTCAAGGGGTAGAGCACCTGCCTAGCAAGCATGAGGCCTTGAGTTCAAATCCCAGTACCACAAAAAAGGAGATTAACCAGAATGTATACTAAGGTTTTTTTGTCATTGTCATTAATTATGGTAAAACATATGTAACATAAAATATACCACCCTAACCCTCTTAAGTGTCCCAGTCAATGACATTAGGCATGTTCACATTATTGAGCAACTATCACCACCATCTGTCTACAGAACTCTCTCTGTCTTGTAAAATGGAAACTCCATACCATGAAACCAATAGCTCCCTGTTCTGCTACCCTCCCACCCCTGGCAACTACAATTCTTTCTGTATCTATGGATCTCACTACCCAGGTGCCTCCTCTATGTGGAATCATAAAATACTTGTCCTTTCTCAACTGGGTCCCTTCACTTAAACACAATGTTCTTGAGCTGCATTGGTGGTGTAGCAGAACGTTCATTTTAACGAGGTCTTCACAATGTGTGTGTGAACGTTAACATCTGAGAACCAGCTCTGCCAGGTCACTAGGAGCTGACACAGGGGAGAAAAGCAAGCCAGAGGCCAGTTCTGATAGGGATCCGGACTCTGTTACTTCTAAGCCTCCACTTGGAGTTCATCATATTGGTTAGGTGTGACTGCAATTTGAATTTCTGAGATCAGCCACTTGGGTCCAATCTTTTTCTTTTTATTTATTTATTTGTGGTCCTGGGGACTGAACCCAGGACCTTCTGCATGCTAAGCAAGCACTGTACCGCTGAGCTACAGCCTCAGCCCTTGGGCTCCAGTCTAGTAACAAATAGATGGCTAAGCTGACGTGTGGGCATCACAGGTTTAAGGCCTACAGAAAACCACTTACCAAAGTATAATTTGTAATCACGCAATCACACTGGCCAATAGATGTCAGTGGCTCATTCGGGTTCACTTTAATTCAAAACCACATGTGTTTACATAGTGCCAGCCCCGTCCCAATTTGCCATCAATCATCAACACCATCAATACTTTCAGCCCTCATAACTATTCTAGCAGTAAGAACTATTTTTATCTTCATTTTATAGCTGGGGAAACTGAGGCACAGACAGGTTATGTAACTCTTCCAAGGTCATGGTGAATGATAGAGTGAAGGCTTGAACCCAGGAAGTAAGACTCCAGGCTTCCTCCTTCCTGGTAACTGCTTGATCCAGTTTTCTATTGAAATTGAACTTGAGGGAATTATGCTGACTGTGGGTGTGTAATAGGGAGCAGCCTACTTTTAGTAGGTGTTAGTTTATATAAAAGAAAAAAGCAGCAGAAGCTAGGTTGTAAAAGAATAAGGAGGAAGTTCTATGATTTAGTGGATTTTGTTCTCAGTAGGGCAAAAGAAAATCTGGAGTCCATGTCTGTATTAAATAGTGAGACTGGTTTCCTTCCTGCCTCCCTAGACTCACCTCTGCCTCCTTCCCCTTGGCCATCTCTGGCTTCCAAGCAAATCCCAAATCCAAGGCACTCCCAGAGATCTTTTGATGTCACTTCAAGATCTCAGATTCCACACCTGGGAAGATGAGCCACACGAGGTGATCTTGTGGAGTCCAGCAGAGAGCCTAAGGTCACAGCCAGACTGCTCCCCCTTTCAGCACCCACCCAGATCTCCTGACACAAGCCCACACCTGGCCCATCTCACTTGTCACCCCGTGTTATATACCTTTAAAGGTTTCTTTTCATCCCTCATCGTCTTCTCCTTCCTTTCTGCAAATCTCCTGAAGAGGTATAAGATTTGATCTCAGGTCTCAGGGCTTTACCTTCTTGCCTGCCTCAGGTCTCCCTATCCCTCCTCTGGCCTACTCCTAATACCCACTCCTCCACCCAGCTGACAAACACTGTCCCAAATACAGCTATAGGTGCCACTCCTTGGCCCTGTCTTTTAGCTCCATCCTTACAAAAAATGACTTCCTTCTTTGCCCTTTAAAAAACAGAAACCTCAAACATCAGGCAAGTTGCAAGTATAGAATATACAGTAAGGTTTTGTTCCTGAACCATTCGAGAGTAAGTTGCAGACTTAACTGGATGCCCTGAAAACTTTGGAATACTTTTCCTTCAAACAAGGACATCCTCTATACTCACAGCCCAGCCACTTTAAAAGCTGGGGAATTGACATTGGTGCATTACCACCAGCCCTCGGACCCCCCTCCAGCTTTGCCAGCTGCCCCTGTAACTTCATTTTTATGGCCATGGAATTTGGTGTAGAATCACACATGCCGCACCTGTTTGCCCTGGCTCTTCAGGCTCCGTCAGTCTGGAGCAACTCCTCCTTCTTTCCTTGATTTCTATGTCCTTGACACTTTTGAAGACTACAGGGCAGACTTGTAGACTGTCCCTCGAGAGTGGTGTGACTTCATGTTGCCTTGATCAGATTCAGGCAGGCAGCTCTGATTGCTGCCTCTTGCTGTGTGGGGCTCACTTGCATCCCTCGGCTGGAGTGGGGACTGCCAGGCTCCTCTTTTCCCTTTCAGAGTATTTTGGGAAACACTTGAGCTCTGTAAATATTTCCTTTCTCATCAGACCTTCATTTGATTCCTGTGTTCCTATGAGATGGATGAGTGCTGCCTTATTTTATCATTATTTTCCTGTTCTCTCTAGTGTCTCAGCCATCCTACTACAATTGACTATTTAAGGAGGTTTTATGTCTGGAGCAGTGGCTCGTGCCTGTAATCTTAACTACTTGGAAGGAAGAGATTGGGGTAAAAAGTTCACTAGACCCCCCATCTCAACCAATGGCTGGGTGTGGTGGAGCACACCTATCACTCCAGCTACATGGGAAGTATAGATAGGAGGACCATGCTCCAGGCTGGCCCAGACATAAATGCAAGATCCTATTGCCTTTAGCAAGAAGGGCTGGTGAAGTGGCTCGAGTAGTAGAGCACCTGCCTGGCTAACATAAGGCTCTGCATTCAAACCCCAGTACTGCTAAATAAATAAATGGATGAATAATACATACATTCATATATGCATAAATAAATACATAAATATTAGGTTTTTAGCTATAGAAATCTGTGTTTATCAAACCTTGTGCTGTGTTCCTGTACAAGAGATGGTTGTTGTCAGCATTTCTTACCCAGGTGCCTACTATTATAGCTTGTTTTTGAGGCAAAAGTTGTCATGACATGGAACTACTTGCTGATGGGCCGTAGTGTGGTCCACACACTCTACCTATTTCACACTAGCAACCATCACTTACCCACTGACCCCTCTGTGGTTGGTAGCAGCATGCAACATTGCAGTTCAACTTCACTGTCAAGGGTTCACAAGGCGAAATGCAAACCCTGCAAAGCTTCAGGGCTTCATGAGGTCCAGAAAAGTAACAGGCAGGACTGCTCACACCTGTAGTGAGATCAGGTAACAACTGCCCAAGAGAAAATGGGTGAATAAAATGAGACACTGTGCATAGCAAGGAATAAGAAAAGGCCTTTAAAATGTGACAAGACTCTCCAATACTTTTGTGAGGAGAAAAATGACTCTCTTTATGCATGTGAGATGTGGTAGCCTACCACTAACTCTCAGGCCTCATTCCAGGCTCATTACTGAAAAATGAAGCAGAGGACACTGTACAAAAAAAAAAAAAATTGTATATTTTGAGACAGGGTCTCTCTACATTGTCCAGGCTGACCTTGAACTTTCAATCCTCCAGTTCAGCCTCCTGAGTGGCTGGAATTACAGATGCACACTAACGAGCCTAGTGGGTACCATACAATTTCATCAGAAAGAAAGAATCTTTGTTAGAATTAGCATATAGCTGAACCCATAATCCATATTTATTAGACTGCAAAATACTGTTGAAATTTTTGTGAGTTTTTTCCCTCAGGATAAAAAAAAAGCCAATTTTTTTTTTTTTAATTTACTGTAAAGTTTCAGGTCCCTCTGGAAGTGGGTCCCCTTAAATTGGCTTTGTCTGGATGGCACCTACCTGTAAGTTACAAGCTCTCCTGGGCATATAGCCTGTACCTCAAAGCCACTGTGCCAGGAGAGTGCTCTGCCATGTTCAGTGCTCCTTGCAGGTGTTGCCCCATTTCCCAGTCCTTTGGGCACCTCCTTTTTTCTCCCCTCCCCCAAAGCTTGCTGTTCACTTTTTCTTTTTCCTCAGTACTGGGGATTGAGCCCAGGGCCTTATGCAAACTAGGCAAGTGTTCTACCACTGAGCTACACCCCAGCCTGCTGCTGTTTACTTTCTCTTCTCACTTTCCTCATTTATCAAAAAAAAGTCAAATCTCCCAGCCCACCCAGCGTCAGAGTTCTTCTTATAGTCAAATGAGTTCATGGACCATAATAGCAGTCAATAAAATGTACTGACCAGGTGCTGAGAGCTTACTGAATTATTGCAATTAACTCTTCCAAACTTGTAAAGATAGAGGCTATTATTTTCTTGCACGGTCCAAAGAAGCAAACAGGCTCCCAGAGGTGAAGTCATTTACTAAAGTGTCCTCCATCTTTGGAGGACCTAGTAGTTCAAACTCCTGAATTTTTAGTAGTGCTAAACTCCTGAATTTAAAAGCACTTTGAGTACAGAATGGTGCTGTGTGATCCAGGCATCATTTTTATTATGCTTCTCTGCGTGTTCTTTAAGCTCTCTAAGACATGGAATACTAGAACGGAAGTTTTTTTTTTTTTTTTTTTAAGATTCCTTTCGTGTATGTGCCTGATTGTTTGGACCCCAAAACACTCCACTACTGGCACCCAGTGGCACCCATAGGCATTGCTTAACCCCACTCAGACCAGTGACCCGAATCTGAATGCCTTGAAAGACCAATTTCACTGTGAACAGTCAAACAGGGGCAAGCTAGCCAAATGTGGTATTACAAGTCTATAATCCCAGCACTGGGGAGGCAGAAGCAGGGGGATCGTTAGTTTGAGAACAGCCTGGACTACATAGCAAGACCCTGACTCAAAAAATAAGAATAATGATACAAGCAGACTAACTCACCCAAAGGTGAAATACACACCCTGGCCCCATCCCTTCCTTGGCAGCCTGGCAGGCTCACCAGGTCACTCTGCCAGCACTGTCCCAGGCCCAGCTGGGTGGGACCAGGCAGGCACCTAAAAGGAAGTTTGGTTTCTGATAGATAACAAAAGAGTTAGGATATTTGTGGGGTTTGGGGCTGGGCACTAGAATTTGTTCTTGGCAAAATGCAAAACAAAGCTGTGAAATGCTCTGAAGCCACCTACCAGCTTGGTCTGTGCTCAGCAACCCAAGGACTCTCTGGACCTCCAGAGGAAACTAGGTTCCAGGGCAGGGTCCCTTGTCCACTGCTCCCCAGCCTGGTGGTGGTCCTCCCCTGCTCAGGACAGAAGGCAGCTCCTGCTGTGCTTGGCAGTTTCACTTCCCCACACCCACTGTGCCTGTCCCCAGGCAGCCCCCTGCAGAGGCCCAGCCAGCTCATTTGCCTAACAGGCATAAAGGGAGTTTGTGTGTCACCAACCAATGACATTGAGAGGGAAACTTCAACTTAAGGACGCCCCTGGAGGTGTCTGAATCTGACTAAGTGAAGAGAAACCACCGATTTCACACATCTGCAGGACACAGCTGGCATGAGGAGGGCTGAGGTAGAAGAATTACATTTGTTGCCACAAGCTGTGGGAAACTGGAAGAACACATGAGAGCCCCAGACCACGGGGCTTTTCCCGGTCTGTACTTTGAGTAGGAGGAAGAGGTCCTTGGAAGGGTCTGCTTGTCTGTAGAGGAGGAAGTTGGTGTCCCCAAAAGCATCAAGAGCAGAGCACGTGTGCCCAGAGGGTCAAACACAGAGCTTAGTGAAGCTTTCAGACTCCTTCACCCAGCTCCCTCTGAGGCCACACGCCCAAGTCCCCAGTCTGATGAAACGTTCAGATAAAAAACAGCCTTGGCACAAGCCATAGCTTCAGCAGGAAACCTTGGAGCAAGGGATCTATTTTCAGGTGGCTTGGGCTCAGTGTCAAGGACCTTCACTACCCCTTACAGTTGTTCTGGTGCCACACTGCACCACAACTGAGAAGGCAAGAGGGCTCATGTCCAATTCTGCTCACTCAACCGCGTGTCTGGGCGTGGAACTGCTTCAGCACAGAGCAGAGGGGTCAAAGGAGCGATTTGCTCCCCAAGAGGTGGGCATACCAGGCTGATGTCACCTGGAGGGTCCCATTTCCAACTCACAAGCGTCCTATATGGGTATAGCTATAGCATCCCATTTCCATCCTTCTTCTGAAGAGGAACACAATCTTCTTTTGGGAAACCAATTCCTACCCAATTTCAGTCCCAACGTTTAATGGAGTATACCCTACTCTCATCATCATTCCCAGAAGGGACCAGTGACCCCAGCTTGAGCTCAGTGTAAGGATGAACACCTGGCTTGATGAGAATTAACTGCAGAATTATTGCCGGATCAAGCCAAGCTTATCATGGAGTGCTACTCTTGGGAGAGGAAGAGGAAAAGAAGATGATAACATTGTGACCTTGGAATTGGCTGAATCTGCCTAGGTTCACCCACCCCACCCCACCCCTACTCAAGTTTCTCAGCTATCTGAACCATTCCCTTGGTCACCAAGACTAGGCTGGATTCACTCTGTCCCTTGAAACCAAGAGTTCTGACCAGTGTAGTAAGCTAGAGGGCTGTTTCATCTGCCACAAAAGCTCCTCTAGAAATGTTAAGAGATTGCCCCAAATCAGAACCAATTCTACTAATGTACCCTGCTCCAGCCCTTGTGAGAAACAGTGGGCAGTGGGGGGGACCTCCCCCCACTATGTGAAAGCTCAGCAGCACACGCCTGCAATACCCACTCTTTCTCCATCGGATTCTGCAAGATGCCAGAGTACTTCTTCCTCAAAGACCTGCTTTTCTGCCAAAGCAAAGACCTCCTTTGTAAATTCTATTTCAGCTCCTTCTGCAGAGCTGGGTAGCCCAATGAAACAGCCATGAAAAATATATGGCTTTCATTATTACAACTTGGGAAGCAGAGCTGTCTAATTGCTTTTGTCCACTGGTGGGTAAAGATTGAGACCAGATGTGTTTAAAAAAATAAAGAAAAAAGGGTGTGTTGGTCCTTGCTTTGAACAAAGCAGTCTGATTTCCCTTCTCTCTCTCTCTCTCTCTCTCTCTCAAGTTTGAAGGACAGCATGAAAATGTTATAACTGCTTATAATTTCTCATAACCTCGTTGATTTTGCTCTTCACAGATGAAACTGTGAACTTGGCCTTGAAAACTTTATTTGAGCTTTCTTTTATTCAAAGGGACAGTTGTGGAAGTTAAACTCTGAGCCACTCGCCAGACCAGTGTCTTCTCTGGCCAGCTGCCACTTTGCAGAGTGAGGGTGGCAGGGAGGAGATGACTCCTGGAGCGGCTCAGACCTCCTTCCCTCACTGCTGGCTGGGAAATAAAGTCCTCACATGTAAATCCACGGAAATGGGTCAGGTGATGATTGCCTTTAAATAGAACCGCCCAGGGCCCAGCTTCTGTGTTTCATTTTCTAGAAGAGCCCCTAAATCTGCTTCCACATTTTTTTTAGCCTCTCCAGTTATTTTTAGAACTGCTAGCCAACAGAGCCCAGCAGGACAGTGGAGCCCTGACCATGTGCTCATTTTTTCATCAGAGGTACAATTAAAGCAAAAAAAAAAAAAAAAAAAAGGAGGAGGGGAATGCAGACCCAAAGAAGAGAGAATTTAGATGCCAGGTTGGGCAGCCCTGATGTTTCTGCCCAATCTGGAGCTGCCCACCAAAAATACAGTTCATGTAAAGACCGTCTCATTCTGTTTTGTTTTGTTTTGGTGGCACTGGTGTTTGAGCTCAGGGCCTCACACTTGCTAGATAGCTCTTACTGCTTGAGCCACTCCTCCAGCCCTTTGTTGTGATGGGTTTTTTTGAGATAGGGTCTTACAAACTGTTTGCCCATGGCTAGGTTCGAACCATGATCCTCCTGATCTGTGCCTCCCGAATAGCAAGAATTACAAGCGTGAGTCACAGGTGCCTGGCAACTATCTTGTTCCTTTTGAAATTAATGTGCTTTCCTGAACGTGAGGAGCCTGCACGGTGGGTAAGGAAAAGAGAGGTCCCAGAGCATGTCTGTCCTGAGAGGAACTGTGAGTCGTGTTCTGCAGCCACACCTGAAAAATGGAAAGGGATGGAAAGACGATTCCGATTCCTCCAAGTGACAACATCTGGGGGCTCCTTCCACCTGGTCCCCAGAAGCCAGTCACTTGCTCACTTAGTGGGGCAGAGCTGCTGGCCAGATCCCCGCTCCCTGATGCCTGGCTTCCTTCCCATTCCCGGCTCTGAAGCTCTGGAGTTGCAGGTCAAAATATTTACAGGGGTCTGGAGCTCCACTTGGTCCTTTCCACCTTCTGCTAGACCCTCCCCCTTCCCCCCCACAGTTAATCCCTGACTAGGGGGAGTAAATAACATAATTAATTTCCCACATATATTTTATGTTAACAAGCCCTCTGTAACATCAGAAAAGAAACTCCAACATGGGGCCTTGGCTTTCTATTAATTCTAACGTGGTTTCTGAAGAGGTAACTGAGGTATCACATGAGTGAGAGCAGCCTCTGCAGAGTGACAATTGTGGGGAAGGCTGTGTACTTACTTTGGTGCCTCCTGAGAACCTAGGTGACCTTGGGCAAGTGATCTTGCTTCTATAAACTCCAAGTTCCTGCAGAACATTGGTGATTCACACCTATAAATCCAGCTATTTAGGATGCAGAGATCAGGTGGATTGCAGTTCAAAACCAGCCAGGGCAAATAGTTCCCGAGGCCTGATCTCAAAACCCTTCACCAAAAAAAGCTGGTGGAGTGGCTTAAGGTCTCTGAGTTCAAGCCCTAGTACTGAAAAAAAAAAAAAAAATTCCTCTTCCATGGCTTGGCAGTGTGCTAAGAACTCAAGGACAAAGTAAAAGTGGCAGCACGCAATGGCTCATATCGATAATCCCAGCCACTTAAGAGGCAAATACAGGAAGATCGTGGTTCAAGGCCAGCCTGGCAAAAAGTTAGTGAGACCTTATCTCAAAGAACATGCTAGCCATGGTGGTACATAACAGCTATATGGAAAGAGGAGGTAGGAGGATGGAGGTCTGAGGCTGACCTGAGCAAAAGTGCAAAACAGTATCTAAAAAAATAAACCAAAGCACGAGGAGCTGAAGGCATGGTTCGAGTTATAGAGCACTTGCCTAGCAAGTGCAAAGCCCTGAGTTCAAGTTCAAACTCCAATACTTTTTTAAAAAAAGTGAATGTGGTGCTGGCAAATGGGAGCATTGCTGGGACACTTTAAAGCCTCCTTATAATGTGCCCAGGACTCTTGCTGAGTCCCTCCCAGGAGTGGGACAGCCTTGTAAGGAGTTTAGCACTTCAGAAAATGGAGTGTGGGCTTGGATCCAATGTCTGCTCACATGTCCATTCTCTCAGGGAGACTGCCACTCCTCCCGCCCTACTACAAGGCCTCCAGGAGCAGACCTAAGGGGACCTGTCTCCAACCAAGGGGCTCCACTGGCCCCCCACCTTCCCAGACCCCAAGAGATGGGAGCAGAAAGAACATGTGACTGACACCCAGTCCATCCCAGCAACCTGGGGACAGCTGTAACAGTGGGGTCAAAGCTGAGGGTCAGAAGAGAAGATGTTGGGAGAAGTTGGGGAGGGAGGAGGCAGCAAGGACAGCTAGAGGAGGAAGAATGGAGCAGACCATACCTGACACTCTGGGCAGCAGAATGGAGGTTCTCCATCCCTCGGGAAGTAGGCTGAGTTATGGCCCCTAAAAGACATGTGCACAACTCTTTTTTTTTTTGTGGGCAGGGTTTGAACTCAGGCCTTCATGCTTGCAAAGCAGGCACTCTAGCACTTGAGCCACACCTCCAGTCCATTTTGCTCTGGTTATTTTGGAGATGGGGGTCTCAAAAACTATTTGCCTGGGCCGATCTCAAATGGTGACCCTCCCAATCTCAGCCTCCCAAGTAGTTAGGATTTACAGGCATGAGCACAGGCACCTGGCCATTTGCACATCTTAACCTGTGGAACCTGGGAGTGTGACCTGATTTGGAAAAAAGGGATTTTCCAGATATAATTCAGCTAAGGCTCTTGAGCTTCAAATCACCTTGAAATGAGATGGCCAGGATGGGCCCCAAGTCCAATCATGAGTGTCCAGGTGACAGATAGGAAACAAGAAGACTAGAGAGATGCAGGGAAGGAGGCACATGATGGAGTGACACTGCCACCAAGTCGAGGAACACCTGGAGCCACCAGAAGCTGGAAGAAAACATTTCTGTTGTATTAAGCCACAATACAATTCGTGTCGATTTGTAACAGCAGCCATGATATCCTTTCTGAGCAAAATGACTATGACAGCCCAAGTTCCTTTTTGAGGAATTACGCCTCCTCTACACAGGGTGCTGCAAACCAACACCTTCTTAGTTTTCATCTCTGATTTGTTTTTTCTACAGCAGCAGCTATAATAAAATCAGAACAGAAATTGCTACCATTAACGGAGCACATATTATGTACCAGGAAATTTAACATTTTAGACATTTTCCCCTTAAATCCTCACAATGCTCTAATGTTCTTCCCATTTTCTACAACCAAAACTGAGGTTTAGAGAGTGACATGATCAGGGCTGGAAGCTCCATTAAGTCCTCCACCCAGAAGAACTTGGATGTCTCTGCCTCTACATCCCAGTGGCATGGACACAGAAGGGGAGGAAAGGTTGAAGGGTGCCAAGTGAGAAGGGAACATGGGCGTGTATGTGACAGGCCCAGGCTGCCAGGCTTCAGCGGGTGGCAAGAAGATGGTTGGCAGTCCAGGTTAGCTGCCACTTGCTGGCTGAGGGCTCTGGGCCCCTGCTTTCCCTCTCTGGGCCTCAGGACCCCCTTCCAAGCTGCAGCAGACCCCAGCACTCCTTGTCCGGTGTCAGGGTGGTCGTGGTGCACGTGGTGCTTGGCAGAGAGCAAGAACTCAGCAAACCTTTTCTGAAATGGGAAAGGCCAAGCCGGCCAGGAGCCTGGCAGCAACCTCCAGAGACGGTGGGATATTCAGAGTTCCCCAAGTTGTCATCCAGTCATGGAAAGAGGGGTTCGTGGTTCCCCAGGAGGCTGATTTCTCATTTGTCTTCAAAACTCTTGTAGGGTTTGTTGTTGTTGTTATTATTTGGTTGGTTTTGATTTTGTTTTTTGTGGTGCTAGGAATGGAACCCAGGGCCTTGTGCATGCTAGGCAAGCACTCCACCACTTGAACCACACCCTATTTTTCAGGAAGGATCTCACAGGTCTTACCCTAGTTTTGACTCAGACCTTGATTCTCTTACATAAGCTTCCTGTATAGCTGGAATTACAGCAGTGAACCATCATGCTTGGCTTATTTGTTAAGATAGGGGTCTCTAACTCTTTTCCCCCTTGGGCTGGCCTCTAACCGACATCCTCCCAGTCTCCCTCCCAAGTAGCTCTCACAAGCTATCTGGGGCACCCCAGTGACTAAAGGAGGAACCACACTTGAGTACCAAGGGTAACTCACAAAGGCTTTTAGAATCCTCCATGTCTGTCCATGCCTTATGACTTTTACAGAGCTGTCATATCAGTGCCTCTTTGAGCCATCAAAAACGCTATGTGAGCTGGAGGCATGGCTCAAGTGTCAGAGTGCCTGCCAAGCAAGTGTGAGAGCCTCTGAGTTCAAGCTCCACTATGGCCAAAAATAAAAAAGTAATAACGTCTTTTAGCCAGGCACTGGTGGCTCGCAACTGTGATCCTGGCTACCTGAGAGCCCGAGATAAGAAGGATGGAAGTTGAGGCCAGACAGACAGATAGTTCAAAAGACCCTCATCTCCAAAATAACCACAGCAAAATGGACTGAAGGCATGGCCCAAGAGGTAGAATGTCTGCTTTGCAAGTGTAAAACCCTGAGTTTCAAACCCCAGTCCCACAAAAAAAAAGAAAAAAAAACTGTTTCATGGCATTGTCCTCTACTAATATTCGAGGGTCCCCACAACAGGCAGGTTTCCAGAAGGAAGCTGCAGTTTCCCATGGATTTGCACTTATAAAAACTCAGTTCCCTGTCTGTGCTCTCTCACACATGCAGTGTATGAATGGTGTACCCACAAAGCTGCTAGTGACACCCCCAAAGGAGAAGAGAAAGGCTGGGCACGCTGTTAGTGCCCTCCACCTGCCCTGGGCGTCTCTGGCCATGGATGTGCTTTGCAGACCTTTCACGCTGGCACTCTGGAATCTCCCATGGGGCTCCCCGCCTGACACCACAACCATTTCAGGTCGCACGCATGCCTGCTCTCCTGGGTGACCAGCTGTCATCACCACCTCATTTCTGTGAATTTCAGTCTCCTTTCCTTCTGCCTCCATGCACACAATACTTTTCTTTTTCCCTTTTTGCTTTGCACAAATTTCCAACTTTGAGTAGACCTGTAAGAAACTATAAATAGGAAAATGGTACAGCCACCTTGAAAAACAATTTGGCAATTTCTTTAAAAGTTAAATATCAATTTAACATATGATACAATAATTCCATTCCTAGGGATATACTCAAAAGAACTGAAAACAGGTACCCAAACAAATTTTTCTATGTGAACATTCCCAGCATCATGTATGACAGCCAAAAGGTGGAAACCACCCAAGTGACCATCCACAATGGAATAAAAAACAGGTCTCCTTGTGCAGTGGAATATTATTCAGTCATTGAAAAGGAATGGGGCATTAATGCATACTATAATGTGAGTGAATCTCAAAAACATTCTATTAAGTAAAAGAAGCCAGACACAAAAGGCCACAGATTGTATGGTTCTATTTATATGAAACACTCAGAGTAGCTAAAGCCATAGAGATAAAAGGCAGATTAGCAGTTGCTAGGGACTCGTGAGAAGAGGAAAAGGAAAGTAACTCTTTAATGGGCCTGAGAGTTTTCTCTTGGGGTGAGGAAAACAGGTTATTGATGAAAACACTGTGAACATACTAATGCTACCACACTGTATACTTTAAATGGTAATTTTATGTTATGTAAACTTAACCTCAACTTCTTAAAAGTGCAGTAATACCTGTGGGCCCTGTGTGTGTATGTGTGTGTGTGTGTGTGTGTGTGTGTGTGTGTGTGTGTGTGAGAGAGAGAGAGAGAGAGAGAGAGAGAGAGAGAGAGAGAGAGTGTGTGTTTGTGTGCAAGAGAAAGAGAAAAAGTGTGTGAGAGAGAAAGAATGCACATGGGCAAATGTATGTTTCTGAATCATTTATACTAACCAAATATCTCAATTTGTATTTTTCCTATAACAAAGACTTGTTTTCACATGACTCTGGTAAAAGGATCCAATTCAGAAATCTTGCCATGATCGCAGTGCTGTCTAAGTCGTGGCCAAGTATACAATGATGTTATTTACAGGCATTTTCAGCCACTTCAGAATCCACGACCATGCAACACTTTTAGTTGTCAGCCTCTTTGCTCTCCTGTAAGCAGGAGCAGCCCTCTGCCTTTGGACTTTCTTCATTCTTCCTTTTTGATCTTTCCTGACGCCGTTTTTTGAAGTCTGGGCCTTGTTGTCGTGTAGCCTGTCTCTCAATTTGGTCTGTCTGATGTTTCCTCATGATTAGTTGTGCATCTTAGCAGGAACGCCCCAAAAGAGACGTCGTCCTTCTCTGTGCACCACATCCCCTCACTGGTGGGGACCATTTTAATCACTTTGGACTGGGCGGTGTCTGCCCAGTTCCCACTGTAAAGCTACAGTTTTTCTCCTTGTATTTAGTAACACAGTTCATTGTTTTTAAGGTCTAACAAAACTAATTCACAAAGTCATTTTGGAGGTCCAGCTACTATTTTTATTACTCTCATTCTCTAGATGGAGAGATAGATAGATTGATAGATAAATACATAGATGGATGGATAGATTGATGATAGACGAATAGATGGACAGAGGGAGACATAGATGATTGATAGATAGATAGATAGATAGATAGACAGAAAGATAATCTTTGAGAAAGGTCCCAAAGTCCCATATTCTGGAGAAGTGATTTTGTCCATTATATTAACCACTTCTTTCATCAATTCTGCAAACTGAATGAAAAATAGAAAGCTATGTAAGAACCAAGGGTAGAATTATGATCATTTTGGCCATGAAAACCAAGCAGTTGTTAAACTGTCTTACGAACATTAGGACTAACGAGTCTGGAATATCCAGCTGGATTGGGCAAAGAGCTAAAATAATACCCATACATTAGCCTGCATTATTACAGACTTTTGTCATACAATCTGTTTCAATATTCTGTGCTTCTACCAGGCACTTGTGGCTCACACCATAATCCTAGCTACTCAGGAGACAGAGATCAGGAGGATCACAGTTCAAAGCCAGCCTGGGCAAATAGTTCAAGAGACCCTACCTCGAAAAAAAATTACAAAAAAGGACTAGTGGAATGGCTCAAGGTGAAGGCCCTGAGTTCAAACCCCAGCACTGCTTCTAAAATAATAATTGCTTTTTCTCTGAGTTTAATGTTTTTAATGGGTTGATTCTTTGAGTCGTTGGAATAAAACTCAATTTAAAAGGAATACCGAGAGAGAAGTGACGTGAGTTCTCAGGCCTCATTCATTCATTTTCCAGGTGGGATTAGTCTCAAGGTTCCTGGTGTGAACTATCAAAGTGTATGTGTGGGGGGGGGGGGACATGCTGACAAAATGTATTGCATGTGCAACTTCCAAGTATTTGTCATACTGTGCTGCTGTATTAATTTCAAGTGCTAGAAAAAATGGTCAACAATACAATATCAAATTTAAGACATAGCTCAGATATTTGAAAGGAGAGTCCCAATTATATGCTTGATGTGCAAACTGAGTTTACAATTCAAGTTCCTTGTTTTGCTGCAAAACAACTTTTTCAAATCACCTAACAAATTATAGGCTCAAATTCTCAACAGTTTTGTAGTGGCTTGGGGTAAATGCACCAGTCAGCCATAGTCTCAGCCCCTCTTTCTAGAAGAGTCCACACCACCATCACCACATACCTGACAGAAACACACGAGCAGGTGCCCAGAGGGTGGCCAGGTGGTATTTTAAGTCCTTGCTTCTCAAACTTAAAAATGCCTCTTATTTTGCTCTCAGCTGGCTTTCTCCCTTAGGTCTGGTTATATTTCTAGATCTGAGAGTTGTGATAGAGTTTTAAAAACAGTCAAGTATTTTGTGTTACTTGAGTAATACATGCTCACCATACATCTTAGTCCATTTTGTGCTACAATAACCTGAGACTGAACAATTTAATATAAGCACAAATTTCTTTACCCAGGGCTCTGAGGCTGGGAAGTTAAGACAGCAGGGCTGCACCTGGTGAAGGCCTTCTTGGTGTGTCATAACATGGCCAGAAAGTGGGAGAACAAAAGAAAAATAAAAGGGAGGGGGGCTGAACTCCCCTTTTCATAACTAACCCTCTCCTGTGATAACCATTAATCCATTCATGAGGGTAGAGCCCCCATGACCTAGTCACCTCTTCACAGCCTCACCTTTCAACACTATGACAAGGGCAATTAAATTTCAAAGTGAGTTTTGGAGGGAACATTCAAACCATAGCCCCGTAGAAGAGGTAGTCAATGGCACATGAAAAGAACAAAAAAATTACTCAGAAATTTCATCCAGGATTCATTACAAATAAATTACTTTGTGTGTGAAAGTGTTGACCCATGCTGATCACCCTTCCGTATAGTGAAATTCATATAACAAACATGCAGTATTTAAACCAAGGTTTCACTCACATCCATCTCTCCCCTGGCCAGACCTCCCAGTGGGCTCTCCAGTGAGGCCCTCTTTTGTTTGGAGGTAAGGGCAGATTTTCTATGCTTTGATTCTCAGTGTCCCACTGGAACCCTAAGGAGCACCTCCCCTGACTCAACTGCTGGGCTGGTGTAAGGGATGACAGTCCAGGCCAGGCTACTTCTTGCTGGTCTTTGACTTGCTACATCTGAAATCAGCAAGGTGATTATTGTGTCTTGTGAACAAAAAATAAGGCGCAAGGCTCTTTCTTTAGCCCAGACACAGAGTCTCCCAAGGAAACACAAGAAATGAGCCCAAAAATTCTCAGGGCAGATCTTCGAAACTGAGGGACCCAGGTAATAATGGCGAATGGTTAAGCAGGGCTGTAGTCTGTGCGTGATGCTGAGGAAAGTGCTTATGAAACCAAGGCCTTTCAGACTTCAATTTCTTTCTTCCTACAGAATAAAAACCATAACAACTTTCCCTTTTTTTTTTCTCTCCCAATACTGGACCTTGAACTCAGGGCCTACACCTTGAGCCACTCTATCAGCCCTTTTTTTGTGAAGGGTTTTTTTGAGACAGTATCTCAGAACTATTTGCCTGGGCTGGCTTCGAACCAAGATCCTCCTGATCTCTGCCTCCTGAGTAGCTAGGATTACAGGCGTGAGCCACCAGTGCCTAGCCAACTTTCACTTTTAAAATGAGCTTAGAAAGTGTTAGAGGCTGCCATTGTTCTGCCTGTTTCCCCTTACTAGTTCCCAAATGCCCTAGCCTGGCTCCCAATGGCCAACCAGAGGGCTGTCTTCAGGATGTCACCTTGCCCATAAACACGACAGGCCAGGAGTGCCTGGTGATTACCTGCCCCACAGGGGCCCTTAGCATGTGAGAGGTGTGGTGTATAAATACCCCAACTCCTTCCCCTTCAGCAGGGCTGTTGCTAAGCTGGGTGTGGCTGGAGTTTCCTGCAGGCTCCAGAAACTTCAGAGGCCTGAGGTGGTCCCCAGCTTATGGATGCACCTTCCTAGCTGGCTTCCCTCATGTCCTCCAGCCTGTCCCTTCACCTCCCACTAGCTGACCATCAGAGCCTGTCTCCTAACCTCTAGAAGGAATTGTCTCCCTGATCTGGGGACTCCTGTATAGATCCCGAATTTTGAGCCACAGATATTCAAAAGGGGGGGGGGGGAATCTGTTTTTGTTTTTGTGCAGTACTAGGGTTTGAACTCAGTCTTTTGCTTGCTAGGCAGATGCTTTACCACTTGAGCCACTCCACCAATCCTTTTTGGTTTACATTATTTTTGAGATAGGGTCTGCTTTATGACCAGGCTGGCCTGAACTTCGATCAACCTGAGTTGTGCTGAGAGGTGTGTCACTGAGATGGCAGACATGCACCACCACACCCAGCTTGTTGTTTGAGATGGGATCTCTGGAACTTTTTGCCTGGGCTGTCTTTGAACCTTGATCCTCCCAATCTCCACCTCCCAAGTAGCTGGGACTTTAGACATGAGCCAATGCACAGGAGAGCACTTTCTCGGGTGCAATTACAAATGCCCTGGTACTCAACACAAAAAATTCACCACCTGCTTCACAGCTACCCCAGCAAAGGAAACACTCCTGGTCAGGCAGTGTCACACACTTGTCAGACCACACACTGTCCTTTCATCTGTCAAACCAAGCAGACTGTCCTGGTCTTTCTTACCTCACCCCCAGTGTACACAAATGCTCAGGGTGGAGCATGGGGTGGTGTGAGGCTCCTATCTAGGCAGCTGCAGTGGCTTGGGGCAGGAGCAATGGCTGTCTTTGTTCCTAAACTGTCTTCCTATCTCCATGGCTTGGCAGAAGCCTGGGCTTTGCCCTCTGAGTGGCAGATGGGCAGAAAGTTTGGGCAGTCTGTATGCCTGGCTCAAAGCCCCGGAAGGACACACAAATGTCTTTGTGGTGGATGCCAGGACTGAACCATGTCACCGAGAGCCTTGTGATGTCCTCTGAAAAGGACGAGGCAGCTTCTCCTTCAAAGGAAACCCATGTTTCAGAACCACTAGGGAGTAAGTCTCCAGACAACATGAAATCATTATCCTTTGTCCCTCTGGGACTGAGCGTGAGGTTGCAAATTTCCAGAGGAAAGCATGTGATTCCTTACTGTAAGGAATGATTCATGGCAGAAAAGTCCACTTTGTTCTCCTAGCACTGGGGAGTAAAAATCGGCATCGTGAACCTATAAACCACAACTCCTGGTTTTGAAATGCCAGGGCAGGGATGGAGGACAGTGTTCAAAGTGTTCTGATGCTCGCTAGTTCCAATATTTTAGTGTTGCTTCATCTGGTGTCAACTTGATGTGTAAAAGTCATTTATGGGGCTTTGGAAATGCTCAGCGGTGGATGTGAGCTCAGCACGCTCAAGGTCCTGGGTTTAATCCCCAGCACCACAAAAAAAAAAAGTCACTTATTTGTTCTAATGAGGGAATGTACTGCTGTTCCTTTCTTTCTTTCTTTCTTTCTTTTTTATATGTAGCACAGGCTGGCCTCAAACTTGAGATCTCCTGCCTCAGTTTGTTTTGTGTATTATTTTATATATATATATATATATATATATATATATTTTTTTTTTTTTTTTTGGCAGAGCAGGGTATCTAACCCAGGCTTTGTGCATCCCAGGCAAGCACCTCTACCACTGAGCTACATCCCCAGCTCTTGTTCTTTTGACATAGGGTCTCTCTACATATCTCAGGCTGGCCTTGATCTCTTGATCTTTCTGCCTCTGCCTCCCAAGTGCTGAAATTACAGGCATGCATCACCACGCTCAGCATTTTGCTGTTCAGTTTTAAGTTTACTCGTTATTATTGTGGATTGTAAGAAGGGCAAGGAACTCCTTTTTATGTTAAAATCTATTTTACCCTTATCCTGAACCCGAAGGTCATCACCTGAAATCGGTTGTGGCACTATGAACCTAACAGAGACAGAAGAAGACTTCATTTATTGATTTATTTGTGTTTGCAGAAGGTCATCTGGACTTGCAGGAAAGACCTAGATCAGTATGGGCAGGAGGCCAGGATGCCACCTGGGACACAATGACACCAAGTATCTTCAGGATAACCTTTAGCTGAAGAATGCCAGGCCTTCCTGTTGCAAAGAGGCCTTCTTTCCACCTTGCTCCAGGGCCCAGCAACTAGGACCTTTTTCCTTTCCTCTCTCCCTCAAGCCTGTCCTCCCAGCTCCAGAGACTCTTCCACCCCCAAACCTGGCATCATCCTCCCAACTTTGCTCTCCTATGGTCCTTGTTGGAAGCCCACGACTCCTTCTCATAAAATGCTTCTACCATGAATTGCAGGGAGAGATGGATGACCAGAAAGAAATTCAACAAATGTGGAAAGAAGATGACCTTTTTAAAAAGTATGAGGCTGGTGGAGTGGCTCAAGTTGTAGAGTGCCTGCCTAGTAAGCATGAGGACCTGAGTTTGCACCCCAAGACTGCTAAAAAATCATGAAACTGCAGAATCCTTGTTGTGAGAATTAAGGTAGAAAAAGCAACCAACCTAAGAAAATAAAAGCAATGGGACATTCTTAGCTGAATAGTAATAGCCACTTCTTAATGTTCACATTAAGCCTCTAAACCAACGTTGTTCAATAGAAATATAATGTAGCCTACACAGTTAAGAAAAACCTTAAAAGTAAGCAGGGTGTGATGGCATGCACCTGCAGTCCCATTACTCAGGAAGCCAAGGCAAGAGGTTCATTTGAACCCATGAGTTTGAGACCAGCTTGGGCAACATAGCAAGACTTCATTTCAAAAAATAAAATTAAAGCCAGACACCAGTGGCTCATGCCTGTAATCCTAGCTACTCAGGAGGCAGGGACCAGGAGGATCTCAGTTTGAGGCCAGCCTGGGCAAATAGTTCCCTTATCCTGAACCTATGTCAAAAATATCCAACACAAATAAAGGGCTGGTGGAGTGACTCAAGTGGTAAAGTACCTGACTAGCAAGCGTGAGGCCCTGAGTTCAAACCACACATCACCAAAAAACAAAAAAAAAAAAAATTAAATTAACAACAGAAGTAAAAAGAGACGGGGAAAGTGCAACATCTCTTATTTAACCAAATATTATCATTTCAACAGGTATTGAACACAAAAAGTAACTGAGGTCACTTACAATCTTTTATTTCATATGAAGTTGGTGAAATCTCATGTGCGTTTGGCACTCGGAGCTGTCTCAGTTTGAATTAGCCACATTTCAAGTGTTCTGTTGCCACACAGGGGTGGCGGGCTGTCATAACGGATAATCTAGGTCTAATGTGTCATTTTTCATCCTCCCTGAAGGGTGGACACTATCACTATTCCCCCTTTACAAATGGGGATGCGGAGGCCAAGGGCAGTGCAGTTGATTGTCAAGCGTGATCAGTGTGGTCCACCACGAGCTACGATGTATGCCATGCACAAAGTCATGGTAAGAAGGCAGCAGCATTAACTGTCACGACCACATCAGTACACAGTGTACCCATGTTAAATGTCACACTGCTTCCATAAATGTACATGATTATGGGCTAATCACATTTTTTTCTGAAATGTTTAAGGAGATAGAAATAATGAGTAAATGAATTGATCATTATATACTTCTATACCTGATGACATTATCATGTGGGCCCCATAAATTGGTACAATTAAAATAATAATTAGCCAGGTCTGATGGCTCAGGCCTATAATTCTAGCTGCTCAGTAGGCAGAGATAGAGAGGATTGTGATTCCAGGCCAGCCTGGGGAAAAAAGTTCATGAGATTCCGTCTTAACCAATGGCTGGGTGTGATGGTGCTTGCCTGCAATCCCGCACTTGGGAAGCTAAAGCAAGAGAATCCCAAGGTCAAGGTCAGCCCAGGTTACAAAGTAAGACCATGGGTCAAAAGAACAAGAGCTGGAGGATGTAGCTCAGTGATAGAATGTCTATTATGTGTACCACACTGGGTTAGCTCCCCAGCTCTGCAAAAACAGAAGGGCTGGGATAGGACAAACTGATAGAGTGCCTGCCCCACCCACCTAAGGAAAGGAAGGAAGGAAGGAAGGAAGGAAGGAAGGAAGGAAGGGAGGGAGGGAGGGAGGAAGGGAGGGAGGGAAGAAGGGAGGGAAGAAAGGAGAGCCATTAATGAACAGTGGCTCTATTGAACAGAATCCTGTATAAACCATGACTTTGCCACTTCTTACTTCTGAGACCTCTGGCAGGTTTCTTAAAGTCTCCTAGCCTCAATTTCCTCATAACTGGAGTAAAAAAAAAATGCCTATTATTGGGGAGTGCTTGCAAGGATCAGAGGCCACTATGTGGAAGCTGATCAAGTGTGTGGCACCTAGAAGAGGCTTCATAGACACTGGCCATTGTGACAGGAAGGGTTAGGCAGAAGCTGTGTGCTCTGGCGGGGCCTGTGAGCCTGAGTGGGAACCAGCTCCACTGTCAGCACTTCCCCTGGGCCCAGCACCCTCACCACTCCCTGGGCTGCCCCAGTCTCCTCCTCCTCCCCATCAGGCCCCTGTTCCTCCCATCAGGCCTGGGACTCCTGCCGTCCTGCAGGCTGTATGGTTAGACCAGTGGCAGTCCAGTGTGTCCATGCCAGACACTGGTTAGTACCTTAAAATGGCAATGCTTACTTTGCTAACAAATGCAAGTTGGGCACACCTTCAACAGCCCAGTCTGAAAGGTGTTTTGAGGACCTATGTGGTGCCAGGCACTATACCTTGTGAACATGGAAAGAAAGGTGGTGGAATCCCACTTCCCAGGAGCCAGCAGCCTGGAGGCAGCCTTCCCACAGAGGCCCCAGGGGCAGCCCCTCTGATCCTGGGATGGTCCTGCATCAGGAACTCTTTGTGGATCCAGGAAGCTTCAGGGACCTCACTCTGGGCACTTGAGACTCCATGGTGGATCAGGAAGACTGTAATGTTGGTTAGTGTCTGGGTGGGACAGCCGTTTGGGGAATGTACCAAAAGGAATTCCCTTTCATTCCTGAAGCTGACTCACACATGTAATCCTAGCTACTCAGGAGGAAGAGACCAGGAAGATCTCAGTTTGAAGTCAGCCTGGGCAAATAGTTCGCAAGGCCCTATCTCAAAAATACCCAACACAAAACAGGACTGGCAAGAGTAGCTCAGGTGGTCGAATGCCTATCTAGAAAGTGTAAGGCCCTAATCCAAACCCCAGGACTGTCAAAAAAAAAAAACTTTACTGTGGTTAGACTTCCCCATAATTAATACTTCTAAATATTTTCTATTCTCTTTTAGGTAAAAATAGTTCATTTTAAAATTTCAACATCCTCTAGGGCTTTGAGCTCAAGATGGCTGAATAAATGTGTGTGTTTGTCTCCTTGGTTACTGAGATACACTGAGATGCCAGAAGAAACACATCACATAACCTGAGGCACTGTTGGAAGCTGGGTGAATGTCACCAAGGGGTGAGGACAGTGAGGAACTTTGAAGTGAGAGGAACAGCAATAGCTTATAAAACTGGACGTCTCAGCCCTGTACAAGAGAAGTGGTTCCCCTAAGCCAGGTGCAGGGATGCATGGCTGTAATTCCAGCTCTCAGGAGACTGAGCTAGGAGAATCACAAGTTCTAGGCCAGTCTGTGCTACATTGTGTGTTTGAGGACAGCCTGGGCTGCATAGTGAGGCTCTGCCTCACAAAAACCAGAAAGGAGAAGGAAAAGGAGAAACAAAGAAAGTGTTCCCCCTAAATGTGAAATTTCCCAGCAGAATCATGGAAAAACATGAAGAAAAGAGGCAGCAGGAGGAGGGGGAAGGAGCTACAATAGCAATAGGTAGGTAGTTGTCTAGATAATTAGTTCACTGGACAACCAGATGAGGCCCTGCTCTTCCTGGGCTGACTCTGGAACTTGCCCCTTAGGAAAAAGTGAGACAACCTGGTAATAAAAAGGAAATCCCCTCAGGAAACTCCCTGAAAGGGTATGGGGCCCACTGCTCCTTGGGAAAGGCCCCCAGGTAACCTTTGCACCTGGAGGACCAGGCAGCTCCATATCCAGGAGACGCTGGAAAGGCAAGGCCAGTTGGCTGCACATGTCATCTCCTGTCCCTCCCCGAATCACTACAGCCAGAGCTGACCTTCAGAAAGGGCACCAGCTAGCAGGACAAAGGGAGCACGGGTCCATGTCCACCATCATCCACAAATACCAACAGATAACCAAATGCAACCAGACACTTGGGGAAATTCATCTAAATTAGTACAAGAAGGCTGGGTGCTCATGCCTGTAATCATGGCTACTTAGGAGGCTGAGATGGGGAGGTTTGATGTTTGAGACTAGCCCTAGCAAATAATTCTCAAGACTGTATCTCCAAAACAACCAGAGCAAAATGAACTGGAGCTGTAACTCAAGTGGTAGAGCACCAAGCTCAAGGCCCTAAGTTTAAACCCCCAATCCTGCAAAAAAAAATTAATTAAAAGGAAAAGCAGATGAAAACCTTAAATCATGTATTGTGAGTCAGAAATAGTTAGAAAACCATGATAGATCAGAAGAAAAAATAAGTTGTATAAAGGGTTATTTTCCCTCATATACAAAGAGGGATCTATGAATCAATCAACAAACAAAAAACAAAACAGAAAACTGAGTCAAAGGTAAGAACAGGCAATTCACAGGATGACAATATAAGTGGTCTATAAACAAAACTGTTCCATTTTGTTGGTAATTAGGGAAATACAAATTAAATAAGATATTTTTGCTCATCAAATTAGAAAATATAGATAAAGCACAGTACGGGTGATGACATGGGTGGGTGGGGACTCTCCTAGGTGAACAAATTGCTCTGGGAAGGAAATTTGGCAATGCCCATGAATAGTCTCAATGTCCAACCAGGCACAGTGGCTCCCATCTGTAATCCCAGCTTGGAGGTAGAAATCGGAAGGATCACAGTTTGAGGCCAGCCCAGGCAAAGAGTTTGAGAGAACCCCATCTCAACCAACAAAAAGCTGGGCATGCTGGGGTGTGTCTGTCATCCCAGCCGCTCGGGAAGCATAAATAGGAGGGTGATGGTCCAGGCCAGCCCAGGCACAAACCAGAGACCCTATCTCAAAAATAAAGGCCAGAAGTGCTGGGGGCGTGACTCAAGTGGTAGACCGCCTGCCTAGCAAGCACAGGCCCTGAGTTCAAATCCCGGTACTGCCAAAACAAAACCAAACACTCTAAATGATAGTGGTCTCTTCTGCATTAAGTGATCTAATTGTCAGACACCTGTTTACTGTGTTGACTTCATTTTCCTGGCCTTGGGGATGGACCCCATACCCTCCTGCGTGCTGGACACACGCTCGACCACTGAGCCACATCCCCAGTCTGACATTAGTCTTTTTTTTTTGGTACTGGGGTTTGAGCTCAGGGCCTCATACTTGCTCAGCAGAGGCTGAACCATTTGAGCCACTCCGCCAGCCCCTTTTGTGTTGGGTATTTTCAAGATAGGGTCTCACGAACTGTTTGCCTTAGCTGACTTCGAACCTCCATCTTCCTGATCTCTGCCTCCTGAGTAGCCACCAGCACCTGGCACATTAGTCTTTTTAATAGCAAAAAAAGACCCAAAAGAACGAATGGAATAATCTCATACACATACAGGGCACAGACAAGGCGGTCAGTTTCTTCAGGGTGGCAGATCTGTATGTTATGACATAAGAACTCTACTCTGTATTTAGAAAAAAAAAGTCACAAATACATATATCTAGTGTGATCTTCCTTCTGTTCAACAGATGAACTAATTGCTGGCTCTGCTGCAGAGGGCCCTGGGCTGGAGCTGGGGATGTGGGATGGAGCAGAGAAGGCAGCGCCCTGGTGGGAATGCCAGACACCAGACAGATTTGGGAGCACATCAGGGGCCATCACAGACTGTGATCAACTCTGAGAGAGACTGGGGGCCTGCTCTGCTCTGGGTGGGCTGGAAGGGCTTCTCTAAAGAGAAGGTGACTCTTTGAGGGGTTGGGGTGGCACTGGGGTTTGAACTCAGGGCCTCACAGTTGCTAAGGCAGGCACTGTACCACTTGAGCCATGCCCCCAGCCCCTATTTTTCAAATAGGGTCTTGAATTTATGCCCTTGCAGGCTGGGACTGCAGTCTTCCTATTTCTGCTTCCTGCATATCGGGGATAACAGGCATGGGCCGCTGCTCCCAGTAATTGGTTGAGATGGGGCTCTTGCAAACTTTTTGCCCAGGCTGGCCTCAAACTGCAATTCCCCTGATCTCTACCTTCCAAATAACTGGGATTACAGGCGTGGGCACCTTGCCCGGCTAAGAGATGACATTTATAAGTAACACTGAAAGATGAGAGGAATCCAGCTAAGTGGGAGCTCTTCCCATGGGCAGAGGGAAAGTAAGTGCAAAGGCCAAGAGAGAAAGGCTGGGGTGTAGCTCAGTGGTAGAGCACCTGCCTAGCATGCACATGGCCCTGGGTTCCATCCTCAGCAGTGGGGGGAGGGGAGAAGGAGAAGAGGAGAGGAGACAGGGAGACAGGAAGCAGGGTGGGGGGGGGGCTGCTACAGAAGACAGGAGACAGGAGATGCTGGTCTGTGAGTGGAATGTTAAAACGGAACACAATGGCTGGTGCCACAAGTCAAAGCTGTGCACAGAAGAGTAAGCCCCAGGGATGGGGCATGGGTTACTGATAGGCTGGACCACTGAAAGCTCCCTGATGTGGTGTCAACTAACCAAGAATGAGGACTTGGATGAGAGGAGAATAAGCCAGAGCTCAATGCTGGGGACGCTGCGAGGTGGAATGCCAGGGTAGAGCCCAGACTTTCTGCAGGAATTCAGATCCTTGAGACAGGAAGGAGGTGGAATGACTCCAGGAGCTCTGAGAGCAAAGTCCCTTCCAGTCCTTACTGGCCTTTTTAAGCTCATGCAAATGGCCTGGAATGATTTGTACCACCCGAAGAACCAGGCTGCTTTGGGTGTGGAACTGCAAGTCAGAAGGGATTGATGAGGATTTTCTCTTTTGACTCACATACTTGTTTGACTTATTTTTGGGGACAATGAGAGGATGTGCATGACTTATGCTTTCTTAAGACAATAAAAATGGAGGGGGGAAGCCAACATAAATGACACCACCCCCACTGGAACTATAAACAGAGTACTTTTTTTGTGTGTGGTAATGGGGTTTGAACTCAGCCACTCACCAGCCGTTTTTTTGTGACAGGTATTTTTGAGATCAGGTCTCAGGAACTACTTTCTCAGGACTGACTTCCAACCGCTATCCTCTTGGTCTCTGCCCCTCTAGTAGCTAGGATTACAGGCATGAGTGACTGGCGCCAGCTGAACAGAGTGCTCTTCACAGATGGTAATGGGTCTCAGAATGACTCACTTTCCCAATCACAGCCACACCAGAATTGAGCAGTGCCACACCATCAGAGAGTCAGAGGGGCCCTTATACTCTGTTAGGCAGCCCAAAACATTCACAGATTTTATCTTATTCTCTTCTGTTTTAATTTTATTTTATTTCATTGGGGTTTTTTCCAGACAGGGTCTCACTATGTAAGCCCAGGTTGACCTCGAACTCATGATCTTCCTGCCTCAGCCTCCTGAGTGCTGCAATTACAGGTATTGTGCCACCACACTTGGATTATTCTCAATTTTATTTAATTAATTTATTTTTAAAATATTCTGGCGATACTGGGGGTTGAACTTGGTGCTCCTCGCTTGCTAGGCAGGTGCTCTGTCACTTGAGCCACTCCCCAGTCCCTCAAACTTATCTTGATAAAAGAACATTTTTCTGTGGTTCTGGAGTGGAACCCAGGGCCTTGTGCATGCTAGGCAAGTGTTCTACTGCCGGGCTGCATCCTCATCCCCTAAAATAAAATTTATCCTTTGAAGCTGATAATTGAAAAAGGTGAATCTGTAGGGCTGGTGGAGTGACTCAAGTGGTAGAGCACCTGCCTAGCAAGTGTGAGGCCCTGAGTTCAAACCCCAGAACAAGAAAGAAAGGAAGAGAGGGAGGGAGGGAGGGAGAAAGGAAGGAAGGAAGGAAGGAAGGAAGGAAGGAAGGAAGAGCCAGGTGCTGGTGTCTCATACCTATAATCCTAGCTGCTCAGGAGGCAGAGACAGGAGGGTCTTTGTTTGAGGCCAGCCTGGGCAAACAGTTTGCAGTAGCCTCTAGAATCCTGCTAACAGGATTCTCCCTCACAGCGAAGTCTGAGGAGCACTGATGAAGGCCTGGACTGAGGCCAGGAAAGGTTATTTCAGAGGCAGTCATCAGCATGTGCTCAGGTCATGAAATCTGCCCCTCCTTCTTAAGCATGTCACTTATCAAGTGCCATTTCTTAAATTAAATCATGGTACATGCCTGCCATCCTAGTACTCAGGTGGCTGAGGCAGGAAAATCAGGAGTTCAAGGCCAGCATGGGTCTCACATAATGAGACCCTATCTCTAAATCAATAAGTGAATAAATAAATAGTCACAAAGGAAATAGGCCAAAGTTACTGCATTGTATTTGATATCGGACATATTAATTAAAAATGTGAGCTAATCTGACACACTGTGAACCTGTTGAGTTTTACATGCAATGAAACAGATCTCTAAGTATTTTCTAAAAGGCCAGTAAAAAAAGCCATCTGTCAAATCCCGAGTGTTCCCTTCTCCAGTGCTGACCTGTAGACCCTGCACCCTGTCCTCAAGTGCAGACACGAAATCTGAAATGACAGGTGTTCCCCATCCTCATACTTAGGCTATTTTGCCCACCTTAAAATAAACCAGGCAACTCAGAGCCACAAGGCAATCGGGTCCCAATTACTATGCACCCAGTGTTTGTGCAGGGAATGAAAAAAATCATTAATGTTTTATTACACTTCACAATCTATTTGCAGCTGAGCAGCCATTCTGACTTTGGGTTTTCCTTTGAAATGAAAAGCCCTGTTATAAAAACTAATAGAGAAGGTAGTGCCTCGGAAGAACAGTAGTGATACTGTAAGGGAAATTAAGAACAACACAGAACAGGCAAAAACTTTTGGCGGTACTGGGGAACCAATATTTAAATGCATTTATGAAGTGAGCCATCTGTCAAATAAAAGTGGACGAAAGAAGAATCGTATCTGTTTATGGTGTCAGTCCATATCTCTGTCTCCCCCTAGGCAAAGTTTTTTTGCTTCATAAGCATGAAGTCCTGAGTTCAAACCCCAGTATTGCCACACACACACACACACACACACACACACACACACACACACACAAGCAAAACCTAGAGCATTCCTACAGTTATGGTTTGAATGTAAAAATGTCCACAAGGCTGGTATATTAGGGCTTGGTTGTCAGTGATGGCTCTACCTTTGCTGAATGAACTGGAAGGAGGGGACTTGGTTAGAGGAGGTGGGTGACTGGACTTCAGTGAATCTTGTCCTTGGTCCCTTCCTCTCTGACCCTCTGCTTCCTGGCAGCTTGCCTTCTGGCCGAGATGCTCTGCCTCACCATAGGCCTAGAAGCAGCAGAGCCAAGTGGTTGTGGACTGAAAGTTCAAAGTAATCCCTCCTCCCTTACGGTGTCCACTTCAGGTATTTTTCACAGCGACATAAAGCTGACTGACACACCTACTTTGAAGGAATTTGCATAGTTGAAATGCCACCTTTCATCCTGTGTCCCAAAGGTCAAAGAAAGGGGCTGCAGTTCCCAGAACAAGCAGGGCCTTTGAATTGCTGAGCCCAGGGGCTTTCTGGGTCTGCCTTAATACCCAGACCGGAGCCCTTCCCTCTGAGCACATGGGCTCTACCACGACAATACGTGAGCATAGGTTCAGGGCACTTTCAATCTTAATTCTTTTTTTTTGGGTAGGACTGGGGTTTGAACTCGGAGCTTTCCGCTTGCAAAGCAGGTGTTCTACCACTTGAGCCACACCTCCAGTCCATCTTGCTCTGGTTATTGTAGAGATGGGGGTCTCACAAACTATTTGCTCCTGATGGCCTTGAACTGTGATCCTCCCAATCTCAGCCTCTCAAGTAGCTAGCATTACAGGCGTGAGCCACTGGCACCCAGCTCCCCTCTTAATTCTTAATTTGCAGCTGAAGGAATTAAAACTAGATAGAGGGCTGGTGGAGTGGCTCAAGTGGAAGAGCATCTGCCTAGAAAGCCTGAGGCCCTGAGTTCAAACCCCAGTACTGCCAATAACAAAAAAAAAACCTAAATAGAACTTTCTGGCCTAGAGACAGCCCCAGAAAGAAGTCTGTGTGTGTACTGCTTTAAACTATCTTTAAAATGCTTATCTTGTAAATGTGAAGAGAAAAAAGAAGTCAAGATGCAAATGTATACATACAGAAGGATCCCAATTTGGTAAAAATATACGTGCAGATACACAAGTACGTATGTGTAGAAAAAATCCTGCAAGGAAATGCAACTAAATATTTCTGAGGTTGTCTCAGGATGGTGGATTAGGGGGTGAGGAAGATTCTTTATATTTTCTTTATCTCTAAATATTTGTGAAAATCTGTTTGTACTTATTTATGAAGGGAATATTTACTCAAATTTCAAAAATGTCCTATAGAGACATTTAGAAAGGAATGGTAAAATTTCAATCATCTAACACATTTTCTCTCATTGAATGCTCAGCAGCAATCTTTTTGGTTTTTGGTTTTTCCTTGAGACAGAGTTTCAATATGGAGCCCAGCTTGGCCTGGAACTCTGGTTCCTGCTGCCTCAGCCTTCTGAGTGCTGGGATTATAACTGTGTACCACTACGCCAGCAATATTGAACCCCTCTTCCTTTTGTAGATGCCTTACTGAGCAGCAGAAAGGTAAAGACAGAGTCCCAGGAACATCAGAACAAGAAGGAGGGCTCAGAGCAGCCAGGGCACTCAGAGATAAGGAGCAGCACGAGAAGGCAGACACTGAGCACCTGGGACTTGCTAAAATGCAGAGCCTGACTGGAAAGGCCAGGGTCTAGGATTCTGCATTTCTAAGGAGCTCCAAGATGTTGCCAGTCCCCTGACAACACAGAGTAGCAGATTCTGGTGTTAGGAGACACGAGTTCAAATCCTGACTCTAAGACAATGAGCTATAAGATTTTAATTCCCTTCCTTGTCTGTCTGGGTTTCCTCACCTGTAAATCAGGAGTGCTACTTTCCCCCGTGTGGGTTGTTAGATGAGAGGAGGACATCCGTGAAGCAGGCAGCACAGTTCCTGGTGCACAGGAGCACTCCAAAAACAGATGACTGCCGTTTGCACAAACCCTGTGCCAACTCCCGAGTCCCTCCATTCTCAGGCCTCATGACAGGCCAGCCTTACCGGAATCCATCAATGGCGCTCTTATTCCAGCCTCCCCAAGCACAGCCCCAACTCACCCACACAGAGATGTAAATATTGTCCAAGGGCCTCTGTTTGCAAGAAGGCCCAGGAAAATACTAGGTCTTTCTTTGCTGGGGAAATTTGTATACTTAGGAAAAAAAAAAAGGTAAGGGATCCTTGGTTGAAAGGTTCACTCGGAGCTAAGAAAAACTGATATTCTTGAACCCACCAAAACAATTTTTTGCAAAAATGTAAGGTTAAAAATTAGTGCAAAGAACCTCTCAGAAGGAGGGTGTGGTGACTAAGAGAAGGTGAGGAGAACAGGGAAGGGGAAGATGACTCCTGAGAGCCGGTGCAGTGGTGACACTTGTAATCCTAGCTACTTGGAAGACAAAGATCTGGGGGATCGTAGTTCAAGGTAAGCCTGGGCAAGAAAGTTTGCAAGACCCCATTTTAATGGGAAAAAAAGCTGCGTATGGTGGTTTGTGCCTGTCATTCCAGCAATGGTGGGAAACATAAAATAAGAGGAAAGAAGAGGATCATGGTCCAGGTCCACCCTGGGAAAGTGAGACTCTATCTCCAAAACAACCAGAGCACAAAGGGCTGGAGGCATGGCTCAAGAAACACAGCGCCTACCTATCAAGCTGGGAGCTCTTAGTTCAAAGCCCAGTAATGAAAAACAAAAAACAAGGCAGGTGTGGTGTTGCATGTCTGTAATCTCAGCTATTTGACAGATGGAGACAGGAGAATTCTGAGTTCAAGGACTGTCCTGGAAAAGGTAGCAGTAAGACCCTGTTTCAAAAACACAAAATAAAAACAAAGGACTAGATGTATAGCTCAAGTAGCAAAACACTTGCCTAGTATGGGCAAGGCCCTGGGTTCAATTCCCTAGCATGGCAAAAAAGAAAAACCAAAACAAAAAAACTCACAAGAGAGGTTACATCTGCTCTTGAATGTTCCGGCTCGCTGTGTCATCTCTCTGAGATTACCTGGTGGGGACAGAGATCTGAACAAATGTCTAGCTTGCTCTGGTAAACCCAACAAGAAGGAACGAGCAAGGTAGAGCAAGGGCAAGAAAACCCACCTGAGTTTTGTCCTCCCATTTGCAGTGCCTTGCAGAACAATGGGGAGGCGCCTTCCTCCATGACTGAAATGTATCCACCTGGACAGGTGCTCTGGCCTTAGACCGCACTTTCCTCCTGACCATCTCCACTGCCATTGCAGCTTAATTACAGAATCCAACTGACAGCTGTCAGTCTAGACAGAGCTTTGATGGAAGGGTGATTACAGCTGAGGCGGAGACGAGGAAGCACTTGATTCCAGAGGCTTCCAGAACTTCCCTCAAGGTGGTCTTGGCTGTGGCCTTTCCTGCTCCCTGGACAGCAGCCTGGCTTCATGGAGGTCCTTCTCCAGCTGGAATCTGTTTTGTTCCAGTGAGGGGCAGCCGTACTCCTGAATTCTGTCCCCATCTCCAGCAAAGCCCGTAGGTCCCCTCCCCTCAGCTACATGCACCAAGGCCACAAATAGCAGGGTGCAGAATCAGAAACGGTCCAGTTTCTAGAGCAAGTCCTCATGGGACCTGATTTGATCCTCAGGACAGCATAGGAGGTATGTCTTCCTATGAGAAGAGAAAGATCAGAGAGACCAGTGGTTAGACCCAAGCACATGGTAAATGAAGCCATGGATGGTATTAAGGAAACCACACATGAAAGTGAGGGAAAGCCGGGCACAGTGGCTCACACCTGTAATCCTAGCTACTCAGGAGATGGATACCAGAAGGATCAAAGTTCAAGGCCAGCAAGGGCAAATAGTTCACAAGATTCCCATCTCCAAAATTACCAGAGCAAAATGGACTGGAGGTGTGGTTAAAGTGGTAGACCCCCTGCTTCGTAAGTGCAAAGCCCTGAGTTCAAATCCCAGTCCCACCAAAAAAAACAAAAAGTGAAGGAAATAGTATGACATCAAGTGCATAATAAATGTCCCCCAACTTAACCTGAAGTTTGCTGAATTTATATTCTGGTCCAGCTGAGGCTATTTCAGGTAAACAGCTTACTATTTTTAAGCACTGCTGTGTACTTTCCATCTGTGGCTGGTTTGACAGCTGCTTCTGCATGCACTCGTTCATTCATTTATTCATTCAACAAATATCTATAGATTGGCTGCTGAGTGGAATGGGGGGTGTGGGGGGATGGGAAAAGACACACTGTCGTCTGCCAGTGTCTTCATGAACCTCCACAGGCTGCTCAGGATGGCAGGAAGAGAGAAACCCCTGGAGCTGCTAGAATTCTCTGCTAATTTAGGAAATATGAGTCTGACACCCAGCCTGCCAAGGTGCATTTTCAAAGCTGGTCCCTGTACTGTGGTAGGTTCTGCACAAGGACTTCTATCCAGTGTTGAATTTGCACAAGCTTCTGATTTGAAATTGTACTCATCATTAAGTGTCACCCATGAGTAGGTCAGACTGTCTGAGTTTGAATTTTTCGTTCTTCCACCAAACAGCTATGAAACTCTGCTCAACTGATTGACCTGTCTAAGCCTCGAGTTTCCCATCTGTGAATTGGGGGTGATAAGTGTAGCTACTTAAAGAACTGATGTAAAGATTAAGGGAAATAATGTAGATTAAAGTATCTAGCATATAATAAGCAATCTATATGTATCTGCACCCCCCCCAATTTTTTTTAAGATCTTTCGAGTAGAAATAGGCTATATGAAATTTTTTTATTTTGAGATAGGGTCTTGCTTTTGGCCAGGCTGGTCTCAAACCCTGATCCTCCTGATCTTTGCCTCTTGAGTAACTAGGATTACAGGTGTGAACCACCAGCGCCTGGCTATGTGAAATTTTTATGCAACCATTTATTTTTCTTTTTATAACCACTAAAGCATGCTAAAAGATAGTTACAACTTTTAAGATCTTGCGATATCATTGCTTACCTTTCCATAGCTTGCCGATATTTTGGGTTCTTTTTCCTTTTCCTCCAATGGGTTGACATATTTTCAAAACTATTTCAAAGCTCTTATTGATCTCCATATAAAGTTATAATAAATATTTCCAAGGCTAGGACTATTGCCAAATTAACATTATATATTTCTGATATTTGAAACAGAATGGAAAAGCAGGGGAAACCACCATTCTTTTTTTCTTTTTTTTTTTGGCAGTACTGTGGTTTGAACTCACAGCCTCCCACTTGTTAGGCAGGTACTCTACCTTGGGCTACATCTCAAGCCCTTTTATCAGATAGGGTGTCAAGCTTTTCACACTGGGCCAAACTTGGACTGCCATCCCACTACCTATGCCTCCTTCATAGCTGGGATTACAGGCGTGACCCGGCTGCAAGGGTTTTGAGGAGTGTCATCAGTATATAATATGATATATACTGTATAAAATGTGATAGCTCGGATGAGGACTGTGGGGCTCAGATGCTGTTTGCCAAGTGCGATTTCACACCTTGGAGAGGACAGATACTTAAGAGGCTTCTTCGTTATCACAGATGCCTCAGCCACAGCCTTCGAAAAGAAATCACAGGACACCATGTTTGGGTGCAATTGACCAACTAATGTTCTTGATTTGAAAGCCAGAGGGGGATTAAAAAAAAAGAGGCATTTTAAAAACAGAAAATAGTAGAACAGATCCTTCCAGGAACCACATGGTCTGTTAATATCGTTTTCGGACCAAGTAAAGCTACTTGGAAATCAATATTTAAGTGTTTTTATGAAGCAAGCCATATGTCAAATAAAACAGGGCAAAAGAAGAATTATGAAGAAGAAAATGCAGAGTATCTGTTTATAGTGTCAGTTCATATGTCTATTTCCCTCTAGGCAAAGTTTTGTTTTATTTTGGTTTTTTTTTCATTGTCGATGTGATTTGTTTTATTTTGGTTGTCAGGAACACGAGAGTAGGAACTTAATGCATTATTCTAATTGTTATTTTATATTCATATTCTATGTCGCACCCTGGAAGTACCTATTTATTTTATGGTTATTAAAGTAATAGAATAATGCCAATGAAAGTCAGAAAAATAGAGGAAAGAATAAACAAAACCAGTCCTCTCAATTGCCTAACACAACAGCTGGTATTTCTGTGTCCTGCTTGGTGTCTGTGTGACACAGTGACTTCTTACATAGGCCCTGCAGCCAGACTGGCTGGTGTTACCTCCACCTTCCCCTCTTACCAGCTGTTTGACCTTGGCCAAATTACTTAACCTCTCTGTGCTCCAGTTCCTCACTTGTACAACGGAGAAGATACAGTCATGCCCATCTTTCTTGGGCACTGTGGGAGTAAATGAATTGTGACTGGAAAGCCCTTGCTAGGGCCAGGCAAAGCAATTGCACAGGAAGTGATAGTTATTGTGATGGTGTCATTGGTGATGATGTCATTACTCTTTTCTCCTGCAGTCCTTAGGACCCTGTGCAGTGAGAGAACTGGGATTTCTTTTGTCTCAAAAGAAAACTGCTGCTAGGAGAGGTTAAGTGATATTCACAGTTCTGGCTTCAGGTCCAGAGGAGGTTTTGAAGACAAATGTGAAATGGTAGCTATTTCTGCTTCTCAGAGATGGCTTTGCAGGGAGAGCAGTCATTACTCCTGATGCAGTACAAGGGAGAGACATCCTGTCACCCACGGCTCAACTGTCTTGCCAAAAAGGTGGGCCTGCGATTGAATCACAACTTTCTGTGAAATCTCAGGTTTATAGGACATAGAACGGACAGATGGGTCACTTTAAACAATACAGTGAAGCAAATCCAGAATGTGGGACATTTTGCAGTACAAACCAGCCACATCTTTTCAACAAGTCAATGCCACAATTAAAAGGGGAGAGGGCAGCACAGGAGAAGTGGAACAGTTGGGAGATTTTCCTAGATTAAAAGAGACATAACAAACAAAAGCAATGTGCTGGTCTTTAGTAGAATACTGAAGTGAGCCTAAAAGAAAATTAGGGGATTGAATATGGATAGAATATATGGAAAATACTAGAGAATTATTGTCAGTTTTATCAAATGTGTTAACAGTATATTTTTTTTTTGAAGAATCACTTTAAAGAATTTAAAGGTAAATTGCTTTTGAAGTCTGTAATTTACTTTCAAATTATTTAGCAAAAAATAAAATAAAGCAATACAACAAAATGCCATCAACTCTTTTCTTTTTTTTTTTTTTTCTTTTTTTTTTTTTGTAGTCCTGGGCTTTGAACTCGGCCTTATGCTTGTGAGACAGGCACTCTACCTCTTGAGCCACTCCACCAGCCCTGTTTTTTGTGATGCTGTCCTGATTTTTTGAGATGGAGTCTTGCCAACTATTTGCCCAGCCTGGCCTCGAACCCCAATCATACTGATTTCTGCTTCATAAGTAGTTAGGATTTTAGGAGTAAGCCACCGGTGCCTGGCCTTGAATGGAAGTTGTAGGGTGGATATGTGGGGATCCTTGTACCAGTCTTTCTAATTCTTTAATGAATGCTTATAGATTTTCATAATGAAAACTAAACAAACAAACAAAGCACCTTGTTAGCCAGGGTAGTGAATGATGGTCATCCCAGCACATTCTGAAAGCTGAGGCAGAATTGTGAGTTCAAGGCCAGACTGGGATACATCTGACACCCTGTCTCACAAAAACAAACACAACTTCTTCAGAATGCAAAGCTGTGCACCAAACTTTGGGAGGCATGGCCTAACACAACATCGAGTCCAAATGTCTGTTCAGTAACAGGGACACAGCACAGCTCTGCCTTATGCTTCTCACACAATTGAGAGTTTAGTGTATTTCTCATGAGGAGAGGACACAAAAATCGTATATTTAAACAAAACCACCTTATATCCCTGGGAAAACCTCCTTAGTTATTTTTATGAAGGGCAACCTTAAGATACCTCGTTTGAGAACTGTGCACATCCATGTGTAACAAGTGGTAGCATGCCATCAGTAATAATAGGTGTTGTTTAAAAATCACAATATGACATGATCATAAAAGGGGGAACACCGGGAGGGAGACAGAGCAAGGACAATGTGGTGTGGGTGTACACGTTAGACATACACTATACATATGCGTGAGAATAGCATAATGAAACCCGCTAGAAACTACTAAAATGGGGGAGGAGGAGGAGAAGGGAGGTTAAGGAAGTAACAGAGGGGGTGAATTTGATCAAAGTACATTACATGCATGAAACAAAATATCACAGTGAACCCCCTCTGCACCCTTATACGCTGTTGATGGGAATGCAAATTAGGTACAACCACTGTGGAAAACAGTATGGAAGCTCCTCAAAAAACTAAACATAGATCTGTCATACAATCCAGCAATTCCACTCCTCGGCATATACCTGAAAGAATGTGAGTCAGGTTACAACAAAGGCACCCGCACACCCATGTTTACTGCAGCTCTATTTACAATAGCCAAGCTATGGAAACTGCCAAGATGCCCCAGTACCAATGAATGGGTTAAGAAAACGTGGTATTTATACACAGTGGAATTTTATTCAGCCAAGAATGAAATTTTGTCATTCACAGGTAAACGGATTGAACTGGAGAACATCATCTTAAGTGAAGTTAGCCAGGTTCAGAAGGCCAAAGGCTGCATGTTTTCTCTCATATGTGCCATATAGACCTAATCCAAATACAGTAATATTGTCAAAAACAAGTTATATGAATGGGAAGTCACATATGAGAGAGGGGAGATAAAAGAAGGAAGTTAAGAAGGTGAATATGGCTGATGCATTTTCTATACGAGAATGAATGTAGAATTTTTAAACCTGCTGAAATAACCATGAGAAGGTGACTAAGGTAGAAAAGAGAAAAATAGAGGGGATCATATAATTAGTTAGGATATAATACATATATACATGGAAATGTCACAATGAAACTCCCTGGACTGCTATCTTAAACAAATAAAGATATCTTTTTTCAAAAATGGAGAACAAGAAGGTAAAACAGGTCCTGTCTGGGCTTGGTACCAATGGGAGAAGGGAGGATATAAGGAAAGAGTGAAGGAGGGTGAATGTGTTAGAAATGTTATGTATTCATGTATGAAAATGGAAAATGAGACCTGTTGAAACTATTACAGGAATGGGGGGGGATAAAGGAGAATGATGGAGGTGTGAATTTAACTAAGATATATCATAAGCACTTTGTAAATGTCACAATGTACCCCCCAGTGTAACAATAATAAGATAATAAAAAAAAAGAAAAATGAATAAATAAATAAGAGGGCAGTTGATGATTTGGGTGAAAGTTGATCTACTGGCAGGGACAGAGCTGAGGAAAATCTACAGAATTTGAATCCCCAACTCTGGCATCTACTCTAAGTCCTCATTTGCGAGTGAGAGTGTTTGAGGAGAGTCAGTGTATTCACCTCCAAGTTCATAAAAATCTTTATTTTTACTTTCAAGCCAAGTTCAAGGAAAATCACAAGCTTCCATTTCATTCTCTAGCAGTTTCCAAAAAAAACCCATCTTAAATATATACCTTAGACCAACCCATCACCCTAAGGATTTATTTTAAGCTAAGATACAAGTGGAGCTAAGTAAACTCTCAGCATTGGAACGTAAACCTCAGTGTAGAAAAGACCCTTCTCATCGTCTGCCCGTAGCAGCCAAGGACACAACAGTGCCAAGGTATGACCCAGAGTTGCAGGAAACTGGCTCTTTCACTATTTGACAGCTTCTGAGTATAAATCTTTCCTTCTTCTAATTATAAGAAAAACTCTGTTTTCAAGGAAGAGTTATGGCTCTCAGCCCCTCAATATAGTAAAAATTTAAAACCCTAAGAAGACACATATTCCCCCAAATGACCCAGTTCTAACGCTCATAGGTGAGACATAAGAACTTGAACAGCTAATAGATGTTGTGAGAAACGGCCTTCCTAACAAAAAGCGCCGATTATGAATCCAATATGCAAATCTTATGGGGCGTGTTAAACAGCTGAGTGTTTCCCACACTTGCCCAAGAGTAATTGACAAACTTCCCAGAGAAGTTCCTTGTGTCTTAAGTTCCTTTGAAAATCCCAACTTGCCCATCGCCAATTTTCTTTCAGATTTCTTGACTTAACAATGTTCTTTTTTTTTCAGTACTGGGGATTGAACCCAGGGCAAAGTGCTTTACCACTTGAGTTATACCCCCAGCCTTTTACTTAACACTTCTAAGTGGCTGGACTACCTTTCCATCTCAAAAGAAACAGAATTAATTCCGGGTAATAGACCCAAATCCTCTGTGAAGATACTTTACGGAACAGTTTTCCTAACAGCTTAAGCAGAAGAGGCACATTCGTGGGCCACTGTGAATCACTGGTGTAGAGAGCAGCATTTCTGGGCAAAACCCATGTTTTCTGACTTACCTGTCTATTCACGTTCTTTCACAAGCTGTAGTCCTGTAACAGTCAATCAACAAGTGGTTACTCAGCTCCTGGCGTGAGCTTGGCACTAGTTGAACTGGAATAGGGTGGGGGTTCCCCTCCCCCGGGGGTTCCCCTCCCCCATTTTTCTTACAATTTCTCAACTGACAGGAAACAACACAAAATAGTACATGAGTGAGGTTTGGCTGCATGTGTTCTAATTTATTAACTCTGCAACAGCCAAAGAAAGTTCAAGGTCACTGAACTGAGCCTTGAAAAAACCTGAGGCTGGGGTACATGTTAGACCACTGACGATAGCTGCTATTTATTGCCAGACGTGCCCTAAGGGTTTCACAGATATTTCTCACTTAACCTTCAGAAAGTCTTGTGAAGGGAGTTCTATCCTTCTGATAAAGCTTCAGCAGGTTGTAATCTGTCCTGAGGACAAACAGCCAGGAGGAGGTGATGTAGTCCTGAACGTGCTTTTCCCCAGGATGGGTGAGGGGAGAAGAGAACACTGTGGGGACCCCGACAGTGAGTGTGTAATGTCAGTCACAAAGCCAAAACCCAGAATGATTACACCCAGTGTTTTTTCTGGGCTTTTTGCTTTGCTTTTTTTTTTTTGGCTATGGAAGGGCTTGAACTCAGGGCTTCAGCACTTGCTAGGCAGGTACTCTACAATTTGAGCCGTGCCTCCAGCCTTTTGTTTTGATCTGGTTAATTTGGAAATAGGATCTCACTTTTTGCCTAGGCCCAGCCTGGACTGTGATCCTCCAGCCTCCTATTTTAAGCTTCTCTTCGTCATTAGGATGACTGGTGCACACTACCACATCCAGCTTTTTACCAAGATGGGGTCTTGTGAACATTTTTTGCCTGGGCTGGCCTGGAACTTGATACTTCCAATCTCAACTCCCTTGAGGTTGCAGGGATGACAGGTACAGGCCATCACACCCAGCTATTTGTTGAGATAGGGGTGTCTCTCAAAATCTGGGCCCTGGCTGGCCTTGTACTACAGTCTTCCAAATCACAGCCCCCCGAATAGTTGGGATTGCCAGCATAAACCAGCAGCACGCAGCTTCATTTTCTTGTTTTGATAGTACTCCACCAACATCTAGAAAGACTTCTAAAGATGGAGTAAAGTTAGGGTTGAGAAGGGGATCTAGGAATCTGTTCTGTCCTCTTAGCTGCTTCAAGCAAATAGCTGTCTCTGCTATTCAGCTTTAGGACAGCATACAATTCAGGGAGTGTAATTCATAAAGAGGTGTATATGTATCACGGGGAGGCTGTGTGTGTGAGAGAGAGACAGAGTATGGAATCTGTGCTCAGCAATGGTCGCAGTGCTGTGGGGGTATCATGGCCTAGGAGATAGTCCAGCTCCCCAGGTGGCTAGAACCAGGGCATGCTTGCCTGCCTGGAGGTTGCCTCTGGATTCTGCTGTCCCTGGATGCTGCTCCATGCTTGGGGTGTGGAGGTATAGAGATGTGGTTCCACAAGTCCCTGTGGTCCACTTTGATACCCATAGGGAAAAGTCCTGATTGCCCTTGGAGCTGGGGGCTGACCTCAGAAATCTCGGAATTCTTTTCTCCTTGCACTTCTCCTGGTCTGTTAATAGAATGGGGAACTCTGGATGATGTCTGGGGGTCTTCCAATTTGGAATTCCCTAACTCTTATGTCAAGGCTGGGATTCCTTTCCATGCCAGGGGTCAGTTAGCCTCACCATGGGGTCACCCATGCCCCCCGAGAGGCCAAGAATACGTTCTCCTCACATTATGTCAACGACTTGATGATTTACCAGTTTCTGTGTGAATATGGAAATCAGAGATGGGGAAAGAATCCTACTGAAGACATCTCTCCCTGTGTACCCAGGATGGCCTCCAACTCTTAATCCTCATGTCTTAGCCTCCTGAGCACTGGAATTACACACGAGCACTACCTTGCCCAACTTTCATTAACTTTTTATTATATGCCTAAAAGTGTGTACTTCAGATAAAGCTGGAGGATTAGGGATTAAGAGCTGCCTCCCTAAACCCAGACTTCCTCACTGGCTTCCTCCCTGGTTTCTTTGATTCCTTTCTGGCTTTTTTTTTTTTTTTTTTTTTTTATCAAACTAGTCTTCTTAAACTACCCATAGGCTAACATGCCCATGGTATCTTTTTCTGCTAACTTCCATCCTATAATGGAAACCAGGCTTTTGAGTTCACCACTGAGCCCCTCTGAGCTCTCAGTAGCTCTTATCCTTCTTTGTACTCATTCTCTCACTTTTCTGAGTCCATCAACCAAATCTGCCAATTCATGGTCCCCCAATCACTTTCTGTGCTTTTCTGTTTCCATTTGTGCTTTTAAGATTTAGTGTGTGGGCATTAAAAGAGTACTTTATTTTAAGAAGTAAATCAAACCAGGAATCAGTGGCTCATACCCGTAATCTTAGCTCCTCAGGAAGCAGTGATCTGGAGGATCATGGTTCGAAGCCAGTCCCAGGCAAAAAGTTACAATAATTTTACAGAGAACATATCCCTATACCTAGACTTGACAACTTGTAACCTGGGTGCAGTCTTTTTTTGGGTTGTATTGGGGTTTGAACTCAGGGCCTCACAACTTGCTAGGCTGGTGCTCTTAGCACTTGAGCCACTTTGCCACCCCTCTTCTATTTTGGAAATTTTCAAAATAGGGCCTCACAAACTATTTGCCTGATTTGGGTGCATTTGGGTCTCTCTTTCTGTCTACACACACACTGTTATTTATTTTCTTAACTATTTGAAATACTTTGCTGACATCATACCCCTCTGCCCTTTAATATTTCAGTGTATATCTCCTTTAAAACTATGCTCAGGATGGTTGTCTACTTCAGGAATTAAACATTGGTACAGTCGTTTAGCTCATCTAACTTCCATAAATTATTCCAAATTATTTTCTCGATTGACCTGGTTGCATTCTACAGTGTTTTCTCCCATACAGTACAGGATCAGGCCCTGGACCACCTATTACAGTTAGTTCTTGTGCTCCTTTGCTTTCCTTCCTTCATTCTAGAATCTTCATTTTTGTTTGTCATTGATGCCAGTGACATTTTTGAAAGATAAAGTCCAGCTCCTTTCCATTTTTTTGAGGTTTTTTGGTGGCACTGGGGTTTGAACTCAAGCCCTCATGCTTGCTGGGCAGGCCTTTTTACCACTTGAGCCACTCCACCAGCCCTTTTTTTGTGATGGATTTTTTGAGATAAGGTCTTGAGAACTATTTGCCCAGGATGGCTTTGAACCACGATCCTCCTGATCTCTGCCTCCCATGTACCTAGGATAACAGTTGTAAGCCAGTGGCACCTGACTTCCATTTGTTTTTAATAAAATATATTGTATAATTTACATATATGTACATATATGCATATGTATTTTAGCTTTTTTTTTTTAAGAGACAGGGTCTCACTATTGTTGCCTAGGCTGGCCCTGAACTGGGCTCAAGCAATCGTCCTGTCTCAGCCTTCTGAGCACCACTCTTGTTGGCTGTAATTTTGTATTACACCTGTAATCCTAGCTACGTGGGAGGTGGAGATTGGGAGGATCATGGTTCAAGGCCAACCTGGGCAAAAAATTAGCAAAATTCCCATCTCAAAAAGTTAGCAAAACTCCCATCTCAATAAACAAGCTGAGCATGGAGGTACCCTGCTGTGATCCCAGCTACTCTAGATGTAAGGTAGGAGGATCTTTGTCCTAGGACAGCCCAGGGCAAAAGCAGGAGACTCTGTCCAAAAATAACTAAAGCATAAAAGGGGTGAGGATGTGACTCACTGGCTAAGCAAGTATGAGGCCTTGAGTTCAAGAATCATGACCACCAAAAAGAAAAAAAAAAAACAACTATTTTTTTTTTTTGCTTCTCTCGAATATCTTCCACATTTTTTTCCATGTCATTTCAATGTTGGGACTGCCTCTCCACTTCCCAAGTCCTGCTTGCCTTTCTAGGCTTGGGGTTTGTTTTGTTTTGTTTTTGCAGTATTAAGGATTAAACTCAGGGCCTCCTGTGTCCTATCTATTTTTGGTTTTAGTTTGTTTTTCAGGTAGGTCTTGAGCTAACTTTGCCCAAGACAACCACAAACTGCAATCTTCCTACTTCTGCCTCCCAGGTAGTTGGGACCACAGGAGTGGGCCACCATGTTTAGGCTCAGTTCAAATCCTTCTCCTTGGCCTGGAGGCTGGATGATACCTCTTAGATATCTTTTTTTTGTGGTGGTACTTGGGTTTGAACTCAGGACTTCATGCTTGTAAAGCAGGTGCTCTATCGCTTGAACTACACCTCTAGTCCAATTTGCTCTGGTTATTTGGAGATGGGGTCTTGCAAACTATTTGCACAAACTGGTCTCAAATGGTGATCCTCTAGATCTCAGTCTCCCAAGTAGCTAGGATTACAGGCGTGAGCTACCAGAGCCAGGCTTTCTTAGATATCTTTACATCTGCCAGGGCATCTTACATTGTGCTTAGCCCACATGGGCTAATTAATAAGTATTTGTTGATTAATTGATGTGACGCTCAGACATAAGTACTGTCTGTAGCAAAAGACAGAACTTGTCACATCAGCTTAGGATGTGAAGGTTGGAATCTCTGCTGTCCATTGCTTTTGGGGTTTGCAATTACTGGGGTAAATTTTGAAATCAAAACTGGATTCCTGACTACACCTTTGCACAGCATAGAACTGTAAGAAAGTTGATAACATTTTAAAAGTTTCACAATAGATAACAAAGAGTGTGAAATGAAAGGAATTCTCCCCTTCTATTTAATTTCCTCCCAATTTTAGTTATCTGAAAAAATCTTTTATTTAGGAAATGGTGGGCTGGTGGAGTGGCTCAAGTGGTAGAGTGCCTGTCTAGCAATTGTGAGGCCTTGAGTTCAAACCCCAGTGCTACAAAAAACAAACAAACAAACAAAAAATCTATTTAGGAAATGGTTTCAAAGACTAATGAAAAATTTATAAAAAATTCTTCAGCAGCAGTGGGGTTTGAACTCAGGGCCTCATGCTTGCTCAGGAGGCACTCTACCACTTGAGCTACTTCACCATCCCTCTCTTGTGGTGGGTTTTTTTGGAGATAGGGTCTCTAGAACTACTTGCCTAGCTTGGAACCATGGTCTTCCTGATCTCTGCCTCCTGAGTCACCGGTGTGCAGTTCAATATATTCTGATCTAGTCTGTCCTCATGTGATCAAGGTATAGAAGGCTGAAGAAGGCTAATTGTTTAGAAAATAGTTCCCACAGAGGAGATGGTAAATTATAAACTAAGAAGAGAGCCCTCATACTAAGACCTACCCATTTGCAGCCATCAGATAAAGTCTTTGGCCCTTGCCTGAGAGAGCACTAGACACTTGGCAAGCAAGCCTTGATAAATTTTGAAAAATCACATGATTGTTCCATGCCTACATGTGGTAGAAAAAATAACTTAGCTCTGTCCTAGCTTCCCGCCAGAGCAATATTCAGGACTAGTAGGGTCTGATGAGGGATGAGGTGTTGAGTCTCTCGATGGAACAAAGCGTTTGTTTTTTTTTTTAAAGGCGTATTGAAAGGTAACTAGAATTGAAGATAGGCTTTGTGAAATGGACTCTTTTTTGTGTGAACCTTCCTCATCTTTCTGTACAAGGAATGTCTTTTTTCTTAAAAAAAAAAAAAAGAAGAAAGAAAAGAAAAAGCTAAAAGAGCATTATAAAGTAAAACAAGTGGACTGAAATCTACAGTGAATTCATCTTTTCCAGAAAGGCTCTGAAGAAATTCTTTTAAAATTACAAACACCAGCCTGGTGCCAGTGGCTCACTCCTATAATCCTAGCTACTCAGAAGGTAGAGATGAGGAGGATAGCAGTTCGAAGCCAGCCTGGGCAAATAGTTTGTAAGACTTAACGCAAAAACCCCAACACAAAAAACAGGGCTGGCAGAGTGGTTCCAAGAAAAAAAAAAAAATCGAACACCAGATATTTTTGTTTGTTTAACAGAAAAAGGAAATCCTTTCTATTTAGTCATAGGTAGATTTTTTAAAAATCATATTAATAAGTGTCTATTTGTTAGACAATTCTTTGGGCATGAAATTGCCTCTTTACGAACTGCTGGAATTCCAGTATAAACAATAAGCCAAAAACAGGTTTGTTCAGAAACTAGATTGGGTTTTTTTTTTTTTTCTGGCAGCACAAGAGTTTGAACTCAGGGCCTCATGCTTGCTATGCAGGTGCTCTTACTGCTTGAGCCACTCCACCAACCCTTTCCTGTGATAGGTATTTTCAAGATAGGGTCTCGAAATCTATTTGCTTGGGCTGGCTTGGAACTGTGATCCTCCTGATCTCTGCCTCCTGAGTAGCTAGGATTACAGTTGTGAGTCACCAGTGCCTAACCTGGGTCTCTTTCTTTAGAGTCAACTGCTTCATTTCACATCCTGGGGATCAACTAGCACCTTGATCATCAAGTGTTTCTGCTTAAAAGTACTTGATCCTCTAAGGACAATGACTAGAAGGGAAGTGGCAGGGCATTCTGAGATGCAGGCACAGGGCTGGTAAGAAGGGAGCCTCTCTCTCAGCCCACAGAACTGTCACAGTGCTGTACCCCTGGGTGTGCACTTTCTAAACACTCCACCAAAGCCCTCAATGTGTTTGTGTGCATTGCTTGCAAATGCTAGACTGCAACAGAAAACTGCTTCCTCAGGAAAATTGGGAGTGGGAAAAGAGCAAAAGGCTATTTTCTTTAGGAAAAAGAAAAATAGCATTAAGATGTATTACCTAGGGCTGGTAGAATGGCTCCAGCAGTAAGAGAACCTGCCTAGCAAGCATGAGGCCCTCAGTTCAAACCCCAGTGCCACCAAAAAATTACCTATTTAAAATATATCTATACATGTGAAATAAATAAGGATTTATTTATTTCCAGTAAGGATTATTCTCAGAATGGGAGTTGGGAATTTCAGTGGAGGTCGTTAGTTTAAGCAGGTTAATGTTACAAATTGAATGATTCCCTTAACTTGCTCCTGGTCTTCCCGTTTTCTTGTTAACAACTGAGTTGTTAATGCATTCTTGGAAATATCAGTTCTGTTATATTTAATATATTTTCTCCAATGTCATAGAGGCTGTTCTCCTGTCCCAATATCGCCTGCATTAACAAGATTATCTGAAGAAGGCAAAGGTCGTAATTGCTATTGTGCTACCAATTTACCGCATGACCTTGAACAAGATATACTGGCTTCCTTTGTCTAAATTTCTTCATAGGTAACATGAGTGTGAGTTCACACTCAAAAAGACTTCTTAGGCCCCTTTGAGTAGTAAAATACTGATTCCTTGACTCCACCTTCCTCTAAGAAGGTTCTTATGCATCAATGCATCAACGTGTCTTCAATTTTTTTTTTTTTTGGCAGCTGGGGTTTGAACTCAGTGCCTCATGCTTGTTAGGCAGGCACTCTACCACTTGAGCCACTCTATCAGCCCAACATGTCCTCACTTCTAAGGGGGTAAAGACCTATGTCCTAACAAAATGCCGAGAAGTAGGACCAGGCTGGAATTATTTATAACTTACTTTGCATAATGGTTAGTAGCCAGACACTTGATTCTACCAGTCAGTACAGTACAGTATAGGTAGTCTTGCCCTTGTGGTTCAGGAAACTGAATCTCATGGAGGTCAGTTTAGCTCCTCAAGCCTTTGTAGTCAGCAAATAGAAAAGCTAGAAGGTTGTAAGTGATTTTTTTTTGTAATAAGACAATTGTGTGTTTAAAATACTTGAAGTAAAGATCAGTTTTAGCTGGGCGTGGTGGTACACACTTGTAATCCCAGCCCTTGGGGGAGGCTGAGGCAGGAGGATCAAGATTAACCAGGTCAAGGCCAGGTACTGTGGTTCATGTTTGTAATTCTAGCTACTTGGAAGGCAGAGATCAGGAGGATGGAGGTTTGAGGTCAACTTTGGCAAAAAGTTAGCCAGACACTAATCACAACAAATTAGACAAGTACAATGGTCCCAGTTACGTGGGAGGCTGTAGGTAGGTGATTTGCAGTCCAGGCTGGTTGGGCAAACACACAGACACTATCTAAAAAATAACCTAAAAGAGTCTGGAGGTGTGGCTCAAGTGGTAGAAAAAAAAGGATGAAGCCTTGAGTTCAAACTCGAGTACTGCCAATGAAACAAAACAAACAAACAAAAACCCTAAAACCAAAAGGAGCTGGAGGCCTGGCTCACGTGGCAGAGTGCAAGGGCTGGAGCTGAAACCCCAGTACTGCCAAAAAGGAAAACAAAAAATTCTGAGCTACATAGTGAGACACTGTCTCCAAAGCATTGGTCTTTTGAAATGATGGATTCTTTTCTGAACATTTCAAGGTCTTTATTCCCCTTTAGCAGGTCCTTTCTAAAAGCATTCAGCACTAATTTACAGTATAGTGTATTAGAGATTAGAGGTTATAGTACACAAAAAAGGGCAAGGGGCCTTCCAGACCTGATTGGGAAAGTACTTCCCCATGAAGAAGGAACACTTAGAGGTCCCCTGGGACCAGTGCAACCCAAGCATCAACAACGAAACACAAAATATCATGTGTCATTAAGAAAAAATTATCATTATATTAGCATCCAAGTGTATAGTTTGTGCCAAACCAATACTAAAGAAAAAAAATTCACCCTTGGTTACTTCAGCAAATTGAGCCTTTTATTTTCATGTATTCAGAGGGTAGATTTTTTTTCCCCCCTGTGGTGCCAGACCAAACCCAGGTCTAGGTGAGTGCTTTACCTCTGTGCGACATCCCCAGCCAACACATATATATATATATATATATATATATATATATATATTTAATATCAAAAAGAAAAAAGAAAAGGAAATGAAAAGAGCCAGTGCCAATGGCTCATGCCTGTAATCCTAGCTACTCAGGAGGAAAAGATCAGGAGGACTGAGGTTTGAAGCCAGCTCAGGCTTCAAAAGAACCCATCCAAAAAAAAAAAAAAAGAAAAAAGGCTGGTAGAGTGACTCGAGGTAGAGGCCCTGAGTGGAGGCCCTGAGTACAAAAAAAAAAATTTAAATTTTTGTAAGAGGAGATAGCAATTCCAATCATGATCTTTTCATCGTGAAGTATTCTTCTCATACTGAGTTTATTTCATCTGTTATTGTCGACTCTAGAATTCATATTTTTCATCAGAAGTAGAAATATACAGCCTGTTTTTAAGGAGTGTTTTTTTCCAAATATTGTACACAAGGGAATGTCATCATTCCCTCCCCCCACCTTTTTCAGATTTTTATTTTTGCTTTTGAGACAGGGTCTTAATATGTAGCCAGGCTGTACTGACACTCCCTATATAGCACAGGCTGGCCTCAAACTCACAATCCTGCCTCAGTCTCCAGAGTGCTCAGATTACAGATAAGTGCCACCAGTCCTGGCAAATGTCATGATTCTTACATGCTCTACCAGGACTCCTGAAACCTAACACTGAGAAAGGTTATGCTGGGAATCTTCAAAATCAATCTGGTTTTAGGTAGAGGAGGGAGGTTCTGTCTGGAGGCAGGGGGCTGACATAATGACTTACAAGGAGTCTGCCAGTTTTTAACTCCTTGATCGTGTGACAGCTCCCGGTAGATACAGATTTCCTTGTAAGGATAGAGCAAGAAGTGTATACAATTACTTTATGAATTATCAAAGTGGGAGTGTGATGGTGAAGGGGAGAAGGGATTTAGCTGGGGTAGTGAGGGCGCCTGTTTTCCTGGTTACTGGAGTGTCATGGTCTTTATTATGTCTTGTATTGTCCTGGGGTAGCTGAAGCCATTGTAGCCATGGAAATGATGGCAATTGAAATGAGATAATTTAAAGTGGACTGGGGTCTCTTTGATATACAATGTGCAACACGATTGTATTTGATGGGCACACATTTCTTCACTTTCCGTCAAATGAAATGATAAAAAAGAAAATAAGTCATCATTTGATGGCTCAATATTTTTTAAAACTCAATTTTGGTACAATGCTAAATAATTCAGTAGCATTTCTGTGTGATTATTATTCTAAAATTACTATTTGAATAACATTTACATTGCGGCAAAAAAAGCACAGCGGCTCCTACAACTTTCCATCAATTTCTACAAATCAAACTTTCTATCCAATGTGAGCTAATACCCCCAAATTCAAAATCCCGTGTAAATCACTCCCAGTGATTTGTTTCAAAATTTGCAAGCCCCGTGGCACATGGGTTTTACCTGTCACATCACTTTCTATGAAAAGCGATTGAAGAATCCTACACTGTAAGGACTGCACGTGCCTCGCGCCCTCCACAGAGAACTCTAGCCTGAGCTTTTCTCAGAGGCATGACCTCTGCTCCTAGCAGGTAAATTGCCAGCGGGAGAAGCAAGTGTCAGCCCAAAGGAAACCCGGTTATGGGATTTCCTTTTTCTTTTTCCTCTTTAACCCATCACTTTTAGGAGGAGTTCTCCAGTCCAAAGTCCTTGCCACGGATCACCATCTTTTTCACCTATCTGTCCCCCCACCCCCCCTTGCTGGAAGAACTTGCTTGCCGTGACCTCCATCTCCCACCGGCTTCCCCTAAACCCGGGTCCCCGAGGCATTCCAGGGGACCTTCCCAGCCCTAGCCCCTTCCAGGGCGTCGCACGAGGCGCGGGGCGCGGGGCGGGGGGGACACGGGGCGCTCCAGGTGCCGCGGGGGGAGGGGCGCGGTGGGTGGGACCGGCGGGGGAGGGGCGCGGCGGCGGAGGAGGAGGAGGAGTGCAGTGCGAGCGAGCTAGAGAGCGAGGAGCGTGTGTGGCTGGGGGAAGCCATTGCCTGTTTAATAGTTGCTGTTGCTGCACTTCCGCTTCTCTCCCAGCGAGAGAGAGAGAGAGAGAGAGAGAGAGAGAGAGAGAGAGATAGGAGAGAGAGGGGGGAGAGAGAGAGAGAGAGAGGAGAGAGAGGAGAGAGAGGAGAGAGAGAGAGAGAGAGAGAGAGAGAGAGAGAGAGAGAGAGAGAGAGAGAAAGAGAGAGAGAGAGACACGAGTGGCCAGGCCCAGCCGCAGCCGCAGCAGCAGCCGCCGCGGCGGCACGGACGAGCCAGACACAAAGAGAGGTACGGGGATCCCCCCGCTGCCCGCCGCCCCCCGGCCGCCCGCCCGCGGGGCCTTGGGGACGCCCTGCCCGCGCCGCTGGGCCGCGGGGCCGGGGACACCGGCGAGGGGCTGCGGAGCCCGGGGACCGCCGGGGGAGGGGGGATGGGCAGGGTCCCCGGGCCGCGTGGGGTGCGGGGCCGCCCGCGTCAGGGCGGGGGGGGGGGCGGGGGCACCGCGGCTCGAACTGTCAGCGCCCCGGGGAGCCCCCCGCTGGCCGCCTGCGGCGGGGCGGGGGAGGGGAGCAGGGGAGCCCCGTTTTCCCCCGGGGCGGGCGCATTGTTGTTCCTCGCTGTCCAGGCCGAACCTCCTTCGCCCCCCCCGCACCCCCTCCGCCACCACTCACACACCGTACCCCAGCCCAAAGCGGGGACCCCGAGGGGCGGCGCTGGGACCGAGGCCCCCGCCACCTCTCCCCGCCCCCACCAGGCACAGCTCCTCGCCGCCGGCCCCCCCGCCCGTTTCGGCTTCCTCTCTCACTCCTGCTCCCCCGTCCTCCCCAAACTCCGCTCGTAGTGTCTCCCGGGCCACTGGCCTCGCGACCCCCCGAAAGCGACCCAAACAACCCGCGCCCCCTCCCCGTCCCTGCGCCCTGTCCTCCGCGGCTTCCCCGGGACCTTGGGGGCGAGGGAGGGCAGGGCCGTCCCCCACTTGAGGACAGAAATAAACAAGCCGCGTCCCCATTGCAGAAAGCAGCCTGTGACCGCGGGCCCGGGGACTTTGGAAGCGTGCAGGGCGGTGGGCACCCTCCTGACAGCGCCCGAGTTCCTTATTTATTTACGCCGCCTGCATGGTCTGTGTCTCTGTTTTGTTTCCTCCCCCCCTCCCCCCTCCCCCCTGCAGGGGCCGTTTGCGGGGTGGGGTGGGGGGTTCGCTATGTCGGATGACGATTCGAGGGCCAGCACCAGCTCCTCCTCATCTTCGTCCTCCAACCAGCAAACCGAGAAGGAAACCAACACCCCCAAGAAGAAGGAGAGTAAAGTCAGCATGAGCAAAAACTCCAAGCTGCTCTCCACCAGCGCCAAGAGGTACCCACTCCTCCCCAGCTGCCTCCCCTCCAGTCAGAGCTGAGCCAGCCTGCTGGTTTATCTGTCCCCCAAAATGAAGAGGGGGGTTCTGGGAATCTTAGCTATGTTGTCTTTTGTTTTTGCTTTAATCATTGTCAACTGGCAGCACTTGTGACTTGCCTGGTCCCCGTCCTGAAGTTGTAAGAATCTTTCGTACTTTTATTAGTGACCCCCAAATCTGACTTCAGATTACTTGTCCTAGCAATCACGAATGATCAAGTGGGATGATCCTTCCATGGGCTGTCATCCTACCTTATAATCACAAATGCTTTCCCAGACAGCTCTATCAAAATGAGTTCTAGGACCATCTTACTTCCTTGTCACCTGTTGCAGGGATTTTTTTTTTTTTTTTGAATTGCGTTTTCTCCACAAATTGCATAAGGAGTCAGTAACTCACATTAGTGGGAAAAATTTTGTAGGTGACGTTTTCTGCTGGAATTGAAAGAGCTTTTGATTTGCAGTCGAGGCAAATGAATGAATCAGTAAATGACTGTAAAATGGCTAGTCCAGAGATGGGGGGTGGAGGTTGTTCAGTATAAGAACTTCCATTTTTTAGGGAGACTTTTTTTTTTTAATCTGTGCTGTTTGCTCTCATGTAAAAATGTGTCACTTTTTTTTTTCCAGTTGAATTCAAGCAGTGGCTTTTTCTTTATTCTTTTCCTCTTCTCTGGAGGTAGCTACTTTTGGTGGTGGTGGGGGTGATACTGGGGTTTGAACCCAGGGCCCCATGCTTGAGCCACTCTTGCCAGCCCAAAGGTACCTACTTTTTACCTCCATCATTCTTCAGTAACATCATCTGATATCTGTGACCGTTAAAATAGATAGCAAATTCCTGAGAACCTTTTCATAAATCCCTCTGTACTTAGATAGTTGTTAAACTTTAATGGCAAGCTAGGAAGGTGGTAAGGAAACCAAATGGTGGGTTACACAGGGGTCTGTTCTAAAAGAATTTAAAATCAAATGGAAAATGAAGCTTAGGTCTCTGCTGAGGAGTGAGTCTGAAACTCGGACTCTGAGAGTTTGGCCCATCGAAGACCAAACTTTAAATACTTGGAATTTGAAAACTTAGTAAGCTGTTTTGGTGTCCTGGTGTCAGTGACTTAGCTTATTTTAAACAGTGTGGAGGTCTTAAGTGTCACGATGCCTTTGCAAGATTGCTCTCATTTTCAGAGGGTTGTTGGATTTTATCTCAGTTTCTCAGGAGTTCTGACCCTCCCTCTTTGATTGGCCCTCCTGAGTTCTGAACTTGGCATCTCTGCCCTCCCCACTCTGGGTGAACCCTTCCTTAACAATCTCACCTCCCCCAGAACTCTGAGTGCCCACTCTCACTCAGCTTTTGGCCTGACTTGCCCCCATGAAGGCTCTTTGCTTTCATTACTGTTTTCACATTTAGCAAAATGGGTATCTTTGGTGTGCATGAATATATTTGAAGGTAAAGGTACAGGTGTTGAGTAAAATGTAGTTTGCTTTTGTCAGTAAATTAGGAAGAGTGAGATTTTCCCCCCCCAGGCTCAGTTTGTCCATTTATGCTAAGGAAGTTAAAACTTAACTTGGAAATGACTGGGAAAGAGATGGTAGGTATAGAAAATGAAAGCTACAAATAGTAATTTATCTATAAGTGAACATAGGTTTGTTTTTCTTTCTTTCTTTCTTTTTTTTTTTTTTTTTGGTGCAATGATTTTAGATCCCTAGATGTCTTCCTGAAGGAGTAGCTATTTGTGTTAAAGCAGAATTAAAGTTAATATCAAAAGGCAAAAAGTGAAGGACAGGAAAGGGTGAAAGGGGGGAAAAGGATGTCAGTGGGACCCCATAGAGGGTGCTGTGTGAAGTAAGTTGTTACCCATAGAATTGGAAGAGAGATGTGTACCAGTAGAGAAAATGAAGCCTGCCTTAGGAGGCTTAGAACCTGGGTAGAGGAAAGGCCCGGATGTGACATACCTATGAGTTTCTCTTGCACATCTTGGGCCAGTACTCTGGAAATGTTGCAAATGGATGAAGTGGATACAGCTGTGTGGTATTACACTTTTTAGGTATTTTTGAGCTCAAGGGGAGGAAAATTTTGCCTGTGTACATAGGTCTTAAAATATAGTCAGTTGGAAAACATGCAAGATTCTTTACAAATCAGGAAGCTAGTGTTCCAAACTTTTTGAGACTCAACATCTTACAATGAGTGAAACAACAGGGAGGTCAATGTGTCACGACTGAAATGCGAATTGGTAAGTAGATCTTAGCAGGACACTGATAAATGGATGTCAATAGAGACTGTGGACAAGCCCCATTCTAAAGTTGACCCGATTTGTAGTTGACAGGAAATGTCCTTCAATAGGAAAGTTTAAAGAACTTCCCCAGTCATTATCCTTATTTCTTTTTACTTTTAAACCTGGAAGAAACAATGCCTTCTAAAACCTCATTGCATGTAGCTGGCCTCTTCCTAACCCGCAGAAAACCTTGGGAAAGAGAAAAACACCCATTGTCATTCAGATTGCTGAGTGCAAGAGTGTGTGTGTGTGTGTGTTGGCGCTCAGTGATGTCTTGAGTTGTCACCGCCCCCGGGGTTTGTAGGGCAGGCAACGTGGAGCGGTGGGAGAAGCTACGGGCCCCGAAGTTGGTCATGACTGGTGGTCAGAGCGCCTAGGTGGGCGGGAGACAAAGGCCGGGGTGTGAACGGCCGGGTCGGTCGTCCGGGCGGGGTGGGGGCGGGGCGGGCCGCGGCTGGGGTCGGCGGTGGAGGGGGTGGGGGGGGGCAGTGGGAAGTTTGGGCCACGACCCGAGCCGGCCGTGGGCGGGCACCTGCGGCGTCCCCGCCCCTCCCTCCCCGCGGCTGGAGCGCGCGGCGGCCGCGCGGGTCGGTGGCCCGAGGGCCTCGCGGCGAGCGGCCATGTTGGCCTCGGCGGTGAGACTGGCGCGGGGGAAGCGGAGAGATGGGGGGCGACCTTCCTCGTGGTGACTCTGGTGGTTCTGGTGGCCGGCCTGGGCAGAGGCGGTTCACGAGGAGCCCCCCCTCCCTCACCGTACCGAGCAACTTGGAAGTGACCTCCAAGTGCGGGGCCCGAGCGCCACCCAGCACCGCCTGGCTGGCTGGGAGCCTTCGCACCTGCGTGTGTCCTGTCCTCCCTGTGCCCCGTCTCCGCCCACGCGTCCGTCCCTCTCCCCCCTTGTCTCCCATGTGTACCCTGTCCCCGAGTGTGACCTGCGCCCTAATGAACACCCTCTGTCTGCAGGATTCAGAAGGAGCTGGCGGACATCACTCTGGACCCTCCACCCAACTGCAGGTGAGCTGTCCCCTCTGCAGTCCCCACCTGTCCCGGGACTCCCTGCGGTGCGGGAGACCTTCCCTCCCTGTGCGGTTCCCTGGTTTTGATGGGCTAAGCTGAAATTTATCAGCCCGAGTGGTAATGTCTTGATGAACCTTTGACAAGCGCACTGGAGAAAAGATTTGTTTGGAGTGTGCACTGTGCTGTTCGTGAAGGAAACTCGGAGTAAATCTGTAGCAAGCACCCCCGCCTCCTGGCTCTGATGCGTTATTTAAGGGTGAGTGGCAGAACCATTTAGGTACACGTTGGTGTAGAGAACTGTTTGCTGTAGCCATCTCTTAGCCAAGCCCTGCTAAGCTAATGGAACAGAGAATTAAACACTGGATCAGCAAACTTACTACACTGATTGTAATTTTGTGTTGGACTTTTGGCAGAGCAATTCCGGAAATAATTTGTGGCTTTGATAAAAGGATTTTGTTTTAAATTATAGATTTAAACTCTCACAAAGTGGTGTTTTTCCTTGATATTGCTTCATTCAGACTGTAAATATATGTGTGTGTGTTTCAGTTTCAAAACAACTTGAAACCACCTTTGAAAAGGTTTGTTGGTCACTCTTAGACTAGCATTTTGCTACTGTTGAGGCAGGGTGGAAAGAGTTGGTGACATTAATCCATCAGCAGTGATTCATGAGCAGGGACTCTCATTGTTCACTTCTATAACCTCCATAGCTTCAAAGTGGAATGTAGGGTTTAACTTCTGAGGATCACCACTGGAATTGCCTGTGAGCTTTCTTCAGTGTTCTGAACTTGTAGGTGAGGGTAGAAGTTACAAGAACTATTCAGTGGCCATACGTAGAATTTAAGACAAATATGTGAAAGTGTTCAGGTTGGAAGCTATATGGACTATTTTGCTTATTAATACTAAACTTTCTACGCTGTGATTAGCGGATTGAACATGAGCTTTTGTATTGATATTTTGACTACATGTGTTCTTAATGCTGATCAGGTGTGCGATGCTCTTTGGTGGAATTTTGTCCTGTTTTGTGAGGAGAGTCTTTTTGAGTTCAGAATGCTCTTAAGTTGAGTTTATGATGGAACCACTTAATCATTCTTGAAGAGTTCCCTCATGGCTTATAAAGATCTTTTCAGATGGTTGAGAAAGTGGGGGAGTATCAGCAATTGATGGACTTTGCTTTCAGTCCCTTGCTGTTGGTGGAATCTGTAGACATTCCCGGGTGGAGCTGTGCCTCTCCTCTGTGTGTCTCCTGTGGTTCAGCAGCTCTCGCTGGTCAAATTATAAGGCATAGCTTCAAATTAGTCATTTATTAAAACATACAATGAGTGCTATCACATTTAAAATTGTAAACAGTTAAAGATTTTCATTTTTAAAAATAGAGTAAGTACCCTTGAGTTCCACAGCATTTTAGCTGAGTTCATAGCTGAGACATTTGTGATTCTGAGGCATGTAGAACGTTTGTATCTTTGGAAGACCCACCTTATCACCCCTTTTAGGTAAACCTTTAAGCATTACCTGTGGTCACAGGGAAACCCTAATTTGAATGGCTATTGGGTGATGAGGAGACAAACCTTATCACACTCAAAACATTTTGAGAAAAATGTATGATTTCAAAGAAAATACCAGGCATTTTTATTTTTGGAAGAGAATGTATATTACGTTGTTTTTTTTTACAAATGTAACTGCTTTATGTTCTGGAGACATCTTCCAGTGGGACCTTTTAAGTAATGTGAATTAAAATTTCTACATTTGGTTGCCTTGCTAGGATGGTTATCCTAATGTCCTAATATTCAGCTCTCTTATGACTTTGGTTTTATGTTTTGTGCTGGTATGCTTATAGAAGTTTAATAATTTAATATTTTCATGTATTTTATTGTTGGAGATGGAAATGGGTAATTTAGCTTGGGAATATTTTTTGAAGTTAGCTTCAAATTAAAATGTGTGAATTAAGTGATCTGTTAGATGTGTGCATTTTTAAAAACAATCTTTCTAAAGTTACCCTCAGCATGCGTGAGCACTCAGTAGTTTGGTTCCTATCGGATTGTAATTTCATCAACTACAAATTATATCTGGAATGAGCTAAATAATTATTTTTTAGGTAACGTACCTTAGATGTGTTTTTACTCTTCAGTCATTGAACACTGACTCCTCTTTTTCAGAAATAGTCAATGTTCAATGTGTAGTTTTAAATGTAAACACATTCTTTCCCTAAAACACAGCATAGGGCATGTAGTAACAGCAAACAGTTGATTGTCTCAGATCAATAGGAGACTTGCTCCCCTTGCAGGGTGGTATACTGCTTGTGTTCACTAAAGTTAGTAACTGACGAAGAGAGTTGGATTTGAGGTTATTGTTGGAGTAGGAGTTTGAACTCAGAGCTTCGAGCTTGGGTTCTACCCCTTAGGCCAGGCCTCCAGCCCTTTTGCTCTGGTCAGTTTTGGACATAAGGCCTTGGCTTGTTGCCCATGCTAGCCTGAACCAAGATCCTCCTGTTTATGCTTCATACCTGGGATGACAGGCTTGTGCCACCACACTCAACATTTTTTTGTTGAGATGGGGTCTCTCACAAACTTTTTTGAGGAGTGGTCTGGGCCCACAATCCATACCATCTCAACCTACTGCATAACTTGTAAGGACAGGCATGCACTACTGCGCCCCGCTATTAGTTGAGATGGGGTCTCACAAACTATTTACTGGGACTGGTCTCCAACCAGATCCTTCCAGTGTCAGCCTCCCAAGTAGGTAGGATTAGAGGAGTGAACCACAGGACCAGGCTTGGTAGGTGCTGTTTTGGTTTTGGGTTTTTTTTTTTTACGGTACTGGGGTTTGGACTCAGGGCCTACACTTTGAGCCACTCCGCCAGCCCTTCTTTGTGAAGGAATTTTTTCAACATAGGGTCTTGGAAACTATTTGCCTGGGCTGGCTTTGAACTGGTATCCTGATCTCCACCTCCTGAGTAGCTAGGATTACAGGCATGAGCCACTGGCACCAGGCTGGTAGGGGCTGTTTTAAGATAAAATGTCTTTGAGAAGTCATTAAGCATTTCAAGCATGGAGACAGAATAATAAAAATGTTTCCTTTTACATAATTTCATTAACATTTGACCAATATTTTTCTGTTTCTTGAATTGTGTAAACTTGTCAGTGCTTCTCCTCAAAACTGTGTTACATAACCAGATACAGTTGATTTTAAAGTTGTACAGATAAATCCTGTTTTTTAAAAAGATGATTTAAAGGCCATAGAGAAGAGCATTTGAAAAAAAAAATTACTGCATTTGTTTAAAAGGTTAAATTTCTTGGCCTCTGTTTCCTTATCTACTGAAAGGGCCTAATACCTAACTCACCTACCTTACAGTGTTCCAAGATTCAGTTCAGATTTAAAGAACCTAGTGATATTATAGACTTGCCTATTTAGTCTTTTTGATACTGCTTGTATTTTAAATACATTTTAAGCCATTACACAATAGTATAAGAATGCAGAGGTGTGTGGAGTAGAAAGCCAGATCTGTTATGTTCTGCTCCCTTGCTCAAGTTTTGAGTGCATCCTTCTGGACAGTTTCTTTGAAAACCTGTAATTGGCAGTAATGATAGTGAGATGGCAGTTTAGAAGTCCCAGTTGCTGACCTTGGTTTAGAATGGAGACAGAGGACCTGTCCACATTCAGCATTTTTTATATGGCTGCTTGGATATAAGAAATCAGCCTTTAAGAAAGTCCCGTGTACTGAAAAACATTTTAATTTCTTTCATGTATTTGATGCTACTAAACGTGTTAAGGACAGAAATGTGACTTGAAATCTGAGTGATGGTTAGTTTCATAATTTTCAGTTAGGATGTCACTATGGCAGTTTGTGTACCTTTAGGTGTGTAAAGGTGACGTTGAAAACTAGTGAGAGGCAGGAGAGTGGAATGCTTTGTTTTGGTGGGACTGGGGTTTGAACTCAGGGCTCTGTGCTTTGCAAAGCAAGTGCTCTGCACTTGAGCCACACCTCTCAGAGTGGAATGTTAGTACAAACAAAATAGTTCTCAGAGGAGGGTCAAGCTCCTGAAAATGTGATCATCACCTGGCGCCCAAGTAGTTGGAAGGAAGGAAACCCATCCAAAAGTGAGTTGCTTTCCAAGTGGCTGTTGTGTTTACCAGGACTGTCACTGGACTGAGACCACACTGCTGCTGTTCTCAGAAAGTGCAGCAGGGTCATCTGTGACCCAGCCATTCTGCTCCTAGGTAAAGGCCCCAAAATAGTTGGAAGCAGACTCAGCTCCTGTGTCAGTGTTCACAGCACACAGCGTTGTACCTAATGGCCAGAAAGTGGAAACAGTCTGGGTGTGTGATGTATACCCAGTGGGGTTGTCAGCCATGGGAAGAAGTATAACTCTGGTAAGGCGAGGCAAGGCGAGGCTAGAGGACTCCAGGGACCGGGGGCGGGAGAAGGGAGATGGCTTTTCCTCTAGATAGAGTCATGCTGTGTAGCCCACGCTGGCTGTGAGCCTTGTGCCTCAGCCTCCCAGCTGCTGGGTTACTTATGGTGCACCGCCATGCTCATGGCCAGCTGGGGAGCCACTTGTGGTGTGTGGTTTCTGTATCAAGCTGTGGAAAGTTTGGAAATAGATGGTGGAGAGACTTGCACAGAATTGTGAATGTAATGTTGCTGCATTGTACACTTGGTTATAGTGCCAGAGTTTTATATACATATACATGTTTATATGAAGCCGCAAAAATATAGCACTGTTAAAGCATTATCAGTAGTGGTACTGGGGTTTGAACTCAGGGCTTCACACATGCTGGGCAGGTGCTCTACCACTTGAGCCACTTCACCAGTTAAGAAAAATGCTTATAGCTTAAAAGGCAGCACTCAGAGGTTTTAGGGATTCTTTTAAAGGATGCTGATAGTAAATCAATGTCACAGACCTTGAGTTCCTGTTCTCATAGAAAGCCATTGCGTTCAGGAGCTTCATATAGTGAGAGTGTCAAACATACACAGATTTTGAATAGTATTTGGAAATGCAAATGTTTTCTGAAAAGTAATAAATGCAAATAATGAAATGTTAGAAAGGTTCACAGGAATAGAGATTACTTTGACCTGGATATGAAGAGTCATCTCAGGAGGCTTCTGGGAGGAGGTGAGAAGCAGGGTGGAGAAAAGTAAAGGTTAGCCTTCGTGGAGAGACAGCATCAGCAGACACAGCAGCTGCATTAGAGAGAATACTCCACTAGATGGTAATAAAGAATAGACAACAGCAGTGTCAGGCTGAGGCTTTGAATTTCATCTTACAGAAACTGGAGGATCTCCTCAACTCTTGAGCAGAGCTGAAATTCATTTAAGGCTGAACACCAGATGAGGGAAACAAAGTAAGGGCTGAGCAGAGCCCAGTTTGCTGGACTGTGGCAGTGGCGCAGGCAGTGCTCTGCACAGTGCGGAGGAGAGGGAAGGGGAAGGTGAAGAACTTGGTTACTGACTTAGACTTGGAGACCTTCAAAAGGAATCAGAGGTTCCTTTGGTTTGGGGGAAGATGTGACTTCCTTCACAGAAGTAGATGTATCAGGCCGGGGAACCAACTGGCTTGGGGAGGCCGAGATCTCTCCACCAGGTTAAAATGGTTTAGTTATTTGCTTTGTTGATCACACACAGTGCTCAGCATGCTGCTGCCACTTAGTAGGCTCTCAGTAAATATTTGCAATTTGATTATATATTTGAGTTGATTATTAATCAGCCACTGAACTCTCAGATCTGCCTACTTTTAGATAAGATTAGGCAAATTAAGTAGACTATAAAATTCCCCGAAAAGCAAGGAAAATGATTTGTCTTTGATTCTGACCCTGTATGTTTTCACAACTTCTTTTTTTTTGCTGATACTGGGGTTTGAACTTCAGGCCTCACATGCTTGTTAGGCAGGCACTCTACCTCTTGAGTCACTCCACCAGCCCTTTTTTTTTGTGATGGTTTTTTTCAAGATAGAGAACTGTTTCCCCTGCTGGCTTTGAACTGTAATCCTGCAGATCTCTGCCTCCTGAGTAGCTAGGATTACAGGCATGAGCAACCCTCTCCTAACTGTTTTACTTGGAAAAATTTCAGTGCTACAGAAAAATTTGAAAGAGTAGCACAGTGAGCACCCACTGTTCACCTTGATTCGTCAACTGTTAAAAGTTCTCATGCTTGTACACCTATTTAAAATAGGGGAGCCATGCAAGTACGCTACAGCTGGCACAATACTTCCAGGTGTTTAGGTTCACAGGCCTTGAATCAGAGCGGGGCTGACAGTGGGCCTGAGCCTGGAGCTGGCTTTGGAAGTCCTTGTTAGCTTCGAAAGCTTTGATGTCAAGTGCACAAGATTGCCAAAGAGGGTTACGAATTGTGTTCTGAAAGCTCTGCATGGTGGCACACACTGTAATCCCAGCTCTTGGGAGGCTAAGGCCAGGTACCAGTGGCTCACTTCTGTAATCCTAGCTACCCAGGAGGGCAGAGATCAGGAGGATCATGTTTCATAGCTAGCCCAGGCAAATAGTTTGAGAAACCCTATTTCAAGAAAACCCTTCACAAAAAGGGTTGGTAGGGAGTGGCTCAAGGTGAAGACCCTGAGTTCAAGCTCCATCACTGGGAAAAAAAACAAAAAGGCTTTGAGGCCAGCCTGGACTACATAGGAAGACTGTCTCAAAAAATTAAAAAAAACGAAAAAGAATTGTATTCTGAGGATGTCTACAAATAAAGGATGTGTAAAGGAAGGGGACTGCAAAAAGCAGCAGCAAAGAAGGAGTTGGAAAACAGGGAAGGCCAAGGAAATTTTTCTTAGGGCTGAGAGGAAAAGGAAACAGGAAAAGAATGAAAATGCAAGAGAGGGAGATGCAGTGTTTTTAAACACAATTATACAGAAGGTGGTAGAATATGGAACTGAGGCTAAAAAGGGAGTAGGGTTGTGTTAGAAAAGCCAGGAGTCTGAAGTTTGGTGGAGTGACAGTTTTCAAGAGGAGTAGTAGGCTTTTTTGGGGGGTGCGGATATTCACTATCCTCTTGATAAAATAATGGAAAGAACTGGGGAAGTTGCTGTCAATTCTTACAGCTGTCCATTGCTGGAAGTCTTTCTGAGTTGGCACCCAAGCACTTTTGGCAGTTTGGACCTCCTGGAATCACACAAGTTGGACCTGAGATGCAAAAGATACTATCTATGCTGCATAGACTGAGATGCTGTCATAAAGAAATTATTGTACCTCTGGTTCACATGTTTTCACTTTGTAAAGTTCTTATGTGCCAGCAAGTAAGCACGGGTCTAGGGGTGCTAAAGGAATTGGGTTTCCAGAGATGGTCCCCCAGATCCTAAAGCATCATAGATAGTTGCTTATGTTAGAGATGCTGGCACTCGCTTGAGACATCTGACACATTCCCTGTCACCAGTGAACTAAAGCAGGGTTTCATAATAAGCTCATTCTTAGTCAGCCTCTTGTGCAGCTGTGCTGTAAAGTTGAGCAAAGCACCTAGTAACCAGTGTCATGATGTTTCATCCACCAGGAAACCTGCTCTGTAGGCTGAGAGCTCATCAAAGCCCCAGCCTGAGAACTGGAATCCAGGAGCCGCCTACACTAATGGCTCTTTTTTTTGAAACATATGCAAGTGATTACGGGTTGCCTTTTAGAGTTCAGGCCACACCACACAGATGCTAAACCTTTGGGAGGCCAAGGTGAAAGTCCTGCTATGAAGAATAAAGTTGTTACTAGGTTTTGCTACCTGGGGCAGCAGACTGTTCACTAATAATTTTAACAGAGTTGTTAAAAACTGAATTTTGTCTGCTTGTCAAAGAATATGCTGACCTGAATGTAACAGATAGAGTGAAATGCAGGCCGGAGTAAAGGAACTGGTTTGATCCTGCTCTTCCGTAGCATTCAGTAGATAGACTTGCCCCAGGTGTCATATCCGATTTCTCCAGATCGGCTGACCTACATCAGTATTAAATTTTAAATAGTAATAATCGATGGAGAGGTGTCAGGAGGGTGTCTGTTAGCATGGAAGTGACGATCAGTGTAAGTGCTCTCAGGACCTTGGGCGTGTGTGTCTGTTTTAGTTAGATGAAAATTGATGTGGGATGGATCCCTAGTAAGGTCTACAGAAAAAGACATCGAAGCACATTTTTCAAATAGCAAGAGTGGCATGGGATGATCTTACCTGGAGAACAGTTTTACATGTGCTACAAGCTTAAAGTCAGGATTGTGGTCAGGAAGCAGTTTGTGCGGAGTGACAGCAGCATGTGTCAATCAGATCTAGTCACTTAAAGTAGTAGTGTGTGCTGTGTGCTAGGCTCCTGCAGAGGACTAACACAAGGCTAGCTTCTCGATTATGAAACTTAAATTTTAGTAGGCAACACAAGCAGCAAATAAAAGGGTTAGTGTAAGTTGAGGTGGCTAGTAGAGAAGATGGGGTGATAGAGAATAAATAATAAGAGAGTACATGGGGTTGCCTAGAGAAGCCCTGGAGAATAAAAAGGGAAATGAGGGAACAGCTTTGTGGAAAGTCCTAGAAGAACATCCCAGCCAGAGGGAAACATAAACACAGAGGCAGGGAGCAGGTGATGCAGGTCATGGAACCCATGGTAAAATTGGGCTTTCACTCTGTAGGAACAGCTGTAGGAAGCCATTCAATGTTCTGTTTCACAGTGAGGTAAAAGGCTTTTCCCGTGCTCCCTGCTGTATGGACAGTAGCTAAGAGGAAGGCACTCCTGGGGGAAGGAAATGGCTCTGTTGAATGTTAACTGGTGGTGGCAGTGGGCATGGGGTCAGAACACCTGGACTTGTTGATGGATGGCTTATGGGAGTTATAGGAAGGAGTGAGAATGACCACGGGCTAGATGACTGTGATGGTTTACTGATGGGGGGAATCCTTGAATAGAGCCAGGTTGTGTGTGTGCTAGGAGAATGGGTTAGAAATGACTCCCGTTTAGACATGTTGGGTTTGAAGTCAATTGCAATGAGGTATGCAAATGAAGGTGTTGAGGACTGGGGATTCAGCTCATTCGTGGAGTGCTTGCCTAACATGCATAAGGCTCATTGTTCCATTCCCAGCACTGACAAACAAAACAGAACAAAAACTGGAGGCTGGGCATGGTGGCTCACGCCTGTAATCTGACTCGGGAGGCAGAGATGGGGAGGATCTTGGTTTGAGGCTAGGCCAGGGGAAAAATTAGTGAGACACCCCCCCCATCTCAACAAACAAGCTAAGTGCGGTGATTCTTACCTATGGTTCCAGCTATGCAGTACATAGGTGGATTGCAGTCTGAGGTCAGCCCTGGACAGAAACACAAGACCGTACCTGAAAATAATAACTAAGAAGCCATAAAGGACTGACTGGAGACCTGACTGAACTAGTGGAGCACCTGCCTTAGCAAGCATAAGACCCTGAGTTCAAACTCTAGTTTGAAAAAAAAGCAAACTAGAAACAAATGAAATGAAGGTGGTGGTATGGGTATCGGACCTCAGGACTGTTCTGAGCTTGAGATGCTTACGTATTTGGGAGCCTCAGCATAGAAGGGTTGTTCGTCATTCAGTTTCTTTCATCCTGTAAGATTGGCTGTTAGGCTGTGCACCCTTTAAAACACATTGTAAGGGTCATTTCTCTAATCATCTGCTGGTCATGTTGTATTAATTTGTTTAGATTATGCTCAGTACTCTTGGCCTTGCTGAATTTGAGCATTGAAGGTAAGATTTACAATTTTTCAGGATTAGGAGGCATTCTAAATTCAGAAGTAATTAGTTTAGGTCACAGAAGCACTAGCCACTGCCAGAGGAAAGCCAGTGATAACGTGTGGAACCACAAGTGTTTTGGCCACGTAGGAATTTTGCTACACAAACAGTTTAAATTTCTTCTACAGCCACTCACATCCTTTCCTCATCTGTGGGAAGTAATTTACTAGAATCAGCATTTTAAAAGTTTATTTCTTAGCAGAATTTACTGGCACACACTTACCCTAAATAAAAGATGATGGTTGAGTTGGTGTACATAAAAGACCCTAAAGAAGACCTCTTGTTTTATGACAAGCACCCAGAAGATTTCAAATAAACATAAGCGATAGCTTTTCTCTAACCTAAGTAAATATTTCAAAATAAATGTATGGTGGTAAGTGATCACATACTGTGTGCAGAGGCTGCCGATGAGGTCACTGTCTCTAGTAGGCTGTCCTGCTTTGGCCTTGGTCCTTTTTCTCAATAGTCCTCTCAAGTGAGAGTCCTCTGTTGCAGTGACGCTGGTAGAAGATACCTCTTTGCAGCGTTGTATCCTGAGGTGTTCTCACATCCCAAGTAAACATTGTCAAGTGGCAGGGACCAGTCCTAAACTAGATCACATGTAGAGGACGGGTCTTAGAACTGAAATTTGAAGCTGGTTTCCATTCTGTCCCTTTGTACTACTGGATTCTATGTTCCAGATCCAGGGAATTTTGCTGCATTTTACTGTTATGTATTTACATTTATGTAGATTGGGAGGAAATTCTATATTGTAGTGCCTGCAAACTAAAATGCAGGATTATGGAAAAAAAGATGTTTGGAGCCCAGATTTTGTAGCCAGGAAGGACTATAGGTTCCCTTTTTTGTCTCTTGCCCTACTTACTGTGTGCTGCATATTGGTAGTGAGTTTGTAATGAAAGGCATTTTTAAAGTGGTGACTTAGCACAGAGAAAAGTGGCAGTAATTTTATCCATCCTGTCTCCAGGTGACCGGTACTGTTTTATTTTCTAAAGATGTGAACTTCCAGCCTGATAGTAAGCCCTCCAGGAGCCTCTTTGCATTCTGAAGCCGCTCTGATACCCTCAAGCCCTAAGGAGTGCTAGGTTTAAGGATGAGCGCATTTATTCACTGTTGTTTGACCGGAAGGTGCACAGAAGAGAAGTGCTGTACTATTGGTGGTTTAAGTCCTGTCTCAGTGTATTTAATAACACTGCTGCAGGCTTCATTTGTATTTTTTCTTTCTGGTTGAAATCTTTGTCAGTTCTGGCTTTCTCTCAGCCTGATGTGCTCCCTTGACTGCCTGCTATTAAGAAAAAACTGGCTAGCCAGTTGGATTTTCTCAGAAATTTCTTAGGGTCATGCTCATTTGAGCCAGAACATAGTTTGTGTTTCTAGGAGTAAATAAAATTTTGTGTACCCAGACTGTATATATGAATTTTTTTTTTTGAGACAGTCTCACTGTGTAGCCCAGGTATCCTTGAATTCATGATCCTTGTGCCTCATCTTCCCGAGTGCTGGCATTACAGGTGTGCACCACCACGCCCCGCCTGTATGAATTCTTAAGGACCTAAACTTTGAAGGTATTATTCCTTCCCCAACAAGTGTATATTAAGTGCAGTAGGATTAGTATTTTCTTCCTTGAATGAGTTTTAAAAATGCATAACAATACCAAATGCACATTGTTCGCCTCATAAGAACTGTCAGTACTCACATCAGACATTTGTTCTAGTTAAGTCTTATTACTAGTTTTGCAAGTGTATTGAGGCCTGGTTTGGTTATCAGTGACTCAGCTAGGGTGGGAAGGGCAGTCTGCTACCTGCCCCACCTGTGTTTCTCTGCCTGTTTCACTGTGACTGAGGCTGAGCAGTGCAAATCATTGACAGCACTGACACTACTTTCATCCATGCTGCACTGGTTCTCTCTTATCATGTGGCCTTCGATTTAAGATAAAGCTGTAAGCTGTGGCTCTTCATCATCCTGTCATTCATTCTAACAGGTATTAGGCATTTACTGACATGCCAGGTGTACTAAAGGTACAGTAGTGAAAAAGGTAGCACCCTGCTCTCATGGAGTGTCATTCATATGGAGGGAGGACAATAAAAGAAACAAGTATGCAAAGTGATTTCAGATAGCAGCATTGAGAGATTAAACTGGAGTACTGGCACAGCACGTGACTGAGCAGGGTGGGGCATTGGTGGCGCCATGTGGGGAAGGTGGCCCTGGGTGATGGTATGGACCCAACCATGCGAAAGGTCATTTCAGACTGAATGACAGCAACCAGAAAGGTGCTGAGTGAGTAAGGTCAGTGTGGCTGGACATTCATTATATGTGAGGATAAGGTAGGCTGGGTCAGATTTTATTCTTTGTGTCAGTAGGAAGTCCTGGGAAAGCTTTAAACAGGAATACTGTCCTCCATGGTGGCCTGTAATTGAAGAATACCTGATAGGAAATTTCTAATTTGGAAATGCTCTTTGTCAATACTTTTTTGCATTTCTAACAGATTTACTGACTTTTTTTCACATAGCAGTTGTTATAACCTATGTCAGTATCCAGTATATCTAGATGCTTTGCAAAAATTGAAGACATGCTACCAAAAACGTGAATGTCAGCCTGCGAAGGGAAGCACGTAGTGTTCGTGTGGCCTAACATAGCGGCTGGATGAGTGCATAACAGCCTCGTAGTGCATGTGTGGTGTTCAAGGCCAACAGAACCAGTCTCCCGGTTGTTTGTAGCCTGCACGCTGCGTTCCTGGCTGTCCACCTGAACTGAAGGCAGGAAGGAAGCATCAGGAGTGTGGCCTTCTGCCTCTCCAGAGCAGACTCAGCAAATGTGACAGTGGGTGGGGAACAAGAGTTGGGCAGCGGGGGAAGCGGCCGGGAGGCAGCTTGCCCAGTGGCCACTTGTTACCTGTGCATCTGAAGGATGTCTGGACAGTGTGCAGTGGCAAGCCTCAGGTCTGTGACAAGTCTATAGAGATGCTTTTGTCGGGGAATACTTTTCCATAGTTTTGCTTATGGTAATTGGAATACTGATTTAAAAGGGAGGTCTAAACACAAGTGAGAAGGCTAAGAAACAGATTGGAGTAGTGGTGTGATCATTCTTAGGTATGTACTTAAAACTTCTAGAACTAAATCTTTTTAAAAAATTTTTTTTTCTGGAACAGGGTTTTGAAGGGTCTTGCTGTGTAGCCCAGGCTGGCCTTGAACTCTGATCCTCCTACCTCAGTTTCCTAGATGCTAGGATTAGAGGCTACCCTGCCCAGGTTTTTTTACTTTTTGTTTTTGAAAAACTTTTGTGCTATGTTATATATGCTATAGAAAGTGACTCACAACATGAAATGTAATTCCAGTATATCTTAATAAACTGTTGCTTGGAGGTTTGGGGGTTGCCCATCATTTCTTACAGAAGGGTCATTTTTCTTACTGACAGACTAGTTTCTTAGGATTTTTTTTCCATCTGAGCTAACAAACAGCTAAGAAAAGGACCCTTAGGAAATTTTTTTTTCACTTATCCATTATAGAAAGTTTGTATATATGTCATTCAAAATTCTTAGCAGGACAAAATTTCAGTGCAGACATTATGTGTTTACTCAAAGGAAAACAGCACCAATACTTTAAAATTACAAAGAATGTCATATTTGACTTTGAAATGAATTTTGGTAATAATATGCTTCTGTGTACAAAATAAGGAGCAATAGGAAGCCTGATTTATGATACTCTGGACAACTCTTTAGACTTACCATATACATTTTAGTTTAGCTTTTTTTTGCTTCATGTTCTGTCTGTGGAGATTTTACAAATGGAATAGAACTTAAATAATGCTAGCAAGTAGCCTATTGAAGCATGTCAGTAGGATTGTTACTGCCATTTTACAGAAGGGACACTTATGTGGTCACTTGCCACGGTCTCTCACTCCTCGTGAAGCTGCTATTTGCCCTTAGCCTTCCAAGCCTATACCTGACCGTTGTGCTCTGTTGCTTCTTGTGTTGGTTCTATACATTGTAGACCTCACTTTGAGTTAATGCCTGGTACATTTTACTCATATGCAAAACTATTTAAATTTTAACAGCACTGCTTATTTTACAGTTTAGCCCTGATAGTTTTTCATCAGCGTGGCCACCTACCTCTGTGTGTTATCCTGTGTAGGTTTAAGTATCATGTTCTTTTACTTAAAAACCTAAGTCTCCAGCTATTTTTAGAATTAAGGACCCAGAATTCCTTATATGGTAACATACGTCCTCTACAACCGGATCCCCAGTCTTGTTATTCCTCTCCCCTATGATTTATGTATTTAACATGCCCCTAGGATGTTCCCTCTCCCAGCTTCTACACTGTCCTTCAGAGCTCAGGTATAATGACCCACAGCAGGGACTGAGGGTGTAGCAGGCCATGGGTTCAATCCCCAGCACCAAAAAACCTGACTTCACGCAGCCCATTTGTGTTCCGTGCATGTTATATAAACATACCTTTACAGCAGGTGTCACACACAGTTATGGCCCTGTGTCTGTCATTCCAGCACACTTTAACTTCTTGAAATTGGATTTTACTTCTTGTACCTAATGCCAGAAGATTCCTGAAATGTAATGATCACTCAAACAAATTAGTGTTTGATTAGTAACAGTTACATAAATTTTTCCAGTTCATTTATTTGATATTAACGGCAGTCACAGAAATATTCAAGTTGAAATAATGAAATCATGAATATAGTTTTAATCTTAAATGTTTAAAAAATCAATTTTAACTCTAATATAAATGTAATATTCATAGTTAACCTTTAAAATATATCTTTTATTTTATTTTTAAATTTTTATTTTATTACTTTGAGACAGGGTCTTGCTATGTGGCCCAGGCTGCCTCAAAGTCATAATCTTTCTGCCTCCACCTCCTGAGTGCTGGGATTACAGGCATGTACAAATTACAGGTTTATTTGTTTATTTTTGGCAGTACTTGGGTTTGAACTCAGAGCTTTGTGCTTTCCCAGGTAGTTGCTCTAGCACTTGAGCCTGTCTTCAGCCTGTGGTTTCATTTTTAAATTTTATTTGTAAATTAGCATACATTAATAATACAACAGAATTTTATTGTGATAATTCAAACAGATACAGTGTACTTTGAAATTCACCCCTCCATTATATTTCCATCCCTAGCCCTCTTTTTCAAACTGTGCTTGGTGGGTTTCATTATGCTGTCTTCATATAGATAATGTACTCCTTTCTCTTCCCTCCCACTGATCCCTCTACCATAGGCTTAATTTTTAAGGAAATATATAGTATATTCAATTGTATCCTGGGTGTAGATCAGTTTTTCATATGCGAGAAAATAGATCATTTGGCAATGCTGGCTGAAGCAGACGCTGGTGAAGGCGTTGTACTTGATGCATTATAGATAGATGCGAGTTGATTTTGCCAAAAAACAGTAACAGCCACCATCAGACAGAAAGACTTGAACATTTTTATTTGACTCAGATTATGAGCTGAGTATTTATGAATGTCTGTGTGTAGACGGGGATAGAAAAGTGTGATAGATGCTGTCAGCATCCGATGAACATAAGTAGCTAGTGAGTAAGGCTTATTAGTGTCCTCAGGTGTAAATTCAGTATTTTGATCATAATTCCCTTCATCTAAACCTTAGGTCCTGCGTTTGCAGTCCTTGCACACGTCTCACCCTCTAGAATATCCGGTCTTGTTCCTGTCCAAGCACACCTGAGGAAGAGAAAGGTGCCTCAGTAACTTGCAGGGGCTCACCTTCAGTGATGGGGTTAGGCGAAGTGGGAGGAAGGGAGGGGAACACAAGCATGTCCAGATGCCGACACTAACACCAGCACATAAGGTTTACAGGATTGGGGAGCAGGAGGGAAAGGTGGACAACTTTGAAAGATCCCAACTGGACTAATGAGAGAGCATGGTGGGAAGGACCGAGAAAGGAAAGGGGTGTAGAAGAGGAGTAAAAATGGGGTCTTACATGCTTTTGTCCAAATTGGAGACATCTGTTGGTCTGTTTTGGAGTTGAACATACGGAAATTATTTTCCCCTTCGGGGGAAGAGTAGAGACCTGTAAGGGAAAAGTATTCAAGTTAGTTTTAACTATACAACATCACTTTCCTTTGTCTCTTTTTGCTGTTTATGTCACTTCTCTAAGTGTCTGTGTTTGTCTCTCAGCACTTCCTTCTGTTCTCCATAACTCCTTAACTTTCTTAGCAAAGGGTAAAATGGAGATTTTTAATTTTATATTTTGTAAATAAAAGTTTTGTGTTGCTTGTTCTTACCTTTAAAAATGAGTGGTATATACTATGTGCCTTCTTTAAAGTGAGCTGCTGATAATTTATATAAAAAATGAGAATTTAATGGACTCTCCCTCTGGGGAAGCATTTGTTTCAAAGGTACCTTTGGAAGCAGCTACATTAATGAATTTAATTGGTTTATTATTTTATCAAAATAACAAGGTCTCACTTTGTTGCCCAGGCTGACATTAAACTTGGTATGTAGTTCAGAGTAGCACAGAACTCTCCATCCTCCTGCCTCCGCCTCCCAAGTGGTGGGATTATAGGTGTACTTCACCACGCCCAACTTAGGTCTGTCATTCAGTAAATTGTTTTCCTCCATTTTAGACTATTAGTACAGCCAGTTTGGAAGATACACATAAGCATTGATTCTGAAAGCCATCCTGCAGTAGTAAAGAATACATTTCAGACAGTTGAAGAGAGAAGGATGTTGGAAAGCAGTGGCAATGTCAGCAAAGCAAGGAGAAGGATAATTTCCTGCATTTTACAGCAAATTTTGTTGTCCATCCCTATGATTACTTTTCTGTTAAGAGAATGTTTGGAACAAAGACTGTTTAGTATATAAATGGAATTCATTGAAAAACAAGAAATTGAAGCTCTTTTAAGAGACTTGTGAGTAAATGTTTAAATCTAAGGGTTTTTTTTTAACTAAATAGGAATATGTAAAATGAATATCCAGTTTGCAAAATTAGCCATTCATGAAACTAAGTGTCACATAAAAATGATTTTCTCACTTCACAGGTTTCATATTGAGCGTATTCAGTCCTTACGTGAGTTGCCTTCCACATAGCACGTGCTGGTGCTGGGGTGCATAAAAATGAGAGGTACTAGACCCAGGCTGTGTTGTGGGGTGCTTGGTCTACAGACGCAGTAGATATCACATAAAAAGTGACATTTCTCAGTGTTCCTCTAAAAAGCACAAGATGCTTCAAGGAGGCGCCTCTTTTGTCCTTTCTCTAAAAGAATGAGACTGGCTTTTCTTGGAAATGTTAGAGCTGAACTAGAACTTAGATCTAGTTCAATTCCTTACTTTAAAAACGACAGCACTCAGATCTAGGGAAGTGACGTGACTTTACTGAAATGGCACACTTAGGACTGGTATGGTTGGGATAGAACACAAGTCTTGATTCTGAACTGTGTGCCCTCTCTCCCTGTCCCCAGGGACATGTGAAAGTAAGGGACGTATGACAAACAGGATCGTGCCCAGAATCTGCTCATTCTGTAGTTTCATTGATCTTCTGCTCTTGGTGTTAGATGGTGAGATTACTCAAAGTGAAGAAGATGAAGGTCTTACTGTTGTCTAGTTCGCATGAGCACAGATTGACAGGTGATTGGGGAATCTGGAGAAGAGTTACTTGTTTAGCATATTGGTTAAACGGCAGGTTCCAGGATAGACTTCTTTTAATTTTTTTCTTTTATTGTTTTTACATTTACTCACAAGTTGTATACATTGTTTGGGTCACCCCCTCCCACACGCTCCCCCTGCTTCCGGGCAGATCCTAGACTTCTTAATTAAAATCCTAGTTCCCCATCTAATAGCTAATGTAATTTTGGGAATAAAATAAACCTTGGTTTTCTGATTTGTAAAATAGGAATAATAATTCTATCTAGGGTTTTCAAGATTTGAAAATGTATATAAAGCTCTCACAACAGTGCCTGGCTTATAGTGAACCCTCAGTACGTACAGGTATCATGACTATGAAACATTCTGCAAAGCTAGTTACACCATTCCCTTTCCTATAGTTGACTTGCCTGGGATCATACCTAGTAGGTTTAGGAACCAGAATTTAAAACAGGGAGTCCAGTCCAGTGTTCCCTTTGGATTTACAGGCTGAGCCAGAGTGTTCCAAACCTACCACCAGTACTGAAAAAGGACTCAAAATTCTAAGCATGCCAGAATTTAGAAAAAGATAGTAATGTGTTAACTTGGAACTATTCAGCGATAGTTGCTTTCTTCTGAGGGACTGAATTTTGGGAATGTTGCCTGCTTTTTTTTTGTCCAAGTTGCTGTGTATTTCTCAACTTGAAATTCAAAGGATTTGTGATATTATGTGGTACGTTAAAAATTACTAGCTTCTTGAAGCATTGGACACAGTGGTTCCTGGGTTGGTTCAGATTTTGGCTTTTTTTTTTTTAAACTAGAGGGGTAGCTTACATCTGATTTGAGTAAGAATGGTTTGTTGGAAAAGTAGTGTTTTTACCACTCTCAGTCTTTTAAGGAACTTTTGACATATGGAGAATTAATATGTAGTATAAACTTTCAGTAGGAGGCTGTCTGGGGTAACAAGGAAAATTAAGAATTAGAAATCTTTATTGTGCTGTTGAAAATTTTCTTACCTTTCCACCTATCCGTTGATTCGTGTTGCTTGCTTCAGTATTTTCAGTTCCTACAAAGCAGCTGTTCAGACTAAGTAGTAAGCACGTAATAAATGATAGGTGGGACATGACTTTTGAAATATTTAATACAGGTTTCTACTAAACAGCATGTAAATGGATCTTGCTTTTCCCTACTCTGCCAGTCTGTGTGTGCATGCATGCTTTGTGTGTGTGTGTATGTGTGTGTGTTTTGAGACGGGGAGGGGGGTCTTACTTTGTAGCCTAGGTTGGCCTTGAACTCACTTTGTAGCTCCAGCTAGTCTCAGACTCATGATATTCCTGCCTCTACCTCCCATGTGCTGGGATTGCAGGTGTATGCCACCATGCCTGGCAGTCTTCGATTTTAAATTAAGTATTTAGGTCATTTACATATAATGTTATTCTTGAGAAGGTCAAGTTTAAATTTGCTTTCTTTGTGTATATCCCATCTGTTCATTGTTCTTGGTTTCTTTTTTCCATATTTTCTTTTGGGTTGAAAATTTTGTTTTGTTTTTGTGATTCTGTATTATATCCTTTGCTGGATTACTAGTTCTGCCTTTTTGTGTTTAGTGGTTGCTTTAGAGTTTACAGTGATATTATATCCCATAATTATGTATAATATTCTCTGTATTTCCATTGCATTACTCTCCCAACCTCAGTGCTGTTGTTGCCATAGTTAAAACTCTGTATGTTAGAGCCCTACAACACATTTCTAACTAATTATCTTTTAAAGGGATTTAAGAACTAAGAAATTTTATATTTTCCCACAAATTTATTTCCATTTCTGATCTTTTTTCCTTTGTGTACTTCCAGATCCCAGTTACTTTCTGCCTGAGAGACTTCCTTAAACATTCCTTGTAATTAGATGTGTTCTTGATGAATGCTTTCGATTTGTGTAGGTCTGAAGAAGTCTATTCATTTGTGCTTCAGGATGTTCTTGCTGGTACAGAATCCTAGGCTGGCTGTCTTCTTAGAGGTGCTGCGTGGCTCGCATTGTTTCTGGTGAGAGCTGCCTCATGTTTTCTGTTGTCGTTATTGTTTGCTGCTGGAGATAAAACCTGGGGCCCAGCATCCTCATGTTTTTCTTTACTGTGTGCTTTTCCTTCTCACTGCTTTTTAAAGATTCACTTTTTGTCACTGGTTGTACATAGTTTATGATGTGCCTCATTTTCTTCATGTTTCTTTTGCCTGGCGTTTGTTTAGCTTCTTCAATACATGGACTTAAGTGTCATCTGATTTGGAAAGTTTGGGGCTATTAATTTCTTCAAATATTTTTCCTGCCCCGTCTGCTTTCTTATTTATTTACTCATTCATTTTTATGCAGGGTCCTGCTGTGTAGACCAGGCAGACCTGGAACTCATGATCCTCCCACCTCACCCCCCTGAGTGCTCAGATTGGAGACGTACCACACCCAACTCACATATTTTTTGAGATGGAATCTCACCAATTTGCCCAGTGGGTCTCCAGGCTTAGTCTTCCGAGCGACCTACCCCCATTATGGATTGGGCTGTTTGAGGTTGTCCCACAGCTCAGTGGTGCTCTGCTCATTTTTTAAGTCTCTCTTTTGTTGCATTTTGAATAATTTCTCTCTGCTTCCAAGTTTACTATTACTAGTATTTTATATTGCCTATTGTTGTTAGTACCATTTAGTGTGTATTATTCATCTCAGATGCTGTATTTTTTTATATCTAGACGTGACTTGCGCCTTTTCCTGCAGTACTGAGGACTGAACCCAGGGCCTCATTCATGCTAGGCAAATGTTCTCCCACTGAGAGAGACAGGGTCTAGCTATGTTTACCACACTGACCTCAAACTTGAGATCTTCCTGCCTCAGGCTCCCGACTAGCTGGGATTGTAGGTATGGATGACCATGCTAGGCTTATTTAGACTTTTTTATAATTTCCATGACTACTTAACATGCTCAGTTTTTCTACCTTTTAAATTTATGGATACAGTTTTAACAACTGTGTTGTAAACAGCCGTAGTTGTTCGTGGATCTGTTTCTATTGGTTGGTTTTCCTCATGTTTTCAAGTTCCTTTCCATTGCAGGTAATTTTTTTGTTGGATGACAGACATTGTGGATTTTATTTTTTTTGAGTGCTGGCATTTTAATATTCTTCAAAATATTCTTGCACTTTGTTCAGTTAATTTGGAATTAGTGTTGGGAACAGTCAGATCTGTTTGGAGCCCGCCTTTAAGCCTTGTTGAAGAGTGACCAGGACAGGTGTTAAGGCTGACCTCTTCCTCATGTCCCCGTGAGTTATGAGGCTCTCGCTGTGATTAGTAGGAACACATACTATTCTTGGTCCAGCTCTGTGGATTGTCTCCTGTCCTTCTGGAGTTGGGTATTGTCCTCGTACATGTGTGTCAGTCCAGTACTCAGCTGGAACTGTCTTTGCAGTTAGTTGTCTCTCTTCTGGTACTCATGAACCTTGGCCACTTGAGTTTTCCCTACCTGCAGTAGAGGCCACTGCAGTTCTCACTCTGTGCTTCCTCTTAGGGATCCCTGCCCCAGCATCAAGAAACCATTCATTCTTAACTTTTTACAGTTTTTTCATGGTTTAAGATGATAAGATTAGCGTGGTTCTGTTTATCAATCTTCGATAGCAGTTGAAGTGACTTCGCAGCCCATGGGTTTTTTTGGGTTTTTTTGTTTTTTTGATAAATAAAAATTAGTCATCAGAAACATTACTTCCATGTTATTCCAGCTTTTGTAATTGATGGTGGTAATATTTACTTTCAGAAATGTGGGTGAACTGCTTGAAAAGACAGAACAGATACAGTGATTGGATTCTTTCCATTAATGAGTGAGAAGAAATAATAGGCTCATACCAAATGGCTTGTGCTTCACACTTTATCTTCCGTAAATGACTGAGTTAGATTTTTATTTAAAATTCATCTTGGCATTTGGAGACTGGTACCCTTTCTGGCCATATCAGTCACACTTTTCAATTATAATTTTTAAAATAAGCTGATGTTTTTTCCCCTATTCTTACTCACTTAGAATTAGGTCCACCTGAGTCCATAGTTATTTCTAATACAAGCACAGATCAGTCACATCACTAGAATATTTGTGTTGATTAGAGGAGGATTGTCAGTGGCTACATTGTTAGAGATTAGAATTCTGCTTTCCATAAATTTTGTTGGCTTTTAATGTTTTAGGTCTAACAGGGAGAAAATATAAACTCATCATTTATGCTTTTTCATTTTTCAGTGACAGTGACAGTTTTGAGATTCTAGAGCCACATTTTAGCCACCACTAAGAATCAGAAAAAACACCACAGAACTACAGTGTTGTACTGTACTGTTTACACACAGAACTTTGTGATTCTCTGGATTGGTGACCAAAAAAGCCATGAAGCTGAGCTGACAAGTTTGCATTGGACTTGCCTAATCCTTTCAGTTTGTGGAGTAGAGGGTTTGGCATCCCATTAGGAGAGAGGTGAAGACATCGTGGATGGGTGGCGAGGGGTTCACTGCTGTTGAAGGGCAAAATGGAAACCTTGCAGGGTAGCAGTGACTCCAAACCTGTAATCCTAGCTACTCAGGAAACAGAGATCAGCAGGATCATAGTTCAAAGCCAACCTTTGAACTATGTCGAGATCCTATCTTCAAAATACTCAACTCAAAAAAGGTCTGGGCAAGTGACTCAAGTAGTATAGAGTGCCTGCCTAGCAAGCTGAGGCCCTGAGTTTAAACCACAGTCTGTCATGTGTTCTCCACCTCCCCACACCCTCCCACCCCTCCAAAAGAGAAAAGGAAGGTCTCTGAAATCCTTAGGGGAACGAGTTTGTACTTTGATTTTTCTGTTGATCGATACAGCAGAAAACACACTTGCCTTAAAACATTTATTGTAACTAAATAAAAGTAAACATAACTTTTGGTTTAATTGTAATGGGTAGTTAAGTCTCAGATTTAACAAATTCTATGTTAGGATCAGTAAGAAGGTAGATTTGAACTGTTTCTTGGCCTATTGAGTGGGTCTGAACTCAGGGCCTACACCTTGAACCACTCCACCAGCCCTTTTTTGTGGTATTTTTTTTTGAGATAGGGTCTCATGAACTGTTTGCCTGGGGCTCCTGAGTAAGTAGGATTACAGGCGTGAGCGGGCTTGTTTGTTTCAAAGAATCTGTCTCTTCACTTTATTATCTTAATTTGCTTTAAATTTCATTAAACTGTCCAAAGTGGGGTACTGATAATGTGAGGCAAGTTGTTGAAAGGCTTCCTTTCATTATGTAAACTAAATTCAGAGTGTGAGGAAGGAAGTCTGAATCTTTTTTTACATACATTTCTCTGTTGAAACTTCACTTTTTTTTACCCCCTCCTGCAGTGCTGGGGCTTGAATTCGGGGCTTTCACCTTGAGCCACTCCACGAGCCCTATTTTTGTGAAGGGTTTTTCAAGATAGGGTCTCTTGAGCTATTTCCCCGGGCTGGCTTCGTTCGAACCATGATCCTCCTGATCTCTGCCTCCTGAGTAGCTAGGATCACAGGTGTGAACCACCAGCGCCTGGCTGAAACTTCACATTTTTATGACATGAACGCTTACTACAAGTTACAAGTGTATTTTTTAATTATTTAATTTCAATTTTGATCTCTGAATTCATACATAAGCGTTTATATCTTTTGAAGGCATGAAGATTTCTCATTGTAGGCGCTTAATGAAATAAATTTTAGGAGGAGATACTCAAAAGCATAAATTTCCATATGTCTTGTCTATAACCTGTGAGGAGGACAGTGGCTTGTTTTATTTGCATGAAGAATCCTATAGTAATATAATCATGGAAGTTATGGTATAACTATACTGTAAAGTAGCCCATATAATATATCTTGGTATAGTCCATATGTTACATTTAAATATCAAAATATATACTGTAGCATATCATATTTTTTGGTATAAAGCTGTTGTCTTTTTTGGTGGTTCTGGTGTTTGAACTCAGGGTCTCACATTTGCTAGGCAGGTACTCTACTGCTTGCGCCACTCACTCCACCAGCCCTAAAGCTGTTTTCTGATAGGTGCATAAATCAGGACAACTTTTTTCAGGTTTTCCAGATTAAAATTAGGTTTCTTTAGGAAACTGTCCGGCCAGACTTGGTTTTGTTGAGGGTGAAAAGTGGGCAGAGGGAAGGCTGTTAAGTTACCAGGACTGTTAACTCCTGACATACTGCCTAGCAATAAGTGTAAAATACTTACTTACTAATTCACATTCTGAACTTCATGCAACCGTTGTGAGTCAGGACCATTGTGTTACACAGCCCTGTGGCCTGCCATTCACACAATAGCAATATAGATTTTCTCAGTTCCAGCTTTGCTGCATAGATTTGTCTTCAACCCTTGGTGCCTCCTGCTATCAGACTAGAATATATTGGCACCTGAATGCAAAGTTATGTATTTTCTGTTGCACAATCAACTTTGAACAGATGGAGCTATAGTAATTCACCCACTCTGCGCTCGCCTTCCACATGTCTTCCTCTTCAACCTCCTGTTGACTTATCTTGTTTTACTCCAGCACCTTCCCAGCAACCCAGGGGCATCCCACGCCATTGACTCTGCAAGGATCTTCTATGACACAGTCAGCCTTAATAATTTTGTGGCAAGTAGTACTGCAAATTTCACCTCCAGCCATTCTGTCTCTGGAGTCAATATTTTCAATCAAACATCACAACTTAAAAACAAACCATGTCTAGCTGGGCACTAGTGGCTCATACCTGTAATCCTAGCTATTCAGGAGGTAGAGGTCAGGAGGATCATGGTTCGAAGTCCACCTGGGCAGATAATTCACAGATCCTATCTTGAACAAACCCTTCACAAAAAAGGACTGGTGGAGTGGCTCAAGGTGTAGCCCCTGAGTTCAAGTCCCAGTACTGCAAAAAAAAAAAAGTCAGGTTACCCAAGTTATAGATATTGCTATCTTTATTCTGCATTACAGTTGTACCAATTCAGGCTGTCTTCTTGATACTTCACCATTTGTAATTTTTGATACTGTTAGGGCTCCATTATATGTAAAGTTGAGTTTGTAGAGCTGCTTGTAGCGGGAAAGGAAGTGGTCTACCCATGGTACAGGCTGTAGCCAGCTAGCCTGGTCTTTGTCAGTCCTCACTGTCTCTCCAGTGGATTGCTTTTTCTCTATCATCCTACTCATTTTCCTTATTCTGTATTACCCTTATTATCCTCATTTTTCACTTTTTTTTTTTTTTTTTTTTGACAGTACTGGGGATTGAACTCAGGGCTTCATGCTTGCTAGGTAGCCACACCTGCCACGCTTTTTTGGAGATAGGGTCTTGAATTTTTTTGCCCATGCTGGCCTGGACCTTGATCCTCCTGCTTTAAGCTTCCCACTATAGTTAGGATGACAGGTGTGCAACGCCACACTCAGCTTTTTTCTGTCGAGATGGGCTTAAAAACTTTTTTGCCTGGGCTGGCTTGGAAACATGATCCTCCTGATCTCAGCCTCTCAAGTAGGTGGGATTACTGGCATGAGGCACTGTGCCTGGTTCCAATTTTTCACTTCAGTTAATCCCTGAAAACACCCTTCCCAATGCATTTCAACATACTGTTTGTGTTCTGACAAAATGTATTTTTTCCCTTCTTTTTTTGGTGGTATTGGGGTTTGAACTCAGGGCCTCACACTTGCTAGGCAGGTGCTCTACCACTTGAGCCACTTCACCAGCCCTTTTTTACTTTTTATAATGGTATTATCTCATTCTGTTCCTACATTTCATGAACAGTGTTTAAATATCTCTCCCTGATGCTATGAAAACGTCTGCTTTTTTGCTTTCACTGTAGTACTACTCAGGTAACTTCCAGCTGTGCATGACTCCTAGCAGGGAACATTCTAGCACCTGCCTTTTGTGGGACCTCAGAGAATCCAGCTGACTTGCGGGGCATCACAGGATTTTTTAAACTCAATTTGAGTGTGGCAGTGAGCTCTCTAGAACGTCTGTCCTCACTCCATGCACCAGCTCTGGGCAGGAGAATTCCTATCCTTGGTGTCTTCTGATTTTCTAACTTTTGCCAATCTTATCCTAAACTTATTCATGAAGAATACATCCAAAAATAGCTAGGCCAGTCTTAGAAAAAGAATAAGGTGGTGGTAATGGAGTGTTCTTACAGATATGAAGATGTGCCCCAATCTTAACCACACGGTTTCTATTACTCTGGCCTTTGGCCAGATAAACAGACCAGTGAAGCTGACTTGGACTGCTCAGATAGTCACAAGTATACATAGGGTTTTAATATGTGCTTTTGGTGACACAAGAGAAACAGAGGGAAAGGTTGGGATTATGTAATAGATGGTATAGGGAAAACTGACTCACCATGCAGACACAAATAAAACTGGGTCTTCACCTAACACCATAGACGAAGGTGTACTGGGTAGATTATGGGCTGACTTATAAAAAGTAAAACTGTAAAATTAAAAAAGAAAATGTGACTCACAGGCTACGACGACTCCTAACTCTGTCTTCAATGGTACTAACTTTAAGGTAAACTAAAAGAATTTTGTCACAGGAAATAAAGATTTTCCTGCTCACTGGAGGAAACAGGAGGATCCTTATTTCCTTAGGATCTGAATGTATGCTAGTGAGCATTGCATATTCTAGGAGAGGGAGGAAGCCTCTGCTTCTGCGTCATTCCCATTCTACTCAGCTGTGACATTAGAAGCCTATGTGACATTTCCCCCATTCTGAGCATCTGTAGAGGAACAAGAGTCTAGATCCATGTTCTGAATAGACTGTCCATATCAGAATCACTTGGGGTTCTGTTGTTCACTTCTTTCTTTAATACATGGGATGGGAAGGAAAAATCCTTTAGAGTAAGAGCTGGCAAACTTAATAAATGTCCAAATAGTAAATATTTTTGGCTTTGCAGGGCAGTGATTGCTGTTAACTTTAATCAACTCTACTGATGGTACAAAAGCAGTCTTATGTAATACATAAATGGAAGAACTGGTGGTTTCCAACAAAACTTTATTTTGTGAACACGGATATTTCACTTTTGTAATTCAGTATAACATTCATACGATTTTTATGTGTCACAAAAGATTTTTTCCTTTCAATCATTTAAAGGTTATAGGAAGCACTTACAGCTAGCAGAACCACCAGAAGGAGGTAGTAGAATCATCTTATGTAAGTGGGCTTGTCACCTCCTGCTCCAGAAAGATCCTTAGGCAACTGCACTTTGAAGACCAGCAGTTCTTTATCTTCTCAAAATAAGTAACTGCTACAGCAAATGGTTGTGGGAAATCTAGTTCCTATGTTTATGGAAGTGTGCATATCACTTGCACAGTTTTTATTTTGGAAGTAATGAATGCACAGCACAGACAGTCCAAACAGTAGAAAACTACATATGGAAAAAGTAAAATTTCCAGATCCAAACGCATCCATTGCTTTTGCCAATTTGCTGTGCATCCTGTTTGAATTTATTTATGTATATAGCTCTGAGAATACATCCTACACACCCAAGACCATGGATGCCAGGGTATGTGTACACCTCCATTTTTAATTTTTGAAATTTGTAAACTCAGGGCCTTGTACATGCTAGGCAAGTGTTCTCCCACTGAGCTATACTCCTAGCCCCACCTCCATTTTTTAATAAACACAAATAGTAATTTATTTATTTATCGCTGTGCTAGAGTTTGAGCTCAGGGCCTTGTGCTTACTAGGCAGGCATGCTACCACTTGAGCTATGCCCTCCGGCTTTTGTGCGTTAGTTATTTTGAGGATAGTGTCTTTGTGTTTTTGCCTGGGTCGGCCTGGACTATGAGCCTCTCTCACTTACGCTTACTGAGTAGCTGGGATAACAAGATATGTGCTACCAAGCCCAGCTATTTGTTGGTTGAGATGGGGGTCTTACTAACTTTGTGCCTGGGCTGGCCTTGAACTGCGATATTCCTGGACTTTGCCTCCCAAGTAGCTGGGATTACAGGTAATATATATTAAATATTTTGCTAAACAGGCACATAACGAATATCAATTTCCATTGTGTTCTCTTGTCTAGTATGTCCTTATCCTTAAGGAGCTTGGAGGAGGATAATCACTATCTCAAAAAAAAAATGGTAAGGCAGTGTAGTCAAGTGTATTAATAATGTGATTCAGTTCATAACTGCCTCAGACATGGGAGAAGTTGGGGTGGTTGGGTGTAGCCCTGGAAAACTACAGAGAAATAAGTATGCAGAGTGATTGAGAAGAACTTAAAACACAATGCCAAGAGGGAGCATGTCTAAGAAGGGAAGAGGGAGTAGCATCAGCGTGACGGGTCCAGCAGGAGCCAGAGCACAAGGTCACATAAGGTAAGGGGCGTAATTGCGTAGTGTAGTGCCACGAGTGTGCATGTGTACTTTAGTGACTGGCTTCTCTCACTTAGCACAGTGTTCTCAGGGTTCATTGACGTCATGCCGTATGTTGGTACTTAATTCCTGTTTATAGCTGAATAATATTCCATCAGAGGGATTTACCAGCTTTTGTTTATCCCTTCATCATTTGATGAGCATTTGAATTTTTTGCACTTTTGGCAATTATGAATAATGTTGCTATGAAAATTCATGTCCAAGTTTTTGTGCAGACATGTTTTATTTCTCTTGGGCATACACTTCAGAGTGGAATTGTTGGGTCAAATGGTAATGGCTAACATTTGGAGGAATTGCAAAACATTTCGAAAGTTACTGTACATAATTTTATATTCCAGTGTAGCCATCATTTGTTGTTTTTTATTGTAGTCAACACAGTGGGTATGAAGTGTTGTCTCATTGAGGATTCAACTCTCATTTTCTTTTTCTTTTTTTTTTTTTTTTTTTGTGGAACTGGGGTTTGAGCCACAGCTCTAGTCCATTTTGCTCTGGTTATTTTGGAGAACTATGGTCCTCCTGATCGCAGCCTCCCAATCAGCTAGGATTATAGGCCTGCTCTGCCAGCACTGACTTAGTTCTCGTTTTTTAGTGGGTAGTGTTTGTTGGGCTTCTTTTCATGTGTTTATTGACCATTCATATTTGCTGGTGGGGAAATATCTGTTTAGGTCTTTTGTTGACTTTTAAAAGTTCTTTATATTCTAGACAAAAGTTCCTCATCAAATACATGATTTGCAAATACTTTTTCTCCATTTTGTGGGGTTTTTTTTTTCCTTGATATTGTCTGCAGTACAAAAGTCTTGTTTTGGTAACGTCCAATTTATCTATTTTTTCTTGTGTTGCATGTGTTTTGGAGCTGTATCTAAGAAACTACTGTCTAACGCAAAGTCACAAAGGTTTATTCCTCTGATTTCTTCAGCGCTTTGTCATTTTCTGCCCATACCTTTAGGCCAGTGATCCAGTGTGAGTTAGTTAGTGTGTGTGTGGTGTGAGGAAGGTATCTAAATTCACTGGTGGCATGTGGCTATCTCCCTGCCCATGTCCCTCTGCTATCTGCCGTATTTGGCACTGTTTCACCGTTTAGTGGCTTTGGCACTCTTAACAAAGCCAACTGACCACAAGTGGTAAAGGTTTATTTCTGGGCTCCCAGTTCTGTCTTACTGATGATACATCTGCCCATATACCAGTACCACACTGTCGTAATTTCTGTAACTTTGCAGTCACTTTTGAGATTGAAAACTGTGTCTTCCAACTTTATTCTTTTTCAAGATCGCTTTGGCTGTCTTCTTGGTCACATGCATTTTCATACAAATTTTAGAATCCACTTGTCAATTTCTATTTGTTTTTTGAAATTCTAGCTGGGTTCTTATAGGGATTGTATTGAAACTAGTCCGGTTTACGAAATAGTTCTATTTCAACAATGTTAAATTTCTCATTCATGAGCATGAGATGTCTTTGCACTTGTCTAGGTCATCTGTAATTTCTTCAGTGGTGTTTTGTAGATTCCAGAGCACATATTTACACTTCTTTTGTTAAATTTATTCATATGTATTTTATTTTTTTTTGATGTCATTGTAAGTGGAATTCTTAAAAATTGTATTTTCTGATTATTAGTAGTACAGAGTAGATTTTGAATCCTGCAGCCTTGCTTAGTTCATTTATTAGCTCTAATAGTTTCTTCATGCATTCCTTAGGATTTTTCTCTGTGTCACCTGCAAATACGGCTTTACTTTTCCAGTCTTCTTTCTTTTTTTGCTTCTTTTCTTTCTTTTCTTGCCTAATTGCCCTGGCTTGAGCTTCCAGTATACACACTACTGAATAAAAAATAGTAAGTGGACGTGTTTGTTTTGTTCCTGATCTTAGAAGGAAAGCACTCCGTCTTTCACCAATTATTGTGTTGGCATTGGGTTTTTCAGTATTGTATGTGTAGATACACACACACACACACACAGAGACATACGCAAATGTAGTACTGGGATTTGAACTCAGGGCTTGATGCTTGCTAGGCAGGTGCTATACCAGTTAAGCAGCACCTCCAGGCTGGCCTGGACAGTGATCATGCTATTTAAGTTCCCACTGTTGCTGGAATGGTAGGCATTTGGCACCATGCCCAGTGTATTACCACTGGGATGGGGTCTTGTAAGCTCTTTTTTGCTCAGACCGGCCTGGAATGAAGATCCTCCTGATCTCAGCCTCCCACTGCATTTAGCTATTGGTTGAAATGAAGTCTCCATAACTGTTACAGGCACCCAGTCCAACAGTGTGTTTTTTAAGAGCCAAGATTTTTAATTTTGGAGAAGCCAGTTTATCAACATTCTAAAAATATAGTTCATGCTTTCTGAAACCTTAAGAAAGCTTTGCCTATCCAAGGATTACAAAGATTGTTCTCCTATTTTTCTTACAGAAGTTTTATAGTTTCAGCCTTTGAAGTTAAGGGAATTGTTCATTTCTGTTCACAATTCAGTTTTGAGGTTTAAATGCCTGTAGAGAGTTGGTTGAGAGAGGAGGCATGTGTTGCTATGCTGTTTCTTTGGTAGTGAGGGTACTGGTGAAGATAACTGCTTGTAAGCCTGAAGTCTTGTTTTGTGCAGTTTTTGATGGGCATCTCCCTGTGACTGCCTGTGATGCTCATATGTTATTGGTCTACCTAACATTCTTTTGGCACCAACCCTCCTTATTTTACAACGATTTTTTCCACTCCTCGTGGGTCAAATGTGCCTTCTTCTGTACCCCACTCCCACCCCAGCCCTGGCTCCCCAGAGCCCTTCATCTCTCTCCTCGCAGTGCATGGGTTCAGAGCAAGGTATTTGGCGCCATCTGAGCTGACTAGAGCCATGGCACAAGTATTCAGAAGGTCTGTTTTGAAGGCTCTCCCTTTTCCCGAGGCACCTGTTGGTTGGATTTGAGTCCAAGCCGTGCTGTGTGGAGAGCCTGTTTCAAAGTGAACTCAACCCCAAGTTGAGACTTGGTGAGGATCCTTCCTTGGGATCCTGAAACCTCCCGTGATCTTTCAGTTATGTGGGCCAACCAATTCTTTGGGTGTTAAGTATCTGTTCTTGTAACTGAGAAAGTCCTACTAATAAGCTAGTAATCTTTTCAAAAGGTCTGGTATAGGACTTCAGATATAATTAATAGGCGAGCAGTAATAAAAGAACAGTAGTATTTGTGCGATGGGAAGAGACCGTCCCCTTTGGCTTTCACACAAGCTAGGAAAGTCTGTTAAAAACCTGCGGTCATGGTACTCCTTTTATGGAAAACTAAGTTCAAGTTCTCAGTTCAGGAAAAGTTAGCTGAATTAAATGTCTGCCTTTAATGAATATGTAGATTAATTATTGAACTGAACAACTTCTTGATAGTATTTGATGTGAGAATGAAATGACTGTATAGAGGGTCCACTTTCATGAAGGCAGATAGTTTCTGACAAGTCAGAATTTCCAACTGTAATTGTTAGTACTTTAGTGTTATAATTATTTTATGAAACTGTATCCTTGAAATTAAATAAGGAATATGTTTCAACTTAAAAGTTTCACAGCATTTATTTCAGGTGTGTAACAGAGAGAGAGCAAGTGTCGTGTGTGGTGGTGACATTAAAATGAGCTTAAACAATCTTTGGGCATCTTGAGCATGTCTCTGCCTTTCTTATTTGGTTGGCTAAGGACAACCTTCTACATCTAATAAGCACTCCCACCACTCTTACTAGTTTATATTTAAATTTTATTAAATTGATACTTCTTAGTTGAGATAATGTAAGTTATTTTTGTGTTGTTGGATTTCATTATCATACTTTAATGATACGGAATTGCACTGTATTAATTTTGACTTTGAAGTTGAAAAGATTAACTGTTGGTTATTAGAAGACAAAAATGTAGCCTTAGATTTTTGTAACAGCTGTTAACGGATACTCAGTTAAGCAGTCATTATTTCTCCCATCCAAGTACTAACCAGGCCCGACCCTGCTTAGCTTCCAGATGGCCATAGATGAACAACCATTATTTCTGTGGAAGACTTAACAGTTGTTACTTTAAAAGTAATTATGTGAAGCAGGGCATGGTGGTACATACCTGTAATCCCAGCTGAGGCAGAAGGGTCATGAGTTCCAGGCCAGCCTGGGATACATGGTGAGAACCTGTCTGAAAAACCAAAAAAAAAAAATTGTGTGCATAAACAGTGCTTTGGGGTTCAAAGGCACTTTGTATCATACAGTTCTGGAGGTTCAGCTCAGTGAGGTGGTTTGTGGGATACATCAACACGTTTTCTTTTCCAGGTGGGGAAACAGCAGGCTGAATTAGAATTTGTACCCTGTTCTGGTTGTCAAGTTCCCTGTGTGGTTAGTTATTCCCTTAAGTACACTTTTAAAGCTTCAAAAAGCAGTGCAGCCCTTTCTTAAAGTATTTAAGACTTAAAGCTTGTGGTTTGAAAGCCGTTCATTACATTACAGTAAGGCATTCTTTTCCTAATGTGTTGCTGGGGGCCAGGCTGAAATAGAAGAGCTCCTACATAGCATGAGCAAGGCACTGAGTTCAAACCCCAGTACCACCAATAACTAACTAATTGAATAAATAAGTAAATGATTTCCTACTAAATTTGTATCAGATTCTGACTTGGCCCTCTCCCTTTCTTCTCCCATTAATGCCTAGTAAAGTCACTCAAGCCATCATAGACCCAAACTCTTCCCTGAAATACTTCTCTTTATACCATACAATGAGAGTTCCCATTGGGTTTGCTCGTGACGAATAAGCAGGGAAGGAAGGGCTTTAGAAAGGTGAGAGAGGGGGAGGGAGGTCAGAGGTAAAGGGAGAACCTGAACGTTAGTGTCATGTGTTAAGACTTTCTAAAAGGCAGGCCCTTGAACAAAAGGTTGAGAGGAAAATGGGAAATGCCATTTAGTTTTGAGGCTGAGAGGTTCACGATAGTGTGTTGAGGTGAAGTAAAATTGCATCACATGTGGATGGGTTTGTGCATAGGGAGAAGCAGCACAAAGTTGACATTACACGGGGCAGAAGAAAGCTAGCCCAGGAGCCTGATGGGGGGAGGAGGTAATATTCAGGAGTGTGTTTTTGGCTTTTCACCCCTGCATGGGAAAGTTGGTCTTTTTTGTAACCAAGTGTTAGATCCATTGATAAAGTGAGAAGATGAATTTGGTAAGGACCACTTGTGTGCTGAGAGGAGCACATATACTTATGAGATGAAAGGGGAAAAGAAGAGAAGAGATGGAGATCGTGCTGTGTGGAGAGAGAATTAAAATTTGAGGGAAGTGAGAAGTCCTTGTGTTTACCACACTCAGTTTACCACACTCAGTGCTTCAAGGGGCTATTCCAAAACCTGCACCTTGGGGTTGCCTATGACACTGGAGATGTGTTGTACTTGCTAAGTCAAGTTACACTGAGTGTATTTCGGAAATAGTCTGCCACCCAGAAGTTTCATGTCGCCTACTACATGTGAGACTTGTCTCATGGCATGGTGCCATCCTTGGAAGGGAGACAGGACTTGCTGATGGCTTGGAAGCTCTCTGTGGGCAGCTCTAAGAACTGTGGGCTTTTTGAACTTTTAATGCAGATGAAAACTGTGCCCAGTGTGCCCTTCTCTTAGGAATTAGTCTGAGTGATAGAGGGCCACTCTTATCTGTGGGCTCGGCAGTGGCCTTACCCTGGCTCTAGACACTGAAGTTGAGAGGTTCTGAGCTACTTAAGTTACAGGCTTGGTACCTCACGAGTTCCTTCCTCCACGGCGGACGCCACTCAGAGCTGCAGAGGTGTTACCTGCAGTAAAGCCTGCACTTCAGCATGTAGTGAGCTGATGTAGGACTCCCAGTTTCATTTTGTCTTGAGGACATTGCTTACTATCCTCAGCATTTTATAAATGGGAAGGGAGTTTTTCATTATAAAATAAGAACTTGATATCAAAACAAAAGAAAAACTTATTTTTATATTGTTGCATCAATTAAATATGAACAATGTAATGCTTTCATCCTTTTCTCTTTATTCTTGCCACTCATTTGTAAGAACCACTGACCACAGCACTGGGAACCTTGTTCACTTTCCAAGGAGCTTTTCTCCTGGAGCTGCTTGCATGAGGGTGTGTGTATTTAGGTGCCCGTAATAAATGTTCACATCAGGCTCGTTTGTAAACTTCTGTTCTTTGAGCTCACCCCACTCTACCTTCTTCCATCTGTCCTCTGACACTTTACCTTGTATTTTGATCATATGTTGTCAGAGCCCCTCTTAGCTGCTAGTTTTATGAGAGTTGGCACTAGCTTTTATCATTTTGCGTATCTTGTTAGAAGTGAAACTGATCCTAGTCTCCTGTTACTCCTGCCTACCTCACCAAACAGTCCTGGTGGGTCAACCTGTGCCGGCTCCAGCTCAGCCTTGCCTTTGCCGGAGGTAGAGCCTTCCTCTCTGCCCTGGGAAGCCTGGTTGGAGGAGAGGAAATGATGGCTAACTCTCCTTGGTCTCTTTTCATTTTTTCCCAGATATAATGTGCCTACAGCTGTCCTTTCTCTCTCTCCCTCTCCGTTTTTTTTTTTTTTGGAGTACTGGGGTTTGAACTTAGGGCCTCATGCTTGCTAGGCAGGTACTCTACCACTTGAGCCACTCAGCTAGCCATTTTTATGTTGGATCGTTTTTCGATAGTCTCAGGAACTATTCCTGGGCTGGCCTCGGTGATCCTCCTGATCTCTGGCACCCATCCCTTTTCACTCTCTTACTACATTCTTGCTTAATTTCCCCTCTTCTCACGTGAGCACCTGTCTGTCTCTCCAGATTACCAGCCCCCATCCTCCCGACCTTAATACCACAAAGCCAAACTACCTGTGATCACCAGCTTCCTCACCCAGGAACACTAGCTAAGTGATGCTTCACCCACCTGAGCAGCAGTAGTCCGTTTTGCAGATAATGGGCTTTGGAAAGATGCAGAAGGTCAGGTCCAGCCTTTGCCAGTTAGTAACTGAATGACCTTAGGCTTTGCATGTCAGTTTCTTAAAGTCAGAATGGGGACACTTACTCTCTCCAAAACGGTACTTTAAGGAACCCACTGTGGCTTCACTTTATCCAGTGTGCTGAGTGGGAAGTTTTCTTCGTGGTTTTTGAAGGCCCTTAATGATTTGGCCTTAGTCTGCCCACCCAGCAGGCAGAGATACGGTACAGAGAGTAAAGTCTGAGTAGGTATTTTCATTGGCTTGTTGTAGTTCATACCTCCCTGTGCAAAGCCTAGTCTGTGCAACTGGAAGAGCACTGAGTTTGTCTTCCTTTCCTGCCTTGCCAGGAGGCTGTGCAGATCCAGGTCCTGTAAGCAGGTGGTTTGCATGCTGCAGATGACCTGGGGAGGGGGTCAGAAGTAAAGGTGGCTCTGCAGAAGAGTCTTTCCCCTCCAGCGCAGGTTTCCCTTCCTTGGCCAGCCTGCACGCACAGCTGTCTGCTCCTGGCTGGCTGAAGATGAACGAACGGTCTGTCCCCTGATCGGGTTTCTGCGGGCATGGGCCCCCTGTTGGCAGCTGCTGTGCCTCCAAGTGCTGCTGACTGCCGCTCACTAACTGTGGGATTTGGCCAAACAAATCTGATTTTATCATTTTAAGCAATGCCTTAGCTGGGATGCCTTCTTGTGTCTCTGTGTGGTACTCATTGCCTGTGTAAGTACCCATTAACAAACATGAAAATGGCCAAATATTGACAGTGCCTTTACACAATTCTGGGAGTGTTACAATCAGTGTGTCTGATACACGCTGCATTTTAGCAGCTAGCCTGTGGATTTATGTTGGTTTTCCTCTTACTTCATGTCAATGTGGTTTGTAAGTTTTTACACTTGTCGGCCCTGATTCTTTAAAGAACACCCCAATCAAGTTACTAATAGCATTCCTTTTCCTTAAATGTGTTTCCTTCAAATATACTTACCCTTTATTTGTGATAAGCTATAAATCCATGTTTTAGACAGAACTGGGGTTTGAGCTAGGACTTGCCAGGCAGGTGCTCTGCCACTTGAGCCATGCCTTTCACTCCCTTTTTTCATTATTATTGTTTTTACATTTATTCATATATGCATACATTGTTTGGGCCACCTCCCCCTTGTGTCGTCGTCCCCCCATCCCCCAGCTTCTAAGCAGAACCTGTTCCGCCCTCTTGTTCTCCAATTTTGTCGAAGAGAAAACGTAAGGGACAAGAAGAAAGACATAGCATTTTTGCTAGTTTGAGATCCTCTCACCCTTTTTTGGCTTTAGTTATTTTTCAGCTAGGGTCTTACGCTTTTTGCCCAGGCCTGCCTCAGACCACCATTCTCCTATCTACAGCTAGGATTATAGCACACCTGGCTTACTGGTTGAGATGGAGGTCTTAATAAAAGAATGTTAAAACTGACTTTTTAGTCTCTGGAAGTAAAATCTGGTAATACCTAATATGGCATTTACAGTATATTTTGAAACTATTGCATATAATAGCAAATAAATAAGCATATATATGTTTATATATATATATATATGAAAGCCTTAAATAGACAAGGTTATATACATGAAGTCACTTTTTATTAGCAAATAAAGTTCTTCGCTCACTGCCCCCTCAGACAGAGCCTCATTATATGCTCAGGCTGGCCTCAAACTCAACCATCTTCCTGCTTTAGTGTCCTGTGTGCTGGGATTACAGGGCATGCATCACCACACCCAGCTACAAATGATCTCTTTTTTTGGTTTGGTTTAGTTTGGTTTTTTTTGAGACAGGATCTTGCTGTGTAACCCAGGCTGGCCATTCAAATAATGTCTTAACTAAGTCCTTCTAGTGCTTAGAAGGACACGTGGTTAACAGTGCTGCTGGGAGTCCCAGCAGGACAGTTTGGGTTCCTTTCTGCTCTTTGTGGATTGAGTGTAGACATCTCATTTGTATGTGTGTTAATATGTGCACAGTGTCTGTGGTTTACTGCTAAACTCTTTAGGATGGTTACCACAAAGTATTTATAATTCCCCAGAGACACTTGCTCTGACTGCCGCTGCTAGTCCAGATTGTGGGTCTTCCCGCACCCCTAATTAATTAGGCTCTTATTTGTTCATTGAAGGTTGAATGTAGCGATTCACTTCTGAATACGTCGATGTTTTCCATGTTTGGTATTTTTCATTTCTTCAGATACTGTTTTTTGCCACTTTAGTCCTGTAATATAAAAACTTAAAACCTAAATTGTTTTGTAGGCATTTAAGTTCTCTATAATTGGTTTTCATTTAGTCTTTGCAGTTCCATCTTCAGTACAGGAGACACACATCTCTTCACCAAAGTTCTCCATTTTAGTTACCCCTCTTCCTCAAAGATACCTATTCTGCTTTTTTAAGCATAGCTTAGAAGCCCTTATACTGTGAAACCTTCCCAGTTGTCCTCAGAATAAATTTCTCTATCCTGTGTGTTCCTTTTTGTTTTGTTTTTCCTCCATAGTAGTGGGGAATTGAATCCAGGGTCTAGCCCTCTACCCTTGAACCATGCCCCTAGCCGACGCCCCCCCCCCTTTTTTTTTTCCGGTGATAGGGACTCCCTAACTTTGCCTGGGCTGGCCTAATATTTTTGATACTCTTGCTTCTGTTTTGTGAGTAGCTAGGATTACAGCTGTCGTGCCTGGCTGTTAGCTTTTTAATATTAGTTTGCATTGCTGTATGTGTAGTGCTGTGTGCATTGAACTCTAGGTAGTGAATCTAATACTAAACTGATATTTTATGCTTGACTTCTGGGAACCAAGTGGATGATCATTTGAAAAATAGCTAAAATGTATTCTACTGTGTATCATAGAGGAACCTGAACTGGCAAAAAGAGCTATATCTCTCAAGTGGTTGTAGTTTGTAAGATATCAGCCTTGTTTTTCCTTTCCTTTCCATTTGTCTTTTAGGTGTTATTTTTATTAGCGTTGTACGCTAACATAAAGACAGGAGTTTCTGTAGGACTTGTTATTGTAACAAAAAATAGCTGTTCAATAGCCTTCCTTATATTTTGCTCTCCAGTGGCAACTACTTGCACTTCTGAGCTGGTTATTTTGCATTTCCTCTGCTTTTAGGGACTGTACCCACACCACTTGATGTTTCGGTTTTTTTCCAGTAACTCTTGACTCATGGCAGTGGATGATGAAGTCATTTACTTCTCATTCATCTACTTCATCCATTCTCTTTTATTGAGATCAGTATTCACTGTTTATATTATGTGTCCATTATTCACACGTAGCACACTGTGATTATGTCTCCTTCTCTGCATAATTTTTTTTCCCCTCTGGAGTTGATAGTTCTCTTTTACCTCTTCCTTTTTCCTTTCTGCCTCTTTCATTCCCCACCCCACATTTTTCTATATACTCATCTCTAATTCAGCCCCAAATTCAAAAGGATTGGGTTTTAATACAGAGAACTTTCTCCTGGAGCTTTCTGACCTCTTCTGGTTTGAATGGGACGGGCTGCCTCTTAAGTTTCTGTATATAGTATCATGCTGGCCTCTCTGGTCACTGCCTTTCTTAGGCATTCTTTTTACTAATCTCCATGGAATTTCCTTTTTTTTTTCCCCCCCTGTTTATGGTCTTCTTTTATAGAGTACCTCCTCCACTAATTTCCTGAAAAAGGATTCTTGGGGGATAATTTTTTTTTGGTGGGTCTGGGGTTTGAACTCAGAGCTTTGCTCTTGCAAAGCAGGAGCACCTCCATTCTGGGAGATAAAATTTTAAATACCATACTTGTCTGAAAAGATTTCTGTTCTCCCATCAGAGTTGGAGTTTGTGTTGGAAATCCTTTTGAGAACATTCCTCCATAGCCCACTCTTGCCTGCTGCTGGTGCTGAAATCCAAAGCTAGCTGGTTCTGGGTTCCTTGCATATTCTGTCTCATTCTCGTATCCCTGGAAACTTGGTGTGCCTTGTGTTGGTGCATTTTCCTCCAGCTCCTGTGCCCTTTCAATCTAGAAAGTTTTCTTGAGTTAGTTTTTGACCTCTGTGCCTGTTTACTATTTCTGGATCAGTCTTACTATTCAAATTGTGGACATTCTGATGGTTTCTTAACTTTTGTATCTTTTTCTTTCCTATTTTCTACCTGTCCTTTACTTTTTTTTTTTTTTTTTTTTAGGAGATTTCAAGTTTTCAAATCTTTTGTTTTCATTTTCTAATTTCCAAAAGCAAAGCTGCTTTTTCTGCTCAGAATCTTATTTAGGCCTTATTCTTCTTTCATCATTTCAGCATTTCTGTCTCTCTGGATATTAATGATAAATTTATTTTGAACCTTTCTCTGTAATTCCTGTTTTCTGGTTTGTTTTTCATGTTAGAAAGGAGCTGCATTTCTGGGTTATCTTTTACTTAATCAGGAGACTTTAATGTCAGTACTTTATGCTCTTTTCTCTAGGCTGTTCACAGTCCCCCAGAGACTGCCTGGAGAGTGGAGTCCCATTGTCCAGCTTGTGTAGGTTCATGTTTAGCACAGCACCTCTGCCCTCATCCATATTGATGACCCCTGGCATGGAGACCTTCTGTTTAACCCTCTCCAGAAAGTAAAGCTCAGTCTAGCAGGATGTCTATTGCTGCTTAACAACTTAGTGCAGTGCAGATTTAGCAGTTTAGGATCTCGCAGTTCAGGAGCACCAGGAGGCCCCAGGCACAATTTAGCTGAGTAGTCCCTCTGCTCAGGGTCTCCCAGGCTGTGGTGAAGATGAAGCTGGCCTGTGTCCTCATTGGAAGCCCTTCCAAGCCTAAACTGTTGTTGGCTGAATTCAGTTCCTTGCAGCTGTAGGACTGCTCCTCTCAGCCTCTGTGGTTCTAGCCTGCCTCTCCATAGGCAGCTTGTCATAGCAGCATGCTTCTGCAAAGCTTGCTGGAGACTCTCTTTAAAGTCAGTAAAGACTGAGTCATATACATAAAATTAAACAATCTGGTCTGGGGAATGTCATCCTACCAACTTTGCCATGTTCTATTGGTTAGAAGCAGTCACAGCTTCTGCCCACACTCAAGGAGAAATCAGGCAGCCTACTTAGAATTCTGCCTGTCACAGAGGCTCCTGGAATTAGACTGCCCTTACACACACTTAGCCAGTCCTTACCGGTGAATCAAACCTTTTCCTGCTGCACACCCAACTTCCACAGGGAATGCCCAATTCCAGAGTTCTTGGTGGTTACATGAAATACAGGGGCTCAGTCTTGGCTTTCTTCCTAGCCAGCTTAAGATCTGCTTTTCTTGAACAAACTCTTTATCACTTGTCTGTTTGCCTTCTGCCTTCTAAGCAGTGTTGCTGTTGTTTCCTTATCTATTCTCCTAATCTTTAGAGGTTTATTCCTTTCTTTAAAAATCTCCTTACTGGGCAGGGGCGGTGGGGGGGGTGGGAAGGAGATGGCTGAATATGGGCTGAAGTGCGTCCTCTGCGTCTTCCCTCGGAGTGTCCTGGGCTGTGTAATAAATCCTCTTACTTGGTGGATTTTGGAAAATGAGTAAAAGTTTATGCATGTATTTAGTCTTCCATTTTTGTGTATGTGTTCTGAAAGATCTTTATTTTTCCTCTGGTCCAATAATTAAGTTAGGGTTCCCTCTTCTCTCCCTCTCTTCCCTCCCTCCCACAGAGTTTCTCCTTTTTTCCCAGACTGGTTTTGAAGTCAAGGTCCTCCTGCCTCAGAGTCCTAAGTATTGGGATTACGGCAGGTGTCACTATACTGGTATTCTTTCCTTTTAAGAAGGAAAGAATTAAAAGGTTAAAGTCTTCCTACTTATTTCATGTTTTAAATTCTACTCGTTAACCTTATGTTTTCCAGTCATGCAGTCAGGCCTGGACATCACAGAACCTGGACCATTGGATGATCATGTGCCACCATAGCAGGGGTTGACCTACATTTCACCTTAGGTCATTCCAGTGACCGCCAGACTTTTCCAGTACCATGCAGTAGATTGGACCATGTCTGGGACCAACCTAGTTCTGTGCCTGCCTTTTAGTTTTAGGAAAAAAAGACAAAATTGTGCTTATCTCTTGCTCTCTTTGCAGTTTAGGGCCTAACATTTGGACTGTGCAGTTGAACTGATGCTTGTTTCCCACACAGCCACCTTTGGCTTTTGTTAAGGTAGGGATTCTCAATATTTGTAGTTGTCTCATTATTGAAATCTCTCCTTTACACTGAGTACTCTGTGTGGCATGTGTTTATTTTCAACTAATTTTCTGCAAACAAAGTGAGTTGATTTTCTGCGTGAGAAGTTTCAAAGCTGGCATGGTGATGCCACCTGCATTCTCAGAACTTGAGAGGCTGAGGCAGGGAGATGGAGCATGTAAGGCCAGCCTGGGCAACACAGTGAGGCCTCATCTCAAAAAACAACACAAAAAATACAAAAACACTAGAGGTATAGCTCAGTGGGAGAATGCTTTTCTGGCTTACACAAGGCCCTGCTGGGTTTAATTCCTAGAACCAAAAAGAAAAAAATAACATCCTACAGCACATCATGTCTTGTTTAATACTAAATATGAAAGAGAAGTAAAATAAGGTAGGAAAGGCAGACCTGTAAATGTGATTAAACGACCTTTGTGATGAGCCCAAAGATGGACAGCTTTATTATAAACTTCATGTAGTGGAAAGAATGTCACTGCAGGTTAAAAATCTTCACCAGCGCTGACTCCCAAGCCTTATGACATCACACAAACACATCACTTAACTTCCTGAATCTGTTTCCCTTTTTAAAAATGGGTTTAATGTTACCGTTCCTGATACATTGGATTTGGGTAAAGATCAAAAGAAGTCAGTGTTTATGAAAAAACTTTGAGAATTATATATGTTTCTGCAAATGTTAGGACATTTTTCTGCCTTTGTTTTTTTTTGCTGGTTCTTGGAATATTTTAAGCATACAAATAGTGGATTTGAACAAACATATCTAATAAATTATGGAGAACTGAATTCATACTTAATTTTGCTTGTATTTGGATTGTTTTCAGCTTCATTTATGTAAAATTGTTTTGATTTTTGTTTTGTTCTTTTGGTGGCACTGGGGTTTGAACTCCATGCTTGCTAGGCAGGTACTCTTACTGCTTGAACCACCCCACCAGCTTGTGTTATTATTTAGGTGAATTGAATAGCTGCTGACTGTTTGGCTAACATTTGGTATTTCTGCATTTGGAATGGAAGGAAGAGCACCCTGTTTTGGTAGAAGGTTCTCCCTCTTGGGCTCTCAGGTCCTCTGCCTACTTTTGAAAGTGACTTGCATCCTGCCTTTGGGGTGAACTTGATCCCTGTGGTTGATACTGCAGGGCTTGCAGTCTCTGCTGAGAGCAGTCTAAGAAAGGAACCAGCCCTGAAGAGAAGAGGGAAAGGCTGGTGAGATAGCAATCCCTTTGTTCTGGCATTTCCAAGTTCTTGATTAAATGTCAGTAGAAGCTGCTATCATAGATCCCAAATCTGTCCTTCCCTATGACCACAGAGTTGCAGGAATCATTGATAGTTTTCAAAGGGATTTAGCTGGGGTTGGGAGCAGTTATAAACACACCCTGTGATGACTGTCATACATTTTCACCTGATGTGGTTCAAGTTGAGTATCCCTGACCTAAAAATCCAAAATTGTATGAGTACAGAAATGACACCTTAAATAGAAATTCCACACCTTACCTCATGTGAAATTGCAGACAAAATGTAGGTGCAGTATGAATATCATGCCAATGTGTAGAAGGTGTACATGAAATCTAAGTGAATTTCATGCTATGCTTGGGTCCATCCACAAGTTGTCTCATATATATGCAAACATTCCCAAATGCCCCAAAATATCTGCAGCCCAAAACACTTCTGGTCCCAAGCGTTTTAGAATAGGAGATACTTAAAACTATCAGTGGGTCACTTCTGGAAAAGGATAACTGGGGCCCTAAGAATCAAAAATGAATGTGTCAAGAGGTCTCTCCTCAGATCCTAAGCTATTCTGTTAAAACCCCACTCCAGTAGAACAAGGAGTGAATGGCTGGACTGTGAATATTGGTAGCCCAGACGGAGTAACCCCCTTATTCTCCCAAGCCCCTTAAATACTGGCCCCACCTTACAGTTACTTTTGTTCTCTCTTCTGCTTTATGGTCCACTTAGGAAGCACATTAGCTCCCATCTCTTCCACCTTTGTTTTGTTCTTGAGTGTGGAGGAAATATTTATTAGAGAATCAATGCATGGTGATTATAAGATCTCAGTAATTCTCACGTGTTTAAAGAGAGAAATCTCCCACATCTTACCCTCAAGGTATGACCACTGTTAAGAGTTTGGTTATATTCTGTTTCTTATAACAATGACCTTGTTTGTATACTGCCATGGTACCTGTTTTTTTCCGTTAGTGCATTGTGGCTCTCCTCCCTTACTCAGTATGTATACTGCATCTCATTTCAGAGTGGCACAGTGCACCATCATGTGCTCACACTGCAGCTTATGTAGCCTATCTCCTGTGAGTAGTTGAGCTCATCTCAGGTCTTTCATCATAGATCAGGTCCTCAGAAGTGTCTTTTACTGTAGCCATTGCACATGTCCAGTCACTTCCTAGGAGAAACTCTGAGAGACAGACTTTCTATAGCAGAGTCTACTAGAAATTTTTGCCCTTCTGATAGGTAAAAGGTCACAATGTTTAATTTGCCTTCCTTTGAATCTAAATAAGGGGCAAAGGTGTGGCTTAAGTGGTAGAGTGCATGCCTAGCAAGGGCAAGGCCCTGAGTTCAAGCCTTGTTACTGCCAAAAAAAAAAAAAAAAGTGGAGTGACAGCTTGCTTATTAGCCATGTGGCTTTCCACTTTTGAGAGATGCTTTTTTGCTTTATCTACTGTTACTATTTGTTTTATAGTTAAGATACTTAACTCCAAATATCTGCAAAATATCTCTACCACTTTTTTATAATGCTTTTGTGAGGTACCAGGGCCCTGTGCTTGCTAGACAGATGTTCTGCCACTTGAACTAGGCCTCCAGCTCTTTTGCTTTAGTTATTTTTCAGATAGGGTCTCATATTTTCTGTCCAGAGTTGGCCTTGGACCATGATTCTCTTGTCTATGCCTCCCATGTATCAGGGATCACAGGCATGTACCATCATGCCCTGCTTGTTAGTTGAAATGGAGTATTGCTAACTTTTTACCCAAGCTGGTCTTGAACTGCCATGTTCCCCATCTCCACCAAGTAACTGGGATTATGTGTGTGTGAGCTACTAGCCCTGCCCTTTCAGCATCATTTGTGTGTGTGTGTGTGTGTGTGTGTGTGTGTGTGTGTATGTGTGTGTGTGTGTGTGTTTTAACATAAGTGGTGTGTCAATTTTGGTTCCCCTAGGAGATTCTTGATGAGGCTTCCAGTGCAAGGAATAAAAGTAGAGCCAGCAAGTTAGGGAAGAAAAGTCAGTAAAGGGTGCCTGCATGGAAATTCAAGGAAGCTGGCTAATACACTTGCTTCAGAAGACAAATAGCTGAGGGCTGGCGCACCTAGGCCTCTAGGTAACCTCTAGGGTAATTCCTTACACAGTTTCTGCACTCTGTAAGACTCAGGACAGCTATGCCTCTTCGATGGTGGTTGGACTTTCCAAGGCACATAAAGAGAGACAGTGGCCTGTGAGCCAGAGGAAACTATCTCCTTCTGAAAAAGCACCAGCTTGGGATGTCACACTACATGGCTTTAGATGTGAATTCACGCAGCCTGTTATGCAGAGGGAGGTGAATCTAAAGACTGCATTCAGACTTCCTTGGGCGGGGGAGAGTGACTTCACTTGTACTTTCGCTTGTTGGCCTGGTGGGGCAGCAGTGTTAGGTGGATGAGGGTGTCACCCTCTCCCTCTGCCATGGGTTGTCAGGAATGGCTTCCCTCACCCTCTAAACTACAAAACTGTCCACTTAGGTTTTCTTCTAGTTCCTATTTAAAGTTTTTAGAGTTTTTGTTGTTTTCTAATGTCTAGTGAGAATAAGAGTCAGACGGTTTTGTTTTCGTTTTGTAGTGCTGGGGATCAAATCCAGGGCCTTGCACATGCTAGGCAAGCCTTGAGATTGGGGGGGGGGGGCGGGTCTTGCTTTGTAGCTTAGGCTGTCCTTGAACTCCTGCTTCAGCCTCCTGGATGCTGGGATTACAGTTGTGTGCCAGTTATTTTAATCAGTTACTTAAATGGCTAGCTAGTTGTACTGACACTTAAAATGATCTAAAATCAGTGGCTCTCAGACTTTTGAGTTCAAAATCCCATACAGAACTAGGTGTGGTGGTCATGCCTATAATCCCCAGCACTCGAGAGGAGGAATCAGAAGGATCACCAGTTCCCAACCAGGGTGAGCTATTTCAAAAACAATAGATGATCCTGTTGCACTCTTAAAATTTATGGAAACCCAGGAGATTTTGATTATGTGGTTATTACAGATTTTTACTGCATTCAAAATTAAACAAGTATTAAAGTATCTATAATTTAAAAATAATAAAAACATTAATACAAATAGCATATTAAAATGAAAATTGCCATTTTCCAAAAATAATAAACTTAGGAGAAAAGTACTGCTTTACATATTTGTAAGTTGCTCTGATGCCTGACTTTAATAGAAGACAGCTGGGCTTTCATATCTGCATTCAGTTTGTTCTCTATCACATCTGGTGTAGCTTCAGCAAACCTTGCAGTACATTGTGAGAGAGCCAAAGTAAAAATGGTAAATAATACTCTAGATTTATGAAAATAGTTTTGACCTGTGGGCTCGCTGAAAGTGCCTCAGGAGCCTGGCCTTGCCCCGATGATGTGAACACCAGCTCTAGCTGACACGTATCCTCTGAATAAATCCACAGGAGTTTCACACTGAGGGGTTACATGCAGAGACTGGATGTAGGCGGCCCTGGAAGGATGGTGCAGGTTGAGGATAAAGCAGCAGCAAGTTCCAGTGTCATCTGGCAGCACAGAGAAGTGTTCTGAGATGCTCTCAAAATAGGGCAACCATGCAGCGTCCAAATTAGAACCCCTGTGAGAGCAAGAGCAATAAGAAACCTAAGACTGTTGTTACTAAATAAACGCTTTACCAAACAATAAAATAATCATAGATTCACACCACATAGTAAGTAACCAGAGTCACTCCGCAAGATGGTGGTGTAATTATTTCACCTAATTTGAAACTGCTGTCATGCCAGGCCCTGTAGACAGAGCCTTAAAATGTGATGTAAGCGAGGGTGTCCCCAAATGACTATCACATTCTGTGGAACTATCCCAGACAAATTTGTTTTCCTTTTGGTTTGGAGTAGATATCAAAAGTGAGCTGCACAGCTTCCACGAGCCACAAGTCAGCATTGTGCTTTATAAATAGTCGCATTAGATTCCATGTGGCACAACATTTGCCTAGCATATGTGAGGCCCTGGATTATATCCTTAGCATCACAAGAAGTAAGAAATCCTTGGGGTTTGTCTCCTTCCTCCTGGGGGAAGACCGAGGGCAGCATTTCCTCCATGCTGGTGTAATGGGACTTTGGGGCTTTGTGGGAAGGCCACTCAGTGGGTCACATTGGTTCAGACCCTAAGCGTCCCAATGAGTCTTCTTCCCAGTCTTTAGGAAGATGTTCCCTGTGTGGGTCCCCTCTGTGCCAGTGTAGCTGCCCAGGCACACTGGGTACTACCAATGTAGTTGGCATGGCTACCAACTTTTCTAGGGAATCCTTGGCAATTAGTCTATAAGTTCTGTCCAAAGGACAGTGACCTGCTTGGTGCCTCCCTAGCAGCACTAGTGCTGTAACTAAGTTACTCTAACTTAGTTACTAGGACCATGGCAGTAGTGGCCCTGGTTTTGTGGAGCAATTAAACTAGGTCACGAGCCTCTTAAGTCTCTTTAGTGAGAGACGTTCTCATTTTTCAAGCTCCTTTTGTCACTCACTCGTAGGTTACTATGGCTACTGTTTATGAAGGGCTATAGAAGAAGTTCTATTTTGTTTTTTATAAAAGTCCTCTGAATGTGTTAAGTGAGTAGATCTCAAGGAGAGGGCAGCTTTTACCCCTTAATAGATTTGGAGATCATTGTTGGGGTAGAGGATTTACTCTGGTAGTTTTTCGTAGTCTGAATTTCTTAGCAAAAGAAAAGTTAGATTTTGGAGTGGTATTTGTCATAGGGAATACAGATTTGACTCTTGCTGTCTTAACAGAACTACCAATCATTATGGTGGCTAATGGCTCTTACTGCAAAGAATCATACATGGGACGAGAAGGGCTAGATAAAGTGCAAGTGGTACTTTAGAGCTAGAAATTTAATAAGTAGAATGGTATTCATTGCCATTTCCCGTCCCTTATAATAAGCTACTTTTGAACTTGAATGTATAGGAATCATTTGGGATCTTGTTATTGCAAATTGGCTGGGTCTAGGGTGGAGTCTGGTGTTGGCATCTCTAACTGACTACCAAAAGATGCTGGTGTTGCTTATCCACTGACCACGTTAAGCAGGTCTATAGGTCTATACATCCAGGTTGCATGTTAATCTAACTTTAATAGTAATAACCATATCTTGATTTTTTTACTGTGTCAGGCATAGAAGAGTAAAATAAAGCAATGAGTGTTAGAATTGGCAACTGAGATTCAAAGAGAAGCTCTTTCCTTTAGCTTAACCTTTAGCACATTTTCCCTAGGGCATGGTTTCTCTACCTTGGCACTATTGCCTTTGAGGCGGAAAGGATTCTTTCTTGCAGCACTGTCAGGTGCCCAGCAGGATGCTTAGCAAGCAGTACATCCAACCCCTACCTACTAGGTGCCAGTACCACCCCAACTCCGCACTGTGACAATCCAGACATGACACAGACAATGCCACATGTTTCAGGTTACCCACTGCTCTAAGGCTACTGTTGAAATATGGGAACTTGGAGGTTTTGTGATACGATGTGCTTCATATAAGGGCTGTTTGCTTTACTCCTGAGCCTCTATATAGAGAGGAAGTAGACATGGAGTAGCCAGCCAAGCCAGCCATTATTGCTACATCTTGCTTTCTAGGGATGCCAGTTCTTTCTTTTTATGAAATACTCACCAGGTAGGTAGGTAGATGTGAGCTTACAATTAAGTTGGTACTGAGATTCTGCCCTTTTTTGAAATATGTGGGCACACTCAGGTACCTTGGCCCTTCCTTCCTCTTACCTCCTGCCGCTGCCCACATCTGTTTCCAAGAAGTAGGTTTCATCTTCTTTCCAGACTCCCAGCCCCTCACTTTTGTCTAGCTATGAGAGCAGATAACTAAGTCTTTAGAACTATTAACTGAAATAACATGTCAGGGGTTTGTAAGCAAAAGTCTCCTCCTAATGAAAAAAATCTTAAAATTGATTTGATAGAAATACAGTTTTTAAAATGTGATTCTAATGTCCACTGTTTAGATGTTCTTTAAAGAAATCAGTAAGACCATTGGAAGCTGAAATGTAACTTGGGTTTCTGACTTTTGAGATGAAAGAACAGTAGAGTGGTCCAAGTGAAAATGGAAGAGAGCTCACAAAAATAAGATTTTAAAACAAAACTTTGTGGAAATTTTTAAGACAGTCCAAAGGAGCACATCAAATTCCATCTAATGCAGTTTTATTAGTTTCATTAATTTTAGGGGATTGTACCTTAAGTGACTTGTATTCTTTCATACTGTTTGAATTCTGTTTTAAACTGTGTTAAGCAAAAGTTACTACCAGTTGATAGCTTTTAGAACCATATAATCACCAAGACAGTCTTAATGAGGTACAAGATTGTGCAGTCCTGGCCAGTGGTAATTGGAGAGAAAACACATCATCTCTGGGGTTGTGAGAAAAGCTGTCAGAGGTTAGAGTCCCTGTTGAGTTTGCTCAGTGGGGTGTTGCCTGACAGTTAACAGATTTTCCTATTGTGGCTCATGACGGTACCTGTTCTAGTGTTTGTGTACCTGTGTGAGGTCAGAGCCATTGCAGTAATAAGAAAGTGATGTGCTAGTAAGAGAAAAGACTATCATTTTTCTTGGAATGTGTGCCTGCCATAGTAGTATTTGTTTTGAATAGAAGCAAAAACAACTAAGTTATCTTTCTTTGCCTTATATTAAGAGTTTTATGTATTATACTGCTTTTTTGAAAAGTGAGTCACAGACAAACCTTAAATCTCTAAGAAAATCTGAAAGCTGGGTGCAGTGGTACACACTTATGATCCCAGCACTTAGGAGGCTGAGACAAGAGGATTTCAAGTTCCATGTCAGCCAGGGCAAATAGTGAGGCCCTGTCTGGGGAAAAATGAAAGGCCTAGCCGTGCTGTCTTTGTCTACTCAGTCATAGCTTCTTCACAGGATGAGTCTAATCAGAGTTAAATTTCAGCATCTTCACACATGGATAAGAGGTTTAAAAAGGGGTGGGGGTGGGCACAGCCTTATACTAATCTTGTACTAATTTCTTTAATCCAGTGATAGTTGGCTATTTAAAAAAAAATAAATCCAGCCAGATGCTGGTGGCTTACTCCTGTAATCCTAGGTACTCAGGAGGCAGAGATCAAGAGGATCGTTTGAGGCCAGTCTGGGCAAATAGTTGGCAAGACCCTATCTCAAAAATACCCAACACAAAAAACAGTTGGTGGCATGGATCAAGTGGTAGAGTGCCTGTCTAGCAAGTGTGAGGCCCTGAGTTCAAGCCCCAGAACCACCAAAAAAAAAAAAAATCATGTATAGGGCTGGAGTTGTGGTTCAAGTGGTAGAGTACCTGCGTAGGAAGCCCAAATCCCTGAGTGTAAACCCTAGTACTGCCAAAAAGAAAGATTCTGTATTGCAGTATTTGAGAGAACCTAGTTTAGAATGTCTCAATCAAAGTTAGCACTCAGGGCAAAGGGAGGCTTCAGGCAAACTTGTAATCTGTATTTTTTTGTTGTCATTCTTATCTGTCCTTAATACCTTAATTCCAATTCCCTGTTTCCCAATTCAGGACCTTATACCCTGATTCATACGGATTATTTAACTAAATTACATGCTTTTCTAAAGTATACTTCTTTTAACCACTGTTTGAAATTGAGGTTGTGTTTCTTATGGTGGAATAAAAGTATCTTCCTGATAAAGCAAGGTAACAGAGTCCAGGTGTGGAGGCTAAGGCAGGGGGACAGAAAGTTTAAGGGCAGCCTGAATTACCCAGTGAGACCCTGTCTCAAAAAAAACCCAAAAATAAAACAAAGTGAGGGGACAGAAGGCTGTTAAAGGGTGTGCCTGGCTGACCTGAGTCATTTTAGATGAAATTTGGGGGCGGGGGGGTAACGCCTGAACAGACCCTTTCCTTCAGCAACTGCAGGTTGACTCTCCTGACACTGGTCACCTGAGAGCCAGTAGCTTTTGCCCTCTGCCCTGTAGGTTTTCCTGCCTATTTTCTAGACCAGTAGACCTGAACTTTCCCAGTGAGAACTTTTTTAAAAGGCAAAACATTTGCAGCCATGACAAGAAGCTCCATAAATTCATCCAGTAGCAACAAATGTCTGAAGTTTTTTAAATTCAGGTACCAGGGTTCAATTAATGTTTGAAGTATCATAGAGAAGACAAGGCCAGAATATATATTGAAATAAAAACTGAATAACTTGACATTAGGTGCTTGTCGTTCCCCTCCTTTTCCCGCCCAGTACTGCTTATAACGTAAAAACATAGAATGTATTAGATCAAGATAAGTTATGGAGATAAAGAGCAAGGGAGAAGAAGAGCCAGTCTATGGATTGGAAATTGAAACTTCTGGTGCTTAAAATGATGACAAGAAGTGACACAGCACTGGGAAAAAAACCAAAAACTGTCATTAGTCACTAACTTGGTTTCTGTGTGCTAAGATTACTTTCATTTTTAAATAATTATTTACGTTATGTATCAAGGGAACAGTTGAGAGTGAGAAAAGTTTCTTGATTAGTTGCAGCTAGATAGGCTTAGAATAGTTTGACATTCTTTAATCATCTTATATATTTGATTGATGGCTAGTGGGTTTTTTTGCACTTCTACATCAATTCTGCATGAAAGATACTTTGTGAGGAGAATCCACACATTACACAAAAAAAGGGAAGAGAAGTGATCTCCACTCAGTTTTGAGACAGTGTAAAAACTGGACTAGTGGGAGGGTGAATGAAGGAGATTAAGGTGAGGGAATATGGTTGATGGACTTCATATACCTATATGAAATAGAACAAAGAAACCTCTTGCAATTGCTTTAAGTGGGGCAGAGAGGGTTGAGGGGAAGAGAGGACAGGGATGATCTAACCCATGTACAATATAAGCCTAATTAGAATTATCACTATGAATCCCCCCGTGTAACAAATATATTCTAATAAAAAATTTTATTAAAAAAAAAAACTGCCCTAGTGCCACTTTAACTTATGTGTGTCTGTGCTACTTCACAGTGCCGGTCCCAAAGGCGATAACATATATGAATGGAGGTCAACGATTTTAGGGCCTCCAGGATCTGTGTATGAAGGCGGTGTGTTCTTCCTCGATATCACTTTCACACCAGAGTATCCCTTCAAGCCTCCAAAGGTAAGAAATCCCCGATTTGTGCTCAACTTTACTAATTCCTATGAGAAAGATCTATGAAAAAGTTTTTAAATTATATGTTTAATCACAAAAGCTAGTCTTCTGTTATATCTTAATGAATCTGAGTATATTTAAGTGTACCAAAACATTTATTTGGGTTGACTTTGCCTCATTTGTCAGAAACCAGTGCTTAAAGTTGGGGTATTTATAAGTAACATTGTTAGCAGCCGAGAATTAATTTTCCACCTTCTAGAAAAAAAAGTTTCTGGTACTTGCTTCAGCAGTACATATACTAAAACAGGAAGGATACAAAAGAGATTAGCATGACCCCTGCACAAGGATGACATACAAATTCATGAAGTGTTCCATTTTTTTTTTTTAAGTTTCTGAACAGTTAAAAATTGTTTAAAATACCCATGTACTGAAACAGCTAGAGAACTGATGCTTTAGATTGTGTTTCTTGTCACTTTTGATCTTACTCAAATCCTTACCTCTAGGCCTCGGTCCTCTCAATAGGAGAGGTAGCAACTGCCCAAAAATCCCATCTCTGTAACACCCGGCAGTCTGTGGGTTCTTATCCTCACTAGCTGGAGGAGGAGGGCCTCTTCTTGAGGGTCAGGTAGACTGCTTAGGTGTGCCTGTAACTGTAACTCCAGTTACAGTTACAAGAAGTAATTGAAAAAGTCTTTTTTTACTTTAGTTTGTATTTTACAAATAAAAGTGAGGAAGCCAAACAAATCATGCATGTTGATATGTCAATTTCTGGATCCTCAAACTTGGGCAACTCCCATTTGAGTACATTCTGTTGTTTCAGTAGACAGAATGTCTGGATCTGATGTATGGGTCGGAACAAAAATATATCTTCTGTATTTGTTCAGTTTCATGGGTATAAAGTCACTATTTACTATTTTTTAATGATTCTGTATTTGATTCTGAAGCTGCTTTGAAACAGTGCATTACTACCACCTAACACAAGAGGTCAGCAAACAATTACTGGAACTTAGAAATGTTAACATTAAAATTGCTAAGATGAATTAAGGAAATAATTGAGCTTTCTTTGCTTTTGTCAGTGGACATTGCTGTGGGATGAAATTGACAATCCCTGAGATGGTGTCTATGAACACATTCTAATGTCAGACTTACTAGTTTTAACCTGTCTTGTCAGCTTTAAACTATTACTTTATTTACCTTTTAAAAGCTTAAGTATCTAGGAGCTTGTTTTCAATTAGCATCACTCAGTTGAAAAGTAAGTAAAAATTTTGCTGTTTGAATACCCTCTGATACTACCTTATTTTTTAGGTTACATTTCGGACAAGAATCTATCATTGTAATATTAACAGTCAAGGAGTTATTTGCTTGGATATATTGAAAGATAACTGGAGTCCAGCACTAACCATTTCTAAAGTCCTTCTTTCTATCTGCTCACTTCTTACAGACTGTAATCCTGGTAAGGGTAATAATTATTTACCTTGTTTTAAATTCCTCATCTGCAAAAATACTTGTTTCCACGTAAACTAAGATGCTCTAATGACAGATTTTTGTGAGAACTTTTAAAGGAAGCTTACCAAGAAGTTCAGTTGTCCAGTTGGGAATGCAGCAACTTTACCACTAGCTGCCATTGGTCAGCATTTAGTGATTGCTGAGTTCTGATTGTTGGGACTCTTAAAATAAATGTAAATGACTTCACATAGAAATTTAACTATTAGAGATTCTATTTTCAGAGGAAACTGGAGGTACAGGTTTTGACATGCCAACTAGGCTTTTTCTAGCTGGCCAGTATAGACTTAAGCAGTGTTACACTTAACAGTGTTCACAGTGCTATGACTACTGTCACTGAGCTAAAGGGCAGATGAACCCAGCTGGATGTTTACAGTGGTCTGCAGCCTTGAACGTTCCAGACTCTACTGAACATAGCCTAACACACAAAGAGCAAAGAAACACCAATTGGGTGTCATTTTGGGGAGAGAAATGGAATAAGGGAATAAAACCAGATTATTGTAGTAAGAATCTCACCATCCCCTTTGTAAAGTTTAGAAGGAAAAAACACCAAGAATAGTAGTGTTGTTTAATCATACACTTCATGGTACATTTCTACCAACTTCTTTAATTTGCTGTGGTTTAAAGTGTTCTTTTCCTTTCTCCAAAGTAATCTACATTTTTTTCTTCCAGCCGACCCTTTGGTGGGAAGTATTGCTACTCAGTATATGACCAACAGAGCAGAGCATGACAGAATGGCCAGACAGTGGACCAAGAGATACGCTACATAAACTGGGTTTTAACAGTTCTTACGTTATTTGTCTGTCACAGAAGAGAGCTGCTTATGATTTTGAAGGGATGGGGGAGGGTGGGAGTTGGTAAAGAGTAGGGTATTTCTATAACAGATATTATTCAGTCTTATTTCCTAAGATTTTGTTGTAACTTAAGGTATCTTGCTACAGTAGACAAAATTGGAATAACAACTTTTAAAACTCATTAGTTCTGCAGTATTAGCTGATATGTAGTACAGAAAAGAAAGTACACTTAGACATTTGGTTTCAAGTGCTTGTACTCTATAATTTTAAAACAGCTTTTGTACAGGTACACAGCCATTTATGTAAAGGCCTTCATTTTCCCTTCTTGGAAGGGAACGTTGATATTTAATAGTTTTAGATACTGTCATCTCATATATAAAATGGACACGTGGCTGTAAGACAACATGTAGAAAATGAGTAGTTAATGTATTTTATTTTATATGCAAATCTACTTTAAATGTTTGCATCAGGACTTGTGGAAACCTGTAGTGAAATACCTTAAGCTGTTAACTGTAAGGCGTGGAGTAGGAGTCGCTCAGTGGATTGGTTATATGTTGTAGACTTCTTACGTCTGCATTTGTTACTGTGCTAATAAACAATATTAAAAACAGCAACCTGAGCCTGCTCTGTCCATTTATTTTCTCTTCCTTTTGGTTACAGTTCACAGATTCATTGCTTCTGAAGCAATTTACTGCATAGTCAATGAATAGGTTTTGTTTACTGGTTCTTTAGTTTATAAAACAGATTTGGCCATGCCTTAGAAAAGATTACATACTCTAAGCCATCTAGGTATCATAGACAAACTACACTGCATCTTTTTAAGAGCGTGCTGTGGCAGCAAGCGCGTAAGATGGCTTCAATCACGGGTAAACTGGTAGAGCCACCTGAGAGCCATTCTCACAAGCCAGCAGTTCCAGCGGCACACATGCTCAGGACAGCGTTTTAAGAGCATGCTACCTGTGTGTGTTAACGGAGATCTGACGCTAGGGCCGCGAGCCGGGGGATGGGGGGGGTGGGGGGGGGAACCCAGTGGCATCTGCCCGCTCCTGTTCCAGGAGCCGACGCGCCAGCTGGGCCGAATAGCCGATGGGGTAGCGAAGGGTCGAGATGGGAGCGCGAAGCTCTACCTAGTGTTGGGCAGCACGGACTCGGGGCACCCAGGGGACGGGTGCATTGTCTTCCGGAACTCGGCAGGAGACTGGTGCGAGGTGAGGCGGAGGAGGTGGGCAGACGGCTGGGAGCTCTGGAGGAAGCAGAAAGCGGGGGCGTGCAGCGTACCCTGTGGGGTTCCTTAGTATGGAACCGTGGAGGGGAGAGAAAGACTGCCCAAGGACACCAGGAGTCCAGACCGGGGGTGCGGCTTCTAGGGACAGAGGGAGAGGAAGGGAGGGAGGGATGGTACTTGCACCTGCCCCCCTACAGCAGCCCATCCCCCGCGGCGCCGCTCCAGCCCTCCCACACTCATTCCCCGAGACCATCCAGGCTGCACCTGGAGGAGCAGAGGTTCCCCACCCCGGGCCGGGAAACCCATGCCCGCCCGGTTACACAAGGTCGCCGCGAAGCCGCCGCCGGCCACCACGGCTGGGCGGATGATGACGCGGAGCCCTCGGTCCCACTCCCCTCTTCAGCCCGCACCCCGGCCCACCCACCTGTCTCCGAGACCCATGGGGTGGGAGTCCCGGGTCCTCCGCTCGCCCTTTGTCCGCTGGCCCCACTCACTTCTCCCTGCGGTTCCGGGAACTTGTCCAAGTTCGGCCCGGAACTTGTGCCCGGTTGGCTCCCTCGTCCCGCCCGCGGCCGCCGCCTCTGCTGTCACCGAGCCCCGCGCCTGGCATCCTGGCTCCTGCTGTCACTCTGCACCCACTTCCCGCCGCACCAGGCAGATGGCAGCACGCGCCCAACCTCCACCCCGCCCCCGCCGGCCTGCCGCAGAGCCCGCTGGGATTCGTAGTCCTAGCTGCAGCCCGCTAAGCAGGCCGGAATTCTCAATTCCTTTCTACTGGCCAAGCTCCAAGAACTTAGAACTTTTGTTCCATTATTTCCCTTTTCAAGTTTTCTTTCGCCTTTCAATTAATGATGTCCTGGACCACTACGTTACATCTTGTGGTCTGTCGGATTACCAAGAAGGGGCCTATAGCAGGCTGCTTTTCCAGAAATCTAGGAAAGATGTAGGGTCCCAGCTGATGTGCTATTGCGATAGAGACCCCTCCAGCAAACCGGTTTCTTCCCCATGATTTGGAGTGGGATGCAGGACCTGGTTCTTGTCCTTTTACCCTTGCCCCTGAGGTTAAGAGGCAAGATTGAGGTCAGCCTGGTGAAATAAGAGCCTGTTAGCCCACCCGCACCCCTTATGGTTCTCCATTTACATCCCCTCCTCAGCCAGAGCTTACTAATAAACTCACCCACCCCACCCAACACACCTACACCCACACTATATTGGTGATCAGTGTCACCTTCCTTTGGTGGAAGTTAAGGGTACTAAACCATCATTTTTTGCTTTCCCTCCTTGTACTCTTCCTCTTCCTTCCTTTGCTTCTCATCTTCCATCTCTTCCTCCTTCTTTTTTCTTCTCCTCCTCCCCACACCATATTACCAGGTTTTCCTAGGAAGCTTCTAAGGAGGAGAGGAACAGAACTCTTTCTGAGCTGGTTACAGCAAGTGGGTTTGATTTTCATGTAACTCAAACAGCTATTCCTCTTATACAGTTGAAGGCCAGCCCCCCCTTCAAGTACAAGTCCTGGGACATAGGAGTTTGGGTAAAATCACAATCAGCCTAACTCTGCTCTGCCTTCTGAAGCTCTCCTGGAAATAGTTTACAGCGGCATGGTTCTCCCTTAAGGATCCATGACTGCTAAAGTGCATATAGGCATCTAGCATCCTTCAGAAACTTCTAGCCAAAATCAATTAACAGATGAGGAAATGGACACCTAGCTTTGGGATGTGCTTCAGCCCCCCCACCCCCAAGTCACAGTGATAGTAGACATACAAAACTATCTTCCTGTTCAACACAGAAAGGTCCTCAGGTCAGTGGGGTAGTTGGGAGGGGGGGGTTAGTTTGTGAAATAGGTTAGCAGAGTATTTTCCATTGTTAAGAGTAGGACCCATTACAAAGAAATCCCCCAGTGCTATTATCACCCTCTTACCTCTCCAGAGGGATGGACTCTGACTCTGATTACTATAAGGACTAGTTCCAAGCCTGACCTCAGGCCTTATTTCTCTTAGAATCTCAGTGACCCACAAAGTCCGTCAGAAAGAGACCTGCCAGGACTCTCACCCTCCACATTTCCAGGCAAAGGAATACCTTATAGGTCACAGCTGCCCCTCTGGTTCAACCCTCCCCCCAAGAAATAAAATAAACAACAACAGTCTGACTAAACATGGAGAACTATTTATTATTAGAGAAAGTCCAGGGTCCAAAAAAGGAAGGCTAGATCCAGAGAAGAGGCACAGATAGAACCCCTCACGTGCTGAGGGGTCAAGAGGAAGAAGGGACCCAAGTGTCCAGGCAGCAGTTCTAGACGGCAGTGGCAAAGCCAACCCTGTTGTTGCCCACGTCAAAGATGGCATAGTAGGACCTGAGGAAAACATCTCCAAGGATCCAAGTGGGCTGATCATTTAAGCTGATGTCAATGGACTCGATTCCAACCATGCAGTAGCCATCATCCTGCTCAACACAGAAAGGAAGCACTTATTCTGTTGCTTATACATTAGTTGGACACTGCTCAGTCCTGAGCTCTGGATCAGGGACATAGGTTTGGATATGTGCGAGTCAAGGACTGTGCTTAGAGCTTGTAGGCCAGCTGGTCCACCAAGCAGGGGCTAGTGAGAGGGATTTCCCAAATAGGTGAATTCAGGCTACAATGGCCCCCAGCAGGTCAGCTCTGCACAGGCCTCCTCCTGCTCCTGACGTGCTGCAGGTTAGTCTGGTCCAACTTAGATTCAAACCTTAGCGTATTCCTGATTAGCTGTGTAGCCTTCGGTCAATTTCTCAACCTCTCCAAATTTTCACTTGTAAAACAGAAATGAGCTTTGCCCACACCAAATGCTGTGATAATGCAGTGGGATGGCCACGCGGGGTGCTTTGCACAGTGGTAGCCCAGTGTCTTTCTCTACTAATGGGTGGCACTCTTCTGAGAGGGGAAAATAAAGGGGTGCTGCCATTAGTTGGAGAATGGCACAGAAAAGGAAGCTGAACATTTCTGACTCTGCATTCCTTCCTCCCTCCCACCCATATCCTGGTGGCTCTGCCCACGGAGAGCAGGACTTACACTAATGATGTAGGCAGAGGGCTCCAGAGGGAACTGCACACCATTGATGATGAAGTTGAGTGTGGGCAGGCTGTCGATGCTGTCACAGCTCACAAAATACTGCAGCGAGGAACAGGGCCCAGGTTGCCTCATCTCCCACCTGACACATCCCCCTAAGTCTGCCACCTTGGCATCCCAGGCCCCAGCCCAAGCCCCCAGACTGGAGGACACAGCTCAAGAGAAACCTATGTACATGACACCAGCATTTCACATGTGGACCAATATAGATGGGTGGGATTTGGGGAGGCCTGAGGATCTTCTCCACCATGAAACGTTCCTCTTGCCTCAGTTTCCCTGAGACCTTGGATCACTGCACTTTCTCTGCAAGAGTCATTTTAAAATACATAGATCCATAGAAAAAGCACCCATTGGTCCTCCAAAGTTAACAGGAATGGGCTCAGGATAGAAGGGAGCAGGGGAGCATTGCTCTATGTGGATTAAATGATTGTCCCTTTGTCACTCACTCTCTTAGACCAGTTATTTTGGTCTAGTTCCAGTTATTTTGCTCTAACCCCAAAGCCCAAGAAGAATTTAATCCATTTCCCTGAACCATTGCTTTCAGAGGAAATTCCTGCCTAATAGCACCTTCTGTGTCCTCATCTTACCCAGAGACTCAGGCATCCCAAGTCCCTCTACCACCAATGCCTTGGGCAGCTGGAAGCATGGAGACCAATATTTCAGCTATTCTCCAGTTCCCAGGAGAATCCACAAGTGCCTTTGGGCCAGTGTCCCCCTGGGGCAGGGAGACTCCTCCACCACACCACACCTACCTCTCCCAACAGGTTCCCCTCGGCCCCTATGGCCTGCATAAGGGTACTCAGGTAACTCTCGGGCACGGTGAGCAGAGAGGTGCCTGTGTCCACAATGCCTTGGCAGCCCTCGGAACACACGCCAGAGGCCTGGTCACTAACAAGGAACCTGAATGGTGAGAAGATGACAACCTCAGCCCCCACCAATTCCAGGCACCAGAGCAGGTTTCCCACCACTGAGGAGTGATAGCCACAGCTCAGAGCCCAATGTGCACTGAGGGAGGAAAGGACCCTGCAGAGCTCAGTACAGTGAGTCTCTTAGACTATTTCAGATTCAAGCCAAGGCCACCAAAGTGGCCCTGAGATCTACTTCAAAAATGTTTCAAGGAAGGTTCAAGAAACACTGAAAGCCAAGACCACCGATCAGTTGAAAGAACTTGGGAATATAGCTCAGTTTCTCATCCATGTGTCCATGGTGTTAGAAACAGGGAATCTAATGTTGGAATTCCAAGTCTAAGCTGAGCTGGCTTTGAGGCTCCTGCAGAGGTCACCTGTGGTGGTCCTCTGTGCCCACCCATGCCTCCATAGCCTCCAGGTACGTGAGACAGAGGCTGCAGTGAAGCCCACTCCAAGAACAGCCAAACCCCAGGCCCCCACCACAAACTCACTCCTCAATTTCAATCTGCCAGTAAAGTTTCTGGGTGACAGAGGCCCAGTGGATGTCCCCTTTGTACAGGCTGTTGTCCACACCCCCGAAGATGATTTCTCCCCCATCCTCAGAGCCTTCGTTGCTGCAAGAGACAAAGGGAAGAGTAAGTCAGGGAGACGCTGCAGAAAAGGACATCTGTGCCAAGTAGTCACCTTCAGAGGGAAACAGAGCTCCTTCCGGGCTTCAGATCAGGGTTCCCTGATGACAGGCTGTATTCCACTCAGAATGGGGTTACCTGAAGCTAGGCTAAATCTCCCTCAGACTGGGGCTCCCTGACACAGGGCTATGCATCCCTCATACTGAGGCTCCCTGCCTGGGCCTCCCAGTGCCTCAGGCTCCCAGTGATGCTGCCAGCAGAGCCCTGCCTCCAGGGAAGCTGCTAGTTGGTGGGCCTCCACCCCACCTAATGCTGTGTTCTCCTCTGCCTTTCACTTCCTGCCACTAATGGAATCTGTCACCGGGAATCCCATCCATGCCCAACTTGTTACTTTTCTGCTGGAATTGGAGAGCGGTAGGGCTCTGGTGGAGGGTAGGGAAAGACCTCCCATGTCCGTTCCAGAAGCTTCCCTGTAGGTAGGACTGGGTGGAACTCCTTCGGGTTTCATATAGAGTGAGTGTAAGCAGAAGCAGAAAGGAAGTCAGCAACATTTGGAGCAGAGGGACAGTGCTTAAGCTGCAGGGAGGAGATGTGAGCTCTCTAGAAGGTGGCCAGCTTAAGAGGAAGGAAGAAAGGCAAGGCCCATGGCACAGATGACAGAATGACTGCGGTGCCTGCTTATGTTTGTTGGAAGGATTACAACTGCTGAGGAGTCAACTGTGAGCCTAGACCAGAAGACTCCAGGACCGGCTGGAACAAGAGATCAAAGGAGATGAAGCAATAGATTACAATACAAAAGAGGTACACAGTAGAAAACATTGGTCAGAGCTGTGAGCTCACTGGGACCTGACACCGGAGGCCGCCCCAAGAAGCCTGAGAATCAGGGCCGCAACACTCAAGTTTAGCTGGAAGTGGAGACTCTGTCCTGGCCAAGCAATGCAAAGAAAAGTGGGCTGGGTAGACAGAGACTGTGGTTGGGGAAGGATTCAGAAGCCCAGGAGAGAAGGGGTGCCTGGGTTATGTGCCTGGGCCACCAACCCCCAAAGCGTTCCAGGCTCAGTTGTCCAGGGCAGCGCTGGGCCTGAGCTAGGAGCTGGGAATCCTTAGGGTGAGATAGATGCTCACCTGCCAAGGTAGACACTGAAGAGAGGACTGGAGAGAGCACCCTCATTCAGCATGCCCTGCAAGGCGGTAGTGGCGCCCCCAACGGACAGGCTGGGATAGGCCAGGCCCATGATGCCATCGAACTTTGCAATGAGAAAAGTAAGACCTGGCTCTTTCTCACTTAGGCCAAACTCCTGGTTGGGGACCTTGATGTTCTGGACCTGGAGGGGGATGCACAATGGAGGGGAGGTGACAAGTCTGACCATACCCATTGCCCCCAGTCTCTCCCCCAAGAGAGCCCCTCTAGGCTCATTCTTCAACCTTGCTCACCTCTACTCCTCCCCTTTTTGACAGGTCTTGCAAGGCCACCTTCTCTTCCAAGTAGCCTTCCCTGACTACAGCAGCACTCCACCCCGCCCTGACTCCCTCTCCTCTGAATTCCCCAGGCTTAAGCTCCTGAAGGAAAAGGACCATGTTCAACTGACTCATCATGGTGTCCCCAATGCCCAGCACAGGATGGCCCTCAGTGAGTATCAAAGCCATGATTACACAGGCCCTGTTGTGCTGAATTCCTTTCCTGCAGAGCCCAGAGTTTCTATTGTGTTGCAGGGGCTCACAAGCTCACATCCCTCATTCTGGGGAGGGAGCTGCACTTACAGTCAGAGTGTCATAGCCAAAAAAGCCAGTGAGGCTACCGGTGCCATACTGCAGAGAGAAGGTCTTCTTATCGGTGTGGTAGGTGGAGGACTTGCTGGGGTTGTAGCGGGGATGTAAGTCTGCAGAGAGAGGCAGGATATGAACTCAGGCTGATGATTAGAAGGCTGCCTGGCTCTCAGGAGCTCTCTGGAACTTCCTACCTCAGCCTATTGCTCACACTGTGCTCACAGCCTGGGGCATCAGCCACCCAAGCTAGGGTCTTCAAGACAGCTCTGGCTCTCGGCACTGTAGCTTTGACCCCATAGCTCCCTCTGACTTACAGATGACTGGGCTGCTCCAGGACAATGGCCTCCCTGGAGACAGGCTGACCTAGACACCCCCTCAGTCATAGGCCCCAGTGGAGTGCTGGCACACTGACTGCTGAGTGACTACTCAGTCAAAGAAGGAGTGAATGGGCCTCAAGGCATCGCTCATCCCCATTTTCCACCCCATCAAGACGCTGGTCACACCAGGATCCTGAGATACCATGGGGGAGGTCAAGGAGGAACCCTTTGAACCAGAGCTGTCAGAGCCTAAACCCCAAGGCTTTGGCAGGGAGCAGAGCAATCTTAAGAAAGTGAACATTGTCAAAACCATGCAGGGCAGTGACCACATCAGTACTGCTCTGTCGTATCCCATGGAGACACCCAGTGAGAACTTGCAAGTAGAGTAAAGTGGAATAGAATGTTGTAGAATTGTGTGGGATGGAATGGAGTAGAAATATTCACCAGGAAAGGAATGGCATGGCCCAGAGGGTACAAAATGAGGTAGGATGGAATAAAATAGGGTGGGGGTAGGTTGAGCTACAATTGGTCAGTAGGGAAGGCAAAGAAGCCACCCGGTTCTGGGCTGGGCCACCCTCTTCCCTCAGATTTGGGGACACTGTGAGACCACACAGGTCCTTAGTCCTCTGTAGGAACGAGCTACTGCCAGCATCCCCAGGGAGTGCCTGTGCCCTGCTGTGCCCACTGCTCCTCCCTGCCCAATCCGGCACTCACAGCAGGCTAGGCTCTTGCAGTAGATTGAGGGCACCCACAGGTTGGAGGAGCCAGTGTCGAAAAGGACCAGGAAGTTCTGGGGTGGAGTCCCGATGCTGATCTCACCAAAGTAAGTAGCCTGGGGGCAGAGGAAAGGGGGGGCGAGGACAGGGCAGGCTGTTAGCTCACAAGGGAGCCAGGAGCCCACAGGCAGAGAAGTGAAGGGCGCAGCCCCTGTCCTCCAGCCCGCACCACAAACAGGAGCCCAAGCCTTCCATCCACACCTGCCCTGAACCCACAGCCCCTCAGTCTGGGGATGCCAGGACAGCCACAAAAAGCGCTGGTGGACTCTGCTAGTCCCCAGATCATCAGGGGCCCTTCCCACACTTTGCCCAAGCACTTGCCACAGGCGAGGAGGCCCCGATGGCAGGACTGGGAGAAAGGCACCAGCCTCAGAGTAAGACACCACAGAGCCCTACGCTTGGGAGCAGGACAGGGACACCCCAGGAGGGTCAGGACTCACATCCATGTAAGCCACTGGCTCGTGCAGCACACTGAAGTCACCAAAGTTGTTGGCACGGTACTTCTGAGCAGGGTCATACTTGTGGGTCTTCAGGAACTCCTCTAGCAAACCGTTTTCCTTCAGGGTCTGACGGATAGACTTGACTTTCCTCAGGGGGATTCTACAGAAGACTGTGCATCAGAGCAGGGCCCTGCCTCCTTCCCCTTGCTCTTCCTAGTCTCCCAGTCCTCTCTCTCTCTCACTCTGTCTCTCTCTCTGCCTCTCTCTTTCTCTGTCTCTTCCCGCCCTACTCTGTCCCTGACATGCCTACTGTTTGTGTCTCTCTTTTTCTGTCTCACCCAGTCTCTGTCTCAGTCTTTTTCAACCTGTGCCTCTCTCCTTCTTCTTCTTTCTCTTCCTCTTTCTCAGTGTGTGTTCCAAGATTCAGAAAACTACAATCTTCCATCTTCTCCTACACCTTCCCTCACCCTATCTTGAGGCCCTCCTACTGCTCTGGTCTTCCACTTTCAAATATCTCAGAAATTCCTTCTCAGGACATGGAGAGGAACTTTTGGTACTACCTTTCTTCAGGATAAGTGCAATTTTAGAGAAGGCAAAGGTCTTCCCAATTGTGACCCTCTGGCACTGGCCGATGTGGCACAGCATGGAGTAGAGGGAACAGTGGCAGTTCTGCCTCTATTGCTAACTCTGTGGCCTGGGGGACCAATGCTATACTTCTCAGGACACCAGGTCCACAGGGAAGGCAGCCAGGGAGCTCTGGAACTTATGAATCATGGTTTCTGCCCATGTCACCATGAACATAGTCACCCTTTGGCTATCTTCCTCCCAGACCTGCTGACTGCAATTGCCCAGGAGTCTGTGTGGGTCCTCCTGGGACTAGTTCCCAGATCCAGAATTCCTGATCCTTCACTTCTTTCCCCATCTTAATCCCCATTCCTTCTGATCCTGCGTTCTCCAGAAATTCTCTGCTAAGCCCTCCACATGAGTTGTGAAAACTGATAGTTGCTTCATGCCAACCACCTCTCCAACATTTGAGGGCCAGGTTCCAGTGGCTCTCACTTACAATCCCCCATGGGCAGAGATCAGGGGGATTATAGTCCAAGGCCAAGCCTGGCAAAAATCAAGACCCTATGTCAAAAATACCAACACATACACACACACACACACACACACAAAGAAGGACTGGTGTAGTGACTCAAGTAGTAGAGCGCCTGTCTAGGAAACATGAGGCCCTGAGTTCAAACTCCAGTTCCATGAGAAAAAAAAAAGTTTCTAAGAGTAGCCAGCTCCTCACCAAATCTGTGATGGTCAAATTCCCAGCTAGGCATAGGTGTTGTATGTAACATATACCTCTTCCCACACACTTCATCTTGAGATTACTTGTGACACCTAAAACAATCCCAGTGCTAAAGCACAGTGCTAAATAATTGTTGTACTGTACTGTTGAGGGAATAATGACAAGAACAAAGTTTGTACATCACTTTTTCCTGAATGCTTTCAGTCCATGTTTGATTGAATGCATGCACACAGAATGGGAGGTATGAAAGGCTGACATTAATCTATAGGTATAACAGCAAGGCAGTGTGGCAGGCTGGGTCCCTCCTGACGTCCTGTAAGCCTTGCCATGTGTGCCTCTTTGACTTGACTCCTAACCTCAGAGGGGAATGATTTACATATACTGCTATTTCTGATGACATGATTTTGGCACCCCATAAATTTGGGATCTTTAGGAAATTTTTAGGAAGGAGTATCTTATTACTTATCCAGACAGGATTATTCCTTTCTGTAGGAAGAAGCCATACCTGTCATTCAAGGGCTGCTTGGGCAGTAGCTACCCCTACTCTCTCTGTCTCAGGTCCACCTTTTTCTGAGATGGGGAAGGGACTATGCCTTTCCCATTGACTAGAAGTGTCCAGAAGGCAAGGCTGTCTCCTCCTGCCTGATTCCTCCATGACACCAACAAAGACAGCTTTCCCTTCTCCTAGCAGAAATCCCTGTGCAGAGCTAGGCAGCCGCTGGCCCAGCTCCCTCTTCCTTGCAGAGCTCCAGCTCCTGCCTAAGGCTCCCTGCACCACTAACCAGGCCCCCAGCTCACCTGGATATTGCTGCCTCCAAGAGTGGGAGGCAGAGCAAGGCCACCACTATCCACTTCATGATGCTGAGTCCCAGCTGCTCAAAGAGGAAAAGCTACTTCGAGTTTGGCTGGTGCAGTGGAGTGAAAACCTAAGTTCTCCTTCTCCCTTTATATTGCCAGGATCTGTCCCAGCCCCTGACTCGCTGCCCTGGGTAAGCATGACCCCAAACTAGGGTGTCCCTTGGGAGCCATGTACCCATTGTTTCCGTGTGTTTTTCCCTCTGGAGCATGGCCACAAAGACTTTACATCTTATTGACTTTTTAAATCAATCAGTAGAGACCAGGAGGTACTGGTGATAAGAGAGAACAAAGTTGCTGTAAGATGGAGTGGCAAAGATTACTCTCATCCAGGAAACAAGAGGCATGATGTAGGTATTTTGAGGTGAAAGCCAGAAAAAGATAGAGCCAAAGTGAGGGGAGTGGGATCTATAGGAAGAATTTCTCGACTTTGGTGTTAATGACATTTGGGGACAAGTATTTCTTTGTTGTGGGCACTGTTCTGGGCACCACACAATGTTTAGCAGCATCCATGACCCTAACCACCAGATGCCAGGAGCAGTCCCCAGTTGTGACAACCAAAAATGTCTCCAGACATTGGGCATTTCCCCAAGGAGGGACAAAATCCTTGAGAACCCATGGTCTATAGGAGATGCACTTGGACATCCAACTAAGTCCAGCATCCCTGAGCTCTTGGAGATGGAGTCTGAGTATCTGGGGATTAGGGCCAGTAACTACCGTGGTCATTATGAGCATGCTGGTGGTGGGCACTGAAGGCAGCAACGATGGTGGTATGAGCAGTGCTGACTCTGGGTCATGGACGGGATGCCAGCAGCTGAAGTCAGTGTTAACTGGGGTGACACAAAGGCTTTCACAAGGTTAAAAAATGGGACATTTGTCCTAATTTATTGCATGCCCAGGATGCACAGAGCAAGCCATGCAGCTCTGGCTGTACCTCTCACCTGAGCCAGAACAGAGGTCTGGAACAAGGCATGAGAAGAGGGACCAGACCTGTCCCTTGCTGCCCTTCTTCTTTCTCTCTCTTTTACCACATTGTGACTCTACCTGTCTTTAGTTCTAAAATGTCTCTGCTCCCTGATTGTCCTCTTCTAAATCCTTGTCTGCTCTTTTCCTGGGCCCAAGTCTCACTTATCCTATTCCTCTATCCCTCACCTGCAGTCTCTCCCCTCCCTGACATCCCCTATCTCCCATCTCCACTCACCTCCCAGCTACAAGCTTCCTATGGCCTCAAGTAACCTGGAACTGGGCCGCCAACCTGGCCCAGGGAAACTCTCTGTCTGGGGATAAGTGGAAAAAGTCTCCCATGAGCACCCTCTGCCACCCCGTACCCCACACTCAAGACTCCAGTTAGATTTATCAGACCCTTGGGACATAGGCAGGAGGCCAGGACCAGACCTGCCAACCACTGATATCATCCTGCCAGGGAGTGATTTTCCACTCTGGCCACCACTGCCCACCGTCCAGCTGGTGCTTTGGAGCCTCCCCAGGCCCTATGATGAGGGAGGGAAGGAAGGGCGAAGTCTACCCAAGCCTGGACAGACGGGGTGGCCCCTGCCTGATTGTGTCTTAAGGCAACTCAACTCCCCTTGCAGTCCCCAGGGACACATTGAAGTCTGGGGTAAAATGAGAGGTAGGGAGTGGGGGAGCCCAGATTTAGAAGAGCAGGAAACAAGAAAGCTATTAAAATTGGAATCTTGTCAAGTTCATGGAATACTCTAAATCTTGTGCGGTCCACTGGACTCCCCAGCAGGGGCCTCCAGGGACCTTTCCTTACCTGGTAGGACCCGAGGATTCTGACAACTGTCAGACTAGCCTTCCCCATGTCCAAGTGACACCCCACTTCTTTGAGCATTCCTGGCTTACTGTAGCAGGCCCGGGCATCCCTGCTCAGCTGCCGGGCCTTTGGGGCTCTGCAACCCCTGACTGCCCAACCTGACCTTTGACAGCTCACTTAGTCTCCTCAGGGTGTCCAGGCTTCCCAAGCCTTCTCTTACTCTTGGATGATCCCATCTTCATCTACCCCATATCTAAAAAGCCCACTTTTCTACATGACAGGGATCCGTAGAAGTCTTCCAGGGCTACCTCCTACTGAGTACAGTTCATGGAAGCCTGTCCTACTCGCTCCCACCAAGTTCATCTTCTCCTAAACCTAGATGGTGCTGTTCCATGGTGTTGGCTAGGATAGGTCTCCAGTTGTTTCCTGGAAGTGCATTTTTCCTCTCCATAGACTACAAACTCTCAGAAGGTAGAGGCTGAGGCTGCCATCAGTGCCTGGGCCAAGCTCTGGAAATTGAGACTAGACGATGGAGTCCACAAGATTATTCTCGATGGGGCTTAGTGATATCTCCCACACCCCAGTAAGTACTGAGATTTCCACCTCAAAGGGGTCTCCTGGGAGACCACCAGGAGGAGAGCTCAGACCTATGGTGTCTCCCAGGAAGGAGGAATTTTCTCCTCACTCTCTAATCCCACCTCCTCTTACATCTCCTGACTCAAAATATTGCTTATTGGTGGGGCGTGGTGGCTTATTCCTGAAACCCCAGCTACTCAGGAGGCAGACATCAAGAATATCAAGGTTCAAGACCAGCCTTGGCAAAACGTTAGCAAGATCCCCATTTCAATCAAAAATCTTGGCGTGGTGGTGCACGTCTGTCACCCCAGCAACACAGATGGTGCAACTAGCCTGGGCAAAACCTCGAGTCTCTACCTGAAAAATAACTAAAAGAACAAGGGCTGGGGGGTGGTGTGCTCGAGTAGTAGACCATGTGAGGATTTGAGTCCAAACCCCAGACCCCCCTACCAAAAAAAGTCCAAACCTGTTACTCTGGTCCCAACCTATGTTTCTAAGCTCACTTTCTGCTACTAAGCTAGGCATACTCCTTGCTTCCTCCAAGGAGGCCTGCTATTTTCCCTCCTCCATGGCTTTGTCCTTATGGTACCCTCCATCTGAAAGAGCCTTTCCAGTACAAAGGCCAGTGTCTTCCCTTCTGTGCCTGCCTACTCTGAAGCCACCCTCTACTGTGGAGTACGTTGATTTTCTCTCTCTTATGGTGCTTACTGCATATCATCTCATATCCTGGTGAGTCGCCCCGAATGCTACAACTTGGAACTCAAAGAAGAGGTGTCTTCCTGCACATTTAAGGTCTCCAGAATCACTGTGGGAGCCATCAGTGTCTCTAGAATAGAGTGACAACTACCTAGCAAGCTTACTGTTGCTGCTTATCCTTCACCCGTGGCAGACATCGTTAAATCAATCATGCTACTCGTTCACACAGTGCACAGATAGAATCCTTCTGTTAGTGTACCCTGCAGCCTTTCTCACTGTATCATGAAATAACAATTCCCAAGTCTTTTTTTTTTTTTTTTTTTTTTGGTGGTGGTACTGGAATTTGAATTCAGGAATCCACACTTGCTAGGCACGTGCTGTACCATTAGAGCCACTCCACCAGCCCTTTTTTGTTTTGGGTATTTTCAAGATAAGGTCTTGCAACCTATCTGAGTTGGCTTTGAACCTCAATCCTCCTGATTTCTGCCTCCTGAGTAGTTAGGATTACAAGTGTCAGTCACTGGCACCTGGCTCCCAAATCTTTTCATCAAGGGTATTCAAAAAGAATTCTGGGTACTAAATTTCATTTAAAATTCTGTATTGCATCACCAGGCACTGGTGGCTCATGAGACTCCATCTCGAAAAGCCTGTCACAAAAATAGGGCTGGTGGAGTGGCTCAAGGTGAAGGCCTTGAGTTCAAGCCCCAGTACCTCAAAAAACAAAATCTGTACCACTTTTTATAAAAATCAAGATGTGGCTGGGGTCTACTGCCCAATGGTAGAGTGTTTCCTTAACGTGTGAGATCCTGGGTTTGATCCCTAGTGCCACAAGTTTAATAAGAACTTGAAGCCACAACTGTTTACCCTTTCTAAATTATCTTCTAGCCCCTATTGTACACACTTAGATTTTAAGCATAACTGTAATCAGTGTGTAAATGCAACTTCTGTTCTTCTCTTATCACATAGGCACAATGCGTATGGCACATGTGAATGCATTTAGATAGGCCACCTGCGTATCACTTGGTTATGTGGCGCTCTATCATCTCGGCAGCTAAGATTACTTGGCCCTATTCATTGGGGTGCTTTCCAGTTTCCCTCAGCTATCCATAGCACTCAGCCTTACTAACTAAATTTCATCCCAGGGGCAGAGGAGTGAGCTGCCCACGACCAGAGGCATCTGAGTCAAGACCAAAGGGGCACTTTTGAGGAGCACGGGTAGAGGTGGCTCTTACTGTGAGTGTGAGATTGGGACAAAGAGCCGAGTTTCCCCTGAGCGTTCTAACCCCTGAGCTTGTCACATCAGTGCTGGGACAAGGACTCCATAATCCTTCTTGTCGGCAACTGCCTGCATGAATTTTCAGTAGTTTCAACTATTCTCTTGGATTTTAACTTTTTTCCTTAAATATGGTGTGTTTCATACTTACATCATTACCTGCACCAAACCCACTGCAGACATATTGGGCCTGAGATTTGTTTTCTGTTTTGTTTTTTTCAAGTCCAAGGGTTTGGGAGTGGGGTTTGAACTGAGAGCTTCGCACTTGCAAAGCAGGTGCTCTAACTCTGAGCCACACCTCCAGTACATTTTGATCTGTATATTTTGATCAGTTTATTTTGGAGATGGGGATCTCAAGAACTATTTGTTCAGGCTGGCCTAAAGCCACTATCCTCCTGATTTCAGCCTTCCAAGTAGCTAGGATTACAGGCGTGCATCACTGCCATCGGCAGGTTTATGCTTTTTTATTTTCACATAATTCTAGTCTTGCAGAAAACTTGCAAACACAGTATAGAACTCTCACACAGCTTTCATCCAGCATCCCCTGACATTGTCATCTCACATAATAGCCACACTACCATGATCAAGCCCAGGAAATTAACCCAGCTATTACACTATTAAGTAACCTTCAGTCTTTATGTAAATTTCACCAGGAGTCCCACCACTACTCTTTTCCTGGTCCACTGTACAATCTAGATTCCCACATTGCATTTACTTTTCATTTCAATCTCCTCTGGTCTCTGACAATTCCTCAGTTTGTCTTTGTCTATTATGACTTTGCAGATTTTCCCTTTTTTTGAGGCAGGGTCTCCACACTAGCCTGGAACTGGCTGTATAGCCCAGGCTGGCCTCAAACCCAAGATCCTCCTGCCTCAGGCTCCCAAGTGCTTGGATTACAGCTGTGCACCAAAACATCCTGTTGGACTTAAGGTTTTAAAATAGGCTCTTACTCTCCAGCCAAAAATCGCTTCATGAAGGGTGTGCCAGACAGGTGCTTCGTATCTGTTTAATCATGCAGCCCTCACAACAATCCACAGATAAGTCACCTTATCCCCTTCTCCAGAGGAGTGCATTTTATTCGCCTATACCACAGACATCTGGAGACAAATCTTTATAAATCAAAGGATAATCCCCTCTGGTGGTCTCTTGATTAATGTACCCTTGCTCAAAGACTATTGCTTGCTAGTCTAGTTTTGGTGGAAAAGGAAACTCCCTAGGTGGATGGAGGGGCATGATACAGATCAGGCCTGCTGTAGGAAGGGGAGGGAGAGGGTGGAGCCTCTGGATTAAGTAGAGTCTGGGATGAACACTGCTAGAACCCTTTCTTTCTCAGTCCTGTTTTGCCACTCCCCACCCCTTTAGCTAGTTGTTGTAGTTCTTCCCTTCCTCCTCCTCCTCCTCTTCTCCTTTCTCCTCCTCCATCTTTTGAGATAGTGTCTCTCCGTGTAGCCCACACTGCCTTCAAACTTTCCATCCTTCTGCCTCAGCCTCCAGAGTACTGGGATTATAGGCTTGCACCACTGAGCCTGGCTAAAGCTGGCTTTCTCTGTGTAATTGACCAACAGCTGAGCTGCATATTTCCAGGGAAAGAGTGGGACCAAAATTCCTAGGAAAGTTCTCTGCTTGGCCCATGTTAGGTTAGACACCCACTCCTGGGCCCATCAACTGTGACCAGAGGAAGGATCTTGTCAAGATATTTGGAAGAGTGTGGACAACAGCCTGGTGCCAGTGGCTCACGCCTGTAATCCTAGTTACTCAGGAGGCAGAGATCAGGAGGATTGCAGTTCAAAGCCAGCCCAGGCAAATAGTTTGCAACACTCTGTCTCGAAAAACACTTCACAAAAAGGGCTGGTGGAGTGGCTCAAGGTGGAGGTCCTGAGTTCAAGCCCCAGTACTGCCAAAAAAAAGAATTTACAGTTCATGTTTTACCATGTTCTTTGCTTATTCCATCTAGTTGTTTGACTCTTAAGTTAAATAGTTAACTCATTCACAGTTAAAACCACCTAGTAGCTTACTTCCTACTGTTTGGTTCTGGTTTTTTGACAGCATCTCCTGTTTCAGGCCAACCTCGAACTCCCCATCCTTCTGCCTCATCTTCCTAGGTGGTGGGATTACAAAAGTACACCACCATCCCTGCCTTCTTGGTCTTAAATTAGTTATAATGCTCTCAACTCGCTAAATATAATTAGCCTCATCGTTCAGATCTTGTCAAAATCTTCAGGAAACTAGTACCAATCTAGATAGCTAACTTCAAGACCACTGGTAGCCCAGGAGTTTTAAGATACATTTTACTATGCATGGTTAGGTACTAGAAAACCACTCCAGGGCTGGTAGACTGGCTCAAGCAATAATGGCGCCTGCTTTGCAAGCATGAGGGCCTGAGTTCAAACCCAGTACTGAAAAAAAAAAGAAAGAAAGAAAGAAAGAGAGAAAAGAAACCACTCCAGAAGACCTAGTACTCCTTCTGGAAAAATGGAAGTTTTATTATCCTTCAGGGCTTAGCCATTTCAAAAAGAAGGAAGAGGCTCTGTGATTTTATTTGTCAACAGGAGCAGACCAAAGAGGCAAACTTGGCGTCTGGTAAGCCTACCTCTACTCGCTGCTGAGTGTTCTACTCAGCACCACAAGGTAAGAATTGAGCTTATGCAGTGTCTAAGTTGTGCATTGATATTGCTCCAATTTGGGTACACAAAAAATAGATTATAACTCTAGACATTATATGATTAATGAATGCTTTAAAAAGTTACATTTTGCTAAGACGTTTGCAAAAGGTATACACAGAAAGAATGATAACTCTCAAACAGGGTGGGGCATGACATGTGGGTGTTTGCCATGCAAACTTTATTTTGCTGTTCTGCAAGTGCAGCATAAATAACAAAGGTGATTTCAGGAACAAGCTTAGAACAACGAGAATATATTTCATATCAGGCAATAACAATAGGTTTAGCAAAATAATTTAATAACCTAAAGTGCCTTAAACTACTTCCTTAGGGTTCTCTAGGGAACAAAAGTAAATGCAAAGGGCAGGCCCATCTTAAGTATTGATCTTACAGCACGTCAACACTCTTCAGTAAGCAATTGTGGGATTCTGATGGTTAGTTTTCAGAGCTAGAGTTCCCTTTATTTTTCCTCCCAGGCAAAGGGAAGCTGGATTTGCTCTGGGGCTGGGATAGTTTACTAGCTAATAAAGTGAAAGGTTCGATCAGAGTTTTCCGGTCTGTGACAGTCACCTCCCACAGTCTCACTTTCTCGCTTTTCGCCCATTGCTGTGCCACTTCAGCATCCACTTGTCTCTGCTCGGAAAGGTCGATTTTGTTTCCTAATACAACAATTGCCACCTGCAAGAAAGTGGATTAAAGTTGACACTGGAACTCTGCCATCATCAGTTTCCAGGCAAAAATGGGTACATAAGGAAATCCATTCCATATACAAGCTACTTCACTGAAGTGATCCTCAGTGTGACAGCAGTATTTGTCACCTCACTCATCTCCCTGATTGCATTTGTGTTGGAAATACAGATGCACTATGGATTGCTGTCTGCAAAAAAAAAATGTTTTACATTAACAACACAAGTTCCTCAGCTCAAGTATGAATGGAAAACAGACTTGGAAACTGTATCTAGGAGGATGGTGTAAGATGATGGTTTCAGTGTGTCTGCATTTCATTTTGGCTACACTTGTTATTGGGGAGGTTTGCAATACAGTGATTCACTTCATTCCCAATCCCTGAAAAGTGCTTGCTAATGTGGTGTTAAAATGGGCCAATGTGAGTCCTTCACACCAAATACAAGTCAGTCATCGTAAATGTGCATTTTACCATTCACCACTCAATACCTGAGGTGACCAGAACACAGCAGTTACCACAGTGTTGAAGCCCAGGGGAAAGGAGAGGATGGTGCCCAGGCTTGTCCAAGAAGGCACTTCTGAGCCATGGTGGAGTTCTCTAGGAAGGCCATGCCTTCCTGGCAGGGTAAAGGTGCAGGACCAGGGCTCTGGGTGCTCCTCCACTGTACAGTAGGACCCATGTCCCCTACTGCCCTCCTCTCGTTCATCACCTTGATTTTCAGCTTCATGTTATCCTCCGGTGTGACTGCTGCTTCCATCTCCTGCCTGATGGCATAAACTCTTTTTGCCCTCTAGAATTTGGCAACCATCCCTCTGGCTTTAAATGGTCCCTTCATCTTCTTGCCAGACTGAAACCTGACTAGCCTACAGTCTAGCTTTCTCTACCATGCCTCTCCTACCACAACCACTGGGCCCTGAGAAGGGCTAGGGTGGATAAGTGTGTCTTTGTCCCTCAAATGCTGCTCTAAGTGTGTCCTTAAAGACCCCTGAAGAAGATGGTGGCACTAGTTTAAAGTATCTACTGATTCCACACACCTCTTCCCCCACACACTTAACACTGCTCATGAAAGACCTGCCTTATGGCACTACCGTGGTCATAGTTCCTAATGATTTCACTAACTAGGTGCTTCCAGTAACCTGGCCTCTCAGTTTTCCCAATGATACGACCTTCTCCTAACTTCACCATTCACTCCACAGGCGAATCCTACGCCCTGACATCGTAACTGCTCCCCTCTGCAGTAATTCCTGGCAATCCCGCTCTGGCCCACCTCTCCCATCACACCTGACACCCTAAGTTTAACAATTCTGTACACTACAAGGACATACAATCTACTGTGCTACTCCCTTTATCACTGCCCTCTACCTCACTCAAGTCCCCAGTTCCTGCTCATCCGGCCCAGGCTCTTGTCATTTACCCTTAGCCCTGGTTATCCCATCAGTTTCACCAGACACAACCTCCCTGTTAAGTTTAACTGTTACCCAGACTCTGTCCTATGCCACTTAGTTCATGTGGCTGGAGAAAAATATACAACCCTGCTGGCCGCTCCAATTCATAACCACCAACCTCAAGCTGGTGTTCTCCAGCAAACATGCCACATTTCACATCTACCCTAACTGGAGAGAACAGTCCTTGACCCTCTTCTCCAAGCTTCAACATCTCTTCTTCCTTCCCTACCTTCCTTTCAGCTGATGACTCTGCTGTTTCATAGTAAGAAAAGAAGCAATGGAAGACAACTTCTCATGTTTCCACCATACAGAACAACCTGCCATCTTCCCAGCCCATCCAACTGATTCTGGAACACATCCATCTTCTTTCACCTGGAAAAGGATGTCACTCCAGCAGTTACTCCTCCTCATCACCTGTTCTCCCCTCTGTATTAGTCATCCTGTTACCATACAACACGGTGTTACCTCTCATGTAAACACACCCTCTCTTTACACCTCATCCTTCTCCAGCTCCATCTCTTCTCCTTATAGCAAAACTGTTTCACAGCGCTGACTTTCTTCTGTGTTCCAATTCTCTCCTGTGCACTCCGCTCAGACTTCATCTCACAATTTCACTAAAACCGTTTTGTCTAGAACCATCTATTAAAGACTAACCAATTCTCAATCATTAGCCTTTCTGTCCTAACTGCAGAACTTGGCACAGTTTGATCACTCCTGGCTTTAAAAGCTTAGGTCTCCTCCTGGGAACTGGCCACCTGCTTCTCACCTGTTCCTCAAATGTCTACTCCAACACAAGAGCCAAAATGATACTTTAAGTTGAGGCTGGACATGGTGGTGCTTGCCTGTAATCCAGCTACACAGGAGGTGTAGGCAGCAGGATCACAGTCCAAGGCCAGCCCAGGCCAAAGGCATGTGATCTTATCTGAAAAATAACTAAAGCAAAGAGGGTGGAGGAGTGTCTCAGGTGGTAGAGCACCTGCCTAAATAAGCTCAAAGCCCTGAGTTCAACCCCCAGCAATGCCAAAAATTAAAAGTAAAAGCAGCTGAAAGTTGTTTAACTTCATTTGTACTAATGAAACTCCATTTTCATAAAATGTACAAGTTTAACCATACACTTGTCAAGAGTAGAGAAAAAGGCATTTCAATGAATCTTATGGAAGGTAATTTGCAATGAATCTACCCTATGACTCCATAACCCCATTTATGCTGATTGATTTTGCAACTATATTGTGTGCAAAATATTAAATGTTCAAGATTACTCACTGTAACCTAATTCATAATAGCAATGACTGGAAACAACCCATGTACCTGCCAATCTGGAACTGGTTAAGTATGATACATTTATGTCCACACAGTGGACATTATTTAAAAAGAAAGGAAATGTGGGTATGGTACTGATACAGGAAGAACTACAAGGTGTGTTAGATGAAAAATACAAGGTAAAGAACAGTATGCTACCTTGGTTAAACAAAAACAAAAAAGAAAAAAAAGAGGGGTGGGGTAATTTTAAAAATCCCTGTATCCCTACTAGCTTGTATTTACATAAAGAAATTTAGAAAGGTACCTACAAACTCATAAAGGGATAAAAGTACTTTAAAAAGGCTTGCCTGAGGTACGTGAATCATGTTTCCTAGTGTGTGGCAGGATGTGTGGTGATTAACCCTAGGGATCCTGCAGAGACCAGGCATGTGCTCTAAACTCCTCTAGGTTTAGGGGTAGAAGCACACACTTGGTAAGACTTCAGATCTAGGTGTAGGATCTTGTCGGTTAAGAACTTTACAGCAGTCTTCTTTACATATCATTTTTATTTTGAGCCATGCACAAACACTACTTATTTAATTTCTTTTTCTTTTTCTTTTTTTGGCTTAGGGATTGAACTCAGGGACTTGAGCATCCTGGGTGGGTACCAGGTACGCTACCAGTTGAGCCATTCTACCAGGGCGTTTGTGTTTGTGAACTATGAGAGAGGGTCTTGCTTTATTCTGCAGGCCACCCTGGACCACCATCCTCCTGTTTGTGCTTCCCAACTTAGCTGGGTGTTGACAGGCTGTAGCCACCACAACCCAGCCATTGGTTGAGGTGGGGCTCTCACAAACTTTTTGCCCAGGCTGGCTTTGAACCACAATCCCACCAATCTCCACTTCCCAAGTAACCTTGACTATAGGCTTGAGCCACTGCACTAACCCTGCTTATTCAATGTTTTTAGATATGAAAATTAATAAATGAAACCTAAACCCAAAACCAATGGCTGTGATCTCACTACAAGTGAAAGGCAAAGTGCTGCCCTCAGGTCCTATGACTCGCTTTCCTAACCTGCTCTCTGGCCTCATCACTGCTTCCTGAATGCCGCCTCAGACCCTCGCACTAGCTATTCCCTCCACAGGGAGCGTGCTACTTCCCTGCTCACTTCCATCAAGTCTGCTGAACATCACCGCATCAGGGAAGCCTTCCCACTGTGCTCCAAGAGGACGCCAGCCCTCACTATATTCTCTCTTTACTTTTCTACAGTTTCACTCTTCGTGCGTACTTGTTTTGCGGCTCCCCTTCCTTCCCCCATAACGGAAGCTTTTATGGGAACAGGGCCTCTGTTCTTTTCTCCATTGTATTCTCTGACCCATGCCTGGCACACAGCAGTTGCTCAATAAGCAATTTTTTAAAACTGGGCTGCCTCTTAGGCCCATACCAACCATCTGAGAGACTACTATTATCCTCATTTTACAGATGAGGAAACTGAGGCAACAAAGCTGAGCAACAAAGCCAAGGTTTAAGAAGCAAGTATATCAGTGTTTGCTGAACTATTCTTTCAGCTTTTGAGGGACACGAAGGAGAATCTGGAGGAGACTCAAAAACATAATTGGGCTGGTGATAGGCTCAAGTGGTAGAGCACCTGCCTAGCAAGCATGAGGCCCTGAGTTCAAACCCCAGTACCATCATACACACAAAAAGGTCAGGCACCAATGGCTTATGCTTATAATTGCAGCTGCTTGCAGGCTGAGATTGGGAGGATTGCAGTTTGAGGCCAGCCTGGGATGGGGGAGGGCGTTTGTTCACAAGACCCCATCTCAACCAATAGCTGGGTGCAGCAGCCCACGCTTATCATCCCAACCTATGCAGGAGGCTGAAATTGGGAGGATCACGATTCCAGGTCAGCTTGGGCAAAAAACATTTGGAGAACCCTTTCAACTGAATAAAACTGAGTGTGGTGGCACAAGCCTGTCATCCCAGCTTCAGCAGGAAGCAGGTTCCAGGCTGACCCTGAGCAAAAGGACCCTGTCTCCAAAATAACCAAAGAAAAATTGCTGGAGACATACTTCAAGTGGTAGAATGCCTGTGTAGCAAACATGAAGCTCTGAATTCAAATCCCAGTACAACACACACACACACAAAAGAGTTATAGCAGGTAAGCGTGGTAGCATATGCCTGGATCCTAACACTTGGAAGGTAGGGGCGGGAGGATCATGAGTTCAAGGCCAGCCTGGCCTACCAAGTGAGACCCTGGCCGGTCTCCAGGTACACTGAGATGTAGGTGATAGGATTGGCATGGGGCCAGTCTGGGCAAAAACGCAAGACCCTCTCTGAAAAAGAACTAAAGCAACAAGGGCTGGAAATGTGGCTCAAGTGTCTGCCTAGCAAGTGTGAAGCCCTGAGTTCAATCTCTAATAACTCCAATAATAAAATTAGACAAATAAATAAACAAACCACCAACTGGACGAAGGTATGGAAAAGCTGCATGTGAGTGTACAATTTCAAAGTAAAATATTAGGATAAAAATAAATGAAATTTAAAAGTCTAGGGTAAAAAGAGCTACCTGAGCTCTTGGCCAGTGCACGAAATGGCTCCCTGAAGGATGAGTCAGCCATGGGAAGCTCTGGGTAAGGTCTAGATAACAGAGTTCCAGGCAGGGCATTTAGGGGGACAAAGTCGGCTGCAGGAGAAACAAAGTGGACCAGTGCAGTGAGAATGAGGACAAGGACAAGCCATGTAAGCCTTCACAGACCATGGTAAGGCAGATCTTATTTTTAGGTGGTAAATAGGTAGAAACTAATAATTACTTACTAGCTTGCTTTTGTCTGGTAAGGCTGGAGATAAAACAAGGAGGCTGTAAGAGGCCAGAGGACACGGTGATCCCAGACAACACAAAATGAACTATGTGGTACTCGAGATATGAAGTCATTAAAATCCAACTTGTACATAGAAAAACAAACCAGAGGCAGAAAGTCAGTGCTGGGCCTGAATGAATTCAGTTCATCCTGTCTTTCTCAGGCTAAGAAAAACATGATGGTTACAGATATTGAGAATAATAATTTAATGATTTTTAAATGTGTAAACTACCCAAAAATCCACACTATAATCTAAATAGTATTGTAATCCACACTTAGTATTTTTAACACGTGCACTTACCTCTTTTTTGTCTTTGAACTTATCTATTTCTTTCTTCAGAAGTTCTACTCTCTGGAAGGATTCAAGGTTATTCACACTGTACACAAGAACAAAGCCATCGGCGAACGAGAAGTAATGCTTCGGCAGCTCCACGCCTTCCTGCAGGCCTCGTGTGTCATACAGGTGTAACTGCTCCTTCACTCCCCGGTCTGTCTCCACGGACGCCATATACACATCTTCCATTGTTTCACTATCTTCCATGCCTGGGATTAAAAAGAAATTACTCTCTTTGGATAAGCCAATGTCAACTGTTCACTATTTTCTTGTCCTTTAGAGATTGGATTTCTTATTTTTCACATATAATAATCACATTTCTACTTTACTACTTCTCGAAAATGAAAAGCAGTTGTTCATAGTAAATTAACAAAGTGCTATTTAAAAATATTTCTTTTGGGGTTAGGAATGTAGCTAAGTGATGCAGCCCTGGGTTCTCAAAATAAAAAAGAGTTCTCCATGAACCTAAAAGTAGTACTAACATTTGGGCAATGAGCTGGCCACCAGTGGCCCACCCCTGCAATCCTAGCTACTTGGGAGGCTGAGACTGGAGACTTGCGGTTCAAGCCCAGCCCAGCCTGGGCAAATAGTTCATGAGACCCTATCTTCAAAACAAGCAGAGCAAAATGGATTGGAGGCATGACTCAGGTAGAGCCTGCTTTGCAAGCACGAAGCCCTGAGTTCAAACCCCATTCCCACCACAAAAACAAAACAAAACAAACCACTGGCAATGACATTTACCTTTACATATTTTTTTCAGGTCAAGAATCAAGGAACTTGGGTGGGGAGAAGGAAGGTGGAGGGGGATGGTGCCACAAACAATGTATACACACAAAAGTAAGTGTAAAAATGATAAAATAAAAGAAAAAATACAAACAAAATCATTAAATTCATCAAATTCATCAATTTAATAAAAAAGAATCAAGGAACTTAATTCCTAAATTGGACAGTTAAAGACTGATTTAAAAAGTAGCTTAGGGCTGGGGGGTAGGGCTCAAGGGGTAGAGCACCTGCCTAGCAAACTGGAGGCTCTGAGTTCAACTACCAATGCCACCAAAAAAAAAAAAAAAAAAAGTAGCTCCAATAATTAAGTGGCCTCTTTTCTTTTCCATCACAGCCAAGAACAGGATCTGGGAAATTTTTCTGTTTTTTGCAGAACTCCAGGGTCTCTTTAAGAGACTCAAAACTGCACGTGTCCAGGGTCAAGCAGAAAATCAGGCCTTTGATTCCCAAGTACCCACTGGGCAATCCCATGTGAAGTTTCCACAGGCACCTCAACCTACTCATACTCTCTTCCCTCCCCACACCTGTTCCTCCTCCTTGGTTTCTTCCCTGCATCACCATCTACTGGTCAGTTTTCAGAGTTCTTTTTGAGCAATGACCAAAAAAGTGTGAAAGTTACTACAAGGCAGCCAAGTCTACAATTTAAACATCTGCCTGATCACTGCCTCCTCCAGTTAACCTGCCTCTAGCTGGTTATCTTCCCCTGAACTTTGGCAGCATAGAAAATACCTGGTAAAAGCCTCTTACCCTTTGAAGATGCTGCTGAAAGGGCAATTCTGGAGACCTTCTCATAAGAACCCCCTTCCCACTCTGCTCTTATTGGTCCCTGTACAGGAAACAGCATTTTATACTTTAACCTTTTCCATTTCTGTCCCTTGCAACTGGAGTATTAACACCTCGAGAGCCCAGATTGCATTCTATCTTTGTAGTTCTGAGAACAACTGACTTCAATTAAACAGAAGGGCCTTAGTAAATGTTGCTGAAGGAATGATCTCATAACTGATGTCCCAATTTCAGTTCCCTTCTTGCCTGGGACCTTTTAAAAACTTATTTCACCACTTCGTTCCCTTCATACACGGTTTGTCCCTTCAACTACACGTAAGTGGCTTAAGTGAAAGGAACCATTTTTGTTTGTTTTGTGTCTGTTTTTTAAGACAGGGTTGTGCTATGAAACCCAGGCTGGCCTCAAAGTCTCAATCCTTCTGCCTCAGCTTCCTGAATGCTAGATTACAGGCATGCCCACATTGAAAAGAATCATTCTGTGCACACAGCAAATACTCAATAATTCTACATTGATCAAGGAATTAAGAGGAGAAAATTAACACTTTTTTCAGTACTGGGGTTTTAATTCAGGGCCTCAAGCTTGCTAGGCCCCAGGCCAACACTGTGTTTTAATCAGTAGAGCAGAAGCATATGGTATGGTCCCAGTAACCATGTTCTTATTTATATTTTGTATTTTAAGGGCTGGGGGAGTGGCTCAAGTGGTAAAGTGCTTGCCTAGCATGCACAAAGCCCTGAGTTCAATCCCCAATACGGAAAGAAAATTTTTATATTTTAAAAGAGCTACGTTCAGAGGTAAAATTATATGAATTAAAACCTATACACACACCCAAATTATATTATGTTACACTTTTTGAATATTCTGGTTATAGTTTTCCTAAACAATGTAAATACTGCAGAATGATTTATTGTAGATACCTTACATGAATTGTCCATAAGTACTAAGTAAAGCCTCTTAGGTATTAGTTTAAAATGAATAATTACATAATGATATATAGGTTGGATCATGAGAAAGCAAACATTTACTCTCATCAGCATAAATATTTACATTAAGGAATGTGTTTAGTGTTTAGGACAGAAAATGATTGATTACATGTAAGTGGCTCTGTGTCATCTTGTTATAAATTAAGCCTTTAAAAAATTAAAGGTTATTCTAGTAAGATACACACTTACTGGGCTTTGATTACAAAGAAAGTTTTCCTCTCTCCTGCTTTTTCTCCTCTTCCACCTCACTTTTGTCTACCATCTTCAGTTCAACATGACCGATAAAAGCCCTCTACCACTTTCCAGAATTTAGATACTACAGGAAAATAATCTTACCGATAGTATGATTTCCATAGAGAAGTTGCTCCAAAATTGCAGTTTTCCCCACAGATAACAGTCCACAAACCACAACCTTGCAGCCTTTTCCCATCTTCTCTCAGGATGTCACTGTGAAGAGAGTGAAAGGGCTTCCATAGAAAGTAAGGCCTCTCCTTACAAACTCCATTCCACAGCCTCCCATTTGCTCTGCTGACCATCGGTGTTATGACTTTCTTTCATACCCTCACAGAGATAATGTAGATACACTGCTGGAAGAACACACCAGTGGGTATGTACCTGTGACTATTTTGAAAAGAATATGTTTTATACAAATATATCAGTACTAATTAAGGCTACAGGAATGCAACAGAATCTTAAGATTCCATGAAAAAGACTGCCTTTTCCAGTATTTACCTGGAAAAATAAACATTTAAGTAAATATTTAAGAAGGCATGAAGACAAAACTTTTGGGGAAAGAGTGGATCTGATTTTTTTTTTTTCAAGAAGCATTAATGCTTCTATTACTGCTGTCAATCTTTTCCCAGTACAAAGATTGGATTTTGGTAGTCGCATGAGCTCTTAGTCATCTTTTGGAGGAAGACTAGATAATGTTAGAAAAATTGCCTGGGCATTTTACTCTAGAAAAAGGGAAATTCATCCCTCCTTACTTCCTGTTATACCCATGGAGGAGCAAGGTCAGGTGACATTTTCTTCAAGACATCTGTTTTCCAGAAGGCAAGGTGCCAGGAGCCAAAGTAGAAAGGAAAATGGCTCACTCCATACAACAGAATAATCTGACTTTTAGAATTCAGATTTCCTCAATGCTTTTTGCTTTCTTCCCTCACCTCCATCTTCCCCCCAACTCTCCTCTTACCTACAAATGTACATGCCGTACTTTGGCTAAAGGGGCATTACAACTTCCTGCAGTCAGAGACAACTACAACAAAAGGGATTCTGGGTAGCTTTCTGTGCTCTCAGGCTCACTGGGCCGTCAAAACTAAAAACCCAATGCAGAACACATCTTAACAGGGACTGAACGGTAGCTACCTTTGTATACATGTTTGTTGCACAGCTTATGATTTTTACCAACTGTGAAAACATGAAGCAACATCTGAACATTCCTTAAGTCTTTTCTACTTTATTCCCTCAAAGTCTATAATTTCTTGTGACCCAAACCACCCACAACTGCTCAGCTGATAAACAAAATTCAATGCTACTACCATTATTGCAGCACAGTAACACAGTGCTCATTTCTGAAGCAGTGCACTGTGTTTTGCCAGTACACAAACAAGCATCACGTCTGTGACGCAACCATCATTTCCTGGGTGGCAAATCCAGGAAATAATCTTTTTCTCTATCTTCCAAGAATATTTACCACTTGCTTCCATGAGCTCCAGTTCTCTTAGGGGGCTTTTTCTTTAGATTTTCAATAGAACTACAATAGGAAAATGCTCAGGCTTTCTTTATAAGGGTGGTGCTTTGTGAAGCATTGGTCATATATGATATGGTATCACCTATGTCTGCAGCTATGGCCTATTTCAAAGGGTTTTCTACACATACCTCTGAACTGATGATTAATTTAATGTTACCTCATTTATCATAGGATTCTGTCCTTTTCGAATACTGTGGATTTTCTAATAATTATGATACCACTGAACCTTTCCTTCAAACATTTTAATGATAATAGCTGAAACTTAAAGGAGGTTCCTAGGTATATGAAAAGACTTGAAAAGAGAAAGAAATCCTTGGGTGGGGATGTAGCTCGGTGGTAGAGTGTTTGCCTAGCATGCACAAGGCCCTGGGTTCAATACCTTGCACCATGATACACAACAAATAAGTAATCTTTTTAAAGAAATTACTTTTTTAAAAAGAAAAGCTTCTTAAAAAGCTGAAGTGCCTTAAAATGGCAGACATGTAGAATAGCTAAGAGAAGCAGGCAGCTAGCTATAATGAAAAACACCCAAGCCCTCTGTAAAAAGGAGGCAAAACTGAGTGCTAGCACTGCATCCAACTGGAAAAATGCTGAAGCCAACAGAATCTTGAGCAATGCCAAAATCAAATACTGTATTCCAAAGAATCTTTGGAAAAGGTCTTAAAATAGCTGCTCTAAAAGAGGTGTACTGCCAAGCACTGGTGGTTCATGCCTAACTTCTTGGGAGGGTGAAAACAGAAAGATCAGGATTCAAGGCCAGCCTGGGCAAGGAGTTGGCGAGACCCCATCTTAACCAATAGCTGGACACAGTGGCATGTGCAAGGCACCCCACGTTTCTATGGAAGCTGAGATCAGGAGGATTGCAGTTGCAGGCAAGTCCTGGGAAAAAAGTTCATGAGACCCCATCTCAATAGGAAAAAAAAAAAAAAGCTGGGTGTAGTGGTGCACCTCTGTCATCTTAGTGATGGAGGGAAGTTTAAAATAGGAAGTACACAGTCCAAGCCAGTGCAGACCAAAAACAAACAAACAAACAAAACACAAGACCCTATCGCCAAAATAACCAGAACAAAAAGGACTGAAGGCCTCGCTCAAACCCCAGTACCAAAAAAAAAAAAAAAAAAGTAGTATACTATTAATTGTATTTTAATTTTGCTTTCTGATTTGGGACAAGGTCTCACTATGCAGCCAAAGCTGGTCTCAAATTTGATCCTCTTGTCTCACCCTCCTTACAGATGAGCACCACCACCCTGGCTCCTGTAATTGTACTTTGATCACTCACTGATACTAGAATTAGAAGATAAATTTCTTTAAAATATGTATTACTTAGCTGGGAGTGTACTCTTAGTTACTTGGAAGGTGGAGACCAGGAGGATCGTGTTTTAAGGCCAGCACAGGCAAAAAGTTACTGAGATCCCATCATAATAAAATGTGGTTGGCATGTGATCCCAGCGACACAGGAGTAAGTAGGAGGATCACAGATCACAGTCCAAGGCTGGCCCCTGGCAGAGATGCTAGACCCCGTTTGAAAAGTAACAACAAAAAGGCAAATATACTTTCACATTTATGTGTGTATAAACAAATAAGTTGGTGATTCACTTTGCTGTTACCAGAGAAGACTTCATTAAGAGCAACTAGTAAACGTAACTGAAGAGAGGCAGCTCAAAGCACCAGCTAAGAGATGAGCAAGGCGGTGCACCAGTAGTCCCAGCTACATGGGAGAATGAGGCAGCAGGATCACTTGAACACACATGTTCACGCATTCATGCATTGGATGGGGGGCAGGACCTGGTTCTTACCTTTTTTCCCTTACCTCTGGAGATAAAGAGACGAGGTTAAGGTCAGCCTGGTGAAATATGAGCCTGTTACCCCACCCATTTACCCTCCTCAACCAGAGCTTGCTAATAACCCCTCCTACACACACATACACTATATTGCTGATCAGTGTCACCTTCCTTTGTTGGAAATTAAGGGTACTAAACCATCATTTTTTGCTTTCCCTCTTCCTCCTCTTCCTCTTCATTCCTTTGCTTCTCATCTTCCATCTCCTCCCCCTCCTTTTCTCATTCTTCTCTGCCCCAGACCATGTTACCAGGTTTCTGTGGTTTTCTAGAAAGCTTCTAAGGAGGAAAGAAATGAAGTTTAGAGTAACAGACCTCCTACTGAGCTGGTTAGAGCACGTGGGTTTGATTTTCATGTAACTCAAACAGCTATTCCTCTTATACAGTTGAAGGCCAGCCCCCCCTTCAAGTACAAGTCCTGGGACATAGGAGTTTGGGTAAAATCACAATCAGCCTAACTCTGCTCTGCCTTCTGAAGCTCTCCTGGAAATAGTTTACAGCAGCATGGTTCTCCCTTAAGGATCCATGACTGCTAAAGTGCATATAGGCATCTAGCATCCTTCAGAAACTTCTAGCCAAAATCAATTAACAGATGAGGAAATGGACACCTAGCTTTGGGATGTGTTTCAGCCCCCCCCACCCCCAAGTCACACTGATAGTAGACATACAAAACTATCTTCCTGTTCAACACAGAAAGGTCCTCAGGTCAGTGGGGTAGTTGGGGGGGGGTTAGTTTGTGAAATAGGTTAGCAGAGTATTTTCCATTGTTAAGAGTAGGACCCATTACAAAGAAATCCCCCAGTGCCATCATCACCCTCTTCCCTCTCCAGAGGGATGGACTCTGATTCTGATGACTATAGGGACTAGTTCCAAGCCTGACCTCAGGCCTTATTTCTCTTAGAATCTCAGTGACCCACAAAGTCCGTCAGAAAGAGACCTGCCAGGACTCTCACCCTCCACATTTCCAGGCAAAGGAATACCTTATAGGTCACAGCTGCCCCTCTGGTTCAACCCTCCCCCCAAGAAATAAAATAAACAACAACAGTCTGACTAAACATGGAGAAATATTTATTATTAGAGAAAGTCCAGGGTCCAAAAAAGGAAGGCTAGATCCAGAGAAGAGGCACAGATAGAACCCCTCACGTGCTGAGGGGTCAAGAGGAAGAAGGGACCCAAGTGTCCAGGCAGCAGTTCTAGACGGCAGTGGCAAAGCCAACCCTGTTGTTGCCCACGTCAAAGACGGCATAGTAGGACCTGAGGAAAACATCTCCAAGGATCCAAGTGGGCTGATCATTTAAGAAGAAGTCAATGGATTGGATTCCCACCATGCAGTAGCCATCATCCTGCTCAACACAGAAAGGAAGCACTTATTCTGTTGCTTATACATTAGTTGGACACTGCTCAGTCCTGAGCTCTGGATCAGGGACATAGGTTTGGATATGTGCGAGTCAAGGACTGTGCTTAGAGCTTGTAGGCCAGCTGGTCCACCAAGCAGGGGCTAGTGAGAGGGATTTCTCAAATAGGTGAATTCAGGCTACAACGGCCCCCAGCAGGTCAGCTCTGCACAGGCCTCCTCCTGCTCCTGACGTGCTGCAGGTTAGTCTGGTCCAACTTAGATTTAAACCTTAGCGTATTCCTGATTAGCTGTGTAGCCTTCGGTCAATTTCTCAACCTCTCCAAATTTTCACTTGTAAAACAGAAATGAGCTTTGCCCACACCAAATGCTGTGATAATGCAGTGGGATGGCCACGCGGGGTGCTTTGTACAGTGGTAGCCCAGTGTCTGTCTCTACTAATGGGTGGCACTCTTCTGAGAGGGGAAAATAAAGGGGTGCTGCCATTAGTTGGAGAATGGCACAGAAAAGGAAGCTGAACATTTCTGACTCTGCATCCCTTCCTCCCTCCCACCCATATCCTGGTGGCTCTGCCCACGGAGAGCAGGACTTACACTAATGATGTAGTCAGAGGGCTTCAGAGGGAACCGCACACCATGGATGATGAAGTCGAGTGTGGGCAGGCTGTCGATGCTGTCACAGCTCACAAAATACTGCAGCGAGGAACAGGGCCCAGATTGCCTCATCTCCCACCTGACACATCCCCCTAAGTCTGCCACCTTGGCATCCCAGGCCCCAGCCCAAGCCCCCAGACTGGAGGGCACAGCTGCAAGAGAAACCTATGTACATGACACCAGCATTTCACATGTGGACCAATATAGATGGGTGGGATTTGGGGAGGCCTGAGGATCTTCTCCACCATGAAACGTTCCTCTTGCCTCAGTTTCCCCCTGAGAGCTTAGGAAGAGTCTCTTTTAAAATATATGGATCCGTAGAAAAAGCACCCATTGGTCCCCCAAAGTTAACAGGAATGGGCTCAGGACATAAAGGGGCAGGGTGGTGTGCCCCATGTGGATTAAAGGATTGTCCCTTTGTCACTCACTCTCTTAGACCATGTTCCAGTTATTTTGCTCTAACCCCAAAGCCCAAGAAGAATTTAATCCATTTCCCTGAACCATTGTTCTCAGAGGAAATTCCTGCCTAATAGCACCTTCTGTGTCCTCATCTTATCCAGAACCTTAGGCATCCCAGGTCCTTCTACCACCAATGCCTTGGGCAGATGAAAGCATGGAGACCAATATTTCAGCTATTCTCCAGTTCCCAGGAGAATCCACAAGTGCCTTTGGGCCAGTGTCCCCTGGGGCAGGGAGACTCCTCCACCACACCACACCTACCTCTCCAAACAGGCTCTCCTCGGCCCCTATGGCCTGCATTAGGGTACTCAGGTAACTCTCGGGCACGGTGAGCAGAGAGGTGCCTGTGTCCACAATGCCTTGGCAGCCCTCGGAACACACGCCAGAGGCCTGGTCACTAACGAGGAACCTGAATGCATGGTTCAAGAAAAACCGAAAGCAAGGACCACCTATCAGTTGAAAGAACTTGGGAACATAGCTCAGTTTCTCATCCATGTGCCCATGGGGTTAGAAACAGGGAATCTAATGTTGGAATTCCAAGTCTAAGCTGAGCTGGCTTTGAGGCTCCTGCAGAGGTCACCTGTGGTGGTCCTCTGTGCCCACCCATGCCTCCATAGCCTCCAGGTATGTGAGACAGAGGCTGCAGTGAAGCCCACTCCAAGAACAGCCAAACCCCAGGCCCCCACCACAAACTCACTCCTCGATTTCAATCTGCCAGTAAAGTTTCTGGGTGACAGAGGCCCAGTGGATGTCCCCTTTGTACAGGCGCTTGTCCACACCCCCGAAGATGATTTCTCCCCCATCCTTAGATCCTTCTTTCCTGCATGAGACAAAGGGAGGAGTAAGTCAGGGAGACGCTGCAGAAAAGGACATCTGTGCCAAGTAGTCACCTTCAGAGGGAAACAGAGCTTCCGGGCTTCAGATCAGGGTTCCCTGATGACAGGCTGTATTCCACTCAGAATGGGGTTACCTGAAGCTAGGCTAAATCTCCCTCAGACTGGGGCTCCCTGACACAGGGCTATGCATCCCTCATACTGAGGCTCCCTGCCTGGGCCTCCCAGTGCCTCAGGCTCCCAGTGATGCTGCCAGCAGAGCCCTGCCTCCAGGGAAGCTGCTAGTTGGTGGGCCTCCACCCCACCTAATGCTGTGTTCTCCTCTGCCTTTCACTTCCTGCCACTAATGGAATCTGTCACCGGGAATCCCATCCATGCCCAACTTGTTACTTTTCTGCTGGAATTGGAGAGCGGTAGGGCTCTGGTGGAGGGTAGGGAAAGACCTCCCATGTCCGTTCCAGAAGCTTCCCTGTAGGTAGGACTGGGTGGAACTCCTTCGGGTTTCATATAGAGTGAGTGTAAGCAGAAGCAGAAAGGAAGTCAGCAACATTTGGAGCAGAGGGACAGTGCTTAAGCTGCAGGGAGGAGATGTGAGCTCTCTAGAAGGTGGCCAGCTGAAGAGGAAGGAAGAAAGGCAAGGCCCATGGCACAGATGACAGAATGACTGCGGTGCCTGCTTATGTTTGTTGGAAGGATTTACAACTGCTGAGGAGTCAACTGTGAGCCTAGACCAGAAGACTCCAGGACCGGCTGGAACAAGAGATCAAAGGAGATGAAGCAATAGATTACAATACAAAAGAGGTACACAGTAGAAAACATTGGTCAGAGCTGTGAGCTCACTGGGACCTGACACCGGAGGCCGCCCCAAGAAGCCTGAGAATCAGGGCCGCAACACTCAAGTTTAGCTGGAAGTGGAGACTCTGTCCTGGCCAAGCAATGCAAAGAAAAGTGGGCTGGGTAGACAGAGATTGTGGTTGGGGAAGGATTCAGAAGCCCAGGAGAGAAGGGGTGCCTGGGTTATGTGCCTGGGCCGCCAATCCCCAAAGCGTTCCAGGCTCAGTTGTCCAGGGCAGCGCTGGGCCTGAGCTAGGAGCTGGGAATCCTTAGGGTGAGATAGATGCTCACCTGCCAAGGTAGACACTGAAGAGAGGACTGGAGAGAGCACCCTCTTTCAGCATGCCCTGCAAGGCGGTAGTGGCGTCCCCAGCGGACAAGCTGGGATAGGCCAGGCCCATGATGCCATCGAACTTTGCATAGACAAAAGTATAACCTGGCTCTTTCTCACTTAGGCCAAACTCCTGGTTGGGGACCTTGATGTTCTGGACCTGGAGGGGGATGCACAATGGAGGGGAGGTGACAAGTCTGACCATACCCATTGCCCCCAGTCTCTCCCCCAAGAGAGCCCCTCTAGGCTCATTCTTCAACCTTGCTCACCTCTACTCCTCCCCTTTTTGACAGGTCTTGCAAGGCCACCTTCTCTTCCAAGTAGCCTTCCCTGACTACAGCAGCACTCCACCCCGCCCTGACTCCCTCTCCTCTGAATTCCCCAGGCTTAAGCTCCTGAAGGAAAAGGACCATGTTCAACTGACTCATCATGGTGTCCCCAATGCCCAGCACAGGATGGCCCTCAGTGAGTATCAAAGCCATGATTACACAAGGCCCTGTTGTGCTGAATTCCTTTCCTGCAGAGCCCAGAGTTTCTATTGTGTTGCAGGGGCTCCATTAAGTCCCTCATAAGCTCACATCCTTCATTCTGGGGAGGGAGCTGCACTTACAGTCAGAGTGTCATAGCCAAAAAAGCCAGTGAGGCTACCGGTGCCATACTGCAGGGAGAAGGTCTTCTTATCGGTGTGGTAGGTGGAGGACTTGCTGGGGTTGTAGCGGGGATGTGTGGCTGCAGAGAGAGGCAGGATATGAACTCAGGCTGATGATTAGAGGGCTGCTTGGCTCTCAGGAGCTCTCTGGAACTTCCTACCTCAGCCTATTGCTCACACTGTGCTCACAGCCTGGGGCATCAGCCACCCAAGCTAGGGTCTTCAAGACAGCTCTGGCTCTCGGCACTGTAGCTTTGACCCCATAGCTCCCTCTGACTTACAGATGACTGGGCTGCTCCAGGACAATGGCCTCCCTGGAGACAGGCTGACCTAGACACCCCCTCAGTCATAGGCCCCAGTGGAGTGCTGGCACACTGACTGCTGAGTGACTACTCAGTCAAAGAAGGAGTTGAATGGGCCTCAAGGCATCGCTCATCCCCATTTTCCACCCCATCAAGACGCTGGTCACACCAGGATCCTGAGATACCATGGGGGAGGTCAAGGAGGAACCCTTTGAACCAGAGCTGTCAGAGCCTAAACCCCAAGGCTTTGGCAGGGAGCAGAGCAATCTTAAGAAAGTGAACATTGTCAAAACCATGCAGGGCAGTGACCACATCAGTACTGCTCTGTCGTATCCCATGGAGACACCCAGTGAGAACTTGCAAGTAGAGTAAAGTGGAATAGAATGTTGTAGAATTGTGTGGGATGGAATGGAGTGGAAATATTCACAAGGAAAGGAATGGCATGGCCCAGAGGGTACAAAATGAGGTAGGATGGAATAAAATAGGGTGGGGGTAGGTTGAGCTACAATTGGTCAGTAGGGAAGGCAAAGAAGCCACCCAGTTCTGGGCTGGGCCACCCTCTTCCCTCAGATTTGGGGACACTGTGAGACCACACAGGTCCTTAGTCCTCTGTAGGAACGAGCTACTGCCAGCATCCCCAGGGAGTGCCTGTGCCCTGCTGTGCCCACTGCTCCTCCCTGTCCAGCCCAGCACTCACAGCAAGCCTCGCTCTTGCAGTAGATTGAGGGCACCCACAGGTTGGAGGAGCCAGTGTCGAAAAGGACCAGGAAGTTCTGGGGTGGAGTCCCGATGCTGATCTCACCAAAGTAAGTAGCCTGGGGGCAGAGGAAAGGGGGGGCGAGGACAGGGCAGGCTGTTAGCTCACAAGGGAGCCAGGAGCCCACAGGCAGAGAAGTGAAGGGCGCAGCCCCTGTCCTCCAGCCCGCACCACAAACAGGAGCCCAAGCCTTCCATCCACACCTGCCCTGAACCCACAGCCCCTCAGTCTGGGGATGCCAGGACAGCCACAAAAAGCGCTGGTGGACTCTGCTAGTCCCCAGATCATCAGGGGCCCTTCCCACACTTTGCCCAAGCACTTGCCACAGGCGAGGAGGCCCCGATGGCAGGACTGGGAGAAAGGCACCAGCCTCAGAGTAAGACACCACAGAGCCCTACGCTTGGGAGCAGGACAGGGACACCCCAGGAGGGTCAGGACTCACATCCATGTAAGTCATTCGTTCATGGAGAACACTAAAGTCACCGAAGTTGTTGGCGAGGTACTTCTGAGCAGGGTCATACTTGTGGGTCTTCAGGAACTCCTCTAGCAAACCCTTTTCCTTCAGGGTCTGACGGACAGACTTGGCTTTCCTCAGGGGGATTCTACAGAAGACTGTGCATCAGAGCAGGGCCCTGCCTCCTTCTCCTTGCACTTCCTAGTCTCCCAGTCCTCTGTCTCTCTCTCTCTCTTCTCTCTCTCTCTCTCTCTCTCTCTCCCTGCCCTACTCTGTCCCCCACATGCTTTCTGTTTGTGTCTCTTTTTGTCTCTCCCAGTTTCTGTCTCAGTCTTTTTCAACCTGTGCCTCTCTCCTTCTTCCCCTTTCTCTTCCTCTTTCTCAGTGCTTGTTCCAAGATTCAGAAAACTACAATCTTCCATCTTCTCCTACACTTTCCCTCACCCTATCTTGAGGCCCTCCTACTGCTCTGGTCTTCCACTTTCAAATATCTCAGAAATTCCTTCCCAGGATGGGGATATGGGCTTTGGGCACCTCCTTTTTCAGTATGAGTGCAATTTTAGAGAAGGCAAAGTTTACCCCAAAAAGATTTCCAATTGTGGTCCTCTGGCACTGGGTGAGTGGCAGAGCATGGAGTAAGGGGAACAGTGGCAGTTCTGCCTCTATTGCTAACTCTGTGGCCTGGGGGATCAATGCTGTACTTATCAGGACACCAGGTCCACAGGGAAGGCAGCCAGGGAGCTCTGGAACTTATGAATCATGGTTTCTGCCCATGTCACCATGAGCATAGTCACCATTTGGCTATCTTCCTCCAAGAACTGCTGACTGCAATTGCCCAGAAGTCTCTGAGGGTCTCCCTGGGCCTAGTTCCCAGATCCAGAATTCCTGCTGCTTTGACTTCTTTCCCCATCTTAATCCCCATTCCTTCTGACCCTGCATTCTCCAGAAATTCTCTGCTAAGCCCTCCACATGAGTTGTGAAAACTGATAGTTGCTTCATGCCAACCACCTCTCCCACATTTGAGGACCAGGTTCTAGTGGCTCTCACTTACAATCCCCCATGGGCAGAGATCAGGGGGATTACAGTTCAAGGCCATGCCTGGCAAAAATCAAGACCCTATCTCATAAATACCAACACACATACACACACACACACACACACACACACACACACACACACACAAAGAAGGACTGGTGTAGTGACTCAAGTAGAAGAGACCCTGTCTAGGAAACATGAGGCCCTGAGTTCAAACTCCAGTTCCATGAGGAAAAAAAAAAAAGTTTCTAAGAGTAGCCAGCTCCTCACCAAATCTGTGATGGTCAAATTCCCAGCTAGGCATAGGTGTTGTATGTAACATACACCTCTTCCCACACACTTCATCTTGAGATTACTTGTGACACCTAAAACAATCCCAGTGCTAAAGCACAGTGCTAAATAATTGTTGTACTGTACTGTTGAGGGAATAATGACAAGAACAAAGTTTGTACATCACTTTTTCCTGAAAGCTTTCAGTCCATGTTTGATTGAATGCATGCACACAGAACGGGAGGTATGAAAGGCTGACATTAATCTATAGGTATAACAAGCAAGGCAGTGTGGCAGGCTGGGTCCCTCCTGACGTCCTGTAAGCCTTGCCATGTGTGCCTCTTTGACTTGTCTCCTAATACCTCAGAGGGGAATGATTTACATATACTGCTATTTCTGATGACATGATTTTGGCACCCCATAAGTTTGGGATCTTTAGGAAATTTTTAGGAAGGAGTATCTTATTACTTATCCAGACAGGATTATTCCTTTCTGTAGGAAGAAGCCATACCTGTCATTCAAGGGCTGCTTGGGCAGTAGCTACCCCTACTCTCTCTGTCTCAGGTCCACGTTTTTCTGAGACAGGGAAGGGACTATGCCTTTCCCATTGACTAGAAGTGTCCAGAAGGCAAGGCTGTCTCCTCCTGCCTGATTCCTCCATGACACCAACAAAGACAGCTTTCCCTTCTCCTAGCAGAAATCCCTGTGCAGAGCTAGGCAGCCGCTGGCCCAGCTCCCTCTTCCTTGCAGAGCTCCAGCTCCTGCCTAAGGCTCCCTGCACCACTAACCAGGCCCCCAGCTCACCTGGATATTGCTGCCTCCAAGAGTGGGAGGCAGAGCAAGGCCACCACTATCCACTTCATGATGCTGAGTCCCAGCTGCTCAAAGAGGAAAAGCTACTTCGAGTTTGGCTGGTGCAGTGGAGAGAAGACCTGAGTTCTCCTTCTCCCTTTATATTGCCAGGATCTGTCCCAGCCCCTGACTCGCTGCCCTGGGTAAGCATGACCCCAAACTAGGGTGTCCCTTGGGTGCCATGTACCAATTGTTTCCATGAGTTTTTCCCTCTGGAGCATGGCCACAATAGAATTTTCATCTTATTGACTTTTTAAATCAATCAGTAGAGACCAGGAGGTACTGGTGATAAGAGAGAACAAAGTTGCTGTAAGATGGAGTAGCAAAGATTACTCTCATCTAGGAAACAAGAGGCATGATGTGGGTATTTTGAGGTGAAAGCCAGAAAAAGATAGAGCCAAAGTGAGGGGAGTGGGATCTATAGGAAGAATTTCTCGACTTTGGTGTTAATGACATTTGGGGACAAGTATTTCTTTGTCTTGGGCACTGTTCTGGGCACCACACAATGTTTAGCAGCATCCATGACCCTTACCCACCAGATGCCAGGAGCAGTCCCCAGTTGTGACAACCAAAAATGTTTCCAGACATTGGGCATTTCCCCAAGGAGGGACAAAATCCTTGAGAACCCACGGTCTATAGGAGATGCACTTGGACATCCAACTAAGTCCAGCATCCCTGAGCTCTTGGAGATGGAGTCTGAGTATCTGGGGATTAGGGCCAGTAACTACCATGGTCATTATGAACATGCTGGTGGTGGGCACTGAAGGCAGCAACGATGGTGGTATGAGCAGTGCTGACTCTGGGTCATGGACGGGATGCCAGCAGCTGAAGTCAGTGTTAACTGGGGTGACACAAAGGCTTTCACAAGGTTAAAAAATGGGACATTTGTCCTAATTTATTGCATGCCCAGGATGCACAGAGCAAGCCATGCAGCTCTGGCTGTACCTCTCACCTGAGCCAGAACAGAGGTCTGGAACAAGGCATGAGAAGAGGGACCAGACCTGTCCCTTGCTGCCCTTCTTCTTTCTCTCTCTTTTACCACATTGTGACTCTACCTGTCTTTAGTTCTAAAATGTCTCTGCTCCCTGATTGTCCTCTTCTAAATCCTTGTCTGCTCTTTTCCTGGGCCCAAGTCTCACTTATCCTATTCCTCTATCCCTCACCTGCAGTCTCTCCCCTCCCTGACATCCCCTATCTCCCATCTCCACTCACCTCCCAGCTACAAGCTTCCTATGGCCTCAAGTAACCTGGAACTGGGCCGCCAACCTGGCCCAGGGAAACTCTCTGTCTGGGGATAAGTGGAAAAAGTCTCCCATGAGCACCCTCTGCCACCCCGTACCCCACACTCAAGACTCCAGTTAGATTTATCAGACCCTTGGGACATAGGCAGGAGGCCAGGACCAGACCTGCCAACCACTGATATCATCCTGCCAGGGAGTGATTTTCCACTCTGGCCACCACTGCCCACCGTCCAGCTGGTGCTTTGGAGCCTCCCCAGGCCCTATGATGAGGGAGGGAAGGAAGGGCGAAGTCTACCCAAGCCTGGACAGACGGGGTGGCCCCTGCCTGATTGTGTCTTAAGGCAACTCAACTCCCCTTGCAGTCCCCAGGGACACATTGAAGTCTGGGGTAAAATGAGAGGTAGGGAGTGGGGGAGCCCAGATTTAGAAGAGCAGGAAACAAGAAAGCTATTAAAATTGGAATCTTGTCAAGTTCATGGAATACTCTAAATCTTGTGCGGTCCACTGGACTCCCCAGCAGGGGCCTCCAGGGACCTTTCCTTACCTGGTAGGACCCGAGGATTCTGACAACTGTCAGACTAGCCTTCCCCATGTCCAAGTGACACCCCACTTCTTTGAGCATTCCTGGCTTACTGTAGCAGGCCCGGGCATCCCTGCTCAGCTGCCGGGCCTTTGGGGCTCTGCAACCCCTGACTGCCCAACCTGACCTTTGACAGCTCACTCAGTCTCCTCAGGGTGTCCAGGCTTCCCAAGTCTTCTCTTACTCTTGGATGATCCCATCTTCATCTACCCCATATCTAAAAAGCCCACTTTTCTACATGACAGGGATCCGTAGAAGTCTTCCAGGGCTACCTCCTACTGAGTACAGTTCATGGAAGCCTGTCCTACTCGCTCCCACCAAGTTCATCTTCTCCTAAACCTAGATGGTGCTGTTCCATGGTGTTGGCTAGGATAGGTCTCCAGTTGTTTCCTGGAAGTGCATTTTTCCTCTCCATAGACTACAAACTCTCAGAAGGTAGAGGCTGAGGCTGCCATCAGTGCCTGGGCCAAGCTCTGGAAATTGAGACTAGACGATGGAGTCCACAAGATTATTCTCGATGGGGCTTAGTGATATCTCCCACACCCCAGTAAGTACTGAGATTTCCACCTCAATGGGGTCTCCTGGGAGACCACCAGGAGGAGAGCTCAGACCTATGGTGTCTCCCAGGAAGGAGGAATTTTCTCCTCACTCTCTAATCCCACCTCCTCTTACATCTCCTGACTCAAAATATTGCTTATTGGTGGGGCGTGGTGGCTTATTCCTGAAACCCCAGCTACTCAGGAGGCAGACATCAAGAATATCAAGGTTCAAGACCAGCCTTGGCAAAACGTTAGCAAGATCCCCATTTCAATCAAAATCTTGGCGTGGTGGTGCACGTCTGTCACCCCAGCAACACAGATGGTGCAACTAGCCTGGGCAAAACCTCGAGTCTCTACCTGAAAAATAACTAAAAGAACAAGGGCTGGGGGGTGGTGTGCTCGAGTAGTAGACCATGTGAGGATTTGAGTCCAAACCCCAGACCCCCCTACCAAAAAAAGTCCAAACCTGTTACTCTGGTCCCAACCTATGTTTCTAAGCTCACTTTCTGCTACTAAGCTAGGCATACTCCTTGCTTCCTCCAAGGAGGCCTGCTATTTTCCCTCCTCCATGGCTTTGTCCTTATAGTACCCTCCATCTGAAAGAGCCTTTCCAGTACAAAGGCCAGTGTCTTCCCTTCTGTGCCTGCCTACTCTGAAGCCACCCTCTACTGTGGAGTACGTTGATTTTCTCTCTCTTATGGTGCTTACTGCATATCATCTCATATCCTGGTGAGTCGCCCCGAATGCTACAACTTGGAACTCAAAGAAGAGGTGTCTTCCTGCACATTTAAGGTCTCCAGAATCACTGTGGGAGCCATCAGTGTCTCTAGAATAGAGTGACAACTACCTAGCAAGCTTACTGTTGCTGCTTATCCTTCACCCGTGGCAGACATCGTTAAATCAATCATGCTACTCGTTCACACAGTGCACAGATAGAATCCTTCTGTTAGTGTACCCTGCAGCCTTTCTCACTGTATCATGAAATAACAATTCCCAAGTCTTTTTTTTTTTTTTTTTTTTTTTTTGGTGGTGGTACTGGAATTTGAATTCAGGAATCCACACTTGCTAGGCACGTGCTGTACCATTAGAGCCACTCCACCAGCCCTTTTTTGTTTTGGGTATTTTCAAGATAAGGTCTTGCAACCTATCTGAGTTGGCTTTGAACCTCAATCCTCCTGATTTCTGCCTCCTGAGTAGTTAGGATTACAAGTGTCAGTCACTGGCACCTGGCTCCCAAATCTTTTCATCAAGGGTATTCAAAAAGAATTCTGGGTACTAAATTTCATTTAAAATTCTGTATTGCATCACCAGGCACTGGTGGCTCATGAGACTCCATCTCGAAAAGCCTGTCACAAAAATAGGGCTGGTGGAGTGGCTCAAGGTGAAGGCCTTGAGTTCAAGCCCCAGTACCTCAAAAAACAAAATCTGTACCACTTTTTATAAAAATCAAGATGTGGCTGGGGTCTACTGCCCAATGGTAGAGTGTTTCCTTAACGTGTGAGATCCTGGGTTTGATCCCTAGTGCCACAAGTTTAATAAGAACTTGAAGCCACAACTGTTTACCCTTTCTAAATTATCTTCTAGCCCCTATTGTACACACTTAGATTTTAAGCATAACTGTAATCAGTGTGTAAATGCAACTTCTGTTCTTCTCTTATCACATAGGCACAATGCGTATGGCACATGTGAATGCATTTAGATAGGCCACCTGCGTATCACTTGGTTATGTGGCGCTCTATCATCTCGGCAGCTAAGATTACTTGGCCCTATTCATTGGGGTGCTTTCCAGTTTCCCTCAGCTATCCATAGCACTCAGCCTTACTAACTAAATTTCATCCCAGGGGCAGAGGAGTGAGCTGCCCACGACCAGAGGCATCTGAGTCAAGACCAAAGGGGCACTTTTGAGGAGCACGGGTAGAGGTGGCTCTTACTGTGAGTGTGAGATTCCCCTGAGCGTTCTAACCCCTGAGCTTGTCACATCAGTGCTGGGACAAGGACTCCATAATCCTTCTTGTCGGCAACTGCCTGCATGAATTTTCAGTAGTTTCAACTATTCTCTTGGATTTTAACTTTTTTCCTTAAATATGGTGTGTTTCATACTTACATCATTACCTGCACCAAACCCACTGCAGACATATTGGGCCTGAGATTTGTTTTCTGTTTTGTTTTTTTCAAGTCCAAGGGTTTGGGAGTGGGGTTTGAACTGAGAGCTTCGCACTTGCAAAGCAGGTGCTCTAACTCTGAGCCACACCTCCAGTACATTTTGATCTGTATATTTTGATCAGTTTATTTTGGAGATGGGGATCTCAAGAACTATTTGTTCAGGCTGGCCTAAAGCCACTATCCTCCTGATTTCAGCCTTCCAAGTAGCTAGGATTACAGGCGTGCATCACTGCCATCGGCAGGTTTATGCTTTTTTATTTTCACATAATTCTAGTCTTGCAGAAAACTTGCAAACACAGTATAGAACTCTCACACAGCTTTCATCCAGCATCCCCTGACATTGTCATCTCACATAATAGCCACACTACCATGATCAAGCCCAGGAAATTAACCCAGCTATTACACTATTAAGTAACCTTCAGTCTTTATGTAAATTTCACCAGGAGTCCCACCACTACTCTTTTCCTGGTCCACTGTACAATCTAGATTCCCACATTGCGTTTACTTTTCATTTCAATCTCCTCTGGTCTCTGACAATTCCTCAGTTTGTCTTTGTCTATTATGACTTTGCAGATTTTCCCTTTTTTTGAGGCAGGGTCTCCACACTAGCCTGGAACTGGCTGTATAGCCCAGGCTGGCCTCAAACCCAAGATCCTCCTGCCTCAGGCTCCCAAGTGCTTGGATTACAGCTGTGCACCAAAACATCCTGTTGGACTTAAGGTTTTAAAATAGGCTCTTACTCTCCAGCCAAAAATCGCTTCATGGAGGGTGTGCCAGACAGGTGCTTCGTATCTGTTTAATCATGCGGCCCTCACAGCAATCCCACAGATAAGTCGCCTTATCCCCTTCTCCAGAGGAGTGCATTTTATTCGCCTATACCACAGACATCTGGAGACAAATCTTTATAAATCAAAGGATAATCCCCTCTGGTGGTCTCTTGATTAATGTACCCTTGCTCAAAGACTATTGCTTGCTAGTCTAGTTTTGGTGGAAAAGGAAACTCCCTAGGTGGATGGAGGGGCATGATACAGATCAGGCCTGCTGTAGGAAGGGGAGGGAGAGGGTGGAGCCTCTGGATTAAGTAGAGTCTGGGATGAACACTGCTAGAACCCTTTCTTTCTCAGTCCTGTTTTGCCACTCCCCACCCCTTTAGCTAGTTGTTGTAGTTCTTCCCTTCCTCCTCCTCCTCCTCTTCTCCTTTCTCCTCCTCCATCTTTTGAGATAGTGTCTCTCCGTGTAGCCCACACTGCCTTCAAACTTTCCATCCTTCTGCCTCAGCCTCCAGAGTACTGGGATTATAGGCTTGCACCACTGAGCCTGGCTAAAGCTGGCTTTCTCTGTGTAATTGACCAACAGCTGAGCTGCATATTTCCAGGGAAAGAGTGGGACCAAAATTCCTAGGAAAGTTCTCTGCTTGGCCCATGTTAGGTTAGACACCCACTCCTGGGCCCATCAACTGTGACCAGAGGAAGGATCTTGTCAAGATATTTGGAAGAGTGTGGACAACAGCCTGGTGCCAGTGGCTCACGCCTGTAATCCTAGTTACTCAGGAGGCAGAGATCAGGAGGATTGCAGTTCAAAGCCAGCCCAGGCAAATAGTTTGCAACACTCTGTCTCGAAAAACACTTTACAAAAAGGGCTGGTGGAGTGGCTCAAGGTGGAGGCCCTGAGTTCAAGCCCCAGTATTGCCAAACAAAAAGAATTTACAGTTCATGTTTTATCGTGTTCTTTGCTTATTCCATCTAGGTGTTTGACTCTTAAGTTAAATAGTTAACTCATTCACAGTTAAAACCACCTAGTAGCTTACTTCCTACTGTTTGGTTCTGGTTTTTTGACAGCATCTCCTGTTTTAGGCCAACCTCGAACTCCCCATCTTTCTACTTCATCTTCCTAGGTGCTGGGACTACAAAAGCACACCACCATGCTTGGCTTCCTGTTCTTAAATTATTTATAATGCTCTCAACTCACTAAATATAATTAGCCTCAACGTTCAGATCTTGTCAAAATCTTCAGGAAACTAGTACCAATCCAGATATCTAACTTCAAGACCACTGGCAGCCCAGGAGTTTTAAGATACATTTTACTATGCATGGTTAGGTACTAGAAAACCACTCCAGGGCTGGTAGACTGGCTCAAGCAACAATGGGGCCTGCTTTGCAAGCATGAGGGCCTGAGTTCAAACCCCAGTACTGAGAAAAAAAAAAGAAAGAAAGAAACCACTCCAGGAGATCTAGTACTCCTTCTGGAAAAATGGAAGTTTTATTATCCTTCAGGGCTTAGCTGTTTCAAAAAGAAGGAAGAAGCTCTGTGATTTCATTTGTCAACAGGAGCAGACCAAAGAGGCAAACTTGGCGTCTGGTAAGCCTACCTCTACTTGCTGCTGAGTGTTCTACTCAGCACCACAAGATAAGAATTGAGCTTATGCAGTGTCCAAGTTGTGCATTGATATTGCTCCAATTTGGGTACACAAAAAATAATTTATAACTCTAGACATTATATGATTAATGAATGCTTTAAAAAGTTACATTTTGCTAAGACATTTGCAAAAGGTATACACAGAAAGAATGATAACTCTCAAACAGGGTGGGGCATGACACGTGGGTGCATTTGCATACCATGCAAACTTTATTTTGCTGTTCTGCAAGTGCAGCATAAATAACAAAGGTGATTTCAGGAACAAGCTTAGAACAACGAGAATATATTTCATATCAGGCAATAACAATAGGCTTAGGAAAATAATTTAATAACCTAAAGTGCCTTAAACTACTTCCTTAGGGTTCCCTAGGGAACAAAAGGAAATGCAAAGGGCAGGCCCATCTTAAGTATTGATCTTACAGCACGTCAACACTCTTCAGTAAGCAATTGTGGGATTCTGATGGTTAGTTTTCAGAGCTAGAGTTCCCTTTATTTTTCCTCCCAGGCAAAGGGAAGCTGGATTTGCTCTGGGGCTGGGATAGTTTACTAGCTAATAAAGTGAAAGGTTCGATCAGAGTTTTCCGGTCTGTGACAGTCACCTCCCACAGTCTCACTTTCTCGCTTTTCGCCCATTGCTGTGCCACTTCAGCATCCACTTGTCTCTGCTCAGAAAGGTCGATTTTGTTTCCTAATACAACAATTGCCACCTGCAAGAAAGTGGATTAAAGTTGACACTGGAACTCTGCCATCATCAGTTTCCAGGCAAAAATGGGTACATAAGGAAATCCATTCCATATACAAGCTACTTCACTGAAGTGATCCTCAGTGTGACAGCAGTATTTGTCACCTCACTCATCTCCCTGATTGCATTTGTGTTGGAAATACAGATGCACTATGGATTGCTGTCTGCAAAAAAAAAATGTTTTACATTAACAACACAAGTTCCTCAGCTCAAGTATGAATGGAAAACAGACTTGGAAACTGTATCTAGGAGGATGGTGTAAGATGATGGTTTCAGTGTGTCTGCATTTCATTTTGGCTACACTTGTTATTGGGGAGGTTTGCAATACAGTGATTCACTTCATTCCCAATCCCTGAAAAGTGCTTGCTAATGTGGTGTTAAAATGGGCCAATGTGAGTCCTTCACACCAAATACAAGTCAGTCATCGTAAATGTGCATTTTACCATTCACCACTCAATACCTGAGGTGACCAGAACACAGCAGTTACCACAGTGTTGAAGCCCAGGGGAAAGGAGAGGATGGTGCCCAGGCTTGTCCAAGAAGGCACTTCTGAGCCATGGTGGAGTTCTCTAGGAAGGCCATGCCTTCCTGGCAGGGTAAAGGTGCAGGACCAGGGCTCTGGGTGCTCCTCCACTGTACAGTAGGACCCATGTCCCCTACTGCCCTCCTCTCGTTCATCACCTTGATTTTCAGCTTCATGTTATCCTCCGGTGTGACTGCTGCTTCCATCTCCTGCCTGATGGCATAAACTCTTTTTGCCCTCTAGAATTTGGCAACCATCCCTCTGGCTTTAAATGGTCCCTTCATCTTCTTGCCAGACTGAAACCTGACTAGCCTACAGTCTAGCTTTCTCTACCATGCCTCTCCTACCACAACCACTGGGCCCTGAGAAGGGCTAGGGTGGATAAGTGTGTCTTTGTCCCTCAAATGCTGCTCTAAGTGTGTCCTTAAAGACCCCTGAAGAAGATGGTGGCACTAGTTTAAAGTATCTACTGATTCCACACACCTCTTCCCCCACACACTTAACACTGCTCATGAAAGACCTGCCTTATGGCACTACCGTGGTCATAGTTCCTAATGATTTCACTAACTAGGTGCTTCCAGTAACCTGGCCTCTCAGTTTTCCCAATGATACGACCTTCTCCTAACTTCACCATTCACTCCACAGGCGAATCCTACGCCCTGACATCGTAACTGCTCCCCTCTGCAGTAATTCCTGGCAATCCCGCTCTGGCCCACCTCTCCCATCACACCTGACACCCTAAGTTTAACAATTCTGTACACTACAAGGACATACAATCTACTGTGCTACTCCCTTTATCACTGCCCTCTACCTCACTCAAGTCCCCAGTTCCTGCTCATCCGGCCCAGGCTCTTGTCATTTACCCTTAGCCCTGGTTATCCCATCAGTTTCACCAGACACAACCTCCCTGTTAAGTTTAACTGTTACCCAGACTCTGTCCTATGCCACTTAGTTCATGTGGCTGGAGAAAAATATACAACCCTGCTGGCCGCTCCAATTCATAACCACCAACCTCAAGCTGGTGTTCTCCAGCAAACATGCCACATTTCACATCTACCCTAACTGGAGAGAACAGTCCTTGACCCTCTTCTCCAAGCTTCAACATCTCTTCTTCCTTCCCTACCTTCCTTTCAGCTGATGACTCTGCTGTTTCATAGTAAGAAAAGAAGCAATGGAAGACAACTTCTCATGTTTCCACCATACAGAACAACCTGCCATCTTCCCAGCCCATCCAACTGATTCTGGAACACATCCATCTTCTTTCACCTGGAAAAGGATGTCACTCCAGCAGTTACTCCTCCTCATCACCTGTTCTCCCCTCTGTATTAGTCATCCTGTTACCATACAACACGGTGTTACCTCTCATGTAAACACACCCTCTCTTTACACCTCATCCTTCTCCAGCTCCATCTCTTCTCCTTATAGCAAAACTGTTTCACAGCGCTGACTTTCTTCTGTGTTCCAATTCTCTCCTGTGCACTCCGCTCAGACTTCATCTCACAATTTCACTAAAACCGTTTTGTCTAGAACCATCTATTAAAGACTAACCAATTCTCAATCATTAGCCTTTCTGTCCTAACTGCAGAACTTGGCACAGTTTGATCACTCCTGGCTTTAAAAGCTTAGGTCTCCTCCTGGGAACTGGCCACCTGCTTCTCACCTGTTCCTCAAATGTCTACTCCAACACAAGAGCCAAAATGATACTTTAAGTTGAGGCTGGACATGGTGGTGCTTGCCTGTAATCCAGCTACACAGGAGGTGTAGGCAGCAGGATCACAGTCCAAGGCCAGCCCAGGCCAAAGGCATGTGATCTTATCTGAAAAATAACTAAAGCAAAGAGGGTGGAGGAGTGTCTCAGGTGGTAGAGCACCTGCCTAAATAAGCTCAAAGCCCTGAGTTCAACCCCCAGCAATGCCAAAAATTAAAAGTAAAAGCAGCTGAAAGTTGTTTAACTTCATTTGTACTAATGAAACTCCATTTTCATAAAATGTACAAGTTTAACCATACACTTGTCAAGAGTAGAGAAAAAGGCATTTCAATGAATCTTATGGAAGGTAATTTGCAATGAATCTACCCTATGACTCCATAACCCCATTTATGCTGATTGATTTTGCAACTATATTGTGTGCAAAATATTAAATGTTCAAGATTACTCACTGTAACCTAATTCATAATAGCAATGACTGGAAACAACCCATGTACCTGCCAATCTGGAACTGGTTAAGTATGATACATTTATGTCCACACAGTGGACATTATTTAAAAAGAAAGGAAATGTGGGTATGGTACTGATACAGGAAGAACTACAAGGTGTGTTAGATGAAAAATACAAGGTAAAGAACAGTATGCTACCTTGGTTAAACAAAAACAAAAAAGAAAAAAAAGAGGGGTGGGGTAATTTTAAAAATCCCTGTATCCCTACTAGCTTGTATTTACATAAAGAAATTTAGAAAGGTACCTACAAACTCATAAAGGGATAAAAGTACTTTAAAAAGGCTTGCCTGAGGTACGTGAATCATGTTTCCTAGTGTGTGGCAGGATGTGTGGTGATTAACCCTAGGGATCCTGCAGAGACCAGGCATGTGCTCTAAACTCCTCTAGGTTTAGGGGTAGAAGCACACACTTGGTAAGACTTCAGATCTAGGTGTAGGATCTTGTCGGTTAAGAACTTTACAGCAGTCTTCTTTACATATCATTTTTATTTTGAGCCATGCACAAACACTACTTATTTAATTTCTTTTTCTTTTTCTTTTTTTGGCTTAGGGATTGAACTCAGGGACTTGAGCATCCTGGGTGGGTACCAGGTACGCTACCAGTTGAGCCATTCTACCAGGGCATTTGTGTTTGTGAACTATGAGAGAGGGTCTTGCTTTATTCTGCAGGCCACCCTGGACCACCATCCTCCTGTTTGTGCTTCCCAACTTAGCTGGGTGTTGACAGGCTGTAGCCACCACAACCCAGCCATTGGTTGAGGTGGGGCTCTCACAAACTTTTTGCCCAGGCTGGCTTTGAACCACAATCCCACCAATCTCCACTTCCCAAGTAACCTTGACTATAGGCTTGAGCCACTGCACTAACCCTGCTTATTCAATGTTTTTAGATATGAAAATTAATAAATGAAACCTAAACCCAAAACCAATGGCTGTGATCTCACTACAAGTGAAAGGCAAAGTGCTGCCCTCAGGTCCTATGACTCGCTTTCCTAACCTGCTCTCTGGCCTCATCACTGCTTCCTGAATGCCGCCTCAGACCCTCGCACTAGCTATTCCCTCCACAGGGAGCGTGCTACTTCCCTGCTCACTTCCATCAAGTCTGCTGAACATCACCGCATCAGGGAAGCCTTCCCACTGTGCTCCAAGAGGACGCCAGCCCTCACTATATTCTCTCTTTACTTTTCTACAGTTTCACTCTTCGTGCGTACTTGTTTTGCGGCTCCCCTTCCTTCCCCCATAACGGAAGCTTTTATGGGAACAGGGCCTCTGTTCTTTTCTCCATTGTATTCTCTGACCCATGCCTGGCACACAGCAGTTGCTCAATAAGCAATTTTTTAAAACTGGGCTGCCTCTTAGGCCCATACCAACCATCTGAGAGACTACTATTATCCTCATTTTACAGATGAGGAAACTGAGGCAACAAAGCTGAGCAACAAAGCCAAGGTTTAAGAAGCAAGTATATCAGTGTTTGCTGAACTATTCTTTCAGCTTTTGAGGGACACGAAGGAGAATCTGGAGGAGACTCAAAAACATAATTGGGCTGGTGATAGGCTCAAGTGGTAGAGCACCTGCCTAGCAAGCATGAGGCCCTGAGTTCAAACCCCAGTACCATCATACACACAAAAAGGTCAGGCACCAATGGCTTATGCTTATAATTGCAGCTGCTTGCAGGCTGAGATTGGGAGGATTGCAGTTTGAGGCCAGCCTGGGATGGGGGAGGGCGTTTGTTCACAAGACCCCATCTCAACCAATAGCTGGGTGCAGCAGTCCACGCTTATCATCCCAACCTATGCAGGAGGCTGAAATTGGGAGGATCACGATTCCAGGTCAGCTTGGGCAAAAAACATTTGGAGAACCCTTTCAACTGAATAAAACTGAGTGTGGTGGCACAAGCCTGTCATCCCAGCTTCAGCAGGAAGCAGGTTCCAGGCTGACCCTGAGCAAAAGGATCCTGTCTCCAAAATAACCAAAGAAAAATTGCTGGAGACATACTTCAAGTGGTAGAATGCCTGTGTAGCAAACATGAAGCTCTGAATTCAAATCCCAGTACAACACACACACACAAAAGAGTTATAGCAGGTAAGCGTGGTAGCATATTCCTGGATCCTAACACTTGGAAGGTAGGGGCGGGAGGATCATGAGTTCAAGGCCAGCCTGGCCTACCAAGTGAGACCCTGGCCGGTCTCCAGGTACACTGAGATGTAAGTGATAGGATTGGCATGGGGCCAGTCTGGGCAAAAACGCAAGACCCTCTCTGAAAAAGAACTAAAGCAACAAGGGCTGGAAATGTGGCTCAAGTGTCTGCCTAGCAAGTGTGAAGCCCTGAGTTCAATCTCTAATAACTCCAATAATAAAATTAGATAAATAAATAAACAAACCACCAACTGGACGAAGGTATGGAAAAGCTGCATGTGAGTGTACAATTTCAAAGTAAAATATTAGGATAAAAATAAATGAAATTTAAAAGTCTAGGGTAAAAAGAGCTACCCGAGCTCTTGGCCAGTGCACGAAATGGCTCCCTGAAGGATGAGTCAGCCATGGGAAGCTCTGGGTAAGGTCTAGATAAGAGAGTTCCAGGCAGGGCATTTAGGGGGACAAAGTCGGCTGCAGGAGAAACAAAGTGGACCAGTGCAGTGAGAATGAGGACAAGGACAAGCCACGTAAGCCTTCACAGACCATGGTAAGGCAGATCTTATTTTTAGGTGGTAAATAGGTAGAAACTAATAATTACTTACTAGCTTGCTTTTGTCTGGTAAGGCTGGAGATAAAACAAGGAGGCTGTAAGAGGCCAGAGGACACGGTGATCCCAGACAACACAAAATGAACTATGTGGTACTCGAGATATGAAGTCATTAAAATCCAACTTGTACATAGAAAAACAAACCAGAGGCAGAAAGTCAGTGCTGGGCCTGAATGAATTCAGTTCATCCTGTCTTTCTCAGGCTAAGAAAAACATGATGGTTACAGATATTGAGAATAATAATTTAATGATTTTTAAATGTGTAAACTACCCAAAAATCCACACTATAATCTAAATAGTATTGTAATCCACACTTAGTATTTTTAACACGTGCACTTACCTCTTTTTTGTCTTTGAACTTATCTATTTCTTTCTTCAGAAGTTCTACTCTCTGGAAGGATTCAAGGTTATTCACACTGTACACAAGAACAAAGCCATCGGCGAACGAGAAGTAATGCTTCGGCAGCTCCACGCCTTCCTGCAGGCCTCGTGTGTCATACAGGTGTAACTGCTCCTTCACTCCCCGGTCTGTCTCCACGGACGCCATATACACATCTTCCATTGTTTCACTATCTTCCATGCCTGGGATTAAAAAGAAATTACTCTCTTTGGATAAGCCAATGTCAACTGTTCACTATTTTCTTGTCCTTTAGAGATTGGATTTCTTATTTTTCACATATAATAATCACATTCCTACTTTACTACTTCTCGAAAATGAAAAGCAGTTGTTCATAGTAAATTAACAAAGTGCTATTTAAAAATATTTCTTTTGGGGTTAGGAATGTAGCTAAGTGATGCAGCCCTGGGTTCTCAAAATAAAAAAGAGTTCTCCATGAACCTAAAAGTAGTACTAACATTTGGGCAATGAGCTGGCCACCAGTGGCCCACCCCTGCAATCCTAGCTACTTGGGAGGCTGAGACTGGAGACTTGCGGTTCAAGGCCAGCCCAGCCTGGGCAAATAGTTCATGAGACCCTATCTTCAAAACAAGCAGAGCAAAATGGATTGGAGGCATGACTCAGGTAGAGCCTGCTTTGCAAGCACGAAGCCCTGAGTTCAAACCCCATTCCCACCACAAAAACAAAACAAAACAAACCACTGGCAATGACATTTACCTTTACATATTTTTTTCAGGTCAAGAATCAAGGAACTTGGGTGGGGAGAAGGAAGGTGGAGGGGGATGGTGCCACAAACAATGTATACACACAAAAGTAAGTGTAAAAATGATAAAATAAAAGAAAAAATACAAACAAAATCATTAAATTCATCAAATTCATCAATTTAATAAAAAAGAATCAAGGAACTTAATTCCTAAATTGGACAGTTAAAGACTGATTTAAAAAGTAGCTTAGGGCTGGGGGGTAGGGCTCAAGGGGTAGAGCACCTGCCTAGCAAACTGGAGGCTCTGAGTTCAACTACCAATGCCACCAAAAAAAAAAAAAAAAAAAAAGTAGCTCCAATAATTAAGTGGCCTCTTTTCTTTTCCATCACAGCCAAGAACAGGATCTGGGAAATTTTTCTGTTTTTTGCAGAACTCCAGGGTCTCTTTAAGAGACTCAAAACTGCACGTGTCCAGGGTCAAGCAGAAAATCAGGCCTTTGATTCCCAAGTACCCACTGGGCAATCCCATGTGAAGTTTCCACAGGCACCTCAACCTACTCATACTCTCTTCCCTCCCCACACCTGTTCCTCCTCCTTGGTTTCTTCCCTGCATCACCATCTACTGGTCAGTTTTCAGAGTTCTTTTTGAGCAATGACCAAAAAAGTGTGAAAGTTACTATAAGGCAGCCAAGTCTACAATTTAAACATCTGCCTGATCACTGCCTCCTCCAGTGCCTCTAGCTGGTTATCTTCCCCTGAACTTTGGCAGCATAGAAAATACCTGGTAAAAGCCTCTTACCCTTTGAAGATGCTGCTGAAAGGGCAATTCTGGAGACCTTCTCATAAGAACCCCCTTCCCACTCTGCTCTTATTGGTCCCTGTACAGGAAACAGCATTTTATACTTTAACCTTTTCCATTTCTGTCCCTTGCAACTGGAGTATTAACACCTCGAGAGCCCAGATTGCATTCTATCTTTGTAGTTCTGAGAACAACTGACTTCAATTAAACAGAAGGGCCTTAGTAAATGTTGCTGAAGGAATGATCTCATAACTGATGTCCCAATTTCAGTTCCCTTCTTGCCTGGGACCTTTTAAAAACTTATTTCACCACTTCGTTCCCTTCATACACGGTTTGTCCCTTCAACTACACGTAAGTGGCTTAAGTGAAAGGAACCATTTTTGTTTGTTTTGTGTCTGTTTTTTAAGACAGGGTTGTGCTATGAAACCCAGGCTGGCCTCAAAGTCTCAATCCTTCTGCCTCAGCTTCCTGAATGCTAGATTACAGGCATGCCCACATTGAAAAGAATCATTCTGTGCACACAGCAAATACTCAATAATTCTACATTGATCAAGGAATTAAGAGGAGAAAATTAACACTTTTTTCAGTACTGGGGTTTTAATTCAGGGCCTCAAGCTTGCTAGGCCCCAGGCCAACACTGTGTTTTAATCAGTAGAGCAGAAGCATATGGTATGGTCCCAGTAACCATGTTCTTATTTATATTTTGTATTTTAAGGGCTGGGGGAGTGGCTCAAGTGGTAAAGTGCTTGCCTAGCATGCACAAAGCCCTGAGTTCAATCCCCAATACGGAAAGAAAATTTTTATATTTTAAAAGAGCTACGTTCAGAGGTAAAATTATATGAATTAAAACCTATACACACACCCAAATTATATTATGTTACACTTTTTTGAATATTCTGGTTATAGTTTTCCTAAACAATGTAAATACTGCAGAATGATTTATTGTAGATACCTTACATGAATTGTCCATAAGTACTAAGTAAAGCCTCTTAGGTATTAGTTTAAAATGAATAATTACATAATGATATATAGGTTGGATCATGAGAAAGCAAACATTTACTCTCATCAGCATAAATATTTACATTAAGGAATGTGTTTAGTGTTTAGGACAGAAAATGATTGATTACATGTAAGTGGCTCTGTGTCATCTTGTTATAAATTAAGCCTTTAAAAAATTAAAGGTTATTCTAGTAAGATACACACTTACTGGGCTTTGATTACAAAGAAAGTTTTCCTCTCTCCTGCTTTTTCTCCTCTTCCACCTCACTTTTGTCTACCATCTTCAGTTCAACATGACCGATAAAAGCCCTCTACCACTTTCCAGAATTTAGATACTACAGGAAAATAATCTTACCGATAGTATGATTTCCATAGAGAAGTTGCTCCAAAATTGCAGTTTTCCCCACAGATAACAGTCCACAAACCACAACCTTGCAGCCTTTTCCCATCTTCTCTCAGGATGTCACTGTGAAGAGAGTGAAAGGGCTTCCATAGAAAGTAAGGCCTCTCCTTACAAACTCCATTCCACAGCCTCCCATTTGCTCTGCTGACCATCGGTGTTATGACTTTCTTTCATACCCTCACAGAGATAATGTAGATACACTGCTGGAAGAACACACCAGTGGGTATGTACCTGTGACTATTTTGAAAAGAATATGTTTTATACAAATATATCAGTACTAATTAAGGCTACAGGAATGCAACAGAATCTTAAGATTCCATGAAAAAGACTGCCTTTTCCAGTATTTACCTGGAAAAATAAACATTTAAGTAAATATTTAAGAAGGCATGAAGACAAAACTTTTGGGGAAAGAGTGGATCTGATTTTTTTTTTTTCAAGAAGCATTAATGCTTCTATTACTGCTGTCAATCTTTTCCCAGTACAAAGATTGGATTTTGGTAGTTGCATGAGCTCTTAGTCATCTTTTGGAGGAAGACTTAGATAATGCTAGAAAAATTGCCTGGGCATTTTACTCTAGAAAAAGGGAAATTCATCCCTCCTTACTTCCTGTTATACCCATGGAGGAGCAAGGTCAGGTGACATTTTCTTCAAGACATCTGTTTTCCAGAAGGCAAGGTGCCAGGAGCCAAAGTAGAAAGGAAAATGGCTCACTCCATACAACAGAATAATCTGACTTTTAGAATTCAGATTTCCTCAATGCTTTTTGCTTTCTTTCCTCACCTCCATCTTCCCCCCAACTCTCCTCTTACCTACAAATGAACATGCCGTACTTTGGCTAAAGGGGCATTACAACTTCCTGCAGTCAGAGACAACTACAACAAAAGGGATTCTGGGTAGCTTTCTGTGCTCTCAGGCTCACTGGGCCGTCAAAACTAAAAACCCAATGCAGAACACATCTTAACAGGGACTGAACGGTAGCTACCTTTGTATACATGTTTGTTGCACAGCTTATGATTTTTACCAACTGTGAAAACATGAAGCAACATCTGAACATTCCTTAAGTCTTTTCTGCTTTATTCCCTCAAAGTCTATAATTTCTTGTGACCCAAACCACCCACAACTGCTCAGCTGATAAACAAAATTCAATGCTACTACCATTATTGCAGCACAGTAACACAGTGCTCATTTCTAAAGCAGTGCACTGTGTTTTGCCAGTACACAAACAAGCATCACGTCTGTGACACAACCATCATTTCCTGGGTGGCAAATCCAGGAAATAATCTTTTTCTCTATTTTCCAAGAATATTTACCACTTGCTTCCATGAGCTCCAGTTCTCTTAGGGGGCTTTTTCTTTAGATTTTCAATAGAACTACAATAGGAAAATGCTCAGGCTTTCTTTATAAGGGTGGTGCTTTGTGAAGCATTGGTCATATATGATATGGTATCACCTATGTCTGCAGCTATGGCCTATTTCAAAGGGTTTTCTACACATACCTCTGAACTGATGATTAATTTAATGTTACCTCATTTATCATAGGATTCTGTCCTTTTCGAATACTGTGGATTTTCTAATAATTATGATACCACTGAACCTTTCCTTCAAACATTTTAATGATAATAGCTGAAACTTAAAGGAGGTTCCTAGGTATATGAAAAGACTTGAAAAGAGAAAGAAATCCTTGGGTGGGGATGTAGCTCGGTGGTAGAGTGTTTGCCTAGCATGCACAAGGCCCTGGGTTCAATACCTTGCACCATGATACACAACAAATAAGTAATTTTTAAAAAAGAAATCTAGGACTGGTGGAGTGGCTCAAGCGGTAAGAGCACCTGCCTAGCAAGTGTGAGGCCCTGAGTTCAAACCCCACTGCTACCAAAAAAAAAAAAGGAAAACAAATAAAAAAGAAATCTACCTGTGGATGGGAAAATAATGGCAGTACAGTACAATTCTGTTAGAAAATGATGCTGAAATAATCTAAATTCTCATTTTCCTGTGGTTATTTCCTTTGCTCTGAAAGTCCCAGGAGCAATTCTTTCTCTTTTCCCCCATGGTGCTGGGGATTGAATCTAGGGCCTTGTGCATGCGAGGGAAGTACTTTCTTCTTCCTTTTTGTTCAACTAGGGGAGCCCCTATACCACATGACACCCATCTTCTGAAAAAGCTGAAGTGCCTTAAAATGGCAGACATGTAGAATAGCTAAGAGAAGCAGGGCTAGCTATAATGAAAAACACCCAAGCCCTCTGTAAAAAGGAGGCAAAACTGAGTGCTAGCACTTCATCCAACAGGAAAAATGCTGAAGCCAACAGAATCTTGAGCAATGCCAAAATCAAATACTGTATTCCAAAGAATCTTTGGAAAAGGTCTTAAAATAGCTGCTCTAAAAAAGGTGTCAAGCACTGGTGGTTCATGCCTAACTTCTTGGGAGGGTGAAAACAGAAGGATCAGGATTCAAGGCCAGCCTGGGCAAGGAGTTGACGAGACTCCATCTTAACCAATAGCTGGGCACAATGGCATGTGCAAGTCACCCCACGTTTCTATGGAAGCTGAGATCAGGAGGATTGCAGTTGCAGGCAAGTCCTGGGAAAAAAGTTCATGAGACCCCATCTCAATAGGAAAAAAAAAAAAAGCTGGGTGTAGTGGTGCACCTCTGTCATCTTAGTGATGGAGGGAAGTTTAAAGTAGGAAGCACACAGTCCAAGCCAGTGCAGACCAAAAACAAACAAACAAACAAAACACAAGACCCTATTGCCAAAATAACCAGAACAAAAAGGACTGAAGGCCTCGCTCAAACCCCAGTACCAAAAAAAGAAAAAAGGTAGTATACTATTAATTGTATTTTAATTTTGCTTTCTGATTTGGGACAAGGTCTCACTATGTAGCCAAAGCTGGTCTCAAATTTGATCCTCTTGTCTCACCCTCCTTACAGATGAGCACCACCACCCTGGCTCCTGTAATTGTACTTTGATCACTCACTGATACTAGGATTAGAAGATAAATTTCTTTAAAATATGCATTACTTAGCTGGGAGTGTAATCTTAGTTACTCAGAAGGTGGAGACCAGGAGGATCGTGCTTTAAGGCCAGCACAGGCAAAAAGTTACTGAGATCCCATCATAATAAAATGTGGTTGGCATGTGATCCCAGTGACACAGGAGTAAGTAGGAGGATCACAGATCACAATCCAAGGCTGGCCCCTGGCAGAGATGCTAGACCCCGTTTGAAAAGTAATAACAAAAAGGCAAATATACTTTCACATTTATGTGTGTATAAACAAATAAGTTGGTGATTCACTTTGCTGTTACCAGAGAAGACTTCATTAAGAGCAACTAGTAAACATAACTGAAGAGAGGCAGCTCAAAGCACTAGCTAAGAGATGAGCAAGGCGGTGCACCAAGTAGTCCCAGCTACATGGGAGAATGAGGCAGCAGGATCACTTGAACATACATGTTCATGCATTCGAGACCAGCCTGAGCAACTGAGTGAGATACCCCACCTTAAACAAACAAAAAACTACTAGATAAGGACTTTAAGGTTTTTCAGGAAGAAGAGAGAAGGAAAGGGATAAAACACAATAGCCTTCAGTAAGGATTTAACACTATTGAAAGGAAAGCAAAGATGAAAATACAAGTGTGACTAACCAAAGCATGGCTGAAATATTCTAGAGTCTTAGTTGTCCTTCAAATGGAAAACATTCTGGAAAAGCAGATTACATCAGGAGTTGTTGCATCACTGTAATCCCAGCAGTCAGGAGACTGTGGCAGGAGGATCCAGAGTTTCAGGCCAGCTGGGAACAGGGAGATGCTGTCTCAAAAAAGAAAACAGAGGCCCAACACTGGTGGTTCACACTTGTAATCCTAGGTACTCAGGAGGCCAAGATCAGGAGGATAGTGGTTCAAAGCCAGCCCCACACAAATATTTCATGAAACCTTATGTGGAGAAAATTCATCACAAAAAAGAGCTGATGGAGTGGCTCAAGTGGCCCTGAGTTCAAACCCCAGCGACACCAAAAAAAAAAAAAAATAAATAAAAGACCTGTTACCATCAATTAAAAAGTATGAATTTCTAGCTGGGTGCAGTGGTACATGTCTGTAATCTGCCTCAGGAGGCAGAGATCAGGAGGATTGAGGTTCAAGGCCAGCCTAGGCAAAGAGTTTGTGAGACCCCCATCTCAAGCATTAAAAAGATGGGTATGCTGGTTCTCGTCTGTTATCCCAGATACACAGGAGGCATACATAAGAGGATCAAGGTCCAGGCCAGCCCAAGGCAAAGGAAAAAAATAAAAAACCTAAAAGCAGAAAAGGGTTAGGGGAAAGGCTCAAGTGGTAGAACATCTGCTTAGTAAGTGCAAGGGCCTGAGCTGAAACCCCAGTGGAAAGGCTCTGGAGCAGATGGATGGTCATAGTGTTCCCTCAACACTGTGATGCTATGACAGGGGAAGCTGCTCAGCCAGAATAGGCATCACAGAGATGCATATACTGCACAAGTAGCTTACCGCTACTTGGTATAGTCCCCACCCTAAGAAACTGGTGTGCAATAAAATTAGTGAACCACTAACCGTCATCTTAATAGACAAGATCCAGTGCAGTCTTCAATGCATAACTGCTTTGCTTTCCAGGCTTGTCAGTAATGCTGCCAGAGGATAAGTACTGCTATGAAAAAACACTGAGGTCTGCCAATACTTTCCTTGAAGATCTATTAGAAACAGCTCCTCCAAATTACAATATTTCTGTTCTTTTGCATAAAGAGAAACTCTATTTTTATAAACAAAGCCAAACTTTTTTATTGCAACTAGAAAAATAATGCCGAAAATGTTCACATCCCAGGAGAGATGTTATAAATCTTTTCTAAAAAATAACATCAAGGGCCAGACATGGTGGTGCATGCCTGTAATCTCAGCTACTCAAGGCCAGTCTGAGCAAAATGCTGGGCAAGCAAGCCTGACATGTTGGCACACTCCTGGAATCCCAGGTCCGTGGGAGGTGAGGCTTTGCAAGAGGTGGAGGGCATGTCTTGCAAGCCTGAAGTCCTGAGTTCAAACTGCAGTACAGCCAAGCCACTCTGACATCATGTCCTACTTTCCAAACTTGGGTTGATCCCAGCCACACTACTTCTTTGGTATTCATCTATTAGTTCTGGCTTGATTCAGCCTCCTCATTTTTCTGTCTGCCACAACCAGCTCTGCACCTCCAGCTCATAAGTTGAGGTTTGGGGGTTTTATATGCTAGTTTGGTGCTGGGGACTGGCCCCAGGATCTCCTTCACGTGAAGCACCTGTTCTACCTCTGGGCTACACTCCTAGGCTTCAGATCTGTTCTTAAATGTCACCTTCTAATCCTAAACACGCCATCTGAAATGGTAGCCTCCGCCAGGTGTGTCTCTTGCACAATCAGCCCCGACTTGCAGGCCCGTCTCATGGTAAGCAGGACTCAAGAGGCACGGTGGTGCAGTACAACAGTGATGATGGTGATGCGACTGTCACCCAACACCCCCAGCCCTTCGTCCCCCTTGATGCTGACCCTTAGCACCGATCACCACACAACGCATGCTTACTTCTGTTTTGTGTTTGCGTCTAAGGAGAAGGCTAGAATGTCTGTGTGCATTGTTCGCTGCTTGTCCCCAACAGTGGGGAGAGCACTAGGAACGCATTAGGCATATAATAAATATTTCTCCAATCCATAACCAGGTGAGAAATCTTGCAATGGTAAAGCTGTGACTTAAAAAAACAAAAGAAAGAAAACATGAAATAGGAAAACACAAAAACAAAAACAAAAAACCCGAAGCATTTGCACCTGCCAAACAAGTCGTGGCAAATAAATACTGTGCATTTCTGCAAAACTGCGGTTCTGACGTTAGCAGATTAGGTTTCAAGCACGCGAATGAAAGGCGCCAGCCGTACCCCAACCACCTACAGGGGACAGAACCTGTTATGTCATATACAGGATTCGTGTGCGCCGTGGTGGCCGCCAGGGATGCCCCCACCCTCCAAGCTCCATCTCCACCAATGCCCACCTCGGGGTGCAGAGGCGTCGGGCCCAGGTCTCTGCGGCCAGCCGTTTGGGGACCCCGCCGCGACAACTCAGGTAAACAGACCTGACACTCCGCAGCCCTGAAGACACCTCGCGCGCACACTGCGCGGCTCCACCGAGGTCCGCGGCCAGCTGCTCTGGAGCCCCGCCCCCAGCCGGCCTCCTCCGCGCAGGGGACCACGGAGGACACTAGTTCTCCAGCCGGTGGACTCGCCACCTCTCTGTCTCCGCCCCTGTCTCTCGGGCTCAAGTTGGCGGGGTCGAGGGCGGGACAACCCCAAACCGCGCCCAATCCCAGCCGAACTCCGCCCACAGGACTCGCTGCCGGAACTACATATCCCATGAGCCTCTGGGCTACTGCAGCGTTCCACCGGAAGCAGGCTCGGTGAAGTAGAGGAGGAGCCCAAAAAGAATTGTGGGAGAAAGGTCCCTTCCTTTCCGTCTGGCGGTAGCCATCAGGTAGGCTGGGTTGGGTCCTTCGCTCTTGCATCCGCCGCTAATCGCCGTTCTTTTCTGCCATCCGGGCTTGAAGACTTTACGTTCTCGGACCGCCTCCTGCCCCCTGTGCGGCGAGAGTCTTAGACGCGATGCAGGGCAGCTAGGGCGTAGAGAGGCGTCCCCCAGAGTGCGGTGGGGAAAGACGTGATGGCGGCGCGAATTCGAGCTGGGCCCCGAGTCTGAAGTAGGCGTGGGGCAGAAGAATGGAAGGCTTGGCTTTGGGCGGACTAACGCGAGGCTGGCTTTTTGGATGGGAATATGGTTTTCCCTAGAAAGTTAGCCCTCGGTGATTAAGACGGCGGCAGCTGCACCTTTTCCTATGGCATCGGAGACAGCTCCTTGCCGCGGAGAGGGGAGGCGAGCCTTTGGGGACACGCCGTGTGTCGCGGCCGCTCGTCCCCTCGGTATCCAAGTAGCTATGTCCGTCCCGCTCACTTTCCAGTCGCTTCCCTGGGCTGTGGGGGTTGCAGGGGTGGGGGCTGCGCTAGCTGTCTGCTGCACTTGGTGCAGAGCTATTTCTAATCCCAGCGGTTTGCTTGTGGCCGGTGGGAACCAAGATGGACGGATGAGGTGCTCTCGGGCTGCTTCAGTGACGGCTGTGTGGTAACACCCGGTGTTGTCTGTCTCGAAGGTAGGCCAAGATGGGTGCGTACAAGTACATCCAGGAGCTGTGGAGGAAGAAGCAGTCGGACGTGATGCGCTTTCTGCTGAGGGTGCGCTGCTGGCAGTACCGTCAGCTCTCGGCGCTGCACAGGGCTCCCCGCCCCACCCGGCCCGACAAAGCGCGCCGCCTGGGGTACAAGGCCAAGCAAGGTGCGTGCTTGCACAGTTGGCATTGTGCTCATCCAGAAAAGCTAAAAACGGGAAGACACTGTCGCCCCGTTGTCTTGGCTTTGCTAGCAGTGTGTGTCGTTCAAAACATTGGAATTTTTTTTTTAATTTATGAGTCTTACAATCTGGTGTTGTTGTGTATAGGTTATGTCATATACAGGATTCGTGTGCGCCGTGGTGGCCGCAAACGTCCAGTTCCTAAGGGTGCAACTTACGGCAAGCCTGTCCATCATGGTGTCAACCAGCTGAAGTTTGCGCGAAGCCTTCAGTCTGTTGCCGAGGTAAGTGATGGTGCAGTGATGGTAGTGATGGTGGGCAGGAAGAATTTGAGCAGCTCTTCTCATTACACGGAGGGGAGCCTCCTTATGTAAGATAGGGTCTGTGGTTTTTGACTGACTTAGTCTTGGCAGAGTAGTTTTGCTGTCGGAACTGTCAGTCTGTTACTGATCTATGCTTGTATGTATACTGAAAAAAATACAATTAATGAACTTGTGGAAACTAAGCTTTTTAAATGGCAGTAAACTTGGTCTTAGAGCACATTGTCAGACACATTTGTTTCCATTACTAGCCTGCAGGTTTTCTTCTGGATTAATAAATAAAGGTATGCTCTGTTGTAGGAGTTAGCAAACGAAAGCCATACGCTAAAAAATTTTTTGTCTTAGGACTTCTGCAGGAATTTTGCTGGCTTCTCCCACGTAATAGAAATGATAGGATTGAGGCTGGGGGTGCAGCTGAGTGGTAGAGTGAGTGCTATGTGTTGCCATGGGAAGGTGGGGGTTCTAATAGCCTCAATTTTTTATCCAAATATTGCCGTTTGTGCCTTAGAAGGGAAAGGAGTGATGAGTGAATGATATGTTTCGGTGCGATAGGGGGTTTGTCCAGTGGCAGTACGGGAGTTTGAGCTCAGGCCCAAGCTTATTAGCCAAGCACTCTACCCCTTTCAGCCACACCTCCAGCAAATGATGTACCAACGCGTAACATTTTACAGTCTGTTTTATCTTGCCATACTTAACGGTGACAGCCTCTAGGGAGAGATGCTTATTAAACATGTGTGGACGGCTTTAGTCTTTTGTCTAGGAGTGATCCAAAGTTAACAGTAAGGATACTAACTTGGCTTCTATAAGCAATGTGGGAGGCTGACCTTAGGCCTTTATTCCTATTCTAGGAGCGAGCTGGACGTCACTGTGGGGCTCTGAGAGTCCTGAATTCTTACTGGGTTGGTGAAGATTCCACATACAAATTCTTTGAGGTTATCCTTATTGATCCATTCCATAAGGCTATCAGAAGAAATCCTGACACCCAGTGGATAACCAAACCAGTCCACAAGCACAGGGAGATGCGCGGGCTGACATCTGCAGGCCGCAAGAGTCGTGGCCTTGGAAAGGGCCACAAGTTCCACCATACTATTGGTGGTTCCCGCCGTGCGGCCTGGAGAAGGCGGAATACTCTCCAGCTCCACCGCTACCGCTAATAAAAGTAATGTTTGTAAAATTCATACCTAATAAACAATTTAGGACAGTTGTGTCTGCTTAAAGGTGTTATTTGTCTGTTAAAACTAGTCTGCAGATTATTTCATGAATGCTTTGTCAAGTTATGGAAGTGCAATAATGTTTGAAGACTTAAGTGATGGTGTATCTTGTTTCTGATAAGGTAAACATTTTGTCTTTGCTTTATCTTATTAGGGAGTTATGTCAGTGTTTAGAACATGCTGTGTGGTCTAATAGGTGTAAAATAAATTCTTAAAAGTTGAGTGCTGAAACTAGCTCTGTAGATTTGTTCAGTGCATGTGATGAAACTTACAGCTTTATTGGGATGATGCAATGCTCTGCTGGTTTAAAGTGGCTGGGGTTTTAGAGTTTGGCAGGTACAAACTTAAATACTGGATTTTGCTTTGAGGTTTTTAGGAGAGGAGTATATTCTAACCAGATAACATGGTTCTATGTAGAAAAGTAATTGCTACTTCTGAAAGAGAAGTATCCAAAATGCCACGGTTTTCAGAAGAATCAAACCGGTTGTAGGAGGTTTCTAAAATCTAGGTTAGCCTGTATAAAGTCTTGAGTCTCCACGGTACCATGGAAGTTAACAAGGGTTATATTACTTCATGGGATGAAGAATCTTGAATTTGGTACACAGCAGTCAACGGTAACATCTTTGCACATTAAGTAGATAAGAATTACCTACCTTAAGGTTTGTAAGAAAGTGGTACAAGCTAAGAAGGGAAGCTGGTATACCAGTGGCTATTCAGTTAGTGTGTTTCAAGTGTGAGCTTAAAAAGTTCAGCTTGAGTCAAGATTTTAAAATATCCATAACTATAGCTGATGAGCATTAGGAAATCTGTAGCCACATGGAGGTAAGATGCTCTGTCACCTGAGCCACATCCCCAGTTATTATGCTTGGCTATTGGAAAGTACATCTTTGCTCAGTTCAGTCAACACATACTGGGATAACTCAGTTTATCTGCTCCCATAAAGCTATTAGGAAAGCTGTCAATACAAGTTACTGTTGTCTGCAGTTAACTTTTCTCATCTGTGGTTAAATTGCCCTCAAAATTTCGTAGCAATCAAAAACCATCAATTAAGCTTACCACCATATTGGGGTTTTTTTTTGTTGTTGTATTTATGTTGTCTTCTAGTAGACTGGGCTATAGTTTCCCAGAGTAGATTTGAGTGTGGGAGAAATAAAGAAGGAATTTTCCTTAATACAAATGCCGAGTTTACAATCTTCATAATAGATGGCTTGGTTTTAAAATCTGATGATTCCCTGAACTGATTTTTCTCTTTTATTTTCTCTAGGGGTTTTAAAAGGTGCCTGCTTATTTCCAGAAAACATGCATAGCGGGCTTATAAAACATTGAAACCTAAATTCTTTCTGCTCAAAAGAAACCATACATATTGATTGTGTGTAGAGGTTGTTTAACTAAAGGAATAAATGTGTATTAAACTAAAGTGGACCTTATGTTATCTTTTGTCATCTAGTTCTAATGTGCTTTAAAGCAAACCAAGTAACTGCAACAACAAAAAACTACTGGCAGGAATATTTTGAGGGGAAATAAAACATTTTACTTAGGAGTTTTCTCTTGGTTCTTTGCTTGTTGTGCAAATCAGAAAAACATCTAAAGAAAAGATGCTAATTTGGGAAGGAGAGGGAGTACTCTGCCAAAGGTCAGTGTCACCTGTACAGAAAGGGTTTGCTCCCTGGACACAGCGACACGGCAGCTAGGGGACTCTTCATTGTTAATGGCATCCCTGAAGTAGAAAGCAAAGTCCTCACCATATAACCTCATGTTCTATTGTCCATGGGGTCTCCTCCCAGCCTCATTGTCTCTCACTTTCACTGTAGTACCTTTATGATGATAAATGTACCTAGATAGTAAACACCACCTTATTAGGTACTCTTTGACCACCCACAATCTGCTCCAATAATTTTTTTGAGCCAGGTCTTGCTCGCTGGCTCCATTCATGACCCCCTGCCTCAGCCTCCTGAGTACTTGACCTGGAGGTGTGTGCCACCACACAGCTTTTGCTTTTATTTCTCTGTCAGCATGTAAACAAAACTGCTCAAATTTTCTTTAGAACATTTAGGAAAATGAACAGACACCTAAATAATGAAGAGCAAGAATATAAACTGGGACGGTATTAATGGGAGAGGGGAGGGCAAAAGAGTGAAAGCGGTGAGTATGGCACACTTTCTATACAAGTATGAACATGGAACACTGAAACCTGTTGAAGTCACCTTAAGGGGACCAGGTAGGAGGGAAAATAATGGAGGGGATTAACCAATTTGGGTATAAAGCAAACATGGAAATGTCAACCCCCCCCTGTATAACTTTGATCCCCACATTTTTTTTTAATGAAGGTAAAACAGGTCCCTGTCCAAGGGTGGGTACTCCCTGAACAACTATAAAATGCTAATTTGAAAAATTTAAAAGAAGCCAGCCCCTGGTGGCTCACGTTTGTAGTCTTAGCTACTCAGGAGGCAGAGCAGGAGGATCACAGTTGGATTACAGTTCAAAGCCAGCCCCTGGCAGATAGTTCATGATGCCCTTGCTTCAAAATACCCAACATAAAAAAAGGGCTGCAGGGTGGTTCAAGTGGTAGAGTTCCTGCCTAGCAAACAGTTAAACCCTCAGTTATGCAAAACCAAAAACTTTTTAAAAGAAAAATATAGCACTTGAATCCTGGTGTGGTAGTACATTCCTGTAATCACAGCACTTGGGGAGGCAGAATCAGGAGGATCACAAATTCAAAGCCAACCTGGGCTACATAGACCCTATCTCCAAAATAGAAAAAAAAAAAAAAAAAAACTTGGTTTCTCACAACTCGAGATATCAAGGTATAGCTACCAGTATTTTACTGATGAGGAAGCACACAAGATTAAGCAACTTGTACAAGAACATAATCTAGACTTAAATCCATAAACAATTGTAGATAATACATTCAACATACTAAAACCTTCATGATACATCCCTGAATGATTGCATCCTTGTATCTTTCAATAGGACATTATGTACATACATATGTGTGTGTGTGTGTATATATATATTTTTTTTTTTCCTTGATGGTACTGGAATTTGAACTCACGGCCTCATGCTTGCTAGGCAGATGGTCTACCACTTGAGTCACTCCACCAGCCCTTTTGTATTGGGTATTTCTGAGATAGGGTCTCCTGAACTGTTTCCCAGGATCCTCCTGATCTCTGCCTCCTGAGCAGCTAGGGTTACAGGCCCAGCCCACAGCTACATTTCAATGAACAGCCACCCCACAGAGAACGACCCAAAGTTGCAGTGTTTATCCAGCAACCCTCTTCATAGCCTCATCATCACTCCCCAGTTCAGTTGGGAGGGCTGGCTAGACATGTAGTCTGTTCACAGATATTAGTTAATAGTGCAGTGATCATTAACATACATGTAGTTTCCAACTTTTGTTCATTTTCGGTTTTTTGAGACGGTTTCACTATGTAGTCCAGGCTGGCCTGGAACTTACTTATGTAGTCCTCAAAGTTGCAATCCTCCTGTGCCTATTTTTACACAGGATTAATAAATGAAAATAGAGGTTCTTAGTAGGAAACAATACAGTTGACCTTTGCCCTTACAGCTCATAAAGCGTTTTACTGTATGTTTCTAAATGAGGTAAGTGACACACATGTTGCAGCTTACTTTGAAGTACTGACAATGGACGCTCACTCCTCCAAAACTGACTAAGTCATTTAATCTAGTTGGCATGCCATGTGCCTCTGATGCGTTTGCTTGCAGTCCTCATGGCCATTTAGAGAGGTTCGTTATTTGGCAATGCTGGTTTGTTTAGAGACAAACAAGGTATAGTAGTTGAATTGTAAGTCGTCTAATCACTCAGCTTTCTATGATAGCACGAATACACTATTCAAGTTCTAGAGGCTGATTATTAGTAAGCTAGGAAGTTTCATTTCTCAGAAAGGAAAATTTGAGGAATGATCACCCCATTGAGGAATTCTGTCCAGTCGTCCCAGCTGCATTCCATTGGTGAGATCTGCTACAACCTGTCACCGACAACACATCCAGCATTAAGGCTGTGGTTCCAGTGAAAGCACTGTCAGCGTTCCACTCCTTCCCAGTGTAGTAGTTCTCTAACTTACTAAGGCTTAGTGGTGGTGGTGGTGGTGGTTGGCTGATTTCTCTTTTGAGGCAAGGTCTTAAAGTTCAGATTTTCCTGCCTCAGCTTCTGGAGTGCTGGGATTGCAGGTGTGGCCACTGTGCCCAGTTTGTTGTTGATGTTTTCCTCCTCCTCCTCTTTTGTGTAATATAGGTTGGTAGATTTACTCCTTAAGGTTCTCCTCATTTTTTTTTCTTCCTATTCGTTTTGCTGTGCTGGGAATCAAACCCAGGGTCTTACCTATGCTAGTTAAGTGCTCTACCACTGAATGGAACACCTAGCCCTTCTTCCCTCTCTTGTCATCTGTCACTGAGGAGCGAATTGTAGCCCCCCTCACACTCCCAAGTAAAATCAATACAAAACCTAGGGAAAAGACCAAGAAGTGCCAACCCCAAAGATACCCTCACTGAAGATGTCACTGCTGCTGCAAACTTTTCCTAACACAAACCCTCCTTCAAGGTAATGGTAGCAATTCATATGTCAGAACACACTGATTATTTTACATGATTTGTAAAATATTTCTGAACTTTTTTTTTTAACATTTTGAGCGATAGCATCACTATTGTTTCAAAATGTACTTTTCCTCTAATTATAACTCATGAATGTCACCAGATATTAGAAAAGCCATTGCCTTTTTAAATAAAATACAACTTTCATCTCAAGGTCTGTAGAGGTAGGATTGGGCAACTGGACCAGTGAAGACTTTCCTGACCTTCTGGACTGGTCATGGTCACCACTACCACCACTATGACCTTCTCTTAGACTCTGTAGTACAACTGGGACCAGGAGAAATCATTTGAACAGAACAAGTAGAATTCCTAGTAGAGGGAAACAAGGAAGAACTAGGGGGACATCCAGATAGATAATTAGATTTTACCAGGTAAAAAATACTCAGAGATGCCCTCACTTCCTCAGGCAAGCTTCTTACTCTCGTGTCTGTTTCCTCTCGTAAACACAAGATGATGCTGCATGTTTAGAGGTGGTAGAAAGGATGCTGGAGTCAGATATCTGGGGTTTGAACTGAAGGCCTCATACTTGCTAGGCAGGTGCTCTACCACTTGAGCCACTTCACCAGCCCTTTTTATGTTGGGCGTTTTTGAGATACAGTCTTGCTTTTTGCTGGACTGGCCTCCAACCACAATTCTCCTCATCTCTCTCTCTGAAGTCGCTAGGATTGCAGGTGTGAGCCACTGGTGCCTGGCAGATTGCCTGAGTTAAAACTCCCACCCCGCTCTGTTTTTGCAGGAATCATCTGGGGCAAGTGGCTTCAAGTCTTTTAAGTCTAAATTCTCTCATTTGTAAAAGGGTAAAACAACGAATGAAGGTTTTGTCAGTATTTTTCCAATTCTACCTGGAGAGGAAATGCTTTGCGAATCTAGATCAGACTTTTTAAAGAGAAATAGATCTATAGTAGAGAAAGTAGGATCTCTTAGGGTCTGACAGCTTGAATGAAATTTCACTTAAGAGTCAATTCCTAAGCCCAGGCTGCCTGTGAACCTCAAACACCTATAATCCCTGCACTCAGGGAGCAGGCCACCAAGTCCAGCCAGCCTGGGCTACATAGCAAGACCTGTCTCAAAAAACAAACAAATAAAACTATTCTTTTACCTCTAATTCTCAATTCTTGGCTTCTCCAAACAACTAATTGATAATTTGAGCTTCTAAATGGACCAGAAAAAGCTTTTTTTTTTCTGCACACCATAGGTTTGGACTGTCAGTTTATATCATCGTCATAAAATGTCTCATCTGAATTCCATTAAGTGTCATAACCCCCAGCCCTAATTAGTGACTGATAACATTAACTCTCTCTATAATGAAATGAGTTTAATTCTGATATATGTCATATTTGACGTGTGTAGAAAAATAAAGCCAGTTGCATCTTGAACATGGCCCACAAAGGACATTAAGAAAAGTGGTAATTTGAGCCGGGCGCTAGTGGCTCAGGCCTGTAATCCTAGCTACTTGGGAGGCTGAGATAGGGAGGATCGCAGCTAGAGGCCAGCCCAGGCAAATAGTTCAGGAGACCCCCATCTCCAAAATAACCAGAGCAAAATGGACTAGCGGTGTGCCTCAAGTGGTAAAGTGCCTGGTTTGCAAACATGAAGCCCTGAGTTCAAATCCCAGTCCCACCAAAAAAAAAAAGTAATTCAAGGGGTCAAGAGTCCCCATGCTAGCTATTTATCACCCCAGTACTCTTAAGTGGACACAGAAAGGCTAGAGAAGCTGGACAAGGAAAGAGAGGACAAGACTGAGTGTTATTCTAGTCTAGGTCCTACAGGAGTTGTTTCTGCCTGATCCCACAGGTAAACTGGAGTGGAAGACACACTTCCACGTTTGCACCAACTTGTGGCAAGAACACTGGGTTTCATACCACTGTGTCCAGCACCCATAGGCAAAGCCTACCCAGGAGCTTGCAAACTCCCAGGTGGTCACTTTGCCCCAGGAGCAGGCAAAGTGACTTCAACCTGTCCTATGAGAGAGCTACACACAGGCCTCTAGGAACAAAAACACAGAAACCGCAGAGCCACAGAGAAGCACAAAAGTAAAGTTACTGCATTTTCCTCTCCCTCAGTGACAGCATCTTCACGATCAATACTTCCTGTGGCCATTCAAGTATAATATTTCAAGTAAAATAAAACCAGCGAATGATTTTGTGTTAATTATCCAGTCTTGCATATTTTGGATCTGTTCTTAAAACATAACCAGTTCTAGGTAATTATTTAAATACAATGTTGCAGAGAACAGGAAGGCAGAACAGGTCTTGTTGGGGGGTTGATACCAGTGGGAAGTCACAGGATATAAGGGAAAGGTGGAGGAGGGTGAATGCGGTAGAAATATTAGGTACTCATTATGAAAATGGAAAATGAGACCTGCTGAAACTGTTCCAGGAAGGGGGGAGGAGAGGATAAAGGAGAATGATGGAGGGGTGAATTCAACTATGATATATCGTAAGAACTTTTGTAAATGTCACAATGTGCCCTCCGTACAATAATAATATGACAATAAAAATAAATAAATATGGCATTTTAAAATAGATTTGTGTCTTCAGTGGGGGCATGACTGTTCAATTATATGTAGTTTCTCTTATATACAATGGTTTTCTAACAGTCAACTAAATACTGTAATTTCTAGGCTACAGATGTTCCATAAAAATCTTCTCATCTATCTATAAATGTGATCGCTCTTAACAAGCTTGCTGAAAATCAGTTTTAATTTTGAACAGTAGTCAGTTAGTAGACTTAATGGCTAACCAAGTATAGAGACCATTCCAAGTCCTCGTAAGATGCTTGGATTTTTTAAGAACATTATTTAAGGGAATACTTAAAACAAAAAACTTTAAATTAAAATTAAATCCATGTCACAGATGGATACAGAAAAATTGTTTCAATATTTAAATGCACTTACAACGTGCAGGACTCGCAAACATCTTAAACATAGTGCTAGCATTGCAAGATCTTTTTCTTGCCAGGCATGGTAGGTCACACCTATCCCAGCTACATGGGAGGCAATTCCAGGCAATACCAGCCAAGCGTTGGTGGCTCATGCCTGTAATCCTAGCTATTCAGGAGACAGCGATCAAGAGGATCACTGTTCAAAATCAGCCTGGGCAAATAATCCACAAGACTCTACCTTGAAAAAACCAATACAAAACAAGGTTGGTGGAGTGGTAGTAGTAGAGTGCCTGCTTAGCAAGTGTGAGGCTTGAGTTCAAACCCTAGTACCACCAAAAAAAAAAAATTTATTAAGACACTGTCTCAAATAAGCCTGTGGTTGTGTGCTCCTGTAATCTTACATAGGTAGGAAAAACACAATCTGAAACTAGCCCAGGCAAAAAGCATGAGATGCTTCTGAAAAATAACTAGTTTTTTTTTTTCTACTGTTTGGACTGGCAGTGTGGCTCAAGTGGTAAAGTATCTGCCTACTAAGTGCAGAGTTCAAGACCCAGAGTTCAAACGCCAGTACCATTAAAAAAAAAAAGTCTTTTTGGCAGTACTGAGGTTTGAACTCAGGGCTTCATGCTTTCTCTTTTTTAAATATAGAAAATTGGAAAATACAGAGGCTAATAAATTATCTGAATTCCACCACTCAGAGAGAAACATGTAATCATTTTGGCTTATTTTCTTCCCCTCTCTCTCTCTCTCAACTTAGGAAAAAGTATAGGAAAGTTCTAGTTTTTGTAATGATGGAATGAGTAATTGGTGAAATAGGTAATCTGAACAAACTCTCCCTCTGAATTCAACTGGAGGGAAATGGTGTGTGCATGCGTGATACTAAGTCCATTTAAAGGCACTGGAGAGCTAACGAGCACTGAGGAATTATGGTTCCAGATCTGGAGGGACGTGGACACTCCAGAGCTGGCATGGCCTTCAGGGCTGCCTCTCCTGGCCCCTATTTTCTGAGAGTCAGAGAGGCTCAGCAAACCTTAGCAGCTTTGGTGATTAAAGGGATAAAAACACAGGGGTACCAGTCACTGGTCACCAAAAGTCCAGGGGAGGGTCAGGTTCCCTGCCATCTAGTCACAAAACAGCAAGAAGTTTCTGAAATTAATAGGTCATGACACTCTGTGGTTCAAAGCCTTCCAGTGACTTTCAACTTCAGAGTAAAAGATAAAATAAGGGAAAACAGGTCCACAAGACTCTTACACTAGCAGTTTTCATGCCTAGTTTGGGGGGTGGTGAAAGATCCTTATAACATCCTCCTTACTATTCTGAAAAGGAATGTATAGACAACTGATCAACAAACATAATTTCAAAAGTCAGTGCCCAAAGTATAACCTAGAGGAAAAAAGAAAAGTAATCTATAAGAATGCAATATGTATTTCGATATGCATATCTCTGGGTATTATTAGTTCAGAAGAGGTGGTGAAGTCTTAAGACGGTGTTTACCTGTGCTATCTGTGCCACCAGCAACTCAGATACCATAGCAGTCTTTCTATCAAGGACCTGGTTTCTGAAATGCTTGAAAATTTTTGCTAAAGTTCCAAACAAAACAAGTTCCTTCCATCACAAGGTAGCTACACTCCTAGAAAATACAACTTACATTAGAACTGTGCAAACCTGCGACTCACGCCTGTGACCCAGCTACTCAGGAGGCAGAGATCAGTATATATGTGCAACAAGTACATCATGTTTATACGTGCACTGAAGTTAAGTTGTAGGCACTGATAATAAGTGGATTTTTTTTTTTGGTGGCACTGGGGTTTTGAACTCAGGGCTTCATGTTTGCTAGGCAAGCATTCTACCCCTTAAGCTACTACATTAGCCATTTTTTTGTGTGATGAATATTTTCCAGATAGGGTCTCAAGAACTATTTGCTGGGGCTGACTTCGAACTGTGATCTTCCTGATTTCTGCTTCCTGAGTAGCTAGGATTACAGATGTGAGTCACCAGTGCCCAGCTAGATTTCTTTCCTTACTGTAAATGTCCGGCAAGACATTAGAAAGTCATGCTAACACAGGACAGTTCCCTATTGAGTGGGACTTTCCCAAACATTTGCAACCTTTTGCCATCCCTGGCTCCTATTCACAAAATTCCAGTAGCTCCACCTTCTAGCATTGTCACAATTGATACCATTACCAGGTGTGGTGGCACACACCTGTAATTCCAGGAGCAGGAAGGCTGAGGCAGGAGGATCTCGAACTTGAGGCCAGCTTGGGCTGCATAGAGGGATCCTGTCAAGGAAAGAAAGAAAAGAAAGGAGGGAGAGAGAAAGAGAGAGAGAGGAAGGAAAGAAGGAAGGAAGGAAGGGGAGAGAGGGGGGAAATCAAACCCCTGAGTGAGAGAAATCACTGCCTTTGCCTTTGCACACTGCTCCTTTAGGGATCTGGGGCTCTGTTAACCTCTCTGATTCATTTCCTCCTTCTCTTCTTGCTTTTGCCTCTGCAGCAGGACCTGCCACTCACCCTTTCTCAGATCTGATGAAGCCTGCAGCAGCTTCATGCTCTTTGCAAGAGTGCAAGAGCTGTTCCACCTGCAAAGTTCTCCCAAACACACGCATGGCTCACTCCCTCAGCTCCTTCAGGTCTTTGCTCCAGCATCACCTTCTCAGGAAACATTTCCAGACCCTTTATTTAAAATTTCGCATCCTCACCCTCACCCCTCAGCTCTCTCCCTGCTTTATTCCTTTGACATTTTTTGTGTTTTCTTTCTTTTGTTTTTTGTTTTTTGATACTGGAGTTTGAACTCAGGTCCTTGCATTTGTTGCTAGGTAGGCACTCTACACTTGAGCCGTTCCATCAGCCTGAATTTTTGGCAGTAGTAGGGTCTGAACTCAGGGCTTGGCACTTGCTAAGCAGGCTATCTACTGCTTGAGCCACACCTCCAGCTATGTTTTCTTTTCTTTCTTTTATTTTTATTTGCGGTACTAGAGTTTGAACTCAGGCCCTACACCTTGAGTCACTCCACCAGACTTTTTTGTGATTGGTTTTTTTCAAGATAGGGTCTTGAGAATTATTTGCCCAGGCTGGCTTCGAACCACAGTCCTCCTGATCTCTGCCTTCTGAGTAGCTAGGATTACAGGCATGAGCCACCGGCACCTGGTTGTGCTTTCTTATTTATAGTTTTCCTAGCCACCCTAACCCCAGAGGTTTTCAATATAATATAGTTAGATTTACTGTCTATTTTGTCCACTGCCAAGTTCAATAAGTATTAGTGGAACGGTTATCAGAACAGGGAGGTCTCCAGAAGAGAGGAGGTCTCTACCTGGCTCTTGGGTACCACAAAGAAAATAAATAAAAAAATAAAAAGTACACATCGAGGTAGAGACTAACAGAGTTTATTATCAAAAGAAAGATAGTACACATCCAGAAGTGGATGTGGTCAGATCTGATAAGAGGCACACTGAGTGCTCTAACACCAGTGAAAAAGTGGGTTGGGGTTTGACTTCAGTTTTGACTTAGGATAAGAGCTCCCTTTTGTTCTGGACACCCAGTACACTTAATCATCCCTGCTGCTACGCTGTTGTGACATTATCATTTGGGCCCAGAGATATCAAGTCTGGTCAGTTTACTAAAATTGAGTCCTTGAGACATAGATGTCTGTTTTCCTTTAAACAAAGGATGAATTTCATCAGACTCTTGTATTTTAAGACAGGTGTCTTCCTTAAGATAAATATTTTTTTTTCTTTGCAAACACTTATGTGATCAAAGGCCTGTGATTTGTTCCCAAGGCAATGTCTTTCTCTAAGATATCTTTGCTCATTTCCCAGAGCATCATAATCATTTTGGTCGTGCAAGAGGTAGAAAGAGCTATTTTGCTGTTGTTCTTAATCTGTTGCAGTTTAGTGAAGGAGTATGAAGCCTAAAGTGAAGAAAGTCGTGCTGTGTGTTTTGAATCAAGTCATTCCCTAACACAATGTTGATCTCTGAATTCCTGACTCCTGTTACCCTTGACTCATTTTCCCTGATCTATTCTGTCTCAGGAGGAAGGGAAGGGTGAGGGGAAAGGGAGGAGAGGAAGGGAAGGAGGAAGGAAGATGGAAAAGAAAGGTGGGCTTCAGGAAGTAGCAAAGGGTCTTGAGACCTAAATTCATCTTCTCTCCCTCAACTGACCTGTGAGTCCAGTGGGTGTCAGTTCCTTGCCCTCAAAGACTGTCTGTCCCTTTTTTCCTTCTCCTGGGAACAGGGCAGAGACATGGTGTTCTATCATGTCTTCACCTGATGACCTGATGCTTTATTTGTCAGCAGGGCCTGCCTGTGGTTCTTAAACCTTTTGTGAACGGATAGGTTAATTCTGTAGGGGAAATAGTAAATTATGTTACCCAAAGGCAGATGGTCAGAAAGGAGACTGCTTAAGAGTCCAAACCCTCTAATGATCTGCATTTGTGGCCCTGAAAATTCACAACTAAATGGCAGTCAAAAGTGGTCAAAGGGCTGGCCGAATGGCTCAAGTGGTAGAGTGCCTGCCTAGCAAGTGTGAGACCTTGAGTTCAAACCCCAGTACCGACAAAAAGAAAATGAAAGAAGTGATTATAGATATAGCAGAGTTTTCAAGGGCTTTAAACAATTGTTATTGTGAAAGTACCGAAGAAATAGGACTGAACTGAACAAAAGGGCATTAACAAAGAAATTCCACTATGAAATTCTAGTCATTTGCATAAATTAAAATACTAAATGATACCTAGAAGTCCCTGTCTTGAAGGGTAGTTCTTTAAAAAAAAAAAAAAATCCCACATTAGGACTGTGTATTATTGTCTACCACAAAATAACCTACAGTTTTAGAAAGCAGAAAAAATTGCTAATCTCTCTGAGGAAACAGTAAGAACTGGCAGCATGCCCCACTTTTACTTCTTCTTCCTCCAACACTGCCTCTTGTTTCAGTAGATCAGAATCCGTAATGTCAAGGTTAGTAGGATCACCCCATGTTTGTGGTAGGCGGAATAATGGTCCCCAAACACGTCCAGATTTTAATATTTGAAACCTGTGAGTGTGCTGTTACAAAACAAATGAAAATAACGGTTGCAGTGGGATTAAGGTTGCTATCAGTTGACTTTGAGATGGGGACACTTCCCATGGTCTAATGTAATTACAAGGGTCCTTTAAATATGTAAGAGGAGACAAAAGAGCCAGAGAGACAGCAAGGTGAGAAGGACTCAGCCTGACTGCTGGCTTTGAACCTCCAGAGGAAACACCTTGATTTAGTTCGATGACATCTGTGTCGGATCTCTGACCTACAGAGCTGTAGGATCATAAATCTGTATGTGGTAAACCACTGTTTGTAGTAACTTGTTGAAAAACTAGAAAACCAATTCCATATTGTTCTGCTGTTTGCATTTGTCGTTTAATCTCACATGCAGAAGTTACTCTGTCCCACCACATCCCCCGCAAAACCCTTTCCACTGGTGGCAGTTTCTTCTGAATCATCCTCTGTTTCTCAGTGGAGAATTTTGAGGACAATTTGGCCTGTTGGACATTTGGCAACGTTTGGAGACATTTTCAGTTGTCACAACTGGGAATGGGGTGATGGGGAGCAGGGTTTGTGACTGGCACACATTGGGTGGCGCTGCAGACCTTCCTGAACATCTTACAGTGCTGCCTGGTATGGCGGCTCGTACCTGTTGTCCTAGCACTCAGGAGGCTAAGGCAGGACATAGCCTGGACTGTGTAGGGAGACCCTGTCTAAAAGAACAACAAAACCAAAACATCTTACAATGAATGAGCACGAGAGCTCCCCACAACAAAGGATTGTCCAGCCAAAGTGTTAAGAGCATCACTGTGGAGAAATTCTAAGTATCGATCAGCTTATGTAATACATGGGGTTGGGGGTAAGTGCTACATGTGAGGAATTTCTGTACCTGCTCCTCTCACCCCTACTTTTTTTTTTGGTCCTGCTTTCTTCCTTTCTCTTCCCTTCCCTCTGTCCCTTCTTTCTAACCTTCCCCTTCTTTCCTTAACCCCCTTTCTTCCTCCATCCTTCCCTCCATCCTTCTCTTGCTCCTACAGGGTCTTGTTATTTAACTCAGGCTGGCCTCCTGCCTTACCCTCCCCAGGGCCATCTTGTTTTCTTTACACCATGCATGTTCTCAAAGGGGTAACATGATTCTCTCGAGGGGGCAAAAACTGGTTCTTGGAGAGTATCTTAGTTCAGGCAGCTATAAAAAGTTATCACAGACTGGGTGACTTGAAGAATATTTATTTCTCACAGTTCTTGGGTCTGGGAAGCCTAAGATTAAGGTGCCAGTAAGTCCCAAGTCTGATGAGAACTGGGTTCCTGGTTTGCAGACAGCTTTCTTCTAGTTTTTCCCTCATATGGCAGAGAGAGCAAACTCTTGTGTCTCCTTCCATAAGAGCACTAATCCTGTTCATGAGGGCTGCATCTTCCTGACCTAATTGCCCTCCAAAGGCCCCACCCTAATATATGGGGTTGCAAAACTGTATTTGGGTGTATGCAAAAACTCAGTCCACAGCAAGGGACAGAAAACCTCAGATAATCTTGTTCCTTAGTATTTATATTATAGGGGGACTTTAAATTATATTTAATTTTTTCTTAGGTAGACCATAATGAAAAAAAATTGAGAAATACTGCTTTTTACTAGTGTACCATTAATTGTGTGTAAAGATGATCTTTCTTCCAATCTTTTTTGTTAGATTTCAGGGGAGCTCACCCTATAAGCTAGATCACTCCTGTTGCTTTAGCCCAGCAATGGGCAGTGAGCATAAATTCTTAAATATTTCTGCAAGCTACTAAATTCATTGTTATTTATTTATTTTTATTTTTTATTTTTTCAGTACTGGGGTTTGAACTCAGGGCCTACACACCTTGAGCCACTCCATCAGCCCTTTTTTGTGAGGGGGTTTTTTTGAGATAGGGTCTCATGAACTATTTGCCTGGGCTGGCTAGGAACCATGATCCTCATGATCTCTGACTCCAGAGTAGCCACGATTGCAAGTGTGAGCCATCAGCGCCCAGCTACCAGCTAAATTCATGTTTAAACTTGCATGCTTATGAATTTTTAAAACTGCACGTGAAGAAAGACATACAAAATTACTGTCCAACTACTAACATCTAGTTTAAGATCTTTTCCCTGCCTTTAACTCTTTCTTCATTTTTACTGAGACATTGATTTCAACAAAAGGAGTCACACTGTGTGTCACAGTCATGCATATATAACCACAAGGGCTAGAAACTCTAAAATAGAATATTTTTAGTTTCACCTAGCTAATGCATCCTTTTTCTGTTAACCAATATGTCAAAAGGGTTTTACGTGCACTCTACCAATAGCATAATAAATATTTTTGTGAGAATGAGAGTTTTGGCCTTGAAAACTTTGCATATTGTCTGGGGTTGTAGTGCAGTGGTAGAGCGTTTGCACAGCATGCATGAGGCCCTTGGCTTGAGTGCAGCACTGCAAATAAACAAATACACGATAGATAAATAAATTGAATTTACATTCTTTATTTTTGGTGCTGAGACTTGAACCCAGGACCCCCAGACATGCCAAGCACACACTCTACCTCTGAATTCCAACCCCAGCACCTACATTTACATACTATACATTACATATTATGAGTGTTATTAATGCTTAAAACAGGTTTCTTTTTTTTTTCATTTTTCTTTTATTATTCATATGTGCATACAAGGCTTGGTTCATTTCTCCCCCCTGCCCCCACCCCCTCCCTTACCACCCACTCCGCCCCCTCCCTCTCCCCCCCCAATACCCAGCAGAAACTATTTTGCCCTTATTTCTAATTTTGTTGTAGAGAGAGTATAAGCAATAATAGGAAGGAACAAGGGTTTTTTGCTGGTTGAGATAAGGATAGCTATACAGGAAATTGACTCACATTGATTTCCTGTGCGTGGGTGTTAAAACAGGTTTCTAAATTTAAATTATCCAAGAATGACATAGTAATGAACTGAACTCCATCCCAGTCTAAAAGAAACGGGAAAAATTTATGTATGTGTTTATCATTTGCTCCCTCCTTGCTCATACAGAAATTATGGGGTTTTTATCACAAAGAAAACCTGAACATCTTCTCCACTTTCTTCATCCCTCCCAAAAAACTACAACCATAAACTGAAGCCAAACATCAAGCAAAATTGTATTCTTCTGTTTTGTCAAGTGTATACAGAAGCATGCACCAGGGCCATGTCATCATGATGACATGTCTTGTGTCTTTGAACGATTACACGATTCTTCAGTTATGTGAATGATGTCACTTTGTTGCTGTTCCTGGGGTTCTTTTGCTTTCATATTGCACATGTGTTAAAAATTGAAGTCCCTGCTTGAACTTTTATTTATGCTGAGCTCAGCCCTGTGGACTGCCTCATTATACAGTGCCTGCAGGGTGGTACTTCTGGGCATGCAGCCAGCCCTCCTAGGTCAGCAGGAACCATTTCAGCTCAATTTATAAAGCAAAAGAAAAGGGATCTGGTTGACCTACAAGGATCAATTCTGCAAGAATTAACATTAACCACAATGGCAATTATTCACAGCTTGCCTGTCACCCTTCCTCAGAGATTTTCCCCCTCCCCTAAACGAAAACATCCATTCTTGCTCTCTTGAAAAAAGAAGTGCTCACAGGGACTATCACAAGACTGACAGTCCAATAGCTTTTTAAAAATCTGCGGAGATTGTTTAAGGGATCCGTATGATAAATTATCATTGTTATTTTTTTGCTGGGTTTGAAGTCAGAGCTTTATGCTTGCAAAACAGGTGCTTTACCACTTGAGCCACACCTCCAGTTCATTTTTGCTCTGGTTGTTTTGGATATGGGCTCTCAAGAACTATTTGTCCAGGCTGGCCTTGGATTGTGAGCCTCCTGATCTCAGCCTCCCGTAGCTAGGATTACAGGTGTGAACCACTGGCACCCAGCCAGCACCCTTTTGCCTCTGTATTCCACATTTGGAGAAGTTGGGTGATTCCACTGGGGCCACCTGGATGCTACAGGTTAACTCTATAAGATCAGCTGATTTTTAACAATCTAATTTCACTTGCAACCTTTTTTTTAATATTTAATTTTCATAGAACTTTATTTGAAGGTCTCTAATTTTTTGAGTTTGCAAATCCACTCAATCTAATGAAAGCATAGCCACAAAAAGCTGGAACCTGCTTGATAATATTACTGACTTTGAAATATTTTCAAACGGGCAATGAGATGTTTTAAGAACTTTTAAATGTTCACCTGCAATCTTAGCTCCCTCTGGGCAGGCAGCAAAGATAATCACTAATCTTGGAGAATCATGGCACAGAACCTGGACATCTGTGGGAGAGGGCATTATTCTGCCTACCACATGCCTTTGATTATTAGGCAATAAAGAAACAACTTTAAAGAAAAAAGAAACAACTTAGGTTTCCATCATATTGATCTCTCTGCTCAGCAAGGATGTCCTTTCTGTCACGTTTACACTCCTGTGCACAGTTGTCTTCTGGATCTCTTGTAGCTTCCTTTCTATTTTTTCCTTAGCCTACTTCTCAACTGCCTGTCTGCCACCCTGTGAATTTCTACTTAGCATTCAATCAAAAATCACCTCTTTTGTGATGGAATTTCTCTGATGCTCCTGTGATACTTGTTACATCCCTTTATTACAAGTCTTTCTACATAACATTTGTCCATTCATCAGTACACAAGTTTGTTTGTTTGTTTGTTTTCCGATACTAGAGTTTAAACTCAGGGCTTACACCTTGAGCCACTCCACCAGCCCTTTTTTGTGAAGGGAACAAGTCTTTATTGCAGAATGACTGTATGTCAGGAAAATGAAATACACCAGTGGACGATATAGATAAGGTCCTGCTCCCACGTGTCCTGTATTTTAGTAGAAGTGATAATAAACAAATGGATAAGATAATTTCAGATGGTGGAGAAGTGGGTTTTGCTAGGCAGGTGCTCTACCACTTGAGCCATGCCTCCAGCCCTTTTTTTGTTTAGTTATTTTTCAGGTAGGGTCTTGTGCTTTTGCTCAAGCCTGCCTCGGACAGCAATCTTCCACCCTATGGCCTCCTGCACAGCAGGGTCCACAGGCATGCCACCATGCCTGGCTTATCATTTGAGACGAGGCATGGGGGTCTTGCTAACTTTTTGCCCAGGCTGACCTCAAACTGTGACCCTTCCAATCTCTGTCTCCCAGGTAGCTAGAATTATAGGCCTGAACCACTGCGCCTGACCTACAGGCAAAGTCTTAAATGCCTGCTCCAGCAGAAGATTAAATATATTCAACTCAAGTACGAACAAGCAAATTATGAACCCTATACCATGGTCTTTTTTCCTCATTAGGAGGCTCTGTGTCTTTTGAGGACAGAGACTGGCATATCTTGATCATTAGGGCTTAACAGTGCCGGTCATAGGGCAGGTACAGAAAATGCTGGCTGAATCACATACATAACCTGGCCACTGCCAGTTTGATTTTTGTGAAGCAGAACATTGACCCTGGCCTTTGCTTCTTTGCTCTAACAGTAGTTTAGATACTTGGTACAAGGTGGGAAAATTGGTTAAGAGAATTTTTTTTTTTTTTGGCAGTACTGGAGTTTGAACTCAGGGCCTCACATCTGCTAGGCAGGTGCTCTACCACTTGAGCCGCTCCACCAGCCCTATTTTATGTTGGGTATTTTTGAGATAGGTTCTCCCGAACTATTTGGGCTGTCTTTGAACCTTGATCCTCCTGATCTCTGCCTCCTGAATAGCTAGGATTACAGGTGTGAACCAGTGCCCAGAGAGAAGTTTGATTTTTATAGAAATAGTATCATGTAAAGATCAGGCTATGCCTCACTCCAAAGTTATTCTATGTTGTACAGAATGGTAGCTTTCAGGCTGTGCCTAGCCCTGAATGACTTCATTTTACAAAACCTTAGTTTGCTCCATTTTGAGTGTGAATGCTCAGGCAGAATGACTCTGTACCTTGTTTGTGCCTATAAATAATCACCAGAACAAATCACAGGACAGACTGATAAATAACTTATTTATATAAATGAAAGATTACTACCTATGAACTTACCAGGCTATATCAAGTATACGTGAACATGTGGACCTATCAAAACCATCTCAGAAAAAGCAGGTCCATGAACATGCCCAACACACCAGACCAAGGAATGATGCAAACTTCCCTCATCTGGATCATACAAAACGAGGAACACTAGCTGAGTGTGGGCGGCTCACGTCTGTAATCCTAGCTATTCAGGAGACAGAGATCAGGAGGATCATAGTTCAAACCCAGCCCTGGGCAAATAGTTCTTGAGACCCTATTTCAAAAAAATCCCATCATCAAAAAAAAAAGGTCTGGCAGAGTGGCTCAAGGTGTAGGCCCTGAGTGCAAACTCCAGTACTGCTAAAAAGAAAAAGAAAGAAAAAAAAAAGGAGAAACACCTAGCACTGTGTGCAGTGGCACACACTGACCTGTCATCAGACCATCTGGTAACTACATCAAGGATCCACACTTCACGTATTCTGTGTCTGGGGCTTCATTTCAGCTCAACTCCCTGGGTTGACCTGATCCACTTGTACTGCCATCTATCCTGATCCAGTAAGCCTGGAATCAGCTCTGTGCCTTGAACCAGCATCGAGCCTTGAACCAGCTCTGCCTATTGACAAGGTTAGGCCTCACTGGTCTGCAGCTAGGCTGAATCTTTCCTAACCACTTACTGTGAGTCTCTGCTCCTGTATCAGCTCTGGCCTTCAGCCAGGCCTCTTTGAACCCTGAGGCTGTTTTAATCCTTTCTCTGCAATCATGTAACTTCTATATTGTTCTGAAGTGTTCTATGTGAACTGAGAGTTAATTTTAATGATTAAGATTGGAGCCAGGTGGCCATGGCTCACGCCTGTAATCCTAGGATCATGGTTCAAAGCCAGCCCAGGCAAACAGTTTGTGAGACCCTATCTTGAAAAAACCCATCACAAGAAAGGGCTGGTGCAGTGGCTCAAGGTGTAGACCCTGAGTTCAAGCCCCAGTACCACACAAAAAATATCAGAGTAAAAGAACCTGTTTGTCAGTTGGCTCATGTCAAGTGACATCAGTAAATACTTGGAAAATTAACGCCAACAAAATTGATGTAGTTTGTGAATTCATTGTTGGTTCATAAATGCTTACATTGTGGAAAGACACAAACGTTTCTGACTATGTCTTTTGACATAACTTGCTCAAGACATTCCAAGAAATAGAAATAGAAACTATTTGAAACAGTTCAACTACACCGTATGCAAAATTGACCATGTATTGATTTAACAAATTAAGTCAAATTAGCCTTATTAATACTTGCTGAAATTTTATCAATGTTAGGATAATTTTGATTAAGATGTTTGTGTCCATAGCTTGTCAAAGAGTCAACTATCAGCCAGGCGCTGGTGGCTCACACCTGTAATACTAGCTACTTGGGAGGCTGAGATCAGGAGAATCGCAGTTTGAGGCTGGCTGGGGAAAATAGTTCACAAGATCCTATCTCTAAGCATAACCAGAGCAAAATAAACTGGACTGGAAGTGTAGCTCAAGTAGTTAAACCTCAGTCACACCAAAACCAACCAACCAAACAAACAAAAACCCAGTCAACTACCTATGGGTTTGAAATGATTTACATTAAACTTACATTAAAGAGATTCACATGTGAAAACAGCAAGGCCAAATTTCCAGAAAACAAAACAGCGTTTTTTTGGGGTTTTTTTTGGCAGTATTGAAGTTTGAGCTCAAGGCCTCTTGCTTGCTAGGCAGGTGCTCTACCACTTGAACCCAAATTGCTTTTTGAAAAAGCCCTAGTGGGGCCAGCAGTCAAGGCTGGACCAGGCTTGGGGAAGCATCCAGGGTTGGAGCACATGGGACAGGTGTGAACATGGGACTTAAATGTGCGGTGTGAGGATGTGGGACTCACCCTAGGAGGTGGTAGTTAAGGCTATAAAAGGACTAATGGGAGGAGGGAGCTATGTGACTGTGCCACTTCGCAGATCTCTGTACTTGCTTTCTGTCCCAGTGTATACTGTGATGAGAAAGGATTTTTAGTAGCTGAGACCTGGAAATCCTACCAGAGGGTATCCCTCACCCCAGTTGGCAACATGTCCCATGTCCTCACAAGATGCCCGTCAGCTCCTGTCCACTCTACCTGGAGGAGGCTGATCTTAGGACAGGTTCCCATGAGTAGAGACCATGAGGACAGATGGGGACACAGAACCTTGTAGAGATGAATGACTGCTAGTGAGTGGAAGAACCAGCATTCAACTCTGGACAGATCTCAGCTGTGAGGGAGGCAAAGTTCAGGAGGATCCTGTTTGGAGGCCAGCTCCCTCAAAAAGTTCCTGAGACCCCATCTCAATCAAGAAAAAGCTGGCAGGTGGCTGGTTCCTGTCATCCCAGCTAAGCCTGAGTCATAAATAGGAGAATCAAGGTCCAGACCTGCCTGGGCATAAACCAGTGAGACCCTATTAGAAAAATAACTAATACAAGCTAGGTGCTGGTGGCTCATACTTTTAATTCTAGCTACTTGGGAGGCTGAGATCATGAAGATCATGGTTCAAAGCCAGTCTGGGGAAATAGTTCAAGAGATTCCCCCCCCCCCGCTAACTCTCTAAAAACAACCAGAGCAAAACAGACTAGAGGCATGACTCAAGTGGTAGAGTGCCTGCTTTGTGAGTACGAAGCCCTGAGTTCGAACCCCAATTCCACCAAAAAAACCCTAAAGGGCTGGGGTCATAATTCAAGTGATGGAGTGCCTGCCTAGCTAGTGTGAGGTCCTGAGTTCAACCCCAATACAGTGGGGGAGGGGAAGAGGAGAAGGAACATCCAGGATAGGATGACTCCAGAGTCCCTCTCTTTACTGGCTGTCCTTCTCCAATGAAGAATCTCGAAGAAGTGGAGGCTAGAGGAGCTGAACTTGTTTAAACCATGTCCCCAGATTTTGTGACTTTCACAGATGTGACATAGACTTCTCCCAAGATGTGTGGGAATGTCTGAAAACTGTTCAGAGGAGTTCGTGCAGGAAGGTGACATTGGAGAACTATAGGAGCCTGGTTCCAGTGGGTCTTTACATTTCTAAACTAGAGGTGATCTTATTGGGACAAGAGAAGGAAGGAGACCCGGGTGAGGAAAGGAGAGATGTCAAGAGGCCTGTGTCCAGACCGGGTATATATGTAGGTGACCAAGAAATTATCTCCAAATCAGGACATTTATGAAGAAAAATTATTTCAGGCAATAGTAATGGAAAGACTTACAAGCCACGACCTTGAAGGGCTGGGCGTGTAGCTTAATGGTGGAACACTTACCTAGTATGCACAAGGTCCTGGGTTCAGTTCCCAGCACTTTCAAAAATAAAAAAAAATTAAAAAACCGAAAAGCTATGACTCGAATATTCCCCATTAGGAGAAAACTGAAAATGTGAAGAGCCATAGTCAGAAAACACATTTTAGGCAAAAGATAACCACATATATAGACACCCTTATTGAGAAAAGAGATCACTTTACCAAATCCAGGACAGATTTTCAGCTGAATTTATTAGCTTATACAAAACAGATTTTCCTATGGAAGACAATATATAATTTTGATACAGATAAGAAAACATATTTTATTGCAAAAAAAAATGCAAGCAAGATTACGGAGAAAAGAAACTTTCAAAATGTAGTGACTGTGAGAAAACATTCAGGAAAATCTTGACCCTTACTCTTCACCAAAGAATTATACTGAAGCCAGGTGCTGGTGTCTCAGGCCTATAATCCAAGCTATTCAGGAGGCAGAGATCAGGAGGGTCACGGCTCAAAGCCAGCCTGGGCAAATAGTTCCTGCGACCCTATCTTGAAAAAACCCATCACAAAAAGGGCTGGTGGAGTGGCTCAAGGTCAAGGCCCTGAGTTCAAGCCCAGTACCATTAAAAAAAAAAAAAAAAAAAAAGAGTTCATACTGGAGACAGACCCTGTGAATGTAGGAAGGCCTCTAGCCAGAGGGTCCACCTTGCTCAACAACAGAGAACATACACAGGAGAGAAACCCTTGAGTGTGCTGATCGCAGTGGAATTCTCATCTTACTCACATCAGAGAGGTCATGCTGGGGGAAAGCCTTATCAAAGTACACAGTGTGCTCAGCCTTTAGCTAGCTTGCCCACCCTGCTCGGCACCAGAGGGTCCATACTGGAGAAAAACCCTAGGAACGTGTGGAATGTGACAGGCCTTTGGTGACTTCATCTCTAGCTCATCATCACCGTGAACCTGGATTGTTGATCCCGAGTTCATGTCCTGGCAAAGTCAATGACTGAAGACACTGGACCAAGTTAAAGAGTAAAGCAAGCACAAAGTTTATTGACAGGATAGCAAATCTCCCTGCACAGAAGGAGCTTAGTGAACGAGTTAAGTCAAGGAATGGCTGAAGTCTAGGAGATAATAATGGGCTCTGCCTGACTATAAAGTCTACTCGGTCTATCTTGAAACCAGTTTGTGATTGGATGTCATTTTAGTTGACTTCTTGCTGAACTGACCACCTGGCCACCCCATCCTTATTGAACTGGACACTTCAGGAGGATCTGGTCAGCTTGCCCTGGCCTTGATTTACACTTTATAGCTGCCTTTTGCTATTCTGGTGAGGCATTTGCTGGCTTACTTTCCTTGAGGAGCCTGTTTCTCATCTCTTTGGATGTTCATTTTCAAAGATGCTTTCCTGTCTCCCTTATCTAGGAGAAAGACCAATGTATTTTATTATCTTGGTGAGAGGCCTGCTCCTCATATCTCCTTAGAGGTTTCCTTTTAAAGAGGTCTTCCTTTCATTCTTATCTAAAACAAAGTCACTCTGCCATTTGCTCCCCTCACATCCCAAAGTCACTTCTGCCATTTGCTGCCCTCAAAACAGGATTCACAGTGGGAAAAGACCATATGGATACATTGACTGTAGGAAAGCTTTTATGTTGGATACTTCTTTTATATACCACCAGCAATATTACCATATGAGTAAGAATTTCTTTGATACTATTGATTGTGGGAAGACTTTCACCAGCCATGTAATACTTATTCAGCTTAAGAGAATTCATACTGAGGAGAGACCTTGCAAACATAGTATGTGGGGGAAAGCTTTTAGCCATGTCTCATTATTGGCCATAAATCAGAGAATTCATACAGGAGAGACCTTTCATGGATGTAATATCTATGAGAAAGCATTTAGCCATTGTGGCGCACTTACTCTTCATCAAAGAGCTCTTACTGGAGAGAAACCCTACAAATGTAAGAAATGTCAGACAGCTTTTCTATAGTCTGTATACCTTGCTTGTTATCAGAGAATTCATACTGGAGAAAAACCTTATGGTTGTAAGGAACTTAGCAATACCTTCAGCCAGAATGATACCTTGTGCAACATCAGCAAATACACACTGGGCAGAAATACTATGAGTGCAAGGAGTGTGGGAAGGCCTGAAGTCAAATTGCATACCTTCTTACACCAGGGAGTTCATATTGGCAGGAAGCCTTATGAATTTATGGAATGTGGGAAGGCCCTTAGCAATGGCTCATATCTTGTTCAACATGAGAGACTCCAGCCAGCAAAAGGCCAAATGAATGTCTTCAGTGTGGGGAATCATTCAGACAGAGGGCATTCCTGATTTGTCATCTAAGATGTCATACTGGGATTCCATTTCGTGTGTGGGGAGCAGGAAATATTTCTCTCTCCCTACCTTACTTCTCCATACTTTATCCTGTTTGACAAAAATATTTTTTTAAAAAAGTTACCTTGCTGATGTTTATGGGAAAGCCTTTAGCTATTGTAAAACCCTTACTTTATCAGAGAATTCATACAGGAGAGGAACCTCTGAGGTAAAGACTGCAGCAAAGCCTTCAGCCAGATCCTGCATCCTTCACTACACAGAGGAACTCACACTGGAGAAAGACCCTATGAGTGTAAAGAATGTGAAAAGTGTCTTCAGGCAGGGTGTATATACATCTTGTCATCATAAGCAAATTCATTCTGGAGAGTCAGCCACAATTATCTGATCCTCACTCCCATACCAGCAAGTCCTGCAGACTTAATCTTCTAAAATCTCCTAGGTCCTCTAGGAGCTATCTGTTCTTCTCCAGGCATGTCACATCATGGTAGTCCAAGACACCACTGTCTTGTGGATTTCTGCAATATGAAACTATTGTCTTCTTTTGTTGCTCTCAAGTGCACCTGTAACACTGTAGCCAGTTTAATCTTTTAAAGACAAAAAATCTATTCTTCTTTTCCATTTAAAAAAGTTTTGCCTGTTGCCTGTAATCCTAGCTACTCAGGAGGTAGAGATCAGGAGGATCACGGTTCGAAGTCATCCCTGGACAAAGTTTATGAGACCCTATCTCGAAAATACCCATCACAAAAAAGGGCTGGTGGAGTGGCTCATTTGGAAGAGTGCTTGCCTATGAGAACCTGAGCTCAAACCCCAGTATCACCACCAAAAACAAATTAAAAAAGCTTTTACATAAAATTATTTTAATTTATATTTTCAAGAATTTTATTATAAAAGTAACATAAAATGTAAAAATGTTCCTGAAAATGTACAAAGTGAAAGGAAAATATTTATCTATAATATCACCACTGAAATCAAACCATTATAAAACTTTTGGTGTATATAGTAGTGATAATACTTTATATGCAATTTTTCATACTGATTTTCAAATTTAATTTTATATGATCGGCATTTTCACTTTATTACCTCATCTTCACAATTATTCTTTTAAAAAGCTAAACAGAGGCTCCAGAGCTATAGGTGCAGCTCTAAACCACCTCCCCAGAGCCCAATTCCCCTCTTCCTTGGGGAGAGTACTTTCTTTCTTTCTGCTTTCCTGTAAAACTTTGTTGCTGCATTGTAAATAAATAAATAAATAAATAAAAAGTTGAGGGGAATTTACTCATGTTTTCTTTTGACTGGTCATGTGGGGATTTGTCAATTCTGTCTATATCAATAGTGCGGTATCATTTCACATAAATACTTTTCTAAATTTAGGGTTATTTGTTAAGATAGTTGGGGAATTATAGAATCAAAGTTTTTTTTTCTTTAATGTGAAAGAAAAAGATGGAGTCACATCAGTAGTATACTGATCAGAAATGAAACCAGTGAAAAAACAGCTCAAACAATGAATAACAGACTCTTTGTTTCCTTGGATGATTGTTGTATTTAAGGAGGAATGGAGAGTTTTTGGTTTTAAGGTAATTTTAATGTTCATTAAAGTAGTATATACACCCGCCTTAAGAAATCAAATAATGCTATAAAACTCATGATGAAAACCAGTGGTTCCATACCCTGTCCTTCTTGGGTATTTGCCCATATATTTCTAAATGATATCCCTAAAGTGTTATTTCTTTTATCCATAACTGTCGGAGACAAGGCTCCCTTTGTGAGCCATTCTGTCTTGACCTTGCCCTGGAACATTTTGCGGTTGTTTGTCCCAACTTCTCCATCTCCAGCACAAGATGGCGCCGTCCCTGCTTCTCTTCCGGGAGTTTACCTTGCCGCTGGCGCGAACGTGCACCCTATCAGAAGTCCTATAGCAGAACCAGCCAACCAGCCTGCACCTCGTCATACCCCTCACTCCCTCAGCACATAAATACCCCTGTGTGAACAATGAAATTTTGCAGCTTGATCAGATTTCCTGTCTTGCTGTCTCCTTCGTGTCTCTTGTCCCTTCATTCTTCCCCTTCTAGGTTCGCTACCCACGCTGATGTGTCCTGCTGGACGGGACATTAAGGCACCAGTTTGAATACTCCATGCCACAGAAGAAAAAGGAAGAGCCTTGAAGAGACCTCCGTGACCACAGGTTCCCCTTACAACTAAAAAAAAAAAAAAGAAAAAAAAAAACCTCACTGACCAACCAGTGCCTCCATTTAAAGCACATCTACTACTCCAATGTCTCAGACCACTTCATCCAGTGCTGGCCATGTGAACCCTCCCTTCTCATCTCTAGTATCATCCACCTCACATACAACTTATTATCCTCAGTTCCATTATGTTTCCTTAAGCAATTATTCCTTACTAGAACCGCCCATAACAAAGCCTTATGCCATTCAAAACCAAATAAAGCATGTCCCATAAAAATACCAAATATAAATAAATTACAGTACAAATACATGTTTCTTCTGCTATCTCAATATAAGACCAGGCTGAGATGATTTTCTAATGAAAACAAAAATTTATAAAAGTATTCAAAGCTATATTTTCTATTTATAATACAATCTAGTCTAATCTAATTTAGACATATGCCATACTTTTACTTGAGTATATTCCTAAAAAGAACATACAATATGGACCGTGATTCAAGTGTGCTCTGATGATATTTGGGTCAAAGATAAAGAAACCGATAAAAAACAGTTACTGATCCCAGGACTGATCCAACTTAAAACTATTTATTTAAAAGTAAAAATATAAGCTTAAAGTTATATTATCACCTGTATAATTTAAAACCTAAAGCAATGAATTCCTAAGATTCTTTACTATAAAATATATTAAATTGTTGTACACGTAAAACATGAAGATCTTACCCTGATCCTAGACCAACTGATAAATACCCTAAAATATAGTAACATTAGTCATAACTTAACAACGAACACCCTTCAAATGTCCTTCATTAGTCAACACCAAATAGAGATCAGATATTATGAAAATTAGGCCTTCAAGATATAATTTAAAAAATAACAAGTTTCAAAGAAAATTGCAACAAAAGAAACCCCAATACTTATAAATAATCCCAAATTTAGGTGTAGATATAAAAAATAACATCACAAAATTTATTATTTATCTGTAGAGACTTGAGAGTAGACGCCTGTCTCCCATGCTACACAATAACCAATACAAAATGGATCAAAGACCTTACACATCAGATCTGAACCTTTGTAACTCCTACAGGGAAATATAGGAGAAAATGTAAGACACAAACATAGGTGATTATTTTCTGAACACAACTGCAATTGCCCCGGAAATAAGAACAAGAATTTATACATAGGATCTCACCAAATTAAAAAGTGTCTGCATATCAAAGGAAATAATTGCCAGAATCAAGAAATGGCACAGTGAATAGGACAAAATATTTGGCAACTATTCAATGAATAAAGGATTAATAGCCACAATAAAGGTGGCTATTAAATGAAACAAAAGGTGCTCTAAAATTAAACAAAAGCACAGACAACCTAAACAAATAATTGGGTAAATGTATCGAACAGTTGTCAGAAGAAGCACAAATGTCTAAAAAATACATTAAGAAATGTTTAACATCTTTAGCCCTAAAGGAAAAGCAAGTCAACACTATCCTGAGTTTCCATTTTATCTCAGTCACAGTGGTAATCAAGAAAACAAACATCAAAAATATAGATTAAGATGTGGGAAAAAAGAAACCCTAATACACTATATGATGGAATGTAATTGGTGCAAGTGCTATGGACATCAGTATGGAGATTTATCAAAAAAGTAGATGTGACCAGCTAATACTAGTCTTGGGTATATACGTCCAAAGGAGTGTAAATCAACATACAAGAGAGACATGCATACACATGTTTATTGCAGCAATATTCACATTAATGAAGCTAGCTACATAATAACCAATGAATGAATAATGAAAATGTGGTATATATAAACAGTGTAGTATTCACCTTAAAGAAGAATTAAATTGTTTTTGCATGCAAATGAGTGGAAGTGGAGATCATCATGTTGAGAGAGAGAAGCCAAGATCAAAAAGGTAAATATCACATGTGAAATCTGTATCTTAAATGGTGATGATGATGATGATAATAATAGCAATTGATATGTATATAAAATGGAGACTGGTGGATATCAGCAGGAGCGGTGGAAGCAGAAAGTAGGGGGTACTTCAGAGTGATAATGTATACTAATAAAACAATACATGATTTCAATTCAACTGGTTATCAAAATAAAAACCTAAATAAAACGTGTAACTTCCCATAAAAGTTAAGCGCCCTCTAAAACAACCCCCAAAACACTCAAAAAACAAAATCAACAGGCACCTCTAAAAGTATTATAAATATTAAAAGGCAGGGACATTATAAAGAAAAGGGGTCACATAAACCAACACCGTCTGCCATGAGAAATGCACCCTGAAAATTTCACTCTGTGAAGTGAGGAAGGGTTATCTCCATGAGAGATGGCCGATCTTAAAGACTAAAGATGTCCAAGACTTCCCTGCATTGGTTCCTAAACAGTCAGATTTCAATATCTTATTTAAAATGCTCAGATATTTCTCAGTGTAGCAAAATCATGGTAAAATTCACTTAACTATTTGGACTTAATATTCTGCCTTAACTAAATTCTCTAAACACCTTTCTAAAAAGACTATGAAAAAAAGGGTATCAACAAAAACTCAAAGGTCAAACATTTCACTTCTCTCCTAGCGTACAGGTAAAAAAATTAATTTGTTACAAAAATTAGTCATTTAAAAAATGTTCCGTTCCATTATTAAAATTATTTTAACTACTTCAAGGGCAGCATTACATCTAAATATCACCCATTTAAAGTCATTCCTGAGAACCCTTACAAGCATCCAAGATTTTAAAAATTATAATGTTCCCCAAAATATCTTTTCAAAACTAAATCCTCAGGTCTAATACACAAACATATCTAATATAACAATATCAAGTCAGCCTAATGTCATTCAATTAAAAAGTTTGCGGCGGGAGCTGCTCTGGGCTCGGCGGTCGCCGCGCCCGCAGTCTGGAGGCCTCCGGAGCGGCCCGGGCGCGCAGCGGCCGGGGCGCCCCTCCGCGGGAGCCCGCAGCCGCCCGGGGCGCGCATCCAGCCGCGGCGCTTCGGGCCGGGCACGCTGCGCCCAGGGCGCACTGGCGACCCCGCCGCAGCTCCGGAGCTGGTGCGGCGCGGGCTGGCCAGAGGGGCGGCCCGCCTCCCCAGCGCCCGCCCCGACTGGCTTCTCCCCGTGGCGGTGGGAGCCTTGGCGGCGGCCGCCGGCTACTGCAGGCGCACGGGAGCCCGAGCCGAGCCGAGCCCGAGCCGCGCCGCCGCCGCCGCCGCCGCTCGCCGCTCCCGGGCTCCCTCCCAGCGCGCCGGCCGGGGGTGGGAGGTGGGGGGCGGCGGGCCGGAGAGCGAGGGCGGGCGAGGGGGCGCGCTCAGGGGTTGGCGCCGAAGATCGGACCCTCTTCGGCGAGGGTCATCATCTGTACTTCTTTGCTATCCACTGGAACAAGATACCTATGCCCAGCTCCAATGTAACCCCCTCCCACACACACACCCAGCCTAAGCTGGGGGCAAAGAGGGCGAGAAATGTGGATTTCATTAACTGGGGACTCAGAACCAAGGACATCTTCCCAAATGGGAAAGTCCAAAGACCTCTGAAAGATCGGGATGACTGGAGGCTCCAGGACCCCGAGGCTAAGGAGAAACTGGAACTGGATCAACTTTAACACATTCCCCTTGTTACTTTCCCTCTACAAGCTACCCCTACCCCCGCCCCCAACAAAAACGCACACCAGCTCTCAGGAAGTTAACAGGTCTTTTGTTTCCTGTGGTGTTGCCTTTGGGAAATTTGCATTGAGTATAACAGAAAATTACTACTGTTTACTCAAAGTTAAAGGATTGCAAAAAGAGAAAACATAGTTTTTACTTTTTCTCTTTGTCCGTGTGTTAGACAGAAAGTGGAGTTGTTACGTTCATGGTATGAATTGCAAAACGTCAGTTTGTAACAATAAAGACTGTAGGTTTATTTAAAAAAAAAAAGTTTGTCCCATTACCCTCATGAAAAACAATATCCTGTTATCCTAAAGTTAAATGAGAACCAAACCTTTTAATTACTATTTTCATTATATTTGGAATGTTGGTGACATGCCACGTTCCAGTAAGTCACTTATTCTCAATGTAGTTAACCAAATAAAGATTCACCTGTACACAAATTTAAAAAGAAACTGTAATGCCAATTCACCCATAGTCATTAATACCTCTAATATTTTTTCAAATACATTTATATAGTTCTTGATTTAATGCTCTTAAATTAAAAACATATTCTTCTTCATAATTGTAGATTCAAAGTATCTGCTTTTGTTTATTTTAAATAAGCATACCCAGACACATTAAAAGCCACCCAGTGCACATAAATTATATTGCCTCAATGGTTTATCAACTGTCCACATCCAATTAAATGTACAATGAATAAAAATTACAAATAACTTTTACCCAAAAATCCATAATACAATATAAAAATCTATTGCCACACAAAACAAAAATTAAAATTAAAATAAGAAATAATAGTGTACAAGACACCACTAACCAAAATACCACTAAATATAATTTTACAAAATTACCTATTAACAGCTCTATCCAGCATCCTATACATGCAAAATCATTCAGGATTGTAACAAGTATTAACCAGGCTTGAAAACATATGCACTCTCAAATAAGAAAGGCCATAAAGTGTCCACAATCACCCTAGAATAAAAATAACTACCATAAATACTTTTAAAATATTATAAACTTTAAAATGGCTGTCTCTATTTAATTCTCACTGTGGGCCAACTTAAGTCAGAAGACTCCTTTATGTTGAAAGCAATGCAATCACACACAATAAATTAAAATTTTCACTAAAAGACTTTTAAATGTCTCCCACTAATTATGCTAGTACTCAGAACTACTAATTGGGATGCCAGGAAATAAATACAGAAGAATGTATACATCAAACATCTCACTGAAAAGCTCTTAACAAATGTCATAGTTGTGTGACACCACTTATGGACCTGCTCACAGCTAGGTTGCACAGGAGTAAGTCCTGTCACACTCATGTAGATGTTAAACAATAGATAAAGAACTTACAGAAACCTACTAACTTAGCAACAACTCATAATAAATAAACAAGCTAGATCTTTCACTGGTAAGATCAGTTATCCTCTGTTCATTCTTAAAGTTAAAAAATATGGTATAATGTATAAAATCCCTTACCAACATTATTTAAGAGGATTTTAATGCCATAATCCAAGACGTTCTCTCATAAATTAAAAAAATCATAATTACTAAAAAACCTTCACAATTAACGCTCCCCCCACTTTTTTCCATTGCTAGGAAGGCATTTGTGCCTTCATAGAAGTTGAATGATTTATGTTCTGAACAATCAGTGCCTCCTCAGTCCAGAAGGATCTCCACAGCCACATCAGTGCTATGTCTCGTTGTACATTCAGCATTAATGATCTTACAACCCCATGATTTTCTGTGGACACCTGGTTAAAAACAGTGTAATATGGATACGAATACTTCTCTGCAACCTTTTATATTATTTTTATCATATCCTGTGCTTTTGCAGTTTGCATTCCTCTCTAATCTCTCACATAATTACCTCTCCATTACAAAATCACAGCATACTTCTGGTATCATCCTTTCCTGACATTTCGCAGATGATCTAACCATGTCACCTCTCAGACAAATAGTGAGAGATTGTCAGCCCATCGTTAGGCAATATTGATGCCCTTTGTGAACTGAATGAGTGTGCACTGTGTCCTCAGAAATAGCAAATGCCTAATGCAGTAATCCCTTTGAGCAAAAATATGCACATAAAGTTTACAAAATACAGACACCCATGTCCCAAGACCCTTTGATTAGTAAGATCTCCCTAGACACAATGCCTTCATGTATGGATAATAATCATCAACACATCAGAACAAAATGATCAAAAGTTACGAGGTACCTAACACAAAATAACTACTCCAACATAGGTTTAAATTAAACCCCCTAACCTACAGTAGATTATATAAAGAGCCTTGGTGGTAGAACTATTACTTTTGTCCATAACGTCCCAATTCTACTCCACTGGAATATGTTTACTTATTTCCTTACAGCTCACCACTTTGCTTCCTTAGCGAAAAGAGTATTTGCCTCACTTTTACCTCATAAGTACTCTTAAAATTCTTCTGTGAAACACATGCAAGAATAGAAAACTCGTGGGAAATAAGGTAAGGTTTTACATCTATTGAAATCCTTCTTTCAGCCCACTCCACTGACAATATGAAAGCCCATCCATATGCAATTCCAGGTAGGTGAGAGGGTGCCTTAACTGGTATTGCCATATTTTCATGAAGGTATTCTTTACTGACTTGGCAAGGGTAGGTATATTAGATGATGCCACAGTCAGGAATTAGAGGTCTTCATAATTTCAGATATATTTTAAAAAATCATCAGGAGACATTTATATTTTGCATGCATACTTTTAAATCCATAATAGCTATCTGAGTTTACTAGTAAAGGCAAAATTTTATTGTATGCTTTCTGAAAAATGGTATGAATTAAATCTCTACCACCATAAGTTTTAATGTCAAATAGTTAGAGACATAAGGACAGATCCACTACATTTTGTAGTTCTTAAACTAATATAACCCATAAAGTTCTCTAAAATCCTTTCCCCCAATGACTGTTGTTCATTTATTAACAATAAAAAGACTTTAAATCAACAATACGAGAAATAAAATGTTTGACAAAGAAAAATAGATTCTGTCTTATAAGAAATGCTCTACAATGTACTTACAAAATTCCTCAAATCATAAGCTCAGAATTTACTAGATGAGAGAATATAACAAATGTGTAATTTTATTCATGGTTTTTCCATATAAATTAAGCCTAAGTCTTGTACTCTTTTGACCTGTGCAAAAAGCCTGGAAAATAATTTTTTGAGCTCTCAGTCAGTCAGTGTGGGTTGATGTATAGATTCATATATGTTATATTATTTATTTACACCTCTAGTGCATTTGGCATAATAATTGGCAAATTACATGATTATTGAAAAATTTAAAAGACAGTGTAAGATGTGACTTGATTTGTAGAATGATAATCTTCCAAAGGTGACTATGTTTTCACTTCTTCTAGAATGATCCCAGTCTAATGGTTTGATGAAGGGAGGTGAGGCCTCTGAGAATATTAACCACAGTGTACTCCCATCCTCCTTCCCACTACAACCTAGAACACCTCTACTGTACTGCCAAACACTTACTTACTCCAACAATTTCTGTTCAATAACTGAATAAGTGAATAAATGAATCTTTAAAGAACTGATGATGAGACAGCCTTGCGGTACATCTGGAATCCCAGCACTAGGAAGAATGGGGTAGGGCATGGTGAGTACAAGGAAAACATTAAGAAGGCTGAGGCAGGAGGACTGCATTTGCAAACAGACTGGGTTATATAGCAAAAGCCTGACTCAAAAACCAAAGGCAAAACAAACAAAAAGTAACTGCAAGTGTGGTACTTCATAATGAAGGGGAAAGAGTAGAAAAAATTTACACTAGAAAAAAATATATTTAATCAAATTGGAGGAGAATGCTTGAAATTATACTTATGTCTTTAAAATACATTGCATGGCAACGAGCAGCACATCACCAAAGCACTATGGGTAGTGGAAAGCATGTGGCAGACTCTGATTGGTTAGAGGCAGCGGCATTCTGGTAGCCAATTGGCTATATGGATAGCGTCAAGTTGTTTGTGACATCACATTTGCAGTGTCAGGGTGTAAAGGCTGTGGAGCTGTCCACCAAGACTCAAACCTCGCTTCCTCTTGACTCCTTCTCTACAAAAGCGATTCTTAAGGTGAGAAAGAATGGGCTTGGTAGCAGTAGTAATATCTCTGCTTCTGATGGGGCTAGTGTAAGCTCTCCTCCAAAGTCTATAATTACTCATTCCTGGGACATCTGAGGCTTCCACTACTTTTCCTATATGGTCCAACATCTCACATCTAGCTTTTTAGCATGAATTCCTTTACCATTCCTTAACAAATATAAGTCCTACTAAAACCTAAAAAACTTTCATACCAGCAAAAAGTAAATAACATATATCCCCTAAGAAATAACCAAAATAAATACAAAATGATACACACATATATTCCTTTGATGTATCCCAATATAAACACAGGCTGACATGATTCCCTAAAAAGGGCTGGGAACTCACACCTGTAATCGCAGCTACTCATGAGAAGGCAATCAGGAGGATCACAGGTTGAGGCCCAATCTCTCAAAATGTTAGTGAGATCTCATTTCAACTGGAAAAGAGCTGAGTGGCCCCACATGACGGGCAATCCCAGTTACCAGGTAAGCATTTTCTTTGTTGTCATCCTTGGGACTAGTTGTAAGGACAGGATGTTTTGCAGGTGCCTAGTCTAGAAAGGAAAAGAAAATATGGTACATATGTACAATGGAGTATTCTACAGGCATAAAGTAGAAAGAAATTATATTGTGTGCAGGAAAACAAATGGAACTAGAGACCATGATGTGAAGTGAGGCAAGGCAAGCTCAGAAGGACAAGTATGATTGCTGCATATGGTGATTGTCTGTAATACCAGGTACTCTGGAGGCAGAGATCCTGAAGATTGGGTTCAAGGCCAGCCCAGACAAAACAGTAGTGACTCCCTATTGCAACAAATAAGCATAACATAGTGAACACCTGTAATCCCAGCTCAGCAGGACGATATAGGTAGGTGAAGTGTAGTCCAAGGCCAGCATTGGGTAAAACATTGAGACCTATTCAAAAGATAACTAAAAAAAAAAAAAGATCCAGAGGCAGGGTTCAAGACAGAGTGCAAGCCTTCAAATGTCAGACCCTGGGTTTTACCAATAGTGCCACAAATAATAAAGATATGTATGGCATATTTTCACTCATTTAGGGCATCTAGACCTAAAAAAATTTATTTGTCATGATTGCAAAAGGGGGACTGTTGGAGGACGAATTGGTATAAGTGGAAGGCGTAAAGGAGAGAGCATTGGGGGGGGATAATATGACAAAAGTAGTATATATTATAAATATATAAATATATATTATATAATAGTCGTGTAAATATGTATATATATTCATATATATATAGCATAGTGATGCCCCCAAATACTGTTAAAAACTTGAGGGGAGCCAAGTTATGGGAAAGAAATACAGACAGGGTCACTAAGTCCAACTTCATTATATGCATCTACATAAATATGTTGAAAGCTCTTTGTACAACTAATCTATGCTAATAAAAATAAATATTCAAACAAAGAAGGGCTCTTGAGATGGTGCAGGTCACCTCCCATTCATCCATGTATTCCGGTACAGTTGAAGGGTACATCAACAATGTTGGTAGTCAAGGTAACAGAGAGGCATCCTGGTAGAAGAAATTGTATCATGAAACACATTTGTGCTTGTTTTCTCACAGGTTCTCAGAGAGATAACAGAGCAGTTCCTAAGCGATTATTGATTGAATATTGTTAAGAATGAGGTAGGCGATAAAGTGGTCATAGGGCAGTGCAGAGCAAGTGGTATTCAATATTTGGGTAGAGGTTCTCCTGTCATCATAGTAATATGTCCTGGATTTTTTTGCAGGTCTCCAATGAAAAGAGAACAACCTGTCTTGAAGATGCCATTAGCCTGAAATTAATCCATGTATCCAGGTAGAGCTCAGTATTCCAGGACATCTACTCTGAGGAACGCAACTAGTAAGCATCCTGAAGAACAAGTGTTTTCTGAGGTCATGTTTTATGTGTTTTTTCAGGTTCCCCAGTAGAGAACTCAAAAAACCTGGAAAGATTCTTTATAGAGGCTTGTTAATAACCTGGTTGGTGATTAAGTAATCATACTACAGCAGAGTAAAATATGTGTAGGCGGCATGGACAGAAAAGGCAGAATCAGAGACTAGGGCTATAAATTTGAATATTGTACTAAATGATCTTTATGAAATCATACCGGTTGCCTTCCAACACACTCCTCCTCACCAACTTAAAATATGTAGGAAATGTAAAACAATTCTATAATTCCTCCTGTCCTAGATGATTCCACAATCAGTGAATGCCTGGCATTATCAGTTCTGTTGATGAAAAATGTCCAAAACAATAAGAAAATAGGCGTTTATGTCGTAACACACTCGTTTTGTATGTCAGACAAAATTTCTCCATGCTTAGATAATATGAAAAAATTACATAACAAAATGATTAAAAGTGACGTGTCTAGAAAGAAATACTTATTTAAAAAATTTTTAAGCTGAATTCCCTAACTTCATTTAGCTAATGTAAATAGACTTGGTGGAAGAAGTTCTCCATGTGTCTGACACCTGCACTCCACTTTGCTTTGTGTGCATTTACCTGATTTGTCTTAATAAATCCTTTGCCAGTCTTTTACCTCAAAATTTGGCCTAAAATTATTTTCTTTGATTAATTTAAAAACCACAAAAACCATGAGTAATGAATTGAGTATTTCTACTCCACTGACAATCTCTTCAACCCATCTCCAGTGACAGAAGTTTTGTCCAGCCAGTCAGAATGTCACACTGGTCCTGCATCATCATGGGAGACCACCAGGTAGGAGATGGGGCATTGCCCTGCCTTGAAATTTGTTTTGCTTTTCCTTTTTTTGTGTGATGCCTTACTTGTCTCTGTTCCTTTTGTGCTGCCTTGTGAAGAATTTAGGATGTACTTTGTAATTTACCCACTCTTAATATCTGTTTCGGGTATCTGCCTTTTAGAAAATGAGAGTTTTGTATGAGAGTTTCAAATGAGCCCCAGTTGGATTCTAAATACCACATCCCTTAGTGTGATGGTACAAACCAAGAAACCTGGATGGGTGGAACCCATACATTTGATCACTCAGTTGCCACAACTGCCATTCTTTTTCTGGCAAAATGGTAAAATGTCCTTCTGTGACCCAGGGAAAACTGTGGGCATGTGGGGTAATGTCCAGAAGAATTTTCCTTCATAAGCAGCACACTTTGATCCAAAATTCTTTTTAGACACATACCTCATTCCTAGGATTGTAGGAACATTGAAAGCTTATATAGAAGTTGTGCATCAAGTGGTGGTTTTCTTGCACCTGAGCCACTCACATCCCCACCATGCTGTGATGATCTATGACACATGATTTTTACCTGGCCCATTTCTGGGAGAAAAGTCCCAAGAAGCACACTTCACATACTCCAAACTTGTAACTGAATTCACCCTTAGCACCCTTTACTCTTGCCATTATTAACAATAAAAGTAGAAAATACAATAGCTTCTTCATCACAGCCTCCCACCTCTTATATTCTTGTGATCACTTCCCCAAACACCATGCCACCAGCCAGTTACACCTTTGTTCTTTTCACTACTCATGAGAATGCTTGAGTTTACTTGCATGTTCTGTCAACAGTTCAATTTAAAAACACTTTATAATTGTAAACTGCCTTACTTTGTTTTTTATTAATGACATTCTGTCATATTTTTGCCTTTAGTTTCTTCACTTAAGAAAATCTTTTAAACACAGGACTTTTGTATCATAAATTACAATTGCAAGTTAGCATGTAAAGACTGCTGGGTCTTGGTATATTCTCTCTCATTTCTCCTTTCATGGTTTTGGTAAGATGGATTTGCCATTCAGAGTTATTTTAAAGCATTGTTAATTTCACAGGACTTAGCTAACATACAACATTCTGCAGTCCTAAAACTTATATGACATAAAAAGGTATAGAAAAGTTCTCTGCATAATCCAAACAATGTTGAACAAATCAGTGGAGGTAAGGGGATGGGAGCCCTTCCCCAGCTCCTGTCCAACGACGTGACCAAAATCGCCTATAAGTAAGGGGCATAAATGGCAAACGTTGTTATCAGACAGCTCTCTCTTTTTTTTATAAATATGATGAAAAAAGCTATTTCCTTTGGAATTTTATTTAACAAAAATTAAATATTCCTGGGCTGGAAGACTGGCTAATGTACAGCATCTGCCTAGTAAGCAATGAGGCCTTGACTTGCATCCATACTACTGCTAAAAAATGTGAAAAAATTTATCACCCCTTAATAGTAACCTTTCAAAGGTTACACATTCATTCTATCTTTTCCTCCATAGACAGTTCTTTACTACTGATTTGAACAAAAATAAATACTGTCATATAAAGCAGACTTTTCATATACTTGTTTTACCTGGAGAGAAGATGAGATACCAAATCTGCACCTAAACAGTAGGCTCCCTCAATTATCTCTAAGAATATTTATCTAAATAAAAATGTTGGTGAAGCCCTAGGAAGACTATGATTGGAGATTTAAAAGAAAAACCTCTAAAATTAAGTCATAAAAATTTCTGTTTTAATATTGCAAGGGGCATTTGTCATAAATTTATAATCTTTCTCCCAGTTTGTCATAAAATGCCCTTTTGCTAGATTCCTGATCAAAGTGGACTTTCAGTGATCTCAATATAGGCCTGCAGTATCATATTTCTGTAAGGAAGGGATATCTCCTCACCAGACTCTAACAAATTTACTCAGTATGCTCTAAAATGAGGAAAACATGCTCCTTTCTAATCACATTGGCCTTGGGGGCCTATTTAAAAGGAGCTCCAATGAAAGTCTTCTATTTCCTTCCTTTCCTTCCTTTTGTATTTTCCTCCAAACACAAACAGCAAAACTAAAGAAGACGAATAAGTTCATTAGTATTTTTTACAATTCTTTCTTAAAAGATATATTAAGAAATTAATATTTTAAAAATTTTAAAAAGTGAATCTTTTAATGCAATACAAATGCCCCCCATATAATTTAAAAACTATATATATGTGGCTTATTAATGGCCAAAATTTACTACTGTTTTCATTTCTGTAATTAAAAACAATACAATGGCCTAAAATTGCATATGTAGATCTTTTGATGACATCAGAGTCAACGTGGCTGTAGCTATTCCTTTGATTGCGGGGAGAACACCGTCCTCCGGGAAGACTTGGCGCCAAGCGGAGTTCGCGATCGCCTCGGCAAACGCAACCGAGAGACAGATCCAGGAGGAGAGTGAGGATGGCGAACGGTGAGTGACCCACCATGGGACAAGCAGTGTCGTCACATGATTTGTTTCTGTCAGGCCTCAAGGAGGCCCTCAAGACGCGAGGGGCGCGTGTTAAGAAAAAGGACTTAAAGTTATTCTTTTCTTACATAGGAGACCTATGTCCTTGGTTTCCTCTTGAAGGAACCATCGATGGTAAAAGATGGCTCCGGGTCGGAGACTGTTTAAAAGACTATTATAAATCTTTTGGCCCCGAAAAGGTCCCTGTGACCGCCTTTTCTTATTGGAACTTGATTAATGACATCCTCAAAAGTGTACCCTTTGATAATGGTACTTTAAAACTTGTTAAAATCGGGCAAAATGCTATGCAGACGGCTTCCCGCCCTCCTACAGGGGTCTCTGATGGTGGAGGACCCACGGATGCTGTCAAACATCTTCAAATAATCGAGCTTTTAAAACCCCAAATCCCCGAACTCACGTATCACCCCTTAATGTTGCCCGAATCTCAGATTCCAGATTTAGATCCCAATACATTAGATATTGTGGGAAGTACCTTCTCCTTGCTTAACACTTCCAACCCCACCCTTGCTAAGGATTGCTGGCTTTGCATGACCACAGGAGCAATAATGCCCATGGCAATACCTGTTAACTCCACCATAAATAATCGGGATAGCGCCAATCTGGACTTCCCTTTAAAGTACAGCCTATGGATGCACCTACAGTATGCCTTCAAGGCAGGATGCTAAATAATTCTTATGATATTGACGTTGGGGTTAGTTCTTTTGGAAATTGCTTATCAGTTCTAAATTATTCCTCACCCACCCCAGCTCTTTGTCCCCCCAACGGTACAGTTTTTTTTGTGTGGAGGAAACTCAGCCTTCCCCAGGCTTCCAGCAAATTGGACTGGTGGCTGTGTTGTTGCCTTATTACTCCCAGATATTACTGTTGTCTCAGGAGATGAACCTCTGCCCATTCCTAGCTTAGACACCTTAATTAAAAGACATAAACGGGCAATACAAGCCTTACCGCTCCTTGCCAGCCTTGGAATAACAGCAGCTATAGGCACAGGTACAGCTGGCTTAGGCACGGCTATACACTCTTACCGTCGCCTATCTCAACAACTTGTAGATGATGTACAAACTCTATCTGGAACCATTAAGGATTTACAGGACCAAATAGACTCCCTGGCAGAAGTGGTCCTTCAGAACAGGCGAGGCTTAGATCTGCTAACAGCCAACCAGGGAGGTATCTGCTTGGCCTTAGGGGAAAGATGCTGCTTTTATGCCAATAAATCAGGCATAGTACGCACCAAAATTAAACAGCTTCAAGAAGATTTAGAAAAGAGACGAAGGGAGCTATTTGAAAACCCCCTCTGGACTGGGCTTAATGGAATTCTACCCTACCTTCTTCCACTATTAGGCCCCTTGCTAGGTCTACTTTTAATTGTGATCATAGGGCCCTGCATTATAAACAGGCTGATACAATTCATTAAAGAACAAATTAACACCTTAGCCTCTAAGCCTATACAGGCCCATTATCATCGCCTGGATATGGAAGACCGTGCTCCTGAGACCTTCTTTTCAGTAGAAACTCGCTAAATGCTCCACCTGGGTTTCCAAATTTTCTCTCTGCCACCCCCTCTTCTTATATAACATTCTTGACCACTCATCGCCCATTGGGCCCTCCTCCGCTGGGCCCCTCTGCTTGGGGGAGACAGCACCCAGGGAGAGTGATCATAAAGGCTTTTCTAAACGAGGGTGCAGGTAAGACTGCAGGAGGGTGGATCCTAGGATCCCCAGACCCAAGACCTCTGTATGACATGCCCTGGTGCATGGCGGTTGGCATGCTCCTAAAAAATCCGCCTCCTCAAAAAACATGCCGAGGAGATTCTCTTGAGAACTTAGCAAGGACGCTTGCTTACAAAGCAAAAATGATCTCCACCCTGAGGAACTGGGCCTCTGTCATCCCCTCTCAATAAGCCGACATATTCTGGTCATGTTTGTATAAGAATAAGGGGGAAATGTCGGAGACAAGGCTCCCTTTGTGAGCCATTCTGTCTTGACCTTGCCCTGGAACATTTTGCGGTGTTTGTCTTCCTGGGGCATCTTGCATTTCTCCGAACATCCTGTGTTCATGCAAATACCCTGCGGTGTCGCACCACCCGCCCAACTTCTCCATCTCCAGCACAAGATGGCGCCGTCCCTGCTTCTCTTCCGGGAGTTTACCTTGCCGCTGGCGCGAACGTGCACCCTATCAGAAGTCCTATAGCAGAACCAGCCAACCAGCCTGCACCTCGTCATACCCCCTCACTCCCTCAGCACATAAATACCCCTGTGTGAACAATGAAATTTTGCAGCTTGATCAGATTTCCTGTCTTGCTGTCTCCTTCGTGTCTCTTGTCCCTTCATTCTTCCCCTTCTAGGTTCGCTACCCACGCTGATGTGTCCTGCTGGACGGGACATTAAGGCACCAGTTTGAATACTCCATGCCACAGAAGAAAAAGGAAGAGCCTTGAAGAGACCTCCGTGACCACAGGTTCCCCTTACAACTAAAAAAAAAAAAGAAAAAAAAAAACCTCACTGACCAACCAGTGCCTCCATTTAAAGCACATCTACTACTCCAATGTCTCAGACCACTTCATCCAGTGCTGGCCATGTGAACCCTCCCTTCTCATCTCTAGTATCATCCACCTCACATACAACTTATTATCCTCAGTTCCATTATGTTTCCTTAAGCAATTATTCCTTACTAGAACCGCCCATAACAAAGCCTTATGCCATTCAAAACCAAATAAAGCATGTCCCATAAAAATACCAAATATAAATAAATTACAGTACAAATACATGTTTCTTCTGCTATCTCAATATAAGACCAGGCTGAGATGATTTTCTAATGAAAACAAAAATTTATAAAAGTATTCAAAGCTATATTTTCTATTTATAATACAATCTAGTCTAATCTAATTTAGACATATGCCATACTTTTACTTGAGTATATTCCTAAAAAGAACATACAATATGGACCGTGATTCAAGTGTGCTCTGATGATATTTGGGTCAAAGATAAAGAAACCGATAAAAAACAGTTACTGATCCCAGGACTGATCCAACTTAAAACTATTTATTTAAAAGTAAAAATATAAGCTTAAAGTTATATTATCACCTGTATAATTTAAAACCTAAAGCAATGAATTCCTAAGATTCTTTACTATAAAATATATTAAATTGTTGTACACGTAAAACATGAAGATCTTACCCTGATCCTAGACCAACTGATAAATACCCTAAAATATAGTAACATTAGTCATAACTTAACAACGAACACCCTTCAAATGTCCTTCATTAGTCAACACCAAATAGAGATCAGATATTATGAAAATTAGGCCTTCAAGATATAATTTAAAAAATAACAAGTTTCAAAGAAAATTGCAACAAAAGAAACCCCAATACTTATAAATAATCCCAAATTTAGGTGTAGATATAAAAAATAACGTCACAAAATTTATTATTTATCTGTAGAGACTTGAGAGTAGATGCCTGTCTCCCATGCTACACAATAACCAATACAAAATGGATCAAAGACCTTACACATCAGATCTGAACCTTTGTAACTCCTACAGGGAAATATAGGAGAAAATGTAAGACACAAACATAGGTGATTATTTTCTGAACACAACTGCAATTGCCCCGGAAATAAGAACAAGAATTTATACATAGGATCTCACCAAATTAAAAAGTGTCTGCATATCAAAGGAAATAATTGCCAGAATCAAGAAATGGCACAGTGAATAGGACAAAATATTTGGCAACTATTCAATGAATAAAGGATTAATAGCCACAATAAAGGTGGCTATTAAATGAAACAAAAGGTGCTCTAAAATTAAACAAAAGCACAGACAACCTAAACAAATAATTGGGTAAATGTATCGAACAGTTGTCAGAAGAAGCACAAATGTCTAAAAAATACATTAAGAAATGTTTAACATCTTTAGCCCTAAAGGAAAAGCAAGTCAACACTATCCTGAGTTTCCATTTTATCTCAGTCACAGTGGTAATCAAGAAAACAAACATCAAAAATATAGATTAAGATGTGGGAAAAAAGAAACCCTAATACACTATATGATGGAATGTAATTGGTGCAAGTGCTATGGACATCAGTATGGAGATTTATCAAAAAAGTAGATGTGACCAGCTAATACTAGTCTTGGGTATATACGTCCAAAGGAGTGTAAATCAACATACAAGAGAGACATGCATACACATGTTTATTGCAGCAATATTCACATTAATGAAGCTAGCTACATAATAACCAATGAATGAATAATGAAAATGTGGTATATATAAACAGTGTAGTATTCACCTTAAAGAAGAATTAAATTGTTTTTGCATGCAAATGAGTGGAAGTGGAGATCATCATGTTGAGAGAGAGAAGCCAAGATCAAAAAGGTAAATATCACATGTGAAATCTGTATCTTAAATGGTGATGATGATGATGATAATAATAGCAATTGATATGTATATAAAATGGAGACTGGTGGATATCAGCAGGAGCGGTGGAAGCAGAAAGTAGGGGGTACTTCAGAGTGATAATGTATACTAATAAAACAATACATGATTTCAATTCAACTGGTTATCAAAATAAAAACCTAAATAAAACGTGTAACTTCCCATAAAAGTTAAGCGCCCTCTAAAACAACCCCCAAAACACTCAAAAAACAAAATCAACAGACACCTCTAAAAGTATTATAAATATTAAAAGGCAGGGGCATTATAAAGAAAAGGGGTCACATAAACCCAGACAAAACAGTAGTGACTCCCTATTGCAACAAATAAGCACAACATAGTGAACACCTGTAATCCCAGCTCAGCAGGACGATATAGGTAGGTGAAGTGTAGTCCAAGGCCAGCATTGGGTAAAACATTGAGACCTATTCAAAAGATAACTAAAAAAAAAAAAGATCCAGAGGCAGGGTTCAAGACAGAGTGCAAGCCTTCAAATGTCAGACCCTGGGTTTTACCAATAGTGCCACAAATAATAAAGATATGTATGGCATATTTTCACTCATTTAGGGCATCTAGACCTAAAAAAATTTATTTGTCATGATTGCAAAAGGGGGACTGTTGGAGGACGAATTGGTATAAGTGGAAGGCGTAAAGGAGAGAGCATTGGGGGGGATAATATGACAAAAGTAGTATATATTATAAATATATAAATATATATTATATAATAGTCGTGTAAATATGTATATATATTCATATATATATAGCATAGTGATGCCCCCAAATACTGTTAAAAACTTGAGGGGAGCCAAGTTATGGGAAAGAAATACAGACAGGGTCACTAAGTCCAACTTCATTATATGCATCTACATAAATATGTTGAAAGCTCTTTGTACAACTAATCTATGCTAATAAAAATAAATATTCAAACAAAGAAGGGCTCTTGAGATGGTGCAGGTCACCTCCCATTCATCCATGTATTCCGGTACAGTTGAAGGGTACATCAACAATGTTGGTAGTCAAGGTAACAGAGAGGCATCCTGGTAGAAGAAATTGTATCATGAAACACATTTGTGCTTGTTTTCTCACAGGTTCTCAGAGAGATAACAGAGCAGTTCCTAAGCGATTATTGATTGAATATTGTTAAGAATGAGGTAGGCGATAAAGTGGTCATAGGGCAGTGCAGAGCAAGTGGTATTCAATATTTGGGTAGAGGTTCTCCTGTCATCATAGTAATATGTCCTGGATTTTTTTGCAGGTCTCCAATGAAAAGAGAACAACCTGTCTTGAAGATGCCATTAGCCTGAAATTAATCCATGTATCCAGGTAGAGCTCAGTATTCCAGGACATCTACTCTGAGGAACGCAACTAGTAAGCATCCTGAAGAACAAGTGTTTTCTGAGGTCATGTTTTATGTGTTTTTTTCAGGTTCCCCAGTAGAGAACTCAAAAAACCTGGAAAGATTCTTTATAGAGGCTTGTTAATAACCTGGTTGGTGATTAAGTAATCATACTACAGCAGAGTAAAATATGTGTAGGCGGCATGGACAGAAAAGGCAGAATCAGAGACTAGGGCTATAAATTTGAATATTGTACTAAATGATCTTTATGAAATCATACCGGTTGCCTTCCAACACACTCCTCCTCACCAACTTAAAATATGTAGGAAATGTAAAACAATTCTATAATTCCTCCTGTCCTAGATGATTCCACAATCAGTGAATGCCTGGCATTATCAGTTCTGTTGATGAAAAATGTCCAAAACAATAAGAAAATAGGCGTTTATGTCGTAACACACTCGTTTTGTATGTCAGACAAAATTTCTCCATGCTTAGATAATATGAAAAAATTACATAACAAAATGATTAAAAGTGACGTGTCTAGAAAGAAATACTTATTTAAAAAATTTTTAAGCTGAATTCCCTAACTTCATTTAGCTAATGTAAATAGACTTGGTGGAAGAAGTTCTCCATGTGTCTGACACCTGCACTCCACTTTGCTTTGTGTGCATTTACCTGATTTGTCTTAATAAATCCTTTGCCAGTCTTTTACCTCAAAATTTGGCCTAAAATTATTTTCTTTGATTAATTTAAAAACCACAAAAACCATGAGTAATGAATTGAGTATTTCTACTCCACTGACAATCTCTTCAACCCATCTCCAGTGACAGAAGTTTTGTCCAGCCAGTCAGAATGTCACACTGGTCCTGCATCATCATGGGAGACCACCAGGTAGGAGATGGGGCATTGCCCTGCCTTGAAATTTGTTTTGCTTTTCCTTTTTTTGTGTGATGCCTTACTTGTCTCTGTTCCTTTTGTGCTGCCTTGTGAAGAATTTAGGATGTACTTTGTAATTTACCCACTCTTAATATCTGTTTCGGGTATCTGCCTTTTAGAAAATGAGAGTTTTGTATGAGAGTTTCAAATGAGCCCCAGTTGGATTCTAAATACCACATCCCTTAGTGTGATGGTACAAACCAAGAAACCTGGATGGGTGGAACCCATACATTTGATCACTCAGTTGCCATAACTGCCATTCTTTTTCTGGCAAAATGGTAAAATGTCCTTCTGTGACCCAGGGAAAACTGTGGGCATGTGGGGTAATGTCCAGAAGAATTTTCCTTCATAAGCAGCACACTTTGATCCAAAATTCTTTTTAGACACATACCTCATTCCTAGGATTGTAGGAACATTGAAAGCTTATATAGAAGTTGTGCATCAAGTGGTGGTTTTCTTGCACCTGAGCCACTCACATCCCCACCATGCTGTGATGATCTATGACACATGATTTTTACCTGGCCCATTTCTGGGAGAAAAGTCCCAAGAAGCACACTTCACATACTCCAAACTTGTAACTGAATTCACCCTTAGCACCCTTTACTCTTGCCATTATTAACAATAAAAGTAGAAAATACAATAGCTTCTTCATCACAGCCTCCCACCTCTTATATTCTTGTGATCACTTCCCCAAACACCATGCCACCAGCCAGTTACACCTTTGTTCTTTTCACTACTCATGAGAATGCTTGAGTTTACTTGCATGTTCTGTCAACAGTTCAATTTAAAAACACTTTATAATTGTAAACTGCCTTACTTTGTTTTTTATTAATGACATTCTGTCATATTTTTGCCTTTAGTTTCTTCACTTAAGAAAATCTTTTAAACACAGGACTTTTGTATCATAAATTACAATTGCAAGTTAGCATGTAAAGACTGCTGGGTCTTGGTATATTCTCTCTCATTTCTCCTTTCATGGTTTTGGTAAGATGGATTTGCCATTCAGAGTTATTTTAAAGCATTGTTAATTTCACAGGACTTAGCTAACATACAACATTCTGCAGTCCTAAAACTTATATGACATAAAAAGGTATAGAAAAGTTCTCTGCATAATCCAAACAATGTTGAACAAATCAGTGGAGGTAAGGGGATGGAGCCCTTCCCCAGCTCCTGTCCAACGACGTGACCAAAATCGCCTATAAGTAAGGGGCATAAATGGCAAACGTTGTTATCAGACAGCTCTCTCTTTTTTTTTATAAATATGATGAAAAAAGCTATTTCCTTTGGAATTTTATTTAACAAAAATTAAATATTCCTGGGCTGGAAGACTGGCTAATGTACAGCATCTGCCTAGTAAGCAATGAGGCCTTGACTTGCATCCATACTACTGCTAAAAAATGTGAAAAAATTTATCACCCCTTAATAGTAACCTTTCAAAGGTTACACATTCATTCTATCTTTTCCTCCATAGACAGTTCTTTACTACTGATTTGAACAAAAATAAATACTGTCATATAAAGCAGACTTTTCATATACTTGTTTTACCTGGAGAGAAGATGAGATACCAAATCTGCACCTAAACAGTAGGCTCCCTCAATTATCTCTAAGAATATTTATCTAAATAAAAATGTTGGTGAAGCCCTAGGAAGACTATGATTGGAGATTTAAAAGAAAAACCTCTAAAATTAAGTCATAAAAATTTCTGTTTTAATATTGCAAGGGGCATTTGTCATAAATTTATAATCTTTCTCCCAGTTTGTCATAAAATGCCCTTTTGCTAGATTCCTGATCAAAGTGGACTTTCAGTGATCTCAATATAGGCCTGCAGTATCATATTTCTGTAAGGAAGGGATATCTCCTCACCAGACTCTAACAAATTTACTCAGTATGCTCTAAAATGAGGAAAACATGCTCCTTTCTAATCACATTGGCCTTGGGGGCCTATTTAAAAGGAGCTCCAATGAAAGTCTTCTATTTCCTTCCTTTCCTTCCTTTTGTATTTTCCTCCAAACACAAACAGCAAAACTAAAGAAGACGAATAAGTTCATTAGTATTTTTTACAATTCTTTCTTAAAAGATATATTAAGAAATTAATATTTTAAAAATTTTAAAAAGTGAATCTTTTAATGCAATACAAATGCCCCCCATATAATTTAAAAACTATATATATGTGGCTTATTAATGGCCAAAATTTACTACTGTTTTCATTTCTGTAATTAAAAACAATACAATGGCCTAAAATTGCATATGTAGATCTTTTGATGACATCAGAGTCAACGTGGCTGTAGCTATTCCTTTGATTGCGGGGAGAACACCGTCCTCCGGGAAGACTTGGCGCCAAGCGGAGTTCGCGATCGCCTCGGCAAACGCAACCGAGAGACAGATCCAGGAGGAGAGTGAGGATGGCGAACGGTGAGTGACCCACCATGGGACAAGCAGTGTCGTCACATGATTTGTTTCTGTCAGGCCTCAAGGAGGCCCTCAAGACGCGAGGGGCGCGTGTTAAGAAAAAGGACTTAAAGTTATTCTTTTCTTACATAGGAGACCTATGTCCTTGGTTTCCTCTTGAAGGAACCATCGATGGTAAAAGATGGCTCCGGGTCGGAGACTGTTTAAAAGACTATTATAAATCTTTTGGCCCCGAAAAGGTCCCTGTGACCGCCTTTTCTTATTGGAACTTGATTAATGACATCCTCAAAAGTGTACCCTTTGATAATGGTACTTTAAAACTTGTTAAAATCGGGCAAAATGCTATGCAGACGGCTTCCCGCCCTCCTACAGGGGTCTCTGATGGTGGAGGACCCACGGATGCTGTCAAACATCTTCAAATAATCGAGCTTTTAAAACCCCAAATCCCCGAACTCACGTATCACCCCTTAATGTTGCCCGAATCTCAGATTCCAGATTTAGATCCCAATACATTAGATATTGTGGGAAGTACCTTCTCCTTGCTTAACACTTCCAACCCCACCCTTGCTAAGGATTGCTGGCTTTGCATGACCACAGGAGCAATAATGCCCATGGCAATACCTGTTAACTCCACCATAAATAATCGGGATAGCGCCAATCTGGACTTCCCTTTAAAGTACAGCCTATGGATGCACCTACAGTATGCCTTCAAGGCAGGATGCTAAATAATTCTTATGATATTGACGTTGGGGTTAGTTCTTTTGGAAATTGCTCATCAGTTCTAAATTATTCCTCACCCACCCCAGCTCTTTGTCCCCCCAACGGTACAGTTTTTTTTGTGTGGAGGAAACTCAGCCTTCCCCAGGCTTCCAGCAAATTGGACTGGTGGCTGTGTTGTTGCCTTATTACTCCCAGATATTACTGTTGTCTCAGGAGATGAACCTCTGCCCATTCCTAGCTTAGACACCTTAATTAAAAGACATAAACGGGCAATACAAGCCTTACCGCTCCTTGCCAGCCTTGGAATAACAGCAGCTATAGGCACAGGTACAGCTGGCTTAGGCACGGCTATACACTCTTACCGTCGCCTATCTCAACAACTTGTAGATGATGTACAAACTCTATCTGGAACCATTAAGGATTTACAGGACCAAATAGACTCCCTGGCAGAAGTGGTCCTTCAGAACAGGCGAGGCTTAGATCTGCTAACAGCCAACCAGGGAGGTATCTGCTTGGCCTTAGGGGAAAGATGCTGCTTTTATGCCAATAAATCAGGCATAGTACGCACCAAAATTAAACAGCTTCAAGAAGATTTAGAAAAGAGACGAAGGGAGCTATTTGAAAACCCCCTCTGGACTGGGCTTAATGGAATTCTACCCTACCTTCTTCCACTATTAGGCCCCTTGCTAGGTCTACTTTTAATTGTGATCATAGGGCCCTGCATTATAAACAGGCTGATACAATTCATTAAAGAACAAATTAACACCTTAGCCTCTAAGCCTATACAGGCCCATTATCATCGCCTGGATATGGAAGACCGTGCTCCTGAGACCTTCTTTTCAGTAGAAACTCGCTAAATGCTCCACCTGGGTTTCCAAATTTTCTCTCTGCCACCCCCTCTTCTTATATAACATTCTTGACCACTCATCGCCCATTGGGCCCTCCTCCGCTGGGCCCCTCTGCTTGGGGGAGACAGCACCCAGGGAGAGTGATCATAAAGGCTTTTCTAAACGAGGGTGCAGGTAAGACTGCAGGAGGGTGGATCCTAGGATCCCCAGACCCAAGACCTCTGTATGACATGCCCTGGTGCATGGCGGTTGGCATGCTCCTAAAAAATCCGCCTCCTCAAAAAACATGCCGAGGAGATTCTCTTGAGAACTTAGCAAGGACGCTTGCTTACAAAGCAAAAATGATCTCCACCCTGAGGAACTGGGCCTCTGTCATCCCCTCTCAATAAGCCGACATATTCTGGTCATGTTTGTATAAGAATAAGGGGGAAATGTCGGAGACAAGGCTCCCTTTGTGAGCCATTCTGTCTTGACCTTGCCCTGGAACATTTTGCGGTGTTTGTCTTCCTGGGGCATCTTGCATTTCTCCGAACATCCTGTGTTCATGCAAATACCCTGCGGTGTCGCACCACCCGCCCAACTTCTCCATCTCCAGCACAAGATGGCGCCGTCCCTGCTTCTCTTCCGGGAGTTTACCTTGCCGCTGGCGCGAACGTGCACCCTATCAGAAGTCCTATAGCAGAACCAGCCAACCAGCCTGCACCTCGTCATACCCCCTCACTCCCTCAGCACATAAATACCCCTGTGTGAACAATGAAATTTTGCAGCTTGATCAGATTTCCTGTCTTGCTGTCTCCTTCGTGTCTCTTGTCCCTTCATTCTTCCCCTTCTAGGTTCGCTACCCACGCTGATGTGTCCTGCTGGACGGGACATTAAGGCACCAGTTTGAATACTCCATGCCACAGAAGAAAAAGGAAGAGCCTTGAAGAGACCTCCGTGACCACAGGTTCCCCTTACAACTAAAAAAAAAAAAGAAAAAAAAAAAACCTCACTGACCAACCAGTGCCTCCATTTAAAGCACATCTACTACTCCAATGTCTCAGACCACTTCATCCAGTGCTGGCCATGTGAACCCTCCCTTCTCATCTCTAGTATCATCCACCTCACATACAACTTATTATCCTCAGTTCCATTATGTTTCCTTAAGCAATTATTCCTTACTAGAACCGCCCATAACAAAGCCTTATGCCATTCAAAACCAAATAAAGCATGTCCCATAAAAATACCAAATATAAATAAATTACAGTACAAATACATGTTTCTTCTGCTATCTCAATATAAGACCAGGCTGAGATGATTTTCTAATGAAAACAAAAATTTATAAAAGTATTCAAAGCTATATTTTCTATTTATAATACAATCTAGTCTAATCTAATTTAGACATATGCCATACTTTTACTTGAGTATATTCCTAAAAAGAACATACAATATGGACCGTGATTCAAGTGTGCTCTGATGATATTTGGGTCAAAGATAAAGAAACCGATAAAAAACAGTTACTGATCCCAGGACTGATCCAACTTAAAACTATTTATTTAAAAGTAAAAATATAAGCTTAAAGTTATATTATCACCTGTATAATTTAAAACCTAAAGCAATGAATTCCTAAGATTCTTTACTATAAAATATATTAAATTGTTGTACACGTAAAACATGAAGATCTTACCCTGATCCTAGACCAACTGATAAATACCCTAAAATATAGTAACATTAGTCATAACTTAACAACGAACACCCTTCAAATGTCCTTCATTAGTCAACACCAAATAGAGATCAGATATTATGAAAATTAGGCCTTCAAGATATAATTTAAAAAATAACAAGTTTCAAAGAAAATTGCAACAAAAGAAACCCCAATACTTATAAATAATCCCAAATTTAGGTGTAGATATAAAAAATAACGTCACAAAATTTATTATTTATCTGTAGAGACTTGAGAGTAGATGCCTGTCTCCCATGCTACACAATAACCAATACAAAATGGATCAAAGACCTTACACATCAGATCTGAACCTTTGTAACTCCTACAGGGAAATATAGGAGAAAATGTAAGACACAAACATAGGTGATTATTTTCTGAACACAACTGCAATTGCCCCGGAAATAAGAACAAGAATTTATACATAGGATCTCACCAAATTAAAAAGTGTCTGCATATCAAAGGAAATAATTGCCAGAATCAAGAAATGGCACAGTGAATAGGACAAAATATTTGGCAACTATTCAATGAATAAAGGATTAATAGCCACAATAAAGGTGGCTATTAAATGAAACAAAAGGTGCTCTAAAATTAAACAAAAGCACAGACAACCTAAACAAATAATTGGGTAAATGTATCGAACAGTTGTCAGAAGAAGCACAAATGTCTAAAAAATACATTAAGAAATGTTTAACATCTTTAGCCCTAAAGGAAAAGCAAGTCAACACTATCCTGAGTTTCCATTTTATCTCAGTCACAGTGGTAATCAAGAAAACAAACATCAAAAATATAGATTAAGATGTGGGAAAAAAGAAACCCTAATACACTATATGATGGAATGTAATTGGTGCAAGTGCTATGGACATCAGTATGGAGATTTATCAAAAAAGTAGATGTGACCAGCTAATACTAGTCTTGGGTATATACGTCCAAAGGAGTGTAAATCAACATACAAGAGAGACATGCATACACATGTTTATTGCAGCAATATTCACATTAATGAAGCTAGCTACATAATAACCAATGAATGAATAATGAAAATGTGGTATATATAAACAGTGTAGTATTCACCTTAAAGAAGAATTAAATTGTTTTTGCATGCAAATGAGTGGAAGTGGAGATCATCATGTTGAGAGAGAGAAGCCAAGATCAAAAAGGTAAATATCACATGTGAAATCTGTATCTTAAATGGTGATGATGATGATGATAATAATAGCAATTGATATGTATATAAAATGGAGACTGGTGGATATCAGCAGGAGCGGTGGAAGCAGAAAGTAGGGGGTACTTCAGAGTGATAATGTATACTAATAAAACAATACATGATTTCAATTCAACTGGTTATCAAAATAAAAACCTAAATAAAACGTGTAACTTCCCATAAAAGTTAAGCGCCCTCTAAAACAACCCCCAAAACACTCAAAAAACAAAATCAACAGACACCTCTAAAAGTATTATAAATATTAAAAGGCAGGGGCATTATAAAGAAAAGGGGTCACATAAACCCAGACAAAACAGTAGTGACTCCCTATTGCAACAAATAAGCACAACATAGTGAACACCTGTAATCCCAGCTCAGCAGGACGATATAGGTAGGTGAAGTGTAGTCCAAGGCCAGCATTGGGTAAAACATTGAGACCTATTCAAAAGATAACTAAAAAAAAAAAAGATCCAGAGGCAGGGTTCAAGACAGAGTGCAAGCCTTCAAATGTCAGACCCTGGGTTTTACCAATAGTGCCACAAATAATAAAGATATGTATGGCATATTTTCACTCATTTAGGGCATCTAGACCTAAAAAAATTTATTTGTCATGATTGCAAAAGGGGGACTGTTGGAGGACGAATTGGTATAAGTGGAAGGCGTAAAGGAGAGAGCATTGGGGGGGATAATATGACAAAAGTAGTATATATTATAAATATATAAATATATATTATATAATAGTCGTGTAAATATGTATATATATTCATATATATATAGCATAGTGATGCCCCCAAATACTGTTAAAAACTTGAGGGGAGCCAAGTTATGGGAAAGAAATACAGACAGGGTCACTAAGTCCAACTTGATTATATGCATCTACATAAATATGTTGAAAGCTCTTTGTACAACTAATCTATGCTAATAAAAATAAATATTCAAACAAAGAAGGGCTCTTGAGATGGTGCAGGTCACCTCCCATTCATCCATGTATTCCGGTACAGTTGAAGGGTACATCAACAATGTTGGTAGTCAAGGTAACAGAGAGGCATCCTGGTAGAAGAAATTGTATCATGAAACACATTTGTGCTTGTTTTCTCACAGGTTCTCAGAGAGATAACAGAGCAGTTCCTAAGCGATTATTGATTGAATATTGTTAAGAATGAGGTAGGCGATAAAGTGGTCATAGGGCAGTGCAGAGCAAGTGGTATTCAATATTTGGGTAGAGGTTCTCCTGTCATCATAGTAATATGTCCTGGATTTTTTTGCAGGTCTCCAATGAAAAGAGAACAACCTGTCTTGAAGATGCCATTAGCCTGAAATTAATCCATGTATCCAGGTAGAGCTCAGTATTCCAGGACATCTACTCTGAGGAACGCAACTAGTAAGCATCCTGAAGAACAAGTGTTTTCTGAGGTCATGTTTTATGTGTTTTTTTCAGGTTCCCCAGTAGAGAACTCAAAAAACCTGGAAAGATTCTTTATAGAGGCTTGTTAATAACCTGGTTGGTGATTAAGTAATCATACTACAGCAGAGTAAAATATGTGTAGGCGGCATGGACAGAAAAGGCAGAATCAGAGACTAGGGCTATAAATTTGAATATTGTACTAAATGATCTTTATGAAATCATACCGGTTGCCTTCCAACACACTCCTCCTCACCAACTTAAAATATGTAGGAAATGTAAAACAATTCTATAATTCCTCCTGTCCTAGATGATTCCACAATCAGTGAATGCCTGGCATTATCAGTTCTGTTGATGAAAAATGTCCAAAACAATAAGAAAATAGGCGTTTATGTCGTAACACACTCGTTTTGTATGTCAGACAAAATTTCTCCATGCTTAGATAATATGAAAAAATTACATAACAAAATGATTAAAAGTGACGTGTCTAGAAAGAAATACTTATTTAAAAAATTTTTAAGCTGAATTCCCTAACTTCATTTAGCTAATGTAAATAGACTTGGTGGAAGAAGTTCTCCATGTGTCTGACACCTGCACTCCACTTTGCTTTGTGTGCATTTACCTGATTTGTCTTAATAAATCCTTTGCCAGTCTTTTACCTCAAAATTTGGCCTAAAATTATTTTCTTTGATTAATTTAAAAACCACAAAAACCATGAGTAATGAATTGAGTATTTCTACTCCACTGACAATCTCTTCAACCCATCTCCAGTGACAGAAGTTTTGTCCAGCCAGTCAGAATGTCACACTGGTCCTGCATCATCATGGGAGACCACCAGGTAGGAGATGGGGCATTGCCCTGCCTTGAAATTTGTTTTGCTTTTCCTTTTTTTGTGTGATGCCTTACTTGTCTCTGTTCCTTTTGTGCTGCCTTGTGAAGAATTTAGGATGTACTTTGTAATTTACCCACTCTTAATATCTGTTTCGGGTATCTGCCTTTTAGAAAATGAGAGTTTTGTATGAGAGTTTCAAATGAGCCCCAGTTGGATTCTAAATACCACATCCCTTAGTGTGATGGTACAAACCAAGAAACCTGGATGGGTGGAACCCATACATTTGATCACTCAGTTGCCATAACTGCCATTCTTTTTCTGGCAAAATGGTAAAATGTCCTTCTGTGACCCAGGGAAAACTGTGGGCATGTGGGGTAATGTCCAGAAGAATTTTCCTTCATAAGCAGCACACTTTGATCCAAAATTCTTTTTAGACACATACCTCATTCCTAGGATTGTAGGAACATTGAAAGCTTATATAGAAGTTGTGCATCAAGTGGTGGTTTTCTTGCACCTGAGCCACTCACATCCCCACCATGCTGTGATGATCTATGACACATGATTTTTACCTGGCCCATTTCTGGGAGAAAAGTCCCAAGAAGCACACTTCACATACTCCAAACTTGTAACTGAATTCACCCTTAGCACCCTTTACTCTTGCCATTATTAACAATAAAAGTAGAAAATACAATAGCTTCTTCATCACAGCCTCCCACCTCTTATATTCTTGTGATCACTTCCCCAAACACCATGCCACCAGCCAGTTACACCTTTGTTCTTTTCACTACTCATGAGAATGCTTGAGTTTACTTGCATGTTCTGTCAACAGTTCAATTTAAAAACACTTTATAATTGTAAACTGCCTTACTTTGTTTTTTATTAATGACATTCTGTCATATTTTTGCCTTTAGTTTCTTCACTTAAGAAAATCTTTTAAACACAGGACTTTTGTATCATAAATTACAATTGCAAGTTAGCATGTAAAGACTGCTGGGTCTTGGTATATTCTCTCTCATTTCTCCTTTCATGGTTTTGGTAAGATGGATTTGCCATTCAGAGTTATTTTAAAGCATTGTTAATTTCACAGGACTTAGCTAACATACAACATTCTGCAGTCCTAAAACTTATATGACATAAAAAGGTATAGAAAAGTTCTCTGCATAATCCAAACAATGTTGAACAAATCAGTGGAGGTAAGGGGATGGGAGCCCTTCCCCAGCTCCTGTCCAACGACGTGACCAAAATCGCCTATAAGTAAGGGGCATAAATGGCAAACGTTGTTATCAGACAGCTCTCTCTTTTTTTTTATAAATATGATGAAAAAAGCTATTTCCTTTGGAATTTTATTTAACAAAAATTAAATATTCCTGGGCTGGAAGACTGGCTAATGTACAGCATCTGCCTAGTAAGCAATGAGGCCTTGACTTGCATCCATACTACTGCTAAAAAATGTGAAAAAATTTATCACCCCTTAATAGTAACCTTTCAAAGGTTACACATTCATTCTATCTTTTCCTCCATAGACAGTTCTTTACTACTGATTTGAACAAAAATAAATACTGTCATATAAAGCAGACTTTTCATATACTTGTTTTACCTGGAGAGAAGATGAGATACCAAATCTGCACCTAAACAGTAGGCTCCCTCAATTATCTCTAAGAATATTTATCTAAATAAAAATGTTGGTGAAGCCCTAGGAAGACTATGATTGGAGATTTAAAAGAAAAACCTCTAAAATTAAGTCATAAAAATTTCTGTTTTAATATTGCAAGGGGCATTTGTCATAAATTTATAATCTTTCTCCCAGTTTGTCATAAAATGCCCTTTTGCTAGATTCCTGATCAAAGTGGACTTTCAGTGATCTCAATATAGGCCTGCAGTATCATATTTCTGTAAGGAAGGGATATCTCCTCACCAGACTCTAACAAATTTACTCAGTATGCTCTAAAATGAGGAAAACATGCTCCTTTCTAATCACATTGGCCTTGGGGGCCTATTTAAAAGGAGCTCCAATGAAAGTCTTCTATTTCCTTCCTTTCCTTCCTTTTGTATTTTCCTCCAAACACAAACAGCAAAACTAAAGAAGACGAATAAGTTCATTAGTATTTTTTACAATTCTTTCTTAAAAGATATATTAAGAAATTAATATTTTAAAAATTTTAAAAAGTGAATCTTTTAATGCAATACAAATGCCCCCATATAATTTAAAAACTATATATATGTGGCTTATTAATGGCCAAAATTTACTACTGTTTTCATTTCTGTAATTAAAAACAATACAATGGCCTAAAATTGCATATGTAGATCTTTTGATGACATCAGAATCAACGTGGCTGTAGCTATTCCTTTGATTGCGGGGAGAACACCGTCCTCCGGGAAGACTTGGCGCCAAGCGGAGTTCGCGATCGCCTCGGCAAACGCAACCGAGAGACAGATCCAGGAGGAGAGTGAGGATGGCGAACGGTGAGTGACCCACCATGGGACAAGCAGTGTCGTCACATGATTTGTTTCTGTCAGGCCTCAAGGAGGCCCTCAAGACGCGAGGGGCGCGTGTTAAGAAAAAGGACTTAAAGTTATTCTTTTCTTACATAGGAGACCTATGTCCTTGGTTTCCTCTTGAAGGAACCATCGATGGTAAAAGATGGCTCCGGGTCGGAGACTGTTTAAAAGACTATTATAAATCTTTTGGCCCCGAAAAGGTCCCTGTGACCGCCTTTTCTTATTGGAACTTGATTAATGACATCCTCAAAAGTGTACCCTTTGATAATGGTACTTTAAAACTTGTTAAAATCGGGCAAAATGCTATGCAGACGGCTTCCCGCCCTCCTACAGGGGTCTCTGATGGTGGAGGACCCACGGATGCTGTCAAACATCTTCAAATAATCGAGCTTTTAAAACCCCAAATCCCCGAACTCACGTATCACCCCTTAATGTTGCCCGAATCTCAGATTCCAGATTTAGATCCCAATACATTAGATATTGTGGGAAGTACCTTCTCCTTGCTTAACACTTCCAACCCCACCCTTGCTAAGGATTGCTGGCTTTGCATGACCACAGGAGCAATAATGCCCATGGCAATACCTGTTAACTCCACCATAAATAATCGGGATAGCGCCAATCTGGACTTCCCTTTAAAGTACAGCCTATGGATGCACCTACAGTATGCCTTCAAGGCAGGATGCTAAATAATTCTTATGATATTGACGTTGGGGTTAGTTCTTTTGGAAATTGCTTATCAGTTCTAAATTATTCCTCACCCACCCCAGCTCTTTGTCCCCCCAACGGTACAGTTTTTTTTGTGTGGAGGAAACTCAGCCTTCCCCAGGCTTCCAGCAAATTGGACTGGTGGCTGTGTTGTTGCCTTATTACTCCCAGATATTACTGTTGTCTCAGGAGATGAACCTCTGCCCATTCCTAGCTTAGACACCTTAATTAAAAGACATAAACGGGCAATACAAGCCTTACCGCTCCTTGCCAGCCTTGGAATAACAGCAGCTATAGGCACAGGTACAGCTGGCTTAGGCACGGCTATACACTCTTACCGTCGCCTATCTCAACAACTTGTAGATGATGTACAAACTCTATCTGGAACCATTAAGGATTTACAGGACCAAATAGACTCCCTGGCAGAAGTGGTCCTTCAGAACAGGCGAGGCTTAGATCTGCTAACAGCCAACCAGGGAGGTATCTGCTTGGCCTTAGGGGAAAGATGCTGCTTTTATGCCAATAAATCAGGCATAGTACGCACCAAAATTAAACAGCTTCAAGAAGATTTAGAAAAGAGACGAAGGGAGCTATTTGAAAACCCCCTCTGGACTGGGCTTAATGGAATTCTACCCTACCTTCTTCCACTATTAGGCCCCTTGCTAGGTCTACTTTTAATTGTGATCATAGGGCCCTGCATTATAAACAGGCTGATACAATTCATTAAAGAACAAATTAACACCTTAGCCTCTAAGCCTATACAGGCCCATTATCATCGCCTGGATATGGAAGACCGTGCTCCTGAGACCTTCTTTTCAGTAGAAACTCGCTAAATGCTCCACCTGGGTTTCCAAATTTTCTCTCTGCCACCCCCTCTTCTTATATAACATTCTTGACCACTCATCGCCCATTGGGCCCTCCTCCGCTGGGCCCCTCTGCTTGGGGGAGACAGCACCCAGGGAGAGTGATCATAAAGGCTTTTCTAAACGAGGGTGCAGGTAAGACTGCAGGAGGGTGGATCCTAGGATCCCCAGACCCAAGACCTCTGTATGACATGCCCTGGTGCATGGCGGTTGGCATGCTCCTAAAAAATCCGCCTCCTCAAAAAACATGCCGAGGAGATTCTCTTGAGAACTTAGCAAGGACGCTTGCTTACAAAGCAAAAATGATCTCCACCCTGAGGAACTGGGCCTCTGTCATCCCCTCTCAATAAGCCGACATATTCTGGTCATGTTTGTATAAGAATAAGGGGGAAATGTCGGAGACAAGGCTCCCTTTGTGAGCCATTCTGTCTTGACCTTGCCCTGGAACATTTTGCGGTGTTTGTCTTCCTGGGGCATCTTGCATTTCTCCGAACATCCTGTGTTCATGCAAATACCCTGCGGTGTCGCACCACCCGCCCAACTTCTCCATCTCCAGCACAAGATGGCGCCGTCCCTGCTTCTCTTCCGGGAGTTTACCTTGCCGCTGGCGCGAACGTGCACCCTATCAGAAGTCCTATAGCAGAACCAGCCAACCAGCCTGCACCTCGTCATACCCCCTCACTCCCTCAGCACATAAATACCCCTGTGTGAACAATGAAATTTTGCAGCTTGATCAGATTTCCTGTCTTGCTGTCTCCTTCGTGTCTCTTGTCCCTTCATTCTTCCCCTTCTAGGTTCGCTACCCACGCTGATGTGTCCTGCTGGACGGGACATTAAGGCACCAGTTTGAATACTCCATGCCACAGAAGAAAAAGGAAGAGCCTTGAAGAGACCTCCGTGACCACAGGTTCCCCTTACAACTAAAAAAAAAAAAGAAAAAAAAAAACCTCACTGACCAACCAGTGCCTCCATTTAAAGCACATCTACTACTCCAATGTCTCAGACCACTTCATCCAGTGCTGGCCATGTGAACCCTCCCTTCTCATCTCTAGTATCATCCACCTCACATACAACTTATTATCCTCAGTTCCATTATGTTTCCTTAAGCAATTATTCCTTACTAGAACCGCCCATAACAAAGCCTTATGCCATTCAAAACCAAATAAAGCATGTCCCATAAAAATACCAAATATAAATAAATTACAGTACAAATACATGTTTCTTCTGCTATCTCAATATAAGACCAGGCTGAGATGATTTTCTAATGAAAACAAAAATTTATAAAAGTATTCAAAGCTATATTTTCTATTTATAATACAATCTAGTCTAATCTAATTTAGACATATGCCATACTTTTACTTGAGTATATTCCTAAAAAGAACATACAATATGGACCGTGATTCAAGTGTGCTCTGATGATATTTGGGTCAAAGATAAAGAAACCGATAAAAAACAGTTACTGATCCCAGGACTGATCCAACTTAAAACTATTTATTTAAAAGTAAAAATATAAGCTTAAAGTTATATTATCACCTGTATAATTTAAAACCTAAAGCAATGAATTCCTAAGATTCTTTACTATAAAATATATTAAATTGTTGTACACGTAAAACATGAAGATCTTACCCTGATCCTAGACCAACTGATAAATACCCTAAAATATAGTAACATTAGTCATAACTTAACAACGAACACCCTTCAAATGTCCTTCATTAGTCAACACCAAATAGAGATCAGATATTATGAAAATTAGGCCTTCAAGATATAATTTAAAAAATAACAAGTTTCAAAGAAAATTGCAACAAAAGAAACCCCAATACTTATAAATAATCCCAAATTTAGGTGTAGATATAAAAAATAACGTCACAAAATTTATTATTTATCTGTAGAGACTTGAGAGTAGATGCCTGTCTCCCATGCTACACAATAACCAATACAAAATGGATCAAAGACCTTACACATCAGATCTGAACCTTTGTAACTCCTACAGGGAAATATAGGAGAAAATGTAAGACACAAACATAGGTGATTATTTTCTGAACACAACTGCAATTGCCCCGGAAATAAGAACAAGAATTTATACATAGGATCTCACCAAATTAAAAAGTGTCTGCATATCAAAGGAAATAATTGCCAGAATCAAGAAATGGCACAGTGAATAGGACAAAATATTTGGCAACTATTCAATGAATAAAGGATTAATAGCCACAATAAAGGTGGCTATTAAATGAAACAAAAGGTGCTCTAAAATTAAACAAAAGCACAGACAACCTAAACAAATAATTGGGTAAATGTATCGAACAGTTGTCAGAAGAAGCACAAATGTCTAAAAAATACATTAAGAAATGTTTAACATCTTTAGCCCTAAAGGAAAAGCAAGTCAACACTATCCTGAGTTTCCATTTTATCTCAGTCACAGTGGTAATCAAGAAAACAAACATCAAAAATATAGATTAAGATGTGGGAAAAAAGAAACCCTAATACACTATATGATGGAATGTAATTGGTGCAAGTGCTATGGACATCAGTATGGAGATTTATCAAAAAAGTAGATGTGACCAGCTAATACTAGTCTTGGGTATATACGTCCAAAGGAGTGTAAATCAACATACAAGAGAGACATGCATACACATGTTTATTGCAGCAATATTCACATTAATGAAGCTAGCTACATAATAACCAATGAATGAATAATGAAAATGTGGTATATATAAACAGTGTAGTATTCACCTTAAAGAAGAATTAAATTGTTTTTGCATGCAAATGAGTGGAAGTGGAGATCATCATGTTGAGAGAGAGAAGCCAAGATCAAAAAGGTAAATATCACATGTGAAATCTGTATCTTAAATGGTGATGATGATGATGATAATAATAGCAATTGATATGTATATAAAATGGAGACTGGTGGATATCAGCAGGAGCGGTGGAAGCAGAAAGTAGGGGGTACTTCAGAGTGATAATGTATACTAATAAAACAATACATGATTTCAATTCAACTGGTTATCAAAATAAAAACCTAAATAAAACGTGTAACTTCCCATAAAAGTTAAGCGCCCTCTAAAACAACCCCCAAAACACTCAAAAAACAAAATCAACAGACACCTCTAAAAGTATTATAAATATTAAAAGGCAGGGGCATTATAAAGAAAAGGGGTCACATAAACCCAGACAAAACAGTAGTGACTCCCTATTGCAACAAATAAGCACAACATAGTGAACACCTGTAATCCCAGCTCAGCAGGACGATATAGGTAGGTGAAGTGTAGTCCAAGGCCAGCATTGGGTAAAACATTGAGACCTATTCAAAAGATAACTAAAAAAAAAAAAGATCCAGAGGCAGGGTTCAAGACAGAGTGCAAGCCTTCAAATGTCAGACCCTGGGTTTTACCAATAGTGCCACAAATAATAAAGATATGTATGGCATATTTTCACTCATTTAGGGCATCTAGACCTAAAAAAATTTATTTGTCATGATTGCAAAAGGGGGACTGTTGGAGGACGAATTGGTATAAGTGGAAGGCGTAAAGGAGAGAGCATTGGGGGGGATAATATGACAAAAGTAGTATATATTATAAATATATAAATATATATTATATAATAGTCGTGTAAATATGTATATATATTCATATATATATAGCATAGTGATGCCCCCAAATACTGTTAAAAACTTGAGGGGAGCCAAGTTATGGGAAAGAAATACAGACAGGGTCACTAAGTCCAACTTCATTATATGCATCTACATAAATATGTTGAAAGCTCTTTGTACAACTAATCTATGCTAATAAAAATAAATATTCAAACAAAGAAGGGCTCTTGAGATGGTGCAGGTCACCTCCCATTCATCCATGTATTCCGGTACAGTTGAAGGGTACATCAACAATGTTGGTAGTCAAGGTAACAGAGAGGCATCCTGGTAGAAGAAATTGTATCATGAAACACATTTGTGCTTGTTTTCTCACAGGTTCTCAGAGAGATAACAGAGCAGTTCCTAAGCGATTATTGATTGAATATTGTTAAGAATGAGGTAGGCGATAAAGTGGTCATAGGGCAGTGCAGAGCAAGTGGTATTCAATATTTGGGTAGAGGTTCTCCTGTCATCATAGTAATATGTCCTGGATTTTTTTGCAGGTCTCCAATGAAAAGAGAACAACCTGTCTTGAAGATGCCATTAGCCTGAAATTAATCCATGTATCCAGGTAGAGCTCAGTATTCCAGGACATCTACTCTGAGGAACGCAACTAGTAAGCATCCTGAAGAACAAGTGTTTTCTGAGGTCATGTTTTATGTGTTTTTTTCAGGTTCCCCAGTAGAGAACTCAAAAAACCTGGAAAGATTCTTTATAGAGGCTTGTTAATAACCTGGTTGGTGATTAAGTAATCATACTACAGCAGAGTAAAATATGTGTAGGCGGCATGGACAGAAAAGGCAGAATCAGAGACTAGGGCTATAAATTTGAATATTGTACTAAATGATCTTTATGAAATCATACCGGTTGCCTTCCAACACACTCCTCCTCACCAACTTAAAATATGTAGGAAATGTAAAACAATTCTATAATTCCTCCTGTCCTAGATGATTCCACAATCAGTGAATGCCTGGCATTATCAGTTCTGTTGATGAAAAATGTCCAAAACAATAAGAAAATAGGCGTTTATGTCGTAACACACTCGTTTTGTATGTCAGACAAAATTTCTCCATGCTTAGATAATATGAAAAAATTACATAACAAAATGATTAAAAGTGACGTGTCTAGAAAGAAATACTTATTTAAAAAATTTTTAAGCTGAATTCCCTAACTTCATTTAGCTAATGTAAATAGACTTGGTGGAAGAAGTTCTCCATGTGTCTGACACCTGCACTCCACTTTGCTTTGTGTGCATTTACCTGATTTGTCTTAATAAATCCTTTGCCAGTCTTTTACCTCAAAATTTGGCCTAAAATTATTTTCTTTGATTAATTTAAAAACCACAAAAACCATGAGTAATGAATTGAGTATTTCTACTCCACTGACAATCTCTTCAACCCATCTCCAGTGACAGAAGTTTTGTCCAGCCAGTCAGAATGTCACACTGGTCCTGCATCATCATGGGAGACCACCAGGTAGGAGATGGGGCATTGCCCTGCCTTGAAATTTGTTTTGCTTTTCCTTTTTTTGTGTGATGCCTTACTTGTCTCTGTTCCTTTTGTGCTGCCTTGTGAAGAATTTAGGATGTACTTTGTAATTTACCCACTCTTAATATCTGTTTCGGGTATCTGCCTTTTAGAAAATGAGAGTTTTGTATGAGAGTTTCAAATGAGCCCCAGTTGGATTCTAAATACCACATCCCTTAGTGTGATGGTACAAACCAAGAAACCTGGATGGGTGGAACCCATACATTTGATCACTCAGTTGCCATAACTGCCATTCTTTTTCTGGCAAAATGGTAAAATGTCCTTCTGTGACCCAGGGAAAACTGTGGGCATGTGGGGTAATGTCCAGAAGAATTTTCCTTCATAAGCAGCACACTTTGATCCAAAATTCTTTTTAGACACATACCTCATTCCTAGGATTGTAGGAACATTGAAAGCTTATATAGAAGTTGTGCATCAAGTGGTGGTTTTCTTGCACCTGAGCCACTCACATCCCCACCATGCTGTGATGATCTATGACACATGATTTTTACCTGGCCCATTTCTGGGAGAAAAGTCCCAAGAAGCACACTTCACATACTCCAAACTTGTAACTGAATTCACCCTTAGCACCCTTTACTCTTGCCATTATTAACAATAAAAGTAGAAAATACAATAGCTTCTTCATCACAGCCTCCCACCTCTTATATTCTTGTGATCACTTCCCCAAACACCATGCCACCAGCCAGTTACACCTTTGTTCTTTTCACTACTCATGAGAATGCTTGAGTTTACTTGCATGTTCTGTCAACAGTTCAATTTAAAAACACTTTATAATTGTAAACTGCCTTACTTTGTTTTTTATTAATGACATTCTGTCATATTTTTGCCTTTAGTTTCTTCACTTAAGAAAATCTTTTAAACACAGGACTTTTGTATCATAAATTACAATTGCAAGTTAGCATGTAAAGACTGCTGGGTCTTGGTATATTCTCTCTCATTTCTCCTTTCATGGTTTTGGTAAGATGGATTTGCCATTCAGAGTTATTTTAAAGCATTGTTAATTTCACAGGACTTAGCTAACATACAACATTCTGCAGTCCTAAAACTTATATGACATAAAAAGGTATAGAAAAGTTCTCTGCATAATCCAAACAATGTTGAACAAATCAGTGGAGGTAAGGGGATGGGAGCCCTTCCCCAGCTCCTGTCCAACGACGTGACCAAAATCGCCTATAAGTAAGGGGCATAAATGGCAAACGTTGTTATCAGACAGCTCTCTCTTTTTTTTTATAAATATGATGAAAAAAGCTATTTCCTTTGGAATTTTATTTAACAAAAATTAAATATTCCTGGGCTGGAAGACTGGCTAATGTACAGCATCTGCCTAGTAAGCAATGAGGCCTTGACTTGCATCCATACTACTGCTAAAAAATGTGAAAAAATTTATCACCCCTTAATAGTAACCTTTCAAAGGTTACACATTCATTCTATCTTTTCCTCCATAGACAGTTCTTTACTACTGATTTGAACAAAAATAAATACTGTCATATAAAGCAGACTTTTCATATACTTGTTTTACCTGGAGAGAAGATGAGATACCAAATCTGCACCTAAACAGTAGGCTCCCTCAATTATCTCTAAGAATATTTATCTAAATAAAAATGTTGGTGAAGCCCTAGGAAGACTATGATTGGAGATTTAAAAGAAAAACCTCTAAAATTAAGTCATAAAAATTTCTGTTTTAATATTGCAAGGGGCATTTGTCATAAATTTATAATCTTTCTCCCAGTTTGTCATAAAATGCCCTTTTGCTAGATTCCTGATCAAAGTGGACTTTCAGTGATCTCAATATAGGCCTGCAGTATCATATTTCTGTAAGGAAGGGATATCTCCTCACCAGACTCTAACAAATTTACTCAGTATGCTCTAAAATGAGGAAAACATGCTCCTTTCTAATCACATTGGCCTTGGGGGCCTATTTAAAAGGAGCTCCAATGAAAGTCTTCTATTTCCTTCCTTTCCTTCCTTTTGTATTTTCCTCCAAACACAAACAGCAAAACTAAAGAAGACGAATAAGTTCATTAGTATTTTTTACAATTCTTTCTTAAAAGATATATTAAGAAATTAATATTTTAAAAATTTTAAAAAGTGAATCTTTTAATGCAATACAAATGCCCCCATATAATTTAAAAACTATATATATGTGGCTTATTAATGGCCAAAATTTACTACTGTTTTCATTTCTGTAATTAAAAACAATACAATGGCCTAAAATTGCATATGTAGATCTTTTGATGACATCAGAGTCAACGTGGCTGTAGCTATTCCTTTGATTGCGGGGAGAACACCGTCCTCCGGGAAGACTTGGCGCCAAGCGGAGTTCGCGATCGCCTCGGCAAACGCAACCGAGAGACAGATCCAGGAGGAGAGTGAGGATGGCGAACGGTGAGTGACCCACCATGGGACAAGCAGTGTCGTCACATGATTTGTTTCTGTCAGGCCTCAAGGAGGCCCTCAAGACGCGAGGGGCGCGTGTTAAGAAAAAGGACTTAAAGTTATTCTTTTCTTACATAGGAGACCTATGTCCTTGGTTTCCTCTTGAAGGAACCATCGATGGTAAAAGATGGCTCCGGGTCGGAGACTGTTTAAAAGACTATTATAAATCTTTTGGCCCCGAAAAGGTCCCTGTGACCGCCTTTTCTTATTGGAACTTGATTAATGACATCCTCAAAAGTGTACCCTTTGATAATGGTACTTTAAAACTTGTTAAAATCGGGCAAAATGCTATGCAGACGGCTTCCCGCCCTCCTACAGGGGTCTCTGATGGTGGAGGACCCACGGATGCTGTCAAACATCTTCAAATAATCGAGCTTTTAAAACCCCAAATCCCCGAACTCACGTATCACCCCTTAATGTTGCCCGAATCTCAGATTCCAGATTTAGATCCCAATACATTAGATATTGTGGGAAGTACCTTCTCCTTGCTTAACACTTCCAACCCCACCCTTGCTAAGGATTGCTGGCTTTGCATGACCACAGGAGCAATAATGCCCATGGCAATACCTGTTAACTCCACCATAAATAATCGGGATAGCGCCAATCTGGACTTCCCTTTAAAGTACAGCCTATGGATGCACCTACAGTATGCCTTCAAGGCAGGATGCTAAATAATTCTTATGATATTGACGTTGGGGTTAGTTCTTTTGGAAATTGCTTATCAGTTCTAAATTATTCCTCACCCACCCCAGCTCTTTGTCCCCCCAACGGTACAGTTTTTTTTGTGTGGAGGAAACTCAGCCTTCCCCAGGCTTCCAGCAAATTGGACTGGTGGCTGTGTTGTTGCCTTATTACTCCCAGATATTACTGTTGTCTCAGGAGATGAACCTCTGCCCATTCCTAGCTTAGACACCTTAATTAAAAGACATAAACGGGCAATACAAGCCTTACCGCTCCTTGCCAGCCTTGGAATAACAGCAGCTATAGGCACAGGTACAGCTGGCTTAGGCACGGCTATACACTCTTACCGTCGCCTATCTCAACAACTTGTAGATGATGTACAAACTCTATCTGGAACCATTAAGGATTTACAGGACCAAATAGACTCCCTGGCAGAAGTGGTCCTTCAGAACAGGCGAGGCTTAGATCTGCTAACAGCCAACCAGGGAGGTATCTGCTTGGCCTTAGGGGAAAGATGCTGCTTTTATGCCAATAAATCAGGCATAGTACGCACCAAAATTAAACAGCTTCAAGAAGATTTAGAAAAGAGACGAAGGGAGCTATTTGAAAACCCCCTCTGGACTGGGCTTAATGGAATTCTACCCTACCTTCTTCCACTATTAGGCCCCTTGCTAGGTCTACTTTTAATTGTGATCATAGGGCCCTGCATTATAAACAGGCTGATACAATTCATTAAAGAACAAATTAACACCTTAGCCTCTAAGCCTATACAGGCCCATTATCATCGCCTGGATATGGAAGACCGTGCTCCTGAGACCTTCTTTTCAGTAGAAACTCGCTAAATGCTCCACCTGGGTTTCCAAATTTTCTCTCTGCCACCCCCTCTTCTTATATAACATTCTTGACCACTCATCGCCCATTGGGCCCTCCTCCGCTGGGCCCCTCTGCTTGGGGGAGACAGCACCCAGGGAGAGTGATCATAAAGGCTTTTCTAAACGAGGGTGCAGGTAAGACTGCAGGAGGGTGGATCCTAGGATCCCCAGACCCAAGACCTCTGTATGACATGCCCTGGTGCATGGCGGTTGGCATGCTCCTAAAAAATCCGCCTCCTCAAAAAACATGCCGAGGAGATTCTCTTGAGAACTTAGCAAGGACGCTTGCTTACAAAGCAAAAATGATCTCCACCCTGAGGAACTGGGCCTCTGTCATCCCCTCTCAATAAGCCGACATATTCTGGTCATGTTTGTATAAGAATAAGGGGGAAATGTCGGAGACAAGGCTCCCTTTGTGAGCCATTCTGTCTTGACCTTGCCCTGGAACATTTTGCGGTGTTTGTCTTCCTGGGGCATCTTGCATTTCTCCGAACATCCTGTGTTCATGCAAATACCCTGCGGTGTCGCACCACCCGCCCAACTTCTCCATCTCCAGCACAAGATGGCGCCGTCCCTGCTTCTCTTCCGGGAGTTTACCTTGCCGCTGGCGCGAACGTGCACCCTATCAGAAGTCCTATAGCAGAACCAGCCAACCAGCCTGCACCTCGTCATACCCCCTCACTCCCTCAGCACATAAATACCCCTGTGTGAACAATGAAATTTTGCAGCTTGATCAGATTTCCTGTCTTGCTGTCTCCTTCGTGTCTCTTGTCCCTTCATTCTTCCCCTTCTAGGTTCGCTACCCACGCTGATGTGTCCTGCTGGACGGGACATTAAGGCACCAGTTTGAATACTCCATGCCACAGAAGAAAAAGGAAGAGCCTTGAAGAGACCTCCGTGACCACAGGTTCCCCTTACAACTAAAAAAAAAAAAGAAAAAAAAAAACCTCACTGACCAACCAGTGCCTCCATTTAAAGCACATCTACTACTCCAATGTCTCAGACCACTTCATCCAGTGCTGGCCATGTGAACCCTCCCTTCTCATCTCTAGTATCATCCACCTCACATACAACTTATTATCCTCAGTTCCATTATGTTTCCTTAAGCAATTATTCCTTACTAGAACCGCCCATAACAAAGCCTTATGCCATTCAAAACCAAATAAAGCATGTCCCATAAAAATACCAAATATAAATAAATTACAGTACAAATACATGTTTCTTCTGCTATCTCAATATAAGACCAGGCTGAGATGATTTTCTAATGAAAACAAAAATTTATAAAAGTATTCAAAGCTATATTTTCTATTTATAATACAATCTAGTCTAATCTAATTTAGACATATGCCATACTTTTACTTGAGTATATTCCTAAAAAGAACATACAATATGGACCGTGATTCAAGTGTGCTCTGATGATATTTGGGTCAAAGATAAAGAAACCGATAAAAAACAGTTACTGATCCCAGGACTGATCCAACTTAAAACTATTTATTTAAAAGTAAAAATATAAGCTTAAAGTTATATTATCACCTGTATAATTTAAAACCTAAAGCAATGAATTCCTAAGATTCTTTACTATAAAATATATTAAATTGTTGTACACGTAAAACATGAAGATCTTACCCTGATCCTAGACCAACTGATAAATACCCTAAAATATAGTAACATTAGTCATAACTTAACAACGAACACCCTTCAAATGTCCTTCATTAGTCAACACCAAATAGAGATCAGATATTATGAAAATTAGGCCTTCAAGATATAATTTAAAAAATAACAAGTTTCAAAGAAAATTGCAACAAAAGAAACCCCAATACTTATAAATAATCCCAAATTTAGGTGTAGATATAAAAAATAACGTCACAAAATTTATTATTTATCTGTAGAGACTTGAGAGTAGATGCCTGTCTCCCATGCTACACAATAACCAATACAAAATGGATCAAAGACCTTACACATCAGATCTGAACCTTTGTAACTCCTACAGGGAAATATAGGAGAAAATGTAAGACACAAACATAGGTGATTATTTTCTGAACACAACTGCAATTGCCCCGGAAATAAGAACAAGAATTTATACATAGGATCTCACCAAATTAAAAAGTGTCTGCATATCAAAGGAAATAATTGCCAGAATCAAGAAATGGCACAGTGAATAGGACAAAATATTTGGCAACTATTCAATGAATAAAGGATTAATAGCCACAATAAAGGTGGCTATTAAATGAAACAAAAGGTGCTCTAAAATTAAACAAAAGCACAGACAACCTAAACAAATAATTGGGTAAATGTATCGAACAGTTGTCAGAAGAAGCACAAATGTCTAAAAAATACATTAAGAAATGTTTAACATCTTTAGCCCTAAAGGAAAAGCAAGTCAACACTATCCTGAGTTTCCATTTTATCTCAGTCACAGTGGTAATCAAGAAAACAAACATCAAAAATATAGATTAAGATGTGGGAAAAAAGAAACCCTAATACACTATATGATGGAATGTAATTGGTGCAAGTGCTATGGACATCAGTATGGAGATTTATCAAAAAAGTAGATGTGACCAGCTAATACTAGTCTTGGGTATATACGTCCAAAGGAGTGTAAATCAACATACAAGAGAGACATGCATACACATGTTTATTGCAGCAATATTCACATTAATGAAGCTAGCTACATAATAACCAATGAATGAATAATGAAAATGTGGTATATATAAACAGTGTAGTATTCACCTTAAAGAAGAATTAAATTGTTTTTGCATGCAAATGAGTGGAAGTGGAGATCATCATGTTGAGAGAGAGAAGCCAAGATCAAAAAGGTAAATATCACATGTGAAATCTGTATCTTAAATGGTGATGATGATGATGATAATAATAGCAATTGATATGTATATAAAATGGAGACTGGTGGATATCAGCAGGAGCGGTGGAAGCAGAAAGTAGGGGGTACTTCAGAGTGATAATGTATACTAATAAAACAATACATGATTTCAATTCAACTGGTTATCAAAATAAAAACCTAAATAAAACGTGTAACTTCCCATAAAAGTTAAGCGCCCTCTAAAACAACCCCCAAAACACTCAAAAAACAAAATCAACAGGCACCTCTAAAAGTATTATAAATATTAAAAGGCAGGGGCATTATAAAGAAAAGGGGTCACATAAACCCAGACAAAACAGTAGTGACTCCCTATTGCAACAAATAAGCACAACATAGTGAACACCTGTAATCCCAGCTCAGCAGGACGATATAGGTAGGTGAAGTGTAGTCCAAGGCCAGCATTGGGTAAAACATTGAGACCTATTCAAAAGATAACTAAAAAAAAAAAAGATCCAGAGGCAGGGTTCAAGACAGAGTGCAAGCCTTCAAATGTCAGACCCTGGGTTTTACCAATAGTGCCACAAATAATAAAGATATGTATGGCATATTTTCACTCATTTAGGGCATCTAGACCTAAAAAAATTTATTTGTCATGATTGCAAAAGGGGGACTGTTGGAGGACGAATTGGTATAAGTGGAAGGCGTAAAGGAGAGAGCATTGGGGGGGATAATATGACAAAAGTAGTATATATTATAAATATATAAATATATATTATATAATAGTCGTGTAAATATGTATATATATTCATATATATATAGCATAGTGATGCCCCCAAATACTGTTAAAAACTTGAGGGGAGCCAAGTTATGGGAAAGAAATACAGACAGGGTCACTAAGTCCAACTTCATTATATGCATCTACATAAATATGTTGAAAGCTCTTTGTACAACTAATCTATGCTAATAAAAATAAATATTCAAACAAAGAAGGGCTCTTGAGATGGTGCAGGTCACCTCCCATTCATCCATGTATTCCGGTACAGTTGAAGGGTACATCAACAATGTTGGTAGTCAAGGTAACAGAGAGGCATCCTGGTAGAAGAAATTGTATCATGAAACACATTTGTGCTTGTTTTCTCACAGGTTCTCAGAGAGATAACAGAGCAGTTCCTAAGCGATTATTGATTGAATATTGTTAAGAATGAGGTAGGCGATAAAGTGGTCATAGGGCAGTGCAGAGCAAGTGGTATTCAATATTTGGGTAGAGGTTCTCCTGTCATCATAGTAATATGTCCTGGATTTTTTTGCAGGTCTCCAATGAAAAGAGAACAACCTGTCTTGAAGATGCCATTAGCCTGAAATTAATCCATGTATCCAGGTAGAGCTCAGTATTCCAGGACATCTACTCTGAGGAACGCAACTAGTAAGCATCCTGAAGAACAAGTGTTTTCTGAGGTCATGTTTTATGTGTTTTTTTCAGGTTCCCCAGTAGAGAACTCAAAAAACCTGGAAAGATTCTTTATAGAGGCTTGTTAATAACCTGGTTGGTGATTAAGTAATCATACTACAGCAGAGTAAAATATGTGTAGGCGGCATGGACAGAAAAGGCAGAATCAGAGACTAGGGCTATAAATTTGAATATTGTACTAAATGATCTTTATGAAATCATACCGGTTGCCTTCCAACACACTCCTCCTCACCAACTTAAAATATGTAGGAAATGTAAAACAATTCTATAATTCCTCCTGTCCTAGATGATTCCACAATCAGTGAATGCCTGGCATTATCAGTTCTGTTGATGAAAAATGTCCAAAACAATAAGAAAATAGGCGTTTATGTCGTAACACACTCGTTTTGTATGTCAGACAAAATTTCTCCATGCTTAGATAATATGAAAAAATTACATAACAAAATGATTAAAAGTGACGTGTCTAGAAAGAAATACTTATTTAAAAAATTTTTAAGCTGAATTCCCTAACTTCATTTAGCTAATGTAAATAGACTTGGTGGAAGAAGTTCTCCATGTGTCTGACACCTGCACTCCACTTTGCTTTGTGTGCATTTACCTGATTTGTCTTAATAAATCCTTTGCCAGTCTTTTACCTCAAAATTTGGCCTAAAATTATTTTCTTTGATTAATTTAAAAACCACAAAAACCATGAGTAATGAATTGAGTATTTCTACTCCACTGACAATCTCTTCAACCCATCTCCAGTGACAGAAGTTTTGTCCAGCCAGTCAGAATGTCACACTGGTCCTGCATCATCATGGGAGACCACCAGGTAGGAGATGGGGCATTGCCCTGCCTTGAAATTTGTTTTGCTTTTCCTTTTTTTGTGTGATGCCTTACTTGTCTCTGTTCCTTTTGTGCTGCCTTGTGAAGAATTTAGGATGTACTTTGTAATTTACCCACTCTTAATATCTGTTTTGGGTATCTGCCTTTTAGAAAATGAGAGTTTTGTATGAGAGTTTCAAATGAGCCCCAGTTGGATTCTAAATACCACATCCCTTAGTGTGATGGTACAAACCAAGAAACCTGGATGGGTGGAACCCATACATTTGATCACTCAGTTGCCACAACTGCCATTCTTTTTCTGGCAAAATGGTAAAATGTCCTTCTGTGACCCAGGGAAAACTGTGGGCATGTGGGGTAATGTCCAGAAGAATTTTCCTTCATAAGCAGCACACTTTGATCCAAAATTCTTTTTAGACACATACCTCATTCCTAGGATTGTAGGAACATTGAAAGCTTATATAGAAGTTGTGCATCAAGTGGTGGTTTTCTTGCACCTGAGCCACTCACATCCCCACCATGCTGTGATGATCTATGACACATGATTTTTACCTGGCCCATTTCTGGGAGAAAAGTCCCAAGAAGCACACTTCACATACTCCAAACTTGTAACTGAATTCACCCTTAGCACCCTTTACTCTTGCCATTATTAACAATAAAAGTAGAAAATACAATAGCTTCTTCATCACAGCCTCCCACCTCTTATATTCTTGTGATCACTTCCCCAAACACCATGCCACCAGCCAGTTACACCTTTGTTCTTTTCACTACTCATGAGAATGCTTGAGTTTACTTGCATGTTCTGTCAACAGTTCAATTTAAAAACACTTTATAATTGTAAACTGCCTTACTTTGTTTTTTATTAATGACATTCTGTCATATTTTTGCCTTTAGTTTCTTCACTTAAGAAAATCTTTTAAACACAGGACTTTTGTATCATAAATTACAATTGCAAGTTAGCATGTAAAGACTGCTGGGTCTTGGTATATTCTCTCTCATTTCTCCTTTCATGGTTTTGGTAAGATGGATTTGCCATTCAGAGTTATTTTAAAGCATTGTTAATTTCACAGGACTTAGCTAACATACAACATTCTGCAGTCCTAAAACTTATATGACATAAAAAGGTATAGAAAAGTTCTCTGCATAATCCAAACAATGTTGAACAAATCAGTGGAGGTAAGGGGATGGGAGCCCTTCCCCAGCTCCTGTCCAACGACGTGACCAAAATCGCCTATAAGTAAGGGGCATAAATGGCAAACGTTGTTATCAGACAGCTCTCTCTTTTTTTTTATAAATATGATGAAAAAAGCTATTTCCTTTGGAATTTTATTTAACAAAAATTAAATATTCCTGGGCTGGAAGACTGGCTAATGTACAGCATCTGCCTAGTAAGCAATGAGGCCTTGACTTGCATCCATACTGCTAAAAAATGTGAAAAAATTTATCACCCCTTAATAGTAACCTTTCAAAGGTTACACATTCATTCTATCTTTTCCTCCATAGACAGTTCTTTACTACTGATTTGAACAAAAATAAATACTGTCATATAAAGCAGACTTTTCATATACTTGTTTTACCTGGAGAGAAGATGAGATACCAAATCTGCACCTAAACAGTAGGCTCCCTCAATTATCTCTAAGAATATTTATCTAAATAAAAATGTTGGTGAAGCCCTAGGAAGACTATGATTGGAGATTTAAAAGAAAAACCTCTAAAATTAAGTCATAAAAATTTCTGTTTTAATATTGCAAGGGGCATTTGTCATAAATTTATAATCTTTCTCCCAGTTTGTCATAAAATGCCCTTTTGCTAGATTCCTGATCAAAGTGGACTTTCAGTGATCTCAATATAGGCCTGCAGTATCATATTTCTGTAAGGAAGGGATATCTCCTCACCAGACTCTAACAAATTTACTCAGTATGCTCTAAAATGAGGAAAACATGCTCCTTTCTAATCACATTGGCCTTGGGGGCCTATTTAAAAGGAGCTCCAATGAAAGTCTTCTATTTCCTTCCTTTCCTTCCTTTTGTATTTTCCTCCAAACACAAACAGCAAAACTAAAGAAGACGAATAAGTTCATTAGTATTTTTTACAATTCTTTCTTAAAAGATATATTAAGAAATTAATATTTTAAAAATTTTAAAAAGTGAATCTTTTAATGCAATACAAATGCCCCCATATAATTTAAAAACTATATATATGTGGCTTATTAATGGCCAAAATTTACTACTGTTTTCATTTCTGTAATTAAAAACAATACAATGGCCTAAAATTGCATATGTAGATCTTTTGATGACATCAGAGTCAACGTGGCTGTAGCTATTCCTTTGATTGCGGGGAGAACACCGTCCTCCGGGAAGACTTGGCGCCAAGCGGAGTTCGCGATCGCCTCGGCAAACGCAACCGAGAGACAGATCCAGGAGGAGAGTGAGGATGGCGAACGGTGAGTGACCCACCATGGGACAAGCAGTGTCGTCACATGATTTGTTTCTGTCAGGCCTCAAGGAGGCCCTCAAGACGCGAGGGGCGCGTGTTAAGAAAAAGGACTTAAAGTTATTCTTTTCTTACATAGGAGACCTATGTCCTTGGTTTCCTCTTGAAGGAACCATCGATGGTAAAAGATGGCTCCGGGTCGGAGACTGTTTAAAAGACTATTATAAATCTTTTGGCCCCGAAAAGGTCCCTGTGACCGCCTTTTCTTATTGGAACTTGATTAATGACATCCTCAAAAGTGTACCCTTTGATAATGGTACTTTAAAACTTGTTAAAATCGGGCAAAATGCTATGCAGACGGCTTCCCGCCCTCCTACAGGGGTCTCTGATGGTGGAGGACCCACGGATGCTGTCAAACATCTTCAAATAATCGAGCTTTTAAAACCCCAAATCCCCGAACTCACGTATCACCCCTTAATGTTGCCCGAATCTCAGATTCCAGATTTAGATCCCAATACATTAGATATTGTGGGAAGTACCTTCTCCTTGCTTAACACTTCCAACCCCACCCTTGCTAAGGATTGCTGGCTTTGCATGACCACAGGAGCAATAATGCCCATGGCAATACCTGTTAACTCCACCATAAATAATCGGGATAGCGCCAATCTGGACTTCCCTTTAAAGTACAGCCTATGGATGCACCTACAGTATGCCTTCAAGGCAGGATGCTAAATAATTCTTATGATATTGACGTTGGGGTTAGTTCTTTTGGAAATTGCTTATCAGTTCTAAATTATTCCTCACCCACCCCAGCTCTTTGTCCCCCCAACGGTACAGTTTTTTTTGTGTGGAGGAAACTCAGCCTTCCCCAGGCTTCCAGCAAATTGGACTGGTGGCTGTGTTGTTGCCTTATTACTCCCAGATATTACTGTTGTCTCAGGAGATGAACCTCTGCCCATTCCTAGCTTAGACACCTTAATTAAAAGACATAAACGGGCAATACAAGCCTTACCGCTCCTTGCCAGCCTTGGAATAACAGCAGCTATAGGCACAGGTACAGCTGGCTTAGGCACGGCTATACACTCTTACCGTCGCCTATCTCAACAACTTGTAGATGATGTACAAACTCTATCTGGAACCATTAAGGATTTACAGGACCAAATAGACTCCCTGGCAGAAGTGGTCCTTCAGAACAGGCGAGGCTTAGATCTGCTAACAGCCAACCAGGGAGGTATCTGCTTGGCCTTAGGGGAAAGATGCTGCTTTTATGCCAATAAATCAGGCATAGTACGCACCAAAATTAAACAGCTTCAAGAAGATTTAGAAAAGAGACGAAGGGAGCTATTTGAAAACCCCCTCTGGACTGGGCTTAATGGAATTCTACCCTACCTTCTTCCACTATTAGGCCCCTTGCTAGGTCTACTTTTAATTGTGATCATAGGGCCCTGCATTATAAACAGGCTGATACAATTCATTAAAGAACAAATTAACACCTTAGCCTCTAAGCCTATACAGGCCCATTATCATCGCCTGGATATGGAAGACCGTGCTCCTGAGACCTTCTTTTCAGTAGAAACTCGCTAAATGCTCCACCTGGGTTTCCAAATTTTCTCTCTGCCACCCCCTCTTCTTATATAACATTCTTGACCACTCATCGCCCATTGGGCCCTCCTCCGCTGGGCCCCTCTGCTTGGGGGAGACAGCACCCAGGGAGAGTGATCATAAAGGCTTTTCTAAACGAGGGTGCAGGTAAGACTGCAGGAGGGTGGATCCTAGGATCCCCAGACCCAAGACCTCTGTATGACATGCCCTGGTGCATGGCGGTTGGCATGCTCCTAAAAAATCCGCCTCCTCAAAAAACATGCCGAGGAGATTCTCTTGAGAACTTAGCAAGGACGCTTGCTTACAAAGCAAAAATGATCTCCACCCTGAGGAACTGGGCCTCTGTCATCCCCTCTCAATAAGCCGACATATTCTGGTCATGTTTGTATAAGAATAAGGGGGAAATGTCGGAGACAAGGCTCCCTTTGTGAGCCATTCTGTCTTGACCTTGCCCTGGAACATTTTGCGGTGTTTGTCTTCCTGGGGCATCTTGCATTTCTCCGAACATCCTGTGTTCATGCAAATACCCTGCGGTGTCGCACCACCCGCCCAACTTCTCCATCTCCAGCACAAGATGGCGCCGTCCCTGCTTCTCTTCCGGGAGTTTACCTTGCCGCTGGCGCGAACGTGCACCCTATCAGAAGTCCTATAGCAGAACCAGCCAACCAGCCTGCACCTCGTCATACCCCCTCACTCCCTCAGCACATAAATACCCCTGTGTGAACAATGAAATTTTGCAGCTTGATCAGATTTCCTGTCTTGCTGTCTCCTTCGTGTCTCTTGTCCCTTCATTCTTCCCCTTCTAGGTTCGCTACCCACGCTGATGTGTCCTGCTGGACGGGACATTAAGGCACCAGTTTGAATACTCCATGCCACAGAAGAAAAAGGAAGAGCCTTGAAGAGACCTCCGTGACCACAGGTTCCCCTTACAACTAAAAAAAAAAAAGAAAAAAAAAAACCTCACTGACCAACCAGTGCCTCCATTTAAAGCACATCTACTACTCCAATGTCTCAGACCACTTCATCCAGTGCTGGCCATGTGAACCCTCCCTTCTCATCTCTAGTATCATCCACCTCACATACAACTTATTATCCTCAGTTCCATTATGTTTCCTTAAGCAATTATTCCTTACTAGAACCGCCCATAACAAAGCCTTATGCCATTCAAAACCAAATAAAGCATGTCCCATAAAAATACCAAATATAAATAAATTACAGTACAAATACATGTTTCTTCTGCTATCTCAATATAAGACCAGGCTGAGATGATTTTCTAATGAAAACAAAAATTTATAAAAGTATTCAAAGCTATATTTTCTATTTATAATACAATCTAGTCTAATCTAATTTAGACATATGCCATACTTTTACTTGAGTATATTCCTAAAAAGAACATACAATATGGACCGTGATTCAAGTGTGCTCTGATGATATTTGGGTCAAAGATAAAGAAACCGATAAAAAACAGTTACTGATCCCAGGACTGATCCAACTTAAAACTATTTATTTAAAAGTAAAAATATAAGCTTAAAGTTATATTATCACCTGTATAATTTAAAACCTAAAGCAATGAATTCCTAAGATTCTTTACTATAAAATATATTAAATTGTTGTACACGTAAAACATGAAGATCTTACCCTGATCCTAGACCAACTGATAAATACCCTAAAATATAGTAACATTAGTCATAACTTAACAACGAACACCCTTCAAATGTCCTTCATTAGTCAACACCAAATAGAGATCAGATATTATGAAAATTAGGCCTTCAAGATATAATTTAAAAAATAACAAGTTTCAAAGAAAATTGCAACAAAAGAAACCCCAATACTTATAAATAATCCCAAATTTAGGTGTAGATATAAAAAATAACGTCACAAAATTTATTATTTATCTGTAGAGACTTGAGAGTAGATGCCTGTCTCCCATGCTACACAATAACCAATACAAAATGGATCAAAGACCTTACACATCAGATCTGAACCTTTGTAACTCCTACAGGGAAATATAGGAGAAAATGTAAGACACAAACATAGGTGATTATTTTCTGAACACAACTGCAATTGCCCCGGAAATAAGAACAAGAATTTATACATAGGATCTCACCAAATTAAAAAGTGTCTGCATATCAAAGGAAATAATTGCCAGAATCAAGAAATGGCACAGTGAATAGGACAAAATATTTGGCAACTATTCAATGAATAAAGGATTAATAGCCACAATAAAGGTGGCTATTAAATGAAACAAAAGGTGCTCTAAAATTAAACAAAAGCACAGACAACCTAAACAAATAATTGGGTAAATGTATCGAACAGTTGTCAGAAGAAGCACAAATGTCTAAAAAATACATTAAGAAATGTTTAACATCTTTAGCCCTAAAGGAAAAGCAAGTCAACACTATCCTGAGTTTCCATTTTATCTCAGTCACAGTGGTAATCAAGAAAACAAACATCAAAAATATAGATTAAGATGTGGGAAAAAAGAAACCCTAATACACTATATGATGGAATGTAATTGGTGCAAGTGCTATGGACATCAGTATGGAGATTTATCAAAAAAGTAGATGTGACCAGCTAATACTAGTCTTGGGTATATACGTCCAAAGGAGTGTAAATCAACATACAAGAGAGACATGCATACACATGTTTATTGCAGCAATATTCACATTAATGAAGCTAGCTACATAATAACCAATGAATGAATAATGAAAATGTGGTATATATAAACAGTGTAGTATTCACCTTAAAGAAGAATTAAATTGTTTTTGCATGCAAATGAGTGGAAGTGGAGATCATCATGTTGAGAGAGAGAAGCCAAGATCAAAAAGGTAAATATCACATGTGAAATCTGTATCTTAAATGGTGATGATGATGATGATAATAATAGCAATTGATATGTATATAAAATGGAGACTGGTGGATATCAGCAGGAGCGGTGGAAGCAGAAAGTAGGGGGTACTTCAGAGTGATAATGTATACTAATAAAACAATACATGATTTCAATTCAACTGGTTATCAAAATAAAAACCTAAATAAAACGTGTAACTTCCCATAAAAGTTAAGCGCCCTCTAAAACAACCCCCAAAACACTCAAAAAACAAAATCAACAGACACCTCTAAAAGTATTATAAATATTAAAAGGCAGGGGCATTATAAAGAAAAGGGGTCACATAAACCCAGACAAAACAGTAGTGACTCCCTATTGCAACAAATAAGCACAACATAGTGAACACCTGTAATCCCAGCTCAGCAGGACGATATAGGTAGGTGAAGTGTAGTCCAAGGCCAGCATTGGGTAAAACATTGAGACCTATTCAAAAGATAACTAAAAAAAAAAAAGATCCAGAGGCAGGGTTCAAGACAGAGTGCAAGCCTTCAAATGTCAGACCCTGGGTTTTACCAATAGTGCCACAAATAATAAAGATATGTATGGCATATTTTCACTCATTTAGGGCATCTAGACCTAAAAAAATTTATTTGTCATGATTGCAAAAGGGGGACTGTTGGAGGACGAATTGGTATAAGTGGAAGGCGTAAAGGAGAGAGCATTGGGGGGGATAATATGACAAAAGTAGTATATATTATAAATATATAAATATATATTATATAATAGTCGTGTAAATATGTATATATATTCATATATATATAGCATAGTGATGCCCCCAAATACTGTTAAAAACTTGAGGGGAGCCAAGTTATGGGAAAGAAATACAGACAGGGTCACTAAGTCCAACTTCATTATATGCATCTACATAAATATGTTGAAAGCTCTTTGTACAACTAATCTATGCTAATAAAAATAAATATTCAAACAAAGAAGGGCTCTTGAGATGGTGCAGGTCACCTCCCATTCATCCATGTATTCCGGTACAGTTGAAGGGTACATCAACAATGTTGGTAGTCAAGGTAACAGAGAGGCATCCTGGTAGAAGAAATTGTATCATGAAACACATTTGTGCTTGTTTTCTCACAGGTTCTCAGAGAGATAACAGAGCAGTTCCTAAGCGATTATTGATTGAATATTGTTAAGAATGAGGTAGGCGATAAAGTGGTCATAGGGCAGTGCAGAGCAAGTGGTATTCAATATTTGGGTAGAGGTTCTCCTGTCATCATAGTAATATGTCCTGGATTTTTTTGCAGGTCTCCAATGAAAAGAGAACAACCTGTCTTGAAGATGCCATTAGCCTGAAATTAATCCATGTATCCAGGTAGAGCTCAGTATTCCAGGACATCTACTCTGAGGAACGCAACTAGTAAGCATCCTGAAGAACAAGTGTTTTCTGAGGTCATGTTTTATGTGTTTTTTTCAGGTTCCCCAGTAGAGAACTCAAAAAACCTGGAAAGATTCTTTATAGAGGCTTGTTAATAACCTGGTTGGTGATTAAGTAATCATACTACAGCAGAGTAAAATATGTGTAGGCGGCATGGACAGAAAAGGCAGAATCAGAGACTAGGGCTATAAATTTGAATATTGTACTAAATGATCTTTATGAAATCATACCGGTTGCCTTCCAACACACTCCTCCTCACCAACTTAAAATATGTAGGAAATGTAAAACAATTCTATAATTCCTCCTGTCCTAGATGATTCCACAATCAGTGAATGCCTGGCATTATCAGTTCTGTTGATGAAAAATGTCCAAAACAATAAGAAAATAGGCGTTTATGTCGTAACACACTCGTTTTGTATGTCAGACAAAATTTCTCCATGCTTAGATAATATGAAAAAATTACATAACAAAATGATTAAAAGTGACGTGTCTAGAAAGAAATACTTATTTAAAAAATTTTTAAGCTGAATTCCCTAACTTCATTTAGCTAATGTAAATAGACTTGGTGGAAGAAGTTCTCCATGTGTCTGACACCTGCACTCCACTTTGCTTTGTGTGCATTTACCTGATTTGTCTTAATAAATCCTTTGCCAGTCTTTTACCTCAAAATTTGGCCTAAAATTATTTTCTTTGATTAATTTAAAAACCACAAAAACCATGAGTAATGAATTGAGTATTTCTACTCCACTGACAATCTCTTCAACCCATCTCCAGTGACAGAAGTTTTGTCCAGCCAGTCAGAATGTCACACTGGTCCTGCATCATCATGGGAGACCACCAGGTAGGAGATGGGGCATTGCCCTGCCTTGAAATTTGTTTTGCTTTTCCTTTTTTTGTGTGATGCCTTACTTGTCTCTGTTCCTTTTGTGCTGCCTTGTGAAGAATTTAGGATGTACTTTGTAATTTACCCACTCTTAATATCTGTTTCGGGTATCTGCCTTTTAGAAAATGAGAGTTTTGTATGAGAGTTTCAAATGAGCCCCAGTTGGATTCTAAATACCACATCCCTTAGTGTGATGGTACAAACCAAGAAACCTGGATGGGTGGAACCCATACATTTGATCACTCAGTTGCCACAACTGCCGTTCTTTTTCTGGCAAAATGGTAAAATGTCCTTCTGTGACCCAGGGAAAACTGTGGGCATGTGGGGTAATGTCCAGAAGAATTTTCCTTCATAAGCAGCACACTTTGATCCAAAATTCTTTTTAGACACATACCTCATTCCTAGGATTGTAGGAACATTGAAAGCTTATATAGAAGTTGTGCATCAAGTGGTGGTTTTCTTGCACCTGAGCCACTCACATCCCCACCATGCTGTGATGATCTATGACACATGATTTTTACCTGGCCCATTTCTGGGAGAAAAGTCCCAAGAAGCACACTTCACATACTCCAAACTTGTAACTGAATTCACCCTTAGCACCCTTTACTCTTGCCATTATTAACAATAAAAGTAGAAAATACAATAGCTTCTTCATCACAGCCTCCCACCTCTTATATTCTTGTGATCACTTCCCCAAACACCATGCCACCAGCCAGTTACACCTTTGTTCTTTTCACTACTCATGAGAATGCTTGAGTTTACTTGCATGTTCTGTCAACAGTTCAATTTAAAAACACTTTATAATTGTAAACTGCCTTACTTTGTTTTTTATTAATGACATTCTGTCATATTTTTGCCTTTAGTTTCTTCACTTAAGAAAATCTTTTAAACACAGGACTTTTGTATCATAAATTACAATTGCAAGTTAGCATGTAAAGACTGCTGGGTCTTGGTATATTCTCTCTCATTTCTCCTTTCATGGTTTTGGTAAGATGGATTTGCCATTCAGAGTTATTTTAAAGCATTGTTAATTTCACAGGACTTAGCTAACATACAACATTCTGCAGTCCTAAAACTTATATGACATAAAAAGGTATAGAAAAGTTCTCTGCATAATCCAAACAATGTTGAACAAATCAGTGGAGGTAAGGGGATGGGAGCCCTTCCCCAGCTCCTGTCCAACGACGTGACCAAAATCGCCTATAAGTAAGGGGCATAAATGGCAAACGTTGTTATCAGACAGCTCTCTCTTTTTTTTTATAAATATGATGAAAAAAGCTATTTCCTTTGGAATTTTATTTAACAAAAATTAAATATTCCTGGGCTGGAAGACTGGCTAATGTACAGCATCTGCCTAGTAAGCAATGAGGCCTTGACTTGCATCCATACTGCTAAAAAATGTGAAAAAATTTATCACCCCTTAATAGTAACCTTTCAAAGGTTACACATTCATTCTATCTTTTCCTCCATAGACAGTTCTTTACTACTGATTTGAACAAAAATAAATACTGTCATATAAAGCAGACTTTTCATATACTTGTTTTACCTGGAGAGAAGATGAGATACCAAATCTGCACCTAAACAGTAGGCTCCCTCAATTATCTCTAAGAATATTTATCTAAATAAAAATGTTGGTGAAGCCCTAGGAAGACTATGATTGGAGATTTAAAAGAAAAACCTCTAAAATTAAGTCATAAAAATTTCTGTTTTAATATTGCAAGGGGCATTTGTCATAAATTTATAATCTTTCTCCCAGTTTGTCATAAAATGCCCTTTTGCTAGATTCCTGATCAAAGTGGACTTTCAGTGATCTCAATATAGGCCTGCAGTATCATATTTCTGTAAGGAAGGGATATCTCCTCACCAGACTCTAACAAATTTACTCAGTATGCTCTAAAATGAGGAAAACATGCTCCTTTCTAATCACATTGGCCTTGGGGGCCTATTTAAAAGGAGCTCCAATGAAAGTCTTCTATTTCCTTCCTTTCCTTCCTTTTGTATTTTCCTCCAAACACAAACAGCAAAACTAAAGAAGACGAATAAGTTCATTAGTATTTTTTACAATTCTTTCTTAAAAGATATATTAAGAAATTAATATTTTAAAAATTTTAAAAAGTGAATCTTTTAATGCAATACAAATGCCCCCATATAATTTAAAAACTATATATATGTGGCTTATTAATGGCCAAAATTTACTACTGTTTTCATTTCTGTAATTAAAAACAATACAATGGCCTAAAATTGCATATGTAGATCTTTTGATGACATCAGAGTCAACGTGGCTGTAGCTATTCCTTTGATTGCGGGGAGAACACCGTCCTCCGGGAAGACTTGGCGCCAAGCGGAGTTCGCGATCGCCTCGGCAAACGCAACCGAGAGACAGATCCAGGAGGAGAGTGAGGATGGCGAACGGTGAGTGACCCACCATGGGACAAGCAGTGTCGTCACATGATTTGTTTCTGTCAGGCCTCAAGGAGGCCCTCAAGACGCGAGGGGCGCGTGTTAAGAAAAAGGACTTAAAGTTATTCTTTTCTTACATAGGAGACCTATGTCCTTGGTTTCCTCTTGAAGGAACCATCGATGGTAAAAGATGGCTCCGGGTCGGAGACTGTTTAAAAGACTATTATAAATCTTTTGGCCCCGAAAAGGTCCCTGTGACCGCCTTTTCTTATTGGAACTTGATTAATGACATCCTCAAAAGTGTACCCTTTGATAATGGTACTTTAAAACTTGTTAAAATCGGGCAAAATGCTATGCAGACGGCTTCCCGCCCTCCTACAGGGGTCTCTGATGGTGGAGGACCCACGGATGCTGTCAAACATCTTCAAATAATCGAGCTTTTAAAACCCCAAATCCCCGAACTCACGTATCACCCCTTAATGTTGCCCGAATCTCAGATTCCAGATTTAGATCCCAATACATTAGATATTGTGGGAAGTACCTTCTCCTTGCTTAACACTTCCAACCCCACCCTTGCTAAGGATTGCTGGCTTTGCATGACCACAGGAGCAATAATGCCCATGGCAATACCTGTTAACTCCACCATAAATAATCGGGATAGCGCCAATCTGGACTTCCCTTTAAAGTACAGCCTATGGATGCACCTACAGTATGCCTTCAAGGCAGGATGCTAAATAATTCTTATGATATTGACGTTGGGGTTAGTTCTTTTGGAAATTGCTTATCAGTTCTAAATTATTCCTCACCCACCCCAGCTCTTTGTCCCCCCAACGGTACAGTTTTTTTTGTGTGGAGGAAACTCAGCCTTCCCCAGGCTTCCAGCAAATTGGACTGGTGGCTGTGTTGTTGCCTTATTACTCCCAGATATTACTGTTGTCTCAGGAGATGAACCTCTGCCCATTCCTAGCTTAGACACCTTAATTAAAAGACATAAACGGGCAATACAAGCCTTACCGCTCCTTGCCAGCCTTGGAATAACAGCAGCTATAGGCACAGGTACAGCTGGCTTAGGCACGGCTATACACTCTTACCGTCGCCTATCTCAACAACTTGTAGATGATGTACAAACTCTATCTGGAACCATTAAGGATTTACAGGACCAAATAGACTCCCTGGCAGAAGTGGTCCTTCAGAACAGGCGAGGCTTAGATCTGCTAACAGCCAACCAGGGAGGTATCTGCTTGGCCTTAGGGGAAAGATGCTGCTTTTATGCCAATAAATCAGGCATAGTACGCACCAAAATTAAACAGCTTCAAGAAGATTTAGAAAAGAGACGAAGGGAGCTATTTGAAAACCCCCTCTGGACTGGGCTTAATGGAATTCTACCCTACCTTCTTCCACTATTAGGCCCCTTGCTAGGTCTACTTTTAATTGTGATCATAGGGCCCTGCATTATAAACAGGCTGATACAATTCATTAAAGAACAAATTAACACCTTAGCCTCTAAGCCTATACAGGCCCATTATCATCGCCTGGATATGGAAGACCGTGCTCCTGAGACCTTCTTTTCAGTAGAAACTCGCTAAATGCTCCACCTGGGTTTCCAAATTTTCTCTCTGCCACCCCCTCTTCTTATATAACATTCTTGACCACTCATCGCCCATTGGGCCCTCCTCCGCTGGGCCCCTCTGCTTGGGGGAGACAGCACCCAGGGAGAGTGATCATAAAGGCTTTTCTAAACGAGGGTGCAGGTAAGACTGCAGGAGGGTGGATCCTAGGATCCCCAGACCCAAGACCTCTGTATGACATGCCCTGGTGCATGGCGGTTGGCATGCTCCTAAAAAATCCGCCTCCTCAAAAAACACGCCGAGGAGATTCTCTTGAGAACTTAGCAAGGACGCTTGCTTACAAAGCAAAAATGATCTCCACCCTGAGGAACTGGGCCTCTGTCATCCCCTCTCAATAAGCCGACATATTCTGGTCATGTTTGTATAAGAATAAGGGGGAAATGTCGGAGACAAGGCTCCCTTTGTGAGCCATTCTGTCTTGACCTTGCCCTGGAACATTTTGCGGTGTTTGTCTTCCTGGGGCATCTTGCATTTCTCCGAACATCCTGTGTTCATGCAAATACCCTGCGGTGTCGCACCACCCGCCCAACTTCTCCATCTCCAGCACAAGATGGCGCCGTCCCTGCTTCTCTTCCGGGAGTTTACCTTGCCGCTGGCGCGAACGTGCACCCTATCAGAAGTCCTATAGCAGAACCAGCCAACCAGCCTGCACCTCGTCATACCCCTCACTCCCTCAGCACATAAATACCCCTGTGTGAACAATGAAATTTTGCAGCTTGATCAGATTTCCTGTCTTGCTGTCTCCTTCGTGTCTCTTGTCCCTTCATTCTTCCCCTTCTAGGTTCGCTACCCACGCTGATGTGTCCTGCTGGACGGGACACATAACTTTTAGGCATTGTCTATAGACTTTCTATTATGGAAGATGGGAATTTTTTTAATTATTGATTTTTTAAGTTGAAAAACGTTGTATATCTTTAGGGTGGGCAACCTGGTGTTTGGAAATATGAATGCACTGTAAAATACTAAATTAAGCTAATTAACATATGAGTGACCTCAGATGCTTTTTTTGTGGCCAGAGTACTTAAAAACTATTCTTTTTCCTAGTGTACAGTAACTGATGTTATATAATAGATTTCTCTCTCTCTTTCTCTCTCTCTCTCTCTCTTTCTCTCACTATGTACCTACCCCAGGCTGGCCTCAAACTCTCAGTCCTCTTACCTCAGCCTTTGAGCTGATATCTAGCACAATAGATCTTGAACTTATTCCTCCTGTTTGAAATTTTGTATCCTTTGACCAAAGAGAAAATGAGAAAATTTTTTTGGTGGTACTTACTGGGATTTGAACTCAAGGTGTCACACTTGCTAGGCAGGTGACCTATGACTTGAGCCACTCTGCCAGCTTGAGAATGCTTTTTTTTCATGGTGCTACGGATTGGAGCCCAGCTCTTCTGTCTCAAAATTTTAAAAAAGTACTCAGTAAATCTCAAAAAAAAAAAAAATCTCAAAATAAGCCAAAAGAACTCTCAAAATAATAATAACCCATAACTCAACCTCAGTGGTAGAACAATTGCCCAGCATGTCTGAGGCCTTGGGTTCAATACTCAGATCCCCAAAACAAACAGACAAACAACAGACCCATCTCTTACTATCATAGCTCTTATAAGTGCAGACATATTGGCAACCCAAATGTGTGCACACATACGCACACACACCAGTAAAACAACATTTCTCTTCCTTATCCATATTACATTGGTTTCTGTTTTGTGGAGTGTATTCTCCAGTAATTTTTGTGAGCTTTTTTTTTTTAATTCACCTATCTGAAAATATCTTTATCCTATGCTTTCATTTGATGGATGAGTTTTGAGATGGAAAGCATTTTTCCCTCAGAACTGTGAAGGCATTCTTTAGGTACTGCGTGTTGCCCTTGGGATGTCTATTGCTTCAATCTGTTATCTTGTTTGTTCTTTTAAAATTTTTAATGATTCATTTATTCACATGTGCATACATTGTTTGGGTCATTTCTCCCCCCTGCCCCCCTCCCCCACCTTCACCCCCCCCTTTCCAGGCAGAACCTGTTGTGCCCTTGTCTCTAATTTTGTTGAAGACAAGACATAAGCATAAAAAGAAAGACAAAGCGTTTTTGCTACTTGAGATTAGGAAGCTATACAGAGAGATTCCTAGCATTGCTTCCATGTACAAATGTGTTACAACCCGAATTGATTCATCTCTAATTGATCTTTACACTGGTTCCTGATCCTCTTCTCACGTTGACATGTTGCTTTAAGGGTTCTGTGACAGTTCCTCTGGAGTGGGGACATCAAACACTTTCGTGTTTTGGGTTTCCTACCTATCCTCATACCTCCCATATGTGCTCTCCCCTTGTCATGTGATCCAAGTCCAACCACATTGCTGTATTTACCTAGATCTAAAGTCTGCATATGAGGAAGAACATATGATTTTTGGTCTTCTGATCCTGCCTAACCTTGCTCAGAATGATGTTCTCCAGTTCCATCCATTTTCTTGAGAATGATAAGATTTCATTCTTCTTCATGGCTGAGTAAAACTCCATTGTGTATAAATACTACATTTTCCTGATCCATTCATTACTAGTGGGGCATCTTGTTTGTTTCCATAATTTAGCTATTGTGAATAGTGCTGCAATAAACATGGGTGTGCAGGTGCCTCTGGAGTAACCTGTGTTGCATTCCTTTGGGTATATCCCCAGAAGTGGGATTGCTGGATCATATGGCAGATCTATGTTTAGATTTTTTAGAAGCCTCCATATTGTTTTCCAGAGTGTTTGCACTAGCTTGCATTCCCACCAGCAGTGTATGAGGGTTCCTTTTTCCCCACATCCTCGCCAACACCTGTTGTGGGTGGTGTTTTTGATGATGGCTATTCTAACAGGAGTGAGGTGGAATCTTAGTGTGGATTTGATTTGCATTTCCTTTATGGCTAGAGATGATGAGCATTTTTTTCATATTTTTTTTTTTGCCATTTGAATTTCTTCTTTTGAGAAAGTTCTGTTTAGTTCAGTTGGCAATTTCTTAATTGGTTCATTGATTTTAGGAGAGTTTAGTTTCTTAAGTTTCCTGTATATTCTGGTTATCAGTCCTTTGTCTGATGTATAGCTGGCAGATAATTTCTCCCACTCTGTGGGTGGTCTTTTCAGTTTAGAAACCATTTCTTTTGTTGTGCAGAAGCTTTTTAATTTTATGAAGTCCCATTTGTCCATCCTTTCTCTTAGTTGCTGAGCTGCTGGGGTTCTATTGAGGAAGTTCTTGCCTATACCTATTATTTCCAGAGTGTTTCCTGCTCCTTCCTGTACTAACTTCAGAGTTTCAAGTCTGATATTAAGGTCTTTGATCCATTTTGAGTTGATACTAGTACAGGTTGATAGACATGGATCTAGTTTCAGTTTCTTGCAGATAGATAACCACTTTTCCCAACAACATTTGTTGAAGAGGCTCTTTTCTCCATTGTATATTTTTGGCCCCTTTGTCAAAAATAAGGTGGGTATAGTTGTGTGGATTCATATCCAAGTCCTCTATTCTGTTCCACTGGTCTTCATGTCTGTTTTTGTGCCAGTACCATGCTGTTTTTATTGCTATTGCTTTGTAATATAGTTTGAAGTCAGGTATTGTGATACCTCCAGCATTGCTCTTTTTGCTGAGTATTGCCTTGGCTATTCATGGTCTCTTGTGTTTCCAAATGAACTTTAGGATAGATTTTTCAATCTCTATGATGAATGTCTTTGGGATTTTGATGGGAATTGCATTAAACATGCAGATTGCTTTTGGTAGTATAGCCATTTTTACAATGTTGAGTCTACCAATCTATGAGCATGGGAGATCTTTCCATCTTCTGTAGCCTTCCTCAATCTCTTTCTTCAGGAGTTTGTAATTCTCCTTGTAGAGGTCATTCACATACTTTCTTAAGTTTACTCCTAGGTATTTGATTTTTTTTTAGGCTATTGCAAATGGAATTTTTTCCATATATTCCTTCTCAGTTTGTTCATTGTTGGTGTATAGAAAAGCTAATGATTTTTGTAAGTTGATTTTGTATCCTGCCAACCTGCTATAGCTGTTTATGGTGTCCAAGAGTTTTGCAGTAAGAGTTTTTTGGGTCTTTAAAGTATAGGATCATATCATCTGCAATAAGGATATTTTGGCAGTTTCTTTACCTATTTGTATTCCTTTTATTTCTTCTTCTTGCCTAATTGCTCTGGCTAGAAATTCCAGTACTATGTAGAATAGGAGTGGAGATAGTGGGCACCCTTGTCTCATTCCTGATTTTAGGGGAAATGGTTTCAGTTTTTCACTGTTAAGTATGATGCTGGCTGTAGGTTTGTCATATATAGCCTTTACAATATTGAGGTACATTTCTTCTATTCCTAGTTTCTTAGAGCTTTTGTCATGAAGTGGTGTTGGATCTTGTCGAAGGCTTTTTCTGTATCTATGGAGATGATCAAGTGGTTTTTGTGTTTGCTTCTATTGATGTGCTGCATTACATTTATAGATTTGCGTATGTTGAACCATCCCTGCATCCCTGGGGTGAAGCCAACTTGGTCATGGTGTATGATCTTTCTGATGTATTGTTGGATTCGGTTTGCCATTATTTTATTGAGGATTTTTGCATCAATATTCATTAAGGAAATTGGCCTGTAGTTCTCTTTTTTGGAGGTGTCTTTGTCTCGTTTTGGGATGAGAATAATATTGGCTTCATAAAATGTGTTAGGCAGTTTTCCTTCCCTTTCTATTTCGTGGAACAGTTTAAGGAGGGTTAGTATTAGTTCTTCTTTAAACATCTGATAGAATTCAGCAGTGAATCCATCAGATGTTTCTTTTTTGGGAGATGCTTTATTGATGCTTCAATTTCTTTTTGTGTTATAGATCTATTCAAGTGATTAATATCCTCTTGGTTCAGTTTTGGATGGTTGTAAGTTTCTAGAAATCTGTCCATTTCTTCAAAATTTTCAAATTCATTAGAGTACAGGCTCTCAAAGTAGTCTCTGATGATTTCCTGGATTTCCATGGTGTTTGTTATCTCCCCTTTTGTATTTCTGATTTTACTGATTTGGGTTTTTTCTCTCCTCATTTTAGTCAGGTTTGACAGGGGTCTGTCAATCTTATTTATTTTTTCAAAGAAACAGATTTTTGTTTCATTGATTCTTTGTATGGTTTTTTGTTTGTTTGTTTCTATTTCATTGATTTCAGCCCATATTTTAATTATTTCTCTCCTTCTGCTTGTTTTGGGTTTTGCTTGTTCTTGTTTTTCTAGGAGTTTGAGCTGTAGTATTAGATCATTGATTTGAGATCTTTCTGTCCTTTTAATATATTCATTCATGGCTATAAACTTTCCTCTTAGAACTGCCTTTGCTGTGTTCCATAGGTTCTGGTATGTTGTGTTTTCATTTTCATTAACTTCCAGGAACCTTTTAATTTCCTCTTTTATTTCATCAATGACCCATTGATCATAGAGCAATGTGCTGTTCAGCTTCCAATTGTTCACATTTTTTTACTGCTGTTTTTGTTGTTGATTTCTAGTTTTAATGCTTTATAGTCAGATAGAATGCATGGGATCATTTCTATTTTCTTATATTTGCTGAGGCTTGCTTTGTGTCCTAAGATATGATCAATTTTGGAGAAGGTTCCATGGGCTGCTGAGAAGAATGTATATTGTGCAGAAGTTGGATGAGATATTCTGTAGACATCACCTAGGTCCATTTGATCTATGGTGTGATTTAATTCTAGAATTTCTTTATTGATTTTTTTGTTTGGATGACCTATCTATTGGTGATTGGTCTTGCACTACCACTGTGTTGGAGTTTATATATGTTTTTCGGTCCTTCAGAGTATATTTGATGAAATTGAGTGCATTGACATTGGGTACATATAGGTTGATAATTGTTTTTTCCTTTTGGTGTATTTCCCCTTTTATTAGTATGGAGTGTCCTTCTTTATCTTGTTTGATCAATGTAAGTTTGAAGTCTACTTTGTCCAAGATAAGTATTGCTATCCCTGCTTGTTTTGGGGGGCCATTTGCTTGGTAAATCTTCTTCCAGCCTTTTACTCTCAGCCAGTGCTTATTTCTGTTGATGAGGTGGGTCTCCTGTAGGCAGCAGATTGTTGGATCTTCCTTTTTAATCCAGTTTGCAATTGGTGTCTTTTGATGGGGGAATTTATTCCATTAACATTCAGTGTTAGTATTGATAGGTACGTGGTGATCCTTGTCATATAGTTGTCTTTGTTGTTTAAGGGTTTGATTGTGTGCAGCTGAATCAATGTTACTTTTTACTTTCTTGCCTTTTCTTCTCCTGTGGTTTGGTATTGCCTGTCCTTTCATGGTTTTGTTTGCTTTCACTTTCTGTGTACAGAATTCCTTGGAGAATCTTTTGTAGTGGTGGCTTGGTGGTCATATATTGTTTTAGTTTCTGTTTATCATGGATGACTTTTATTGCTCCATCTATTTTGAATGATAGTTTTGCTGGGTAGAGTATCCTGGGGTTGAAGTTATTTTCATTCAGTGCCCGGAAGACCTCACTCCATGCTCTTCTTGCTTTCAAGGTTTTCATTGAGAAATCTGCTGTGATTTTGATGGGTTTACCTTTGTATATTACTTGTTTTTTCTCTCTTACAGCTTTCAATATTCTTTCTATAGTCTCTGTACTTGTTTTAATGATAATATATCATGGGATAGTTCTATTTTGGTCAGGTCTGTTTGGTGTTCTGGAGGTTTCCTGTACCTGAATGGGCATAGTTTTCTCTAGATTTGGGAAATTTTCTGTTATATTTTGTTGAATACATTACAAATTCCTTTTGCTTGCACCGCTTCTCCTTCTTCAATGCCCATGATTCTTAGGTTTGGTCTTTTGATGGAGTCAGTGAGTTTTTGCATATTCTTTTCACAGGTCTTGAGTTGTTTGACTAATAGTTCTTTAGTTTTTCCTTTAATTGCCATTTCATCTTCAAGTTCTGAGATTCTGTCTTCTGTTTGTTCTATTCTGCTGGAATGGCCTTCCATTTTGTTTTTTATTTCTGTTTCATTCTTTTTTCTGAGGTTTTCCATATTGTGGGTCACTTCTGCTTTGTCAATTTTTGTCCTTAATTCATTTATCTCTGTAAGTATGGTGTTCTGTTTCAGTTTTATGTTTATTTAGGGCTCCTATGATTTCATTTATTTGTTTTTGTGGTTTCTCATATTCTTTATTTTTGTTGTCTTGGAATTTCTTGAGTGCTTCTGTATGTTTTGGTTGACCATGTCTAGTAACATCTCTATGAAATTCTCATTAACTACTTGCCAGATTTCTTCTGCCAGTGTGTTCTTGCGGGCTTTGTTGGGTTCCTTGGTATAGTTTATCTTTGTTTTGTTGGAGTCTGGGTCTGGGTCTGGGTCTGGGTATCTGTTTTCTTCATTTCCCTCTGAATCCTGTATTAAGTTATATTTGGGGGGAGAATGGTTTACATACTTTTTTCATCTTCCCATATTTCCACTAGGTACCATCTCTGTACCTGGACTATGTTATGTGTAATTTGGTATTAGCTGAGTTACAACAGTAATACTAACAAACTCAAGAAAGAAGGAGAAAAAAGAGAAAAAATGGGAGAGATGGTGGACAATCAAACAGCAAATCAGATAGCCAAACCCTTAAAGAAAGGAAAAAAAAAAAAATCCCCGGTTCAGGAACAGTAGTATTTCAGTCTTAGTAGTTCTGGTGTTACTCTTTTAGCATCCAATCATGTCTGTCTGTGTCTCTTAGGCAGGTTTGGAGCCCTCCTGTGGTGGGCCTGCTGTGTGGGGGCCTGGTGGAGTGGCTATGTGGCAAGCCTGCAGAGCTGGGGGAGGGGATCCGGTGGCCCCACGTGAAGCTGGGGCCTGGCGGAGCCCAAGGGGCAGGGAGCCCTGTGGAGCAGACCATTGGCTCCGTGGGCCTATGGAGCTGAGATTACCAGGCCAGCTGTTCTTTTAGTAGATTGTGGAGTGGAGAAGCCTTCCATGATCGAGGGGTTCAGAGTGCCATACTTTCAGCTCTCCCTGGTGCTTTACCTCAGCCAAGTGTGTCTCCAGTGTCTCAGCAAGATCCCTAATTCACAGAGCTCATGCAATCTGCAGCTGTGTCCCAGTCACCATCTTGGATCCCTTCTTGGTTTATTTTTGTTGTTGTAACAGAATTCCATAGTCTGAGTAAGAAATTTATTTGGCTTACAGTATAGAAGCTAGAAAGTCAAAGGGCAGGGTGTTGGCAGCTACTTGACATCTGGTGAGGGCCTTCTTTCTAGGTCATCCCATGGTGGAAGGTGGAAGGCCAGCACAGCAGGTATGTGGGGAGAGATCCAACTTGTAGCCTCCCAGCCTTCTAAAATCAGTATTAACTCATTCATGAAGTGGAGCCCTTGTGACCTAACTACCTTCCATTGGGTTCCCCACACTCACATTGTTGCACTGAAGATGAAGTTTCCAGCATGTTTTTTATTTTTTTTCTTTGGTGGCTCTGGGGTTTGAACTCAGGGTATCTACCACTTGAGGCACTCAGTCAGCCCCTTCCAACATGTTTTTTGGGTGATATATTAGAACCATAGTACTTGTGATCTAATCTTTCTTTCTGAATGTTTTTATAATTTTCTTTTTATCTTTTGATGTTTTGAAATCTCACATTTGCCTTGAAGATTTTTTTTCAGTAGAGGATGGGGATAATCTGTGAGCATTTAAATCTGAAAACACATTTCATCTAATTTCAAATAAATTCTCTTTAATTATCTCTTTAGTTGGGTATCAGTGGCTCACACCTGTAATCCTAGCTACTCAGGAGGCAGAGTCAGGAGGATCACAGCTTGAAGCCAGCATGGGAAAAATCATTCATGAGACCCTATCTAGAAAAAAACCCATCACAAAAAAGGGCTCAAGATGTAGGCCCTGAATTCAAACCCCAGTACTGCAAAACCAAAAAACCAAAAAAAAAAACCTCTTTTTTTTTCTTTCTGAAACTCCTCTTATACCTCCTGGATTAATCCTTAGGTTTGTAAAAAAATAAAATAGCCTCTATTCTAATGTTCATCTCTTTGTTTCTTTGTTCTACTTAATGAGGATTTTCTTGGCTTTATCTTCCAACTTTTCTGAGCTTCAGGAACAAAGTTGTCTATGCAAGTCACACACAATGTTGTTTAGATTGCACTCATTACATGTAGCCATAGCCCTTTTCCTACTAAATTCTTCTCTGAATGAGTGTTCCTGTTCCAAAGCATAAGCAATTATTGAGAATAAAGGACTAAGAACAGACAAAAAACTCAGTCTGCATCTGAAATATTCTATTAACCTTCCACTCCACAGAGAAAATAAATTGATTAAGAATAGAATGGAAGCTGGGCATGGTGGTACACACTTGTAATCCCAGCACTGAGGAGGTTGAGGCAGGAGGATCTTCAGTCTTAGACCAGCCTGAGTTACATAGTGAGACCCTGTCTCCAAAAATCCTAGGGCTGGGAGGTAGCTCAGTGGTGGAGCATGGAAGAGTGTTTGCCTTAGTTTGAGCAGGGTCCTACGTTCAACCCCTAATACTGCAAAAAAGAAAAGAATGAAAAAGAACGGAAGGACCGTAGATCACATTGGTGGTAGAGTGTTTCTAGCATGTGTGGATTTGATCTCCAACACTGAAAAAGTAAATAAACATTCTTACATTGGGCAGAACCAAGGAGTGTGGAGTGGAAGCCTTTCTGGGTCTCCCTTCTCACCTAGCGCTGTTCTTTCTCTGCAGCACTCTTTCTCCTTCTATTACCATTTAAGAAGTTCTACCAGAGGAGGGAATGCAAATCCTCCCCTTGAAGGCACAAAGGCTTTAAGCATTAACACTACAATGTGGTCCTCAAATCAGAATGGACTGCATACATCCATCTTCTCTAAAATTGCCCTCTGTTTGAATGGTAATAGCAGCAACAGTATTCTGTCTCACAAGCTATTCCAAATGCAATCTTGATGTTCCTTTTATGAAGAAATAAGATCTATATTCTCTACCCTGAATTCTGTGTCTGTGACTTCCTTGCAATCACTAATGCAGCAACTTGATGATGTATCACTGCTGGGTTTTTGTTTTGTTTTGTTTTTTTGGTGGAATTGGGGTTTGAACTCAGGCCCTTGTGCTTGCTAGGCAGGCGCTCTACTGCATGAGTCAAGGCCCCAGCCCCTTTTTTGTTTTAGTTATTTTTTTGGATAGAGTGTTGATTTTTTGCCTGCAGTCAACCTCAGACCTTGATCCTCCTACCTATGGTCTCCTGCATATCTGATATTGCAGTAGCACATTACCATGCAAGGTTTTTTGCTTAAGATGGGAGTTTTGCTCTTTTTCCCTGGCTGGCCTCAAATGTGACCCACTACATTGATGCTGTATCACTTCTGAGGCTTGATCAGAAAAGCTGACCAGACCCCTGCCTTGCCCACTGGAACACTTGTACTGGATCCCTCAGTTGCTCTGAAAGCAGTCTGTCTGCCCCGAGGCCACCATGTCACAAGTTGTCTGTTACTGGAACCAGCAATGCTCCAGGGAGGAGGGAGGAGGCTTCCACTTGACTCTTGGATACAGAGTTTGTGATGTCACACACACACACACACACACACACACAAAAGAAAAATAATTTTAGGACATATTGAGGTAGAGACCAAGAAAGTTTGTTAGTAAAGTGAAGCAGAGACAGAAAGATAGTACAGAGCCCAGACATGGGTGTGGACACATCTGATAACAGGTGCAATGAGTGTTTTAACTTCAAGGGTATTTATAGTGAAAAAGTTGGTCAGGGGTTTCCTTGAATTTACCTTAGGAAAAGTGCTTTCCTTTGTTCTTTGTTTGACACCTGGTATAATTAGTTGCTTTTGCTGTTACCAATTAGGCCCAAAGATTCAAAGGCTGGCCACTCATTAAATTTGGGTCACTATGACATCGATGTTGAAACACCCCTATAAACAAAGGACAGGTCCTGACAGATTCTCCCTTCAGGATGAGTGTTTATCCTCGTGATAAGTATTTTCTTTTATAGACATTTTTGTATCAAGTGGAGTTGTTTTCCCAAGGGTTCTTTCCCAGGATAAGAGTCTTTCTTTAAGATATCCTAGCTCAATTCTCAGAATGCGCTAATTTTTGGGCAAGCGGGCAAGGTCAGAGGGAGAGAGCTTCTCTTTTCCCTTTTTTACTCTTCTTACTAAATATTGCAGCTTGTTGAGAAGGTGTAAGGCTTCAAGCAAAGAAAATAGTGCTTGTGTGATTTTAATTAAAACATTGGTCAATATAGTGTTTATCTCTGAATTCCTGGCTGCTGTTTTCCATGCCTCAATTTCCCTGATCTTTCCTGCCTCAAGTCCATATGAAGAGCCCCTATGGAGAAGCCCTGCAACTACTCAAAGTGGAAGAAGTGCCCAGCAGGCTCCTAGGAACTCCAGCCCCTGCTGCTCCAGCTCCACCTACTGTCTGATTGCTAAGAGGCCGTGACTCATGGACATCATCAGAGATGATAAAATGATTGCTGTTATTTTTCCCTTAATTTCCCTGGCCCCAATTGCTGCTATTCTAAACCTCTAAGTTATGGATGGGGTGATTTCTTGTACTGCAATAATAATTGGAGTTAAATCAATTGGATCAGTGAGGATTTGTTACTTACAAGTGAGAGAAACTGATTCTGGCTAGCAGAAGAAAATATTTGCAAATTAAGAATGAGAGGGGTAGGTGGTGTGGCTCATCTGTGGCTTGACTAGCATGCATGACCCTGGGTTCTATTCCCAGAACAGTAGGAAAAAGGAAGGAGAGAGAAGATCACATTAAGAAAAAATGGAATGATGGAGATGAAGATGAAGAGCAGAAATCAGTAAAATTGACAACAAATTTAGTGAACCAATAAAGTAAGAAATTGGGGTTTGGTGAAAAGCTAACAAAGTAGCTACATTTCCAGTAGGACTGATAGAGAACATCGTTTTTACATTTATTCACAAGAAAAAATTTTAAAAACAAAAATAATCAAAATTAGAAATGAGACTGTAGAATTGATAAAGATTAAAGAGATAAGAGGATATGAACAACTTTATTCCAATAAGCTTGCAAATTTGTAAATCACAAACTTCTAGAATACCAATTTATTCAAGTGACTCAGGAAGAGTAGGAAAGCCTAAATCTGCAATGACCAATGTGGTTGTCACCAGTTACATGTAGCTATTGGCCTTTGAAACAGGGATGCAACTGAGGGAGGATATTTTGCCTTTTATTTAATTTTAAGTTTTCATTTTTTTGATGCTGGGAATCAAACCCAAGACCTTGAGTATGAGCTGTATCAATGAATTACATCCTTAGCCCAAGTAATTTAAATTAAAAAACTGGACCCGTGTAAGACATTTCCCCATTAACACAATTTGACTGTTTTGGTAGGACTCTATTTCATCTTAGCTCTGGCATCTCACACTATTACATGTTGCAGTGTGTGTGTTGGATGGGGTACTGTTTGTAGTACTGTCCAGAAACACATCACTGATCTTTTTGGTGTTAATGGATTGATTCAGTCTGGATGAATTTTTTCCTGTGCACAGATGCAGTATTGGGATTGTGCTTATTTCAGTATTTTCTGAGGACATAAAATGAGAAGACATGCTTTATATACTAATACCTATGCATATCATAATTGATAACTAAGTTGAAACATTTATTATTTAGTTATGACATAGTTTTTCTAATTAAAAAAATAAGTAGAGATGAATTTTAATTTTTTTTTTTTTTGTGGTGGCACCAGGGTTTGAATTTAGGGCCTCATGCTTGCTAGGCAGGTGCTTTACCACATGAGTCACTCTACCTGTCCTTTTTTGTGTTGGGTAGTTTTGGAATAGGGTCTTGAGAACTATTTGCCTGAGGGTGGTTTCGAATCATGATCCTCCTGATGTCTGCCTCCTGAGTAGCTAGGATTACAGGAGTGAGCCACTGGTGCCCAGCTGAATTTTAAATTTTGAATAAAGGTGTATTATTGATACAGAACTGGGGGGGCATGTATATAGAAGCTGGTACTATGATGGGAGTAGAGGGAAAAGCCTGGAAGAAGGTAAGTCGCAAGTGTCACAGGAATAGCAGTTAGCCAAGCACCAGTGACTCATGCCCTTAATCTTAACTACTTGGGAGGGTGAGACTTTGGAGGCTGGAGACCCCATCTCCAAAATAACCAGAGCAAAATGGGCTGGAGGTATGGCTCAGGCAGTAGAGCACTTGCTTTGAGAGGGCCTGTGCCAAAACTGTCTGTCGACATTTGATGATGTCACTGCTCTGAGAAATAGATGGGTGTGAATTCATGTGTCTTAAACACTTCTATATTCTTTTCTTTTCTTTTTTTGGCTTTTTGGTTGGACTGGGGTTTGAACTCAGGGCATCGCACTTACAAAGCAGGTGCTCTACCACTTGAGCCATGCCTGCAGTCATTTTGCTCTGGTTATTTTGGAGATGGGGTTTTGTGAACTATTTGCCTGGGCTGGCCTCAAACCTCTGTCCTCCCAATCTTAGCTTCTGAAGTAGCTAGGATTACAGGCATGAGCTTCTAGCACCTGGCTCTGTTTTCATTTCTAATAGGTAGGTATTGATTCATATAGCCTACAGAAAATACAATTTATGATCTCCAATAATTTTAAGAGCATGAAAGAGTTAAAATGCTTGAGAAATTGATCTGGGGCAAAGAAAAGGCAAAGTTTAAGTGTAATGTAATGGCATTAGGACCTCACAGTCTTCATTGGGACATTTAAAAATGAAGAAATGAACTTATCTTTGAGGAAACTCCATTTTTTTTTCTTTTCCTTAATACCACTTCCTTCCTCTGGGTCCTCACACTGTACTGCCCCAATTGAGTTATTTTACTAGAGTATGACACTGGAGGATGCTAATATTTAGGCTCTTCACTTTCTTATTCACATCCAGATTGACATGCCTTGTGTTGTGCTTCAAAGGCCTCTGTTAGCTGTGTATAGGGCAATCGAGGTAACTTTTCCAGGAAATAATTTTGATTTTTTTTCTCTTTTTTTTCCTTTTTTTTTTTTTTGAGACACAGTCTGTGCTGCCCAGGCTGACCTTGAACTCAAGCTATCCTCCTGTCTCAGTTTCCTGAATAGCTGGTACTCCAAATGTGCCCTATGATCATGCATTTAAAAAACAATATTTGAAGAGAAAGTCAAATCATTCAGCAATTATTTTAGTCAGAAGAACGAGGAAGGTGGAGGAGGTATAAATAATCCACCATGAGTACAGTCTTGAGAATTTTAACTGATTGAGCCATGGACACCACAGGGTTAGCAAATGAGACTCCCTGGAGTGACAGCATGAAAAGGTAGTTTCCACTGCAGCCACAGCCCTCTGGGGGTAGTCCAGTGTGGATGCCGCTCTGCATCCCCCTCTGCTTCTGGGGAGCCCAGTGAGTTTCTAGTGGCAAGAGGTGTGACTGGTGACCGACTTTGGTCATACCTTTATGTCCTCTGCTAGCCACTTGCACAGCTTCATGTGAAGGAGGTAGTCTTTAAAAACCCTGAGGCTCATAGACACAGATTTTATTTTATAGACGTTATCACTGAAAAGAGGGTCTTAAACCCTTTGAAGGTTTTTTTTCTGTTTAAAGTCTCTTCAAATTTAAATGGTGGAAATCTCGTGTATTTTAAAACAGAACAGTTTTTAGTTCACAGCAAAACTGAATGGAGATTTTGTCCATTCAAAATTTCCTTTTGTCCCCACAAATGCACAATCTACCCCACTTTCACCATCATTCCCACAGCTGTACATTTGTGTATCTATGGACCTATACTGACAGTTAACATTAGCGTTTACGCTTTTGGTGTTGGACATTCATTCTACGGCTTTTGACAAATGTATACACAGGAACTTGGCATTATAGTATCTTACACAATAGTTTTCCTGCCCACCAAATCCCTTGTACTCAGTTGTATTCATCTCTCCCTCTCCTCTAATGCCTAGCAATCATTGAGTTTTTTTCTGTCACAATTTTGTCTTTTCAGAATGTCATACAGTTAATATCATACGGTATGTAGCTGTTTCAGAGTAGTATCCTCTTTTATGGTTTCTTTTTCTGTCTTCCAGACTGTTCAGATTAACCTCATTTTACCTGTGTGGAAGTGGATGGTGATCGATACATAAAATGAAAAAGCAAGTTACAAAGTATAGCCTGCATCAGCATCATACGGGGAGATAAAGCCCTGAGGAAGGGAAGAAAGGGGGACTTCTGAGGTCAGACACTGTGTTTAGAGAGGGTGGGTGGCAAGAAAGCATTGAAAAAAGAAGCGAGGCCCAGAGTCTGGGCGGGGCCATACAGATTAGGGGAAGGCGCTGGATATTTTAAAAGTGTAACAGGAAGTCATTGGAGGGTTTTTAGCAGAGTAATCAGAACTCATTTACATTTCCAAAATAACCCACTGTTAGGGAGAGGAGACTGTAGGTGGACCCAAGGAGCAGCCTTCGCGTTAGGCAAGTATCTTGGGCAGATACTTAACGGTGCTTTGCTCCGCTAATGCCAATGCCATTCAGTGAGAAAGCAGCGCAGGGGTTGGAGACATTTTTAAGGTAGAATAGTTCAGATTTGTTAATGGATTGAATGGAGTATCAAAGGCAGTGAAAGAGAATGTTAGAGACCTAGCATTTGCTGGCCAGAACAGGCAGATTTACCAAAATAGTAAGGGTTGATACAGTGAAGGAACTTTTTTTGAGGGGGAGGAGCGGGGGAAGAGATGGCGGATGGAAAAATATTGCACGTGTAAATATGTCTTATGGGATACGTTCCTCATTCTATACTGACAAGTTCCAGAGCAAGCTGGAACACATTTTACAATGAATACCCCTACACCCACCACCTAAATTCTCCATCTTACTCTGCCTCTATCCGTGCATCAGCCCAACCTTACTTTTGCGATGCATTTAAACTGCAGACCTCAAAGCAGTTCCCCCCGAATTCACCCCAGCACGCTTCTAATTTGTTTCCGTTTTTCTTCTGATCTGCAATTCACATGCAAGGCGAAGCGCACAGATCTTCAGTGCATGTTCGCTCTACCTGACGCATGCACACCCCTGCCCGCACCTGGAATCGAGCTGCAAGGGGGCACCAGCAGCTGGGTGTGGGAACCAGGAGCTGAGCGGGGTCTTTGCTTGAATTACAAATTTGGAAATCATCAAAACATAGGTTTATTCAAACTATGAGACTGGATGAAAACACTCCAGGGTATAGAGGGAGGAGAAACGGTAGGTGTCCCCTGAGCCCAGACTTTAGAGGTCAGCGGGAGGAGGTCAGGGCTGAGCGAGCTGGTCCGGCCCGGGGTCCTGGGACGCACCTGGGCTCGGTCACCATTGAGGTCACCCGAGGAGTCACCAGGTGGCGGGGGTGTTCCCGGCACCAGGCGGGAAGGTCAGTCGGGAGGAGGCGGTTGGGGGAGGGACGGCCGTGGGGAGGAGGAAGGGGAGAAGCCGCGGCGGGGAGGCGGAGTCGCCACAGCGGCCGGCCCGGGGCGGGCGGAGGGAGGGAGGGAGGGGGTGTGTGCGCGGGTCACATGGTCGCCGCTGCCCTCCCCGTCAGCCGCCCTCGCCGCCGCGGTGCGCTGGCTGCAGGAAGCCGCCGCACCGCCGCTTTGTTGTCAGGGACCCCGCGAGAAGCGCCGCTCGCCGCCCGTGCCCCGCACCCCGCACCCGCGCCCCGCGGGTGGGCCTGGGTCCCCGGGCGCGCGCGCCCGCCCTGCCCATGCCGGGGCCCCGCGACCACCGCTGCCTGCGGCCCCGGGCGGCACGGAGCTGAGGGGGCGGCGACGCTGCCCCTCTGTGGGAAGCGGGCGGCCTCGGCCCCCTCCCTGAGGGCACTATGGAGGTGAATGCGGGTAAGAGCCGGACTGCAGCGGGAGGAGACGGCAGAGGGGCGCCCGGGGGCTCGCGGGGGGCGCCTCAGCGAGGGGCGGTGGCGGGAGGGCGGCGGGAGGGCCGGCGGGGTGGGTGGCTACGCGCCGCGTGTCCGCCTCTGGCTGGACACCCGTTGCCCCTCGAGACACCTCGCGCGGGTCTTCGGGGCTCCCCACAACGCCGCAGCGCGGCCCGGCCCCCCCCTCACATGGCCCGGCCGCGCGAGCCACGTGCGCGCTGTGTTTACGTTCCGCGGCGCGCGAGCTCCGGTTGGCTGGGCGGGCGCGTGACGCGGCATTACATAATGGGCGCTGAGGCGGCGGCGGCGGGCGGGGACACGTGAGGCCTCTCGGCTCTGTGACCCACATTCCCCGGGGCCGCAGGGACACGTGGGGGCGGGTGCGCGCGCCGGCGGGGAGCGCCGCAGCCTCCCGGGAGGCCCCGCCCCCTCGGAGCCCTCTGGGCTGTGACGTGGCCGCGATTCCCTCCTCCCCCGCGGGCTTGCACACTGCGGAGGCCGCCGCGCCTGTGCGCCCTCTGGGCTCCCCGCGCAGGGAGGCCCCGCCCGGACATCCGCGTCGCATTGCGCGGCCGCCGCCCGCACGGTCTGGCGCTGACGGAGCATCGCTGCCCCCGAGCCTGGGCTGCTGCGGTCGCGCGCTTTGCAGACCCTGCGGAACCGGTGCCGGCCCCAGGCGCGCGCCGCACTGCCCAAAAGAGTGCCTCTAGGAAGCGTGGGGCTTCCCCGAGGGAAACCCCCCTCCCCCGGAAAATCCGGGCGCCGGGATCCTGGACTGCGCCCGCCCTTAGAATGCCACTTAGACTTTGACACTTTCCCTCTCCCACCCCCGCCACCAAAATGTTTCCCCTAGGACGACCTAGCTTAGGCACCCCCAGTCTGAAAAACGGTTCAGTGTTCCCTGGGGCCGGGTTGTTAACTATTTTCAGGATGACTCAGGTGACCGTCTGCAAAACTAGTATTCTTTATTTGCATTAAAAAAATTTAAACCAATGGCTGGTGGCGTGGCTCAAGTGGTAGAGCGCATGTCTAGAAAGCCTGAGGTCCTGAGTTCAAATCCCAGTACCACACTCAGAAAATTAAACTTGTGGTCCAAGGACCTTACCTGAAATCGATATTTATAAATTTTTTCCATGTTGCATTTCCTGCTACACTGTCACAGAATAATATCGAGCAGTTCTCCCCCTCCCGCTTTACTCTACCCCAAACAAATGATAGTTCTTACGTTGAAGGAGGTGAGGTTGCAGAGGGCTCGGGTGTTGATTTATTTATTTTTGAGTTCTATGCACCTCTGAAAATCATGCTTTGATAGCAAGTGTATTGTGAATTTTCAACCAGTCATAAAAATAAAGTGGTTTTTGGATTGTTTGCTACAGACACTTAGTAGACTTTGAGGGTATTAAACATTATTCAGTAAATTTATTGTGGCGTTAAGTGTTTATATCATAGGAATTTAGAGGTTATAAACGTTTGGCATGCTTTGCAATTTAATAAGGGCGGGTTCAGGTGGGTTTTTCTCTGGTTTGAGCTTTCCTGGAACATTACTAGTGATGTCAGTCTTGACTTTGAGGGCTGCAAATTATAAAAATTCCTCTAGATGACTGTTGACAACTCCTTCCCCCGATCCTTTTGGGTTCTTCTCTTTCCAGTTCTCTAATCCCTGGGGCTTTGCTCAGTGTCAGTTTTTCTGATCACTCATCATCCTTGTCCTTCGGGATGTAGCACCCAGAGGTGAATAGGCTATTGTGGAAGTTCTAATCTTCTCTCTTGTTGCAATTGAGTTCAGTTCTTTGTCAGGTTTCTTATTTATTTAATTTTTGGCATTTTGCTTTGCTGACTCATAGTAATGTTGCTCTTAGGTAGGCCCTTTTCATATGAAGTATTTTGAAGCTTGGTTTCATCTGTTACGCAGACAATCGCTTTGACTCTGAAGTGTGGGAGTCTGCAATTCTCATTCTTGAATTTTCTCTTGTTCATTTCATCCCCAAGCTCAGATGTGTCACTTAATAAATTAATCATTCTGCTGTGTCTGTCAGAGGAATCCTTTGATAAGAATTCTTTTTAACTTCTTCAGAATGTTGTAAACATTGACCAGGGTGCGGCCCAACTCAGTGCTTTGTGGCATCTGTCTGGCCTTCCCTCTAGCTTGATATTAGTTGACACACTTTCATCTTCCTGTCCTGTTATTCATGACACACAGTGTCGCTAACACATGGGAAATTGATTCTATACATTTTGCCCAATTCTGTAAAGTAAAGAGGAGTCATTGCATACACTTCATATCCATGGCTAGAATTCACATTTTTATATTTAGGAAAATATTTCTCCACAGTCTATTAATGTTTGCAGACTTGTATTCTGTGTTCCAAACTTGGGGATTAGGAAGGCAACGTGGAAGTAACTTGCAAAGTAAGTCACTGGGTTCATGTGACACATTAAAATGAAGGAAAGAAGAAAGGATGGGGGGGCGGTTAGTTTTGTTTGTGCCATTTGGATTGGATGCGTCCAGTGTAATGGTGGCAGAATGACAGTCACAGTATCTATTGAGTGCCCTCTTCAGTGCTTTTTTGAGACCCTCAGCATTGCAGTCTTTTGTGTGAAATGCTGCTCACATTGCTGTAGGTGCCTCTTTGTTGGTCTGTGAAGCTTCTTAGGGAAGTTAGTGGGCTATTCTTTGGAGCTCTGGCACCCAGGTCACAGTTGCAAGTTCAGTGCTTTAGTTAGATCTAACCTACCATCTTGTGAGGAGAAACTATTCCTAACCCAGTCTTCAGATGAGAAAACAAAACCTCCCTGGTGGTTAGTTAAAGACGTTTTGTTCTAAGACACACACAGGCAAAAAAAGTGTAGTCGTGACTTAGTGTGAAACATCTTTTTAGGAGGGTGCACAAGCCTGGAAAGGGGGCCAGGAACTTCACCCCCCAGCCTCCATAATAGGACCAGTGCCCCCAGCAGTATAAAGGATTTTGACCCTGGCTTGCCTGAAGTTGACCACTGGGTAAGCCCTAGCCTAGGAACCTGGCTCAGCTCCACTGGTCCCTTTCAGCTAAAAATGGAGAGGACTCTGCCTGAGCTAATTTTAGCTCAAGGCCTCTAAGAAGTACATTCTGCCTGTTTCTGGAGGTGTTGGGACTTGGTGGTTCGGCGTTTTTATCTTTCTTGCTTTATCATCAAAACTGTGTGCAGAAAGCCTTTAGCTATTTTATTTCAGTCTTAGAATTGGCAGATACTCTGATTTTATGGACGATGACTCAGATTAAGAGACAGAGAGTGACTTGCTTGCTCAGGTCTTCTCAGTAAGAAGTGTTCTCTGGCTTGGACAGCCTTGACTTTCAACTTAGCCTTGCCACCTAGTAGCTCTGTTAACCTCGCTGAACTCTGAGCTCTTGAGTCCTTCATCTACAAAATGGGTTATTGGAAGTTAGTTCCCAGGGTTTATGTGAGGATTAAATGTGATAAGATGTCATGTCACTTTATGGTTGGAGTCCCATAGGGGTGAGATGACTTAAAGTTTTAGTTCCCTTTCTGTGCTGGGTTGAGAAACTATCCCATGTACTCCTGACCTTATATGAAAGTGAGATTTAACCCATTTGGTTGGTAGCTTGCTGTCTGGTAGCAAGAGTGGATGCTAGGACAGCTCAACTCTTGTTGGAGGTCTTGCTGGGAGAAGGCAGCTGCTTCTAGGTGGGTCATGCTTGTTGACTCTGGTGCCATGTACAAGTGCTTGAACTCTCTGAACATAGGAATTGGATCCGGTCTGGATTGGTAATAGCCCAGTAATTTTTTTGGGTTTGACTCTGGAGCTTTGCAGAAGTTGTTTTTTCGGTAATTTATAATGCTTTCCATTGTCCAGTCAGTGCTTTCAGCCAGTTCTTAAGCAATCTGGATAGCTCTGATTTCTACAAGTTTATTTCCCTCCTCCTCTTCCTCCTCCTCCTTCTTCTCTTCTGATGGGGTCTCGCTAGGTAGCCCAGGTTGGCCTTGAACTCAAGGTCTTCCTGCTTTTCAGCTTCCCTGAATGCTGGTATTACAGGTGGGCACTGTCACTCCTGATGCTGAAAGTTTATTTCTAAGCAGAGATAGTCAAAGACATTGTGAACATAAGTGACTGACTCAGAATGCTGGCCCTAGGAAAATCTCACTTCAAGGAAAAACATCATTTTCTTATCTTTCCTCTTCCTGCAAGTTAGGTATAAATTTAGTATCCAAGTTTCTTCTTTAGAAAAGACAAATAGCTGTGAGATATTCCGCTGGGAAATTCTAATACCTAGAATTTCTATTGTGAACTTGAGATCTCATAAAGAATTATAAAGACAGATGTCCATTGGTTTTACTCACTAACATGACATTAGATAGGCTTCCAGGTTAAAATGGCTTCTCTTTGAGTTCACAGGATACGTAAGCTATTTGGATAGTTATGGCAAGCAGACACCAACCTTTACAACTATGGAGCAATTTAAAAAATTTTAAAAACTAACTTTCATTTGTTTGTTATTATTTTTGCCAGCACTGGGGTTTGAACTCAGGGCTTCATGCTTGCTAGGTAGGTGCTCTTACTGCTTAAGCAACTCCACTAGCCCTGTTTTTGTGATTTTTTTTTTTTTTTTTTTTTGAGATCGGGACTATTTTCCAAGGCTTGCTTGGAACCACAATCCTCCTGATCACTGCCTCTTCAGTAGCTAGGATTACAGGCATGAGCCACCAGCACCCAGCTATTATTACTATTATTTGTTTTACTGAGTTTGAACTCAAGGCCTCACACTTCCTAGGCAGATGCTGTACCACTTGAGCCACACCTCTGGCCCTGTTATTATTTTTTATTTCTTTTGAGATGGTCTCGGTAGGTAGCCCATGCTGGCTTCAGACTTGCAATCCTCCTGCTTCTGCCTACTGAGTGCTGGGATTTATAGGTGTGCACTACCAAACCCGGCTTGCTGGTTTGTGTTTGAATTAATTGATTTCATCCATTTTCAAGCTTTAGTATACAAAGAGCCTGTTAAAAAACTCACATTTCTGAGCCTATCTTCTCCAGTCTCAGCAGCCATGGAAACATTTTGACAAAGTACCAGGTGATTTTGGTGCTATGTATTTTACATTTCTTTTGGTGATGAAAATAAATTTAAAGTTGGGGAGTTTTTTCTCCTTTTGTTTAGGCTTCTAGGTGCTTTTACATTTTAGTGGCACACTGCCATTGAGCAGTTCACTACAGATGTAGTAGTTGGCTTGTGACAGTGTTCCTGTCAGAATCCCCACCAGGGCTCGGTAAGATGGTTCTGATGCAGCAGATCTGAGATGGGACCGAACATTTGTATTTCTCACAGGTTACCAGGTGACGGCTGATGCACCTGATCCAGGGACCACACTTGGCGATTGGTTGGTTAAGGATCACATATCAGTTCTAACTTCCCTCTGGGCAGCTTGAGATGCACAGCATATGAATGGAAGAGCAGAGTCATACCTTTAGCCTCCAGACCCATGCCATGCACAGGCTTTGCGATGTCTGAGTGGGTGAACTTGTCCACACTGTATTTTTTGTCTTCAAAAGTGAAGTGCATGTAGTGGAATTTGGCTTATTGAGTTTGTGTGTTTCTTGGCAGACTAGGCATCTTTATTCTTTTCTTTTCTGGGTTGTTCTAAACCCCTTGGGAGCTGTAGTGTATCTCATTGCTCAGGTTTCTCAGCCTGGATGCGTGTAATTGGTGCCTAAATACATGTTTGATACCTAATTTCAACACAACAGACTACAAGTGGCTTAAATGCCTTTGGGGGTTTTTTTGTTTGTTTGTTTGTTTTTTGCCTGTAAATGGAAATGTTTTTCTATTCTTTGGAATTGTTTTGGCCTCAACATTTTGCTGTGTGGTTTATTTACTTATACAAAGCATGGCTCCTATCTAAAAAAACATAAGATCAGGAGCCATTTTTCTTTATCAGAGGATGTTTTTATTTCAGAGCGAATGCTTAAGTTGCGCTTCTTACTTTGGGAAGGTGCAAAATTCTCCACCTAGTGCTTTGCATGGTCCAGAGAGCAGTGTCTGTTTCATGTGTGGCTTTACACTGTAAGGATTTACGCTGCTTGGAATCTGTCTGCTACTAGATGTGGACTTCCCAAAGGCAGAGAAGTAGGTCTCAAAAAATACGTACAACAGCCTTATTACCTGTAAAGCATGTACAGAGAATTAAAACCCTGTGTACCTGGGTGCTTATGTCTAATTGAAAAACAGGCAAACAATAGGTTTAAATAAGATTTCAGCACAGTGAGGGGAGAGATATAATTAACTTTTGTATATTTTATATGCTGCACACTGAGAAAGCCAATAAATATTTGCTGATGATGGAGGGAAGAAGAAATAAATCATCAGAGAGGATGAGGATTACTTGTTTGGCCTGGGATTTGGGAAAATAATGCATCTGGCATTGAGGTTACTCTTGCAGTATGTGATCTCTTTGAAGAAAGAAGTTCAAAATTATGCCCAAGAATAATTTAAAATGCTATTTCTTAGCAAAGGAGATTTATAGCCTTTAAGAGGTGCAGGTGTTTTGGTGGGGTTTTGGAGTTAATGTTGATGAACTTGTGAGCCCTGTTTTGAAAGTTGTTCCAAGGAAGAGAGGGTTAGCTTCTGGCTGTTTCCAGTTGCTCTCTCGTAGCTTGTGTTCTTCCAGCCTCTTTAAGAAGTGCTAGAACTAGTGAATCAGAACAAGTGAGGAGTCTGAATTCCTTACCAGGTGCTTAGAAATGAGCCTGTCTATGAGTCCAGTAGCAGGATGGGATGGAAGGGAGGGGATAGGACAAGATGTTAGTGGACACCTCTTCAGAGAGCGTCAGAACAAAAAGGTTTAGGAGCATCAGCTTTTTCTAGAGTTTCAGATGTTCCATCTGTTCCCATTTAACCTGTGTTTCAGCAAGTACTTGGGGAGGCAAGTGATTGCTCCTAAGATTATGTCAGATGAAGGAATGATGGAGTAGGCAGAGAGGATCAGAACCAGATTGGTTCACAGCTGGAACAGTTTGCCTACCATGAGCGATGAAGTCACTCTGGGGGGGTTTCTCATTCCTTCCAGGAAAAGATTAGAAAATGAAAAGCTTTAGTTTTGCATCTGTGTGTGTTCAAATAACCAACTAGTGAGGATCTTCCCACTTTTGAAATCTGTGGGAGTTAACATGCATTTAAAGTACTTTTTACTTTTGGCGTTAAACAAACATTGAATGTCAGCAGCCTCTTTCTATAGCTAGTGATGTTTCTTTTTTTTTTCATTTTTCTTTTATTATTCAGCTAGTGATGTTTCTAATAATGGAGTGAATTTTCAGATTTGCAAAAGTAAACATCTTATATCTATCTTGTATCTAATCGTCTCATCTCACCATTTTCTAGGAGGTGTGATTGCCTACATCAGCTCTTCCAGCTCAGCCTCCAGCCCCGCCTCTTGTCACAGCGAGGGCTCAGAGAATAGTTTCCAGTCTTCCTCTTCTGTTCCATCTTCTCCAAACAGTGCTAATTCCGATGCCAATGGGAATCCCAAGAATGGTGATCTCTCCAGCATTGAAGGCATCCTGAAGAATGATCGAATAGATTGTTCTATGAAAACAAGCAAATCAAGTGCTCCCAGCATAACAAAGAGTCACAGTGGTGTGACAAGTAAGTTACTTTAGTATTTTGTAGGTCACTGCCATTATTTGCAGGTGGGCTTATTTTAGTAGCTTTTTATTTGGGGACTGTTATATTTCTGAATATAATTTTCAGAATATAATTTTTCCACTCTGGGTAGTATGGTCAGTAGTTGGGGAAGACATCAGTGATGGTTTTAGAAGTTTCAGGCTTGGGGGCTGTCCTGTGGTTATACATTCTGCCCAGCCATGTTTATTCTAGGGTGTTCACTTAGCATGTGTTCATAGTCACCTTTCTTCTGGACTTGGTACTGAGTCTTGTTTCTGGAGCACAGTGCTGACTCATTGTGGAAGGGGTTTGCTTTCATGAAGTTGGAGTTAGGATTAGGAAACAAAGCAATATTGGAATAACCAATGTGTGGTGGGATCCGACTCCTGAGGGAGTGTGGAAGTAACTGGAAGAGGGATGGGCAAAGGAGACCTGTGTGGCTCCTGTTGCAAAACTGAACAAGCACAGCTGCCTGTGGAGACGTCTTCCCGTCTTTTTTTTTTTTTTTCTTCTTCTTTTTTGCTGTGTTGGGGATCAAACCCAAAGACGCCTGCACATTAGGCAAGTGCTATGAGCTACACCCCAGTTCTCTTTGCATCTTTTATTGATTGGTTTCTCTGCCTGAATTCTTAATATTTATCCAGGAGAGTTGTTTTCTTAGTTCTGGTTGCACATAGGTGTAAAGCAACTATAAGTTTACAACATTTTGGTGTATGTTTAAAATCATCAAAAAAGGGGGAAAAACCCCTTCAGCTCAGCTCTTTGAGGTATTTTTGGTAATTCCATAAGCTGTGTTTAAAACAAAATATAATTTTCTTTTCTTTGTTAATTTGGTATAGAGATTTTTCTTTTGTAGTAATATAAAAGTAAGTATTTATGGTTTTAAGGCACTTACAAGTTGAGTGAAATAAAATATTCAATCAGAAAGAAAAACACTTGAGTGTTTCTTCCAGCATCTCACGTCCTGTCTGTTTGTGCCCTAGAGTTTAGTGGCATGGTTCTACTGTGTAAAGTCTGTGGGGATGTGGCGTCAGGATTCCACTATGGAGTTCATGCTTGTGAAGGCTGTAAGGTAAAGCAAGCTTTTGTTTCCTTAAACTACTAACTGTGGGGTTAAAAAAGTTGGGGTTAGGTTTGTGAATTTACACAGATGAAAATCTAAGAGGGGAGAAGTCAGCTGCTCCTCTTAAGTTTTAAGCATTTTATGTAATATATGAACATAAGTTCATAATTCTTAATTTCTTTTAAGATTTTGTTCCACATAAATTTGCTCTCTCAGTTAAACAAGTGCTCATTCATTGATGGGTCAGGTACAGGTCTAGGTGGTAGGGAAACAAGAAAATGCAAAACAGACAAAGCACTGCTACTACCTACTTGGACCAAAGTTTAAACCAATTTTGAATTGGGTCTTGTCTTAGTTTGTTCAGTGCTGTAACAGAATACCACAGACTGGGTAATTTATGAAGTTTATTTAGCTCAGAGTTTTGGAGGATGGGAAGTCCTAGCGTGAGGGACTGCATCTACTGAGGCTTTCTTATTGTATGATAACGTGTTAGAAAGAATCATGGAGAGGGATAGAGATGGAGAGAGGGGGTAGGAAAGGCATCTTGCATGTGTGAGAATGGACATGTTGGCATGCACATAAGAAGGGGCTGAACTCCTAACAAATCTACTCTCACAGTAACAACAATGCATTCATGACACAGAGTGTCAGGGTCTGCTCGCCTCTTCACTGTCCCGCCTCTCAACACTGTTGCATTGGGAAGTTTCCAACACACGAATCTTGGGGGACACATTCAATCCATAGCAGGTCTTATCAGACACTTTGACATCCTCACATGTCCAGTACAGGTTGCTGGAAGTAATTCTAGGCACTTGTAAAAATGTAATGTCTTAAGAAATAAGGTTAAGTGAGTAAAATAATTTTGAATATAAATTGAGCACTTGAGAAGGCTCTGATTAATTTATAACTTTAGCTGACTCTTTCTTAGTTATCTCTTCTGGAATGTTGGTCAGATAATTCCAAATGAGATAGTCTCTGCCTCCCACTTACATCTGGGAACCAGTCCATCTCTTTGTCTTTTTCTCTCTTTCTTAAATCTGACACATCCCTTCTCCTGTTATCAAACATGTACATGGTGAAGACCTGTGTTTTTGCTGTTTTCTGACTTGAGGTGTAAGCAGGAATCACTTGGCAGGATGTGGGGCAGGGGTGAACAAGGTAATGAGTACACATGATGAATGAGAAAATCCTTTTGGGGTGGACCTGAATGAACTATGAGTGGATAGCTTTCTATGGCTAAATCACTTTACAAAACTAGTCAGTATGTTCCATAGATATAGCACTTTTCTACTGTTTTAAAAATGGGATAAATACATATATATGTATATATTGTACAAGTGTGAAATTTTGTGAGGTAGGCATCGTTTTCACTTTATAGCTAGGAAATAAAAGCACAAACTGAATGAGGTGAATTGCATATGCTTGATAAATACACATGTCTGTTCAATTCAATTCTCCCTTCCCCCTGTTTTTTGAGACATGCTCTCTCGATGTAGTTCAAGAGGCCTCAAACTCCAGATCCTCCTTTGAGTGCTGGGATTGCAGGTGTACACCACCATGCCCAGTTATAATCTCTTTCTTTTATTTTTTTTGAGGTGCTGAGAATCAAACTCAGGGCCTCACACATGCCAGGCAAGCACTCTACTCCTGAGCTACAGCCCCAGTTCTCCATATCCTACTAAAATGTCTTTACCTTAGCTCTTGCAGTGTTTAAGTCAAGGGTATAATAGCTCAGTAATGAAATACAAAAATGTTATATCCCACAATCTCTTTTTTGTTGTTGTTTTGAGAAAGGGTCTCAGTATGTAGCTCAAGCTGACCTTGAACTCACTTTGTAACCCAGGCTGGTCTCAAACTTGTATTCTCCTTTTTCAGTCTCCTGAGTGCTAGGATTGTAGGCATGCACTGCCCTGCCTGGCTGCTCAATAAAGACTTAAAACACACAGACTGCTGACATGTGGCCAGGAACATCTGGCATGTGTGAGTGCCTTGCTGGTGTTAGCATGTAATGAACAAAGAACAAGCTCTTCCAATGTATCTTAGGGCTCTAGGAAGGGAATTATAGCTGGTGAACACATTTCTCTGTCAACTTTCTAAGAGTCAGCCATTCACATGTCAAGAGTTTTGGAACTTAAAAGTATAACTGTCTGGAACTGGAGTGCAGTGCAGTGCGGTGTGAGGGGTGCTTTGGGCCAGCACAGAGAGTCTTCACAGTGAACAGGGATTTTGTTTGGCCAGGGTGTGTAGCACCTACTTACTGATACCAGTTAAACTCTGTGTGTCAGTATTCCATTTCCTTCTGTCCTGGGTCAGTGTTAGTTTTTCCAATAGCTCTACACACACTAGCAGTGCTTACGAGGACTTCATCTTGAAGTTTTTAAACGGCTGGATAAATCTTCCTTTGTCTTAGGGTTTTTTTCGGAGAAGTATTCAGCAAAACATCCAATACAAGAAGTGCCTGAAGAACGAGAACTGTTCTATCATGAGAATGAATAGGAACCGATGTCAGCAGTGTCGCTTCAAGAAGTGTCTGTCTGTGGGAATGTCAAGAGATGGTATGTTCCCAGTTTAAAGACTGTTTTAAAAATGTATGCAGCATTTATTCCTCAGCATAAGCCAGAGCTGTGGTTAGTATTAGTGGCCCTCTTGTGTCTAAGGTGAAGCAGATTACAAAAAGCACATTTTGATTTATAGGAGATTAAATTCATCAAAGTCAAATTTTAGCAACATCATCTCAGAAACAGCTTTTGGCATAACCTCTTTTTTTCTATATAATTTGAAGACTTTTTTTTCCTAAAAAAGACTTTTTCTTAATATAGTTTAATTCTTTATTTCTTAATATTGCTGAGGAGCTAATTTTTGGTGTGAATTATGTCTCACTATTGGCTTGAGGTGATGCTAATGTCCTTTTTGGGGCACAGGCTCAGAACATGTGCAAAGGAGATACAAGATTAGGGTTGGAGTGGAGGTGGTTGCTCATTTCTGGCATGATCCACTCCCATACAAAAGAAGAGTTGCTGTAATTTGTGGAACTGTTAGTATTATCTGTGGATGACATCATTGGAGTATTTGGCCATTCTGTTTTGCTTGGGGAAATGAGGGATGTGAAATTTTTATAGAGACTGGTCTAGTAGTGTTAAGAATTCCTAAGCATGAATTACTGTTTAGGGAAAACCAAAAGGTCTTAAGCAATCCTTTTGGTTACTCTAGTATCTTGCTGGTACAGAAATAGACTATTGCAATAGGGAGTTTTTAGAATAAGAGATTGCAGCAATGAATGTTTCCTTTTATCTGTTGCCTGAATTTTTTTTGCTATATAGGTAGCATTAGTCTGACTAGTGCTATTAAAATGGTGGATGGATAGTGCTTACTCCAAAGAATAAAACCAACAATCATTTGGTTGGTGAAGGAAGGAGTGGAGGTAAAGTACAAAGCATGATAAGTTGTTTGTCATTGATAATGGTGTTGTCAGAGGCTACAGTTGGATTAATAGGCTTTCTTGGTGGGTAGGTGTATTGAAATTTTACTATCTCTATATAATCATGAGAGCAGAAAGTGGCTTTTCTTTTCTTTCCCTCAAGGATAGTGTTATTAGAGACAGGATACCCTTTAAGACTAGCTTCTAAAAGTAGAGGACACCTGATCTCATTTTTATTTAGTTCATTGATTTTAATTACATTCCAACGTTTATTTTCCAGTAACTGTATCTCTATTGATTGTGTGTATGTGTGTTTGAAAGATATTTTCTTTTCTTTTTTAAGAACTCAGGAAAAAGAAAGAGCAGATAATTTAGTTGTTAGTGTCTCGAGAGTGAGGTTTCAAAACTGAATCGATGGTTCAGGTGTTGAGGGAGTGTGCGCACTGCTGGGTTCCGCGAGGGTGTGGATGTGTGTGGCTGGACCCTCCATGCCTGCCTTTGAGGACAGAGCCCTCAGCTTTGTTAAGGTGCTGTGTCGTAGTGCTGGGCTGCTTCACACTGCAGGTTTCATTAGACAATTTAACATTTTGTTCTTCACTTTTGCTTATACAATACCCCCAAAATAAATCTTTGTAGCCATGTTGGGAGAAAAATGGAAAATTTTCTTTCCCTTTCTCCCTCTTTTGCTGCAAATTCGGAAAACTGGGCCAGAGATTTGTAGACATTCAGGCCACAGCTATCTGATAATTTTATGTTACTCTTTTGTTCAAACAGGTTTATTTAGAATGTAGATCTAAATATCTTTTTCTTCAATAGCTGTTCGGTTTGGCCGTATTCCTAAGCGTGAAAAACAGAGGATGCTAATTGAAATGCAGAGTGCGATGAAGACCATGATGAACAGCCAATTCAGCGGTCACTTGCAGAATGATGCCTCAGCAGAGCATCATGAACAGACAGCCTTAGCAGCCCAGGACCAGCTGCGACCCAAGCCCCAGCTGGAGCAAGAAAACATCAAGAGCTCTCCTCCCCCCTGTGATTTTGCAAAGGAAGAAGTGATTGGCATGGTGACCAGAGCCCACAAGGATACCTTTATGTACAATCAAGAGCCACGAGAAAACCCAGCTGAGGGCATGCAGCCCCAGAGAGGAGAGCGGATTCCCAAGAACATGGAGCAGTATAATTTAAACCATGACCATTGTGGCAGTGGGCTTAACAGCCACTTCCCCTGTAGTGAGGGCCAGCAACACCTCAACGGACAGTATAAAGGGAGGAACATAATGCATTACCCAAATGGGCATGCCATTTGTATTGCAAATGGACATTGTATGAACTTCTCCAATGCTTATACTCAAAGAGTATGTGATAGAGTTCCAATAGATGGATTTTCTCAGAATGAGAACAAGAATAACTACATGTGCAACACTGGAGGGAGGATGCATCTGGTATAGTGAGATCAATTTTTTGCTCACCTTGTATCAAGGAAGGTTTTCTTTTATTTAGGGAGGTGGTTCAGAAAGTCTAAGAGATTTCCAGAACCAATTTTGTATAGTGTTTTAGGTGAAATAATTTTAATAAGCTGTATTTGTTGAATAACCTAATTTCACACACAGTTAGGAAAAGCATGTAGTTTAATTGATACTGTGATTGGAATTAAGATTTTTATATAAAATATGATTCATACAGAATTGGCTGTTTAACTCATGGAAATCCTTTTTAAAATTTAAGTACTATGATTAATAGTACCTCATTAGCTTTGCAATTTTTTTTCTCAAAAGTGCTAATCTTTTAGCTTGCCATGATCAGAAATTCTTTGCTCTCTGTGGAGAGAGGTTTTGTTGCCTCTTTTTTTTTTTGAGATGGGTGTCGCTGTGCTGCTGAGGCTGGCCTAACTGTGGCTCAAGCGATCCTCCTGCCCCAACCTCCTGCTTAGTGGGATTTTAGGTGTGTGCCAATGTACCTAGCAGAGAGAGGTTATTTAAACATAATGATGCAAAAGGATCTTTGAATATAGAAATAGTAGTTATATTGTTTGAGAATTTAAGAATATTTTAATTCTAAGGATTTTCTCAGACTCCATCCTTTGAAGTAAGTTAATGTTATATCATTCAAGTTTTTTTTTTTCCATCAAATACAACATTCTACATGAAAATACAATGTTCGTATTCAACCAAACTTTCATCAAAAACAGCAGTACAGCACCATTTCCAGTTTAAACCATGAGGTCCTTTGATAGTGCTTGGTATTTTCTACTGCCAGGTAATTACAGTCTTCTTTTTTCATTTTCAAAATAGTTGACTCTACCTGAGTCTTGTTCAATATGGTGTCCCCTGCAAGCATTTGAGTCTGTGGATCTGAAAGCTGACCTTCTATATTGTTAGGCTTTGTGCTTCCTTTAGCAGGGAAAATCTGTAAGCAGTTAGGTTCTGATTTCATGAAAGCCACCATGATTTTAGAGTCATCTCATTCCTGGATCTCATTTGGGTTTAATGAAAAATTAAAGGTTGGTTTTACTAATAGAGTACAATGGTACATGTTTTACAATTTTTTTCATATTTATTTACTTGAGACAGGATCTTGCTAGGTAGTCCAAGCTGTCCTTGAACTCCTGATCCTCCTGCTACAGCCTCCTGATTCATTATCATTTTAAGTTTTTTTTTATTTTTGGTACTGGGCTTTGAACTCAGGGCCTCACACTTGCTAGGCAGGTTCTCTATTACTTGAGCCACTCCACCAGCCCTGTTCTGTGTTTTCGAGATAGGGTCTTGGGAGCTATTTGCCTGGGCTGCTTTGAACTGGGATCTTCCTGATCTTTGCTTCCTGAGCAGCTAAGATTACAGGCCACAGGTGCTTAGCCTTTTTAGCATTCTTAGAGCTTCTTCGGCTTCCTATTTTTCCCTCCCTCAGTCAATTCACATTTAGAAGGTGCAGCTTGTACCTGCAGTCATTGTTTCCTAATTGAACAAGTGGAGGTCAGTGGTCACACCATTGTTTATGAAGTAAAGGGTCAGTGATCTTTCCTCTTGGTAGTTTCAGCATTATTCTTCTGCCTGGTTAGAAATAAGTGAGTTCTGAAATATTAAGTAAATGCAGGTTTGGGTCCTAGGCCTGTGACTTCAGTTGTGTTTGGGTAAGTCACCATGCCTTTCATTTCCTCATCTAAGAAGTGATTGTTGTAGACAGGAGTGCAATTCAGTGGTGGGAGTGCATGAGGCTCTAGATTCCAGCCCTAGCACAGCAAAATTAAAAAATAGTAACTGGCCACAAACTAATAGGGCTGAGAAACAAACAGATACATGTGTATTTGTTTTGAAGATCATAAAACACTACATACCAGCTTAAGGTGGTAGCTGTGTTACAAAATAAATTCTTAAACCTGTACAATAGGTTTAAGGAAAAATAGCTCAGAGGCATTTTTCCGTAGGTTCCTTCTTTTATAGTAAATTAACTGCTATTGAAATTAGGTTGTGGACCAGGTGTGGTGGCTTATGCCTGTGATTCCATTTACTCAGGAGGAAGAGATAGGAAGGTCACAGTTTGAGGCCAGCCCAGGCAAAAAAGTTAGCAAGGCCTCATCTGGAAAATAAACTGAAGGCAGAGGAACTCAGGGCAGGGCTCAAGTGACGGACACCAGGTTTTGCTCCCAGCACCTCCAAAAAAATTAGGTTGCCATGAGGCTTTCTTCTTCTTTTTTTTTTTTTTGTGAATGTAACATACGTTATAATATTTCCATTTGCAAATGTTTGTACACCTTTCGTTGGTTAGCATTTATTTTGTACTGTACATTGACAATATGTAATTGTATATATTGTTGTGAAGCTTCCTACATTCAGGTGAGCAGCAATGGAGAAGGCTAAAGGCAATAGATTGTCCTTGCACCTGGGAATTCTTTTCACATTGGGGTGTCTACTGATTGAGATGCTGTTTTGGGGATTTCTTTCTGTTCCCGCAGTTTAACAGGGTGTTCCTGTTTTGTGTGTACTAGGTCTGTCCAATGAGTAAGTCTCCATATGTGGACCCACATAAGTCGGGGCATGAAATCTGGGAGGAGTTCTCTCTGAGCTTCACCCCAGCTGTGAAGGAGGTGGTAGAGTTTGCCAAGCGCATTCCAGGCTTCCGAGACCTCTCTCAGCACGACCAGGTCAACCTGCTAAAGGCTGGGACTTTCGAGGTAGGTTTTATTTATCTTCAACAGTGGGCCAGGGCATGTAGTGTCGTATTTTCTGTGGTGCTTTCATTCTTTTCTAAATAAGTGTTCATAGTTCATACTCTGAAACTACCAATAAGAGAGTAACTATGCCAGAATTTTAGGAAGAGATGAGGCAAATCCACAGTTACTTAGGACCTGAGGTATAGGTGGTCTGTGTCCTCAGTGTGTGAACTACAACTCTAGTGTTGTTTTCAGGCATGGACTTGGTGTTTTCTGCAGAGTGTTACACACCTAAGAGTCTACCCTATGTTCAGTACAGAATAAGAAGGAGAATAGAATATGGTTTTGTTTTTAGGAGATCATAGGATATTTGGTGGATTCAGCAGACATTTCCATGCCACTGCCAATCCTCCCAGTTGTGCTTTGCTTCAAGATGCTTGGTTGCTTTTTCTTTTTCCTTTACTTTTTCTTTTCTTTGCTTTCTTTTTTTCTGAGACAGGGGCTGACTATGTAGCCCAGGCTGGCTTCAAGCTTGTGATCTTCCTGCCTCAGCCTCCTCAATGCTGGGATTATAGATGTGTACCACTATGCCTGGCCTTTGGCTCTTTTTTAGAAATGCATTCTGCCTGGGCTTGGGACAGTCACTTTGCCCCTTATTAAGACCAACTAGCAGGTGGCTCTCCTGGTGCTTCCTCAGGTGCCCATCATTTCCTGTCTGCCCCAGGACAAGAGGCCTGGAGACCTGCTTGCAGCTTACTTAAGCATAATTCTGAAATTTGGGGTGGTGGTCGAAAGTTGATGTCTAGTGGGCTAGATCTTTGAGCCTTCCATCAATGGGAGAAGGGACCAGCCATATATTTTTGTTTCCTCCTGGATGACCCTACAAGATGGCACTATCAGTTAGTTTTGATGTTAAGTAATGGTCTGTTCCATAATGTACTCCTAGCATCTGCTCACTCTCCTGTGCTGTTTCATTTCCTGTGTCCTCACTCCTGTTTCACAAGGGCCAGTGCACAACCTGTAAAAGTTTTTGCCTTAGGCTCTGTTTTCTGGAGCACCTGGAATAGAACAGAGAAGCATCCCTATTCATAAATACAACAACTGTAGAATAATTAAGAGTGGCACAGGTTAGGTCTTTCATTTTAAAAAGGAAAACATTTACTTAATATTTAAAGCCTGCTGGTGCTGGTGGCTCAAGCCTGTAATCCTGGCTACTCAGGAGACAGAGATTAGGAGGATTGTGGTTTGAAGCCAGCCAGGTAAATAGTTCATGAGGCCCTATCTTGAAAAAAAAAACACACAAAAAAGGGCTGGTGGAGTGACTCAAGGTGTAGGCCCTGAATTCAAGCCCCAGTACCGCCAAAACAAACAAACAAAAAAAGATTTAAAGCCAAAGAAGTCAGTAATGAAGCTCAGATTACTGGTTTAGGAGAGGCATCTCTGGCCCAAAAAGGTGGAGACTTCTTGGATTACCGGTAAATTCAAAACACATACAGGATTAGGACATAAATCCTGGATTCCAGATTTGTATTCTTTCCACCTTGTGATTTGTGTTGGTGCTGCTGTGTTCTAGGGTTAACCATAGTTTCAGTTGAAGGCTCACTGTCTTTTGGATCATCCTGAGCAAAACAAGTCTTTGCTTGGGAGCATTGCAAAAGGAAGGTGTTTATTCTGTGCTGCTTTGATGTTGAGAGAAATGTGTGACATGGATGTCATCAGTTAGTATAATGGAGGGAGTGCTGTAGGTAAGGTAACTAACTGTTGGCTGATTTGGTTAGAATGGCAATTACAGTGTAGTTGTTTAGAGAATTTATTGTGATAGTTGTCTTTGAGTATAGTCTGTCTTGAGTAATGGCTTCTTGTAGTAGTCTAGATAGAAGAGTTCATTTGCTGTTTGCCTTAGCTGCATTTGGTGTTTTGATGTTTCAAGCATTGCTGCATTGACATACTGCTCTTTTTACTTGGGGGCACAGAGAACATGTGAGTGCTTGTTAGCCTAAAGAATTTCTTTAATGCTCTTGGCCAGGGGCCATTTCTAAACTTCTTGCCAATTATTGCTTGCTTTATTTATTTATTTATTTTTTAATTTTTTTTTTTTGCATCTTTCCATGACCTCCTAGCATTTTGAGTTTGTGTTGAGAAATCTGCTGTTATTCTAATGGTTTGCCTTTATATGTTACTGTCATTTCTCTTTTCCAGTTTTCAATATTACGTTTTTCTGTTTGTTGATTGTTATAATATGTCTGGGGGTTTTCTTTTCTGGTTCTGCCAGCTTGATGTATTGAAAGCCTCCTGTACCTGTATATTGCTCTCTCTTTAGGTTAGGGAAGTTTATAGCTGTTATGTTACTAAATAAGTTATCTCTACCTTTAGTTTGTAACGCTTATTCTACACCCATCATTTCTAGATTTGTTCTTTTGATGGAGTCCCAGATGTCTTGCATGTTCTATTCATTTTTTTTAGCATTTTTCATTGTTTTAACTGATTGATTTAATTCTTCTAATTTGCTTCTAGTCCTGATATTCTATTTTCATCTTGCTCCCCTCTCTTAGCCAAAGTTTCAATTGAGATTTTATTTTGAGATATTGAACTATTCACTTAAAAGTGGTCATTTTTAGGATTTCTATTATCTTTATTGATTTCCTCTTGTATATTCTGCATTTTCTTCCTTATTTTGGTCACCTGTGTGTTTGAATTCTCTTGATCTCTTAGGTTTTTATTCATATGCTCTTTTTTTTTTTTTCAGAAACATTGTACATATTTATTACCTATTTATTGTTTCTTTCTTTCTTTTTTTTATTATTCATATGTGCATACAAGGCTTGGGTCATTTCTCCCCCCTGCCCCCACCCTCTCCCTTATCACCCACTCCACCCTCTCCCTCTCCCCCCTACCCCCTCAATACCCAGCAGAAACTATTTTGCCTTTATTTCTAATTTTGTTGTAGAGAGAGTATAAGCCATAATAGGAAGGAACAGGGTTTTTGCTGGTTGAGATAAGCATAGCTATACAGGGAGTTGACTCACATTAATTTCCTGTGCGTGTGTGTTACCTTCTAGGTTAATTCTTTTTGATCTAACTTTTTCTCTAGTTCCTGGTCCCCTTCTCCTATTGGCCTCAGTTGCTTTTAAGGTATCTGCTTTAGTTTCTCTGTGTTGAGGGCAACAAATGCTAGCTAATTTTTTAGGTGTCTTACCTATCCTCACCCCTCCCTTGTGTGCAATTGCTTTTATCTTGTGATCAAAGTCCAATCCCCTTGTTGTGTTTGCCCTTGATCTAATGTCCACATATGAGAGACAACATAGGATTTTTGGTCTTTTGGGCCAGGCTAACCTCACTCAGAATGATGTTCTCCAATTCCATCCATTTACCAGCGAATGATAACATTTCGTCCTTTTTCATGGCTGCATAAAATTCCATTGTGTATAGATACCACATTTTCTTAATCCATTCGTCAGTGGTGGGGCATCTTGGCTGTTTCCATAACTTTATTGTGAATAGTGCCGCAATAAACATGGGTGTGCAGGTGCCTCTGGAGTAACCTGTGTCACAGTCTTTTGGGTATATCCCCAAGAGTGGTATTGCTGGGTCAAATGGTAGATCAATGTTTAGCTTTTTAAGTAGCCTCCAAATTTTTTTCCAGAGTGGTTGTACTAGTTTACATTCCCACCAACAGTGTAAGAGGGTTCCTTTTTCCCCCGCATCCTCGCCAACACCTGTTGTTTGTGGTGTTGCTGATGATGGCTATTCTAACGGGTGAGGTGGAATCTTAGTGTGGTTTTAATTTGCATTTCCTTTATTGCTAGAGATGGTGAGCATTTTTTCATGTGTTTTTTGGCCATTTGAATTTCTTCTTTTGAGAAAGTTCTGTTTAGTTCACTTGCCCATTTCTTTATTGGTTCATTAGTTTTGGGAGAATTTAGTTTTTAAAGTTCCCTATATATTCTGGTTATCAGTCCTTTGTCTGATGTGTAGCTGGCAAATATTTTCTCCCACTCTGTGGGTGTTCTCTTCAGTTTAGAGACCATTTATTTTGATGAACAGAAGCTTTTTAGTTTTGTGAAGTCCCATTTATCTATGCTATCTCTTAGTTGCTGAGCTGCTGGGGTTTCGTTGAGAAAGTTCTTACCTATACCTACTAACTCCAGAGTATTTCCTACTCTTTCCTGTATCAACTTTAGAGTTTGTGGTCTGATATTAAGATCCTTGATCCATTTTGAGTTAATCTTGATATAGGGTGATAGCCTAAAGAATTTCTTTAATGCTCTTGGCCAGGGGCCATTTCTAAACTTCTTGCCAATTATTGCTTGCTTTAATTTTATAATTGCATTTAAGAATCATTGTGACTAGAATTTCCGAGTATCTCATGAGTCAAGTGTTTTGCCATTGATGCCTGAAATTTCTTTTGATACTCTCCTTTATTGCTTTGGTAGAGAATTTGCCTTAAGAAAGTGGTTCTAGGTTAGAATAAACTCAGTTTTTCTTTTACATGTGGGATGTTTCTTAACTGACTTGAATGCTGCATTATTTCTTAGTATTGCCATTGAACTTCTGCAAATACATTTAAGCCTTTCTCTTCCCCAGGTTTTAATGGTACGGTTTGCATCTTTATTTGACGCAAAGGAGCGCACCGTCACCTTTTTAAGTGGGAAGAAGTACAGTGTGGATGACTTACACTCCATGGGCGCAGGGGATCTGCTGAACTCCATGTTCGAGTTTAGCGAGAAGCTCAATGCCCTCCAGCTCAGTGATGAGGAGATGAGTTTGTTCACCGCAGTAGTCCTGGTATCTGCAGGTGAGCAAGCTGCTTCAAAATGGTGCTGCATCTGAATATAGAGACCCACTGAGAAGAAGGTGGCAGTTAACTAGGTTCTAGCAAGCCATGTAGAAGGAATAAGGCCTTCACGAGAATGATGAAGTATGCAAACCTATCATTTTTGCAAAATTTTTGAAAATCACAGCAGTACAAATCAAGGTGCTATTGTAATCAAATCACGATTAAATCAGGGCCTCAGATTTTCCACTTGTCTTTAGCTTTTGTTTATAATTTTTCTTAAGTCTAAGAAAAATGGATTTATTTTTTGGAACATTGTGTATCTTCAGGTATGTGGTTCAAATATAAATCTTAACTTTTAATTACAACGTGGATCACTTGAAAATGTTAAATGTATGTACCAAGAGTATGGTTTATTGCAAGTTGTAGCTAAGTTGTAGCTTTTGCCCAGCTTTGCCATTGGTTTTTCTGTCTGTCTTGGGTAAGTGATTTTATCCTTTGGGTCTCAGTTTCCACATTCTGTTAGAGGAGCGGGTTGCCGTATATGAACCGAGTGTGGGGTCAGTCACTGTGAATGAGTGATCAGGGCTTCTGAGTCCTGACATACAGTGCTTACTTACATGAGTCACAGATCGTGGTTCCCAGTTTCCCTGTCATGACCTCGTGCTTGCTTGGGCCGCTCTACCAGTTCCTGCTAAATTCTTTTTCTGATCAATTGCCTTATGTGCTAGAGGTACTCAGGGAGACAAAAGCCTTCAGGCATAAGTTTACTCTCAAAGTGTGTATGTTCTTTGAAGAGAAAACATGAAAAGCTTTATGGTGCTACACTGTAGCCCTCACTGAGGTAAGCAGGAGTCACAGAAGGGAAGATGGAGTCATCTGAAGTTTGTGGGGAGTAGAGGAGTAGAGCTGGAACTCAAAGGTTGGATTAGTAAGTTTTCCTAGCACTGAGACGATGGAAAGCATGAGTTTGGGAAGGTGCAGGAGGCCAGACCTGTGGCGTGCCTGTCAGGGAGTCATGGACAGGCTCAGAAGTTAGAGGAGGTCCAGCTCACTGGCTAACAGTCATAAGAACTAGGCAGGGCCTTGTTACTGAACTATGGGCAATGAAGAGCCAGTATAACTTCTTAAGTTGAATGATCGAGCATGACCACAGGGGTGTTTAACATTAGTTGTGAGTTTTTATCTCGTGTGGATTAGACGGGCCAGCCACTGGAGCTGGAGAGGCGGGTTTAGAGACTGTTGAAATGACACTGGTATGAGGTCGTGGATTGAACTTTCCTGAAGTAAGTTAGGGGACGATGTTCCAGAGATAGCTCAGAGAATAGGCCAAAGGGTAGAGAGCACTAGCCAACTCTTAACCTCATTTTCCATGGCACTGGGCACATCTTTTTTTTTTTTTTAATTTATTTTTGAGACAGGATCTAGCTATATTTCCCCAACTGGCTTCAAATACTCTTCTCTTGCCTCAGTCCCCCTTCCCCCATCCTCCGTCCCCCAGGTGCTGAGATTATTGGCCTGCACCACCAGGCCCAACTTTGTTTTGTTTTAATCACCCTTTGAAAACCCTTTTTTTGATTATAAGATTAATATAAATTATTTGAAAATTCAGAAAATATTAAGATTAAAATAGAGGTGATAATATCACTTTCTAATAAGATTAGGTGTTTTTTGTTTTGTTTTGTTTATTTGAGACAAAATCTCACTATGTACCCCAGACTGGCCTCAGAGTCACTACTGTGTAACCGAGGCTGGTCTTGAAGTCAAGATCTCTCTGCCTCAGCCTTCCAAGTGCTAGGATTATAGGTGTGTACCGCCACACCCAGCTAAAAGATCAGTATTAGCACTGAGGGTCTTTATCCATTTACCTATCCATCCATTTCTCCATTCATCTATTTTTTGATCCGTGATGTATTAAAAATTTTTGAAATATTAGCAGGGCACTGGCGGCTCAGCCTGTAATCCTAGCTACTCAGGAAGCAGAGATCAGAAGGATTGTGGTTCAAAGCCAACTCCAGGCAAATAGTTTGTGAGACCCTATCTCAAAAAATACCCAATATATTAAAAGAGGGCTGCTGAAATGGCTCAAGTGGTAGAGTACTGGCCTAGCAAGTGGAAAGTCCTAAATTCAAAACACCATACTGCAAAAAACAAAAAGCAAAACATGGTTTTTTTTGAATACTAAGTAGAAAAGCCCGATAATAAACAAATACAGTGCATTCTCATTTTTGTTATGCCTATATGAAGATAACAAGCATACACAAACACACTTTTCATGTCACATTAAAATTTTTACTACTTAAAGTACACCTGCTTTTTAAAACTTTTTTATTTTTTGATAGTGCTGGGGTTTTGAACTCAGGGCCTTGTGCTTGTGAGGCAAGTGTTCTGAGCTACCTCCCCAGCCCTTTTGTTTCAGTTACTTTTTGGATAGGGTCTTGTGCTTTTGTCTGGGCCAGCCTCAGACAGCAGTCCTTCTTCCTTTGCCTCCCACATATCTAGGATTTCAGGTGTATACCATCATACCTGGCTTGTTCTTTGAGATAGGGTCTTGCTATGTTTTTGCCCAGGCTGGTCTGGACCCACAATTCTCCTGTCTCTGCTTCCCAAGTAGCTGGGATGACAGACATGAGCCACTGCACCTGGCCTACATCTGCTATATTTTTAAAGCAGTATCTAGTCAGGAAAATAAAACTCAGAATCTACAAGAAGAGCATAAAATGAAGTCTTCATGTCCTTCCTCTACTCCCAACCTTATTGCTCCTCAGAGGACTAAATTTCTAATTTTCTTTTTAGTTTCCTGATGGTTGACCAACTTAATATAATGCTTCTGCCTCTTTTTATTTAGTAGGTATGACTGATGTTTTGGTTTTATTTGTAATTTTAATATACTCCCATTTTGATCCTTTACTTTCACATAACCTCCTTTGGAGAGTTGAGGTAGAATATCCTCATTCTGTAGAGACACGGTATCTTCCATCTTCCTTTGTCCACACCCTGGCCTCTTTTCCTATGCATGGCCTCCATGTAATCAGGAATTAAAGTATGTATCTCCTGTTCTATACCTGTCTTTCATGTTTCATTTATCAGTTTCAAAGATGAAATGTCAAAAACCATGTTTGCAGTCCTGTGCTTGTGTCCACAGTGTCCACAGAGGGGTTCACACAGTGAGGTTGAAATGGTAGCAAAGGCAGTGCCTCAGCTTAAACTTCTGCAGCCTGAGGGTGTCTCTTGCATAAATTGACAAGTAGATTGTGTATTCATATCCTCCATTGATTGCTTAGAATTAAGGAACATTATAGTTCGCTCTTTTTTTTTGTATATTATTTAGTTTTCCTTAGAATCCATAGTTACCTTTTAAAAATATTTATTTTATTTGTTGGAAGAAATGCTAGGCAAATTCTTGATCTCAGTAAATAACTGTCCTCACAGCAGACCTCTCATGTGAGCTGAAACGTGTTATAATCAGTTATATAGGCAAGGGTTTTGAGAAACAGATAATTTGCTCAAGGTGTCACATTTTTAATAATTGGCTAAGTTGGGTGTTTGAACACCCACTAGTATGACTTCAAAGCTTTTCGTCTATACTGTTTGTGAAGAAAATAGCTCTAGCTGCTAGGGAGTGAAGTCAGCCTACCTGTAGCCTATGAGTTTGGATGACTCCTGATGCCATAGAAGGGGAGTTATACCTGAAGGTGAGTTTTATCCTGATTGTATGAGATGACAGCCATCATTCCAGCTGGAAATGAGGGACTGGTGTGCAGGTATGAGGTCAGGGCCTGGCAGATGGACCTCACTTGCCTGTATAAAGGCATTCTGGAGAAAGTGAATACACATAGAGAAGGCATAGGGAGGAACAGGCTTGAGAGGAAGAGGCAGCAGAGGAGCAGAGATGCAAGTGTCCAGCTGTAGTAGAGTAGCTAACTCAGTGCACTGAAGGCACTGAAGTGTTACAGTCTCTAGCACCTTGTTGTTTATGATCCAGCCAGATGTGTAACTGGGTTCTTTGGCTTTGAAATCATAAAGATTAGGGTTTTAGAAATGGAGGCTTTAGAAAAAATTAATATGATTTATATTTTCAGGTATAGGCATCCATTCTCCTGAGGTTCTGAGTTGTAGAAAGAACATCTAAACACCACATTTCACCAAAGGACCATCGTAGTTAAGATGCTGGCTCCCACTCGAGTGTCCTTCCTTAGTTAGCATTTGTTTCTTTCTCTGTCCATCCAAATTATTTTGTTTAAGGGAGTCACTGTCATTTTTCTTACTTTTTGGTATGTAAATAAATAATTACTTCCTTCTGCCAAAATGTGAGCTCCTTAAAGGAAGGAATTTTGTTTTGTTTTGTTCAATACATCCATTAAGTGTTTGGATGATTTAATGAATTGCAAGATGTTTTTAAAAGCTAATTTCTTGAGTCTGTCCTGGTGGCACATATCTGTATCACAGCACTCAGGAGCCTGAGGCAGGAGGATTGTGAATTTGAGGCCAGCCTGGGCTACACAGTGAGATCCTGTCTCAAAAAAGCAAGGACTGGAGATGTAAGTCCATGGTAGAATGCTTGCCTAGTATGCACAAGTCCCCACGTTCAGTCTCCAGCAAGGAGGAGGTAGGGATCCAATTATTTCAATATCAAAGGTGAGAAAGAAAGCCTCCTGGAAGCATTGGAAAGGCTTTAAGTACTTTGCAAAGATAACCTTCTGCCCAGTTGAACAAAGACAAATATCAAGAGAAAATTTTGTCTGAAAAAATTATGACTCCCCAAACTAAATAGTTAGTATTCAGTTTGTTTCTTTTTCTCTAAGAATTAGCACAATCCGATTTTGTTAAGTATAAAATAGGCCTGTTTTCGTAGTTTTTCTGCACTTAATTACATTTTCTTCCTTTTTGCCTTTTGATATTAAAGTTTTGTCCTTGTTCTAAATGGCCTTAAAAAAGGATACTAGTTATAATGGAAAGCCTTCTTGATGTCCTTGTAAAAAGTGAAAGGACATGAGTGGCCAGAGAAGTTTGGTTCTTTGTAGAAAAGATTTTTGTTGTTGTTGTTATTCCCTGTAGTAGGGCCATTGCATATTTCTTGTGAACTACTGACTCCTCTTGTAAAGGGAGGAAATAACCCTTGCTGATGAAAAAATTCATGGGCAACAAGGTTTGGCTGATTTTAAGATACTTTAGTGCTATTGTGAACTCAATAATTTATTAACATTTTGTATGAGCTTAGTAAACACATTGTGCTAAATGAAAGTGAATATAGGGTAATGTAACATATGTAGCATAATCAAGTCACATGGTATACTAGTTACCTATTGTTGCATAATAAAGTCACCTCAAAACTTGGTGGCTTAAAAATGCTGCATGTTTCAGGGTTGGGAATATGGGTATGGTTTGGAGACATACTCCTAGCTCAAAGTCTCTTAGGTGGTTGCACTGAAGCTGTGCTTTCATATGAAGGCAGGAGTAGGGAAGGATCTGCTTCCAGGTTTATGTGGTTGTTGGCAGGGGTCAGCTCCTTGCAAGCTATTGAGCTGAGCATCTCAGTTCCTGTGAGCTGCTGGCTGGAGCCACTCCCAGTTCTTTACTCTGGGGGCTGTACACAGAGCAGCCCATAACCCAGTAGCTGGCTTTTCTCAAAGTGTGAGAGAGAGTACCTAAGCAAGGTAGGAGCCACAGGATTTTTGGAGGAACTTAACCTCAGAAGTGACATCCTTTCACTTCTTCCATATTTGAGTCAGTAAATGTAGCCCATGCAAGAGGAGGGGATTGTGCAGGATGTGAATGCCCAAGTGAGGGGATCATTGGAAGCCAATTTAGAGGCTGCTGGCCACCATGCGTTATAACACCAAAAGGAAATGTAGTCCAGATGTGGGAAATTAGGTTTCTATAGTACATTATTTTATCTTGCAAGTTAGAAGCAATTAGTCAGCAGATGGCATCTAATTAAAAAAATCATAACCTCTAGCTTGTTGTGAACAAAGATTCCAAAGCGCTAAAGGATTTTGATTTAGCAAATGTACTGTGCTGTGTATCTGCATTATAATAAATCACTAGGAAGCTTGCCATCAGATTTTTTGAATTCTCACAATTACCTTTACCTTTGTTCTTATGTACGAAACCTTGTTTTAAATTCATCAGATTGATGAACAAGAATTACATTTATATTTATTGTTAATAATGTCTTCTCTTTCCTGTTTCTTTGTTCTTACGTGTCAGATCGGTCTGGAATTGAAAATGTCAACTCTGTGGAGGCTTTGCAAGAAACTCTCATTCGCGCACTAAGGACCTTAATAATGAAAAACCACCCAAACGAGGCCTCAATTTTTACAAAACTACTTCTAAAGTTGCCAGATCTTCGATCTTTAAACAACATGCACTCTGAGGAGCTCCTGGCCTTTAAAGTTCACCCTTAAGGCCTTTGCTTATTTGAACATGAACTGATGCTAACTGTACATTTTGTGCTAAAATGCTTATTTATATGTGTATAGTGTATGTGGAGGTAGAAAAGACCTTTAAGACAATACCAGACTGTAGACTGTCTCTATAATCATGCATTAGTTGTGTGGATCAAGAACTCTACAGCCGTGGTTAGATGTTGACCACACTCCCCAGTAGACCAAGCAGCTGTGTTGCACTTAGACTGGAGAAGTCACACTGAATTATAATCACACTGAATGTCAGACTTTTTCATCTGCCAAAACCAAACACCATTTTGATCTCCCTGTGGTATAAATATAATGCACAGTCACAAGTACAGGAGGACTTAGAAATTAATACTTTTTGGTGGAATTTCTGTTGAATGATGGAAATCTTGGTATCACCAGGAAACAGTGAGATCTGGTAATCGGAGGTGTTGGGATCTGGGAGATCTCAGTGTTTGCATTTTGCTCTGCCACTGTCGAGGTGTATGATTGTGGACAGTGAGTTGGTTGTGATAGTGTCCCCAAAGGCCCACCTCACAGAGATACTAAAAAATGTCCATAAAGCATATTTACCATAGGCACTATGTAAATAAGGTAAATTTTGTTAATTACTCATAGTAGCATTCTTTTCTTATTTCTAAGCATTTCTAGGAAAACATTTCATAGTCCATACCAATCTCTTATTCAGGGTTCCAAGTTCATGGGTCTGTCAGCTGCACAGTATTTGTACATAGTACGTATGTGAATACAGCTATACATAAATATATTTCTTCACAATATTTTAAACTGTGAAGAACTTACACAATAAACTTAAAATGGGGTATTCAAAAGACCCAAATTAGGTGCATTTTACCTGTTGGTGATGATGTAATCATTGCTTTAAAATGTTTAGGCAGTAGAATATGAATTTATGCTCTAGTTTTGTTTATTTAAGCAACACTTACTGTAAAAGTGCAACAGGCAGTAAAGTCCAAATTTCAAACAATGTTTAAGAGTTCATCCTTGGTAAGATCTTTGGTTCAGGATACTGGTGTTTTAAAGGCTCATTCAGATCCTTACCTTGAGCTAAGAAAGGTTGTGTAGCTGCCCGTTATACAAGTGCTGCAACTTGATGATAAGGAATTTTAATTTGTAGAATTTGTTCATGACTGTTGGCACGTGTGCATACACAGGGCTGTGCACGTGTGTATATTCTGAGTCCACTTTTCCCCTAGATAACACTACAGGGATTTTGTCAAATTAGATTTAATCTATAATTTGAAAAATCATTTAGTGTGTGACCTACAGGCTTAAAAATGTAATAGCCGAAGACCTCATCCATGTGTCTAATAGTATGCCTTATTAAATAGATAAGATCAGCGTCCATTTATGGCAGTAGGTAGGAGAAAGAGCCAAAGTTGAGGGTTTTGTGTACCTTTTCCTGCTTCACTGGAAACCAGAAGTTAATTGGATTTTCTGGTAAAGATCTAGTTCTATATAATGTTTGGATTATATAAAGCTGCAGAAACACTAAGATCTGCTTTAATATACTAAGCCTGTTACTTTCATGACATGAGCAGAATGCCTTATTTTGTACTCTTGTTTTAACTTGTTGCTACTGGGATTTGAATTTCTGTGGTACTTGCTAAATTGAAAAAGAGGAAAGGTGATTATGAGGTCTGTGATACAACATAACCGTAATTGTGAATTACCTTAAGTAGGTATGACTTTTATGGGATTATACAGTTATAGTTTTTGTGAATTCTTTACATGATAGCATTATCTTTTTGTAATTTTTTCCTGATAACAAATGCATAGTTTTCTTCAATTGCAAATAGAAATGGCTTTCTGAAGTAATACTGAAAACCTCAAACATGGTGTTGATTCTTAATTTTTGCCTTTTGTCTAAGCGTCTTTATAATATGTATCTTTAAAACAGTTACATCTTTAGGAATATGTAACCAGAACTATGTTAGTATTGCTTATTAAACTTTAGTTAGGTTCAGTATATACATGTATACATCCATATATAGGCATAATAGGTTTGCATATTGTCTTGTTTGCATATTATTTTATTTGAATAAATTCTTCCTGTAGGTGATGGGAAAGAAAATTAGTAGTTTATATGCCACTCATAGTATTTCTGTATTTGAAAATAGCCCAAATATGAAACTTCTAATTCTAAAATTAAACTAGCAGCCTATTACAAGCACATTCTTTGATTGAGTTGTGGTTACAAAGGCAAAGAAGACCACCAGATTCTGAGTTGGCGAGACACTGTTGATTAACTCATAATGTACTGTATGAATTAAGTGATGCTTTAACTCTGACTTTACATTTTAAAGTTAAAATATGGGCATTATGTCAGCAAACTTAAGGGCATTATGTCAGGAAGCTAAAACATTTTTTTTTTTTTCCTGTGCTTTTAATGTATCTCTTTAGTGACCCGAGAGAGTATTCCAGCTTTCAGAGAGATAGCTGAGGGTAAGGAGAAGCATCTGGAAATGGATCTTATCCTTGTGGTGATGGTTTAATTACAGATTAAAAAATTAAAAGGAAATTTCAGTGGATTAAAGTACGTAGCTTTCATATCTACATTTCAAGAAATTACATTGCAACTCAGTAAGAGATGATTTATTTTATGTAAACATCATTGCAAAGCCAGGTGTAGAAGCTCAGCTAGATTTATTACTGTGCACGAGAGAAAATACGTATCTCAACTGTTCTTTTGCTTTTTTCCAGTATAAAGTTTGCTGAATGTACAAGAAAAGTTTATCACTTAGGACATAGATTTTTTTTTTAGGGGCTGGGGGGAGGGGCTCTGTGAAGTTGTTACCTATAAACAAGATGGTCTTGATTTGATCCAAAAATTAAAACTTGAACCCATTCTTGAACTAACATGGAAAACTAAAATGGCTATTGTTTAAAAAAATGATAGAAATATATTGCTAACAGGATATTAATTAAGCTTATTTCCTATAAACTGTAATTGATGATGACATGGATAATATCTTCATGTTTCTGAGAAGTTATCTATACATGGGGGAAGGGGATAATAAATATTATTTCTGACGAAGAGTGGAGTTTGGTGTCTTATCTACCTTGAGGTTTTTCTAACACCATTTATAATTTAGTTTCATTTACTACAGGTCATCTTTCCTCTGATCACAGCAGGATGTCTTATGCACACCTCTGTTTCAGAATGGACAAACTTTAATATGTAGGGCTTTTTTGGGCCAAGTGCTATAGCTCATGTCCATAATCCCAGCCACTCAGGAGGTAGAGATCAGGAGGATTGTGGCCCCGGTAAAATGTTAGTGAGACCCCATTTCAGCAAATAAGGTAGGCTTCACGGCACATGCTGTCACCCCAGTTATAAGGGAGGCATTTGATAGAATTGTGGTCTGAAACTGGCCAGGGCAAAAAATGTGAGACCCTATCTGAAAAATAACTGAAAAAAAGAGGGTGCAGCTCAACTGGTAGAGCACCTGCCTAGCAAGCCCAAGGTCCTGGGTTCAAACTCCAGTCCTGCCATTGTCTGTAATGTCGATATATGATATTGTAGTCTTCCTGGAAAAGAGATGGTGAGAGAGTTGGCCTTGGCCATAAATGGTGCACAGTGCAGGACTCCCTTCTTTTCCCTTTCCTGGTGTGAACCTGTGCTGGCTAAGTAAGGCAGTGGCTGAAGTTGGTGTTTTCTGTGGTGCTTCCCAATGCAGTAATTACTATTCTGGATACTGGTTGATGCTGGATAGGAGAAATGGGCTCCTTGGTCAAATAAATTTAGAAGGTTACTGAGATGCCTTTGCCAGAGCTTTCTCTAGTGAGCATCATGACTCCCATAAGAAGGGGCCACTGGGATGCCATTTTCCCCAGACTTGATCCACTAGTAATATTACCGACTCCCCCACCCTCCACCACACCTTTCTTTTTGGAAGTTGTGCTTTTAAGAAAAAATCCTTGTTAATCTTACACCCACTTGGGTATTGTTTAGGACGTTGGTCAAATTTGGTGGGCTGTGTACAAATTTGCATTAATTTTGTAGCCCTTCCTTTGGGTAACCTAATAAAACAGCTCTGAATGAATATGCTGTTGATAAAAACAAATGAATTCCTGCTCAATTTTGGACCTGTTGTCTGTGAGTGAATGAGTAAAGATAACCAGTTCATGTATCTCATTTTAGTTTTCACACTCAGTTGGGCCGTGTGTATTACAGTTTGTTATGTTTGCTTTTCTTAGTTTTCAGTTTGTCTGCAGGTGCAGAAGCAGCTATGATGTGTTCTCATAGCCCCATCAGAGATGTTCTTCACTGTGTGACAGTTGGTGCTGTATGGTGATTTTCAGACCCCAAGTATGGGGTCAAGATGCTGAGTGGGTGAGGGAGCACAGCCCCTTTCCACAGCTTTACTGTGAACACGTTCCCCAGAATGTGAACCCCCGGATGTGAATGGGCTCTCAGAATTAGCATCTCTCATTTTAATGTACATTGCTGCAGAGTGGGCTCAGTGGTTTTAAGAGGCTCAAGTACAAAATACACAGGTGAATGGCATAGTCCTAAAACTTTCTCCCCTATTTTTACTACTGGAGTATGCAGAGAGTGGAATGTGGTCTTTTCATGTCTCCGAGGTAAGTAAGATGTCTGTGTGTTTCTTTTCCATTGTCTCAGTTTTCTCTCAACACCTTATCCTTAACCTCAGCAGTGCCCCCCTATGACTTTGTTGCTTTGCTTGTAAATTTTCATCTATCATTTTCTCCTGTAATAGCCATTTCTTTTCCTTTTCAGGTTCTGCAGTTAAATACAAGTGGGGTAGTTTCCAAAGTGGAAAGCACCTGCTTTCATTTTCTTTTGATCAACATTTTGATCCCCATAATGGCTGTTGTTTTTCACTTCATATTTTTATTAGCATATATTAATTATACAAAATAATGGGTTTCATTGTAACCTTTTCATATATGTACTTTGATCACATTTTTTATGCCATTACCCTTTTTTATCCCCCTCCCCTCGAAATCCCCTTCCCTTCTGCTAAAAGTCCCCCTTCTACTTTGATGACTTTTAAATTTTTTCCTAGATTCACATATGAGAGAAGACATGCAATATTTGTCTTTCTGAGTTTGGCTTATTTTGCTTAACATGATGATCTCCAGTTCCATCTGGAATGATTTCATTATCATTTTTGGCTGAATAATATATGTCTATGTGTATGTGCACACACACAAACACACACACACACCACATGCACACACCAGTTTTTATCCAGTCATCCATTGAAGGCACTTAGGCTAATTCTATAACTTGGCTGTGAATAGTGCCATGATAAACGTGTGCAGTATCTCTATCACAGGCTGAATTAGATTCCTTTAGGTGTATATTAAGGAGTGACATAGCTGAATCATATGGTAGTTCTATTTTTAGTTTTTTGAGGAACCTCCATACTGATTTCCTTAGGGGCTACACTAATTTTCATTTCCACCAATAGTGTATAAGGATACCTCCCCCACCATCCTCACCAATAATCATTGTTTTTTGTCTTTTTTCATGATAGCCATTCTGACTAGGTGAGTTGGGATCTCAGTTTAGTTTTGATTTGCATTTCCCTGATGGTGAAACCTTGGACATTTTTTTCATGTATGTATTGGTCACTTGTACTTCTTTTGAAATGTGCTTGTTTGGTTCGTTTATCCATTTCTTGATTGGATTATTTCTCTTTTGTTGTTTCATTGTCAGAGGGATAGCTGGCAAAGGTTTTCTCCCATTCTGTATACTGTCTCTTGGCTTTGTTGTTTCTCTCTTTGTGTGTGTGTGCAAAAGCTTTTTAGTTTGATGTAATCCTATTTGTGAATTCTTGCTATTATTTCCTGAGCTATTGGAGTTTTTTTCAGAAAGTCATTGGCTATGCCTAGGTCTTGAAGTACTTTCCCTTGTTTTCTTCTGTTAGTTTCAGTTATTAAATTAAGGTCTGACCAATTTTAAGTTGGTTTTTGTACAGGGTGAGAGATAGGGATCTAGTTTCAGGCTTCTACATGTGGATGTCCTGTTTTCCCAGCACCATTTGTTAAAGAGGCTGTCTTTTCTCAACAGCCTCAGATCAGATAGCTGTAGATACTTGGGGTTTATTCCTAGGTCTTCTATCCCATTGGTCTACATGTCTTTTTTATGCAAATGCTATGCTATTTTATTAGTGTGGCTCTGCAGCATAATTTGAAACGAGGTACTGTGACACCTTCAGCATTGCTCTTTTTGCTCAGGATTGCTTTGAGTATTTGGGGTCTTTTGCGTGTGGGAGACCAGTAACTAAACAGACTGAGAAAGAACTCTGACATGTGCAAGGCTGTGTCAAAGACCTTTGTTCTGAGAAGGCAAGGCCCCAGCGCAAAGGAGGTGAGCAAGGCTCAGCAAGGCTGCCTTGCAAGTAGGGAGACTGAGGCAATGGAGATAGACTTTGCCATGAGTACTGCTCTGTCAAAGGGTCCCTTGGCTGATAGGCACTGACCCAGCCCAGGGGAGGCAAGGTTCAGCAAGGCATCCTGCAGGGAAAACAAGGCATGTTGATGAAGTCAGGATAGTCTGCAGTAAATAACAACGTATACAGCTGCACTGTTTCTGCCTCCTACGCAACTGGACCCATGAGAACTTGACCTGCACTTCCCTTGCTTTCCCACACTTGCTGAATAAATAAATGCGCTTGTAGGTGAATGGGGTCACCAGCATCTCTCATCAGGAGTGCTGGACCCGCCCGGTCCCAAGCTTTTCTCTATGTCTGTCTTTGTGTCTTTTTTCTCAATCCCCAGTCACTCCCAGTCAGGTCAAGGGATGCTCACACTGGCCATGAGATCTGTGCTTCCATTTGAATTTTAGGATTTTCTGTGAAGAATGTCACTAGTATTTTGATGAGGACTGCATTGGATCTGTTAATTGCTTTTGGTAATAAGGCCATTTTAACAATATTAATTCTGCTGTTCCATGGACATAGAAAGTCCTGTGTTTTATAGTGTATTTGATTTACTTCAACAGTATTTTATAGTTTTCATTGTAGAAGTTTTTCACCTCCTTGATTAGATTTATTTGTAGGTATTTTGTTCTTTTTGAGACTATTGTGGGGCTGGCAGAGTAGTTCAAGTGGTAGAGTGCCTGCCTAACAAGCATGAGGCCCTGAGTTCAAATCCCTGCACCATCAAAATAAAACAAACAGAGACTATTGTGAATGGGGTTTTCTTCATTTCTTTCTCAGAATTCATTATTGGTGTATAAAAAAAAGCTGCTGATTTTTGTATGTTGATTTTGTCCTGCTACTTGGTTGAATTTGTTTATCAGCTCTAACAAGTTTTTTTTGGTGAGGTCTTTAGGATCATAATAAGTACAGGATCATAATCCTTGCAAGTAGGTGTAATGTGACTTTGTCCTTCCTTATTTGTATGCCTGGCTAAAATTTCATGTACTTTATTAAGAGCAGTGAATGAACGTCACTGTTTCATTCCTGATATTAGAGGAAATGCTTTCAGTTTTTCCCCATTTAATATGATTTTGGCTGTGCATCTGTCATACAAAGCCTTTATTATGTTAAGGTGTGATCCTTCTGTATCTGATTTCTTCAGGGCTTTTATCATGAATGGATGACAAATTTGGCAAATGCTTTTCCTACATCTTTTGAAATGATCATTTCATTTTTTTGTCCTTGATTCTGTTTATGTGCTGTGTTATGTTTATTGATTTGCATATGTTGAACTGTCCTTGTATGCCTGGAAAAACCAACTTGGTCATAGTGTATGATCTTTTAATATTTTGTTGAATTTGGTTTTCAAGTATTTTTTAAAGAATTTTTCTGTCTATACTCATCAAAAATAGTGGTCTTTAGTTTTCTTTTTTGGCTGTGTCCTTGTCTGGTTTTGGTACCAGGGAAACTCTGGTTTCATAGAATGAATGTGGTAGTGTTTCTTCTCTTTCTATTTTATGAAATATTTCAAGTAGCATTGGTATTAATTCTTCTCTAAAGGTTTGGTAGAATTCGGCAGGGAATCCGTCCGGTCCTGGGCTTTTCTTTGTTGGGAGGCAATTACTACTGCTTTTTATCATTGCTTATTATATTTACTTTTTTTTTTTTTCAGTACTGTAGGATGAACTTCCGGGCCTTGTGCTTGCTTTGTAAGCACTCTGCCACTTAAGCCATACCCTCAGTCCTGTTTAGGTTGTTTATATCCTCTTGGGCCAATTTTCATAGGTAATATGGGTCTAGATAGTTACTCATTTCTCCTAGATTTCTAAGTTCTTGGACTGTAAGTCTTCAAAATACTCTCTAATGATTTCAATGGTATGTGTTGTATTGTCCCCTTTTTCCATCCCTCATTTTATTTATTTGGGTCATCCCTCTCCTTTGGTTAGTTTGGTTAAGGGTTTGCCAATCTTGTTTATCTTTTCAAAGAATGAACTCTTTGTTTTGTTCTTTTATAGTCTTCATTTCAGTTTTCCCTGGGCTGCTCAGCTTGCCAGCCTCACTGCTGACAGGGCAGGTTTCTTCCTGCCACTACTGCTGCTTCTCTTTTCCTTCATGTTACCAGTTCAGCAAAGGTGGGCAAGATCACTGAAGAGAAAGTCTTTTTTGGGACCCGCTGTTAAAACATCAGTGGGGCAACAAAGAGAGTAAGGTGTCTACCAGCTGCTCTCAAAGTGAGCTTATATAACCATAAGGAAGAGAGGAAAAGCAAGTCTGCATCCATCATAGTAGACCCCTCGTGTTTGCACCATTATGCAAATGAGGGATTGTGTGTTTGCACCAGTCACAGGTCTTTTGTTGGGCCAAAGTCCATTACAAGCTCCTTGCTGCACAGTGTCTCCTGCTTTGGATGTTGGCAGTTCTTTGCTCAAGGCAGCCAGGTCCTGGAGAAGTGTCCAGCAGCTGTCAGTTAGGGAGTTTAGTTTCCCTAGCCTCCAACATCTTAGCAATTTAAAGGAAAAAAAGTAAATTTTCAAAAGGATGCTTACAACTAAGGTTTATCAGTAATAGTGCTTTAACTATATTTAACAGTGCTTTCACAATGCTTAACTTATGTCCCAGTGCCCCAGGGAGAGGTGGTTTCCTACCATCTGTTTCAGTTATCTTCTTTTAGGGCTTGAAATACATCATTCCACACTCTCCTGACCTTCAGAAATTCTGTTATGCTATTAGTCTAATGGGTTTGCTTTATTCTAATATGCTATTATAATGGGTTTGCCTTTGTAAGTGAGTTGGTGCTTCTCTCACAGATTTTCGGTTGAATATTTCTTTGTTCTGTACTTTTGACATTTCACATATAATACAAATGGGGAGGTTCTTTTCTGGCCATGTCTATTTGGGGTTCTAAATGCTTCCTATACCTGGATGTCTACATGTTTCCCAAGATTTGGGGAATTTCAGCTGTGATTTCACTGATTAGTTTTTCTATGCCTTTACTTTGTGCCTTGATGCCTTCTCTGACACCAAATTGGTCTTTCAATTGCGCCCCAGAGGTCTTGCATGTTCTGTTCATAGTGTCTCAATTTTTTTTCTTTATTGCTGATTGTTCTAATTCATCAACCTTGTCCGCAAGCCCTGAAATTCTGTTGGTGAGGCTTTCCATTTTTTTTTTCAGTACTGGATTTTGAACTCAGGGCCTACACCTAGAGCCACTCCACCAGCCTTTTGTTTGGAAAGGGTTTTTTTGAGATAGGGTCTCATGAACTATTTGCCTGGGTTGGCTACAAACTGCAATTCTCTTGATCTCTATCTCCTGAATAGCTAGGATTACAGGCATGAGTCACTGGTGCCTAGTGCCATTGAGTTTTAAAATTTGGCTTACTGAACTTCTTTTGGCCAAAATCTTTTTTCCTTTTCAAAATCTCTCTTTATTGAACTTCTCATCTATGTCCTATATTGTCTTCTTTAATTCATTGAATTGTTTTTATATTTTCTTGGAATTCATTGATCTTTTTTAAACAAGTCATTTTTTTGAATTCTTTATCCGGTATTTCATTCACTTGAGTATCTTTGTAGTTAGTTGCTAGGGAATTACGAACTTTTGGAGGAATCACATTGCCTTGCTTTTCATATTTCTTATATTTCTATGACATCTATGCATTTGTTCGAATGGCTATCTCTTCTACTTTTATGTGACAGCCCTTTTAGAAACAGCTCTCTCTTGATGGTGTGTCTGTCCTGGGATATTGGATTGTTATGAAACAATGAATATATTTCCAACTGGATTTTGTAGCATAGGTTCTCTGTTACTTCTATGGGGGTGTATTTTGACAGTGCATATTGTGTTGGAGCCTTGATTACTTTCTCGGTCTCATAAAAGTGGGCACTTGTAGTAATCAGGCAGATGTATCATAGACAGCAGAGTAAATGGGGTACACTGTAATTACTACTCTGGAATTGTCAACAGTATATTTTCTGAAGGGCACTGTCCCTTGCAGTTACAGTGTCCAGTACTTTTGTTGTTTCTCCCCACTGTTGATGTAGGGTTGGATGACCAGCACAGCCTTCTTGCTGTGCCTACTTGGGGCCTGGTCTCAGTAGCTGAGGGTTTTTATGCCCCCTAATCTTTGAATTAAAGTATTTTCTGAAGTTTGAGTGTGGTGTCTCAAAAACTGAAAACAACAAAAAGTTGCATTTGTTATTGGAAAATATTACAAAGGAAAACGGTCTATGTGTGTGTGTATGAATCAGTCAGCAAAAATAAATAAATAAAGTCTTAATAAAAGTTTTATCTTTGCTGGGGTGGTCTTGCAAGAAAAGGTGCACTCTGCCCTGCCAATCTGCACTTCTTTCTGTGTCCTGTTGGGCTGTTGCCCTGTGAAGGGAGCAAAGGCAGGAGATAAGTCTCTCTCCTTCCCTGTGCACATGGCTGCAGTCCTCAGTGGGCACCATAGAGACAAGAGTTGTTGGAGAAGCTTGGTTTCCTGCTGGCTCCTCCAGGTAGCATGGAACCAACGTGCTCCCCACTGTTTATCCTGGACAGATTGGCAACGCACCTCCAGGCCCCAATGCAACTACACTCCACTGTGCATCCAGATCTCAGGTATCTTGTGAAGCCATGGTTGAGGGTGGGTAACAAACTGCACAAGGTGGAGGGTGTAAGGAACTGCAGAATAAAGACCACAACACATGTGGAAAAGAAAGATTTATTAGGAACCAGACTGCAGGACTGCAATGGCTTGGCTGAAATGGATAGTGGGCTTTCTAGGAGGGGCCAAGCCATGGGGGAGGGAGAGAGTCTCTGGCCTCTGATTATATGTGATCACCAGCTGGAACAGATCAACATGCCTGGTTAGTTGAGTAACTGGAAGTTCCTGAGTTGTTTTGCAAGCCGAGAAACAATCAGAGAAACAAGCAGACGGGGTTTGGTAAGTGGTCATAAATCAGGGGGTCTGGTTTCGGTGCTAGCCTTGGGACCTTCTGCCTGCCCCAAGAATGCCAGAGACCTAACAGAGGGGCACAGCCAGTCCCCTGCCTTCCACAGCCCCCGACTGTGAGTACAGGCCCTGCACCACCCCCACACAACTGCTCTGTCTCCTCACTTTGTTTGGGTGTCCAGGCACTGCCTTAAATTGCAAGCAAGCTGTCTCCATCCATGTCTCTGTACCAACTCCCTCTGCATGTTTTTCAATCACTTGGCTCAGTGCCGTTCCTGTCAGGGCCACACTGGACCACAGGATATACACTGGCCAGGACAGTGTGGCAATGCCTTGCGAACTCCAAGGAAAAGGAAATGGAGGGACCGCTTCCCAAAGCAGCAAACTTGGGTACAACCTTCTCAAGATGGCCACTGGGCAGCACCACCATGTGGGGAAACACGGAGCTCTTCCCAAGCACCCCTGAGCTGCAGCTCCCAGATCAGCTCAGGTCAGGCTGCCTTTCTGTCTGCACCATTCTCTGCCAGGTTTACATGGTATTTCCTTTTTCTCTCTCTTCACTCCTCCCTCTTCACGGCCAGTGCCATGGTGGGCCCAGTGTGTGTGCGCCGTTTCAATCCTCGAGTGTCTGTGCCTCCAAGTCTATCTTATATCTTATATTAAGCTTCTCTTGCTGAGAAGCTGCTTTCTTGTTTCCATTCAGAGCCACTGAGCAGCTTGGAAAGTTCTGCTTGCTTCTAATCCACCATCTTGGATCAGGCTGGTCTTTTTCAAAGCTGTTATATCTAACAAGATTGCTGAGGAATGGACTAATGGTTTATTTATTTTTTTAATGCACACATTATTATTATTATTAGTGGGTCTGGGGTTTGAACTCAGGGCTCTGCACTTGCAAAGCAAACATTCTACCACTTGAACCACACCTCTAGCCCATTTTCCTGTGGTTATTTTGGAGGTAAGAGTCTTGAGTCTCCTTGGAACAACATACTAGCAAATACCAATGGTTGACTGTATTGTGTATTTTAAAAATTTGTATGCTGCATATCTTTTCCATAAAGTTACTAAATATATACTTGTTTTCCCTAGTAAACTAGCTGTTAAACATTTACCAGTATACCACCATGCCCATACATTAATTAATTTGATCTTCACCTCAAGAGGCAATTTTGTTTTCTAGATAAATTTGAATGAAGGCCTTGAGTTTAAGTAAACTACTCAAGGTTCCACAGCTACTAAGTGGAGGGTTGGGATGTTTGGCCTCTAGAGTTTTCCCTTAATTCATAATAGAGGAGCACTGGTCTTGCATTTTCCTTGTAAGAGTAGTTTTGAGTAAGTGTATTTTGGCTTTACATTTGTGCAAGTAAAATTCATCTTATGGGATTGTTTGGGAATGGGTAAAAGGGAAATTTTTTGTAGTTGATGATTCATTACATAACAGGAATTAGCAAACAGCTGGAAACTAAATAACTCATTACTTAATGAACAATGGATCATCGATGAAATAAAAGAGGAAATTAAAAAGTTCCTGGAAGTCAATGAAAATGAAAACACAACCTACTGGAACCTATGGGACACAGCTAAGGCAGTCCTGAGAGGAAAGTTTATAGCCATGAGTGCATATATTAAAAAAACTGAAAGATCCCAAATCAATGACCTAATGATACATCTCAAACTCCTAGAAAAACAAGAACAAGCAAATCCCAAAACAAATAGGAGAGAAATAATAAAAATAAGAGCGGAAATCAACAAAATAGAAACCAAAAAAACCATACAAAGAATTAATGAAACAAAAAGTTGGTTCTTGAAAAAATAAACAAGATTGATAGACCCCTGGCAAACCTGACTAAAATGAGGAGAGAAAAAACCCAAATTAGTAGAATCAGGAATGCAAAAGGGGAGATAACAACAAACACCATGGAAGTCCAGGAAATCATCAGAGACTACTTTGAGAACCTATATTCAAATAAATTTGAAAATCTTAAAGAAATGGACAGATTTCTAGATACATATGATCATCCAAAACTGAACCAAGAGGAAATTAATCACCTGAATAGATCTATAACACAAAATGAAATTGAAGCAGCAATCAAGAGTCTCCCTGAAAAGAAAAGTCCAGGACCTGATGGATTCTCTGCTGAATTCTATCAGACCTTTAAAGAAGAACTGATACCAACCCTCCTTAAACTGTTCCATGAAATAGAAAGGGAAGGAAAACTGCCAAACACATTTTATGAAGCCAGTATTATTCTCATCCCAAAATCAGGCAAAGACACCTCCAAAAAAGGAGAACTATAGGCCAATCTCCTTAATGAACATTGACACAAAAACCCTCAACAAAATAATGGCAAACCGAATTCAACAACACATCAAAAAGATTATTCACCACAACCAAGTAGACTTCATCCCAGGGATGCAGGGGTGGTTCAACATATGAAAATCAATAAATGTAATAAACCACATTAACAGAAGCAAAGACAAAAACCACTTGATCATCTCAATAGATGCAGAAAAAGCCTTTGATAAGATCCAACACCATTTCATGATAAAAGCTCTAAGAAATCTAGGAATAGAAGGAAAGTACCTCAACATTATAAAAGCTACATATGACAAACCTACAGCCAGCATTATACTTAATGGAGAAAAACTGAAACCATTCCCTCTAAAATCAGGAACCAGACAAGGATGCCCACTATCCCCACTCCTATTCAACATAGCACTGGAATTCCTAGCCAGAGCAATTAGGCAAGAAGAAGGAATAAAAGGAATACAAATAGGTAAAGAAACTGTCAAAATATCCCTGTTTGCAGACGACATGATCCTATACCTTAAAGAGCCAAAAAACTCAACTCAGAAGCTCCTAGACATCATCAATAGCTATAGCAAGGTAGCAGGATATAAAATCAACATAGAAAAAACATTAGCATTTATGTATACTAACAATGAGCAAACTGAAAAAGATTGTATGAAAACAATTCCATTTACAATAGCCTCAAAAAAAATCAAATACCCAGGTGTAAACCTAACAAAAGATGTGAATGACCTTTACAAGGAAAACTATAAACTCTTTGAAGAAAGAGACTGAGGAAGACTATAGAAAGTGGAGAGATCTCCCATGCTCATGGATTGGTAGAATCAACATAGTAAAAATGTCTACACTCCCAAAAGTAATCTACATGTTTAATGCAATTCCCATCAAAATTCCAATGACATTCATTAAAGAGATTGAAAAATCTACCGTTAAATTTATATGAAAACACAAGAGGCCACGAATAGCCAAGGCAATACTCAGTCAAAAGAACAATGCTGGAGGTATCACAATACCTGACTTCAAACTATATTACAAAGCAATAACAATAAAAACAGCATGGTACTGGCACAAAAACAGACATGAAGACCAGTGGAACAGAATAGAGAACCCAGATATGAAGCCACACAACTATAACCAACTTGTCTTTGACAAAAGAGCTAAAAATATACGATGAAGAAAAGAGCCTCTTCAACAAAAACTGCTGGGAAAACTGGTTAGCAGTCTGCAAAAACCTGAAACTAGATCCATGTATATCACCCTATACCAATATTAACTCAAAATGGATCAAGGATCTTAATATCAGACCACAAACTCTAAAGTTGATACAGGAAAGAGTAGGAAATACTCTGGAGTTAGTCGGAATAGGCAAGAACTTTCTCAACGAAACCCCAGCAGCTCAGCAACTAAGAGATAGCATAGATAAATGGGACCTCATAAAACTAAAAAGCTTCTGTTCATTAAAATAAATGGTCTCTAAACTGAAAAGAACAACCACAGAGTGGGAGAAAATATTTGCCAGCTACACATCAGACAAAGGACTGATAACCAGAACATATAGGGAACTTTAAAAACTAAATTCTCCCAAAACTAATGAACCAATAAAGAAATGGGCAAGTGAACTAAAAAGAACTTTCTCAAAAGAAGAAATTCAAATGGCCAAAAAACACATGAAAAAATGCTCACCATCTCTAGCAATAAAGGAAATGCAAATTAAAACCACGCTAAGATTCCACCTCACCCCTGTTAGAATAGCCATCATCAGCAACACCACCAACAACAGGTGTTGGCGAGGATGCGGGGGAAAAAGGAACCCTCTTACACTGTTGGTGGGAATGTAAACTAGTACAACCACTCTGGAAAAAAATTTGGAGGCTACTTAAAAAGCTAAACATTGATCTACCATTTGATCCAGCAATACCACTCTTGGGGATATACCCAAAAGACTGTGACACAGGTTACTCCAGGGCACCTGCACACCCATGTTTATTGCGGCACTATTCACAATAGCCAAGTTATGGAAACAGCCAAGATGCCCCACCACTGACGAATGGATTAAGAAAATGTGGTATTTATACACAATGGAATTTTATGCAGCCATGAAGAAGAATGAAATGTTATCATTCGCTGGTAAATGGATGGAATTGGAGAACATCATTCTGAGTGAGGTTAGCTTGGCCCAAAAGACCAAAAATCGTATGTTCTCCCTCATATGTGGACATTAGATCAAGGGGAAACACAAAAAATGGGATTGGACATTGAGCACATGATAAAAGCGAGAGCACACAAGGGAGGGATGAGGATTGGTAAGACACCTAAAAAATTAGCTAGCATTTGTTGCCCTTAACGCAGAGAAACTAAAGCAGATACCTTAAAAGCAACTGAGGCCAATAGGAGAAGGGGACCAGGAACTAGAGAAAAGGTGAGATCAAAAAGAATTAACCTAGAAGGCAACACACACGTACAGGAAATTAATGTGAGTCAACTCCCTGTATAGCTATCCTTATCTCAACCAGGAACACTTGTTCCTTCCTATTATTGCTTATACTCTCTCTACAACAAAATTAGTAATAAGAGCAAAATATTTCTGCTGGGTATTGAGGGGGCGGGGGGAGAGGTAGGGAGCAGAGTGGGTGGTAAGGGAGGCGATGGGGGCAGGGGGGAGAAATGACCCAAGCCTTGTATGCACATATGAATAATAAAACAATAAAAAAAAAACAGGAATTAATGTTCCCCTCAATTCCTACCTCCTGAAGATATTTTTTTCTCTCATCTGGAAAAGGGATAATATACTTAAAGTGGTTGTAAAACTAAGTGAAATGTATTCAGAGGCCCTTTGCAAGCAGGGAAGACCTGAACAGACATTGTTTTTCCTCCATAGATTAGAACAGCCTGTTCTAAGACTTTGTATAAATGGAATCTCTGCACTGTGTGCTCTTTTGTATAAGAATTTTTCACTCAAGATAATGTTTTTGAGATTCATCTATGTTATTCACTTACTGGTAGTAAGGCAGCCTAGTAACAGGAAAAAAACAAACAAACTCAACCCTTGTTAACAAAGGTCAACTATGCTGCACTCCTCCTTGTTCCCACCCAGTACTGCCATTGGATGTTCCCTCTTGTGGTCATTTTATGGTCAGCACTGCAATTGTAAATTCCTCAAAAGACTAGAAAGTCTCTTGGCCCATCCAACCAGAAAATGACTCATGCTTGGTAAAGGGAAATCTGTTCTCAAACTGACCTCTCTGGTAAAATCCCCTACTTAAGACTTTATGAATATTGGTTGCATCTTATGCACGCAATTAAAAACCCAGGAATCAGCATAAGTGCCTGTGCAGAATGCCTCATGAGGGTTATGTAAGAAGACCTTGTCAAACAAACCCATCAATTGCCCTACCCCTACAACTTATAAATTACCCATTAAGCAAAGAGATCGGGCTCTTGAGCCATCTCCCGGGAGCCCACTGCTCTCTTTACATATTCCTGCGTATACTTTCCCTTCACTTTTCATAAAACTTTGCTGCTGCTTTGCAATCTGTGTGTCCCTCTCCCACTCTTTGTTCGGGAAGCCAAGAAACTGATATCTTCTGAGACTATCCATAGGTAACAACAGTTCATTCCCTTTTTTTGCAAAATACTATTCCACTTTATGGATATGCCATGGTTTATTTTTTCTGTTCTTTTATCAAATGGATACCTGAGCTTTTTCAGTTTGTTGTTATGAATAAACCTGTAATAATACCCTAGTTGCACTCTAGTGTGACTTGACCTGGGGGTAGAATCTGTGCTAAGTTCTAAGAGTGCAGGAAGCAGTATATATAAAAAGCATAAGAAATAGAATTGAATCATGAAGAGAATTAATCCTCTGTGTTTTGGGTCTTGCAGAAAGAGTAGTGCATTAGTTAGAAGAGGTTTAAGACCTGTTTAAAAGGAGTTCAACAGTAAAGATATTTATTTCTAGCATGAGACCTCTGGAGACGGGGCAGTTAGCCCACAACTGTCATCAGAAACACAGAACTATATCATTCCTATAAGGATGGCAACTATCAAGAAAAAAACCCAGAAAAGAAGAGTTGGTAAGGATATGGAGAAATTGGTATCCTTGTTGGAGGTAATGTAAAACAGTGAAGATGAAACTGGAGTTTTAGGGCCCAGGTCCCAAATCCAGGGGTTCCACATGTCAGGGCTGGCCACTCGTCCCTTTATGCCAAATGAAGAGATGAGCAGTGGTGAAGGGCAGAGAAAGGAGGTTTATGACTGCACGGGCAGTCACGGGAAGAGGCAGAGTAAGCGCTCAGCTTCTTCTGCTGTCGTTGGGGCACAGACGTGAGCTTTATGTTTAAATAGATGAAGAATTAGGGCACAGTTAGACAGTTTTAGTCAAAAGTGTGGCTTTATCATTGATGATTATCTCAGCCCTGGTTTTGGGAGGGGTTCCAGAGAAGTTATCAACTGTCATCACTTGTTGCCTGCTGGGTGGTCTGTTCTGAGGAGGCTCTGCTTGTCCCTTCCTTGGGGGCAGTTTGATCCTTCCATCCTTGTAAACATGTTATCACCTTCCTGGATGCCAGGTTGACTGCCAGGTGAGTGGCTCAAAACAAAGATACAAAAATGGAGTTAGGGGTGCCAAGCTTTTCTATTGCTTTTGGTTAGTTTCTGGGCTTGAGTAAGGAACCAGTGCTCCTCAGCAAGAGCAGTTTAAGTACCTGTTACACAGGCACTGTGGAACAGGAAAAGTACGTCAGGCCCTCAAAAAATTAAAAATAAAACTGCCATTTTGACCCAGGACTCCAACTCCCAGATGTATACCCAAAAAAATCGACAGCAGTATCCCAAAGGGTTACTTGTGTCCACACGTTTATAGCACCATTATCCACAATACCCCAAATGTGGAAGCCACCCGTGGTCACTGATGTATGAGTAGATAAGCAAGACATATAAATATAGGTAATGGGAATTGTCAGCAAAAATTGCTGCCTAGAAATAGAACACTACAGAAGCTGGGCATGGTGATGCCCACCTATAGTCCCAGCTACTTGGGAGGATCACTCGAGTTCATAAATTTAAGGTCAACCTGGGCACATAGCAAGACCTGTTTTTTTAGAAAGGCAGAGGGGGAGCGGGAGAGGGATAAAGAAAGAAAATACTATATCCAAAGGGCCCAAGCTGCTGGTTAAATTACAAACTTGAGGCATCTCTCCTGTCTCGTAGCCTGGACTCCTGCTTGGCTTTCTCACCACTTCCTGGAAACTGACCATTCAGGCCTTTGCAGATGGACCTCCACCCTGTTCCCTTATATATACATGGCCAGTTTCCACAAGTGTGCTCTGCCTCACTCTTCATTCCTGCCTTGCATGACTCATTGCGCCTTCCCTGCCCAGGATCTGTAAGTGAGAATCTCTGAACTTGATTCCCACTGTAGTGACTTTCCTGAATGTGTGCCTTCCTTCTGAAGAATCAGGGCTGCCCTGGCCAGATTGTCTCAGGATTCTGGGGCAGCACAAGGTCGGCTGGAAGGCACAGAGCAATGGTCAGGCCAACAAACTGAACGTAGTCACACAAGAGCCACGAGGGCCTGTGCTAGTTTAGTAGTCACCCTATAGCTGAAGTTTCTCTTTGCTCTGTGGTCTAACTGTTGGTAACTGTGATCCAAAAATATTAAATGGAGAATTCCAGAACTAATTCATAGGCTATAAATTGTGTGCTATTCTGAGTGGGATGATGAAATCTTATGTGGTCTCACTCTGTTCTGCCTGGGATGTGAATCATTTCTTGTCCACACACTGTATTCTGTGTATTTTAGGAAAAATGGTATATATCTGCAGTTTCATATAGTTCATATATTTACTGGGAATCTTGGAATGTATCACTTGCAGATAAGGGGGGACTACTGTCTTCAAATTCATAGATACAGAAGGTAGAAAGGTGGTATCAGGAGTCAGGGGAGGAGGAAGTGGTGAGCTGTTTCAAAGTTTCAGTTTTGTAAGATGAAAAAATTCTGGAGATTGGTAGTATAATGTGATTGCACTTAACACTACTGAACTGAGCACTTAAAAATGGTTAAGAGGAGTCAGGCGTAGTGGTAAACACTTGTAATCTCAGCACTTGGTAGGCTGAGGCAAGAGGATCAGAAGTTGGAGGCTCCGTGGGCTGTACAGTGACCAGCTTGGGCTACATAACAAGACTCTATGTCTAAAAAAAAAATGGTTATGTTGGTAAATTTTATGTGTATTTTACCACAATTAATTAAAAGAAAAAAAGAGAACCTAAGAGTCATCTTGTATGTGTTTGCAGTTTTCCATCATAATTGCAAAATGACTGCCACAGTTCAGGCATCATGCAGAAGAAGCACCATGTCCAGAGAGGAAGAGGAGAGGCCCTTCTCTTGTTTATTAAGAGAGCTGGGGGAGATCTTTCCCAGAAGGTCCCTGGAGACTTTGCCTCTCAGCTCCTATTGGCCAGATTGGCTTTCATGCTGCAAGGGAGCCTGGAGAAGCAAGTACTTAGCACTTTGCAGCCTCTGTAAAGAGTAGAGGTTAAGGAATAGTTATTGCACAGGCAACCAACAATAATGCTTTCTTTAGGGAATACTATCAAGAAAGAAGGGTCCTCCTTTTTTGAGCTCTTCTCAATGCCACCATCAATGGGGACCAGACAACAACATACATGGTTGGTAGAGGGATGATGCTGCTGGTGGGGAGCCAGGCCTACCTACCTCTGATGTATGCCAGGCCAGGGTAAGAACACAGATGAAGGCCCCAGTCTGTCCTTGTCCTACTCCTGCCTTTGTCTCATTGCCTGAGGGGCCTTTGCAGTGGTGTGTTCATGAAAGCCATCGACTTCATGTCGGTATATGCATTGCCATGGTGGGAGTAGTTGTAGTCGCTGGCAAACAGAAATCTCAGATTCTTACATCCATAGATGCATCCAGGCAGGATGTGTAGACGTTGTGAGAGTGATGATAAGGTTAAAGAAAGCAGTTAATAGGCCATGACGGGCCAGGTGGAAGCTGGGGGCCAGAGAGAAAGCTTTCTCTGTTACAAGGTGTTTTTTTAAAAGCTCGAACTAACCTATAGGAGGGGAAAAACCTGAGCAGTTTTTGATCACCAACAATCAGTGAGTGGGGAGGGTTTTGGGCTGTTCCAGGGTTCGGGTATGAACAATCTGTGCATATTTGCAATAGAAAATGAGGTTCAGAGAGGGAGAGGGAGATGGAGAGAGAACGTTCAATTTGAAATACAATATGTCAAGTCTAACATGTCCAAGAGTCGGGATCTTTTCTTTGTCCTGGCCTGTCTCATTAGAGATTACCAGTCAGTAAATGTCAGATGAGGGCTCATTCCACCCCTGGTACCAGCACAGAGCTGAGCCTCTCACACATGCTTGTGGACATCACAGTTCTGAGATCCAAGCTCTGTCCCTTCTTCCACAGTCTCGCCTTTACTCCCCTTTGGCCTAGGCTATGCACACTGCCTGTGGCAGGACCAGGGGAAGAGTCTTGTGTAATCCAGGGCCATTTAGCCAGGGAATTCTTATTGCTTTGTTTTTTGAGACAGGGCCTTGCCATGTTGCCTAGGCTGATCTGGAACTTGTGATCCTCTTGCCTCAGCCTCCCAAATGCTGGGACTGTTAGGTGTGCACTGTCACTCCTGGCTTAGGCAGGGCATTTGAAAACCTGCAGCTTGATCTTGAAGAGAGCATGGGTTCTAGGCTGGTGTTTCCTCTTGGCATGAGGGGAGGGCCAGAGTTAGTTTTCTAAAGTGTGGTTCCTGGGTGGGGCGAGTAGACTGAGTGGTTGGAGGGAGGAGAAGGGGGCAAATATTTCTATCCTCTCTCCTTAGTTCTCTGCCTTTGACCAGATGGAAGGTGACACCTTTACCTCTCATCAACCGGCCTAACTTCTCAGTGAAAGAGAACTGCTGGTTGAATTGACCAGATCCCAGGACACTCACTCAGGGCCATGTTTCAGGAGTCCCTTATGGTTTAGCATCTACAGGATGAAGCTTCGATGACTTCTCCATGTATACAGCTAGAGCAGGCACCCTGGGCAGCACCCCTCCTGCCTCCCTGGATTTCCCATTTGTGAGTATGTAGAGGTCAAAGACTGAGTCTTCCTTGCTTTTATAGTTCTGTTCTCTTGCAAAATTAATGTCATTCAAATTGATTGATTATTGATGGAGAGGGCTTATTAATGTTTTATGGGGGTTATAATATTAATTTTTCTTATGTGTGCAAGGTACACATCTCTGGATTTAATACTGTAATAGGCCTGATGGCCTGCAGTCTGATGTAAGACACTTACTGGATGAGGTCTTATCTGTATGCTCAGCAGATTTCTGAATTTCTTGCTCTTCCTTACTGCCTTTTTTTTTTATTTGATAGTGCTGGGATTTGAACTCAGGCCTTCATGTTTGCTAGGCAGGTGCTCTACCACTTGAGCCACTCCACCAGCACTTTTTTTTGTTATGTTGGGTATTTTTGAGATTAGACTCGCTTTTTGTCCAGGCTGGCCTTGAACTGCAGTCCTCCTGATTTCTGCCTCTGGAGTAGCTAGGATTATGCGTGTGAGCCACCTGGGCAAGTTCTTCCTTGCTGTTTTTGTGTGGTATTTGTATAGTGGGAGAATTCTTCTGTGACCACCTAAGAGGCTTGACATTTAACTCCCTCAGAAGAAACTTGTTTGTTTCTTATTTTCTGAGGATGTTTGAAAAGAAAATAGCCCTGTTTCATTCAAATATACCAAAGTAGTCTACGTATTAGACTATGTAAGCACTCAAAGTCAGACCATAAAAAGCAGATAATTGTGATTGAGAGGTCTCACGCTTTATTTGCTAGGGACTTTTATTGTTGCTTTTCCATTTAGTAGATGGGCGAATTACAAGTTGCTATGGAAACCTATCCATTGCCAATGTTGCCTGGGCCTTAAAGACAGAAACCACATTTGGTTTTCTTCCATAGAGCTGACATTGTCATGAGTCAGAGTAGAGCAAAGTGAATGCCAAGTTAGAGCTGACTTCCTGCTCTGGCCTCTTTCCCCTTCTTTCTCCTCTGTGGCTTCTGTGTTTACCAGGCCTCTGAATAGCCCAATGTTAGAAATTGTATAATCTGGTCTCTGGAGGGCTTTCAAGAAAGCAGTAACATTGCTGTCGCCCCTGCAAGTTTGTTACTTTTGTTGGTAACACAGAGTTAAGCTTTGGGGTAGCTGGCATCTATGTGGTAATAAACTCCAGCACAGATTCAAGGTTTGACAAATGACCAACTTCTGTTGTTTCTGGGACCACATTGCGTTCATTAAGGTGGGCCATCAGAAGAAGGCTCCAAAGAAACAGAAGACAGATTCTTGAGACATTTCCAACTTCAGGAAGCCAGAAAAGCCTGGCAGATCAGGAAATCCATCCTGGGTTATGCCAAGAAGTTGAATTAGCAGGCCGAGGCTAAGGAAACACTGGAATTCTGGCAACTGCTCTAAATGGATTTTCTCACTCCTCTGAGCTTTTGCTCATAGCCACCTGAATGCGTTATGTTACAAAGCTAATTCTAAAAGATCTTGGGAGCCAGGGATGGCTGATTTCAGAGCATATCTTGAACCTGGGTTGCCATAAACTTTAAGGAGGCATGCGTGAGAAGTTCAGTAAAGCAAAACCCCTCTCAGCTGTAGAAATTACAGTTGCTTGAAGTTTGCTGCCTCTGAAAGTTTAGGCAGTACTGGGATATATTTATTTTGTTTCAATTCAGTTTCAGGCTTTAAATCATCATTCAATGCTGATCTTTATGGTTGTTTTAAGGGAAAAAGAGCCTCCTTTCTTTGGTGTAAGAAGTACTTTTATTTCATTTGGAAGATGAGATCAACTGCTGAAACACTGGCTGTCTGTCCTGGGTTGGAGTGTTTGATTTATCCTGTGATTTCCTAGAGAACTCACTGCAGTCTCAGAACTTCTCAGGTGACCACATGTATGAAATGGACTGCCACAACAGGAACTTGGACCAGGGAGGGAACTTGGAGAGCTCTACTGTAACAGTACTCAGACTTCTCTCACCAGAACACACGTTATAGGGGTTTTTAGTATGGGTCCTCCCAACTTGAAGATAAGAAATTGGGTCCTGGGAAGTGATTCCAGGAAGCAGAAGGGTGGCTTAGGAGCCGGAGACCACTGAGGGCACTTGGGGCTCAGTCATGTTGGGGACTGCTTGCATGTGCCCCAGAATTGTCCCACCAGGGGACAAGGGATTTGGGGTGCTTATCCATTGATTCCATCTCTTACTGATGGTACTTTTCCAGGGAGCTGAGTTAGTCCCCAATACTAGAGAAAACCCCCAAGCTGAAAAACAGATCTGGAATTTCATCTGACTACACCTGAGATGTAGTCACTCCAAAGTCAGCAGCAGAGGAGTTACTGTGAGGAACTTCCCCAAGCCATCCTTTAATAGGGTCAGTGGGATTTAAAAGAAAGAAGCACTAAATACCAGGGTGGTCAGTTTAAAGAATTTGTTTGGGAGCTTAAGTACAGAGGAGCTTACGTGTAGTGTGTTCTAGAGATGGACAACAAGATAAGGGCTTTTACCACAGTGTGGGGTTCAGGTATGAAATTACAAGGAGAGTTTAAGGAATTCCACTCAGGGTAAGGGTTTCTATATGTTTAGCAACATGTTTGATCTTTCAGTGTTTCAGGCAACAAGATAAACAAGTTTATTAATATCTGGAAATATTTAAGGCCCCAGCTTGGGTTTAAGCCTGCTGGAAAAACTAGCCTAGTCATAGTCATAGGGCTCTGGATTTCTTTGTCAGACAAATGAAAAAGTAGGGGCAGCTGGAGGACCCTAACCTGGGCACCTGAGGTGGCAGCTTTGAGGAATCACAGACATTGTCCACTGTGGTTGCAGACACGGGCAGGGCAGCAACAGTGTGTGCCTCAGTGGGTGACTTCCAATTACATAACACTTCTGTGGGACTGCCCATAGGTTTTACGTAGGTAGTTTTTGATTTTGTTTGTTGTGAGACAGGGTCTTGCTATGTTGCCTAGGCTGGCCTTGAACTCATTATCCTCCTGCTTCAGCCTCCGGAAGTGCTGGGATTATAGGTATGTATCACTACACCCAGGTCTTAACGATGATTATAAATTCTTGACATACCTCCCTTTAAAGAGTGGGAATAGTTTGACTTTTCTTGAACCTAAGGTTCAAGACCAATAGAATATGAGAGGAGTGATCATGTGACTTCCAGGATTAAGTCATGAAAAGCCACATGTTTCCACTTTGGTTGCTGGGATGTTTATGATGGAGCTTTGATCTGCTGTGTTGGAAATGCAGCTTCTCTGAGCCTGTTGCCTTGGAGAAGCCATGGATAGGCTCTCTGGTTAGCAGCAGCCCTAGCTGGGCTCCCATCCTGTGGTAGCATCTGTGCCAGGCGGGTGAGGTTGCCATCTTGGATGTGTAGCTGGCTTGACCCTTCAGATGTCTGAAGGTCCCAGCAGCACCTGACTGCAATCTCTGTGTGACCCTAAGTAAGAACTGGCCTGACTCATTTTGTACTTTGTAGTTTGATATACTTTGCTATGCAGTAATAGAAATAGAACAATTTCCATGACCCTGGTGGAATCCCATTTTCCTCTCCAATTGAGAAAATACTGGCAAGAGTGGCATTTTTGTAGGGATAACTTCTAATCCACTTTAACTCATATTTGAAAAATAAGTTATTGAAAAGACTTGACACTTACACATTAGTAACATATTATCCACAAATTATAGTCATTCACACTCATCTTTTTGAATTTTTGAAACTAAAAATTTAGCCAGGTACATTGGCTTATACCTGTAATTCTAGCTATTGGGGAGAGGGAGATCAGGAGTGTGATCAGTGTGAGTCCAGCCCAGGCAGAAAGTTTTCAAGACCTCATCTCAACCAATAAAAACTGGGCATAGTGGTATACACCTGTGATCCCAACTACACAGGAAGGGTAAATAGGAGGATCATGACCCAGGCATAAATGCAAGATCCTATCTGAAAAATATCTAAAGCAAAAAAGGCTGGGGGCTTGGCTCAAGTGGAAGAGCACCTGTCTAGCAAGCACAAAGTCCAGAGTTTAAGCCCCAGTGAAAGCAAACCCTCCTCCCAAATCATCAAACTTAAACACTATTCTTTCTCCAAATGCACTTATGTCTTTAAAGTTGCTTCTTGGGCTGAGTCACCAGTAGATCAGTTGTCTGGCATGTGTGAGGTCCTGGGTTCCATCACACACACACACACACCCCCCAAACAAACAAAAGAAAAACACCAAATAAAAACCCTGCTCCTTTTTCAGAATCACTAGCTCGTCTGCCCAAGCACGGAATCTCAGCTGCACAACATCCGGGGGTGGAGGAAGTGCTCATCTAACACTACTTGGGCGAAGGACAGCCTGTCGTCGTCCAGAGGGAGCAGCAGAAGCCAAGAAAGGTGAGACCCTTGCCTGAATTTGCAGTTGTAGGGTTTTCCACCCACACCACGAATAGTTCTCCATCTGCCTCCTGGATGTTGCCATCACTTGAGATGATTCGTACTATGCCTTTCATTTCCTTCCCATGGATGCTCCAGTGTCATGCTGCCTCAATCAGTTGTTGAGAAGATTGAAAGCTTGTTCATTCCATTTATCCAGAGGGGTCAGAATCAAGGATAAAAGAGGAAGGAGAAGCACTTGTCTTTCTATCATATGAATATTTTAAGTTTGAACTAAAAAATTTAAGAATGCGATATTCTGGGTGGAGAGGCATGAATTTGGTTAGCAAATTTAGGGGCTATTTGGGCTCTGGAAGAAGAAAGTTGTCTAAAATTTTAGTCTCAGAATCATTTGGACCAAGAAATATCTCCTAAAAAAGAGAGTGTCAGCCTCATGAGATGTAATGTGCTGCATGTTATTCTTTTTTTTTTTTTTGGGTGTTACTGGAGTTTGAACTCAGGGCTTCATGTTTGCTAGGTGGTGCTCTACCATGGGAGCCACTTCACCAGCCCATAAGGCACTATAATGAATGAGTGGAAGTACATCGAACAGCATGTGAATCCGGTTTTCCTTGCTCATACACTTGGGTTCATAAATGAAGAAGACCCTTCAGAAATATTATGCATATAAAAACCCCAAACATATTAGCTAGAATGAATTTCAAAACCCAAATGATTCCAGACACCAGATAAACCAGAAATCCTGCCATATTTTTTCATTTCCACTTCAAACCCCTATGGGTAATTTATTACCTGAATCTTACAGAAGTTCTTACTAAATCCTTCCTTTTGTCAATGAGAATAAGAATTTTCAGATAAAAAATGGTCATTTTGATAATTTACCTTGATTGAGTGAATTATGAGATTGTACAGCTGTTGAAGTGGTCCTTAAAAACATTTAACTGAGAAGTGATCAATTTACAGACTTTGTAGAAAAACCTTCATCACAGATTCTAATGTGGCTAGACTTTGACACCTATGAAATCAAACTTCTCATCTTCCTTTGCTAAAACACCGAAAACAGTGGTTTCATCCTTAAAAACTTTTTTTTATACTAGTTTTGACTTTAGGAACAAGTTAGGAGAAATGCTAGGAAAATGTCCACTAAGGTTTTTAAGACATTCTCTAACTTAACACATTAAAGTAAGAGAGTTTGCATATATATATATACCTGGCACCTGGCTCCCTTTTATTTTTTGAAAACTGGAAATTGTATCTAAAGAGTTAACAGAAATTAATTATTTATGGTTGCAGTACCCTGTAGGTGAGGTTATAGATTCATATAGTATCATAGGTATTTATTTAACTTATGATTCTGAAGGTCAGTCTTCAGTGTGGACTGGGCTAAGCTGGAGCAGTCTGGTTTAGGTGAACTTGGTTGATATGGGATGGGCTCGCTCTTGTGTCTTTGGCCAGCTTGTGGTCTTACTGGGGTGACTGGTTTATAATGGATTCAACATGGATGGCTGGGATGGCCGGAGTCTTTGTGATCATTCATCCTTGCATGTGCTAGTTTGGGCTCATTCAATGACAGTTCAGGGTTTAGTAGGAGAGCAGAAGCACACAAAGTCTCTTGGGGCATGCAGTGTCACTTTTGTCAAAGAAAATTTCAAGTCCAGTGCAGATCTAAAAAGTGAAGAAAAATATTCCACTTCCCATTCTGTTTTCTTTTTGTTGTTCTTGTTGATTACCTCAAGTATTGTTATTAGCATATAGTAGTTGTACAGAGGGGATACATTCTGACATTTACATCTGTACATACAATATCTCTTGATTAGACTCATCTCAGATATTTAAATCAGTGTATATTTGTGGTACAAAGGGGTTTCATTGTGATATTTCCATTTGTGCTTATAATGTATTTTGCTCAAATTCACCCCCTCTATTACTTTCTTATCTCCCCACCCACATTTTTTTTCAATTTTAATGGGTTTCATTATTCTGTTTTCATACATGCATATAAAGTATTTTGATCATATTTACCCCCATCCCCAGTTGCTAAGAATGTGTCAGATAACAGAGAAGCCTGAACATGAAGGTTCACAGTTGACGAGGAGCTTTTACCAAAACCTGTCTTGGCAAAACCTTGCTGTGGCATTTGCCTTTGTGATACATAGATCAGTCTAAGTCCACCTGAAAGCGTAACTACCGGAAATAACACTTGTCCCTCGGCTTTTGCGCAAGATAGAACAGTGCTGAGCGTTGGGATAAGGCCACTAATCCTTTTGGAGGCTGGGGCAGTCATTTGCTCGGTGTCACATCAGAATCAGGCTTTCTGCTATACTGCTTTATATTTTCTGGGAACAAGCACTATTTTGAAAATTTAGGGGATGCGATAGCACATTCCAAGTATTTGAAAGACTCAACTGTGGAAAAGTTATTATGTTTTATAGTATCTCAGAAAAGAATTGGGTTTTATAGACAAAAGCTTCAGTATAAGAAAGGCCTTAGCCAGGGGTGCCGGTGGTTCACGCCTGAAATCTCAGCTACTCAGGAGGCAGAGATCATGAGGATTATGGTTCCAAGCCAGCCTGGGCAAAAAGTTTGCAAGACCCTATCTTGAAAAAAACCCATCACATAAAAGAGCTGGTGAGTGACTCAGGGTGTAGACCCTGAGTTTAAATCCCAGTAGTGCAAAAAAAAAAAAACGACTTTGGAGCTTTCTGAAATGGTTAATTGGTTGCATGTCATGGTTGGTTCAGAGAAACTCTCACCCCACTTGTGGCAATTCTGTATTTGCGTGAGTGTGGGTGTGTGGCTTAACTTACCATGAGGAAAGGCAGCTGTATGTGTGTGGTGGGGGATGAGAAGTTGCTTCCGAGCTCTCTTCAAGGGAATGTTTTATAATCTGAGTCATGGCTTCAGATTTGTGAGAGGCAGCTGATAGAATGGAAAGGGTGTGGGTTTCAGAATCAGACAAATTTGGATCAATTCTTGGCTTCATGATCTCAGGGAAGGTACTTAACTTCCTTGAATTTGTTTCAATGTCTGTAAAGTGGGAAGGTTAAAACATTTAAAGAAAATGTTGAATACTAGAATAGTTCTTAGTACCTAATAGGTGGTAAAAATGATGACTATTGACCATGTAATCAAATTAATCCCTCAATACATTTTGAATACCTATTAGCTAAGAGCTAGGGCCCAATGGTGAAATAGACACTATTTGTTTGTGTTTTGCTTACCTTAAGAAGCTTTATAGTGATTGAAAATGAAAAGTAAGCAATTAAAATATAGTTTGGTGAAGGATGTCACAGAATATTAATTTCTATCTACAAATATATGTATGCATATGCCTTGTTTTGGAGACAGGATCTTGCCATGTAGCCCAGGATGGCCTCAAACTCTCAATCCTCCTGTTTTATGTGGCCTCCTCCTCCTTCTTCTTCTTTTGATGAGACTGGGGTTTGAACTCAGGACTTCATGCTTGCAAAGCAGGAACTGTACCACTTGAGCCACACCTCTAGTCCCTTACTTAGCCTTCTGAGTGTTTGGATTGCAGGCCTACACCATCATGCCAGGCTTCTGTCTACAAATATTCTGTGTCCGGGCATTTTCTTGTGTTCAGTAGATGATAAAAAAGTTTTATTATGTTATGTTGTATTTCTTAGGAATACTGTACTCATGCAGGAAGTTTGGTGGGGGAATGACATCAAGAATGTCACACTAGTTGTTTCTGAAGCATCTGTGGTAAGAATATAACCCCCAAATCCAATTATCTGCTACCATACCAAAGGCATTGTGATCTGCTAATTCTCATATATCCAGCAGGCGGCACTCCAGCACCAGGGATGGCATCACAAGTAATAGTTTAGCAAAACAAGGACGATTTTGATTAATGTTTGTTTTTCAAGCTAAAAAGGAAAGCTGTTAGGAAAAATAAACAGTTGATCAGGCATTGCGACAAAGACACTTGAGGGGAAAGAAAAGCTGTCGTTTCAAGGACAGGAAGAAAAATCCCTGCATCTGTAGAAGCACAAGATGCCTGTGCGTTGTGTGTGTCTTGTTAAAAGAAATCGTGAGATGAGGAGGAAAAGAAAAACCTCAGAAATCAGAAGGGAGATTAAGAAAATACAAGACAAGTGAACTAATCTGCAGGCAGTCTTGGGAAAGGGGTGTGAGTGGTACTGCAGCCGTCAGAAGGAAAACAACTGAACTACAATTGGGACTAATTCTAAAAATTCACATCACCGTTTACTTCCCATGCCAAGGCTCCAGCCACCCAGCCCACAAATTGGTCTTGCTTTGTAACTTTCAGTAGTCTGAGGTCTTCAGCACACAAACGTTTGCACTTAATAACAGGTGTCTGAATCAGATTGTTTCAGTGTTTCCCAGTATGCCAAGGTGGCAGAACCAGACAGCTAAATTAGGAACTAAGTTTTAGTTAAAGGGGTCAGGGTAGGACTGGTGAAAGGAACAAAGGAGTAAAAAGAAAGAGAATTGACTGTGGAAAGAGTTGAATTTTGGAAGCGTCACTTGTGCTAACCTATCATGGGGTTAGGGTGATGCCCTCAATTTAAACTTCTCTCCCTCCACTTAGCCACTAAAGTTTTCACAAACTTTCCTACATTTATTTTTCTGTATCAAATTATTACCAACCAGCTGGCTGGCGTCCTTTTGCTATATCTGGATAGGAATTCTGGGTAGGAAAGGAGAAGCTCTTTTAGCGCTAACAACATCAGGTTGTTGAGTGCCCAAAGCCTAGGGGCTGGGCGGGGAGACCCAGAGGCTCACAGCTCCAAGCCCTGAGAGTTTCAGGCCTATTGCTTCAGGATTTAGAAGCCAGGGACTGATGGCTCTCGAGCTCAGGTTGGAGGCTTATTTCTGGGCTTCCATGATCAGTGGTCTGGCACTTGGCAGCTATTGTAATCCTCGGCTTTCAGCAGCAGTGGGTGATGGCAGTGAACAACCATAAGCTGCCATAGAAGGTGGGGTCTTCTAGTGTTATAGCTCTCAGGCAGAATTTGGGTGTTGGGACTCTCAGTCCAAGTGTAACTCTTGGGCTTTGGGTATCTGAGACCGCGGCCCTAAGAGTTGACAGGTCTCTGAAGCTCTTTCAGTGATGAGGGTCCACAGTTTTCTGTCTTCAGTTTCAGAGCCCTTGTTTTCTCCATGATTGAGATGTGTCTCTGTTTCCTGTTGTCTCTACCCCAACTGCTCTTTGGAGTTGCCTTCTTGTTGCTACTGCCACTGACACTGTTGCCACCACTGAGGTGGTAGCTGCTACTACCACCTTTGCTGCTGTTACTGCTCTGTTACTACTTCTACTATCCTCTCTTTGTTATCAGCTCAGTGCTCTCTATTAATGATACAGATCAAAAGTAGGCAAGAAAAGACCACTGGAGAGAAGCCTTTTGTTGGGCCTAACGTTGCACACAGTGGGGCAGCAAAGCAGGGTGTCTCCCAGCTGGTTCATAAAGTGAGCTGACAGCCTGCTCATATAGTCAGAAGGGGGTGTGGCAAGAACATCTGCACCAATCATGACAGTGCTTAATGCCTTCTCCTGGCCACAAGGGAAGTGCTCCCTGTTTGGCATACCAGTAAATGGTTGCAGAGTCATCTAGAATTTACCAAGGCTACTGATGGGAAAAAAACAAGTATGTATGCCCCATGCTGTTTGAAATAGTTGGACAGTGCCTCTGGATCTGGAGTTGTGCTTTGGCAGCAGGTTGCCATTGTTGCCAGGTAGCTTCCTCAAGATGTCTGTGGAGTGTTCAAAGTATCTGGTGCTGCTTTGAGGGCAGTCTGACTGGCTGCTTGTCTGATGGTCCTTCATTCAAGGCAGCCAGGGCACCAATAGGAGGGTCTTACAGCTGTCAATAAGGGCATTGAAGAAGGAGAAGAGGTGTAAGCAAAAGGAATTCATAATTTATTCAACAAAATAATAACAACATTTCCTGAATCTAGAGAAAGCTATGCCCATTCAGGTACAGGAAGCCTCCAGGACACCAAGCACCTCTTCTCCTTCCTCAATGCCCATGATTCTCAGGTTTGGTCTTTTGATGGAGTTGGTGAGTTCTTGACTAATAGTTCTACAGTTTTTCCTTTAATTTCCATTTCATCTTCAAGTTCTAAGATTCTGTCTTCTGCTTGTTCTAGTCTGCTGGAGTGGCCTGCCATTGTGTTTTGTATTTCTGTTTCATTCTTTTTTCTGAGGTTTTCCATATCATGGGTCACTTCCTCTTTGATATTGTCAATTTTTGTCCTTAATTCATTTCTCTCTCTATTTATGGTGTTCTCTGTTTCACTTTGGTGTTTATTTAGGGCTCCTATGAGTTCATTTATTTGTTTCTGTGTCTTCTCATATTCTTTATTTTTGGCATCTTAGAATTTTTTGAGTGCCTCTTTTACATTTTGGTTGACCATGTCTAGTAACATCTCCATGAAATTTTCAGTGATTACTTGCAGGATTTCTTCTTTCAGGTTGTTCTTGTGGGCTTCATTGGATTCCTTGGTGTCGTTTATTTTTGTTTTGTTGGAGTTTGGAATTGGGTATCCATTTTCTTCATTTCCCTCTGAATCCTGTATTAAATTATTTTTGCGGGGAGAATGGTTTCCTTCCCTTTTCATCTTCCCATCACTTCACTTGGTACTGTGTAACTATGTTCTTGATAGGATATTGGTGGTTTCACTCACCTGTTTTCTTTCCCTTGGTTTAATTTTGTTTTGTGGATGTGTTGGGTTTTAGGTTAGCATATGTATACTATCTGTCCCTGCTCTGTGTGTAATTTAGTAGTAGTTACTCACAATAGTGAAACTAAGAAAACGAAATAAAACAAACAAAAAAGAAAACCAAAGAAATCCACTGGGAGAGATGAACAAACACACAGAGATGAACAAACAGGAGACAAAACAAACAAACAAGCACACAAAAAAATTGCAGGTTCAGGAAAACAGAATTTCAGTCTTTGTAGTTCTGGTGTTATTCCTTCAGCATCCAGTCCTGGTGTTGGTATTTAAGCAGAAGCTCTGTCTTAGTCTCGCCAGTTTTTTTCCTGTCTTTCAGTGTCAGATGCTTAGTCAGCTCCTTCCTCAACGTGGTGTGGCAGTTTGAGTTTGTTATAGTGTCCTTAGGTTCCTGAGAACAGCTCTGTAGCCCATCAGCTGTCGTGCTTTGGAGTTGGGTTTTCACTGTGTTGGTTTACTGGGGGCTTGTTTCTTTGCCTTGCCCGTCAGCAAATCCATCAGTCAGCTCCTTGCTGTCATCGTGTTATGATGGTTTGCTGACTGTTTTTCAATTTCGCTATGTCGTTTGACTTTGGATGTTGCTCACTGGCTCAGGAGATGAGCTCTATGGACTGATACTTGCCCTATTTCAGGCAGTGGCTTATCACCTGCCTGCTGTCGGCCCTTTTGCCTTTCCAGTCTTTGTTTCCTGAAAGTTCACGTGGAGATCAGCTCCTTGCTCCTCCCCGCTTCTCTGGTGCACTTAGAACACCCTGTCCCCTCTGCTGCCTGTTCCTTTTCAATTCCTTATTTATTATTCAGGTTTTTTTTTTTTTTGCAGGGTTGTGGTGGTCAGTCTGTCCAGGGGTCTATGCTGGTTTATCCCAGGGATGGCTGTACTATATTTTTTCATTCTTTTGTCTGGCTAAATTACTGAATTCTGTTTCCATTACTTTCATAGGTTTTTAGTTGCCAAGTTGAATTTTCTAGGTTGCTTTTTAGCATTGCTTTTTAAAATTTCCACTATTTGTATTTTTTTTCTTATCTTATTTAATTGTTTACCAGTGCCATCCATACAATGCTGACAGTAGGGGTAATGGGAGCCTCTGTATGGCAGATATTTCCTGATGTGATGAGATTTACATTTTGTACAATGGAGAGACACTGTCCCTTCCTCTCCATTCTTTTCCTCTTTTCAACTTCTCTGTATTTCTTGTCTTTATTTTCAGTTTGGCTTTTAGATATCCCATCTTAGTTTACTGTGTTAGTTTTCTATTACTACAACAAAATACGTGTGATCAAGTTACAAAGAGGTTTGTAAGTATTTTGGCTTATGTTTTCAGAGATTTCAGTCCATGGTTGGTTGTCCCCATTACTTTTGGGCAGATGATGAGGCAGCACATTACCTCATGATAGCCAGGAAGTGAAAGAAGAGAGAAAGAGACAAGGGTCCTACAATCCCTACAAGGGCATGCTCCAAATACCCAAGACGTCTCACTAGGCCCCACCTGTTAAAGGCTACACCACCTCCCACAAGGGTTGGGGATCAAGCCTTTAACCATGGGCCTTTGGGGCATTCCAGATCAAAACTATAGCATTTACTGTTTTCTTCTTTGTACGTAATATTCATTGTGGAACCATCATTTGAAACTTTCATTTCAAAGGAGAAAGGAAGTCAGGTGAGGAAAGCTAACTTTTCTTTTAAGACTTTGGCTGATCTACATCTCATAACCTACCATTCAGTGGTTTTTATGTTCTCCAGTAGGCCATGACCACTAGGCCAGAGCAGCTCTTCCTGTGTTTGTACATCTCACTTTCCTTGCTCCTGGGCCATTTTGAATTCTTTCTATCTACTTTTTCATAATTATTCAGATAGAAAAATAAGTATTTATTTACAGACAGTTAATAATAATGGAAAAGGTATAGTTCACATAATATCTACCTGGAATTCTTTTCTACTCTCTTGTTTTACACTTTCATGCTTTTTCAGAATTTCTTTGTCCTTGTTCTGAAGTTTCCCTAGAATGGCAAAAGTGTGACTTGTTTTCATCATGCCACTTTTACCATGTGATGTTGGAGTTTTTCAGATAAAGTCTGTCATTTTTTCAGCTTTGAAATTTTTTTTTACTGTTTTAAAGTTCCCCATTTTCCCCCATCTTCATTTACTCTTCCTTCCTTCCTTCCTTTCTTCCTTCCTCCTTCCCTCTCTTCCTCCCTCCCTCTTTTCCTTTCTTTATCCCTCCCTTCTCCCTTTATCCCTTCTTCCCTCTCTCTTTCTTCATTCATTTACTCATTTGTTCATCCATTCATTCTTTGTTTGTTTTTTTGAGACAGGGACTCCTTATGTAGCTCAGCCTGCCTGGTCTCAAACTCATGATCCTCCTGTCTTCTCCTGCCACATGCTGGGATTACTAGCATTTGCTACTATGCCTGGCTCACTGTTCTTTTCTCTAAATTCCTTACTATGTGACTGTTAGAAATTCCAGATATGTGTGTTTTAATTTTAATTTCCTACTTTCATTCTTTTTTGCCTTGGTTTTGGAAGGAATGCTTAGTTTGAAATTTCGGCTGCTAATTCAAGCTTTTATTTTATTAAAATATAAATTTATATTTTATGCTAGAAAACTATTTTTTATGATTAGTATTGTACTGACTCTTCCTGAGTGTAAGGTTAATTGTATTTATTAAAATTTTCTTTTTTTCCTTGGGCTTAGTTCTTCTATTTCTTGTTGGTACTTTTCATTCACAGTGCTGATTTTCAACACCAACAGGAACCCCAGGAGCCTTCTCTGGTGGATCTGTCCCATGGTTTATTGAGGCTGATCCTGGGGCTGTATCCTGTGGATAGATCCTCTATTAGCTGCTCAACACACAGAGGACAGGATGGCTCAGCTCCTTCAGTAGTAATCCTTAATTTGTTATCTTGATTATTGCTACAAGGTTTCCCTCCATCTTTTTTATATATGTTGACTCTGAATTAGGAATTTCTCTGGTATTCTAAAAACTGCTCCTCTCTCTATAGTGAACTTTTCTTGTTTTAAAATTGAGATGTATTGTACATTCAAAAGAGAATATTTAATATTTGAGTGCAGTTTTTGTAATAGCAATATTAACATTCAGTCTACTATCCACTTTAAGAATGAGGACATTACTTGTACCTTTGAACCTATCTATATATTCCTTCCTCCATTTTGTGCTAATGATTTTTTTGCTTTCACTTAAAACTTTTACTGCATGGTAATATTTCACCCAGATATATGCTTTTCATAGGTTTATATTTCTACTTATATTTATAATATATTTGTATATCTTGCATGTTTAAAATGAGTTCTATAATTTGCTTTTTCTAATTGTGTATGTGAGATTAATGCAAAATGATGCACATAGCTGTAATTCTTACATTTTTGCTATTGTTTCCATTCTTTTTTTTTTTTTTTGGCAGCATTAGAATTTGAACTCAGGGTCTCACACTTGCTAGGCAGGTGACCTACCACATGAGCCACACTATCAGCTCCTGTTGTTTCCATTCTTTGAGCACCATAATCCCTCCATTTTATCATTGATGGCCCTTTTAGTTTATTTCTTTTATTTTCAGCTATTATTGGCAATGCTCCTTTGAACATTCTTGTATGTGCCTTCTGGTGCAAGTGCAAGAATTTCTCTAGGGTACAGATTCAGAAGAGGAGTTTGTTGGTCATAGGATATGTACATCTTTGATTTTATTAGTAAATGGCTGTGCCAAATTTTACTTCACCTGTAGTGTAAAGTGCTCTGCAGCACTTGTTTTCAGACTTCAAAAATTTTCCCAGTGTATAGGTGCAGCACTGAGTTTTAATTAGCTTTCTTCTGATTACTGGTGAAGTTGAACATTCCAATAGGTTTATTGGGCATTTGTGTTTTCCTTTTGAAATGCCTGTTCATTGCCCATTTCTTGGGTACTTTAAAATATTTATTGATTCTTAAATATTCTTTATATATCATGATTAATAATCCTTTGTCAGCTTTGCAGGTTTCTGCTTTGTAGGCTATCTTGTTATTCCTATTTTCAAGTACATCTTACTGTTTTCAATGGCAGATCCCTATTATTGTAAATTTGATTCCTTCCTAACTTCCAGGAATTCTTTAAAAGTTCTGATAATGATACTCTTCATTTTTTTTGCCAAAGCATTTGGAATATAACAGAGGGTAGCACATATGTTCATTCTGCCATTTTATCCAATTTTAAGCATTTTATTCATTTATTTAAATAAAAATTATGTATTTATGTATACACATACATATTGTATATATGCCTACATTGTGAAGTGATTAAATAAAGCTAACATATTCATTTCCTTATATACTTATTTTTTTGGTTGGTGAGAACACTTAAAATAGATTCTTCTAGTCAGGTGCCAGTGGTTCACACCTGTAATCCTAGCTATTCACGAGGCAGAGATCAGGAGGATCACAGTTCAAAGCCAGCCTGGGCAAATAGTTCACAAGACTAAGTTGATAAAACCCATCACAGAAAAGGGTTGGTGGAGTGGCTCAAGGTGGGGTTCAAACCCCAGTTCCTCAAAAAAAAAATACTTCTAGCAATATTCAATAACACAACACATTATATTAAGTAGGTTTTTTGGTGGTATTGGGATTTGAATTCAGTGCCTTGCTCCTTGTAGGTAAGCACTCTACCACGTTGGCCATGCCCCCAGTAATCTTTTAACTATTGTTATGCTATAGACTTCTTGAACTTATTCCTCTATGCATCCATTGGCCAACGTCTCCCAAATCCTTCTCCCTGGCCTCTGATAATCAGCATCCTATGAGTTCGACCTATTTAGCTTCCACATGTATAAATGAGACCATGTAGCATCTGTCTTTCTGTGCCTAATGTGTTTCACTTAGCACAATGACCTCCAAGTTCATCCTTGTCATCACACATTTCAGAACGTCCTTCTTTTTTAAGGCTGAATAATATACCATCATGCATACATACCACATTTTCTTTATCTATTCATCTGTCAGTGGACACTTAAGTTGATTTCATGGCTTAGCTTTTGTGCTGCAATGAATATGAAAATCAAGATAGCTCTTCCACACACTGGAATATCCTTTGGATATTTACCCAGAAGTGGAATTGCTACCTCATTTGGAACATTTTTATTTTATTTTTTTTGTTCTTAATTTAACTGATAAATAAAACATAAAAAATTGCACATGTTAATGGGGTACAGTGTGATGTTTTAATACGTATATACATTGTATAATATTTAAATCAGGTTTAACATATCTACCTCCTCAAACAGTTATCATTTCTTTATGGTGAAAACATTTAAAATCCTTTCTTCTTCCTTGTTGAAATACATAGTACATCGTTGCTATCTATAGTCATCCTACTGTACACCTCCTCCAGATGAGTGCTAGATGCAGCCCTGGGACTGGAGCTTTGTAGAAGCCCTGAGTTTGCTTGAGGTGAGATGCTGTCAGTGTGAGGTGACCGAAGCCCATGGAGACTAGAGGTGAAAGGGGTGCTGAGTGATGAGTTGGGGTGCTAGAGGTGTCTATAGGCACCAACCTATAGACAGGATTTGTCTTTACTGGCTGTTTGAGATTCTGTTTCTAATATCAACTCTTCTTCTGTGTGTTAGAGAAGAGAACACACTATTTTTCTCTTCTTCTTCTAATATCAACTCCTCTAAAAGTGGAACACACAAAAGCAGCCCAATGATGTGCACATCCCTGCCTGTTTGCTGCCTGCCAATCAAAGTGTGATTTAGACAATGAGGCCTTCACCTTGAGGCTTGCATGGGCTGATAAATCACTTCCTTTCTGCTTGCTTGCAAGATGGGAGTAAATTTTTTTAGTATACTAAGAGCCAAAGAGTGAATCATTGTCTAGAATAGACAAACTAAGTAATTGTGAATGATGGAACACAGGATATTCCAGTGCAACAGAGTATCACTCATTAATCTGAGACCGAACCCAAAGGAGTCACTTGAGTGCAAGTGTGTGCCCACACACCGTTAATAAATCTGTGCTGGTGTGTAAGGGGAGGGTATTGACTTTGAAGCCAGCCCAGGAAATGAACAGATCATAACCAACCAATGCTACCTACCTACCCTGCAGGCTTCATTAGAGAGAATGGGGGCAGTGGTGCCTCTTCCCTAGTGAATCACTCCCTCTTTTTTGTTTATTATTAAAAATTAAATTTACTTCATTACCAAAGTTAAAAAGTCAAATGTGACACAAAATGCTTAAGTAAAGAAGTTCCCTGCCCTATTCAACCCCTCAATCCCATTCCTGGGAGTCACCACTTTCTATTTATGTAGCTGTTTTTTCCTGCATTCCTAGAAACACACATTCCTAAATACTGTCTAGATTCATTTTGTCTCCTGATTTATCCATTTAAGACTTTTTAGTTTTTTTGGAGACAGGTCTCACTATGTAGCCCAGGTTGGCTGGGAACTCAAAATCTTCCTCCCTCTATCTCTGGAATGCTGAGGTTACAGGTGGGCACCACCCCTGACTTAGATATTTTTATTAATTTAATTTATTTTGATTAATTTAGCTTATGGTAGTTGTGCATTTAGTTCTCTTCCATGTCTCCCACTCCACTTTCCTGGGTGTCCCAATGTAGGCTGTCCGTGTCAGTGTTTCTGGCTGTAGTAATATTCAGTGTTTATCCGAGTGTGCCTATGTAAGCATTATTTATTGCTGAAGCACGTCCTGCTCTATGACTTTGTAGAGGAGGGAGGGATCTTTATATTCTTCCTTAGTGGTTTTCTTTCTTTTTTTTTTTTTTAGTGCTGGGGAATTGAACCCAGCGCCTTGTACATGCTAGGTAAACACTTTATTACTAAGCTAAATCCCCAGCTCTTGGTTTTTTGAGATAAGTTTTCAATATATAGCTCAGTCTGGGCCTTGAGCTTGTTACATAGACCAGGCTACCTTCAAACTTGTGATCCTCCTGCCTCTGGCTCCTGTGTGCTGGGATTACAAGCACGCACCAAAGTACCTGGCTGTCCCTTACTTCTTATGTGGACTCCTGGACTGGATCTAGAAACCAAATTAATACCAGGCAGATTAACAAAAGAAAAATGATAAAATTTTATTAATTTTATATGTACATGGGGATTTTCACAAAAGACTGAAATCCAAAGAAATGGTCAAAGTGAAATGCTTTTGTACTTTTTGTACAAGAATGATAAATCATAGAGCAGTGACAAGACAGAGAAGGGCAGTTAAAGGCAGTACTCTGAGAATGCAATGTAAGGGACGAATTCAATGAAGCCTCCCTCTGGTGCCTGGCTCTGAGTTGATAAAAGCTGTCTACAGTAAAGGAGGATTTATGTTCTGTTTTTAGACAGACAAGAGGAAAAGAATAGACAATTCCTCTGAGTTCTGACCTACAGCTCCACAGTCCTCACCATTTTAGGCAGATGCATTTTGGTTTCTCTCAATTATGATTCCCTTCTTCTTCTTCCTTTTTCCTTCTTCTGGTGGCACTGGGGTTTGAACTCAGGATCTCACATTTGCTAGGCAGGCCCTCTATTGCTTGAGCCACTCCACCATTACTGATTCCTTTCATATTATTTTCTCAAGTTAATTGCATCGACATTTTCCTAGTTTCCTGTTGTTCCTGCTGCTGATTTATCTTATACCTTCTAGCAGATGCCCTCCCATTCTCACGTCCCAACCCTGGACCTCTGCTAGTGTCTCCACCTTTCTGCTTACACCTGGACTCTGCTCTCTGGCCTGCAGTCCACCTGCAGCTTTTCATCCTGTAACCTTTCCTTCCTGTCTACCTTCTTGCATCCAGTGAGTTCCCTGCACCAGTGACTTCCCTCCATTTCTCTCTAGAAATGTCTACGATCTCTTTTTTTGCTGATGTTCTGAAATTGCACAGTGACAGTGGGGCATGCTAGGTTCTAGATGACTGTTTCCTATCCAAATACTCCCACACTCCACCCCAAAGGTGTTCTTAACTTGTTATCTTTAAGTCTTCATTTCTAGAATTCAAATTATTTGTATAGCCATAAGTTGAACCTCTAATTCTCTTTTCTGTCCTTTCACCTGTTTTGTTTCCCTTTTTTTCTTTTCATTACTGGGGAGATCCCCTTGATATACTTCTCTAACCTTTGTAAGGTTTTTTGAATTTTGACTCTACAGTTTTAGTTTCTAAGAGCTCTTCCTCTTTCTTGTTCTTTGCTTCTTAAAAAAAATAGCAACTTGCCTTTGATTCATGATGTAACAATGTGGTGTCTCTGTGACTGTATGTACATGATTAAAAAATTTCAATTGACACATTATTGTACATATTTATGGGACACAGTGTGATAATTTGATATGTGTGTACAATGTGTAATGCTCAAATCAGGGTAATTAGCATTTCCATCTCCTTAAACATTTGTTATTTCCCTGGGGCTGTTCAATTTCTCTGGACAAGGACCTTTTTTGTTCCCTGCTTGGGGGTTCTGCAGCTTGACTGCAGGGCTTCTGGGAGTTTGGCTAAGAAAGGAGCCTAGGAATGTTCTCATTCAGAAGGCAGACCATCACTCAGTGCGCTTATCACCTCTAACTCGGCATTTCACCCCTAACTTTCCAATCTCCTAGTCTTCCAGGGTCTGGATTCTTCTTAGAACATGACTCTAGAGGGCAGAACATTCTTTCCCTGCAGTGGTCAGGGAGCAGTAGCACACTGAGATCTAACCTCATTTTAGTATGTGATACACGCAGTGATGTGCCACCCATATCTCCCTTCAAGAAAGGTATTGTTGCCCCAGCTTTTGTTGGGAGACAGCCTTCACCTGCTGCCCCCTTCATGGGTTGCCTTAGACCCTGCTTATGTCCTTTTCTGGTGGTCCAGACCCAGTGACTGATGGAAGCAGGGTATGGACATATCCCCTTACTGGGACAACTCTGGTGAGCTATCTTGGCTCCAGACTTGCCATAGGGTTGGCGAAAGTTCTGGTTGGACCTGAATCACAGGCCTGATTTCTTCTATATAAGCCTGTCCTCCCTCCTTGTCAGAGGTGTGACTCCCAAAGGTGCTCTGCAACATGCATACTGCCCACTAAATTACATCTTACACCCCACTGCCCAGGTGGGTAACCTGATGGCAATAGCCCAGGCCTAGTCTCCTATGCGCCTTCCTTCCTCTTCAGACAAGCTAGCCCCACAATGGAGATGCTCCAGTAGCTGGGCAAAAAGTTCTTCCTTGCAGGGGGATCTGGAAGGCTTAGCCCCATGTTTTTGCTGTGGGACATCTTCACCCAGGTTAAGTGTGTTGGTGGGGCAACTTAAAAAGGATATCTACTCTCAGAGGTGGAGAAGAAAGTAGACTGTTATAGGAGAAGCAGAATAAGCTTTGGAATCAAGCAACTGAATTTGAATGACCACCAATGGGCCACTTAAAAACTCAATTTAAGATGAGTTATTTTGCTGTCCTAGATTTAATTCTCACTTGTGCAATGTAAAGGGTAATATCCATGTTTTTGAGCTGTTGTGAGGATTAGAGCCAGTACTTATGAAACATTCCTAGAAGAGTGACTGGTGCCTAGTGGTTCTTTTCCCATATGGATTTTCTTTCTTTTTCGTTATTTTCCACCTTTCAAAACCAGTTGGGGTTCTAGATTCTTCCTGTGTAAAGTATAAAAGAATGACAGACTGGTGTCATGCCTGGCTGAAAATAGGTGTCATCATATAAAGAATGTTTTGGGGCCAACATATAGCAAGGTTTCTTGTAGTATGTCACAGAGGTTTTTTCCAAAAAATTTTTTTCTCTTAAATTAAAAAAAAAAACTGCATAAGCATTGGAAAAATATATTCTTACTGTAATGCATTCAAGCAAATAGTGCTGACATCACTGTTGATCACCTCTCCAGGGTCATTACTGTTACCAGTGTGGTGTACTTCTGTTCAGGCTATTATTGTAAGGTGATTTTACAGAATATATGGACATACAGAATATATAAAAACCATATGCATTTTATAAATATGGTATCACACTTTATATATACACTGCAAATTGCTATAGTCTCTTAAATCAACCTCATACAGTTTTTAAAAGAGACACTGATTGATTTAACTACCCTCCCCCTCACTGGTTCCACTAGGGAAGGCAAAAGGGAGATTTCCAGCACTTTCTTCATCACAAACTATATTCTGGTGATTCTCTGTATTCCTGCCTTCTTGTGGACAGGTACCAATGCTTCTCTGGTGTAGAATGTGTGAATAATGGAATTGCTAGAGGAAAGGATAAACACATGCCAAATTTCAATATACTTAGCAAAATGGCCTTCCCCAAAACCTACAGCCACAGTGATGAGCCTCTTTCTGTATCCTGGCCAACATTTGATGTATAAAACTTTTCAAATTTTGCTAATAAAATGAGCTTTAAATGTTTCTCATTGTCATCTAATGCACATTTTATTGACAACTAGTGAAATTGAATGCACTTCATATGTTTATTGCTCATTTGTTTTTCTGCCTTTGTGACTGTCATTATTTTGTTTTGGGTTGTTTATTTTATTTATCTCTAGAAGGCTTTGTATATCCTGAAAATCAATCTTTTGTCATAAACGGTACAAAAAATTTATATAATTTGCCTCCTTTTAAACGTAATTATGGTATTTTTATGATATGGAAACTTCAAATTTTGATGTTGCCAAATCATTAAATATTTTAATTTCCAGGTTTTATAGCTAATATAAAAATCTTGTGTAAAAAGGACTAAAGTTACAAACACATAATCTAAGTTACCTACATGTACTGCTACAACTGCTACCATTTTAAGTAACAGCAGTGGTAGCAACCATCCTTGAATTGTACTTGACTTGAATGGAAAAGCTTCTGATTTTCAACATTAAGTATAATGTTTGCTTTGGTTTTTGATGTTTTCCTCTACTCTAGCCTGTTAAGTTTCTATTAAAAAGCTTTTATTAATTTTTATCACTTAAATTTCTATCATGTATTGAAATGTTTATATGAATTTTCTTCTTGGATCTGTTTTCATACTTCCATTATTTAAGTATTCTATTATGTAAATATCTTCATATACTTTCGTATATGAGATGGACATGATTTTTTTTCTTGCATAGTCCTTTCCTATTTATTTTTTGGCAGCATTGGGGTTTGAACTCAGGGCCCCACACTTGCTAGGCAGGTGCTGTTACCGCATGAGCCACTCTGCCAGCCCTTTTTCTGGATTTAATATTAGTATTATGCTGACCTCATAATATTATTAAAAAGCTTTTCACCACTATCTATTATCTGGACTTTTTTTTGTTGTTTGTTTGGCTGTACTGGGGCTTGGACTCAAGGTTTCATGCTTACTAGGCAGGAGTTCTGTCACTTGAGCCACTCTGTCAGCCTTGGACTCCTTTTTTTATTGTTTATTCATATGTGCATACATTGTTTGGGCCATCTCTCTCTACTGCCCCCCACCCTTCTTTTTACCCCCTCTCCCCCCTCACTTCCAGGCAGATCCTGTTCTGCCCTCTTGTCCAGTTTTGTTGAAGAGAAGACATAAGCGATAATAAGAAAGAGAAAGCGTTTTTGCTAGCATGAGATAAGGATAGCTTTACAGAGAGATTCCTAGCATTGCTTCCATGCACAAGTGTGTTACAACCCTAATTGATTCATCTCTGTCTGACCTCTTCACTACTTCCCGGTCACCTTCCCATAGTGACCTCTGTTGTGTTAAGATTACTATATTAGCTCCTCTGCAGTGGGCACATCAAACACTTTCAAGTTTTAGGTTTCCTACCTTTCCCTATTCCTCCTGCATGTGTTCTCCCCTTAATGTGTGATTCATGTCCAATAATATTACTGCATTTGTTTTAGGTCTATAATCCACATATGAGGGAGAACATACAATTTTTGGTCTTCTGAGCCTGGCTAACTTCACTGAAGATGATGTTCTCTAGTTCCATCCATTTACTTGCAAATGATAAGATTTCATTCTTCTTTGTGGCTGAGTAAAATTCCATTGTATATAAATGCCACATTTTCTTAATTTATTCATTGGTAGTGGGGCATCTTGTCTGTTTCCATGGCTTGGCTATTGTGAATAGTGCTGCAATAAACATGGGTGTGCAGGTACCTTTGTAAAAACCTGAGTCACATTCCTTTGGGTATATCCCTAGGAGTGGGATTGCTGAATATGGCAGATCTATGTTTAGATTTTTAAGAAGCCTCCATATTGTTTTCCAGAGTGGTTGTACTAGCTTGCATTCCCACCAGCAGTGTATGAGGGTTCCTTTTTCCCCACATCCTCACCAACATTTGTTGTTGGTATTTTTTTAAATTCATTTATTCATATGTGCATACATTGTTTGGTCCATTTTACCACCTGCCCCTCATCCCCTCCCTCTTTCCCCCACCCCCTTGCTTCTAGGCAGATCCTGTTCTGCTCTTTTCTCCAATTTTGTTGAAGAGAAGACATAAGCAATAATAAGAAAGAAATAGTGTTTTTGCTAGTTGAGATAAGGATAAGTACACAGAGAGATTCCTAGCATTGCTTCCATGCACAAGTGTGTTACAACCTGAATTGATTCATCTCTACCTGACCTTTTCACTACTTCTTGGTCACCTTCCCATATTGACCTCTGTCATTTTAAGGTTACTGTATTAGCTCCACTGCAGTGGGGACATCAAATACTTTCAAGTTTTGGGTTTCCTACCTATCCCCATTCCTCCCATATGTGCTCTCCCCTTGTCATGTGACCCAAGTCTAACCACATTGCTGTATTTGCCCTAGATCTAAAGTATGCATATGAGGGAGAACATACGATTTTTGGTGTTCTGACCCTGGCTAACCTCGCTTAGGATGATGTTCTCCAGTTCCATACATTTACTTATGAATGAAAGATTTCATTCTTTTTCATGGCTGAGTAAAATTCCATTGTGTATAAATACCACATTTTCTTGATCCATTCGTCAATAGTGGGGCATCTTTGTTGTTTCCATAACTTGGCTATTGTGAATAGCACTGCAATAAACATGGGTGTGCAGGTGCCTCTGGAGTAACCTGAGTCGCAGTCCTTTGGGTATATCCCCAGGAGTGGGATTACTGGATCATATGGCAGATCTATGTTTAGATTTTTAAGAAGCCTCCATATTGTTTTCCAAAGTGGTTGCACCAGCTTGCATTCCCACCAGCAGTGTATGAGGGTTCCTTTTTCCCCACAACCTTGCCAACATTTGTTGTTGGTGGTGTTTTTGATGATAGCTATTCTAACAGGGATGAGGTGGAATCTTAGTGTGGTTTTGATTTGCATTTCCTTTATGGCCAGGGATGATGAGCATTTTTTCATGTGTTTTTTGGAATTGCATTGAACATGTACATTTCTTCCTTTGAAAAAGTCCTGTTTTAGTTCAGTTGCCCATTTCTTTATTGGTTCATTGATTTTGGGGAAGTTTAGTTTTTTGAGCTCCCTGTATATTCTGGTTATCAGTCCTTTGATGTACAGCTAGCAAAGATTTTCTCCTACTCTGTGGGTGGTCTCTTCCATTTAGAGACCATTTCTTTTGTTGTACAGAAGCTTTTTAATTTTATGTAATCCCATTTGTCCATACTTTCTCTTAGTTGCTGGGCTGCTGGAGTTCTACTAAGGAATTCTTTGGCTATACCTATTGCTTCCAGAATATTCCCTGCTCTTTCCTGTACTAACTTCAGAGTTTCAGGTCTGATATTAAGATACTTAATCTACTCTGAGTTGTTACTAGTACAGGGTGATAGACATGGATCTAGTTTCAGTTTTCTGCAGGCAGATAACCACTTTTCCCAGGAACATTTGTTGAAGAGGCTGTCTATTCTCCATTGTATGTTTTTGGTGCCTTTGTAAAAATACAGTAGGCATAGCTGTGTGGATTCATATCAGGGTCCTTCATTCTGATCCATTGGTCTTCATGTCTGTTTTTGTGCCAGTACCGTGCTGTTTTTATTGCTATGTCTTTGTAATATAGTTTGAAGTCGGGTATTGTGATACCTCGAGCATTGTTCTTTTTGCTGAGTATTGCCTTGGCTATTTGTGGTCTCTTGTGTTTCCAAATGAATTTTAGGGTAGATTTTTCAATCTCTTTGATGAATGTCTTTGGGGTTTTGATGGGAATTGCATTAAACATGTAGATTGCTTTTGGTAGTTTAGCCATTTTTACTATGTTGATTCTACCAATCCATGAGCGTGAGAGATCTTTCCACTTTCTGTAGTCTTCTGCAATCTCTTTCTTCAGTGGTTTGTAGTTCTCCTTGTAGAGGTTATTCACATCCTTTGTTAAGTTTACTCCTAGGTATTTGATTTTTTTTGAGGCTATTGTAAATGGAATTGTTTTCCTATATTGTTTCTCAGTTTGTTCATTGTTGGTGTATAGAAAAGCTAGCAATTTTTGTAAGTTGATTTTGTATCTGCCACCTTGCTGAAGCTGTTTATGATGTCTAGGAGTTTTTGGGTGGAGTTTTTTGTGTCTTTGAGGAATAGTACCATGTTATCTGCAAGTAGGGATACTCTGACAGTTTCTTTACCTATTTATATGCCTTTTATTTCTTTGTCTTGCCTTATTTCTCTGGCTAGGAATCCCAGGACAATGTTGAATAGGAATGGGGAGAGTAGGCACCCTTGTCTTCTTGTTACTGATTTTAGAGGAAATGGTTTCAGTTTTCCCCATTAAGTATGATGTTGGCTGTAGGTTTGTCATATATAACTTTTATAATGTTGAGGTACATTCCTTCTATTCATAGTTTTCTTAGAGCTTTTATCCTGAAGTGGTGTTGGACTTGTCGAAGGCTTTTTCTGCATCTATTGAGATGATTGAGTGGTTTTTGTCTTTGCTTCTATTAATATGCTGTATTACATTTATTGATTTCCATATGTTGAACCATCTCTGCATCCCTGGGATAAAGCTGAATTGGTCATAGTGAACAATCTTTCTGAGATGTTGTTTGATTCAGTTTGGCATTATTTTATTGAGGATTTTTGCATTGATGTTCATTAAGGAGATTGGCCTATAGTTCTTTTTTTGGATGTGTCTTTGTCTGGTTTTGGGATGAATGTAATACTGGCTTCATAGAATGAGTTAGGCAGTGTTCCTTCCCTTTCTATTTCGTGGAACAGTTTGAGGAGGTTGGTATTAGTTCTTCTTTAAAGGTCTGATAGAATTCAGCAGAGAATTCATCAGGTCTTGGACTTTTCTTTTTGGGAGACTTTTTATTGCTGCTTCAATTTCATTACGTGTTATAGATCTGTTTAGGTGGTTAATATCCTCTTGGTTCAGTTTTGGATGGTCATGAATATCTAGAAATCTGTCCATTTCTTCCAGATTTTCAAATTTATTGGAATATGTGTCCTCAAAGTTGTCTCTGATGATTTCCTGGATTTCCGTGGTGTTTGTTGTTGTCTCACCTTTTGCATTTCTGGTTTTACTGATTTGGATCTTTTCCCTCCTCATTTTAGTCAGATTTGTCAATGGTATGTCAATCTCGTTTATATTTTCAAAGAACCTACTTTTTGTTTCGTTGATTGTATTTTTTTTATGGTCTCTTTCATTAATTTTGGCTCTTATTTTTATTATTTCTCTTCTGCTTGATTTGGGATTTGCTTGTTCTTGTTTTTCTAGGAGTTTGAAATGTAGCTTTAGGTCACTGATTTGAGATCTTTCTGTCCTTTAATATATGCACTCATGGTTATAAACTTTGGTCTTAGGACTGCCTATGTCGCATAGGTTCTGATAGGTCATGTTTTCATTTTCATTAGCTTCCAGGAATCCTTTAATTTCCTCTATGGCCCACTGATCATTGAACAGTGTGTTGTTCAGCTTCCAATTGTTTGCATATTTTCTGCTGTTGTTTTTGTTGCTGGGTTCTAGTTTTAATGCATTGTGATCAGATAGAATACAGGGAGTTATTTCTATTTTCTTATATTTGCTGAGGCTTGCTTTGTGCCCTAAGATATGGTCAATTTTGGAGAAGGTTCCATGGGCTGCTGAGAAGAATGTATATTGTGCAGAAGTTGGATGAGATATTCTTTAGACTTCAGCTAGGTCCATTTGATTCATGGTGTGATTTAGTCCTAGAATTTCTTTATTGATTTTTTTATTTGGATGACCTATCTATTGGTGATGGGGGTATTAAAGTCTCCCACTACCACATTTGCTTTTAAGTCCTTTAGAGTATGTTTGGTAAAATTTGGTGTATTGACATTGGGTGCATATAGGTTGATAATTGTTATTTCCTTTTGGTGTATTTCCCCTTTTATTAGTATGACATGTCCTTCTTTATCTTGTTTGATCAATGTAAGTTTGAAGTCTACTTTTTCTTATATAAGTATTGCAACTCCTGCCTGGTTTTGGGGGCCACTGGCTTGTTAAATCTTCTTCCAGCCTTTCACCCTGAGCCAGTGTTTGTTTCTGTCAATGAGATGGGTCTCCTGTAAACAACAGATTGTTGGATTTTCCTTTTTAATTCAGTTTGCCAAATGGTGTCTTTTGATGGGGAAGTTGAGTCCATTGACATTCAGTGCTAACACTGATAGGTATGTGGTAATTCCTGCCATTTAGTTGTTTTTGTTGTTTAATGATTTAATTGTGTGCAGTTGAATCAATGCTACTCTCTGATACCTTGTCTTTTCTTATCATATGGTTTGATAATGTCTGTCCTCTGTGGTTTTGTTTGCTTTCATCTTCTTTGTGAAAAATCCCTTGTAGAATCTTTTGTAGTGGTTGCTTGGTGATCATAGTTAGTTTTTGCTTATTGTGGAAGATTTTTATTGCTCCATCTATTTTGAATGGTAGTTTTGCTGGGTAGAGTATCCTAGGGTTGAAGTTTTTTCATTCAGTGCCTGAAATACCTCACTCCATGCCCTTCTTGCTTTTAAGGTTTCCATTGAGAAATCTGCTGTTATTTTGATAGGTTTACCTTTATATGTTATTTTTTTCTCTCTTACAACCTTCAGTGTTGTTTCTCTGTTCTCTATGCTTGTTGTTTTAATGATAATATGCCATGGGGAGATTCTATTTTGTTCAAGTCTGTTTGATGTCCTGTACCTGAATGGGCAAAACGTTCTCAAGATTTAGGGAATGTTCCATTATTATTTTATTGACTATATTGTGAATCCCTTTTGGTTGGACCTCTTCTCCTTTTTCAATGCCCATGATTCTTGGGGTTTGTCTTTTGATGGAGTCAGTGAGTTCTTGCATATTCTTTTCATAGGTCTTGAGTTGTTTGACTAACAGTTCTTCAGTTTTTTTCTTTAATTTCTAGTTTACCATTGAGTTCTGAGATTCTGTCTTCCACTTGTTCTAGTCTGCTATAGTGGACTTCCACTGTGTTTTGTGTTTCTGCTTGTTTCTTTTTTTCTGAGGTTTTCCATATATTGGTCACTTCCTCTTTAATGTTTTTTATTTTTGTCTTTAATTCACTTATCTCTCTACTTATAGTGCTCTCTGTTTCACTTTGGTATTTATTTAGGGCTTCTCTGACTTCATTTATTTGTTTCTGTGTCTTCTCACATTCTTTATTTTTGTTGTCTTGAAATTTCTTGAGTGCATCTTGTACATTTTGATTGACCATATCTCATATCTTCTCCATGAAATTCTCAGTGATTACTTGCAAGATTTCTTCTTTGAGGTTGTTTTGTGGGCATCGCTGTGTTCTTTAGTGTTGTTTAACTTTGTTTTGTTGGGTCAGGGAGTGGGTATCTATTTTGTTCATTTTCCTTTGAATCCTGTATTAAATCATTTTTTTGAGGCGAGTGTTTTCCATCTCTTCTTCTTCTTTCCATTGCTCCACTTGGTGCTGTGCTACTATGTTCTTGATAGGCTAGTTGATGGTTTTAGTCACCTGTTTTCTTTCTCTTGATTTAATTTTTGTGTTGTGACTGTCTTTGTTGTTAGCTAAGTGTTGTCCCTTGTCTGGAGGTGTAATTTAGCAATAACTAAATCACAGATTCAATACCCAACCAGTAGTTTATCTGTTATATAGAAGACCCCATGGTGGTAATATCCATAATGAGTGGGAGTGGGAGGTACTTATTAGGCTAGCTAAAGAAATTTGGGGAGTTGGATGAGGTGGCACTAAAAGGGGAAGCAAGAAGTGGGTGGGTGAGTGGGGGAAGTGGTGTGGGCCTGTTGGGTTTTGTGGCCCTTCTGTGTGTTTTGGTGTGTTTCTATTGTTATAGTGTAGGGTATTGTACAGTGACACTATTGTATAGTGTCAGGGATTGCTGGGGGGTTGGGGTTGTTTAAAGTTGGTATAGTAGGTTGGTCAGCAGGTGGTGAATGTGTAGGAGTGAGGGGTAATCTGGTGACAGGTTGAGGGAGAATGGGAGGGAAAGGTGAGGGCAAGGGGAGAGAGTGGATGAGAAGGGGCAGAAAGAGTAGGGATGGAGGGCAATGGATGTTAGCACAGGAGAAGGAGGTAGAGTGAAGGGTGAGAGTACGAGTGAGAAGATAGTGATGGTAAAGTTGAGGGTATAGAATGAAAAAAAAAGGAAATAGGAATAAAAATAAAATAAAAAATCCACAATAAAACAAACAAACAAAAGAACAGGAAAAAAAAATACCCCTGTCCCCACACACACACAGGTTCAGGAACAATAGAATTTCAGTCTTAATTTAAGTTCTGGAGTTACTCCTCTGGCATCCAGTCCTGGTATTGGCATATAAGCAGAAGCTCTGATGTGGTCTCACCTGGTGATTGGTTTGTGAGTAGTGTTTTATTCTTCTGTTTTCCAGTTTAATTGAAATTGTGAGGTGAAGTATGATCGTCAGATCATGCAGGGTGGTCAGAGCTACTGATTTCCCCAGCTGATAGCTGTGTTGTCCTTCAGCTGCAGCTATTTGGTGAGCTCCTCCCTCAGTGAGGTGGGGCAGTTCAGTTTTGAATGCTGCCCTCTGGTTCAGGAGATCAGCTCTGCAATCCACTACCTGCCCTGCTTTGGAGGTGGCTTGTTGCTGTGATTGTTTACTGGGATTTCTGTGCTGGGAATTTATTTCTTTGCCCCACCCCCTTTGTGTGGGGCGGGTCCAGTGTTCCACCTGCCCTCTCCACTGTCTGTGTTTTAATACAGTTTGCTTTTCAATTTTCTGGGGCAGTTTGGTTTTGGATGCTGCTGGCTGGCTCAGGAGATCATTTCTGTGATCTACTGCCTGCCCTGCTTTGGAGAGTGGCTTATCACCTGCCTGCTCTCAGTCTTTACTGCCTTTCCTGTGTTAGTTCAGTGCTGAGATTAGCTCCTTGTCCCTCCCCCTCTCTCCGGTGCAGTTTCAGTGTTCCTCCAGCCCTCTCCACTCTGTTTGATTACAGTTCACTGTTTGTCATTCAGTTTTGTTGGGGGGCATCAGTCTGCCCAGGGACTGCACTGGTTTATGTTCCTGGGGGTGGCTGGGGGAGTTCCATGTGGTGCGTGATGCTCACCTATTTGTTCTGTCAAATGATGTGTAGGCAGGTTTGGAGCCAGTAGCAGTGGTGAGAAATGGTGTCAAATTTTCTTAATGTAACATGGCATGGGTAGGCTTTCCATGGGCTAGGGGTTCAGGATGTTAAAAATTTGATTCTGTTTGATGCTTTATTTCCTCTTGATGGAGGAAGGAGAAGAGAAGAAAAGAAAAGAAAACAAAAAAATAAATAAAAAAAACCAACGAATCATGTGGAGGAGGAGGGTTTTCCAGGGTCTGGACCTGCCTTGCTGGCTGTGCACAGGGTTGCAGCTGTTAGGTGCAATTAAAGGCTGATTTGAGGGTCAGTCTTTGAATTTTTTTGATGGCAGTTATTATTTTGGCTGGAAGCAGAGTTACCCAAGTGTGGCTCCAATGTCTCAGGGAGGTTTTTGGAGTCACAGAGCTTAGGCTTTCTGCTTTTGTACCCTCGTTGCCATCTTGGATCTCCTCCTGGACTTCTTATATAACATGGAAATTGTAACCTTGCAGGTTTGGCAGACCCATATGTAAAGATGGAGAATGTGGTGTAGTTTGAAAGAGGCTTTGATTACCTTTGGTATTTTTTTTTTATGCTTAGTGTTCAATTTAAGCTTAAAAGAATGTTTTCACATTTTTATGTGGATAGATTCTTTGGTGAAGAAGGATATCTTTTTTATTTTATGAATTTTAAATTGTGTTACAGTATGGTCTGCATGGTTTTTTTTTTCTCTTTGGAGCTTTTGAGATCTTTGTGGCATGAAACCTAGTTTTCATCAATGTGCCACTTGTGTTTGATCACAAATTGGCTGCAAAGTTATCGATTTCTTTAGTACAAACATGATGGTTACATTATTTAAATCTGCAATATTACTAATTATGTTTTGCCTACTCTACTTGTAGATTTCCAAGTGAAGCATATAAAAGGCTTTTGTTGAATTGATTACATTTTATTTTTCTTCTTCCAAATGTCTTGTAAGTTATGTTGTACTTTATATGTTACCTTTACATTGAAAACAATTCATTTAATTTTTTTTGAGATATATCTCAGATGGTGCAGAATTATCTTTACAGACGTGGACTCTGAATAACTGCAATAATTGAGTTCCACGAGCCTTGAATGAGTGCCTGCTTTGTGTTCCACGCTGAGCTCATCACTATGTGTTGAAAGATGTGAGGTGGTTCTTGGCCTCATTGAGGCTTATTCCAATGGGGAGATTGACAAGCAAACAAATTATAACACCTTGTGAAAGGTCATAATAAAGGAAAATCCTGGGTGAAAAGAGAATATTGAGGTGGAGTGTGTGGTGGTCTATTACATGGTGGTCCCCTGGGAACCATGCCTCCCAGTCTTGTGTATTTCCTTCTCCTGGAACCTGGGCTGGGTCTGTCATGTCAGTCATTTCTTCTCAACAGAATGAAGCAGAAATAATCTTTTCTTCATATTTTTAGTCCCATTGCTCTTTTGTGCTGCACTCTGAGAGAATTTTTTGCCTTTACTGATTGCTCCCCACTGGATCCATTGTGCAATTTATCCCCACTCCCACCTCTAATTGGCTTTTTCCAAGTCCTTCTTTTTAAAGTTTCGTTCTGTGCCACTACTTTGTTACCTGGTGCTAGTTCTGTCTGTTGAACTTAGCATCTGTGTTTCCTGAGGTTAGCCTCTGTGAATGTTGGAACATTATCACTTCTGTACCCACCCGGAGAGTTAAGATTTCCTGTCTGGCCATCAGGGAATGCTGTATTTATTTATGTCTTATTGCCTCTAATGGAGTAAGATAGGATGCTGGTGGGGTGCTAGTACCCAGTCATCTGGTGGTCAGATCCCATGTTACTTCTGGGGCTCTCCAGCTGCTCAGGTACTGTGTGTCCCTTTTATCCATGCATCTGTTCCTCTACTTGGCACAGATTGTTCAGGATGAACCACCTGGCTGCTGACCTGTTACCCTTACCAGGCATTTGATTAGTTATCCACCCCACTCTGCTCACTGTTTTTTGTGTCCTCTAAATTTGGGCTTCACAGAAGCCTTTTCTCAAGCATGAGTGGTACAAGGAGGGCCCCCTTTGATCTGATTGCATCTGCTTTCTATCTTTATTACTAAAATGTTCATCTTTCAGTAGAATGACGGGATCAAGACATAACCTACAATTGAAATAGAATATAGAATTGAATAGAATAGAACTGAATATAGAATAGAAATGAAATAGGAAATTTCAACTGTTTCTTCCAGCCCAGAATTCAGATCAATGAAGATTTCAAATGTAATTGAAACAAATGTAGGACCTGGAAATTACTTTTAAAAGAGCAATTATACCAGCATAGAACAGAGAAAATCCAGTTGGGAGTAATTCCTGAAAAAAAATGTGGTTTATTACAAGTTATTTAAGAGGTATGATACAAGCCTGTTGATGTGATTACTGAAAAGGGCAATATAATTTTAGTTCCATTGCTAAAAATGAAACATGTTTTGTATATTTAGTTACATCTATTTGGGTGTCTTTTAGTGAGACATATTCCTCTATCTTTTGCCATTATTTTATTGAAGTATTGGCATTAATCTTTTCCTGTTGATTTATAAGATCTTTATATATGTATATATGTGCATATATATATAAATATGTATATATAAATATGACTTCTTTGCTGTCATATATTTGTATGTATTTTCTTGGTTTGTGATCTGAAATTTTGTTTATGGCAACTTTTGCCTGTTAGATAACTTAACATTTTGACATTTATTCAAATATTTTGGCATGTAGAATATTTTGTGTCCTATTCAAATAAGTCTTCTCCAGAGTTATAAAATATTTTTCTCTCTACTTTAAATTAAAAATTAATTTTAATTGCTACATAAAATTTGCATGTCGAGATATCATGTGATGTTTTGACACATGTGTACAGTATCTTTTTTTATATTCTAGCTTTTGTGTACATGTAGTTTTATTTATTTATTTTGGTGGCACTGGAGTTTGGACTCAGGGCCTCATGTTTTCTAGGCAGGTACTCCACTACTTGAGCCACTCTGCCAGCCCTTTTTTTATGATGGGCCTTTTTGAGATAGAGTCTTGTAAACTATTTGCCCAGGGTTGGCCAGAGATCCTCCTGATCTCTGCCTCCTGATTAGTTAGGATTATAGGTTTGAGCCACTGGTGCCTTACTTTTATTTTTTAAATTTTTTATTCACCTGAAATATATTTTTACTTATGTATAATATACAGATCTAATGTATTATTCTTTTGTAGATGGATGATGAATTTCTCTGGTGTTACAGGATTTTTTTTTTTTTTTGGTGAGACTGGAGTTTGAACTCAGGACTTTGCACTTGCAAAGCAGGAGCTCTACCACTTGAGCCACACCTCTAGTCCATTTTGCTCTGTTTATTTTGGAGATGGGGGGGTCTCATGAACTATTTGCCTGGGCTGGCCTTGAACCATGATCCTTCCAATCTCAACTTTCCCGGTAGCTGAGATTACAGGCATGAAGCACTGGTGCCCGGCTTGTTATTAGGATTTTTATACCCACATGAACAGATGAAGCTCTTCTGTATGTGCTGTTAGCATGCTACCTTTGTCAGGTAGAGTAACAAGATTATGTTTGCCTTGAAAAATGAATGGGGAAGAATTTTACAGAAAAAGAAAGGAAAATATGGTTTGGCATAAAGTGTTAGGATGTAAACCTCTCATACCTCTCCTCTATTTAAAATCCTGCAGTGATAGTCACATGGCCTCCTGATAAGTCAGTATCCTGGCTGGGTTTTAGGGTCCTTTCTTCCTGGTTCCCTTTTCTCTGCAGCCTCTCTGCTTCCTGTTGGCAGAGTGAACATCCCTAGGGTCAGGATTTTTGTGTGTTACCGGAACTGATGAGGCTCCGAAAAGGAGTTGGCCTCTACCTGGCCTTTGCGTATCAGTTTGTGACACTGTCTCAAAAAAGAATTTTAGGAATGCACCTAGCCCAGCTGCTGCTCCCTTCACTGCCTCAGCCACTGCTACTCCCACCCCCTTGCTCTGTCTGTATCTGTGCCCTACTGGCCACACCACTGACCAGCCACAGCTGCAGCTCTTACTGTGAAGGGATCAGCCTGGCTGAAAAGGACAAGGAGAACACACCTGTGACTTCAGAGGGACCCCTGGCCAGCAAGACTGAGAAGGGTCTTCCAGGAGCCTGCTCCCAGGATGTCTTTCTTATTGAATGCCACCTGGATTTGTATAGAAGAACTTGCCCTTGTTGGCTTTTGCAAGCAGGCTGGCCAGGTGGTTGTAACTTCTACCATAGTGCTAATGGTGGCAATTCAGGCTTTATAGTGAGGTGACCCTCAAGCCAGCAGGGTTAGCCATTCAGTTCCTATCACAAGAAGGCTGAAAGGTGTTAGCCTTACTGCTTCAAAGCAGACTTTAAAGTTAAAACTTTAAAGCTGACTTAACAGTTTAAATAAAACCAGTGTTTTGTACACAAATAAATATTATACTGTTGAGGGAAGAGCCTTATCTATTTGCTTCTACACCAAACAAAGTGGTCTACTTATCACTAATGATAGCCAATTCAAAATCCTCCAATTGACTAAAAGAAGTTAAATTTGTATCAACTAGGCACGTGATTGCTAAGCTTTCTTTTCTTTAATGAATTGAAATACTCAGTGAGACCTGTGGATACCTAGATATTAGTGTGCTGGTGCCAATAGAATACACAATGTGTGTTTTATTCTGTAACCCAGGTACAGTATCATGGCATTTCCTGTCCAGTCCAGGTATACCATGCCTTTCAGGGCAAGGAGCCTCTAATTTTCAGTCATTAGGGATTGAGGTTTGATCAGGGCTGACTGCTAGTGACCTTCTCTTAATTTGTGTGAAGGGCACTATCATTCTGTTCCTCAAATTGTACTTTGACCAATTTCTAGTTGGTATGAAAGCTTCTTTGAAAGGGCTTTGATAGTATTACCTAATACTATCCAAGACAGTATTATAAATTTTCAAATCATCCTTGAACAAAGTGACCTACCTAAGATCTTGACCTTGTGAAGTGCTCAAGCCAGTACTGAAATTGACTCTCCTAAAAGGTGATTATTCTGGTTTTGTTTACGTGTGAGTAGGTGCTGATTTACTCCATGTTTCTTAAATTAGATATATATATATATATTTTACTATGTATGTCCTTTTAGATTTTACCTATCTATACTTTGAAAAAATCACCCACTATTATCTTGAAGTTCATAACTGATAAGACATTGCTCACTGTATTTCTAACATTTGCCTAAACATGGGTGTCACCTGGCAGATTCTCAAGCATCAGTAGAAAATCAGAGCTGTCTGAGCTATTTGTGTTCCATTCAAATATTAATTCAGATGGAAGTGTAAACTAAGTGATACATTACTGGAGAGTTGCTGGAAAGGATGTGACCTGGCTCACTGAACGGTAAAGAGGTTGCTGTGCTGCCTCACTGATGGAGCTTGCTGAAATTGGCCTTCTAGGGTGTGGGAGGAGCGTCCACAGGAAGGAGTTTTCTTGGAGGACCTGTAAACCTATGGATCTGACTGCTGGGTGTTTAGGTTACTATAGGAACTGAGTGCCAGCTTGTGCTGTAGGAGGCAGAAGTCAGAAAAGCTGTCACTGTGGCAGGAGTCAGACACTAGAGCCTTCAAGAAAGTGTTCCAGAACCAGGGTGCTGCTGAACGGAGGTTAAAGGCCTAACTGATGAGCAGAAGCTTTTTAGCTTTATGAGGTCCCATTTATCTATGCTGTCTCTTAGTTGCTGTGCTGCTGGGGTTTCATTGAGAAAGTTCTTACCTATACCTACTAACTCCAGAGTATTTCCTACTCTTTCCTGTATCAACTTTAGAGTTTGTGGTCTGATATTAAGATCCTTGATACATTTTGAGTTAATATTGGTATAGGGTGATATACATGGATCTAGTTTCAGTTTTTTGCAGACTGCTAACCAGTTTTCCCAGCAGTTTTTGTTGAAGAGGCTGCTTTTTCTCCATCGTATATTTTTAGCTCCTTTGTCAAAGACAAGTTGGTTATAGTTGTGTGGCTTCATATCTGGGTCCTCTATTCTGTTCCACTGGTCTTCATGTCTGTTTTTGTGCCAGTACCATGCTGTTTTTATTGTTAATGCTTTGTAAGAGAACACCCACAGAGTGGGAGAAAATATTTGCCAGCTACACATCAGACAAAGGACTGATAACCAGAATATATAGGGAACTTAAAAAACTAAATTCTCCCAAAACTAATGAACCAATAAAGAAATGGGCAAGTGAACTAAACAGAACTTTCTCAAAAGAAGAAATTCAAATGGCCAAAAAACACATGAAAAAATGCTCACCCTCTCTAGCCATAAAGGAAATGCAAATTAAAACCACACTAAGATTCTACCTCACCCCTGTTAGAATAGCCATCATTAGCAACACCACCAACAACAGGTGCTGGTGAGGATGTGGGGAAAAAGGAACCCTGCTACACTGTTGGTGGGAATGTAAACTAATACAACCACTCTGGAAAAAAATTTGGAGGCTACTTAAAAATCTAAACATAGATCTACCATTTGATCCAGCAATACCACTCTTGGGAATATACCCAAAAGACTGTGACACAGGTTGCTCCAAAGGCACCTACACACCCATGTTTATTGTGGCACTATTCACAATAGCCAAGTTATGGAAATAGCCAAGATGCCCCACTACTGATGAATGGATTAAGAAAATGTGGTATCTATACACAATGGAATTTTATGCAGCCATGAAAAAGGACGAAATGTTATCATTCGCTGGTAAATGGATGGAATTGGAGAACATCATTGTGAGTGAGGTTAGCTTGGCCCAAAAGACCAAAAATCATATGCTCTCCCTCATATGCGGACATTAGATCAAGGGCAAACACAACAATGGGATTGGACTTTGATCACAAGATAAAGCGAGTGCACACAAGGGAGGTATGAGGATAGGTAAGACACCTAAAAAATTAGCTAGCATTTGTTGCCCTTAACGCAGAGAAACTAAAGCAGATACCTTAAAAGCAACTGAGGCCAATAGGAGAAGGGGACCAGGAACTAGAGAAAAGGTTAGATCAAGAAGAATTAACCTAGAAGGTAACACATACGCACAGGAAATTAATGTGAGTCAACTCCCTGTATAGCTATCCTTATCTCAACCAGCAAAAACCCTTGTTCCTTCCTATTATTGCTTATACTCTCTCTACAACAAAATTAGAGATAAGGGCAAAATAGTTTCTGCTGGGTATTGAGGGGGTGGGGGGGGAGAAGGAGGGGGTGGAGTGGGTGTTAAGGGAGGGGGTGGGGGCAGGGGAGAGAAATGACCCAAACCTTGTATGCACATATGAATAATAAAAATTAAAAAAAAAAGACCTAACTGATTTTTTTTAGTGATTCATGAACCAGGCAGTATCCCATCTCAAATACACAGGCTCTCTGGTGATGGAGCACAGGGCTTAGGCAGAAAGGGACGAAGAAAACAGGGGCAAGGAAGAAAAAGCAGATTGCTCTCTCCCAAGTTCCTTCCTCACAGTGGGGAAGCAGAGGGGATTTCCTTATCATGCTGGCCCAGGTGGCCTCTGGCCCTATTTGAGTGCTTGTTGTGAAACTTCTGTTTTTTTTTTTTTTTTTAAGAAAAGAAGGCCTGTTTTTCAGTTTGCTAGAGTGGAGCTGAGCAGAAGCAATGCTATTCCGGTCTGGTTTAGTCTGTTGGGGCTAGTGCAGGAGTTCAGTCGTGGCAGGAAGGCAGGGCGGGGGAAGGGAGATAAATGAGTGCTACAGTGAAACAGAAAAACTGGAGTTGGGGAATGTTACCTGGAGACCAGAGAAGGGTCACCTTGCCTCAGTGGTTAAAGCAGTCAATAAGATGACATGTGATTAGTATGGGACAAGCTGTACCCACCCCCATTTCTGTAACCCCCTCTAAATGGTATATAAGGAAAGCTCTCTATGTTCTCGAGGCTCAGCCTTTGGACTCAAGCTTGCTTAATAAACTTGCTTCCCGAAGGCTTTGGTGCCCTCTCAGTCTCTGAGCCTTCCTGCAACAAGTCCAGAACAGGGAACTTCTACAGACTTTACCAACAAAAAACTCTTCCTTCTGAAATCTCCCCAGTGCTCATGACTGACAAAACATAACATCCTGTCCACACGCAAAGAAAAAATATTTAAAGGGCCCAGATTTATTTTCACAGAGACAGTGAAGAGTGAATTTGGATTTGAGAGGCAACAAATGGGTAAAAAGTATAAGGAAATTAAAAATTGATTAATCTGTCTTATCTATCATCTATCTGTTGTGAATTTGTCCTCTATCATCTATCTATTATCTGTCATCTAGCTAGCTATCTGTCTGTCTGTCTTGTCTGTCTACCTACCAACTTACCTACCTACCTATTTACCTTATCATCTTTTGTGGCTCACCCCCTAAAACAGAAGCTTAAGAATGTAACTTTACATTAGGCAATAATGAATTCTACACTTATATTTACAATTTTACATCTTCCCCTGAAATTCAGTCTATCAGCCATCTCTTCTCTTGTCTTGAAAAACATTTGCCATCCTCTTTCCAATGAACAGAGAATCAAAACTGTTATTGAACTCTTTTGAAACACTTCATAATTTCCAAAGCACTTCCAAGTGTTGTCATCTCACTTGATCCTCAAAACAGCTCTGTGACAGAGGTAGGGAGGTGATAATTCAACTGTCCACCCATCACCTGCCCATTAGGTAAACACAGGTTGAGCATTGCACATGTACCAATTTGAGTTGGGATTGTAAAAGAAAAAGGCCCTTTAGGAATTTGCAGGCTCGGGGGAAACAAGACAGGTAAAGATAAGGTGACACATTAGGAGTCAGATATATCTTTTTTTTTTTGGTACTGGGGCTTGAACTTAGGGCCTAAACCTTGAGCTGTTCCATCAGCCCTTTTTTGTGAAGGGTTTTATTGAGATAGGGTCTCCCAAACTATTTGCCCAGGCTAGCTTTGAACCACAATCCTCCTGAGCTCTGCCTTCTGAGTAGCAAGATTACGGGTGTGAGCCACCAGCACCTAGCTCAGATATACCTTAGAAGCCCATAGAACAAAGAGACATTGTTCCATCCTCAACTACAAGTCAACATTTTGTTTTGGGGCAGATATCTCAGATTATCCCCTGGGTGTTCTTAGTCGTGTGTCCCTCCTACCGCCTCCGCCAAGTAAATGTTCATCAGTGATCACAGAGAGCCTGACTGAGGCATAATTGAACTTAGAGGAAATTGAGTTTTATTTGTAAAGTCTTTGGATTGGTTAAAAAAAAAACCAAAAACTACACAGGAGATCTGGCCTCAACATAACTCTCACAAGCATCCTGTGACCTGGTTATTGTGACCCCATTTCATGGTTGGATAAACTGAGGCTCTAGCGATGGAGGATGTATTTGCTCATGGCATGCAGTTAGGGCTGAGTGGCAAGGCCTGGGTTAGGACCTGGCCTGTTTCTCTAAGCTATGAAGGCAGGTTCTGTGATGTCATGGAATATCTACTAGGTTGCAAAGCTCGATTTATGTATGTGTGTATGTATTTATTTCTTTACCTATTTTCAGAGGGAAACTTTGAAACTGAATTCATACAAATAAGTGACTTTGGTTTTCTGTTGTTCTCTCTTTGTTTTCAAGCCACTTCATTGGAGTTTTGTGGACATACAGAGAAACCTGTAGGTACTTAATGTGCACAGCATTGGATGTACACAATATTTAAAACTTTCTTATGCTTGGCTTCTCATCTGTCCACAGCAAGGTAACCTGGAAGAAGTTATCTCATCTTCAGATTCAGCTGAGCTGAACTGTGGTGCTTTGTGTCAGGCCATGGTGCCTGATACAGTGCTGTGCTAGGTACCTTTCTAACTGGATGCTTTCCTGTGGCAGAATCTAAACAGGCCTGAATCAACCCTGAGTGCAAACACGGCCCCGGCATTAATCAGTCTTTGCTGGATTATGAGAACAGGAAAACAAAAGTGAGAACAGAAAAAACATTTGTTAATCCATGGACACAAAGGAAGCTGTCATGCCTACCAAGCGTGGCTTTCTGCTCGGAGTTGAGTAGATAGAGAATGCATTCCTTTTTGAAAGAAGTTGCTAAGGCATAAAGGCACACGCCCTTCTGCACACTGCTCACCGAGCGCAGAGTCTTCCAGGCATTTTGCTCACCAGCCTGCTCTCTAGGCTTTCGCACACTCAGCAGTGCTGGCTGCCTCCAAGGACTCATTTTAATCTTCAGAGGTTGCTGAAAAATGGAAGCTTTGCCCATATTGAGACAGGCAACTCTACCCTTTCAAATGTTAGTTTATTTCTTATTTTGGTCTATTTCCAAACACGGACCGCTTTCTATACTGCTTCTTATGAAGGAGTCTCTAATGCTCTCATAGAGAGTTTTACGTGAAAAACGTCCCTATGCAGTAGTTCTAGAAAAAATATTTTGATCGGTGAGATGAGAATGGGTTCGATCCAAGTTCTGTTGCCATTGGAGAATTCGACTTTTAAAATGTAACTATTCTCTAACAGTGTGGCAGAATGGCTAAAAGTGTGAGCTGTTGTTCAGCAGTCTTGAGTTTGAATCGCATTTTGCTAGTTGCTTTTTATTAATCTTTGCTGAGTTACTTATCCTCCCTGAGACTTAGTTCTGTTTTCTCAAAATGGGATGTCCCTGGTACCTCCTGTTGACTCATGTTTTGCACGAGGTAGGTACAACTTATTTTACAAGTTAAATGGCTTTGACTAACCTGTATGTTTTTGTTTTGTGTGTTAGAACCAGGGTTTGAACTCAGGGCCTCATGCTTGCAAGGCAGGTATTCTTACTGCTTGAGCCACTCCACCAGCCCTAGTGAAAAGGCTTTGAGCACCCTTGTTCGTCTTGCTGTGAAAAGCATCCTTGACAGGCTTTTCTTTCTCTTGCTAGATCCCTCTCCATTTTGTGCCCTGTGCCGTGAGTTTGATATTTAGGGACTTTAGTCTTTCTGTTCAGCCAGTGAGAGACCTCGGGATTTGCAGGGTACAGGGGAGCTAGCTCCAAGGTTTTTCCTACCCTTCTCTCTAGATTCTGATAACTATACTTCTTTGCTCCTTGATGGATGGTAAGGGCAAACGTCCCCAGCTAACCCAGACTCCTTCACCTGTCTTAGTTTCCCTTAAACCTATCTGCCTCTATATGTAGTGTGTTTATCAAGCTTCCCCAGTCACCCCATTTGGGGTGCCTGACTGATACAAGGCTCTCTTGCCTGGTTCATGAGGGTCCCCAGGGAATACTCGCTTATTCCAGATGTCAAACTGGCTCACACCAGTGTAGGCTGTTGCTGCTGCCAGGTATGGCTGCTGGAGCAGGAGACCAGTAAGTTGCCTTGCCTTCTTTCAAGTTTGCTCCCTAACCATCTGAGATGAATCATGTCTAGTCCTTTCTGGGTCCTACTGGCCTAGAGCCTGTGGCACAGTCACCTGCAGGAGGCTGTGGACATGGGAGGGAGAACGGTGAGTCTGCTCAGGTCAGAGCTGACAGGAGGCATCAGCCTCTGAGCCCTTGGAGGTCAGTTGCACATCAGTGACACAAGCATGATCACAGTGTCGTCAGTCAGCTCATGGAGATCCACCTATCATCCTCCCCTCTGTGCCCTGGTCTGTCTCTTTTGAGTGTGGCCAGTTGACTGCATAACAAATGGCATTTCCAATTCTAGACACTTGCTTTGTGTGGAACATTCCTCTCTCTATGCAGGAATTCTTTCCATGGTTCCATAGAATCAAAGAATAGAACTGTGTTTCAAAACAATTGGTTTCCTTTCTAATCTTACGTATTTTCTTAGATGCATTTAGAAAGCTAATTCTGAGAATTACCTTCACAAGACAGCCAAAGGGGTCATGGAACAAAAAAGGATTAAGAACCTGCTGGTCTGCCGGCTGCATCCTCCCCTGATGAGCAGCTGTCTTTCTGAAGCTGTGACACAGGAATGTCAGTGCCCCCTTCAAAGGGTGATTGGCTGACATGACAATGGAGACCATGTGGCTTCCCTGTGCTTTCCAGGACCAGGCACTGTGCTGTTGTTTTGGTATTGTATTGCTTTCCCCACTTTATTAAGTAACAATCGCCTCAAATACCAGAAAATGTAAAAAGGACCTCTTCTTTTGCAGTGTCCCCAAACCTTTGGGTGCTGTGCTGTAGCTACTGTATTGCTTCTGCTAGGTGGTATAGCGAGGTCATCTCTTCTGTCCCTTTCCCAATCCCAGCGTACAACATGGCTCCAAGCTTCCATCTCTGCTCACCCGTCCTAGACTCCAGTGCATAGCTGCTAGAAACCAAATTAGTAACACCTGCCTGTGGTGATGGGTGTCCCAGTTAATCGTACTGTTATTTATTGGTGCCTGTTTTGTCCCAGGCATATCCTTATGACAAAAGCCTTGACTTAGGTTTCATTATTGCAGTATTTCATCCATTTTGAATTAAGTTGTCATAGGCTATACCGTATTTTTTTTGGATTGTTACTTTAAATCGGAATGATACTCTAAAACACTGATGGAATATGCTCAGGAGAAAATCAGTCGAGTAGGAGAGAGGGTGATTAGTTAATAAAAGAAGGCAAGGAGGAAAAGGAGGGAAAATCAATATCAAGGAAGCACATTTTGAACCATGAGTAAGTTCACTTTTATCTGGTTCAAATTTTTATGTTGTTTTTATAGTAATCATTTTTGTTGTGTTTTGTTTTCTTAGAAGTTAAAGGATAGGTTGAATGATATATTATGAATCAACAAACTGGAAACTGAGTGTTGTTTGGACAGTTGATACTTAAGCTGATTTTTGTTGTTTTAAACTTTGAAGCACAATTGTACAATTGAATAAGATACCTGTTGGGGTTGATGGAAAATATTTGGGAAGTGTTTTGTTCTTAGAATGAAGTTCCAAGTAGTAGAGGGCTAGCATTAATGCTCCTTAGTGTGACCCTTTGCTTTGGGACAGTAATACTAGCCCCATAAACCATCATGTTAGAATCACCAGTTGTGTTTGCACTATATTGGGTTTAATAAACTTTTACCAAACCAGCCAACATCAGAGATGAGGTGATACCTGTTGGGCCTTTGACAGTTTCCCCAGGAATTCTGGGATAGAATCCAGCTACTCTTTGCCCCTCAAAGCATTTCCAGCCTGTAATAACATTCTTTAGTGCTTTACTTTGAGCTCCAAAGTATAGTGGCACAATTGTTGTGGTCTTTGGAATTAGCACACTCGGGGTTCAATGCTTGCTCTGTCTTTTTCTAGCAGTGCAATCTTAGGAGGTAACATCAGCTTCCCACATCTTGCTGTACTCATTTTACACATGGAGATCACAAGGCCTATCTTGAAGGCCTATTTTAAGGACTAGAGTGGATGAAAGTCAAGCTCCTTACACAATGCCTGCCACAGAGTCAGTGCTAGGTATATGGCAGATGTCATTATGATCTTACTGGGAGGAGATTTGGAAAAGAGTTTTCCTCTCAATAGAAGAAGGGACCTCTCTACTCAATTTTCCAAACCCACCAAGACTCCCAGGAATTTGGAATAATGACAAACGAATTTCAGAGTAATCCACAAAGGAGGCACACAGAGATTTATTCTGCCTATGAAGACAGGCAGAGTGCAAGGAAAGGAAGAATAAGCAAGCAGCACCTTCTGACAACAGTGTCAGAAGGCTTCCAGTTCAGAACTGGTCACCTGGATGTATGGTCACCTAACAACTTTCCCAATTACTCTCTTTTGATATTATCATCCAAACCTGGAGACAGTTTGTGGGTCTGGATTGAACACCTTGCAGTCAAAAGGTTTTGTGACATGGTGGTTTGTATATGGTCCTTTTTTGAAATCTTCCCAGTCACAGATTTACAAAACACAGGACTTTTCTATTCCCAGATCTAATTATTCCTCTGGAGCAGTAAAGTAACTAATTTAACATTAAAAAGAGAAGGGAGGAGATGGAAAGAATGAGGTCTACTCATTCTTGAACAATTGATTTAACTTCTTGCTGTTCTAGTGATTTTTCAGGTTTATTTCCTGGTTTTGTCTTAGCTTCTGTACTAGCTTAGTTTTTTGATATATTTTCTATTTTCCCTGTTATCTTACTGTAGCTATCCTGTCTCAGTTATCTTTGTCTTCTATTTTTTCACATTTTTTTGATGTCTCATGCTGTATTTCTAAAAGGAACAAACATAGTAAGGACCAGAATCTAGGCACACAGTTGGCACAGAATGAATAAAATGCTTGAATTAAACTGGATGAGACCCTTCCACTTGGCTGATCTCCAGAATTCTGTCCAACCTTTTTGATGGAGTCTATGAACTTCTCTCTAGGGACAAGGGGAGTCACTTCTGGTAGTAGGAGTGTATGCGTACAGCTGTATTTATGGATGGAGGTCTGTCTGCAGGCACCTAGGTGAGAGGAGGTGGGGTGGCCACTAGGGTTGTCTTTAGGGTACACAACTCAGCCTGGATGTCTTCTCATACCAGGCCTCTGAGCTACCTGTAGTAGCTGCTGGAGAGGAGATAGAAAGATCCCTGGAGGCTCTTCTGCCTCTGCTTCAGAAGTGGGTTTTGTGAAGGTAGTAGATCCTTGGATCGAGTATTTCTTATGAAACAATGATTTGAAATTAAAGACAAGGAAGACACTCAGTGTGGGTGAGGATGTGCAGATGCATGTTCATCCTGACAGCTGGTTCTGGAGCTCAGCTAGATATCTGTAAGTGCATTCCTTTTGGCCCCTGGATTCTGTCTTTAGGAATTGATCCTAAGCAGGTGCTTAAGAACAGAAAGATACAAAGATATATGTGTGTTTATACATAACATATGTGTACACATGCCACATATATGCCTGCTTACAACACATATATTTTTACAATAATAAAAGAATAGTAACAGACTAAATTTCTGATAAGTGAAAATTATCAGAAAATCACTCAACAAATTATATTTTGTTCATAAAGCAGGAAATCATGTAAGTGTTGTTGGGCGTTTGTATTTATTGATATGTAAGGAGGTCAATGACAGACTTTTAGCTATTACAAATATTCGACCATGTAACTCAGGAAGCTGAAAATATGCAACTCTTTTATTTAATAATTCAGTTTTGCTTCAACTTTGAGCCCCTATATCACTCAAGCTCAGTCAATAATTAATTTTCCCACAAACACTGAAGTGTTTTCTCACACATTTCAGAATTAAAGGTAGTAAATTCTGAGTTCTTTTTCTCCTTCCTGGCTACATTTTGGATGCTTATGTTCAGTTGTGGACATAGGGGAAGACGTGGTCAGTGGCAATTTTGTTTCCCTCTTTATCTGTCTGTGGATCTGTGAACTAGAAAAGAAGTTGTCTGCTTCCAAACACACTGATGAGACAGGCAGAGGATGGATGAGATAGTCATTCCCATTACAAAGGGAGAAAATGGAAGGTAGAGAGCAGTTAGGAATCCTGAGTAATTTTGAAACACAGCAAGCAAATTCCACTAGGTTTCCAAACCTGGAAATCATTGTCCTGGCAGAACCTTGGCCTACACCCCCACCCATGTCCCAGGCTGAAGAGGGAGACATCTTCAGAGGTGGCAGGCCTTGTCACCTCTGCCTTTTCACCTGGGCATCCTGGTTCTCAGATCTGTCCAAATCTGGTCTGGAGCAGTGGTGTAGAAATCACCTGGAGGGTTTGTGCAACAGGCTTTCTGATGCAGGAGGTCTGCAGTCAAAGGCGTTCTCAAATGCTGCTGATGCAGTTGGCCAGAGGCTTGCACTTGGAGAACCGGTGGAACCTTCGCCCAGAGTCCAGGGGAGCAGGATACACATGCTACCTTCTCCTAGACCAACTTGCTTAGCTTGTTTAACTGGTCTCCAGGACATGGAGGACCTAGGTCTCTAATTATCCTCTTCCTGCTTCCTTATTTATGGTAAAAACGTTATACTCTCAAAGGTAGGTTTCTTTAGAACTTTAGTGTTGGATTTTCAAATCTGAGCTTTTGGAAGAAAATAATGTCTCTCTGTCTGTCTCAACATCCTCTCCCCACTGGCAAAAAACCAAAACAAAACAAAACAAAAAAACCCCAAAAACTTCAGTTTTTGCTTTTTAAGACTATTGTCTCTGCCAAAAATTTCAAAAGCCTACTTAGAAATTCAGAAGTCAAGTATTTCTAAATTTTATGTTAAAAATCGAGAAAATTGCACAAATTTCTCTTGTATAAAACAATACTTTGAAATATACATTGTGGAGTATAAATTGAGCTAGTTAATATATGTGTTAGTTCAGATACTTTTTTTTGTAGTAAGGACACAAAATTACTCTGAGAGATTTTAAAGAATATAACACATTTTTTATTAACTGTGGTTGTTGCAAGAGATCTACAATAGATCTCTTGAATTTATTCCTCCTCTCAAAGTGAAACTGGATTTACTTTGGCTAACATTTCCATTCCCCCTTCTCTGCTTTCAAGAGGTCAACACTTTTAGCTTCCACATGTGAGCGAAATGCAGTATCTGTCTTTCTGTGCCTGGCTCATTTCACTCAGCAGCATGCCTTCCAGGTTCATCCATGTGGTCACAAATGACAGGATTTCCTTTTATTTATTTTTTGAGGCTTAATAGTAATTGATTGTGTGTGTGTGTGTATATATAATATATATCTATCTATAATAATATATCACATTTGTCCATTCAGTGGTGCATGGACAGTTAGACTGATGTCATATCTTGGCTATTGTGAGCAGTGCTGCAGTAAACATGGGAGTGTAGATATCTCTTCCACATACGGATCTCATTTCCTTTGGATATATACCATGTTAGTCTGTTTTTCATTACTGAAATGAAATACCTGAGACAGGCTAATTTTATAAAGAAAAAAGATTTATTTCGCTCATGGTTTCGGAGGTTGAAAGTCCATGAGGGCCAAATGCATCATGGCAGGAGCACATGAGAGAGAGAGAGAGAGAGCACATAGCCAAATAGGAGGCCAGAGAGGCCAGGCTTCCTCTTTTAATAAAAAAACCCCTTTACTAAATCTCTTTGGAGGGCAGCATCACTAATGACCCGAGGACGGCCCGCTCTTAAAGATCCACACATCCTCCCAACATTGCCACATTACGGGCCAGGCTTCAATACATGAACCTTTAGGGGACACACACATCTAAACCATAGCTTGCCCAGTAGTGAGCTTGCTGGCTCATATGGTAGTTCTATTTTTTTTTTTTGTTGGGAGGGTTTAACCTTTTTTTTCTTTATTCATACATTCACATATGCATACATTGTTTGTGCTATTTCTCCCCCCTACCCCTCACTCTCTTCCTCTCCCCCTGACTCCCCTCGCTTACAGGCAGAACCTGTTCTGCCCTTTTCTCCAATTCTGTTGAGGAGAAGGCATAAGCAATAATAAGAAAGATGGCGTTTTTGCTAGTTGAGATAAGGATAGCTATACAGAGAGATTCCTAGCATTGCTTCCATGCACAAGTGTATTACAACCCGAATTGATTCATCTCTACCAGAGCTCTTCACTACTTCCCAGTCACCTTCGTATAGTGACCTCTGTCATTTTAAGGTTTCTGTATTAGCTCCTCTGCAGTGGGGACATCAAACACTTTCAAGTTTTGGGTTTTCTGCCTATCCCCATTCCTCCCATATGTGCTCTCCTCTTGTCATATGACCCAAGTCCAACCACACTGCTGCCTTTGCCCTAGATCTAAAGTCTGCATATGAAGGAGAACATACGATTTTTGGTCTTCTGAGCCTGGCTAACTTCACTTAAGGTGATGTTCTCCAGTTCCATCCATTTACCTGCAAATGGCAAGATTTCATTCTTTTTCATGGCTGAGTAAAATTCCGTTGTGTATAAACACCACATTTTCTTAATCCATTATCAATAGTGGGGTGTCTTGGCTGTTTCCATAACTTAGCTATTGTGAATAGCGCTGCAATAAATATGGGTGTGCACATGCCTCTGGAGTAACCTGAGTCGCATTCCTTTGGGTATATCCCCAGGAGTGGGATTGCTGGATCAAATGGCAGATCTATGTTTAGATTTTTAAGAAGCCTCCATATTGTTTTCCAAAGTGGTTGCACTAGCTTGCATTCCCACCAGCAGTGTATGAGGGCTCTTTTTTCCCCACATCCTTCCCAACATTTGTTGCTGGTGGTGTTTTTGATGATAGCTATTCTAACAGGAGTGAGGTAGAATCTTAGTGTGGTTTTGATTTGCATTTCCTTTATGGCCAGAGATGGTGAGCATTTTTTCATGTGTTTTTTTGCCATTTGGATTTCTTCTTTTGAGAAAGTTCTGTTTATTTCAGTTGCCCATTTCTTTATGCGGTATTGATTTCTGGGGAGTTTAGTTTTTTAAGTTCCCTGTATATTCTTGTCTGATGTATAGCTAGCAAAGATTTTCTCCCACTCTGTGGATGGTCTCTTCAGTTTAGAGACCATTTCTTGTGCTGTGCAGAAGATTTTTAATTTCATGTAATCCCATTTGTTCATCCTTTCTCTTAGTGGCTGAGCAGCTGGGGTTCTATTGCGGAAGTCCTTGCATATAGCTACTACTTCCAGGGTGTTCCCTGCTCTTTCCTTTACTAACTTCAGAGTTTTGAGGCTGATATTAAGGTTTTTGATCCATTTTGAGTTGATACCAGTACAGGATCTAGTTTCAGTTTTCTGCAGGGAGATAACCACTTTTCCCAGCAACATTTGTTGAAGAGGCTGTCTTTTCTTTATTGTACATTTTTGGTGCTTTTGTCAAAAATATTGTGGGCATAGCTGTGTGGATTCATATCTGGGTCCTCTATTCTGTTCAACTGGACTTCATATCTGTTTTTGTGCCAGTACCATGCTGTTTTTATTGCTATGGCTCTGTAATATAGTTTGAAGTTGGGTATTGTGATACCTCCAGCATTGCTCTTTTTGCTGAGTATTGCCTTGGCTATTCATGGTCTTTTGTGTTTCTTAATGAACTTTAGAGAAGATTTTTCAATCTCTGTGATGAATGTCCTTGGGGTTTTGATGGGAATTGCATTAAACATGTAGATGCTTTTGGTAGTATAGCCATTTTTACAATGTTGAGTCTACCAATCCATGAGCATGGGAGATCTTTCCATCTTCTGTAGTCTTCCTCGATCTCTTTCTTTAGTGACCTCTTTGTAGAGGTCATTCACATCCTTTGTTAAGTTTATTCCTAGGTATTTAATTTTTTTGAGGCTACTATAAATGGATTGTTTCCATAAATTCTTTCTCAATTTGTTCATTGCTATTGTATAGAAAAGTTAATGATTTTTGTAAGTTGATTTTGTATCTGCCACATTGCTATAGCTGTTTATGGTGTCTAGGAGTTTTAGGGTAGAGTTTTTTTGGTCTTTAAGATATAGGGTCATGTCATCTGCAAGTAAGGATATTTTGACAGTTTCTCTACCTATTTGTATTCCTTTTATTTCTTCTTCTTGCCTAATTGCTCTGGCTAGGAATTCCAGGACAATGTTGAATAGGAGTGGGGAGAGTGGGCACTCTTGTGTCATTCCTGATTTTAGGGGGAATGGTTTCAGGTTTTTTCCATTAAGTGTGATGTTGGCTATAGGTTTGTCATATATAGCCTTTGCAATATTGAGGTACATTCCTTCTATTCTTAGTTTTCTTAAGCTATCATCATGAAGTGGTGTTGGATCTTATCAAAGGCTTTTTCTGCATCTATTGAGATGATCAAGTGGTTTTTGTCTTTGCTTCTATTAATGTGCTGTATTACATTTATTGATTTCTGTATGTTGAACCATCCCTGCATCCCTGGGATGAAGCTGACTTGGTCATAGTGAACAATCTTTCTGATATGTTGTTGGATTCAGTTTGCTATTGTTTTATTGAGGATTTTTGCATCAGTGCTCATTAAGGAGATTGGACTATAGTTATCCTTTTTTGGGTGTGTCTTTGTCTGGTTTTGAGATGAGTATAATAATGACTTCATAGAATGAGTTAGGCAGTGTTCCCTCCCTTTCTGTTTCATGGAACAGTTTAAGGAGGGTTAGCATTGTTCTTCTTTAAAGGTCTGATAGAATTCAGCTGAGAATGCTTCAGGTTCTGGACTTCTCTTTTTGGAAGGCTTTTTATTGCTGCTTCAATTTCATTATGTGTTATAGATCTGTTTAGGTGGTTAATATCCTCTTAGTTCAATTTTGGATGGTCATCAATATCTAGAAATTTGTCCATTTCCTCAAAATTTTCAAATTTATTGGCATATAGGTTCTCAAAGTAGTCTCTGATGATTTCCTGGATTTCCGTGGCATTTGTTGTTATCTCCCCTTTTGTATTTCTGATTTTACTGATTTGGGTTTTTTGTCTCCTCATTTTAGTCAGGTTTGACAGGGGTCTGTCAATCTTATTTATTTTTTCAAAGAAACAGCTTTTTGTTTCATTGATTCTTTGTATTTTTTTGTTTCTATTTTATTAATTTCGGCTCTTATTTTTATTATTTCTCACCTTCTGCTTGATTTGGGTTTTGCTTGTTCTTGTTTTTCTAGGAGTTTGAGATGTAGCATTAGGTCATTGATTTGAGATCTTTCTGTCCTTTTAATATATATACTCATGGCTATATGCTTTCCTCTTAGGACTGCCTTTGCTGTGTCCCATAGGTTCCGGTAGGTCATGTTTTCATTTTCATTGACTTCCAGGAACCTTTTAATTTCCTCATTTCATCAATGATCCACTGATCCTTGAGCAATGTATCGTTCAACTTCCAATTCTTTGCATATATTCTGTTGTTGTTTTTGTTGTTGGGTTCTAGAATGTACTCTGATCAGATAGAATGCAGGGAGTTATTTCTATTTTCTTATATTTGCTGAGGCTTGCTTTGTGCCCTAAGATATGATCAATTTTGGAGAAAATTCTATGGGCTGCTGAGAAGAATGTATATTGTGAGGATGTTGAATGAAATATTCTGTAGACATCAGCTAGGTCCATTTGATCTATGGTGTGATTTAATCTAGAATTTCTTTGTTGATGTTTTTTGTTTGGATGACCTATCTATTGGTGATGAGGGGGTATTAAAGTCTCCCACTACCACTGTGTTGGAGTCTATATGTGCTTTAGGTTCTTCAGCATATGTTTGATGAAATTGGGTGCATTGATGTTGGGTGCATATAGGTTGATAATTGTTATTTCTTTTTTGTATTTTTTTAGGAAGGACCAAGGGTTTTTACTAGTTGAGATACGGATAGCTATACAGGGAGTTGACTTGCATTAATTTCCTGTGTGATAATTGTTATTTCCTTTTGGTGTATTTCTCCTTTTATTAGTATGGAGTGTCCTTCTTCATCTCATTTGACCAGTTTGATACTTGTCTGAGACAAGTATCGCTACTTCTGCCTGCTTTTGGGGGCCATTTGCTTGGTAAATCTTCTTCTAGCCTTTCACCTTAACCCAGTGCTTGTTTCTGTCAATGATATGGGTCTCCTGTAAATGACAGATTGTTGGATCTTCCTTTTAAATCCAGTTTGCTAAACGGTGTCTTTTGATGGGGGAATTAAATTCTTTAACATTCAGCATTAATGCTGATAGGTATGTAGTGATTCCTGCCGTTTAGTTGTTTTTGTTATTTAAGGGTTTGATTGTGTGAAGTTGAACCAGTGTTACTCTCTGATTCCTTGTCTTTTTTTCTCCTGTGGTTTGGTGCTACCTGTCCTCTCATGGTTTTGTTTGCTTTTATTTTCTGTGTGTAGAATTCCTGGAGAATCTTTTGTATTAGTGACTTGATGGCCATATATTCTTTTAATTTCTGCTAATCGTGGAAGACTTTTATTGCTCCATCTAGTTTGAATGATAGTTTTGCTGGGTAGAGTATCCTAGGATTGAAGTTATTTTCATTCAGTGCTTTGAAGACCTCACTCCATGCCCTTCTTGCTTTTAAGGTTTCTGTTGAGAAATCTGCTGTGATTTTGATGGGTTTACCTTTATATGTTATTTGTTTTTTCTCTCCTACTGCCTTCAGTATTCTTTCTCTCTTCTCTGTGCTTGTTCATTTACTGATAATATGTCGTGGGGAAGTTCTATTTTGGCCAAGTCTGTTTGGTGTCCTGGAGGCTTCCTGTACTTGAATGGGCACAAAACTTTCTCAGGATTTGGGATATTTTCTGCTATTATTTTATTGAATATATTACAAATCCCTTTTGCTTGGACCTCTTCTCCTTCTTCAATTCCCATGGTTCTCAGGTTTGGTCTTTTGATGGAGTTGGTGAGTTCTTGCGTATTCTTTTTGGAGGACTTGAGTTGTTTGACTAATAGCTGTTCAATTTTACCTTTAATTTCCATTTTATATTCAAGGTCTGAGATTCTGTCTTCCACTTCTAGTCTGTTGGTGTGAACTTTCACTGTGTTTTGTATTTCTGTTTCATTCATTTTTTTCTGAGGTTTTCCATATCATGGGTCACTGCCTCTTTAATATTGTCTATTTTGTGTTTAATTTATTTATCTATTTGTAGTGTTCTCTGTTTCACTTCAGTGTTTATTTAGGGCTCCTATGAATTCATTTATTTGTTTCGGTGTCTTCTCATTTTCTTTATTTTTGCTGTCTTGAAATTTCTTGAGTGCCTCTTGTATGTTTTTGTTAACCATGTCTAGTAACATCTCCATGAAATTCTCAGTGATTACTTATAGGATTTCTTCTTTCAGAGTGTTCTTGTGGACATCGTTGGGCTCCTTGATGTCATCTATCTTTGTTTTTTTGGAGTCTGAAACTGGGTATCCGTTTTCTTCATTTCTCTCTGAATCCTGTATTAAATTATTTTTTGGGGGAGAATGTTTTCCATCCCTTTTTTGTCTTCCCATTGCTCCACTTGGTACTGTGCAACTGTGTTTTTGATAGGCTACTGGTGGTTTCATTCACCTGTTTTCTTTCCCTTGGTTAAATTTTGTTTTGTGGGTGTATTGGAGTTTTAGCTTAGTGTATGTATACTCTTTCTGTCCCTGGTCTGGGTATAATTTAACTATTATTAAATAACTTACAATAGTAAAACTAACAAAGCAAAACAAAACAAAAAAAATTTTAAAACCCCAAAGGATATCAACAGGGAGAGATGAACAACAAACACAAACACAAAAAAACTCCAGGTTCAGGAACAATAGAATTTTAGTCTTAGTAGTTCTGGTGTTACTCCTTCAGCATCCAGTCCTGCTGTTGGTGTTTAAGCAGAAACTCTGTCTTAGTCTTGCCAGGTGGCAAGGGGTACAGGATGTTGAGATTTTGATTCTCCATGGTGCTTTATTTCCACCAAGTGTGACTCCCATGTCTCAGCAAGGTTTTGGAGTTACAGAGCTCACACTTTCTGGTTCTGCACCCTAGTTGTTATCTTGTATCCCTCACCTTTTTTGTTTTTTTAAATTTTATTTTATAAAATAGTAATTTAATGCATTATTTGGGCCAACTCCTCCCACCTCCACTTCAAGCAAAACCTCTTGTTCTCCAATTTTGTTAAAGAGAAAACATAAGAGATAATTAGAAAAACATAGTGTTTTTGCTAGTTTGAGGTAAAGATGGCTATACAGAGAGATTCCTAGTGTTGTTACCATGTATATGTGTATTATAACCCAAAATGCTTCATCTCTACCAGACCTCTTCATTACTTCCTTGTCCCCTTCCCATAGTGGCCTCTGCCAGTTTAAGATTACTGTATTCGCTCCTATACAGTGAGCACATCAACCACATTTGAGTTTTAGGTTCCCTTCCCTTTCCCAATTCCTCCTGTGTGCATTGTCCTCTCAGCATGTGACCCATGTCCAATAATATTACTGCATTTATTTTAGGTCTATAATTGCATATGAGGGAGAATATGTGATTTTTGACATTCTGAGCCTGGCTAACTTTACTTAAGATTATGTTCTCCATTTCCATCATTTACTTGTGAATGACAAAATTTCATTCTTCTTTGTGGCTGAATCAAGTTCCATTGTGTATAAATACCACATTTTCTTAATTCATTTGTTGGTAGTGGGGCATCTTGGCTATTTCCATAGCTTGGCTATTGTGAATACTGCTACAATAAACATGGGTGTGCAGGTGCCTTTGTAATAACCTGAGTTGTATTCCTTTGGGTATATCCCTAGGAGTGGTACTGCTGGATCATATTGCAGATCTATTTTTAGTTTTTTAAGAAGCCTCCATACTGTTTTCCAAAGTGTTTGTACTAGCTTACATTTCCACCAGCAGTGTATGAGGATTCCTTTTTCCCCACATCCTTGCCAACATTTATTGGTGGTGTTTTTGATGATAGCCATTCTAATGGAGTGAAGTGGAATCTTAATGTGGTTTGATTTTAATTTCCTTTATGGCCAGGGATGGTGAGCATTTTTTCATGTGTTTTTTGGCCATTTGGATTTCTTAATTAGAAAAAGATCTGTTTAGTTCAGTTGCCCACTTCTTTATTGGTTCATTGATTTTTGGGGAGTTTAGTTTTTTTGAGTTCCCTGTATATTTTCGTTATCAGTCCTTGTCTGATGTACAGCTAGCAAAGATTTTCTCCTACTCTGTGGGTGGTCTCTTCCATTTAGAGACCATTTCTTTTGTTGTGCAGAAGCTTTTTAATTTCATGTAGTCCCATCTGTCAGTCCTTTCTCTTAGATGCTGAGCTGCTTGAGTTCTACTGAGGAAGTCCTTGCCTATAGCTATTGCTTTCAAAGTATTCCCTGTTCTTTCCTGTACTAACCTCAAAGTTTTTGGTCTGATGTTAAGGTCCTTAATCTACTTTGAGTTGATACTTGTACAGGGTGACAGGCATGGATCTAGTTTCAATTTTCTGCAGGCAGATATCCACTTTTCCCAGGAACATTTGTTGAAGAGGCTGACTTTTCTCCATTGCATGTTTTTGGCACTTTTGTCAAAAATAAGGTGGGCATATCTGTGTGGATTCATATCCAGGTCCTCTATTCTGTTCCACTGGTCTTCATATCTGTTTTTGTGCCAGTACCATGCTGTTTTTATTGCTATGGCTCTGTAGTATAGTTTGAAGTTGGATATTGTGATACATCCAGCATTGTTCTTTTTGCTCAGTATTTTCTTGGCTATTTATGGTCTTTGTGTTTCCAAATGAACTTTAGGGTAGATTTTTCAATGTCTGTGATGAATGTCATTGGGATTTTGATGGTATTTTTTTCTTGTTGTTGACAGGACTGTGTTTGAACTCCAGTCCTCACATTTGCTAGGCAGGTACTCTACTACTTGAACCACTCTGCCAATCATCATTGGCATCCTCTGTATTCCTCTGATGATTAGTGATGTAGGGTACCTTTGTGAGACAAATGTTGGCCATTTGTGTTTGAGAAATATCCATTCAGGTTCCTTGTTCATTTTTAAATCAGCTCATTTGTTTTCATGTTATTGAGTTGTTTTGAGTTTCCTTATCTGTTTTCCTTAATATTTTGGATAGTAACCCTTATCAAAAGTATGGTTTGAAATTATTTTCTCCAAAAGTTATTATTTTTTCCAAAAGTTGTCTTTTCACACTGTTGATGTTTTTCTTTGCTGTGGTGAGGCTTTTTACTTTGATGCAATTCCATATCAAAGACTCATTTAAATCTTTGGTGCATTTTTTAATTGATTTTTTTATATATGACACAAGATAAGACACAATTTCCTTCTTTGGCATGGGTATGAACAGTTTGCCTGACACCATTTACTGAAAAGAGTGTCCTTTGTCAATCGTATGCTCTTAGCATCTTTGATGAAAATAGATTGTCCATAAATGCATGGATTATTTTTGGGCTCTGTCTTCTGTTCCCTTGGTCTATGTATCTTTTTTATGCTAGTATCATGTTATTTCCATTTCCCTGACTTTGTAGTATATTTTGAAGTCAGGTATTATGATATCTCCAGCTTTGTTCATTTTTTTCAAGGTTGCTTTGGCTAGTTAGGGTCTTTTGTGGTTCTATATGAATTTTAGGAATGTTTTTAAAAAACATTTTTGTGAAAATTCAATTGAACTTTTGATTCAAGTTACATTGGATCTGTAGATTATTTTTGGTAGTATGGACATTTTAGTAATATGAATTCTTTTAATTTATGAACATTGAATAGCTTTCCATTTATTTATATATTCAATTTTTTATCACTATTTAGTAGTTTTCAATGCATAAGTCTTTCATTTCCTTGGTCAAATTTATTCCTAAGTCTTTTTGGGGAGTAGCTATTATAAATGGAATTGTTCTCTAAATTTCTGATAGTTTGTTTTTAGTGTACAGAAATGTTACCAGATTTTCTATGTTGATTTTGTATCCTGCAACTCTACTGAAATCAATTTATCATTTCCAATACGCTTTTTTGGAGTCTTCAGGTATTTCTACTTATAAGGTCATGTCATCTGCAAACAGGGACACTTCCTCCTTTTAATTTGGATAACTTTTTTGTTTCTTTCTCTTGTCTAGTCATCTTACTTGGACTTCCAGTAATATTTTGTGTAGAAGTAGCAAAAGTGAACATCTCTGTCTTATCTCTGACCTTACAGAAAAACTTTTCAACTTTTCACTGTTGAATATGATGTTAGCTGAGAGTTTGTCACATATGGCTTTCATATGTTGAAGAATATTCCTTGTATGCCAAGTTTATTAATAGTTTTTATCGTGAAAGAATGTTGAATTTTGTCAAATGCCATTTCTGCATCTATTAAGCTATGCATATGGGTTTAGTCCTTCATTCTGTTATGATGGTGTATCACATTTGCTTATGTTGAATCATCCTTGTATGCCTAGGATAAATCCCACTTTGTCCTGGTGAATAATCCTTTTAATGTGCTATTGAATTTGGATTTTTGGTATTTTGTTGGGATTTTGGCATCTATTCTCCTCAGGGATTTTGGCCTATTATTTTCTTTTTTAGTAAATGATTTGAAAGTATTCTGTCTTCAATTTGTTCTTTTTTGCAGTGATGGGGAACAAACCCAGGACCTCATTCATGCTAGGCCAGCACCCTGCCACTGAGCCACATCCCTGGGCTCCCTCTCAATTTTTTTGGAGAAGCTTAGAAGGAATGACATTAGTTAGAATTAGTTTCAAAAGACTGGAAAAAAACTTGATAGAATTTAGAAGTGAAGCTATCAGGTTGTTTGTTTTTGTTTGTTGTAAGAAAAATGCCTGGGTGTGTGCCACCATGCATGGCCAAAATTAATTATTGATATCCTCCATTCCCTGATTCTTGCTTCTGCTAGCCTTCTTTATCACTTTGATGAGACAACTACAGAACAACATCTGAGGCACCATCTCCAGGATTAGAGGCTGAGGGATGAGCACCAAAATTATTAAGAATGAAACTTCATTGCATTTGAACTTGGAGGTTTTTTTTTTAATTAATTAATTTTTTATTTTATTTTATTTTATATGTGTTTTTTTCTTTCATTTACTTATTTTTTAGTTTTATTCTTATCTTTATTCTTTTTATTTTTTATTTTCAATCCTCTCTCTGTCTCTCTAATGCCTTTTCAGCTTATGGTTGATTAGTACACTGTCTCTACCTGTTTATATCTTTGAAAATTTTTTTGTTTGTTTCTTTGTTTTGTTTTGTTTTCTCTATTTGATTATTGGTTTTTCCCTTTTCCTTTAACTTCTTTGCTTTCCATCCCCTCTCACCCTTCCATTGTAAATATCACTAGTGCTATTATTACAGCCAGAAAATACTTAATTGCACACAGTACAGGGACAATAACAACACCAAGGGCAGGGACGGGAAGACAGAAAAAACAGGGAAACCAGTTTCCCCACAGCAAAAAATTAGTACAGGAACCAGAGGGAAATGAAAAAAACAGATACTCAGATTCAGACTCCAACAAAATGAAGATAAACTATGCCAAAGAACCCAATGAAGCCCACAAGAATAATTTAAAAGAAGACATACTACAAGTACTCAATGAGAATTTTATACTGATGATACTGGATATGGTCAACCAAAATGTACAGGAGACACTCAAGAAATTCCAAGGAAACAAAAATAGAGAATTTGAAAAAACAAAAGAAGAAATAAAGGAAACCATAGAAGCACTGTATAAACACCAAAGTGAAACAGAAAACACAATTAATAAAGAGATAAATGAACTCAGGACAAAAATAGACAGCAGTAAAGAGGAAACGACCTCAGAAAAAAGAATGAAACAGAATTGCAAAACAAAACGGAAGGCCAATCCAGAATAGAACAAGCAGAAGACAGAATCTCAGAACTCGAAGATGAAATGGTAATTAAAGGAAAAACCAAAGAACTATTAATTAAACAACTCAAGACTTGTGAAAAGAAAATGCAAGAACTCAATGACTCCATCAAAAGACCAAACTTGAGATTCATGGGCATTGAAGAAGAGGAAGAGGTGCAAGCAAAGGGAATGTGTAATATATTCAATAAAATAATAACAGAAAATTTCCCAAATCTAGAGAAAGATATTCCCATACAGATGCAAGAGGCCACCAGGACACCAAACACATCAGATCAAAATAGAACTACCCCATGACATATCATCATTAAAACAACAAGTTCAGAAACTAGGGAAAGAATATTGAATGCTGTAAGAGAGAAAAAACAAATAACACACAAAGGTAAACCCATCAAAATCACAGCAGATTCTCAACAGAAACATTAAAAGCAAGAAGAGTGTGGGGTGAGATCTTCCGGGCACTGAATGAAAATAACTTCAACCCCAGGATACTCTACCCGCAAAACTATCATTCAAAATAGATGGAGCAATAAAAGTCTTCCATGATAAGCAAAAACCAAAACAATATGTGACCACAAAGCCACCACTACAAAAGATTCTTCAAAGGATTCTGCACACAGAAAGTGAAACCCAACATAACCATGAAAGGACAGGCAGCACTAAACTACAGGAAAAGAAAAAGCAAGAGAGTAGAGAGTAACCTCAACTTAGGTACACACAATCAAACCTTTAAACAACTAAGACAACTAAATGACAGGAATCACCACATACCTATCAGTACTAACACTTAATGTTAATGGACTTAATTCACCCATGAAAAGGCACTGTTTGATGAACTGGATTAAAAAGGAGGTTCCAACAATTTGTTGCTTACAGGAGACCCATCTCACCAACAGAAATAAGCATAGGCTTAGGATGAAAGGCTGGAAGAAGATTTACCAGGCCAATGGCCCCTGAAAATAGGAGTAGCAATACTTATCTCTGACAAAGTAGACTTCAAACATACATTGATCAAATGAGATAAAGAAGGACATTCTATACTAATAAAAGGGGAAATAGACCAAAAGGAAATAATACTTATCAACCTATAAGCACACAATGTCAACGCACCCAATTTCATCAAACATACCCTGAAAGACCTAAAAGCATATATTAACTCCAACAGAGTGGTTGTGGGAGACTTTAACACCCCATTATCATTAATAGATAGGTCATCCAAACAAAAAATCAATAAAGAAATACAAGATCTAAAATATACAATAGATCAAATGGACGTACTTGATGTCTACAGAACATTTCATCCAACTTCTACGCAATATACATTCTTCTCAGCAGCCCATGGAACCTTTTCCAAAATAGATCATATCTTAGGGCACAAAGCAAGCCTCAGCAAATATTAAAAAATATTAATTATACCATGCATACTATCTGATCACATGCAATAAAACTAGAACTCAACAATAAAAGTAAAGACAAAAAACATGCAAACAGCTGGAAGCTAAATAACTCATTACTTAATGAACAATGGGGTCATTGATGAAATCAAACAGGAAATTTAAAAGTTCCTGGAAGTCAATGAAAATGAAAACACAACCTTCTGGAACCTATGGGACACAGCTAAGGCAGTCCTGAGAGGAAAGTTTATAGCCATGAGTGCATATATCAAAAAGTCTGAAAGATCCCAAATCAATGACCTAATGATACATCTCAAACTCCTAGAAAAACAAGAACAAGTAAATTCCAAAACAAATAGAAGGAGAGAAATAATAAAAATAAGAGCTGAAATCAATGAACTAGAAACCAAAAAAACCATACAATTAATGAAACAAAAAGTTGGTTCTTTGAAAAAATAAACAAGATCAACAGACCCCTGGCAAATCTGACTAAAATGAGGAGAGAAAAAACCCAAATTTGTTGTTTGGAGATAACAACAAATACCATGGAAGTCCAGGAAATCATCAGAGATTACTTTGAGAACCTATATTCAAATAAATTTGAAAATCTTAAAGAAATGGACAGATTTCTAGATACATATGATCATCCAAAACTGAACCAAGAGGAAATTAATCACCTGAATAGACCTATAACACAAAATGAAATTGAAGCAGCAATCGAGTCTCCCCAAAAAGAAAAGTCCAGGACCTGATGGATTCTCTGCTGAATTCTATCAGACCTTTAAAGAAGAACTGATACCAACCCTCCTTAAACTGTTCCATGAAATAGAAAGGGACTGAAAACTGCCAAACACCTTTTCTGAAGCCAGTATTTCACTTATCCCAAAACCAGGCAAAGACACCTCCAAAAAGGAGAACTATAGGCCAATCTCCTTAATGAATATTGACGCAAAAATCCTCAACAAAATAATGGCAAACCGAATTCAACAACACATCAAAAAGATTATTCACCACGACAAGTAGGCTTCATCACAGGAATGCAGGGGTGGTTCAACTTAGGAAAATCAATCAACATAATAAACCACATTAACAGAAGCAAAGACAAAACCACTTGATCATTTCAATAGATGCAGAAAAAGCCTTTGATAAGATCCAACACCATTTCATGATAAAAGCTCTAAGAAAACTAGGAATAGAAGGAACGTACCTCAACATTATAAAAGCTATATATGACAAACCTACAGTCAGCATTATACTTAATGGAGAAAAACTGAAACCATTCCCTCTAAAATCAGGAATGAGACAAGGATGCCCACTATCTCCACTCCTATTCAACATAGTACTGGAATTCCTAGCCAGAGCAATTAGGCAAGAAGAAGGAATAAAAGGAATACAAATAGGTAAAGAAACTGTCAAAATATCCCTATTTGCAGATGACATGATCCTATACCTTAAAGAGCCAAAAAACTCAACTCAGAAGCTCCTAGACACCATCAATAACTGCAGCAAGGTAGCAGGATATAAAATCAACATAAAAACATTAGCATTTCTATACACTAATAATGAACAAACTGAAAAATGATATATGAAAACAATTCCATTTACAATAGCCTCAAAGAAAATCAAATACCTAGTTGTAAACCTAACAAAAGATGTGAACGACCACTGCAAGGAAAACTATAAACTTCTGAAGAAAGAGATTGAGGAAGACTATAGAAAGTGGAGAGATCTCCCATGCTCATGGATTGGTAGAATCAACATAGTGAAAATGCCTATACTCCCAAAAGTAATCTACATGTTTAATGCAATTCCCATCAAAATCCCAATGACATTCATCAAAGAGATTGAAAAATCTACCGTTAAATTTATATGAAAACACAAGATGACACGAATAGCCAAGGCAATACTCAGTCAAAAGAACAATGCTGGAGGTATCACAATACCTGACTTCAAACTATATTACAAAGCAGTAACAATAAAAACAGCATGGTACTGGCACAAAAACAGACATGAAGACCAGTGGAACAGAATAGAGAACCCAGATATGAAGCCACACAACTATAACCAACTTGTCTTTGACAAAAGCGCTAAAAATATACAATGGAGAAAAGACAGCCTCTTCAACAAAAATGCTGGTTAGCAGTCTGCAAAAAACTGAAACTAGATCCATGTATATCACCCTATACCAATATTAACTCAAATGGATCAAGGATCTTAATATCAGACCACAAACTCTAAAGTTGATACAAGAAAGAGTAGGAAATACTCTGGAGTTAGTAGGTATAGGTAAGAACTTTCTCAATGAAACCCCAGCAGCACAGCAACTAAGAGATAGCATAGATAAATGGGACCTCATGAAACTAAAAAGCTTCTGTTCATCAAAAGAAATGGTCTCTAGACTGAAGAGAACACCTACAGAGTGGGAGAAAATATCTACCAGCTACACATCAGACAAAGGTCTGATAACCAGAATATATAGGGAACTTAAAAAACTAAATTCTCCCAAAACTAATGAATCAATAAAGAAATGGGCAAGTGAACTAAACAGAACTTTCTCAAAAGAAGAAATTCAAATGGCCAAAAACCACATGAAAAAATGCTCACCATCTCTAGCAATAAAGGAAATGCAAATTAAAACCACACTAAGATTCTACCTCACCCCTGTTAGAATAGCCATCATTAGCAACACCACCAACAACAGGTGCTGGTGAGGATGTGGGGAAAAAGGAACCCTCTTACACTGTTGGTGGGAATGTAAACTAGTACAACCACTCTGGAAAAAAATTTGGAGGCCACTTAAAAAGCTAAACATTGATCTACCATTTGATCCAGCATACCACTCTTGGGGATATACCCAAAAGACTGTGACACAGGTTATTCCAGAGGCACCTGCACACCCATGTTTATTGCGGCACTATTCACAATAGCCAAGTTATGGAAACAGCCAAGATGCCCCACACTGACGAATAAATTAAGAAAATGTGGTATCTATACACAATGGAATTTTATGCAGCCATGAAGAAGAATGAAATGTTATCATTCGCTGGTAAATGGATGGAATTGGAGAACATCATTGTGAGTGAGGTTAGCTTGGCCCAAAAGACCAAAAATCCTATGTTCTCTCTCATATGTGGACATTAGATTAAGGGCAAACACAACAATGGGATTGGACTTTGATCACAAGAAAGAATCAAGTGCACACAAGGGAGATATGAGGATAGGTAAGACACCCAAAAAATTAGCTAGCATTTGTTGCCCTTAATGCAGAGAAACTAAAGCAGATACCTTAAAAGCAACTGAGGCCAATAGGAAAAGGGGACCAGGAACTAGAGAAAAGGTTAGATCATAAAGAATTAACCTAGAAGGTAACACACACGCACAGGAAATTAATGTGAGTCAACTCCCTGTATAGCTATCCTTATCTCAACCAGGAACACTTGTTCCTTTCTATTATGGCTTATACTCTCTCTTCAACAAAATTAGAGATGAGGGCAAAATAGTTTCTGCTGGGTATTGAGAGGGTGGGGGGGAGAGAGAGGGAGCGGAGTGGGTGGTCAAGGAGGGTGTGGGGGCAGGGGGGAGAAATGACCCAAGCCTTGTATGCACATATGAATAATAAAACAATAAAAAAAAGATAATGTGGTATCTATACACAATGGAATTTTTTTGCAGCCATGAAAAAGATCAAAATGTTATCATTTGCTGGTAAATGGATGGAATTGGAGAACATCATTCTGAGTGAGGTTAGCCTGGCCCAAAAGACCAAAAATCCTATGTTCTCTCTCATATGTGGACATTAGATCAAGGGCAAACACAACAAGGGGATTGGACTTTGATCACAAGATAAAAGCAATTGCACACAAGGGAGGGGTGAGGATAGGTAAGACACCTAAAAAATTAGCTAGCATTTGTTGCCCTCAATGCAGAGAAACTAAAGCAGATACCTTAAAAGCAACTGAGGCCAATAGGAGAAGGGGACCAGGAACTAGAGAAAAGGTTAGATCAAAAATAATTAACCTAGAAGGTAACACACATGCACAGGAAATCAATGCAAGTTAACTCCCTGTATAGCTATCCTTATCTCAACCAGCAAAAACCCTTGTTCCTTCCTATTATTGTTTATACTCTCTCTTCAACAAAATTAGAGATAAGGACAAAATAGTTTCTGCCAGGTATTGAGGGGATGGGTGAGAGTGGGAGGGGGTGGAGTGGGTGGTAAGGGAGGGGTGGGGGCAAAGGGGAGAAATGACCTAAGCATTGTATGCACATATGAATAATAAAAAAATAAAAATTAAAAATAAATAAATAAATAAATAAACTATATTGTTACTCTCAAAAAAAAAAGTAAAGGACCTTTTCTATACCCAGTAACTATTTGGGAATTTTCTCTTCTGCTTGCTCAATGGTTTTTACCATATTTTTAATTGAATTGTACTTTTCTTATTAATTATAGGTTAATAGAACTCTTGTTGGGATATGTATTCAAATATTTCCTTCTAGTCTATGGATTAATTTTATAACCCGAATGATGTTTTTGATGTATAAAATTTCTTAATGAAGTTTAATTTAATTAATTGAAAAAGTAGTTCTAATGTTTTATGTCCCATTTAAGAAATCTTCAATATTTCAAGGTCATAAAAACATAATGGAACCCCCCACACCCTATTTTTTGAGACAACGGCTTGTTACTAGCCCAGGCTGGTGGAAGCTTTTTTGGTTTATTTCACTTTTCAGTGCTACTCTTTTTAGATCATAGGTCTATGATCCATCTTGTTAATATTTGTGTGTGGTGTGATACAGGGGTCAGACAAGGTTCATTTCCCTCATATTTTTTATAATTAGTATTCAGTTGCTGCAGTTCCATTTATTGAAAAAAACTACCACTTTCTGTTTCCAATTTTTAAGAAGCTAGATTTGAAAGGATTTTTATTTTATACACTCTTTTCAGCACCCCAATCAGATAATGCTAAAATAATTTTCAAACATATTTTAAAGTTGCTGTCTCTCTATAGCAGCTACTTTTTCACTCAATGTTAAAATTATAATTTTATATTGCAGGAGCAGACAAAGTATGCATAACCGAGTGTAGGTTCTTTTGTGTGTGCTCAACCTTTTAATATAGAAATAGTTTTAGTTTTTAACAAAAAGATGCATCCAGGTGCCAGTAGCTATGTCTGTAATCCTAGCTACTCAGGAGGCAGAGATCAGGAGGATCACAGTTTGAAACCAGCCTAGGCAAATAGTTTGCAAGGCCCTATCTCAAAAACACCCTTTACAAAAAAAGGCTCGTGGAGTGGATCAAGGTGTAGGCCCTGAGTTCAAACTCCACTACCACAATAAATAATAAATGAGTAAAGAAATCAATAAATAAAATAAGAAGATGCAAGTAATGTATAAAGAATTTCTGAATACTCTTTACTCAGTCTCCTAGTTTTAGCTTTTTTTCAGTATGTTTGCTTTATCATTTTTGTTCTATATGCATATATCCATATTTTTTTAATAGTGATGTTGATACAGAGATATATATACACTTATATGTATGTATGTATAATTTTTTCTCAACTTTTTTCCAACAAGTTACCCTTTTATTCCTAAATATTCCTCCCTCCCTCCCTTCCTCCCTCCCTCCCTTCCTTCTCCTTCCTTCTGTGTTGGAGATTAAACCCAAGGCCTTACACATGCTAGGTAAGTGCTACACCGCTGAGTCACATGCCTAGTCCTAGTTTACATTTCTTATGAATGTGGGGTGCTGGGGGTGTAGTTCAGAGGTAGAACATTTGTCTAGCATGTGCGAGATCATGGGTTCACTCCTCAACACTGCAAAAAAAGGAAAATCAAAACAAAAAAAACAAGGATATTCTCTTACACAAGCACAGTAAATTACTGACAGCATAAAATTATTATGGATACAATACTATTTTATAATCTATATTCCTTTTTCACATTTCACTAATTGTTTTAATAATGCCCTTTGTAGCAAAATAAAACAAAAACCTTGAGAATAAAATATGGTGTTTGATGTTTCTCTTTAGTCTCCTTTGGCCTGGAATGTTCCTTTCTCCTTCTTTGTCCATTAATACTTTGTTTCTTCTTTTTTAATAATTGATAACCTTGTCTTCTTTCTCTAGTAAATAGGGCATAGCTGTTGATGCTTGGAATTTGTATTAATTTTCTCTGTCTTTTTTTTTTTTTTAGTAGTGATTAGGTTTGAACTAAGGGCCTTGAGTTTTCTAGCGAAGAGGTCTACCATTGGGCCATGCCCCAGGCTCTTGATTTTCTCTTCATGGAACACTATACAACAAGGAAAAATGAATAGACTATCAATATATGCATCAACATTATAAATCTTAAAAACATAAGATTGAAATCCCAGTTACTTGGAAGGGTGAGATAGAAAGATTTCATTTTGAGGCTAGAGTAGGCAGAAAAGCTAGCAAGATCATACTGATAATCCAGGTATGGTGGCACATACCTGCAATCCCAGCTACATGGGAGGTGTAGATAGGAGGACTGCAGTCTGAGGCTAGCCACTGGGCAAGAAGTTGGAGATTTTTTCTGAAAAATATCTAAAGCAAAAAGGCCTAGAGGTGTGGCTGAAGTGGTAGAGTGCCTGCCTTGTAGGTGAAGGCCTTGAGTTCAAACCCCAATACCACCAGAAAAAACAAAACAAAAGCATAAGATTGAGCATCTTAAAAAAGCCAGTTGAACAAGATGAGTGGTACTATATTTACATAACAACCCAAAATGGTGCTAAAGAGCATGCTGTCTAAGACACAGCAGACCCTGGTGTTGATGGCACTGAGGGGACGGCCACCAAGGAGAAACCATGGCTAGAGCTCATGGGTGTACTGTGGATGGGTGATTCATTTTCCCCACAGTGCCACCCAACTTTCACCATGACATGACACCTTTCAACAAATCTCAAATTCTCACTTTTTCCTTAAGAACACTCACTTTCACCTTGCTCTTTGGGCACCATTTGCTTTTTGGGAGGCATACTCTATTTTCATAAATTGAAGGTCAGGGAAACCCTCAGCAGACCACAGAGTGATTTAAACACAACTGACGATAACTCAGGACTTCTCCACATCCACTGAGCTGAAAATGTCTGCAGGAATTAAAAATTTTTGTTTTTGAAATTTCTTTTGACTATTTATTATTTTTGACAGCACTTGGTCAAAACCACATGTAGTAAATTTGTGAATCAGGTGGGCTTACTGTACACAAGTGGCTGAACATGGTGGCACATGCCTGCAGTCAGCTACTCTGGAGGCTGAGGTTGCAAACTTGAGGGTAGCCTGGGAACTTGGTGAGACGCTGTCTCAAGATTTAAAAAGGTGGGGGGCAGGTACTGGCGATGTTGTTCAGTGGTAGAGCACTTGCCTAGCATGCACGAGACCCTAGGTTCAGTCCCTAGTACCACAAAAGAAAAAAGAGTATGTAAGTGGTAAGGATGAGAAAATGTGGGGACATGATTAATACGAATTTCTGGATGGTAGAGCCTAGCTGGGGAGTTGACATGGAAGACTGACACTAGAGTCATCAGATGCGTCTTGAACCCCTGGCCTCAAGAGGTCCTGCTGCCTCAGCCTCTTGAGAAGCTGTGACTACAGGTGTGCAAGAGCCTGGCTCTTGTTTTGCTTTTTAATCTGGCTGTTGGGTACAGAGAGGTTTATTTTACTATCAACTGCAGAAAAGCCAGGCTGTATGGAAGTTGAGGGATGAGCAAACATGGAGACAGTGATCCTCAATTGCTTTTTCTAGGGCAACAAATCAGCAACCGAGGGACCCAGATCAAAGGAATGCTATCCTATCACGTAGGGAGAATGTCTTATGGCCAGAAAGAGCCGCGGAGAATAGAACGCACAGGACATAAGAGTGGAGAATAGACCCTTATGTGCTGCTGGAGAGGGAGGACTTGGGAAGCTTGGGGATGGTGGCAGTGTGTATAGGCACCTGTCCTTGTGCTGTGAGGACCCAGAGGGAGTCAGTGCAGAGTCAAAGCAAGAAATTCCTAATTCTAGTAAGTCAAGCTTATCATTTTCTTTATGAAATTGACAGTTTTTGCATCTTACATAGGAAAACTTTCCATACCCAAGATCATAGGTTGACTTTTTGACATTGCCTTCTGTATGTTTTATACCTTTGCCTTTTTCGCTTAAGTCTTTGGCTGAACCAGAATTGATTTTTGTGTATAGAGTGACGTGGTGATTCAATTTTATTTAGTTCTTTTTGATTTTGCTCAAAAAGGCATTTATTAAAATAATCCATAATTTCCCTACTCACCTGTGTGTTTATTTCTAGTTTCTTCTGTTGCATCGATCTGTGGTACAACTTGCTCTGTAAAGGATAAAGGTCATACATGTTTTGTATCATACTGACTCTAGATTAATGCTATTAATACATACCATATATAATATTTTTCATTATTTGAGTAATTCAACTGCAAGGATAGATGGACCTTGAATATTTTTGGATGCTTTTACATGGTTTTAATGAATCTATCGAGATAGCCATATGTCTTTTCCTCTTTTGTGCTTAATTTACTGTTTTGTTGTTGTTGTTGTTGATACTAAGGTTGAACTTAGGGACTTGCACTTGCTAGGATAGTTGGTATTAGTTCTTTGAAGGTCTGGTAGAATTCAGCTGAGAATCTGTCAGGTCCTGGACTTTTCTTTTTAGGGAGACTCTTTATTGCTGCTTTATTTTCATTACGTGTTATAGATCTGTTTAGGTGGTTAATATCCTCTTGGTTCAGTTTTGGATGGTCATAAGTATCTAGAAATTTGTCCATTTCTTCAAGGTTTTCCAATTTATTGGATATAGGTTCTCAAAGTAGTCTCTGATGATTCCCTGGATTTCCATGGTATTTGTGGTTATCTCCCCTTTTTTATTTCTGATTTTGTTAATTTGGTTCTTTTCCCTCCTCATTTTAGTCAGATTTGCCAGGGGCTTGTCAATCTTGTTTATTTTTTTCAAAGAACCAGCTTTTTGTTTTGTTGATTTGTTGTATGGTTTTGTTTTTGTTTTGTTTTGTTTTGTTTTTTTGGTCTCTATTTCATCAATTTCAGCTCTTATTTTTTTTCCTTTTTCTTTTATTATTCATATGTGCATACAAGGCTTGGTTCATTTCTCCCCCCTGCCCCCACCCCCTCCCTTACCACCCTCTCTACCCTCTCCCTCTTCCCTCCAATACCCAGCAGAAACTATTTTGCCCTTATTTCTAATTTTGTTGAAGAGAGAGTATAAGCAATAATAGGAAGGAACAAGGGTTTTTGCTGGTTGAGATAAGGATAGCTATACAGGGCATCGACTCACATTGATTTCCTGTGCGTGGGTGTTACCTTCTAGGTTAATTCTTCTTGAACTAACCTTTTCTCTAGTACCTGTTCCCCTTTTCCTATTGGCCTCAGTTGCTTTTAAGTTATCTGCTTTAGTTTCTCTGTGTTGAGGGCAACAAATGCTAGCTAATTTTTTAGGTGTCTTACCTATCCTAACCCCTCCCTTGTGTGCTCTCGCTTTTATCATGTTTCAGCCTGTATTTTTATGATTTCTCTTCTGCTTGTTTTGGGTTTTGCTTGCACTTGCTTTTCTTGGAGTTTGAGATGTAGCATTAGGTCATTCACTTGAGATCTTTCTGTCCTTTTAATATATGCACTCATGGCTATAACCTTTCCTCTTGGGACTGCCTTTGCTGTGTTCCATAGGTTCTGGTATGTTGTGTTTTGATTTTCTTTAGCTTCCAGGAACCTTTTTATTTCCTCTTTTATTTCTGCTATTACCCATTGATCATTGAGCAGTGTATTATTCAGCCTCCAATTGTTTGCATATTTTCTGCTGTTGTTTTTGTTGTTGAGTTCTGGTTTTAATGCACTGTGATCAGCTAGAATGCAGGGAGTTATTTTTGTTTTCTTATATTTGCTGAGGCTTGCTTTGTGTCCTAAGACATGATCTATTTTGAAGAAAATTCCATGGGCTGCTGAGAAGAATGTATATTGTGTTGTTGAATGTATATTGTGTTGTTGATTCTGTAGACATCAATTAGGTCCATTTGATTCATGGTGTGATTTAGTTCTAGAATTTCTTTATTGATTTTTTTGTTTGGATAACCTATCTATTGGTGATAGAGTAGTATTAAAGTCTCTCACTACCACTGTGTTGGAGTCTATGTGTGTTTTTAAGTCCTTTAGTGTGTGTTTGATGAAATCGTGTGCCCCAACATTGGATGCATATAGGTTGATAATTGTTATTTCCTTTTAGTGTATTTCTCCTTTTATTAGTATGGAGTGTCCTTCTTTAGCTCATTTGACCAATGTAAGTTTGAAGCCTACTTTGTCTGATATAACTGTTTCTACTCTGCCTGTTTTCAGGGCCCATTGGCTTGGTAAATCTTCCAGCCTTTCACCCTAAGCCAGTATTTGTTTCGGTTAATAAGATGGGTCTCCTGTAAACAACAGATTGTTGGCTCTTCCTTTTTAATCCAGTTTGCCAAATAGTGTCTTTTGATGGGGAAGTTGAGTCCATTGACATTCAGTGTTAATATTGATAGGTATGTAGTGATTCCTGCCATTTAGTTGTTTTTATTGTTTAAAGATTTGATTGTGTGCAGCTACTCAATGCTACTCTCTGATTCCTTGTCATTTCTTCTCCTATGGTTTGATACTGCCAATCTTCTCATGGTTTTGTTTGCTTTCATTCTGTGTGCAGAATTCTTTGGAGAATCTTTTGTAGTAGTGGCTTGGTTATCATATACTGTTTTATCGTGAAACAGTATTGCTCCTTCAATTTTGAATAATAGTTTTGCTAGGTAGAATATCCTAGGGTTGAAATAATTTTCATTCAGTGCCTGAAATACCTCACTCCATGACCTTCTTGCTTTTAAGGTTTCTGTTGAGAAATCTGCTGTGATTTTGATGGGTTTACCTTTATATGTTATTTGTTTTTCTCTATTACAGCCTTCAATATTCTTTCTCTGTTTTCTATGCTTGTTGTTTTAATGATAATATACCATGGGGAGGCTCTATTTTGGTCAAATTTGTTTGGTTTCCTGGAGGCTTCCAGTACATGAATGGACAAAAGTTTCTTGAGATTTGGGAAATTTTCTGTTATTATTTTATAGAATATGTTACATATCTTTTTGGTTTGTATCTCTTTTCCTTTTTAAATGCCCATGATTCTCAGGGTTGGTCTTTTGATGGAGTCAGTGTGTTCTTGCATATTCCTTTCACAGCTCTTGAGTTGTTTGGCTATTTCTTCTATTTTTTCTTTGACTTTTATTTTACCTTCAAGCTCTGAGATTCTGTCTTCTGCTTCTTCTAGTCTGCTGGAGTGGCCTTCCACTGTGTTTTTTGTTTGACTATAGGGACTTTCTATTTCCAGGATTTCTGTTTGATTCTTTCTTCTGAGGTTTTCCAAATCTGTGTTGAACTCTTCTTTTATAATTTGTGTGGTCCTCTTCTATTCATATATCTCTGTTTTTATAGTGTCTTTTGTTTCACCTTGGTGTTTGTTGACATCCTCTCTAAGCTCCTTTATTTGTTTCTGTGTCATCTAATGTTCTTTATTTTTGATGTCTTGAAATTTCTTGAGTTCATCTTGTACATTGTGGTTAACCATGTATAATATCTTCTCCATGAATTTCTCAGAGACTTCTTCCAAGATTTCTTCTTTGTGGGTTTCTTTGTGGGCATCACTCCATTCCTTAGTTGCATTTATCATTGTTTTTTTGAGGTCAGAGACTGGGTATCCATTTTCTTCATTTCCCAATGAATCCTGTTTGAATTATTTTTTTGAGGAGAGTGATTTCCATCTCTTCTTTTTCTTTCCATTGCTCTACTTGGTGCTGTGCAACTATGTTTTTGGTAGGCTGGTTGGATTTGATTGCCTGATATCTTTCCCTGATTTAATTTTGTGTTGTGGATGACTTTGTTGTTAGCTAAGTTGATGTACTCTATCTGACCCTGGTCTGGAGGTGTAATTTAGCAATAACAAATACAAAGGTTCAATGCCAGACCAGTTATTTATATATTATATAGAAAACCCCTTGATGATAATATGTATAAACAGTTGGAGTTGGGGGGTAATGGTATTAGGCTAGTTAAAGATTTGGGAATTGGTAAAAGTGGCACTTAAAAGGGGGGGCAAGAAGAGGGGTGGGTGGGTGGGTTAAGAGGTATGGGTGCTACTGGGTTTTGTGGCGCTTATGTGTGTTTAGGTGATTTCTGTTGTTGGAGTGGAGGGTGTTTGTGTCAGGGATTGCAGGGGGCTGGGGTTGTGTACAATTGGTACAGTAGGCTAGTTAGCAGGTGGTGGGTGTGCACAAGGGAGGGGTAGTGTGGTGACAGGTTGAGGGAGTGTAGGAGGGGTGCTGAAGATGGGAAGGTATGATATAAGGGGAAGAGTTGTTGGGAGGAGAACAATGGATTGTAGTACAGGAGAAGGAGGGAGAGTAAAGAGGGTGAGAATAAGGATAAAAGAATAGTGATGATGGAGTTAATAATACAGGAATAAAAAAGAAAAATAAAGAAAGAAAAAAAGGAAACACAATAAAAAACACCAGGTTCAGGAACCACAGAAATTTCAGTCTATTAGTAAAAGTTCTGGAGTTATTTCTTAGGTATCCAATCCTGATATTGGTGTTGAAGTGGAAGCTCTGTGTGGTCTCACCAGGTGACTGGCTTGTGAGTGGTATTTGGACCTTCTGTCCACAAGATTAGTTGGAATTGTTAGGTGAGATAAGACTGCCAGCTCATGCAGGGTGGATAGAGCTGTTGTTTTCAGCAGGCTACAGCTGTGTTGCCCTTCAGCTGCAATTCTGTTTGGTTAGGTCCTCTCCCAGTAAGGTGGGGCAATTCAATTTTGAATACTGCTCTTTTTCCCAGAGATCAGCTCTGTGATCCACCTTCTGCCCTGCTTTGGAAGGTTGGCCTGTCATTCCATCCCTTCTCTCAGCCTTTGTGCTTTTCCTGATCTCTGCTGAGTGCTAGAGGCTCCTCTGGGAGGTTAGTTTGTTGCTCTCCTCCCTCTCTCAGCCTTTATGCCTCTCCTGATTTCTGCTGGGTGCCGGTGGCTCCTCTGGGCAGTTGGCTTGTCCACCTGCCCCTGCTCTCAGTCTTTGCTGCTTTATGTGGGTGTTATTGAAATGTTGGTGCTGAGAATTCAGCTCCTTGCTCCACTCCTGAGCATTCAGGACTGAGAGTTCGGCTCTTTGCCCCACCCCTGTTCTCCAGGGTGGGTTCAGCATTCCACTCCTACCTCTGATGTCAGTGTTAGATTACAGTTCGCTGTTTATGATTTTCAGTTTTGCTGGGGGGTTCAGTCTGCCCAAGAGCTGCACTAGATTATTTTCTCGTGGGTGGGATGGGGTGGAGGGAGGTGGATAGGGGAGCCACTGTGGTGTGTGATGCTCACCTGTTTCTTCTGCTGTTTCACGCAGGCATCTTTTGAACCAGCTGGTGGAGAGAAATGGTGCTGCTGTTTTCAGTGCAGTGCAGCGTAGGGAGCCTTTCCACAGGCTAGGGGTCCAGAATGTCACAGGGTTTGATTCTCATTGATGCTCTGTCTTCTGCTTGTTGGGAGAAGAAAGAAAAGAAAAGGAAAAAAAAAAAAAAAAACGAAGTGGCTGGGTTCTTTTCCCAGGGCAGGAGGCTGGACACACCTTGCTAGCTGTTCCTATTGGGTTTGTATAAAACCAAGTGGTAGAGAGCTCCTTTCATTTCTTCTTCCGAGGAGGGTTTGTGTAAGTTTTCAATGATCCATTCCTTGAAACAGCATAGAATTTGCTCAAGTTCTCTAGGTCTGATCTGTTTTTTCCAGGAAGTTTATAGAAGTTCATAGGAATCAGTTGGGATTTAGGATTTCTTTTTCTTGTTTGGTTAGGTTCTTTTTTTTTTTTTTTTGGTGGTACTGGGGTTTGAACTCAGGGCCTCCCATTTGCTATATAGGTGCTCTACCACTTTACCACTCGAGCCACTCCACTAGCCTTGCTAGGTTAGTTTTGGTTAGCTTAATTTTATTTTAAAAATGTACATTTCATCTCAATTTTCAAATCTATTGGCAGAACATTGTTTATAATATCTTCTAACCTGCTTAGTTTCAGAAACATCTGTGGTTATGTCATCTGTTCCAGTCCTGATATCTGGATGCTTTTTTTCTTGGTTAGACTTGAGAGACATTTGTTTATTTTAGTATCTTTTTAAAGAACCACTTTTTAAAAAAGCTTTGTTACTCGCCTTTTATTCTTATAGTTTCTGCTCTTGTCTTTAATCTTTCCCTTTTTCTGTTCCTTTACATATTTAGCTTTTATTCTCTTTCATTTTAGCAAGTTATTCATCATATTGGATGTGTCAGGCTCTATTCCAGATGTCAGTTATAAAGCAGTTGGAAAAGAGAACAAAAACAAAGTCCCTGCTCTCCTGGAGCTTATATTTTCATGGAGTTAGTGTCCAATGCTAATGTAAAAGATGGCAGAGGGACAGAGAGTGTTGTGGGAGGAGAAGGCAAAACTCCAGGATGTCTCTGAGCAATAGCAAGAAGTACTGGGGGCACATTGTGACATTTACAAAAAGTTCTTACAACATGTCATAGTTGAGTTCACCCCTCCACCATTCTCCTTTATCCACCACCCCTTCTTAGAATAGTTTCAACAGGTCTCATTTTTCCATTATCGTACGTGAGTACATAGTATTTCCAGCACACCTACCTCCTCCCATGGGTACCAACCTCTAGACAGGACCTGATGGGCCAAATGCTGGTGGCTCACGCCTGTAATCCTAGCTACTCAAGAGGCAGAGATCAGGAGGATTGCAATTCAAAGCCAGCCTAGGCAAATAGTTCACATAGACCCTGTCTCAAAAAAACCCAGCACCAAAAAGGGCTAGTGGTGTGGATCAATCAGTAAGAGTACCTGCCTAGCAAGCATAAGGCCCCAAGTTCAAACCCCAGCGGCAGAAAAACGTGTTTGATGTTCCTTATTTTCTTGAGATTTGTCAATTAGTTTCTATATTTCTTTCTTTTTTAAATTTTTATTTATTTATTTTTTGGTTAGCTTGATTTCTAAATTACTTAGAGTATTTTCTTTCATGTTTTACTCATAGATTTGTCGGTTTTCTTGGTTTTCTTTCTCACATTATGTGATGGGTTTTCAGGCTGCAGAGGTATGGTGTTGGGGCATGTTGGTTGGTAGGAGCCTCTGGGACAGAACTGCTTCGCTTTCTTGATGAAGTGACCTCCTTATCCCTGGTTGCTTGGGCTCTGCATCTGTCTTGTGAAGTGACTGCATGTGAATCAAATATCCTGATTCAAGCAGATAGATCCTTTTATTTGTGCAGACTGGGGTTCAAACAGGAGGCAGGAGGGATTCCTTTGCAGCCATTAGTCAGCCAGTCAATCCCCATTGTCAGCAGCAGCAGGAGCCCTAGGCTGCTTAGTTCAGTGGGTTTTAGACTAATATATACAAAAGTGGCATCCATCCCAACTACTACATCTACTGAGCATGGGCATGGGAATCCAGCCGCTAGTTACAGCTAGTTGTCTTTGCATGGTACTTAGTAGCAGTGTACGTATCTCTAGGGTGCACCTGCCTGCAGGTGATTAGCTTAATAATCACTTTCCTTACAGTGCTCCTTCTCTGTTCACCTATAATTCCCTCTTTTCTGGTAAGGAAATTGAGGGCTCTGGATGGCTTAACCCAGGCCCCTTCATCCTCTGACATCTGGCTACACTTGGACAAGGAGGGCCACACCTGTGCTTAGCATAATCCCCAGCACATCCCTCTGGGTCCTCCCTGAGCTTCTGTGGATTCACAGGGGCGCCACCAAGCGTCCAGCACTTTCCTGCTTCCAGGAGTGGCTCCTTCCCGTGCTTTTGGATCTAGGGGTAGCAGCCTCCTGCTACTGCAGTTCTCTGGTTTGTCATTGTTCCCTGGAACCCCAACTCCTGCCATGCCCCTCTTCAATTAACCCTTCTTGTGGGACCCTGACTGGCATTGCAACCTTTTACTTTTACCATTTTGGGTCTGCGTGTTTTAAATGACATATTGCTGAATGTTTTAAAATCTAATTTGACACTCTTCATTTTTATTTGTCACTTGATTTTTAAAATTAGTATATATTAATTGTATAAAATAATGGATTTCATTATGACATTTTCATATGGCAGTCAATTTTTTTTAGTTTAAGACAAAATGTAACAAAAGTTTTATTTGTTTATTTAATAATTTTTTTTGGTGGTACTGGGCTTTGAACTCAGGGTCTTGAGCACCCAGACCCTGTTTGTTATAATATATCTATATAAATATATCTATATATCTAGATATGTTTTGCGTATATATATATATATATATATATGCAAAAGTGGGAAAATTATATATTGTACATACACACATATTCTTTTTTTTTAATTATCATTTTGTTGTACTGGGGTAATTATGACATTTAAAAAGTTCTCACAATATATCATAGTTGAACTTATCCCTTCCATCATTCTCCTTTGTCCCCCCATTCCTGGAACAGTTTCAATAGGTCTCATTTTTCCATTTGCATACATGATTACATAATAATTCCACTACATTCACCTTCATATATTCTTTCCTTTTATCCTTCCCCTCTCATTGGTGCTGACCCCCCAGACAACAGGACTTGTTTTGCCTTCCTGTTCTCTGTTTTCGAAAAAAGACTTTTTATTTTTGCTTAAGATAGCTACACAGGGAGTTTTCTTATGACACTTCCATGTCTATATGTATTATAGCCCGATTTAGTTCATCTTCTCTGTTTCTTTTCTTTCTACCTTAGTCCCTTTCTTATGGTGGTTTCAACCAGTTTAAAAATTCTATATTCTTTCTTGTATAGGAAGTACCTCAACCATATTCACCTTCTTAACTTGCTTCTTTTACCCTCCCCCTCTAGTAGGTGAACTCCCCTGAGTATGACCTGTTTTTTGTAATATTGCTTGTATTTGTATTAGGTCTGTATTCCACATATGAGAGAAAACATGTGGCTTTTGGCTTTCTGAACCTGGCTAACTTCACTTAAGATGAGGTTTTCCAGTTCCATCCATTTACCTGCATTTATCTGTCACCTCAAACACTTGTCATTGCTTTATGTGGGGAGCATTCAAAAACCTCTGTATTGCCAGGTGCCAGTGGCTCACGCCTGTAAATCCTATTTGGGAGGCTGAGACCAGGAGGATTTGTTTGAGGCCAGCTTGGGCAAATAGTTCTTGAGACCCCCATCTCCAAAGTAACCAGAGAAAATAGACTGGAGTTGTGTCTCAAGTGGTAGAGTACCTGCTTTGCAATCATGAAGCCTTGAGTTCAAACCCCAGACCCACCAAAAAAAAATCCTTTGTACTAGTTATTTTAGTCCTGTAGCAGTGGTAGGGGGAACAACGTAAGGAAAGGGTATAGAAGGGTGAATATTGTAGAAATACTATGTGTTCATGTATGTAAATGGAAATATGAGATCTGTTAAACCATTCCAGGAGTGAGGGGAGGGGGATAAAAGAGAATGATGAAGAGGGTGAATTTAGCTATGTTATATTAGAAGAACTTCTGTAAGTTGTACATTGTACCCCAACTACAACAGTAATAAAAAATAAAAAGTGCAGTTAATTGTTATCAACCATGGTCACTTCCTGTGCCTTAGAACATTAGAAACTATTCCTCCTATTCAACTGCAACTTCTGTGCAGAGAACTGCTTAATGCAATGGTCAAAGCCAAGCTCACCTATTAGTTGTTTATCACAACCGGGGAAGGGAAGTCCAGTTAAATACCACCTCCCATGAGGGCAGGACCTGTGGATATTAACCACTGAATCTTGAATTGTTACAGCAGAAACTAGCACATAGCAGGTGCTTGGTAAGTATCTGATAAAGAGTGAGTGGACTTTGAGTTTCTTGGAGGCAGAGAAGAAGCGATATTCCTCTGGTCCCTGCCATCTTGTAATCCTCTTATATTAAACCTTCGTAAATAGAAGGAGGGCCTGGACAGGATTAAATACTTTCTGGGTCAGCCTTCCTCCTAGCACCTGCTCATTGCCTGCTGGGCCCAAGTGCACGGGGATGAGCTAGTGGCTATCACATCACCAGGACATTTCAAATATGCATATAGATTTGTTTTTCTTTTTCTGGTGCTGGGACTGAAACCAGGGCTGTGTGCATGCTAGGCTCGTGCTCTGTCACTGAGCTGTGCTCCACCCTGCCTCTATAGACCATTGAATTCCTCTTCCAAAAACTGATTCCATTTCTTTTTTCTGAGGCAAAGTCCAGTAATCTGTTTTTTTAATTTTTTGGCAGCACTGCAGTTTGAACCCAGGACCTCGTTCATGCTTGTTAGGCAGGCACTCTTACGGCTTGAGTGACTCCACCCAGTTTTTTTTGTTTTATTTACTCTAGGTGACTTTGATAGTCAGTCACGTTTGGAGACCAAGACACAATGATCTAATTTTATTTTTCTAGATATTCACATAAATATGTAAAGCACAGGGGTTGCCATAAAGATTTCAGAATCCTGAATGTTCTAAGAGTACTTACAAATCTGCAAATTGTTTCTTAGTCATGCCACAGTAATCCTGAAAATATAGTACAGGATGTAGAAGTAGAGGAAGTAGAGTACATAGTCACAAATACGATATTTCTAGGGTTTGCATCTAAACTTTATTTTTGTCTTCTTTTGTTGTTTTAGATAAGGTCTGGCCTGGAACTCACTGTGTAACTCTAGCTAGCCTTGAACTCATGAGATTCCTGCCTTAGGCTCCCAAGTACAGGGATGTACAACAATACCTGACTCCCATTTTTTATTTTCTGGAAGATATGAATGTCACCCCAGAAGATAATATCCCAAATAGATAGACTCAAAAGTGAAGACCAGTAAAGAAACCAGAAAAGAGGAAAAAGGTAGAGATTGAAATTGTTCCAGTCACTACAGAGAACAACTTCCTCACTGGAGAGTGAATTCCATAAGTAATTGCCACAGCTGATGGAGCACACAGCTGAAGGAATCACATGCACATTCAGTGTGAGCCTCAAGCTGTTCTGAGCTCCTGGTGATGTATATGTCTGTAGACTGCAGGGATTTGGAAAAAATGGATGTCACAGAGACGTTATGTTCAAAGACATTGAAAATAATCACTTCCTTAGAAATAAACATCTAACCTAAGCCATTAGGAATTTTCAATGAGGGACAAAAAGAGCTTCCATAGTCACTGTGGCACTTGAATTCCAGTTTCTACTATTTTATTTTTCATATGCACTTCACTTTGTCTATTTATTTAAAATGTGATTCCAGACGACAGGCAATGGTGCCAGTGTTCTCTGTCCTGAGAAACAGGGATTATATAACTTGTTTTCAATTGTGCAGACAGCAGAGGATTCACAGGCTTGGGTTGGCAAGCCTCCAGGAAATAATTTTAAACTTCATCTGAAGTTTATCCAGACTTTCTTCATCTAGAAGTTAGACAGGAAACCTCGCAGAGAATTAAAAGCAATCAGATTCTGATGAGAGGGAAGCATATGTGCAGATCTGCTCAGCCAGGATGCTACTGAGTCATGAAGCTCCCAAGTGCTCAAATTTGGGAGCAAAAGGCCTGATGCTAGCACTTACGTGGTTTAGAGATTTTGTCGATATTAGCAGGGCATGGTGGTGCACATTTGTAGTCCTAGCTATGTGGGAGGCATAGGTCAGAGGATCGTGATCTGAGGTCAGCCCTTGCAAAAATGTGAGACCCTATCTGAAAAATAACTAAAACAAAAAAGAGGTGGGGGCATTGCTCAAGTGGTTCAGCATGTGCCTAGCAAGCACAAGGTCCTGAGTTCAAAATCCCAGTACTGCAAAAAACACTCCATCACACTCACATGATACCAGACCTTGAATAAAGTATATATCCCACTTAATCTCATAAAATCCTGTAAGGTAGTTGTTATTATTGTTAATGTTTTAAAAACAAGGAAATCTAGAGTCAGAGAGGTTGAGTAATTTGCCCTAAGTCACACAGCTAATAGGTGGTTGGAATGGTATGTGAACCTATACCTGTCTACCTCCACGAGTCTATTGTCTCCATTAATCTGTAGTATTTTAAAGGCTGAAACTCTGTCTCAGTGTCAGCCATTACAGCTGCTCCAGGCATTTTGGGTAATTCCACCTGCTATAGAGTGTTAGCCCTGACAATGCCAAGTGGGGTGTGCCTCCAGCCCTGTAGAGAGTGGATTATGAGAAGCCTATGAGAACTGGACATAAGCAAAGGCGAGATGCAGTTCACCTGCTTTCATCTGTAGGCAAGATTGGCACAGCCCTGGCCACAGAAGAGGAAAATGCAGAACAGCTGCTTCTCTTAAGTTGTTTACATTCAGAGAGGCAGGAACACAGGTTTCTCCTGTTAAATGTCACACCCCTCCCCAAGAACCGCTGCTCCACTCTGTTTACCACTGGGTGTAAAAGATTTGCTGAAGGAGGAAAAGAGGTTTTTGCTTTTTCCTTTGGGTTTTTGTTTTGGGGTTTTTTGCTTTGGGCTTTTTGGTGTGGGAGGCTTCTGGAAGGGAAAAGAATTGCTGAAGGGAAAAGAATTGCTAAAGGGGAATTGCTAAAGAGGGGTTGATAGAAAGTCTGCACTGAGAACTTTATACATAGGCTTTAGAAAAGCTAAGCTAAAGAAATGCTAAAGAGAACACAGGACCGTGCAAGTATAAGAACTGGGACTTTAAGAGTTATGTATATGCAGTTTTTAGGTGTGGCTGTTGTTGTTTGCAAGTCTGAACACCGAGGCTTTAAGAAAACTAAAGAGAGACAAAGGGACAGTGCAAACCTGGAGACAAAGGGTTTAAGAGAGATTATGCTAAAGAACAGCTAAGCGAAAACATGGGACAGAGCGAGTCTAAGGAAAGGTTTTCAAGACATTAGAAGCAAGGTTTTAAAGGACTGTAAAGGAGTAAGGCCTTAAAGAATAAAGATGGAGATAAGAAGCAATGAAGGTTGTGCATCTCCACCGGGGCGCCCAACACACCTGATCCCACTTTCTGTCTGTCTGTCTGTCTATCCTATGTCTTTTCTGAATGTGCAGTCGCCCCTCTAGTTAGGCCCAGTTAGGTTCAGTAATAACCAGGGGCGAGAGAAAAGCTCACTCCAACAAGGGAGAGAGAAAAAAGCTTGCTTCACAGCCCTTTCAAAACAATTTGTGGATGTGGCCCTTTGCCTCTCCATAGGGAAGTGTTTGGGGCAAGGTTTCCGCCTCTTATTGGGAGTGGAATCTGGGCTGGGAATACCCAGAGAGCCTGTGACACTGAGGGGAGGTCCTGGCGACTCCTCTGAGGTTGAGGACAATGGAAACATAATTTCAGGAGGAAGCTTCTATAGCAAAGGTGACCTGGGCATTGGCCAGGCAGTGTGGCTGTGCCCAGCACCCATGTGGACAAATGGGTCCACACAGAGTCGGGGCTGGGTGGCTGGGAGCAAGTGCTGTGCCCAAGACTCTGAGCAGGCAAATAGCAAAGCAGGGCAGAGCTGAATTCCCACTGCAGGCAGCAGGAAGGGCTCCACTGGGGGAAGCTGAGACTGGGCCACAGACCTTGGGTGGGGGTTAATTCCCCTGTCCTTCCTCTAACTTTCCCTCTCTCCAATGGAGTGTTTCTAGAAGGGTCCTAGACCCTGGAGATAGGGAGGGGAACTAGGCAGAGATCCCTGCCCTGTGGCTATCTCTGCCTTACAGTCCAGATGGGGAGGGAGAATAGTTAATAATGACACAACCAATGGCCCAATTAGTGCTGTGATGATGTGTGCTGAGACTTCTGATCCCCTCCATACACCCTCTCCTCTTCTCCATGAGGGAGCCCTTCTGGAGTGGGTGCGGGAATGGGGCTACCACATCCACATCCAGCCACACTAGGCAAATCAGGATGACAGCCATCTTTGAGGTGAAAACTAGTTTCCTTCTACTTTTTTCCCACTTCTCCTTTCCCCTGGGCAGGTAAATGGCAACAATTTGAGCAGTTGCCTTGGAAAGTCATTCATTGACTACAGCCTTGACAGTCTTGCCTCAGCACCCTTATTATGACTGGTTGGCATTTATCCTAAATTGATGCCACACAGTGTCCCTGGGGGAAGCTCCATGTGCTGTAAGGACATATTATTAAGGAGGCTTGCTTGGTTAAGGACTAGTTAGAAAGAGCAGGTTCTGTCCTTGGTGACTGACACCAGTACAAACAGTTGGTAAATAAGCACGGCATAGTTTGAAATTATTTCTCTTACTGTTTGCTTTCAGAATTGCTCCGGCTGCTGGCATTTTACTGCAGATGAAAGCAAGCTTGGATTAGGGTTGCCAGACAAAATATAGGATACCCAGTTCAACTCGATTTTAGATAAACAACTTTTTAAAAAGTACAAATGTTCCACCTGCTATGTGGGATGTTCTTACACTATTTTTTTTCCATTGTTTATCTGAGTTCAAATTTCACTGGATAGCCTTTATTTTTATTTTCCTCTTGCCAGGACTCAAGTCTCTGGAGGACTCGAGGAGTTCAACTCTGTCATTTTAAGATTGATTTGTCTTTATGTTCACAATGTCTGGCACATAGTACAGGCTCAGTAAAAATTAATATTAAGTTTATCTTTGACAAGCTACTCAAAAATCATCTGAAATTGGAGACCAATGAAGTTTTAAATTTGAGCATTCTTTTGATGGTTTTAATTTGTCATGGTCAAAGATAACTAGGGTTTAGATTCTTACACACATTGTCTTAGATTATTCACCCCTTTGAATCCTAAAAAACAGACTAAAATTCTAGTAATGCTTTTATTTTCTAATATCATCTGGGGAATAGAGGATTCCACAGCCATTAGTTTTACAGACAATGAGAGCTTAATCCTTTTAATGCCACCAGTTTAAAACTTGTAATGATTTTCAAAAACAGAAATGTGTTTTTTGGAGGTACTGAGGTTTGAACTGAGGGCCTCACACTTACTAGGCAGGTACTCTACCACTTGAGCCACTCTACCAGCCCTATTTTACTGTAGTTATTTTTCATGTAGGGTCTTTTGTCTTTTGCTGAGGATTGGCCTGACAATGTGACCCTCCTACTTACATGTCATCTTATTGATTAAGGTGGAGTCTCACTAACTTTTTCCTCTGTCTGGCCTCAAAATGCGATCCTTCTGATGACTGCCTTGTGAGTAGATAGGATTACAGATGTGAGGCATCACACCCAGCTGACAAATGGAAATCTTTATAAAAATATGCACTAGTTTTCTGCTTCTTAAATTCAATGACTGAAGTATCAGGCAAATAGGTTGACTTGAGATCAAAGTTCCTGATCTTTCTTCTTAACAGCCTCCTACCATGATCTTTGGTGCTGCTGGTGTTCTTTTGGGTGGCTCTTTTTCATAATCGAAGCCCCACTCTTATCGCTGCTGGAAATGGAGCCACCTTAGGATCTTAAAACTTGGACTGCTCCTCTTAACAATGGCCTCCTTCCTGCTACTCAGTGTTCTCATGCATGCTGGCTTTTCTTTGTATCCTCACTGTAACTTTGTGCCACCTGGCACTTTCCTGGTGTCCCTGCTCACTGACTTTTCGACTACCATACCGAGCCAGACATTTGACTGAGGTCACCATGCTCAGGCCCGGCTGCCCTGGGAGGGTTCAGGTGGCAGGAGCCCCTTGAGTGGTTGCACCACGAAAGCCTGCTTTTTGTGCTCAGGGGGAGCTTGCTGGTGTCTAGGAGTCATCCAATAACATCTTGATGCCGTATTGCACTGTCTTCAGTGGCTTTTCCAAGCCTTCTCTCATTTCTCTAGCCATCAATGAAAACTTTGTTCTGTCTTCTCCTACCTTCTTCCTTTAATACCTGTGACTCTCCACATCACTCACCACTTCTGTATTTTCTCTTACTGGCCTCAGCCTCTCTCTCAAGATGCAAACTCAATTCCACTATCTTTTTAAACCCTGTAGATCAGCTACTTCTCTTTACTTCCCAGTTTCCACGTATAGTGTATAAACCTAAAACTTATTTTCATCATTTACTGTTCCTTGTAACTCCTTCATAATGAGTGGTCCATCTTCTTTAGTGGGTCGGGAGGTTGAGCATGCTTCTAGTCATTGTTGTATTAATAGAAAGAACTGTCACAAAATACAATATAAAATATTAAATATAAAATATACTCTAAGCTATTAAAACATTTGACTTTTATTCAAACACTTCTTTCCCTGGCCCCATGCGATTGGCTTTCCTTTTCTGACCTATGACTTACTAGATTTTCCAGCTGCTGTCTTAAATCCACTGTGATTAGAGGCTGGAAAGGAGGAGTAAGGAATAGACATTTTACTTAATAGGCATTTCCATGAGATGTCTTTATGCCTTCCTGGGCTGGGCACATGTTTAAATTTGACGTTTCTTTCCTGTTTCCTTCCGTGGGCTCCTTGAAAATACCCTCCTGAGAGCCTCTGTGATCACAATGTGAACTGGGCCTGCACATCAATTGGTGTCTACTGGTCCTCTCCTGGCTTCACCTCCAAGGTGTATTCTCCAGCTTATTGGTTGGGCTCCCTTCCTAGGAAGGGCCCATACTCCAGGGCAAGATTCCCTTTCTCATGACCCAGGCTCACTTTGTACTCTGAGCTCTATACTGATCCTAAGGACCCATGTACCTTTGATGTGAGGAAGTGTATCCCTGCCCAGCTGTGCCTCTTGACTCTGCAGCCACAGGACACTGTTTTTGCAGGCAGATTCTGAAAACTGGCTAAGCCCCTGAGTCTTTATCCTGCTGGGAGCACATGCCAAGCTAGTGATTCCCCTGAAGCCCCTCACAGGCTTGGGGTGATGGGAAAGCACCTGCTACACCTTCCCTGAGATGTCCATTCTGTTCCTAACAGAGCCCTTCCAACCAAATTCTTCTCAAACTCAACTCTCTTGTGTCTATGATCTGAGCAAGGCTCCCCAAGACATGTGTAATGGACCCTTTTGTATTTTCCTAGAAAAATGTGTGTTTGATATTAGCTAAGTTAATTTGTATCTGCATTTAGCTGGTCTACCTCACACTCAATCTTCCCTGTAGCATCTGGTACTTAACATTTGGTCTCACATGCCTTCCCCTGCTATGCTGGTTTGCAATCTGAGTTATCCTTCTTTCTTAATTCTCATGCCCAATTAGTAGCAAGTCTTCTGATTTTATTTCTCAAATCTTACTTTCCTGCTCACTTCCATTGCTGCCACCAGACTGTCATTATTTCTGGCACACTGGCTTAGAGGGAAGTGGCAGCATGGGCAGGGGAAATTTGGACTCTGGATCCAGATTGGTTGGGTTTTAATTCCAGCTCCACTAATTATTAGCTGAGTAACCTTGGCTAAAGTTATTGAACTTCCCTAAGCCTTAGTTTTCTCATTTGGAAAATGAGGATAATAATTACTTCCTGGGGATGGATGAGAATTACATGGGATAATAGATGTAGTGTCATGGTTGTCATAAGGGCTCAATAATGTTAGCGAGCATGATCTCTGTCATAATTATCTGGGAACTGTCTCTGTGTTTAGTCTTTCTCTTTCAATACAACTCAGACACTACCATCTGTGGTGCAATTTGCCCACCAAATTTCACTTCCTGATGTATGCTTGGGTAGTTTCCTCCTACCCTGACTCTGGGTTTCCCCCTGGAACTTGCTCTGGCCAATGACGTAATAGCCAATGTGCCATAAGGAGATACTTGCAAAGAGTTTGCCCACTGGGGCCTTTATCTGCTGACCACATGATTGGTGACACATAGTTCAGTGGACATTCAGCACCATCTAGCTGCCCCCCCATGTCAACCAAGAAACTGGATTGACCAGTGACAATAGCTACATAAGTGGGCCTAAGCAAGAGTTTTAGTGTTAATAAATTCTTGTTGCTTTAAGTTACTATAGTTTGGGGTAGTAGTTACAATAGGTAACTGGTAGGCTACAGTGTTTTCACCTTAAAGAACAGCTCTAATAACTCTCTGCTCTTGGTTTTCTTTTCCTTTTTTTTCAATACTGGGGTTTGAACTCAGGGACTTGTGCTTGCTAAGCAGATCTCAACCACTTGAGCAATGCCTCCAGCTCCAGTCTTGGCTTTCTTTGGATAGCCTTGGTTTATATCTGTTGTCTTGGCATAGGAGTTCAAAATGCCCCCTTGAACTCTGAGACTTGTTAGTTTGGATGACAAATTCATTGACTATGCTACTGCTCAAAATCATGCCTTCTGTCCATTGTTTTAACTTTTTGGCATAGTGTTCAAGAACCTTCAAGAACTGTTTCAACTTACATTTCAAACAAAGACCCCTTCCTCCCCCACCAACATCCCATTCCAAACTTCAGACAAATTGGGTACAGCTGGATCTCCAAAATACAACCTTCACTTTCCTTCCTGCATGTAATGTCTTTCTTATAGCCTTCCATGGTTGTTCTCTTCACTCATCTCAAACTCCTGCTCCATCTTTGAAGCGCCTTGCCAAGCACCACTCCTGTGACACTCCCACAATTGGATGCTGGGCAGCTGACTCAGCCTCCATTCGTAGTTACCTGTTCCATGTCACCCCACTGAACCCATCCTATGACATCTTGTGCAGTTTGTATTCTCCTCAGTTACTTTCCATCACCTAGGATGTCACAACAGCAGCCATAGACAATATGTAAGTTATCAGATCCTTGAGGGCAGGGATCATATTTTACCCATGTCACTATATCCTACAATAGCCAACTTAGGACCAGGAATCTAGGAGCTGATCAGTAAACATTTAATGAGTTGTTTGAGGTTAGGCTTGAAGCTGGGGGCCAACACCAATTGTCATTCTTCTTTGTACATAGTCTGAGATTGAGTTTCCTGGAAACATACACTGACGCATTCAGAAGGATTGCTTTTGGGAGGTGTACCTGAGAGGAAATGAGGAAAATAGGACTGGCAGAAGGAGAAGCTGACCTGAACATGGTTGCAACAAGACTTCAGCTAATCCTTTGGGAGCTCTGGGACAGGCCTGTCCCTTCAGAGTGGTCTGCTATTGAGACAAGAGTCTTCATAAGCCCACTTCTTTGACAGTTTCACTATAGGGACTCCATTCAGAGTTCTTCAGTATTCTTCCTCAATATGAGGCCAGTGGTGGCCCCTGCTGACCGAGGCCAGCATCCCCAATGTTAGGGAATTGCCCTTACCTTACACTTCTGCTGCTTCTAGTTGATTGTGGATTGAAAAATACAATTTCCCATATTCTTAGAATTTGGTCTAAATTAGAGGTCAGCACACTTTTTTTTTTTTTTTTTGCAGTACTGGGGTTTGAACCCGAGGGCTTATACCTTGAGCCCTTGAGCCACTCCACCAGCCCTTTTTTGTGTTACATATTTTCAAGATAGGGTCTCACGGAATTACAGAATTAATTGTCCAGGGCTGGCTTCGAACCGCGATCCTCCTGATCTCTGCCTTCTGAGTAGCTAGGATTATAGGTGTGAGCCACCGGTGCCCAACTTTTTTGTTTTTTGTAATGCTGGGGTTTGAACTCAAGGCCTTACACTTGCTAGGCAGGCACTCTACTGCTTGAGCCAATCTACCAGCCCTGGTTAGCATACTTTTAATGTTAAGGCCAGATAGTATATAAGTCACTGCAGGCCATAGTCTCCATCACTACTCTACTTTGCTGTTGTAGCATAACAGCAGCCTTAGACAATCTGTAAAAAGATGAGCATAGTATATTTCAATAAAACTTTATTTACAAAAGCAACCGGTAGGCTGGATTTGTCCACAGGTCCTCTTTTGATGCTCTCTGTTCTAAATAAAACTAAATCAATTCCAACTGAAAATTTATTAAGAGTTTAAAGAATTAACCTAGAAGGTAACACCCACGCACAGGAAATCAATGTGAGTCAATGCCCTGTATAGCTATCCTTATCTCAACCAGCAAAAACCCTTGTTCCTTCCTATTATTGCTTATACTCTCTCTACAACAAAATTAGAAATAAGGGCAAAATAGTTTCTGCTGGGTATTGAGGGGGGGGAGAGGGAGGGGGCGGAGTGGGTGGTAAGGGAGGGGGTGGGGGCAGGGGGGAGAAATGAACCAAGCCTTGTATGCACATATGAATAATAAAAGAAAAATGAAAAAAAAATAAAGACTGCAGTTCCATTGTGTAGAGTTTAGGGTTAAGTTTTTGATTGCTCAGAGGAATTGAAAGCCTTCCTTCTTTGGTTCTGTTTTGTTCTGAGTGGCTAAGATTCCTGGTTTAGTCATTTGCCTATAAGAAAGGAATGTAATTCTCTAATTGCTTTATATTTTGTGCTTCTCGTTTTATTTGGTAAGAATGTTTCATGAAAACTTTTTTCTAATAACATTTGTTTTTAATTCACATAATGAGTAGGTATAGAATATGTTTATAGCCTGAATGTGAGAAAAAGTGATTGCCATCTTCTTATTCCAGGATGGCTCTAAACATTCCTATTACTATTTTTTAAAATGGAAAATGAAAGCTCTTTATATGTGAAAAGAAAATTTATAGTTGAAATACTTCTTAGGGAAGAATCAATTGATGGAATAATTACATGTTTCTCATCCACTTACTGAAATGAAAGGTGTCCCCTGCTGGAGTGAGAGCAAATGGTCTTTTCCCAGTGACCTCAGTGGTGGGAATGGAAAGGGGAGCATGGAGGTTAAAGCAAGTCCACGGTTGACTGGAGAACAGAACCCTCAGAAAGTGTGCTCATAACACTTTTCATTATGTAGACATTAACGCTAATTTTTTAAAAAGCCAGTAGCATATGCTCACTGTGTGGCCACCCCACCCTGAAAGGCTGCCTAAAGCAGAATTTTGATATTTTGACAGTTTCTTTCCAAAGTGACTGCATTTCATAGTTTTAGAACATTCTGAGACATCACATCACATTCTGTACAGCTTTTAGAAATAATTTCCAGGCCTTTTTGAGTTGTCCATTTTATCTCTTATTTAATTGTGTAATACCCAACCATTTCTCTCCCTCTACTGTGTTATAAAATCTAACATGAATAAAAGTATTGCTAGACAACTCAGTGTGTCACCAGGCCTAGATTTTGTACTTTACTTTCAGTATGTTGAAGAAAGGTGTTTAGTCGTTCTCCAAAGAGACTGCCTAGATCAGTGGTTCTGAAGCTTTTGGATCATAGGGAACTTCTTTGCTCTTAAAACTATTGAGAATTCAAAAGAGGTTTTGTTTAAGTGGGCTGTACCTATCAATATATACTGTATTTGAAATTCAAATTGAGGAAAATACAAAAATATTTCTGTACCATTCATTTAAATAGCAATATAACCCAATAACATATCATAAATATATCAATATCATAAGTAACACATATGTTTAGTTATACAATAAATTTTCCCAAACAACAATAATTTAGTGAAGAGAATGACATTGCTTTACTTTTTTGCAAGTCTCTTCAATGCTTTAATGGAAATTAGCTGGATTCTTTTAGCTATTTCTGCTTTTAGTCATTGTGATATTACATGCTATGTGGCCTAGAAAAGTTCACTGTACACTTATGAGAACCAAGGTGAAAAGGGTAAGTTTTAATATTATTATAACAATTGTTGTGACTCCATTAAACCCCTCAAGGGCCCCTGTAAAAGCCACTGGTCTAGCAGTATATTGCTAGAGCCAATGTTGCATGTATTTATATCATGATGCTTTTCAAACATGCATAAAGAACCACTTATCCTTACTTTAGATGCATCTCAACATTCTTAATCCTTGATTATTTTGTTTCTGAGCCCTAGTAGGTTAAAGACTAGAAGATGTTAGATAGCAGACTAGAGGCCAGGGAATGAGGTCTGACATCCCAAGAGTTGAGAAGTGATACATGACAGCAAGTGAGGACACAGAAATAGCAGAAAACCCAAAAGGTATAATATACTCAGTATAAGAAGGCCATATGTAGTATTTTGGAAAGATCACTGAGAGACAAGAGTTCTTCTTGAATAACTCCATAGACCCAAGGAAAGCTTCCTGGCAAGACACTTTTGGGCTCCACTTTGTGTAGGAGGTGGTGGATGCAAGCAATTTCCCATGGTGTGTCTAGATGCTATGCAGCTGGTGATCCCGGCATTCCCCAGAAAAAGTGGCACCCAAACCCAGTTTGTCCCCATTATGAGACAATGCCACATGTTCTCTAAAAAGGGGGAAATTGTCAAGTTTTGGAGCCACCTGCCAAAGCTCAGACTCAAGGCCTCTTGAGTGAACAATAAACAGGTACATTTCCTTCCTCTTTGCTTGTTAGTTCCATGCTGAGTAAAGCGGTATCGCTGGTGTTTGCTGAAGCCCTCTCTGCAAAGACTTGGAGCAGTTGAGGTGAGGAACCCAAGCAGTGTTCCATGGTCTTCTAACTTATAGGGAATCACTCATTCTTCGAGGATCCTGCATATGTGAAGCACAGTCATACATTCTATTGCTCAGAGTAAAAAGTCTCAAAAAGTAGTTACCTGGAGATATGTAAACATATTGCAAGGATTTAAGGAATCCTTTCCCCAACATCCTCCAAATAAGTTGGAAATTAGGAAATGAGTACAAAGGAGAAGTTCTAACACTTACACTTAGTAATTTAGAAAACCTTTCCCAAGGCTTCTGAAATGATTTCGAAGTAAAACTATTGCTTCCAGGTAGCTTTCTAGGGTACTGTATGCCAGCATGGAATAGTCAGGAATGCTACTGGGCACCCAATTAGGAACCTGCCACCTCTATGCTCGCCCTTGGTCCATTGAGAGCAGTGTCAGATGGACCTCCAGCAGATCTCAGCCCATAGGCTTTCTGGAGTGCAACTATAATTTCTGATAAGTAGCTCTGGTCTCGGTGCTGCATTATCCTAAAAATATTGTCTAATCTTCCAGCACACTAGAGAAACTTGTATTTCCCTTAAAAAGTCTCCTAGATTTTTTCTTTTTTGAAAAATTATTTTATTTTTGAATTAACATACATTAATAATATGAGGGGATTTCATTGTGATAATTCCATACATGTATACAGTGTACTTTGAACAAGTCCACCTCCCCCTCCTCTCCCCTTTCTCAAACAGGTTTCATTTTGCTGTCTTCATGTGTCTATATGGAGCATACTTTCATCCTCTTCACACCTCAATGTCCTTTCCTTTCCTCCCCTTCCCAATGATCCCCAAAGTGCCCCCTTTCTAATCTTTATGACGATTGTCATCATCATCATTGGAGGTCTAGGTTCCACCAATGATCAAGAACATGTGATATTTGGCTTTTTTGAGCTTGGCTTATCTCACTCAGCATGATGATCTCCAGTCCCATTCATTTTTCCTGCAAATGACATAATTTCGTATTTCTTTATAGCTGAATAATATTCCGTAGATTTCCAGCAGCTCTCAACCCCTAGACTTCCTGAGTGTGCTCTATAATTTATGATCTGTTACCTAAAAATAGTATCTAATCTTTGAGATCAGGAGAGAAACTTGTGTTTCCCTTAAAAAGGCTCCTAAATTTTCTCTTGAAGTCAAGAGACATGGGAAGATTTTTTTTTTGAAGGATTGGACAATATTCAGCTGAATTTTGTGACAGAATTTTCCTTTGTTGTAAATGCATGGTGGGAGTTTCCCTTGAAATGCCTGTCATGAGAAGTTTAACTGAAAGATTTTCTATTGTTTTCTTTAAACAATAAAAAGCACTATGGTGATAGCTAGTTTGAAGAGGCCAGCATGAAAGGTTTCAGCTTCATCTTCTTCATCTTGGGCATACAGACTCCATTTTGTTGATGGTAGAAGGGAGGATAGAAGGAAAGGGTGTATGGGGGTGAATGTAATGGAAATATTATGTAATCACGTAGGAAAATGGAAAAGTGAGACATGTTGCAACTATTCCAGGAATGGGGGGAAGAAGGATAACAGAGAAGGATGGAGGGGGTGAATTCAACCATGCTATATTGTACGAACATTGTATTCCCAGTACAACAATAATATAATAAAAAATTAAAGATCATCACAGGAGGTATAAAAATGCTAGTGAAAACTTGGTAAGAGTTTTAAAGGTAAGGATCTTATCAAATAAATAATTCTAGATAATTTATCAGAACTGTAAGGCTTTTGTCCCCATACGAAATAGAAAAAACTTTAGTGAAGCACATCATTAAACATTTAAATATAGAGAGAAGATCCTAGAAGCTTTAAGAAATTAAAAAAGTAGGCCACACATAAATAATGAGGAATAAGTTTTCAAGACATTTTGATGGACCTCCTGGAAACAAGAAGACAGTGCAGGAGGGCCTTTCAAATTCTGAGGGAAATAATTTTCTAACTAGAATTATGTAGACAGAAAAACCCCTCAATCAAGTTTCAGAGGGGAATAAGCCAACCCTCAGACATGGAGAGTTCCAAGCATTTACTTCTAACGTGTACTTTCTAGAAGTTACACTGAAACGAGGACTAAACTAAGACAAAGAACCCAGGAAATGTGAGATTAAGCAAAGCAGAGTAATAAAAGAATTTCAACTTTTCCGGACAGTGAGGTCCTAAGATGTTAGCTGTTCAGTGAGTCTAGAGATAGCTTGCACATCAGTCTCCTTTGGAGCAGGAGGTCATAGGTGACTTTAGGAAGGATCTTTCTAGAGAAAACAAAGTGGAAATTTTTGTTAACCATATACATTTGACAATGTGGAAAATAATATCGATAGGGGCTTTATGAATTTATTGAGGAGCTTGGAGTAAACATGTATTGGTTGTATGTTTGTATTGTGGAAAGGAAAACAGTGAGGGTATTAGGCGAATATATTAAACATCAAACTGCACATCATGAGGCCACATATTCTGAGTGAAGAAATTAGAAGAACATGAAGAGACTTCTGAATTCTAATTTAAGGGCAAGTAAAAGTGAGGAAATGAAGTGGGGAGTGTACAGAGAGATTTGCAAGACAGGAAAGCTGTAAGAGAGCTGAAATGTTATCAAGATAACAGGAAGTCAGTGGATGATGTCTAAAATATGTATGAATCCACAGATACCAAATTGAGCTTATCATTTTAGAATAATAGAAGTAAGTACCAGAAGAAAGCAAAGGTGTTTAAAGTATTTCTTGGGATATAGGAGTAAAGAATGAGTGGGGTGAAACCAATGTCTCCTATTTATTATTTTAAAGCCCATGACTGAGTAACACACACGCACAGGAAATCAATGTGTATCAACGCCCTGTATAGCTATCCTTATCTCAACCAGCAAAAACCCTTGTTCCTTCCTATTATTGCTTATACTCTCTCTTCAACAAAATTAGAAATAAGGGCAAAATAGTTTCTGCTGGGTATTGAGGGGGTGGGGGGTGGTAAGGGAGGGGGTGGGGGCAGGGGGGAGAAATGACCCCAGCCTTGTATGCACATATGAAAAATAAAATTAAAAAAAAAAGAAAAAAGAATAAAGCCCATGATTGATAACTCATATCTGGAGCATCTGTTGTGCTACTTCTGTTGGCTGCTTTTTTTCTCTTGGGCCTGCCTCTTGGCATATAAGGAATTTTTTTCATTTACATATTTTATTTGGAAATGTTTATACTAGTACCACAGATATAAGGACATTCTCTATTAAATGCCAGGCATTGTGTTGAAAATCATAGCTACTTGGATAATCTTATTTTTGCCAAAAGTTTTCTTTAGCTTTTGTCAGGCCATTGATGTAGGAAGTTTTTTGGGTTTTTTGTTTGTTTTTTTTTTTTGGTGGTACTTGGGGTTTGAACTCAGGGTCTTACACTTACTAGGCAGATGCTCTACCACTGGAGCTACTCCACCAGCCCTTTTTTGTGCTGAGTATTTTTGAGATTTGCCTAAGCTGGCCTTGAACTTAGACCCTCCTGATCTGTGCCTCCTGACTAGCTAGGATTACAGGTGTGAGTCATGATGTAGGGGTATATTGCTTTAATTCAGTCACTGAGTTGATTTGAACTTGAGTTTTAGTCTTTGTAAGACCTGGTCTATTTCGGTTCAACCTTACTCCTAGTGTATAATGATCTAGAGTTCCTAATTAAATCTGGGGATGTTTATCAGAGCCACTTACGGTTCACTGGCTGTGAACACTAGTTTTTTTAATCTCCCCAGTTTTGTGAGATTACTGAAAGCGTGTTTTCCCTACTCCTTTCACAGGCTACTCTTGGGAGAATTTTCTTAATGAATAACTTGCACCTGTGTTCTTGGCTGAGGTTCTGCTGGGAAAACACAATCTAAGACAACATCTTTCAATAAAGCAAAACTTTATTGATTCGAGACAAAAGTTTGATTCAAGGATAAGAAAACCCATCTCTTAATCATACTAAGACCAAAAGCAGCTCGTGCAAATGTTCCATCCTGAGGACCATGAGAAACTAACCTTTATTTTCTGTCATTCTTATGATTTATTTTATAGTTACCCATTTATTTCTGGCTATGTAGCAGTTGGAAAAGAAATAAAGGAAGAAACACAGACTTGGATACACTAACAGGTATTTTCATTTGTGTTTGGCTCAGCCTAAATTGGTGTAAGGCGGCTGCAGTGAGAGACGTCTGTCCAGGTGTTTTTGTAAAAAGAACGACTCAAAAACACTTGAACTTCTTACTCACAATTTCTCAACCTGCTGTGCACATCTGGAACTTGCTTTTCCATCAGAGGAATTCTTTTCTTTTTTTCCCCACTTGGGGCCACGTTCATCTGCTAGAAGGCTCTCTGCAGGACAGGGGACAGCTTGAGCATGATCTTGAATTGACACAAGGGACCCTATACATTCTCTTATTGACCTTAGAGACAAAATCACTTCAGTGACAGTTTTTTCTTTTGCTCCCATTTTGGCCTTAAAAAAAAAATCCCAAAGTGGTTTTCCTAAAGATCTTTAAATCTACATTCAATAAGAGACACTTAGAAAAATATGAACTAGTTTCTTGTGCGAAAATCTTAAGTTCTGACGGTGTATTAGTCTTCTAGAGATGCCATGGCAAATATCACAGAAGGGGTCATGCCAACAAAAGTCATTTTCTCAGAGTGCTAGAGTTTGGAAGTCTAAGAACAAGAACAATTAGGTTCTTGTGAGGGTTCTTTTCCTGGCTTCCAGACAGATGCCTTCTCCGTGTCCTTAAGGCAAAGAAAGAAGGTAACATAACAGGAGTGGGGACTTCCTTCTGTAACTTACTAGTGCCATTAAGGCTGCTTGGGCCTGATTACATGTATACCACTTCCATTTGAGGATGGAATGCTGCTGTGCACGCTGACTTTATGCGTTGGTGGGTCAGATAACATCTAGTTCCTATGGCAGTTTCAGGTTGCATGGTGATTTGGTGGACCATAGTTAAGCATTCGGTCTCAGCTAAGGCAAGTAGTAGGCTCAGAGCTGTTTTTCAGAACAGTAGTAACCTAGGGAGTATGGCAGTGCTTTGTCCTAAAAATCCGGAGAGTCTGTGCTGTGATTCCCACATAAAGGCTTCATAAAGGCTCCAGGCAGCATTGCTACCTGCCATTGATGCCTCAAGGACTGTTGGATCTGTGGGATCCTACAGCCCAAGTGGTGGAACATTTGTTGACCTACTGAGTGCTTTCTTTTGTCCTGGGTTTCCCTCAAAAATAGCAGTTTTTTAAGGTCACTCAGTAAATGGGCTAGAATAATGCACCCCCCAAAAGAATATGTTGCCTTCAAAACCAAATAAACCCATTAGTGTTAAACCTCTCTTGTGGTTGTAGGAAGAGCCAGATACAACACTTATCCTTAACTTTGGAAGGGACATGTTGCCATGCCCCCTACCACTGCATCTCTAAAAAAAACTTGCTGAGGTAGGAGCTTCCTAAGTTTTTTTTCAAATTTACTTCTCACCTTCTAACATCCAAATGTCTACTCGTGTGTCTGGAGTAGTTGCTATTGCTTGCTCACTAGGGGCAGTCAGCAAAATATCACCAATGTAATGGACCAGAGTCATATCTTATGGAGGAGAGAGGTGACAAAGCTCCCTGCCTAAGCTAAGTTATGACATAACTAAATGGTCTAGAGATGGAGAGTTGGTATACTCCGGAGGAAAGGCAGTGAGGTGTATTACTGGTCTTGGCCAGCTGAAAGCAGGTCTGCTTCTTGTGGTCTTTGATAGGGACATAGAAAAAGGCATTTGCCACACTTATAGGTACACATCAGATAAAGGGCATATGGTAATATGCTCAAGCAATCCCAATACAGCAGGTGCAAATGGAGTCGCCACCTACTTAAGCTTGTGACACTTCACTGTCATTCTCCAAGACCATCTATTTTATGCACAGATCAAATATGAGACTTGAATAGGAATGTAGTGGGAATTCTACCCCACATCTTTCAAATCCTTGGCAGTGGTGCTAGTTTCTGCAACCCCTCCATCAATACTACATTGTTTTGACTTTAAGTATTTTCTTAGAAGAAGCAGTTCTAGTGGTTTTGTTGGCCTTTCCCACCAAAAAAGGCCTAATTTTGGCAGCTACTGAGTGTGTCTGTTCCAATTATTCATTTCAGAACTGAGGAAATAACCACAAGATGGTTAACCCTTGGGCTAAAACAGAAAGACCTGAGCTAAAACTAAAACTCCACTATTACCTGATCTCCATAAGCCCCTTCACTGATTGGTGGCCCATAGTGATGTTTTGCATCTCCTGGAATTAGAGTCAGTTCAGAGCCAATGTTCAGTAGTCCTGGAAAGGTCATATTATATCTTTTACCCTTGCCCAGTTATACTGTTAAAAAGCCATAGATCTCTTTGGAGATGGCTGGGAAAAGATTCACAGTGTAAATTCTTGGCAAATTAACTGTCTAAATTCAAGGAATTCTGGGTCGATAAACTAGCTCAAGTCTGTAAACTATAAATCAAGGGGCAATAAGTCTTATTAGAATTTTTTCACTTGTCCTAGAACTTTTCTGCTTGCACAGATCAAGTAAGCAAGTATTTATTTCACTACAATGACCAACTTACTCTATAAGCCAGCCTATTCTGATTGCTGCTTTGACTCTGATCTTTGTCACATTAACTACATTCTCCTTGCCTTTGTTTTTTTTTAATTGTTTTATTATTCATATGTGCATACAATGCTTGGGTCATTTCTCCCCCCTGCCCCCACCCCCTCCCTTACCACCCACTCCACCCTCTCCCTCTCCCCCCCTTGATACCTGGCAGAAACTATTTTGCCCTTATCTCTAATTTTGTTGAAGAGAGTATATAAGCAATAATAGGAAGGAATGAGGGTTTTTGCTGGTTGAGATAAGGATAGCTATACAGGGCATTGACTCACATTGATTTCCTGTGCGTGGGTGTTACCTTCTAGGTTAATTCTTTTTGATCTAACCTTTTCTCTAGTTCCTGGTCCCCTTCTCCTATTGGCCTCAGTTGCTTTTAATGTATCTGCTTTAGTTTCTCTGCATTAAGGACAACAAATGCTAGCTAATTTTTTAGGTGTCTTATCATTCCTCACCCCTCCCTTGTGTGCTCGTGGTTTTATCATGTGCTCCAAGTCCAATCCCGTTGTGTGTTTGCCCTTGATCTAAAGTCTGCATATGAGGGAGAACATACGATTTTTGGTCTTTTGGGCCAAGCTAACCTCACTCACAATGATGTTCTCCAATTCCATCCATTTACCAATGAATGATAAAATTTTGTTCTTCTTCATGGCTGCATAAAATTCCATTGTGTATAGATACCACATTTTCTTAATCCATTTGTCAGTAGTGGGGCATCTTGGCTGTTTCCATAACTTGGCTATTGTGAATAGTGCCGCATTAACATGGGTGTGCAGGTGCCTCTGGAGTAACCTGTGTCACAGTCTTTTGGGTATATCCCCAAGAGTGGTATTGCTGGATCAAATGGTAGATCAATGTTTAGCTTTTTAAGTAGCCTCCAAATTTTTTTCCAGAGTGGTTGTACTAGTTTACATTTCCACCAACAGTGTAAGAGGGTTCCTTTTTCCCCACATCATTGCCAACACCTGTTGGTGGTGGTGTTGCTGATGATAGCTATTCTAATAGGGGTGAGGTGGAATCTTAGTGTGGTTTTAATTTACATTTCCTTTATTGCTAGAGATGGTGAGCATTTTTTCATGTGTTTTTTGGCCATTTGAATTTCTTCTTTTGAGAAAATTCTGTTTAGTTCACTTGCCCATTTCTTTATTGGTTCATTAGTTTTGGGAGAATTTAGTTTTTTAAGTTCCCTAAATATTCTGGTTATCAGTCCTTTGTCTGATGTATAGCTAGCAAATATTTTCTCCCACTCTGTGGATGTTCTCTTCAGTTTAGAGACCATTTCTTTTGATGAACAGAAGCTTTTTAGTTTTATGAGGTCCCACTTATCTATGTTATCTCTTATTTGCCATGCTGCTGGGGTTTTGTTGAGAAAGTTCTTACCTATACCTACTAATTCCAGAGTATTTCCTACTCTTTCCTGTATCAACTTTAGAGTTTGGGATCTGATATTAAGATTCTTGATCCATTTTGAGTTAATATTGGTATAGGGTGATATACATGGATCTAGTTTCAGTTTTTTGCAGACTGCTAACGAGTTTTCCAGCAGTTTTTGTTGAAGAGGCTGCTTTTTCTCCATCGTATATTTTTAGCGCCTTTGTCAAAGACAAGTTGGTTATAGTTGTGTGGCTTCATATCTGGGTCCTCTATTCTGTTCCACTGGTCTTCATGTCTGTTTTTGTGCCAGTACCATGCTGTTTTTATTGTTATTGCTTTGTAATATAGTTTGAAGTCAGGTATTGTGATACCTCCTGCATTGTTCTTTTGACTGAGTATTGCCTTGGCTATTCGTGGCTTCCTGTGTTTCCATATAAATTTAACGGTAGATTTTTCAATCTCTTTGATGAATGTCATTGGAATTTTGATGGCAATTGCATTAAACATGTAGATTACTTTTGGGAGTATCGACATTTTTACTATGTTGATTCTACCAATCCATGAGCATGGGAGATCTCTCCACTTTCCGTAGTCTTCCTCAATCTCTTTCTTCAGAAGTGTATAGTTTTCCTTGTAGAGGTCGTTCACATCTTTTGTTAGGTTTACACCTAGGTATTTGATTTTTTTTGAGGCTATTGTAAATGGAATTGTTTTCATATATCCTTTTCAGTTTGTTCATTATTAGTGTATAGAAATGCTAATGATTTTTCTATGTTGATTTTATCTCCTGCTACCTTGCTATAGCTATTGATGATGTCTAGAAGCTTCTGAGTAGAGATTTTTGGGTCTTTAAGGTATAGGATCATGTTGTCTGCAAATAGGGATATTTTGACAGTTTCTTTACCTATTTGTATTCCTTTTATTCCTTCTTCTTGCCTAACTGCTCTGGCTAGGAATTCCAGTACTATGTTGAATAGGAGTGGAGATAGTGGGCATCCTTGTCTCATTCCTGATTTTAGAGGAAATGGTTTCAGTTTTTCTCCATTAAGTATAATGCTGGCTGTAGGTTTGTCATATACAGCTTTTATAATGTTGAGGTACTTTCCTTCTATTCCTAGTTTTCTTAGAGCTTTTATCATGAAATGGTGTTGGATCTTATCAAAGGCTTTTTCTGCATCTATTGAGATGATCAAGTGGTTTTGTCTTTGCTTCTGTTAATGTGATTTATTACGTTTATTGATTTTTGTATGTTGAACCACCCCTGCATTCCTGGGATGAAGCCTACTTGGTCGTGGTGAATAATCTTTTTGATGTGTTGTTGAATTTGGTTTGCCATTATTTTGTTGAGGATTTTTGCATCAATGTTCATTAAGGAGATTGGCCTGTAGTTCTCCTTTTGGAGGTGTTTTTGCCTGGTTTTGGGATAAGTGTAATACTGGCTTCAGAAAAAGTGTTTGGCAGTTTCCCTTCCCTTTCTATTTTGTCGAACAGTTTAAGGAGAGTTGGTATCAGTTCTTCTTTAAAGGTCTGATGGAATTCAGCAGAGAATCCATCAGGTCCTGGACTTTTCTTTTTGGGGAGACTCTTGATTGCTGCTTCAATTTCATTTTGTGTTATAGATCTATTCAGGTGATTAATTTCCTCTTGGTTCCATTTTGGATGATCATACGTGTCTAGAAATCTGTCCATTTCTTTAAGATTTTCAAATTTATTTGAATATAGGTTCTCAAAGTAATCTCTGATGATTTCCTGGACTTCCATGGTGTTTGTTGTTATCTCTCCTTTAGCATTCCTGATTCTACTAATTTGAGTTTTTTCTCTCCTCATTTTAGTCAGGTTTGCCAGGGGTCTGTCGATCTTGTTTATTTTTTCAAAGAACCAACTTTTTGTTTCATTAATTCTTTGTATGGTTTTTTTGGTTTCTATTTCATTGATTTCAGCTCTTATTTTTATTATTTCTCTCCTATTTGTTTTGGGATTTACTTGTTCTTGTTTTTCTAGGAGTTTGAGATGTATCATTAGGTCATTGATTTGGGATCTTTCAGTCTTTTTAATATATGCACTCATGGCTATAAACTTTCCTCTCAGGTCTGCCTTTGCTGTGTCCCATAGGCTCTGGAAGGTTGTGTTTTCATTTTCATTGACTTCCAGGAACTTTTTAATTTCCTTTTTTATTTCATCAGTGACCCATTGTTCATTAAGTAATGAGTTATTTAGTTTCCAGCTGTTTGCTAGTTTTTTGTCTTTACTTTTGTTGTTGAGTTCTAGTTTTATTGCATTGTGATCAGATAGTATGCACAGATAGTTTGCTGAGGCTTGCTTTGTGCCCTAAGATATGATCTATTTTGGAGAAGGTTCCATGGGCTGCTGAGAAGAATGTATATTGTGTAGAAGTTGGATGAAATGTTCTGTAGACATCAAGTAGGTCCATTTGATCTATTGTATATTTTAGATCTTGGATTTCTTTATTGATTTTTTGTTTGATTGACCTATCTATTAATGATAATGGGGTGTTAAAGTCTCCCATGATCATTGTGTTAGAGTTAATATATGCTTTTAGGTCTTTCAGGGTATGTTTGATGAAATTGGGTGCATTGACATTGGGTGCCTATAGGTTGATAATTATTTACTTTTGGTCTGTTTCTCATTTTATTACAGATTGTCCTTGTTTATCTCGTTTGAGCAATGTAGGTTTGAAGTCTACTTTGTCAGAGATAAGTATTGCTACTCCTGCCTGTTTTGGGTGGCCATTGGCTTGGTAAATCTTCTTCCAGCCTTTCATCCTAAGCCTATGCTTATTTCTGTCAGTGAGATGGGTCTCCTGTAAGCAACAAATTGTTGGATCTTTCTTTTTAATCCAGTTCATCAAACGGTGCCTTTTCATGGGTGAATTAAGTCCATTAACATTAAGTGTTAGTACTGATAGGTATGTGGTGATTCCTGTCATTTAGTTGTCTTAGTTGTTTAAAGGTTTGATTGTGTGTACCTAAGTTGAGGTTACTGTCTACTTTCTTGCTTTTTCTTTTCCTGTAGTTTAGTGCTGCCTGTCCTTTCATGGTTATGTTGGGTTTCACTTTCTGTGTGCAGAATCCTTTGAAGAATCTTTTGTAGTGGTGGCTTTGTGGTCACATATTGTTTTAGTTTCTGCTTATCATGGAAGGCTTTTATTGCACCATCTATTTTGAATGATAGTTTTGCTGGGTTGAGTATCCTGGGGTTGAAGTTATTTTCATTCAGTGCCCGGAAGATCTCTCCCCATGCTCTTCTTGCTTTTAATGTTTCTGTTGAGAAGTCTGCTGTGATTTTGATGGGTTTACCTTTGTATGCTATTTGTTTTTTCTCTCTTACAGCCTTCAATATTCTTTCCCTAGTTTCTGTACTTGTTGTTTTAATGATGATATGTCATGTGGTAGTTCTATTTTGATCTGGTCTGTTTGGTGTCCTGGAGGCCTCTTGCATCTGTATGGGAATATCTTTCTCTAGATTTGGGAAATTTTCTGTTATTATTTTGTTGAATATATTGTGCATTCCCTTTGCTTGCACCTCTTCTCCTTCTTTTATGCCCATGATTCTCAGGTTTGGTCTTTTGATGGAGTCGGTGAGTTCTTGCATTTTCTTTTCACAGGTCTTGAGTTGTTTAATTATTAGTTCTTTGGTTTTCCCTTTAATTACCATTTCATCTTCGAGTTCTGAGATTCTGACTTCTGTTTGTTGTATTCTGCTGGATTGGCCTTCCATTTTGTTTTGCAATTCTGTTTCATTCTTTTTTCTGAAGTTTTCCATATCCTGTGTCATTTCCTCTTTAATGTTGTCTATTTTTGTCCTGAGTTCATTTATCTCTTTATTAATCATGTTCTCTGTTTCACTTTGGTGTTTATACAGTGCTTCTATGGTTTCCTTTATTTCTTCTTTTGCTTTTTCAAATTCTCTATTTTGTTGTCTTGGAATTTCTTGAGTGTGTCCTGTACATTTTGGTTGACCCTATCCAGTATCATCTCTATAAAATTCTCATTGAGTACCTGTAGTATTTCTTCTTTTAAATTTTTCTTGTGGGCTTCACTGGTCCTTTGGCATAGTTTATATTCATTTTGTTGGAATCTGGATCTGAATATCTGTTTTCTTCATTTCCCTCTGGTTCCTGTACTAATTTTTTGCTGTGGGGAAACTGGTTTTCCTGTTTTTACTGACTTCCCATCATTGCCCTTGATATTGTTATTGTCCCTGTACTGTGTACAATTAAGTATTTTCTGGCTTGTAATGATAGCAGTAGTGATATTTAGAATGGAAAGGTGAGATAGGATGGAAAGCAAAGAAGTTAAAGGTAAAGGGAATAACAAATAATCAAGTAGAAAAAAAAACAAAACAAAGGAACAGACAAAAAAAGTTTCAAAGACATAAACAGGGAGAGACAGTGTACTAATCAACTGTAAGCTGAAAAGGCATTAGAGAGACAAAGAGAGCATTGAAAATAAAAAAAATAAAAAGAGTAAAGATAAGAATAAAAATAAAAGAATAAGTAAATGAAAGAAAACTATATATAAAATAAAATAAAATAAAACAAAATAAAAAATAAAAACGTCCAAGTTCAAATGCAATGAAATTTCAGTCTTAATAATTTTGGTGTTTGTCCCTCAGCCTGCAATCCTGGAGATGGTGCCTCAGATGTTGTTCTGTAGTTGTCTCATCAAAGGGGACACATAAAGTAGAACAAAACTGCACACACACAAAAAAAGCCCACCAAGTGTCCCAAGTTCAAATGCAATACAGTTTCAGTAAGTTTTTCAGCATGCAGGTGTAGTTTGATTGTTTTCTCATCAAAGGTAGGGAGAGAGAAAAAAAAGAGCCTGGAGACAGTTCTGTGAATGGTATCTGCGGCTGTGGCTTGCCTGTCCGCTGCTGTCAGCCTGCTGTAGCTGGAGGTGTTATTTATGCAGATCTCAGGGTGAGCTTAACACTCACCTGGCCCTGCAGGCTTTGTTTACTCAGAGTTCTCCTGTGCGTGAGCTTCTGCTACAAGATTTCCCCTTTCAAGCACACTGGGGGAGGTGACACTGCATTCACTTTCTCTGGCCTGCGTGTTTGTTTACAGCTCACGTGGGAGGTGGGTCTTCCCCCCTCTCCTGTGGAGTTTTCCTCCCTCTGCCACTCTCACAAGCTTTTCTCCTCCTGGTTTTTGGGCACACGCCCCCGCTCCCACCGGAATCTCTCCGGCCAGGCCTGGCTTGTTTATTTACAGTTCCAGGAAGAGTCCCCTCCTCCCCTTCGGCGCTCAGTGCACCCCACCCTCTTTCCCACGTGTCTTTATTGTTCTTATTGCTTATTACTCAGTTTCTCTTTTTTCCCCGGGTGGGGATCGGTCTGTCCAGGGGGCTATGCTGATCTGGCCCAGGGTTGTCTGTGGAAGTACTGCGTACCACTTAGCTTGCCTTGTCCACCTCTTCCCAAGCCATCTGTGCATGGGCGACTGGTGGCAGCCCGAGGGCCCTCCTGGTTTCTCCGTTCAACATGAAGTGAGATGCTCTGCACAGGCTGGAGGTGTGGAGGGGGTCAAAGTTTTGCCTCTTATCAGTGGCCTTGCCTGCAAGGTGGGTCTCCAGCATCTCTCCAAGATTTCACTGTAGGAGGCACAGTTTCTACTTCCTCCCTCTAGCCGCCATCTTGGAATCTTCCTTCTTCTCCTTGCCTTTGAAGATGAGTGCTGCCACCCCAGAATCTAACTACTGCTATTGCATTTAGGCTTCCCAATTAAGTGATGGTTCCCAATGTAAGATCCAATCTACAAGGAAGAGCAATGATAGAAATTATTGTGGCTTGAATTTGAAGTATCACCCTAAAAAGTTCATGAATTGCAGGCTTGGTCCCCAGCTGGTATGAGGGCTCTGACTTCACCAATGGATTTATCCATTGATAGGTTCACAATCTGATGCATTATTGGGAGGTGGGGCCTAACTGGAGGAAAGAGGCCACCTGGGGCATGCCTTTGACAGTTATCTTGTCCTTGGCCCTTTCTTATCTCACCCTTTTCGCTTTCTGATTACCATGAGGTGAGCAACTGTGCTCTATTATGCCTTGTCTGCCATGGTGTTCTTCCTCACCTCAAGGCCAAAGCAAAGGACTGAAGCTCCATGGACTGAAGGCTCTGAAACTATGAGACAAAACAAACCTTCCTCCTTTAAATTAACTTTCTCTGGTAACTGACCTACACGAGCTCTTTGAGCTCCCTCCAAAAATTTCTCACATCATTATAATAGGTGAATAGGTCTTAGAAGACAAATTCATTCAAACGTTCCTTAAACTTTGATTCCCTTCCTCTACATTTATTTATTTACTTATTTATTTATATTTTATTATTATCTTTTTTGGTGGTACTGGGTTTTGAATTAAGGGCCTCACACTTGCTAAGGCAGAAGCTCTACCACTTGGGCCACTCCACCAACCCCCCCTTCCTCTACGTTTACACTGAGGCTGGTCTGACATTTCCAACTTACATACTGTGAGCTAGCTTCTTGTTCATCAGTCAACCAAACACAGTGTTACAGAGTCCTTTCTAACTCCTTAAGCTTCAATTTTAAGTTCAGAATCCTTGCCTGATGAGCTTCTATCAGTTAATTTGGACTTGTGCCACTTTACAGTCCTTCTTCCATTATCTCACACTCTTTTTTTTTTTTTTTTTGGTGGTATTGGGGTTTGAACTCAGGTCTTCATGCTTGTTAAGTAGGTGCCCTACTAATTGAGCCTCTCTAGCAGCCCTTATTTCACACTCTTTTTTTTTTTTTTGGTACTGGGGCTTGAACTCAGGGCCTTTACCTAGAGCCACTCCATCAGCCTTATTTATTTTTGTGAAGGGCTTTTTGAGATAGGGTCTCACAAACTATTTGCCCAGGCTGGCTTTGAGCTGTGATCTTCCTGATCTCTGCCTCCTGAGTAGCTAGGATTATAGGCATGAGCCACCAGTGCCTGGCTATCTCACACTCTTAATATTCATTTCCACACATGTTCCCATGATTTTTGCTTGTAATGAGAGAACTCAAGTTGTTATTTTGAGGTAGAGTTTACTCCTCATGGGTTTCACTTTGTACTTCACCTGACACCTGCTGGGGCTTGAGTCTAGTTATAGTTCCAGAAGCAAAGAGGGGTTATGGAAGTGGGTCCTGAGAAGAATCTGCATTATATGAATGGTATGTGCTTCATAGGAGGCCATTAGAGTTTCCTCAGGCAATATAGGGTTAATCCCCTCAGATGGAAAGAGAGATGTCAATTCTACTAAGGGCAGCATGAACACTTTCACTTGGGGTAGGAAGGCCTCTGCCACTTGCAAAGAGGACTCATAAGAATTTAGGGTCTCAATGACCTCCACTTCATCAGGGAGTCCCCCACATTTCCATTCCAATGTTCAGAAACCATTCTTTCTTGATCAATGCTCTCACTTTAGTACAGGCTCCCTATGAGGATGGAAGTTTAATGTGTGTTGTAACTTAGTCACAGGATCAGATTCTGCATTTGATTTTCAGTAATCTCAGCTGTGCAGCTACAGGAGATAAGGGTCTTTTTCAGAGAATTCAAGAAGATTTCAGATCGTTTATAAAAGATGTGAGCTGGATTGAAATACCTGAGGTCATCTGCATCTTTCTCTACTTTGTTCAGCATTAGAAACAACTAGCCAATTACAGCATATTTGTTAATTTTGCTAAAATGAATATCACGTACATAGTCACCAGCTCCTTGTTTCTTAGAAAGGGCTGATTAGGAGTATTCGGTAGTGATGCTTTGTATATCTCTCTTACCATATCATTCCATGGACTATAACTCTATGAATGCTGTGTTTACTTCAAGAAATAGTGTCATTAGTGTCTTTGAATCTAATCAGATTTGAAAGCCAATTCAGAAAACTCATCCTCTGGAACTGGAGGACAGCATCTTAAGTGAAGATAGCCAGGTTCAGAAAGCAAAAGGCCGTATGTTTTCTCTCATATGTGGAATATAGAACCAATACAAATATGAGTAATATCATGAAAAAAAGGTCATGCTAAGGGGAAGTCTCTAGTGGGAGAGGGAGGGTAAAAAAAGGAAGTTAAGAAAGTGAATGCGTGGTTGATGTACTTTCTATACAGGAATGAATATAGAATTTTTAAACCTGTTGAAATCACCATAAAAAAGGGACTAAGGTAGAAAGGAGAAAAATAGAGAGCACGAACCAATTTGGGTAATAATACGTATATACATGGAAATGCCACAATGAAACTCCCTGTATAGCTATCTTAAAAAAAAAAGTCTTTTTTTTCAAAAATGGAGAATAGGAAAGTAAAACAGGTCTTCTCTAGGGTTATACCAGTGGGAACATATAAGGAAAGAGTGAAGGAAGTTGAATGTGGTGAAAATGCTGTGTTTATGTATGAAAATGGAAAAATGAGACCTATTGAAACTATTCTGGGAGTGAGGGGAGGGGAGATAAAGGAGAATGATGGAGGGGTTGAATTTAGCTATGACATATTGTAAGAACTTTTGTAAATGTCACAATATACCCCCAGTATAACAATAATATGGTAATAAAAAAAGAAAACTCACCCTGAAATTCTGTTTCTTTAGAACCACTCCTGGTAACAAATCTGTATTAGTAAGTGTTCTTCAGAGAAACAGGACTGATAGGATGTGTGTGTGTGTGTGTGTGTGTGTGTATTATAAGGAATTGATTCATGTGCTTAATTATGTTGACTGACAACTCATAGCTGCTGGTGTAGAACTCAGTTTGTAGTGATTGCTCATTCATAGCTGAAGATGAACTACTTTTGTAACAATTTTGTAGAAGGGGAAACTAGGTCTAGGGAGCTACTCAAGCAACTTGCTTATGGAACAGCCAAGTTGAGAAACCAAGATTTATTGATTTTTCACTCAGTTCCATCTACCACTTCATAAGCTAAATATAGAGGTGGTATTGTGGATATAGTGTCTTTAGAATCTGGGCTTTGAAATTATTCTGCATAGATCGGTTTATTCCTAACTTTTATATTGGGTTTCATCTGAAATTCATATAGAAGATAAAGGGTAAAAGAGCAGGCAACAGAATTTCAAAGACATCGTAGCTCAGGAAAGATTCATCTTATCTGATGGCAAGAATATTTATGAAGCTTTTGTATTAAAATGGTGATACATTTTAATGGGGATAGATAGATTAAAAAGTCTGGAAATAGACCTACAATATATGGGGATGTGAGGCAAGTCAAGAGTGGCATTACAATTGGTGGGGGATACATAATTAGAGAAGTCAGTGATAATTGCCCGTTCATGCTAGATAAAACTAGCTAAAAATAAATTCCAGACATCCTAAACCTGGATGTGGCAAGAAAATAATTTTTCTTTTTGTTTGGAGGTACTGGGGTTTGAACTCAGGGCCTCACACTTGCTAGGCAGATGTTATACCACTTGAGCCACTCCTCCAGCCTTTTTTTGTGTTGGGTATTTTGGATATAGGGTCTGGAGAACTGTTTGCCTGGGCTGGCCTCAAACTGTGATTCTCCTGATCTCTGCCTCCCCAGTAGGTGGGATTACAGGGATGAGCCATTGGTGCCTAGCAAGGAGATAATTTTGAAGGACATACAGAAAACTATCATGATTGTGAAGTAAGGAATCATTTCTTATATAAAGTAAAAGAGATCACACACACAAAAGAAACATAAATATATCCATTTACATGAAAAGCAAACCAAATAAAAGTTTTGTTCAACAAATGATATTGATAAAGGAGAATGATGGAGGAGGTGAATTCAACCATGATGTAATGTAAGAACTTTGGTAAATGTCACAATCTACCCCCACACAGAAATAGTAAAAACAAACAAAAAACATTCTAACTGCCACTCATGAATGAGGAAAAAAAACCCAAATGATATTGTAAACAAAGATAAGCTTACACTAGGAAAAGGTATTTACAATGCATATAACCAACAGAGGAATATACTGTAGAATATATAAAGGATACAAATTAGTAACAAAAAGACAAGCAACTCAATAGAAAGTAGGCAAAGAATATAAACAGGTAATTCAAGGTGAGCAACCTAAATAGTCAAATCACATAAGAAAAATGTTCAAACACATTTGTAGTTAGGTTTATGACAATTAAAGCATTAATAAGACCACCAAATTGGTCAAAAATTAAGAAATTATAGAACAGTGAGTGTTGGCAAGGATGTAGAGAGATATTCTTATTCTTTGCAGATGGGAATATTGTTAAGTATAATTCATTTGGGGACATAAACTGATATCTAAGCAAGTTGAAGATGAACATATGCTATTTTCTACTTCTTCATACACCAAACTGTGATCCCTAGATCAAATCTGGCCCCCCTGCTTGTTTTTGTAAATAAACTCTTATTGGAACACAGCTGTGCTCTTTTTAAAATTAACATATTATTTCTGGTTGTTTCATGCAATGTGACACAGGAATTGTAATAGTGACAAAATATTTATCATCTTCATGGTAAAAGACTTCTGACCTCTACCCTTCACTTTAGAGGAACTCTCATGCATAGGCAAACCAAAGTTATCAGAAAATATTCTTTACCACTGTTTTTGATTTTAAAAAATGGATATCCTCTTTTCTTCAGCAATAGTAGAAGAGATAAACAAAATGTGCTTTCTTTTTTTGGGGGGTGGTACCGGTGTTTGAATTTAGGGCCTATATTTTGAGCCATTCCATGCACACCCCCTTTTTGGGATGGGCTTTTTTCAAGATAGGAGAGGGTCTTGCAAACTTTACATCTGGACTGGGTTTGAGCTGTGATTCTCCAGATTTCTTCCTCCTGAGTAGCTAGACATGAGCCATTGGCATCTGGCTAAAATGTGTTTTCTTTATGTGATAGAATACTATATAGTAATGAAAATGAGATAACTAGATATGTATGAAATGATTAAAATATGTATCAACATGGAAAAATGTCAACTTTCAGTATGAAAGTAGGAAAAAACCAACTTTCAAAACACATCCACTTTTACAATCACCTCCTTCCAATCCCCTCTGGCTCCATGAGACTATTGTTTCACTCAATGACCAATAGTAGATGCAACCATTAAATGAATGTAAATAGCAAACTATGCCTCTCTGAATGTTATTATAAAAGTGACAGCCAGACATTGGGTGGCATTTTGTGTAATGCATTACAAAATATACTTCATCTATGAAATATTCTTGACAAAAACAAAGTGAATCCAACCAAGCTTTTAGATCTATCTTTGACAAAAATATAGGTGATAGGAGGGGGCAAGATGGCAGATTGTTGACATTCCTATAGCCCGGAGGCAACCAACTACCCTGAAAAATGAAGATCAGAGAACCCCAGAAGGCACCCTTGGGGTCCCATAACCTCAAAGCTCTCGCTGAATCTGCAAATAGAGAAACAACTAACCATGGGAATAGGGGGAAGAACCACTCACAGCTCACACTCCCGATCCTTTGTCCCTGAAGTCACTCCGTGGCTCTAGGCTCCTCTCTTCAAGTCCTGTTTCCAGGCACTCACAGGAACTTGGAGCTCCACTGGGGGCCCCCCCCCACCAGTACACAACCTGTTACCTTCACCCTGAACCACCAGGGAAACCGGTGCCCCTGTGTAAGCAGACCCCACAGCTACTGCTGCTGCACAGGTAACAGAAGGCGCAAGCCAGCAGGCTTGTTCCCCTGGCAGCAGCACCACAGAATTGGGCTCCCTGAAGCTCGTGTGGGAGCCCCAATGCAAGTAGACCCTAGGCCTCTGCTACCTTTGGGCACAAGACAATTTAAGCCCTCTGGCCTTGCTGCCCATGGGTACCCTCAACTTGCTACACAGTGCCAGGAGACTGCCACCACACACCCAAGTGAGCCCCAGGCTCCAGGCCTTCCTATTCTGCTGGTGCCAGGAGGATTCCCTATTATGGAGCATGGAATCCCAGCTCTCCCCACTGTCCCTGATAGCAAGAGAGCCCTTGCTTCTCCATCAAAGAGTGAGAATGCCAGATTCCACATGGAGGGGAGGAAAGCTATAACCTGCTACTCTGCAGGCAGCTCCAGAAGTCCTGTCCCCCAAGGTACACAGAAGACCAGCACTTCATGGCACACCTCCTTGCAGGAGAGTCAGATCTCTCCTGTCCAAGACCTGGAATCCCAGCTCTTCCACTTAGTGGCAATTCACTACTCTGCTGGTATTAGGAGGCCTGCCCCCTCACCCACAGTGCATAGAGACCCAGTGCTCCCCGCTGCAACTGCAAGAGAGCCCTTGCACCCCATCAAAGTGTGGGAACTCCAACCCCCTTCACTGAGGGGAGAAAAAAGGTAATCGGCACCACAACAAGAACCCTGCAAGGGGTAACATATCTCTGAGGAACACTGCTGGAGCTCCAGGAATAAAAAGCTCAAAATACCAATTACAGGGGTAGAAGAGATAAAACCATAACCGAAAACAACTCCAGATGCATAAATCTCAATGCAGAATGAAACAGCAAAAAAACCACTCTCCATCAAAAGCCAATTCCACCACTAAGGATCCAAACACCTGCCTAGAAGAAGAGCCATCAAACAATGAATTCCACAAAACAATAGTAAAAATGATTAATGACCTCAAAGAAGAAACACAAAAGTTAGTATTTGACCAAAAAGAGGACATGAATAAACAACTAAATGATCTCAAAGAAAATACAAACAAATGAATGAAATTAAGAAGACTATACAGGATATGAAAGAGGAAATCAATAAAGATACAGAAACCCTGAAAAATAATCAATCTGAAATAAACAACTCAATATCCTAAATAAATATTACAATCGAAAACTTGGCAAACAGAGTGGAGAAAGTTGAAAATAGAGTATCAGGAACAGAAAACAAAGTGGAGGAATTAGGCCAAATAGTAAAAGATCATGAAAGAATGCTAAAAAAATGCAAGTGGAACATGCAAGATGTCTGGGATACCATGAAAAGACCAAGCCTATGAATCATGGATGTAGAGCAAGGAGCAAAGATACAAACTAAAGGCACTGACAACTTATTCAATACAATAATAGCAGAGAACTTCCCTAACCTAACTCTTTTGGCAAAGGAGCAGGATATAAAATTAACATACAGAAACCAGTAGCTTTTCTATATACCAGCAAAACAGACTGAGAAAGAAATCAGGGAAACAATCCCACAATAGCCTAGAAACAATAAAGTACCTCAGAATAAATTTAACAAAAGAAACCAAAGACCTTTTTAATTAAAACTATAAACCGCTGAAAAGAGAAAAGAAGAAGACATCAGAAGATGGAAAGACCTTCCTTGCTCATGAATTGGTAGAATCAACATTGTAAATTTGGCTATGCTACCAAAGGCAATCTACATGTTCACGAAACCCCTATCAAAATTCCAAGGAGATTCTGCACAGAAATAGAAAAAACAACTGTGAAGTATATATGGAAACACAAAAGACCTTGAATAGCCAAAGCAATTCTGAGCAAAGTGTCTAATGCTAGAGGCATCACAATACCTAACTTTGAATTATACTATAGAGCCATAACAATAAAAACAGCATGGTATTGGCACACAAACAGACAAGAGGACCAATGGATCAGAATAGGAGATCCAGACATAAACCCATGCATCTACAGCCAACTGATCTTCAACAAAGGAGTCCAAAATACACAATGGAGAAAAGACAGATTCTTTAACAAATGCTGCTGGTAAAACTGGAATCCACCTGCAAAGGATTGAAACTAGATCCTTGTCTTTCACCGTGTACCAAAATCAACTCAAAGTGGATCAAAGACCTTAATGTAAGGCCTGAAACTTTGAAAGCACTCCAAGAAGAGGTAGGATATATACTGGAACAGATAGGTATAGGGAATGACTTCCTAAACAGAACTCCAAAGGCTCAGCATTTAAGAGAAACAATGAACAAATGGGACTCAATCAAGCTAACCCAAAGGAACTTAAAACAGGATACAGTAGAGACACCTGTACACCAATGTTCATCACAGCAGTATTCACAGTAGCCAAGCTCTGGAAAAAACCCAGATAGCCTACAACTGATGAATGGATCATGAAATTGTGGTATAAATACACAATGGAGTATTACTCAGCCATGAGGAATAATGACATGGGTTTGAAGGTAAATGGATGCAACTGGAGGACATCATGTTAAGTGAAGTTACCCAGGATCAGAAACACAAAAGATGCATGTTTTCTCTCATATGTGGAAGATAGATCCAAAGATAAACATATACACAGAAACAAGCATGATCATATACAAACTCAGTTGTAGAACACGTTTGCAACAGTGGAACTACTCTATGGAACTCAGGGAAAGAGAGAAAGGAAAAGAGAACGACACAGCATCAGTAATATCGCATACCATAAGATATGAAGGTAGAGGATATAAGGATGTGTATTGAAAGCTGCTGAAAAACTGGGGTGGGAGGTAAAGAGGTAAGGGAGAGTATTTGAAGGCACTGAACAGACCAAAGTAAAGTACCCCCACAGTGGGCATACATTGAGACACTCCTTTGAATGTCAACTCAAATATTGGTAATGAAAACCAGGACTATGAAATAGGCACAATGTGTGCAGGGGAAAGAATACTAGTGGGATGGGAGAGGGTGAAGTAAGGAGATTAAAGTGATGGTATATGTTGATGGACTTCACGTACCTGTATAAAACAGAACTAAACAACCTCTTGCAATTGCTTTAAGTGGGGTGGGAAGGGGGCTGAGAGGGAGAGACGATGGGGACAATGTAATGTACAATATAAGACTAATTGGAATTATCACTATGAATTCCCCCTGTATCAGGAATATATCCTAATAAAAAATTTATAATAAAAAATATAGGTGATAGAGTTAAGGACAATATAAGGGAAAGAATGGACACATTTGGGGCTTTATACAAGAATACTTTGTGGTTTCTGCAGACCATTGGAAAAACCAAAGGGGGAAAAAGGAAGTGTGTGTGTGAGTTGTGTGTGTATGTGTGTGTTGCGGGTATGTGTTGCATGTTTGTTGTGTGTGTGTACTTACTCCTTCAGATTAAAATAAACTCAAGAGACACAACAACCAAATGCAATGTGTTGACCTTTTTTATATCCTGATTCAAAAAGACCATGAAAGAAAACATTTTTTTTGGTGGTAGGGATTGACCCCAGGGCTTGCTACATCTCCAGTCCCTGAGAGGAATTCATAAGACAACCAGGGCAATTAGATTGTAGATTGGATTGATACCAAAGAGTTACGGATAATTTTGTTGGTTGTGATAGTGTGATTACGTTTATAGAAGGAAATGTATTTTTAAAGAGTTGCATATTCAGTATTTAGCAATGACATGATGTGACATATGTAATTTAGCTTAAAACATATCAGCCATAAAAAAAAAGAGAAAGAACTAGTTATACAAATATGGCAAATTTTTTATCATTATGGAGTCTGGGTGCTGGATTTGCAAGAGTTTGCAATATACCCTTCTGTTTTTATAAGGTTTGAAAATTTCATAGAAATAATAAGGGAACTAACCAGAATGTGATTGCTGGTCATTTCCTCACTCCTTGTACTATTACTGTTTGGGTCCAAGCCACTGCATTTTTCTCTTGCAATTACCTTGGTGTGGCCCCTGCTTCTGTTCTTACTTGAATATAGTCAATCTCAACACAGCGGCCAGAGTAAGCTTTTGAAATGTAAGCCATACCATGACCATCCTCCACAAAACCCGCCAGTGGCTCACATCTTAGAGTTGACACCCAAGTCCTCAGGAAGGCTATTGCTCTTTACTCTCTGGTGCTCTCCTCTTGGCTTTTCTGCCCTCACCTCACAGTTCTCTTCTCCCAGTCACTCTGCCTCAGCCTCACCAGCTCCTTGCTATTCTTTGGACACATCCAACATGCTGTCACCTCAGGGTCTTTGCATGGTGTCATTTTTTCTGGATCACTCACTGTGGCTTCCTCTCTCAGCTCTTTAAGTTTTTACTCAAATGCCATTTTCTCAGGGAGCTAACCCCAATCATCCCTTTTAAGTTTGCATTCTGTCCTGTACTCCTGGGCTGATCATTCCCATTTCCCTGCTTTGGTTTTCTCTGTAGCACTGCCTTCCACTTGACACATCAAATCTTTTTACCTATTTTCTTTCATTGACTGCATTTACTGTCAAGGACAGAGATTTTTTCCGTGTTTTGTTTGAATCTCAGTGTTTAAAACTGAGCTTTAATCTGAGTGCTTAGACCATGCCTGGCACTGATGAGGTATTCTATAATTTAAAAAACCTTGTTGATTGAATCTCATTTATTTCTCATCATTCATGGAAGACAGTATTGCATACAGTGAGAGAAAGGACTTCACTCCGAGTGACTTCGTTTGAATTTCAGATCTGCCATTTATTAGCTACACCATGACCTTGGACAAGCCATGTATCCTCTCTGCACCTCAATCTGTTCATCTCTGAGGAAGGGAAGAACACTCATCCCTTCACCATACGTGATCGTTATTAAGATAAAAATGAAAATTACCATTCAAATATGGAGTATGAACAGTCAATATCGTTTATTTATTGACTGTATAACAGACCCCAGGCACTGTGCTGACAGCTCAGTATACAGAGTATATATATATATAAAATTTCATTTGACCATCACTGTGTCCAAATGAACTGACTTTTTTTTTCTGTTTAATTTTTCAGGTGAGGACATGAGGCTCTGAAGAGATAAGGGGAGCTTGTCCAAGGTCACTAACATAGAAAGTGGTGGGCAAGCTATTTTACTTAGATCTCTTTAACTTTACATTTGCTTTAGGTGATGTCGCTGGGGTCATTAGAGCCAGCTCTTATGACTGAAAGCTGGGCATGTGTCTTCTCTAGAGAGCCTGCTGCTGTGGTATAACTGTGCCATACCATAACTAAAAACATTCTGAGTCTAGGACAGGACAGGACCTTTCTCTCAGTGCCGCAGAGCAAGCTCTCAAGTATGAACATGTGAAAAAAAGAAGTGGTCACTGCAAGAAATGGCGACAGTTCTCTTCTGAGTAATTCTTTTCAGACTATATGCAAGCATGCCCTGATGGCAAGGATGGAGGAAAATTCAAGGCCAGAGCTGCTTCTCTAAAAAGAAATATTCTCTTGTAAAAAATGTTGTGATACTCCTCATTTTTCAAGAATCAGAGTTCAATTTTAAGTGTGCAAGAAGTTTCAAAGTTTGGAAAAAATCTGTATCTGAGTTTTTTATCATAGTGGAAGACTTTCATTTATAAAAATATGGTTCCCACTCCAGCGTTTAAAAAAAGTTTAGCTCATATGATTATTGTGATGCTTAAATGAAATTTTATCTATCATCTGTCTATCTATCTATCTATCTATCTATCTATCTATCTATCCAGTATTCATTTATTTGTTATTTTATTGTTGTTACTGGGGTTTGAATTCAGGGCTTTGCATTTGGTAGGCAGATACTTTCCAGCTTGAGCAAGGCTTCTAGCCCTTTTTGATGTTATTTTTGAGATAAGGTCTCACTTTTTCCCAAGCCAGTATGGACCACTATCCTCCTATTTAATGCTTCCTACTATAGCTAGGATGAAAGGCATGCAATGACACTATGATCAGCTTTTTTTCCATTGAGATGGGATCTTACACTTTTCTGCTCAGGCTGGCTAGGAACTTGATCATCCCAATCTCAGTATCCCATATAGTTTGAGATGACAAGCATGTGCCACTGCATCCAGTATTGGTTGAGATGGGATCTTGTGATCTTTTTGCCCAGTCTGGCCTCAAACTGTGATCCTCCTGATCTCAGCCTCCCAAGTAGCTAGCATTACAGGTATGAGCCACTGGCTCCTGGCTTAATTGAAATTTTATATAGGTACTCTATATATTAGCTTCAGTCCAGAGCTTGTGGCACATTGTGTGACTAATAAATGGTAAGTATTATTATTAACTGCTGATAATAATTTCTCAATATTTGAGTATTAATTTTCAACTTGATCCTAATAGTAACAGCAATCATGTACAGTACAAAGAATGTGTGCTTTCCTTGCCTCCCTTTCACTCACAGTTGGGCTAAGAGTCAGGCTATTATAAATAAGCAGAAACAGAGGCTTTTCTACCCAGGCTTTTCCAGTCAAAACACTCACTGTTTGACTACATATGTGACCATCTTACTTGAAGAAAGCAAAGCTAAACCATCCCTTCACTAAGAACAATCACTTTGCACATGACAGTGTGAAGAGACGAGCCATGGATATAATAGGCAGGAGTTTGCAGAAACAGAATTACTGTCACATCTATGCCCTATTCAAATTGTTTAGTCAAAACAAAGACTTTATTAGAAGTGTACAGGTCCTGAAAAGGAGAAGGGATGAAGTTGTGGCTCAGAAAACAGGACTTAGATGTCATC